>NW_028225215.1:0-1411948 GCF_052327205.1 Somniosus microcephalus
TCACCTTCTCCTTCTCCTTCTTCTGCTTCTTCTGCTTCACCCTCCAGACTTCACCTTCTCCTTCTCCTTCTTCTGCTTCTTCTGCTTCGCCCTCCAGACTTCACCTTCTCCTTCTCCTTCTTCTGCTTCTTCTGCTTCACCCTCCTGTCTTCACCTTCTCCTTCTCCTTCTTCTACTTCTTCTGATTCACCCTCCAGACTTCACCTTCTCCTTCTCCTTCTTCTGCTTCTTCTGCTTCACCATCCAGACTTCACCTTCTCCTTCTCCTTCTTCTGCTTCTTCTGCTGCGCCCTCCAGACTTCACCTTCTCCTTCTGCTTCTTCTGCTTCTTCTGCTTCACCCTGCTGACTTCAATTTCTCCTTCTCCTTCTTCTACTTCTTCTGCTTCACCCCCCTGACTTCACCTTCTCCTTCTCCTTCTTCTGCTTCTTCTGATTCACCCACCTAACTTCACCTTCTCCTTCTCCTTCTTCTGCTTCTTCTGATTCACCCTCCTGACTTCACCTTCTCCTTCTCCTTCTTCTGCTTCTTCTGATTCACCCTCCAGACTTCACCTTCTCCTTCTCCTTCTTCTGCTTCTTCTGATTCACCCTCCAGACTTCACCTTCTGCTTCTCCTTCTTCTGCTTCTTCTGATTCACCCTTCAGACTTCACCTTCACCTTCTCCTTCTACTGCTTCTTCTGATTCACCCTCCAGACTTCACCTTCTCCTTCTCCTTCTTCTGCTTCTTCTGATTCACCCTCCAGACTTCACCTTCTCCTTCTCCTTCTTCTACTTCTTCTGATTCACGCTCCATACTTCACCTTCTCCTTCTCCTTCTTCTACTTCTTCTGATTCACCCTCCAGTCTTCACCTTCTCCTTCTTCTGCTTCTTCTACTTCACCCTCCAGACTTCACCTTCTCCTTCTCTTTCTTCTGCTTCTTCTGATTCACCCTCCAGACTTCACCTTCTCCTTCTCCTTCTTCTGATTCTTCTGATTCACCCTCCAGACTTTACCTTCTCCTTGTCCTTCTTCTACTTCTTCTGATTCACCCTCCTGACTTCACCTTCTCCTTCTCCTTCTTCTACTTCTTCTGCTTCACCCTCCAGACTTCACCTTCTCCTTCTGCTTCTTCTACTTCTTCTGATTCACCCTCCAGACTTCACCTTCTCCTTCTCCTTCTTCTGCTTCTTCTGATTCACCCTCCAGACTTCACCTTCTCCTTCTCCTTATTCTGCTTCTTCTGATTCACCCTCCAGACTTCACCTTCTCCTTCTCCTTCTTCTGCTTCTTCTGATTCACCCTCCAGACTTCACCTTCTCCTTCTCCTTCTTCTGCTTCTTCTGATTCACCCTCCAGACTTCACCTTCTCCTTCTCCTTCTTCTACTTCTTCTGATTCACCCTCCAGACTTCACCTTCTCCTTCTCCGTCTTCTACTTCTTCTGCTTCACCCTCCAGACTTCACCTTCTCCTTCTGCTTCTTCTACTTCTTCTGATTCACCCTCCAGACTTCACCTTCTCCTTCTCCTTCTTCTGCTTCTTCTGATTCACCCTCCAGACTTCACCTTCTCCTTCTCCTTCTTCTGCTTCTTCTGATTCACCCTCCAGACTTCACCTTCTCCTTCTCCTTCTTCTACTTCTTCTGATTCACCCTCCAGACTTCACCTTCACTTCTCCTTCTTCTGCTTCTTCTGATTCACCCTCCAGACTTCACCTTCTCCTTCTCCTTCTTCTCCTTCTTCTGATTCACCCTCCAGACTTCACCTTCTCCTTCTCCTTCTTCTACTTCTTCTGATTCACCCTCCAGACTTCACCTTCTCCTTCTCCTTCTTCTACTTCTTCTGCTTCTCCCTCCAGACTTCACCTTCTCCTTCTCCTTCTTCTGCTTCTTCTGATTCACCCTCCAGACTTCACCTTCTCCTTCTCCTTCTTCTACTTCTTCTGATTCACCCTCCAGACTTCACCTTCTCCTTCTCCTTCTTCTGCTTCTTCTGCTTCACCCTCCTGACTTCACCTTCTCCTTCGCCTTCTTCTACTTCTTCTGATTCACCCTCCAGACTTCACCTTCTCCTTCTCCTTCTTCTGCTTCTTCTGCTTCACCCTCCAGACTTCACCTTCTCCTTCTCCTTCTTCTGCTTCTTCTGCTTCGCCCTCCAGACTTCACCTTCTTCTTCTCCTTCTTCTGCTTCTTCTGCTTCAACCTCCAGACTTCACCTTCTCCTTCTCCTTCTTCTGCTTCTTCTGCTTCACCCTCCTGACTTCACCTTCTCCTTCTCCTTCTTCTACTTCTTCTAATTCACCATCCAGACTTCACCTTCTCCTTCACCTTCTTCTGCTTCTTCTGCTTCACCCTCCAGACTTCACCTTCTCCTTCTCCTTCTTCTGCTTCTTCTGCTGCGCCCTCCAGACTTCACCTTCTCCTTCTCCTTCTTCTGCTTCTTCTGCTTCACCCTGCTGACTTCACCTTCTCCTTCTCCTTCTTCTACATCTTCTGCTTCACCCCCTGACTTCACCTTCTCCTTCTCCTTCTTCTGCTTCTTCTGATTCACCCTCCAGACTTCACCTTCTCCTTCTCCTTCTTCTGCTTCTTCTGATTCACCCTCCAGACTTCAACTTCTCCTTCTTCTACATCTTCTGATTCACCCTCCAGACTTCATCTTCTCCTTCTCCTTCTTCTGCTTCTTCTGATTCACCCTCCAGATTTCACCTTCTCCTTCTCCTTCTTCTGCTTCTTCTGATTCACCCTCCAGACTTCACCTTCTCCTTCTCCTTCTTCTACTTCTTCTGATTCACCCTCCAGACTTCACCTTCTCCTTCTCCTTCTTCTACTTCTTCTGATTCACCCTCCAGACTTCACCTTCTCATTCTACTTATTCTGCTTCTTCTGATTCACCCTCCAGACTTCACCTTCTCCTTCTCCTTCTTCTGCTTCTTCTGATTCACCCTCCAGACTTCACCTTCTCCTTCTCCTTCTTCTACTTCTTCTGATTCACACTCCAGACTTCACCTTCTCCTTCTCCTTCTTCTACTTCTTCTGATTCACCCTCCAGACTTCACCTTCTCCTTCTCCTTCTTCTATTTCTTCTGATTCACCCTCCAGTCTTCACCTTCTCCTTCTCCTTCTTCTGCTTCTTCTGCTTCACCCTCCAGACTTCACCTTCTCCTTCTCTTTCTTCTGCTTCTTCTGATTCACCCTCCAGACTTCACCTTCTCCTTCTCCTTCTTCTCATTCTTCTGATTCACCCTCCAGTCTTCACCTTCTCCTTCTCCTTCTTCTGCTTCTTCTGCTTCACCCTCCAGACTTCACCTTCTCCTTCTCTTTCTTCTGCTTCTTCTGATTCACCCTCCAGACTTCACCTTCTCCTTCTCCTTCTTCTGATTCTTCTGATTCACCCTCCAGACTTTACCTTCTCCTTGTCCTTCTTCTACTTCTTCTGATTCACCCTCCTGACTTCACCTTCTCCTTCTCCTTCTTCTACTTCTTCTGCTTCACCCTCCAGACTTCACCTTCTCCTTCTGCTTCTTCTACATCTTCTGATTCACCCTCCAGACTTCACCTTCTCCTTCTCCTTCTTCTGATTCTTCTGATTCACCCTCCAGACTTCACCTTCTCCTTCTCCTTATTCTGCTTCTTCTGATTCACCCTCCAGACTTCACCTTCTCCTTCTCCTTCTCCTGCTTCTTCTGATTCACCCTCCAGACTTCACCTTCTACTTCTCCTTCTTCTGCTTCTTCTGATTCACCCTCCAGACTTCACCTTCTCCTTCTCCTTCTTCTACTTCTTCTGATTCACCCTCCTGACTTCACCTTCTCCTTCTCCTTATTCTGCTTCTTCTGATTCACCCTCCAGGCTTCACCTTCTCCTTCTACTTCTTCTGCTTCTTCTGATTCACCCTCCAGACTTCACCTTCTCCTTCTCCTTCTTCTGCTTCTTCTGATTAACCCTCCAGACTTCACCTTCTCCTTCTCCTTCTTCTGCTTCTTCTGATTCACCCTCCAGACTTCACCTTCTCCTTCTCCTTCTTCTACTTCTTCTGATTCACCCTCCAGACTTCACCTTCTCCTTCTCCTTCTTCTGCTTCTTCTGATTCACCCTCCAGACTTCACCTTCTCCTTCTCCTTCGTCTACTTCTTCTGATTCACCCTCCAGTCTACACCTTCTCCTTCTCCTTGTTCTACTTCTTCTGATTCACCCTCCTGACTTCACCTTCTCCTTCTCCTTCTTCTGCTTCTTCTGATTCACCCTCCAGACATCACCTTCTCCTTCTCCTTCTTCTCCTTCTTCTGATTCACCCTCCAGACTTCACCTTCTCCTTCTCCTTCTTCTACTTCTTCTGATTCACCCTCCAGACTTCACCTTCTCCTTCTCCTTCTTCTACTTCTTCTGCTCCTCCCTCCAGACTTCCCCTTCTCCTTCTCCTTCTTCTGCTTCTTCTGATTCACCCTCCAGACTTCACCTTCTCCTTCTCCTTCTTCTACTTCTTCTGATTCTCCCTCCAGACTTCACCTTCTCCTTCTCCTTCTTCTACTTCTTCTGATTCACCCTCCAGACTTCACCTTCTCCTTCTCCTTCTTCTACTTCTTCTGATTCACCCTCCTGACTTCACCTTCTCCTTCTCCTTCTTCTGCTTCTTCTGCTTCACCCTCCAGACTTCACCTTCTCCTTCTCCTTCTTCTGCTTCTTCTGCTTCACCCTCCAGACTTCACCTTCTCCTTCTCCTTCTTCTGCTTCTTCTGCTTCACCCTCCTGACTTCACCTTCTCCTTCGCCTTCTTCGACTTCTTCTGATTCACCCTCCAGACTTCACCTTCTCCTTCTGCTTCTTCTGCTTCACCCTCCAGACTTCACCTTCTCCTTCTCCTTCTTCTGCTTCTTCTGCTTCGCCCTCCAAATTTCACCTTCTCCTTCTCCTTCTTCTGCTTCTTCTGCTTCACCCTCCTGTCTTCACCTTCTCCTTCTCCTTCTTCTACTTCTTCTGATTCACCCTCCAGACCTCACCTTCTCCTCCTCCTTCTTCTGCTTCTTCTGCTTCACCCTCCAGACTTCACCTTCTCCTTCTCCTTCTTCTGCTTCTTCTGCTGCGCCCTCCAGACTTCACCTTCTCCTTCTGCTTCTTCTGCTTCTTCTGCTTCACCCTGCTGACTTCACCTTCTCCTTCTCCTTCTTCTACTTCTTCTGCTTCACCACCCTGACTTCACCTTCTCCTTCTCCTTCTTCTGCTTCTTCTGATTCACCCACCTAACTTCACCTTCTCCTTCTCCTTCTTCTGCTTCTTCTGATTCCCCCTCCTGACTTCACCTTCTCCTTCTCCTTCTTCTGCTTCTTCTGATTCACCCTCCAGACTTCACCTTCTCCTTCTCCTTCTTCTGCTTCTTCTGATTAACCCTCCAGACTTCACCTTCTCCTTCTCCTTCTTCTGCTTCTTCTGATTCACCCTCCATACCTCACCTTCTCCTTCTCCTTCTTCTACTTCTTCTGATTCACCCTCCAGACTTCATCTTCTCCTTCTCCTTCTTCTGCTTCTTCTGATTCACCCTCCAGACTTCACCTTCTCCTTCTCCTTCTTCTGCTTCTTCTGATTCACCCTCCAGACTTCACCTTCTCCTTCTCCTTCTTCTACTTCTTCTGATTCACCCTCCAGACTTCACCTTCTCCTTCTCCTTCTTCTACTTCTTCTGATTCACCCTCCAGACTTCACCTTCTCCTTCTCCTTCTTCTACTTCTTCTGATTCACCCTCCAGTCTTCATCTTCTCCTTCTCCTTCTTCTGCTTCTTCTGCTTCACCCTCCAGACTTCACCTTCTCCTTCTCTTTCTTCTGCTTCTTCTGATTCACCCTCCAGACTTCACCTTCTCCTTCTCCTTCTTCTGATTCTTCTGATTCACCCTCCAGACTTTACCTTCTCCTTGTCCTTCTTCTACTTCTTCTGATTCACCCTCCTGACTTCAACTTCTCCTTCTCCTTCTTCTACTTCTTCTGCTTCACCCTCCAGACTTCACCTTCTCCTTCTGCTTCTTCTACTTCTTCTGATTCACCCTCCAGACTTCACCTTCTCCTTCTGCTTCTTCTACTTCTTCTGATTCACCCTCCAGACTTCACCTTCTCCTTCTCCTTCTTCTGCTTCTTCTGCTGCGCCCTCCAGACTTCACCTTCTCCTTCTCCTTCTTCTGCTTTTTCTGCTTCACCCTCCTGACTTCACCTTCTCCTTCTCCTTCTTCTACTTCTTCTGCTTCACCCCCCTGACTTCACCTTCTCCTTCTCCTTCTTCTGCTTCTTCTGATTCACCCTCCTAACTTCACCTTCTCCTTCTTCTGCTTCTTCTGATTCACCCTCCTGACTTCACCTTCTCCTTCTCCTTCTTCTGCTTCTTCTGATTCACCCTCCAGACTTCACCTTCTCCTTCTCCTTCTTCTGCTTCTTCTGATTCACCCTCCAGACTTCACCTTCTCCTTCTCCTTCTTCTGCTTCTTCTGATTCACCCTCCAGACCTCACCTTCTCCTTCTCCTTCTTCTACGTCTTCTGATTCACCCTCCAGACTTCATCTTCTCCTTCTCCTTCTTCTGATTCACCCTCCAGACTTCACCTTCTCCTTCTCCTTCTTCTGCTTCTTCTGATTCACCCTCCAGACTTCACCTTCTCCTTCTCCTTCTTCTACTTCTTCTGATTCACCCTCCAGACTTCACCTTCTCCTTCTCCTTCTTCTGCTTCTTCTGCTTCACCCTCCAGACTTCACCTTCTCCTTCTCTTTCTTCTGCTTCTTCTGATTCACCCTCCAGACTTCACCTTCTCCTTCTCCTTCTTCTGATTCTTCTGATTCACCCTCCAGACTTCACCTTCTCCTTCTCCTTCTTCTGCTTCTTCTGATTCACCCTCCTGACTTCACCTTCTCCTTCTCCTTCTTCCACTTCTTCTGATTCACCCTCCAGACTTCACCTTCTCCTTCTCCTTCTTCTGCTTCTTCTGATTCACCCTCCAGACTTCACCTTCTCCTTCTCCTTCTTCTGCTTCTTCTGATTCACCCTCCAGACTTCACCTTCTCCTTCTCCTTCTTCTGCTTCTTCTGATTCACCGTCCAGACTTTACCTTCTCCTTCTCCTTCTTCTACTTCTTCTGATTCACCCTCCAGACTTCACCTTCTCCTTCTCCTGCTTCTGCTTCTTCTGATTCACCCTCCAGACTTCACATTCTCCTTCTCCTTCGTCTACTTCTTCTCATTCACCCTCCAGACTAAACCTTCTCCTTCTCCTTCTTCTACTTCTTCTGATTCACCCTCCAGACTTCACCTTCTCCTTCTCCTTCTTCTGCTTCTTCTGATTCACCCTCCAGACTTCACCTTCTCCTTCTCCTTCTTCTACTTCTTCTGATTCACCCTCCAAACTTCACCTTCCCCTTCTCCTTCTTCTACTTCTTCTGATTCACCCTCCAGACTTCACCTTCTCCTTCTCCTTCTTCTACTTCTTCTGCTTCTCCCTCCAGACTTCACCTTCTCCTTCTCCTGCTTCTACATCTTCTGCTTCTCCCTGCTGACTTCACCTTCTCCTTCTCCTTCTTCTGCTTCTTCTGCTTCACCCTCCAGACTTCACCTTCTCCTTCTCCTTCTTCTGCTTCTTCTGCTTCACCCTCCTGACTTCACCTTCTCCTTCTCCTTCTTCTACTTCTTCTGATTCACCCTCCAGACTTCACCTTCTCCTTCTCCTTCTTCTGCTTCTTCTGCTTCACCCTCCAGACTTCACCTTCTCCTTCTCCTACCTCTGCTTCTTCTGCTGCGCCCTCCAGACTTCACCTTCTCCTTCTCCTTCTTCTGCTTCTTCTGCTTCACCCTCCTGACTTCACCTTCTCCTTCTCCTTCTTCTACTTCTTCTGCTTCACCCCCCTGACTTCACCTTCTCCTTCTCCTTCTTCTGCTTCTTCTGATTCACCCTCCTAACTTCACCTTCTTCTTCTGCTTCTTCTGCTTCTTCTGATTCACCCTCCTGACTTCACCTTCTCCTTCTCCTTCTTCTGCTTCTTCTGCTTCACCCTCCTGACTTCACCTTCTCCTTCTCCTTCTTCTACTTCTTCTGCTTCACCCCCCTGACTTCACCTTCTCCTTCTCCTCCTTCTGCTTCTTCTGATTCACCCTCCTAACTTCACCTTCTCCTTCTCCTTCTTCTGCTTCTTCTGATTCACCCTCCTGACTTCACCTTCTCCTTCTCCTTCTTCTGCTTCTTCTGATTAACCATACAGACTTCACCTTCTCCTTCTCCTTCTTCTGCTTCTTCTGATTCACCCTCCAGACTTCACCTTCTCCTTCTCCTTCTTCTACTTCTTCTGATTCACCCTCCAGACTTCACCTTCTCCTTCTCCTTCTTCTACTTCTTCTGATTCACCCTCCTGACTTCACCTTCTCCTTCTCCTTCATCTACTTCTTCTGATTCACCCTCCTGACTTCACCTTCTCCTTCTCCTTCTTCTACCTCTTCTGCTTCACCCTCTAGACATCACATTCTCCTTCTCCTTCTTCTACTTCTTCTGATTCACCCTCCAGACTTCACCTTCTCCTTCTCCTTCTGCTGCTTCTTCTGATTCACCCTCCAGACTTCACCTTCTGCTTCTCCTTATTCTGCTTCTTCTGATTCACCCTCCAGACTTCACCTTCTCCTTCTCCTTCTTCTACCTCTTCTGCTTCACCCTCTAGACATCACCTTCTCCTTCTCCTTCTTCTACTTCTTCTGATTCACCCTCCAGACTTCACCTTCTCCTTCTCCTTCTGCTGCTTCTTCTGATTCACCCTCCAGACTTCACCTTCTGCTTCTCCTTATTCTGCTTCTTCTGATTCACCCTCCAGACTTCACCTTCTCCTTCTCCTTCTTCTGCTTCTTCTGATTCAACCTCCAGACTTCACCTTCTCCTTTTCCTTCTTCTGCTTCTTCTGCTTCACCCTGCTGACTTCACCTTCTCCTTCTCCTTCTTCTACATCTTCTGCTTCACCCCCCTGACTTCACCTTCTCCTTCTCCTTCTTCTGCTTCTTCTGATTCACCCTCCAGACTTCACCTTCTCCTTCTCCTTCTTCTGCTTCTTCTGATTCACCCTCCAGACTTCACCTTCTCCTTCTCCTTCTTCTACTTCTTCTGATTCACCCTCCAGACTTCACCTTCTCCTTCTCCTTTTTCTACTTCTTCTGATTCACCCTCCAGACTTCACCTTCTCATTCTACTTATTCTGCTTCTTCTGATTCACCCTCCAGACTTCACCTTCTCCTTCTCCTTCTTCTGCTTCTTCTGATTCACCCTCCAGACTTCACCTTCTCCTTCTCCTTCTTCTACTTCTTCTGATTCACACTCCAGACTTCACCTTCTCCTTCTCCTTCTTCTACTTCTTCTGATTCACCCTCCAGACTTCACCTTCTCCTTCTCCTTCTTCTATTTCTTCTGATTCACCCTCCAGTCTTCACCTTCTCCTTCTCCTTCTTCTGCTTCTTCTGCTTCACCCTCCAGACTTCACCTTCTCCTTCTCTTTCTTCTGCTTCTTCTGATTCACCCTCCAGACTTCACCTTCTCCTTCTCCTTCTTCTCATTCTTCTGATTCACCCTCCAGTCTTCACCTTCTCCTTCTCCTTCTTCTGCTTCTTCTGCTTCACCCTCCAGACTTCACCTTCTCCTTCTCTTTCTTCTGCTTCTTCTGATTCACCCTCCAGACTTCACCTTCTCCTTCTCCTTCTTCTGATTCTTCTGATTCACCCTCCAGACTTTACCTTCTCCTTGTCCTTCTTCTACTTCTTCTGATTCACCCTCCTGACTTCACCTTCTCCTTCTCCTTCTTCTACTTCTTCTGCTTCACCCTCCAGACTTCACCTTCTCCTTCTGCTTCTTCTACATCTTCTGATTCACCCTCCAGACTTCACCTTCTCCTTCTCCTTCTTCTGCTTCTTCTGATTCACCCTCCAGACTTCACCTTCTCCTTCTCCTTATTCTGCTTCTTCTGATTCACCCTCCAGACTTCACCTTCTCCTTCTCCTTCTTCTGCTTCTTCTGATTCACCCTCCAGACTTCACCTTCTCCTTCTCCTTCTTCTGCTTCTTCTGATTCATCCTCCAGACTTCACCTTCTCCTTCTCCTTCTTCTACTTCTTCTGATTCACCCTCCTGACTTCACCTTCTCCTTCTCCTTATTCTGCTTCTTCTGATTCACAATCCAGGCTTCACCTTCTCCTTCTACTTCTTCTGCTTCTTCTGATTCACCCTCCAGACTTCACCTTCTCCTTCTCCTTCTTCTGCTTCTTCTGATTCACCCTCCAGACTTCACCTTCTCCTTCTCCTTCTTCTGCTTCTTCTGATTCACCCTCCAGACTTCACCTTCTCCTTCTCCTTCTTCTACTTCTTCTGATTCACCCTCCAGACTTCACCTTCTCCTTCTCCTTCTTCTGCTTCTTCTGATTCACCCTCCAGACTTCACCTTCTCCTTCTCCTTCGTCTACGTCTTCTGATTCACCCTCCAGTCTACACCTTCTCCTTCTCCTTGTTCTACTTCTTCTGATTCACCCTCCTGACTTCACCTTCTCCTTCTCCTTCTTCTGCTTCTTCTGATTCACCCTCCAGACATCACCTTCTCCTTCTCCTTCTTCTCCTTCTTCTGATTCACCCTCCAGACTTCACCTTCTCCTTCTCCTTCTTCTACTTCTTCTGATTCACCCTCCAGACTTCACCTTCTCCTTCTCCTTCTTCTACTTCTTCTGCTCCTCCCTCCAGACTTCCCCTTCTCCTTCTCCTTCTTCTGCTTCTTCTGATTCACCCTCCAGACTTCACCTTCTCCTTCTCCTTCTTCTACTTCTTCTGATTCTCCCTCCAGACTTCACCTTCTCCTTCTCCTTCTTCTACTTCTTCTGATTCACCCTCCAGACTTCACCTTCTCCTTCTCCTTCTTCTACTTCTTCTGATTCACCCTCCTGACTTCACCTTCTCCTTCTCCTTCTTCTGCTTCTTCTGCTTCACCCTGCAGACTTCACCTTCTCCTTCTCCTTCTTCTGCTTCTTCTGCTTCACCCTCCAGACTTCACCTTCTCCTTCTCCTTCTTCTGCTTCTTCTGCTTCACCCTCCTGACTTCACCTTCTCCTTCGCCTTCTTCGACTTCTTCTGATTCACCCTCCAGACTTCACCTTCTCCTTCTCCTTCTTCTGCTTCTTCTGCTTCACCCTCCAGACTTCACCTTCTCCTTCTCCTTCTTCTGCTTCTTCTGCTTCGCCCTCCAAACTTCACCTTCTCCTTCTCCTTCTTCTGCTTCTTCTGCTTCACCCTCCTGTCTTCACCTTCTCCTTCTCCTTCTTCTACTTCTTCTGATTCACCCTCCAGACTTCACCTTCTCCTCCTCCTTCTTCTGCTTCTTCTGCTTCACCCTCCAGACTTCACCTTCTCCTTCTCCTTCTTCTGCTTCTTCTGCTGCGCCCTCCAGACTTCACCTTCTCCTTCTGCTTCTTCTGCTTCTTCTGCTTCACCCTGCTGACTTCACCTTCTCCTTCTCCTTCTTCTACTTCTTCTGCTTCACCACCCTGACTTCACCTTCTCCTTCTCCTTCTTCTGCTTCTTCTGATTCACCCACCTAACTTCACCTTCTCCTTCTCCTTCTTCTGCTTCTTCTGATTCCCCCTCCTGACTTCACCTTCTCCTTCTCCTTCTTCTGCTTCTTCTGATTCACCCTCCAGACTTCACCTTCTCCTTCTCCTTCTTCTGCTTCTTCTGATTAACCCTCCAGACTTCACCTTCTCCTTCTCCTTCTTCTGCTTCTTCTGATTCACCCTCCATACCTCACCTTCTCCTTCTCCTTCTTCTACTTCTTCTGATTCACCCTCCAGACTTCATCTTCTCCTTCTCCTTCTTCTGCTTCTTCTGATTCACCCTCCAGACTTCACCTTCTCCTTCTCCTTCTTCTGCTTCTTCTGATTCACCCTCCAGACTTCACCTTCTCCTTCTCCTTCTTCTACTTCTTCTGATTCACCCTCCAGACTTCACCTTCTCCTTCTCCTTCTTCTACTTCTTCTGATTCACCCTCCAGACTTCACCTTCTCCTTCTCCTTCTTCTACTTCTTCTGATTCACCCTCCAGTCTTCATCTTCTCCTTCTCCTTCTTCTGCTTCTTCTGCTTCACCCTCCAGACTTCACCTTCTCCTTCTCTTTCTTCTGCTTCTTCTGATTCACCCTCCAGACTTCACCTTCTCCTTCTCCTTCTTCTGATTCTTCTGATTCACCCTCCAGAATTTACCTTCTCCTTGTCCTTCTTCTACTTCTTCTGATTCACCCTCCTGACTTCAACTTCTCCTTCTCCTTCTTCTACTTCTTCTGCTTCACCCTCCAGACTTCACCTTCTCCTTCTGCTTCTTCTACTTCTTCTGATTCACCCTCCAGACTTCACCTTCTCCTTCTGCTTCTTCTACTTCTTCTGATTCACCCTCCAGACTTCACCTTCTCCTTCTCCTTCTTCTGCTTCTTCTGCTGCGCCCTCCAGACTTCACCTTCTCCTTCTCCTTCTTCTGCTTTTTCTGCTTCACCCTCCTGACTTCACCTTCTCCTTCTCCTTCTTCTACTTCTTCTGCTTCACCCCCCTGACTTCACCTTCTCCTTCTCCTTCTTCTGCTTCTTCTGATTCACCCTCCTAACTTCACCTTCTCCTTCTTCTGCTTCTTCTGATTCACCCTCCTGACTTCACCTTCTCCTTCTCCTTCTTCTGCTTCTTCTGATTCACCCTCCAGACTTCACCTTCTCCTTCTCCTTCTTCTGCTTCTTCTGATTCACCCTCCAGACTTCACCTTCTCCTTCTCCTTCTTCTGCTTCTTCTGATTCACCCTCCAGACCTCACCTTCTCCTTCTCCTTCTTCTACGTCTTCTGATTCACCCTCCAGACTTCATCTTCTCCTTCTCCTTCTTCTGATTCACCCTCCTGACTTCACCTTCTCCTTCTCCTTCTTCTGCTTCTTCTGATTCACCCTCCAGACTTCACCTTCTCCTTCTCCTTCTTCTACTTCTTCTGATTCACCCTCCAGACTTCACCTTCTCCTTCTCCTTCTTCTGCTTCTTCTGCTTCACCCTCCAGACTTCACCTTCTCCTTCTCTTTCTTCTGCTTCTTCTGATTCACCCTCCAGACTTCACCTTCTCCTTCTCCTTCTTCTGATTCTTCTGATTCACCCTCCAGACTTCACCTTCTCCTTCTCCTTCTTCTGCTTCTTCTGATTCACCCCCCTGACTTCACCTTCTCCTTCTCCTTCTTCTGCTTCTTCTGATTCACCCTCCTAACTTCACCTTCTCCTTCTTCTGCTTCTTCTGATTCACCCTCCTGACTTCACCTTCTCCTTCTCCTTCTTCTGCTTCTTCTGATTCACCCTCCAGACTTCACCTTCTCCTTCTCCTTCTTCTGCTTCTTCTGATTCACCCTCCAGACTTCACCTTCTCCTTCTCCTTCTTCTGCTTCTTCTGATTCACCCTCCAGACCTCACCTTCTCCTTCTCCTTCTTCTACGTCTTCTGATTCACCCTCCAGACTTCATCTTCTCCTTCTCCTTCTTCTGATTCACCCTCCTGACTTCACCTTCTCCTTCTCCTTCTTCTGCTTCTTCTGATTCACCCTCCAGACTTCACCTTCTCCTTCTCCTTCTTCTACTTCTTCTGATTCACCCTCCAGACTTCACCTTCTCCTTCTCCTTCTTCTGCTTCTTCTGCTTCACCCTCCAGACTTCACCTTCTCCTTCTCTTTCTTCTGCTTCTTCTGATTCACCCTCCAGACTTCACCTTCTCCTTCTCCTTCTTCTGATTCTTCTGATTCACCCTCCAGACTTCACCTTCTCCTTCTCCTTCTTCTGCTTCTTCTGATTCACCCCCCTGACTTCACCTTCTCCTTCTCCTTCTTCTGCTTCTTCTGATTCACCCTCCTAACTTCACCTTCTCCTTCTTCTGCTTCTTCTGATTCACCCTCCTGACTTCACCTTCTCCTTCTCCTTCTTCTGCTTCTTCTGATTCACCCTCCAGACTTCACCTTCTCCTTCTCCTTCTTCTGCTTCTTCTGATTCACCCTCCAGACTTCACCTTCTCCTTCTCCTTCTTCTGCTTCTTCTGATTCACCCTCCAGACCTCACCTTCTCCTTCTCCTTCTTCTACGTCTTCTGATTCACCCTCCAGACTTCATCTTCTCCTTCTCCTTCTTCTGATTCACCCTCCTGACTTCACCTTCTCCTTCTCCTTCTTCTGCTTCTTCTGATTCACCCTCCAGACTTCACCTTCTCCTTCTCCTTCTTCTACTTCTTCTGATTCACCCTCCAGACTTCACCTTCTCCTTCTCCTTCTTCTGCTTCTTCTGCTTCACCCTCCAGACTTCACCTTCTCCTTCTCTTTCTTCTGCTTCTTCTGATTCACCCTCCAGACTTCACCTTCTCCTTCTCCTTCTTCTGATTCTTCTGATTCACCCTCCAGACTTCACCTTCTCCTTCTCCTTCTTCTGCTTCTTCTGATTCACCCTCCTGACTTCACCTTCTCCTTCTCCTTCTTCCACTTCTTCTGATTCACCCTCCAGACTTCACCTTCTCCTTCTCCTTCTTCTGCTTCTTCTGATTCACCCTCCAGACTTCACCTTCTCCTTCTCCTTCTTCTGCTTCTTCTGATTCACCCTCCAGATTTCACCTTCTCCTTCTCCTTCTTCTGCTTCTTCTGATTCACCCTCCAGACTTTACCTTCTCCTTCTCCTTCTTCTACTTCTTCTGATTCACCCTCCAGACTTCACCTTCTCCTTCTCCTGCTTCTGCTTCTTCTGATTCACCCTCCAGACTTCACATTCTCCTTCTCCTTCGTCTACTTCTTCTGATTCACCCTCCAGACTAAACCTTCTCCTTCTCCTTCTTCTACTTCTTCTGATTCACCCTCCAGACTTCACCTTCTCCTTCTCCTTCTTCTGCTTCTTCTGATTCACCCTCCAGACTTCACCTTCTCCTTCTCCTTCTTCTACTTCTTCTGATTCACCCTCCAAACTTCACCTTCCCCTTCTCCTTCTTCTACTTCTTCTGATTCACCCTCCAGACTTCACCTTCTCCTTCTCCTTCTTCTACTTCTTCTGCTTCTCCCTCCAGACTTCACCTTCTCCTTCTCCTTCTTCTACTTCTTCTGCTTCTCCCTGCTGACTTCACCTTCTCCTTCTCTTTCTTCTGCTTCTTCTGCTTCACCCTCCAGACTTCACCTTCTCCTTCTCCTTCTTCTGCTTCTTCTGCTTCACCCTCCTGACTTCACCTTCTCCTTCTCCTTCTTCTACTTCTTCTGATTCACCCTCCAGACTTCACCTTCTCCTTCTCCTTCTTCTGCTTCTTCTGCTTCACCCTCCAGACTTCACCTTCTCCTTCTCCTACCTCTGCTTCTTCTGCTGCGCCCTCCAGACTTCACCTTCTCCTTCTCCTTCTTCTGCTTCTTCTGCTTCACCCTCCTGACTTCACCTTCTCCTTCTCCTTCTTCTACTTCTTCTGCTTCACCCCCCTGACTTCACCTTCTCCTTCTCCTTCTTCTGCTTCTTCTGATTCACCCTCCTAACTTCACCTTCTCCTTCTGCTTCTTCTGCTTCTTCTGATTCACCCTCCTGACTTCACCTTCTCCTTCTCCTTCTTCTGCTTCTTCTGCTTCACCCTCCTGACTTCACCTTCTCCTTCTCCTTCTTCTACTTCTTCTGCTTCACCCCCCTGACTTCACCTTCTCCTTCTCCTCCTTCTGCTTCTTCTGATTCACCCTCCTAACTTCACCTTCTCCTTCTCCTTCTTCTGCTTCTTCTGATTCACCCTCCTGACTTCACCTTCTCCTTCTCCTTCTTCTGCTTCTTCTGATTAACCATACAGACTTCACCTTCTCCTTCTCCTTCTTCTGCTTCTTCTGATTCACCCTCCAGACTTCACCTTCTCCTTCTCCTTCTTCTACTTCTTCTGATTCACCCTCCAGACTTCACCTTCTCCTTCTCCTTCTTCTACTTCTTCTGATTCACCCTCCAGTCTTCACCTTCTCCTTCTCCTTCTTCTACTTCTTCTGATTCACCCTCCAGACTTCACCTTCTCCTTCTCCTTCTTCTGATTCTTCTGATTCACCCTCCAGACTTCAACTTCT
Source organism: Somniosus microcephalus (assembly GCF_052327205.1). Lineage (NCBI taxonomy): Eukaryota > Metazoa > Chordata > Chondrichthyes > Squaliformes > Somniosidae > Somniosus > Somniosus microcephalus. The sequence goes on from NW_028225215.1 coordinate 16,077, forward strand.
CCTTCTCCTTCTTCTGCTTCTTCTGATTCACCCTCCTGACTTCACCTTCTCCTTCTCCTTCATCTACTTCTTCTGATTCACCCTCCTGACTTCACCTTCTCCTTCTCCTTCTTCTACCTCTTCTGCTTCACCCTCTAGACATCACCTTCTCCTTCTCCTTCTTCTACTTCTTCTGATTCACCCTCCAGACTTCACCTTCTCCTTCTCCTTCTGCTGCTTCTTCTGATTCACCCTCCAGACTTCACCTTCTGCTTCTCCTTATTCTGCTTCTTCTGATTCACCCTCCAGACTTCACCTTCTCCTTCTCCTTCTTCTACCTCTTCTGCTTCACCCTCTAGACATCACCTTCTCCTTCTCCTTCTTCTACTTCTTCTGATTCACCCTCCAGACTTCACCTTCTCCTTCTCCTTCTGCTGCTTCTTCTGATTCACCCTCCAGACTTCACCTTCTGCTTCTCCTTATTCTGCTTCTTCTGATTCACCCTCCAGACTTCACCTTCTCCTTCTCCTTCTTCTGCTTCTTCTGATTCAACCTCCAGACTTCACCTTCTCCTTCTCCTTCTTCTGCTTCTTCTGATTCACCCTCCAGACTTCACCTTCTCCTTCTCCTTCTTCTACTTCTTCTGATTCACCCTCCAGACTTCATCTTCTCCTTCTCCTTCTTCTGCTTCTTCTGATTCACCCTCCAAACTTCACCTTCTCCTTCTCCTTCTTCTGCTTCTTCTGATTCACCCTCCAGACTTCACCTTCTCCTTCTCCTTCTTCTACTTCTTCTGATTCACCCTCCAGACTTCACCTTCTCCTTCTCCTTCTTCTACTTCTTCTGCTTCACCCTCCAGACTTCACCTTCTCCTTCTGCTTCTTCTACTTCTTCTGATTCACCCTCCAGACTTCACCTTCTCCTTCTGCTTCTTCTACTTCTTCTGATTCACCCTCCAGACTTCACCTTCTCCTTCTCCTTCTTCTGCTTCTTCTGCTGCGCCCTCCAGACTTCACCTTCTCCTTCTCCTTCTTCTGCTTCTTCTGCTTCACCCTCCTGACTTCACCTTCTCCTTCTCCTTCTTCTACTTCTTCTGCTTCACCCCCCTGACTTCACCTTCTCCTTCTCCTTCTTCTGCTTCTTCTGATTCACCCTCCTAACTTCACCTTCTCCTTCTTCTGCTTCTTCTGATTCACCCTCCTGACTTCACCTTCTCCTTCTCCTTCTTCTGCTTCTTCTGATTCACCCTCCAGACTTCACCTTCTCCTTCTCCTTCTTCTGCTTCTTCTGATTCACCCTCCAGACTTCACCTTCTCCTTCTCCTTCTTCTGCTTCTTCTGATTCACCCTCCAGACCTCACCTTCTCCTTCTCCTTCTTCTACGTCTTCTGATTCACCCTCCAGACTTCATCTTCTCCTTCTCCTTCTTCTGATTCACCCTCCAGACTTCACCTTCTCCTTCTCCTTCTTCTGCTTCTTCTGATTCACCCTCCAGACTTCACCTTCTCCTTCTCCTTCTTCTACTTCTTCTGATTCACCCTCCAGACTTCACCTTCTCCTTCTCCTTCTTCTGCTTCTTCTGCTTCACCCTCCAGACTTCACCTTCTCCTTCTCTTTCTTCTGCTTCTTCTGATTCACCCTCCAGACTTCACCTTCTCCTTCTCCTTCTTCTGATTCTTCTGATTCACCCTCCAGACTTCACCTTCTCCTTCTCCTTCTTCTGCTTCTTCTGATTCACCCTCCTGACTTCACCTTCTCCTTCTCCTTCTTCCACTTCTTCTGATTCACCCTCCAGACTTCACCTTCTCCTTCTCCTTCTTCTGCTTCTTCTGATTCACCCTCCAGACTTCACCTTCTCCTTCTCCTTCTTCTGCTTCTTCTGATTCACCCTCCAGACTTCACCTTCTCCTTCTCCTTCTTCTGCTTCTTCTGATTCACCCTCCAGACTTTACCTTCTCCTTCTCCTTCTTCTACTTCTTCTGATTCACCCTCCAGACTTCACCTTCTCCTTCTCCTGCTTCTGCTTCTTCTGATTCACCCTCCAGACTTCACATTCTCCTTCTCCTTCGTCTACTTCTTCTGATTCACCCTCCAGACTAAATCTTCTCCTTCTCCTTCTTCTACTTCTTCTGATTCACCCTCCAGACTTCACCTTCTCCTTCTCCTTCTTCTGCTTCTTCTGATTCACCCTCCAGACTTCACCTTCTCCTTCTCCTTCTTCTACTTCTTCTGATTCACCCTCCAAACTTCACCTTCCCCTTCTCCTTCTTCTACTTCTTCTGATTCACCCTCCAGACTTCACCTTCTCCTTCTCCTTCTTCTACTTCTTCTGCTTCTCCCTCCAGACTTCACCTTCTCCTTCTCCTTCTTCTACTTCTTCTGCTTCTCCCTGCTGACTTCACCTTCTCCTTCTTCTGCTTCTTCTGCTTCACCCTCCAGACTTCACCTTCTCCTTCTCCTTCTTCTGCTTCTTCTGCTTCACCCTCCTGACTTCACCTTCTCCTTCTCCTTCTTCTACTTCTTCTGATTCACCCTCCAGACTTCACCTTCTCCTTCTCCTTCTTCTGCTTCTTCTGCTTCACCCTCCAGACTTCACCTTCTCCTTCTCCAACCTCTGCTTCTTCTGCTGCGCCCTCCAGACTTCACCTTCTCCTTCTCCTTCTTCTGCTTCTTCTGCTTCACCCTCCTGACTTCACCTTCTCCTTCTCCTTCTTCTACTTCTTCTGCTTCACCCCCCTGACTTCACCTTCTCCTTCTCCTTCTTCTGCTTCTTCTGATTCACCCTCCTAACTTCACCTTCTCCTTCTGCTTCTTCTGCTTCTTCTGATTCACCCTCCTGACTTCACCTTCTCCTTCTCCTTCTTCTGCTTCTTCTGCTTCACCCTCCTGACTTCACCTTCTCCTTCTCCTTCTTCTACTTCTTCTGCTTCACCCCCCTGACTTCACCTTCTCCTTCTCCTCCTTCTGCTTCTTCTGATTCACCCTCCTAACTTCACCTTCTCCTTCTCCTTCTTCTGCTTCTTCTGATTCACCCTCCTGACTTCACCTTCTCCTTCTCCTTCTTCTGCTTCTTCTGATTAACCATACAGACTTCACCTTCTCCTTCTCCTTCTTCTGCTTCTTCTGATTCACCCTCCAGACTTCACCTTCTCCTTCTCCTTCTTCTACTTCTTCTGATTCACCCTCCAGACTTCACCTTCTCCTTCTCCTTCTTCTACTTCTTCTGATTCACCCTCCAGTCTTCACCTTCTCCTTCTCCTTCTTCTACTTCTTCTGATTCACCCTCCAGACTTCACCTTCTCCTTCTCCTTCTTCTGATTCTTCTGATTCACCCTCCAGACTTCAACTTCTCCTTCTCCTTCTTCTGCTTCTTCTGATTCACCCTCCTGACTTCACCTTCTCCTTCTCCTTCATCTACTTCTTCTGATTCACCCTCCTGACTTCACCTTCTCCTTCTCCTTCTTCTACCTCTTCTGCTTCACCCTCTAGACATCACCTTCTCCTTCTCCTTCTTCTACTTCTTCTGATTCACCCTCCAGACTTCACCTTCTCCTTCTCCTTCTGCTGCTTCTTCTGATTCACCCTCCAGACTTCACCTTCTGCTTCTCCTTATTCTGCTTCTTCTGATTCACCCTCCAGACTTCACCTTCTCCTTCTCCTTCTTCTGCTTCTTCTGATTCAACCTCCAGACTTCACCTTCTCCTTCTCCTTCTTCTGCTTCTTCTGATTCACCCTCCAGACTTCACCTTCTCCTTCTCCTTCTTCTACTTCTTCTGATTCACCCTCCAGACTTCATCTTCTCCTTCTCCTTCTTCTGCTTCTTCTGATTCACCCTCCAAACTTCACCTTCTCCTTCTCCTTCTTCTGCTTCTTCTGATTCACCCTCCAGACTTCACCTTCTCCTTCTCCTTTTTCTACTTCTTCTGATTCACCCTCCAGACTTCACCTTCTCCTTCTCCTTCTTCTACATCTTCTGATTCACCCTCCAGACTTCACCTTCTCCTTCTCCTTCTTCTGCTTCTTCTGATTCACCCTCCAGACTTCACCTTCTCCTTCTCCTTCTTCTGCTTCTTCTGATTCACCCTTCAGACTTCACCTTCTCCTTCTCCTTCTTCTACTTCTTCTGATTCACCCTCCAGACTGCATCTTCTACTTCTCTTTCTTCTGCTTCTTCTGATTCACCCTCCAGACTTCACCTTCTCCTTCTCCTTCTTCTGCTTCTTCTGATTCACCCTCCAGACTTTACCTTCTCCTTCTCCTTCTTCTACTTCTTCTGATTCATCCTCCAGACTTCACCTTCTCCTTCTCCTTCTTCTACTTCTTCTGATTCATCCTCCAGACTTCACCTTCTCCTTCTCCTTCTTCTGCTTCTTCTGATTCACCCTCCAGACTTCATCTTCTCCTTCTCCTTCTTCTGCTTCTTCTGATTCACCCTCCAGACTTCACCTTCTCCTTCTCCTTCTTCTGCTTCTTCTGATTCACCCTCCAGACTTCGCCTTCTCCTTCTCCTTCTTCTACTTCTTATGATTCACCCTCCAGACTTCACCTTCTCCTTCTCCTTCTTCTACTTCTTCTGATTCACCCTCCAGTCTTCACCTTCTCCTTCTCCTTCTTCTGCTTCTTCTGATTCACCCTCCTGACTTCACCTTCTCCTTCTCCTTCTTCTGCTTCTTCTGATTCACCCTCCAGACATCACCTTCTCCTTCTCCTTCTTCTACTTCTTCTGATTCACCCTCCAGACTTCACCTTCTCCTTCTCCTTCTTCTGCTTCTTCTGCTTCACCCTCCAGACTTCAGCTTCTCCTTCTCCTTCTTCTGCTTCTTCTGATTCACCCTCCAGACTTCACCTTCTCCTTCTCCTTTTTCTACTTCTTCTGATTCACCCTCCAGACTTCACCTTCTCCTTCTCCTTCTTCTACATCTTCTGATTCACCCTCCAGACTTCACCTTCTCCTTCTCCTTCTTCTGCTTCTTCTGATTCACCCTCCAGACTTCACCTTCTCCTTCTCCTTCTTCTGCTTCTTCTGATTCACCCTTCAGACTTCACCTTCTCCTTCTCCTTCTTCTACTTCTTCTGATTCACCCTCCAGACTGCATCTTCTACTTCTCTTTCTTCTGCTTCTTCTGATTCACCCTCCAGACTTCACCTTCTCCTTCTCCTTCTTCTGCTTCTTCTGATTCACCCTCCAGACTTTACCTTCTCCTTCTCCTTCTTCTACTTCTTCTGAGTCACCCTCCAGACTTCACCTTCTCCTTCTCCTTCTTCTACTTCTTCTGATTCATCCTCCAGACTTCACCTTCTCCTTCTCCTTCTTCTGCTTCTTCTGATTCACCCTCCAGACTTCATCTTCTCCTTCTCCTTCTTCTGCTTCTTCTGATTCACCCTCCAGACTTCACCTTCTCCTTCTCCTTCTTCTGCTTCTTCTGATTCACCCTCCAGACTTCGCCTTCTCCTTCTCCTTCTTCTACTTCTTATGATTCAACCTCCAGACTTCACCTTCTCCTTCTCCTTCTTCTACTTCTTCTGATTCACCCTCCAGTCTTCACCTTCTCCTTCTCCTTCTTCTGCTTCTTCTGATTCACCCTCCTGACTTCACCTTCTCCTTCTCCTTCTTCTGCTTCTTCTGATTCACTCTCCAGACATCACCTTCTCCTTCTCCTTCTTCTACTTCTTCTGATTCACCCTCCAGACTTCACCTTCTCCTTCTCCTTCTTCTGCTTCTTCTGCTTCACCTTCCAGACTTCAGCTTCTCCTTCTCCTTCTTCTGCTTCTTCTGATTCACCCTCCAGACTTCACCTTCTCCTTCTCCTTCTTCTCCTTCTTCTGATTCACCCTCCTGACTTCACCTTCTCCTTCTCCTTCTTCTGCTTCTTCTGATTCACCCTCCAGACATCACCTTCTCCTTCTCCTTCTTCTCCTTCTTCTGATTCACCCTCCAGACTTCACCTTCTCCTTCTGCTTCTTCTGCTTCTTCTGATTCACCCTCCTGACTTCACCTTCTCCTTCTCCTTCTTCTGCTTCTTCTGCTTCACCCTCCTGACTTCACCTTCTCCTTCTCCTTCTTCTACTTCTTCTGCTTCACCCCCCTGACTTCACCTTCTCCTTCTCCTCCTTCTGCTTCTTCTGATTCACCCTCCTGACTTCACCTTCTCCTTCTCCTTCTTCTGCTTCTTCTGCTTCACCCTCCTGACTTCACCTTCTCCTTCTCCTTCTTCTACTTCTTCTGCTTCACCCCCCTGACTTCACCTTCTCCTTCTCCTCCTTCTGCTTCTTCTGATTCACCCTCCTAACTTCACCTTCTCCTTCTCCTTCTTCTGCTTCTTCTGATTCACCCTCCTGACTTCACCTTCTCCTTCTCCTTCTTCTGCTTCTTCTGATTAACCATACAGACTTCACCTTCTCCTTCTCCTTCTTCTGCTTCTTCTGATTCACCCTCCAGACTTCACCTTCTCCTTCTCCTTCTTCTACTTCTTCTGATTCACCCTCCAGACTTCACCTTCTCCTTCTCCTTCTTCTACTTCTTCTGATTCACCCTCCAGTCTTCACCTTCTCCTTCTCCTTCTTCTACTTCTTCTGATTCACCCTCCAGACTTCACCTTCTCCTTCTCCTTCTTCTGATTCTTCTGATTCACCCTCCAGACTTCAACTTCTCCTTCTCCTTCTTCTGCTTCTTCTGATTCACCCTCCTGACTTCACCTTCTCCTTCTCCTTCATCTACTTCTTCTGATTCACCCTCCTGACTTCACCTTCTCCTTCTCCTTCTTCTACCTCTTCTGCTTCACCCTCTAGACATCACCTTCTCCTTCTCCTTCTTCTACTTCTTCTGATTCACCCTCCAGACTTCACCTTCTCCTTCTCCTTCTGCTGCTTCTTCTGATTCACCCTCCAGACTTCACCTTCTGCTTCTCCTTATTCTGCTTCTTCTGATTCACCCTCCAGACTTCACCTTCTCCTTCTCCTTCTTCTGCTTCTTCTGATTCAACCTCCAGACTTCACCTTCTCCTTCTCCTTCTTCTGCTTCTTCTGATTCACCCTCCAGACTTCACCTTCTCCTTCTCCTTCTTCTACTTCTTTTGATTCACCCTCCAGACTTCATCTTCTCCTTCTCCTTCTTCTGCTTCTTCTGATTCACCCTCCAAACTTCACCTTCTCCTTCTCCTTCTTCTGCTTCTTTTGATTCACCCTCCAGACTTCACCTTCTCCTTCTCCTTTTTCTACTTCTTCTGATTCACCCTCCAGACTTCACCTTCTCCTTCTCCTTCTTCTACATCTTCTGATTCACCCTCCAGACTTCACCTTCTCCTTCTCCTTCTTCTGCTTCTTCTGATTCACCCTCCAGACTTCACGTTCTCCTTCTCCTTCTTCTGCTTCTTCTGATTCACCCTTCAGACTTCACCTTCTCCTTCTCCTTCTTCTACTTCTTCTGATTCACCCTCCAGACTGCATCTTCTACTTCTCTTTCTTCTGCTTCTTCTGATTCACCCTCCAGACTTCACCTTCTCCTTCTCCTTCTTCTGCTTCTTCTGATTCACCCTCCAGACTTTACCTTCTCCTTCTCCTTCTTCTACTTCTTCTGATTCACCCTCCAGACTTCACCTTCTCCTTCTCCTTCTTCTACTTCTTCTGATTCATCCTCCAGACTTCACCTTCTCCTTCTCCTTCTTCTGCTTCTTCTGATTCACCCTCCAGACTTCATCTTCTCCTTCTCCTTCTTCTGCTTCTTCTGATTCACCCTCCAGACTTCACCTTCTCCTTCTCCTTCTTCTGCTTCTTCTGATTCACCCTCCAGACTTCGCCTTCTCCTTCTCCTTCTTCTACTTCTTATGATTCACCCTCCAGACTTCACCTTCTCCTTCTCCTTCTTCTACTTCTTCTGATTCACCCTCCAGTCTTCACCTTCTCCTTCTCCTTCTTCTGCTTCTTCTGATTCACCCTCCTGACTTCACCTTCTCCTTCTCCTTCTTCTACTTCTTCTGATTCACCCTCCAGACTTCACCTTCTCCTTCTCCTTCTTCTACTTCTTCTGATTCATCCTCCAGACTTCACCTTCTCCTTCTCCTTCTTCTACTTCTTCTGATTCACCCTCCAGACTTCACCTTCTCCTTCTTCTTCTTCTGCTTCTTCTGCTTCACCCTCCAGACTTCAGCTTCTCCTTCTCCTTCTTCTGCTTCTTCTGATTCACCCTCCAGACTTCACCTTCTCCTTCTCCTTCTTCTCCTTCTTCTGATTCACCCTCCTGACTTCACCTTCTCCTTCTCCTTCTTCTGCTTCTTCTGATTCACCCTCCAGACATCACCTTCTCCTTCTCCTTCTTCTCCTTCTTCTGATTCACCCTCCAGACTTCACCTTCTCCTTCTACTTAGTCTGCTTCTTCTGATTCACCCTCCAGACTTCACCTTCTCCTTCTCCTTCTTCTGCTTCTTCTGCTTCACCCTCCAGACTTCAGCTTCTCCTTCTCCTTCTTCTGCTTCTTCTGCTTCACCCTCCAGACTTCACCTTCTCCTTCTCTTTCTTCTGCTTCTTCTGATTCACCCTCCAGACTTCACCTTCTCCTTCTCCTTCTTCTGATTCTTCTGATTCACCCTCCAGACTTTACCTTCTCCTTCTCCTTCTTCTGCTTCTTCTTATTCACCCTCCTGACTTCACCTTCTCCTTCTCCTTCTTCTACTTCTTCTGATTCACCCTCCAGACTTCACCTTCTCCTTCTCCTGCTTCTACTTCTTCTGATTCACCCTCCAGACTTCACATTATCCTTCTCCTTCGTTTACTTCTTCTGATTCACCCTCCAGACTAAATCTTCTCCTTCTCCTTCTTCGACTTCTTCTGATTCACCCTTCAGACTTCACCTTCTCCTTCTCCTTCTTCTGCTTCTTCTGATTCACCCTCCAGACTTCACCTTCTCCTTCTCCTTCTTCGACTTCTTCTGATTCACCCTCCAAACTTCACCTTCTTCTTCTCCTTTTTCTACTTCTTCTGATTCACCCTCCAGACTTCACCTTCTCCTTCTCCTTTTTCTACATCTTCTGCTTCTCCCTCCATACTTCACCTTCTCCTTCTCCTTCTTCTGCTTCTTCTGATTCACCCTCCACACTTCACCTTCTCCTTCTCCTTCTTCTACTTCTTCTGATTCACCCTCCAGACTTCACCTTCTCCTTCTCCTTCTTCTACTTCTTCTGATTCACCCTCCATACTTCACCTTCTTCTTCTCCTTCTTCTACTTCTTCTATTTCACCCTCCTGACTTCACCTTCTCCTTCTCCTTCTTCTGCTTCTTCTGCTTCACCCTCCAGACTTCACCTTCTCCTTCTCCTTCTTCTGTTTTCTGCTTCACCCTCCAGTCTTCAATTTCTCCTTCTCCTTCTGCTGCTTCTTCTGCTTCACCCTCCAGACTTCACCTTCTCCTTCTCCTTCATCTGCTTCTTCTGATTCACCCTCCAGACTTCACCTTCTCCTTCTCCTTCTTCTGCTTCTTCTGATTCACCCTCCAGACTTTACCTTCTCCTTCTCCTTCTTCTACTTCTTCTGATTCACCCTCCAGACTTCACCTTCTCCTTCTCCTGCTTCTGCTTCTTCTGATTCACCCTCCAGACTTCACATTCTCCTTCTCCTTCGTTTACTTCTTCTGATTCACCCTCCAGACTAAATCTTCTCCTTCTCCTTCTACTTCTTCTGATTCACCCTCCAGACTTCACCTTCTCCTTCTCCTTCTTCTGCTTCTTGTGATTCACCCTCCAGACTTCACCTTCTCCTTCTCCTTCTTCTACTTCTTCTGATTCACCCTCCAAACTTCACCTTCTCCTTCTCCTTCTTCTACTTCTTCTGATTCACCCTCCAGACTTCACCTTCTCCTTCTCCTTCTTCTACTTCTTCTGATTCACCCTCCAGACTTCACCTTCTGCTTCTCCTTATTCTGCTTCTTCTGATTCACCCTCCAGACTTCACCTTCTCCTTCTCCTTCTTCTGCTTCTTCTGATTCAACCTCCAGACTTCACCTTCTCCTTCTCCTTCTTCTGCTTCTTCTGATTCACCCTCCAGACTTCACCTTCTCCTTCTCCTTCTTCTACTTCTTCTGATTCACACTCCAGACTTCAACCTCTCCTTCTCCTTCTTCTACTTCTTCTGATTCACCCTCCAGACTTCACCTTCTCCTTCTCCTTCTTCTACATCTTCTGATTCACCCTCCAGACTGCATCTTCTCCTTCTCTTTCTTCTGCTTCTTCTGATTCACCCTCCAGACTTCACCTTCTCCTTCTCCGTCTTCTGCTTCTTCTGATTCACCCTCCAGACTTCACCTTCTCCTTCTCCTTCTTCTGCTTCTTCTGATTCACCCTTCAGACTTCACCTTCTCCTTCTCCTTCTTCTACTTCTTCTGATTCACCCTCCAGACTGCATCTTCTCCTTCTCTTTCTTCTGCTTCTTCTGATTCACCCTCCAGACTTCACCTTCTCCTTCTTCTGCTTCTTCTGATTCACCCTCCAGACTTTACCTTCTCCTTCTCCTTCTTCTACTTCTTCTGATTCACCCTCCAGACTTCACCTTCTCCTTCTCCTTCTTCTACTTCTTCTGATTCATCCTCCAGACTTCACCTTCTCCTTCTCCTTCTTCTGCTTCTTCTGATTCACCCTCCAGACTTCATCTTCTCCTTCTCCTTCTTCTGCTTCTTCTGATTCACCCTCCAGACTTCACCTTCTCCTTCTCCTTCTTCTGCTTCTTCTGATTCACCCTCCAGACTTCGCCTTCTCCTTCTCCTTCTTCTACTTCTTCTGATTCACCCTCCAGACTTCACCTTCTCCTTCTCCTTCTTCTACTTCTTCTGATTCACCCTCCAGTCTTCACCTTCTCCTTCTCCTTCTTCTGCTTCTTCTGATTCACCCTCCTGACTTCACCTTCTCCTTCTCCTTCTTCTGCTTCTTCTGATTCACCCTCCAGACATCACCTTCTCCTTCTCCTTCTTCTACTTCTTCTGATTCACCCTCCAGTCTTCACCTTCTCCTTCTCCTTCTTCTGCTTCTTCTGATTCACCCTCCTGACTTCACCTTCTCCTTCTCCTTCTTCTGCTTCTTCTGATTCACCCTCCAGACATCACCTTCTCCTTCTCCTTCTTCTACTTCTTCTGATTCACCCTCCAGACTTCACCTTCTCCTTCTCCTTCTTCTGCTTCTTCTGCTTCACCCTCCAGACTTCAGCTTCTCCTTCTCCTTCTTCTGCTTCTTCTGATTCACCCTCCAGACTTCACCTTCTCTTTCTCCTTCTTCTGCTTCTTCTGATTCACCCTCCTGACTTCACCTTCTCCTTCTCCTTCTTCTGCTTCTTCTGATTCACCCTCCAGACATCACCTTCTCCTTCTCCTTCTTCTACCTCTTCTGATTCACCCTCCAGACTTCACCTTCTCCTTCTACTTATTCTGCTTCTTCTGATTCACCCTCCAGACTTCACCTTCTCCTTCTCCTTCTTCTGCTTCTTCTGCTTCACCCTCCAGACTTCAGCTTCTCCTTCTCCTTCTTCTGCTTCTTCTGCTTCACCCTCCAGACTTCACCTTCTCCTTCTCTTTCTTCTGCTTCTTCTGATTCACCCTCCAGACTTCACCTTCTCCTTCGCCTTCTTCTGATTCTTCTGATTCACCCTCCAGACTTTACCTTCTCCTTCTCCTTCTTCTGCTTCTTCTGTTTCACCCTCCTGACTTCACCTTCTCCTTCTCCTTCTTCTACTTCTTCTGATTCACCCTCCTGACTTCACCTTCTCCTTCTCCTTCTTCTGCTTCACCCTCCAGACTTCACCTTCTCCTTCTCCTTCTTCTTCTTCTTCTGATTCACCCTCCTGACTTCACCTTCTCCTTCTCCATCTTCTACTTCTTCTGATTCACCCTCCAGACTTCACCTGCTCCTTCTACTTCTTCTGCTTCTTCTGATTCACCCTCCGGACTTCACCTTCTCCTTCTCCTTCTTCTACTTCTTCTGATTCACCCTCCAGACTTCACCTTCTCCTTCTCCTGCTTCTGCTTCTTCTGATTCACCCTCCAGACTTCACATTATCCTTCTCCTTCGTTTACTTCTTCTGATTCACCCTCCAGACTAAATCTTCTCCTTCTCCTTCTTCGACTTCTTCTGATTCACCCTTCAGACTTCACCTTCTCCTTCTCCTTCTTCTGCTTCTTCTGATTCACCCTCCAGACTTCATCTTCTCCTTCTCCTTCTTCGACTTCTTCTGATTCACCCTCCAAACTTCACCTTCTCCTTCTCCTTTTTCTACTTCTTCTGATTCACCCTCCAGACTTCACCTTCTCCTTCTCCTTTTTCTACATCTTCTGCTTCTCCCTCCATACTTCACCTTCTCCTTCTCCTTCTTCTGCTTCTTCTGATTCACCCTCCACACTTCACCTTCTCCTTCTCCTTCTTCTACTTCTTCTGATTCACCCTCCAGACTTCACCTTCTCCTTCTCCTTCTTCTACTTCTTCTGATTCACCCTCCATACTTCACCTTCTTCTTCTCCTTCTTCTACTTCTTCTATTTCACCCTCCTGACTTCACCTTCTCCTTCTCCTTCTTCTGCTTCTTCTGCTTCACCTTCCAGACTTCATCTTCTCCTTCTCCTTCTTCGACTTCTTCTGATTCACCCTCCAAACTTCACCTTCTCCTTCTCCTTTTTCTACTTCTTCTGATTCACCCTCCAGACTTCACCTTCTCCTTCTCCTTTTTCTACATCTTCTGCTTCTCCCTCCATACTTCACCTTCTCCTTCTCCTTCTTCTGCTTCTTCTGCTTCACCTTCCAGACTTCACCTTCTCCTTCTCCTTCATCTGCTTCTTCTGATTCACCCTCCAGACTTCACCTTCTCCTTCTCCTTCTTCTACTTCTTCTATTTCACCCTCCTGACTTCACCTTCTCCTTCTCCTTCTTCTGCTTCTTCTGCTTCACCCTCCAGACTTCACCTTCTCCTTCTCCTTCTTCTACTTCTTCTGATTCACCCTCCAAACTTCACCTTCTCCTTCTCCTTCTTCTACTTCTTCTGATTCACCCTCCAGACTTCACCTTCTCCTTCTCCTTCTTCTACTTCTTCTGCTTCTCCCTCCAGACTTCACCTTCTCCTTCTCCTTCTTCTGCTTCTTCTGATTCACAATCCACACATCACCTTCTTCTTCTCCTTCTTCTACTTCTTCTGATTCACCCTCCAGACTTCACCTTCTCCTTCTCCTTCTTCTACTTCTTCTGATTCACCCTCCAGACTTCACCTTCTTCTTCTCCTTCTTCTACTTCTTCTGATTCACCCTCCTGACTTCACCTTCTCCTTCTCCTTCTTCTGCTTCTTCTGCTTCACCCTCCAGACTTCACCTTCTCCTTCTCCTTCTTCTGCTTCTTCTGCTTCACCCTCCAGACTTCACCTTCTCCTTCTCTTTATTCTGCTTCTTCTGCTTCACCCTCCTGACTTCACCGTCTCCTTCTCCTTCTTCTACTTCTTCTGATTCACCCTCCAGACTTCACCTTCTCCTTCTCCTTCTTCTGCTTCTTCTGCTTCACCCTCCAGACTTCACCTTCTCCTTCTCCTTCATCTGCTTCTTCTGCTTCACCCTCCAGACTTCACCTTCTCCTTCTCCTTCTTCTGCTTCTTCTGCTTCACCCTCCTGACTTCACCTTCTCCTTCTCCTTCTTCTACTTCTTCTGATTCACCCTCCAGACTTCACCTTCTCCTTCTCCTTCTTCTACTGCTTCTGATTCACCCTCCAGACTTCACCTTCTCCTTCTCCTTCTTCTACTTCTTTTGCTTCTCCCTCCAGACTTCACCTTCTCCTTCTCCTTCTTCTGCTTCTTCTGATTCACCCTCCACACTTCATCCTCTCCTTCTCCTTCTTCTACTTCTTCTGATTCACCCTCCAGACTTCACCTTATCCTTCTCCTTCTTCTGCTTCTTCTGATTCACCCTCCAGACTTCACCTTCTTCTTCTCCTTCTTCTACTTCTTCTGATTCACCCTCCACACTTCATCCTCTCCTTCTCCTTCTTCTACTTCTTCTGATTCACCCTCCAGACTTCACCTTATCCTTCTCCTTCTTCTGCTTCTTCTGATTCACCCTCCAGACTTCACCTTCTTCTTCTCCTTCTTCTACTTCTTCTGATTCACCCTCCAGACTTCACCTTCTTCTTCTCCTTCTTCTGCTTCTTCTGATTCACCCTCCACACTTCATCCTCTCCTTCTCCTTCTTCTACTTCTTCTGAATCACCCTCCAGACTTCACCTTATCCTTCTCCTTCTTCTGCTTCTTCTGATTCACCCTCCAGACTTCACCTTCTTCTTCTCCTTCTTCTACTTCTTCTGATTCACTCTCCTGACTTCACCTTCTCCTTCTCCTTCTTCTGCTTCTTCTGATTCACCCTCCAGACCTCACCTTCTCCTTCTCCTTCTTCTACTTCTTCTGATTCACCCTCCAGACTGCATCTTCTCCTTCTCCTTCTTCTGCTTCTTCTGATTCACCCTCCAGACTTCACCTTCTCCTTCTCCTTCTTCTGCTTCTTCTGATTCACCCTCCAGACTTCACCTTCTCCTTCTCCTTCTTCTACTTCTTCTGATTCACCCTCCAGACTTCACCTTCTCCTTCTCCTTCTTCTACTTCTTCTGATTCACCCTCCAGACTTCACCTTCTCCTTCTCCTTCTTCTGCTTCTTCTGATTCACCCTCAAGACTTCATCTTCTCCTTCTCCTTCTTCTGCTTCTTCTGATTCACCTTCCAGACTTCACCTTCTCCTTCTCCTTCTTCTGCTTCTTCTGATTCACCCTCCAGACTTTGCCTTCTCCTTCTCCTTCTTCTACGTCTTCTGATTCACCCTCCAGACTTCACCTTCTCCTTCTCCTTCTTCTACTTCTTCTGATTCACCCTCCAGTCTTCACCTTCTCCTTCTCCTTCTTCTGCTTCTTCTGATTCACCATCCAGACTTCACCTTCTCCTTCTCCTTCTTCTGCTTCTTCTGATTCACCCTCCTGACTTCACCTTCTCCTTCTCCTTCTTCTGCTTCTCCTGATTCACCCTCCAGACATCACCTTCTCCTTCTCCTTCTTCTACTTCTTCTGATTCACCCTCCAGACTTCACCTTCTCCTTCTACTTCTTCTGCTTCTTCTGATTCACCCTCCAGACTTCACCTTCTCCTTCTCCTTCTTCTGCTTCTTCTGATTCACCCTCCAGACTTCACCTTCTCCTTCTCCTTCTTCTGCTTCTTCTGCTTCACCCTCCAGACTTCACCTTCTCCTTCTCTTTATTCAGCTTCTTCTGATTCACCCTCCAGACTTCACCTTCTCCTTCTCCTTCTTCTGATTCTTCTGATTCACCCTCCAGACTTTACCTTCTCCTTCTCCTTCTTCTGCTTCTTCTGATTCAACCTCCTGACTTCACCTTCTCCTTCTCCTTCTTCTACTTCTTCTGATTCACCCTCCTGACTTCACCTTCTCCTTCTCCTTCTTCTGCTTCACCCTCCAGACTTCACCTTCTCCTTCTCCTTCTTCTACTTCTTCTGATTCACCCTCCTGACTTCACCTTCTCCTTCTCCTTCTTCTACTTCTTCTGATTCACCCTCCAGACTTCACCTTCTCCTTCTACTTCTTCTGCTTCTTCTGATTCACCCTCCAGACTTCACCTTCTCCTTCTCCTTCTTCTGCTTCTTCTGATTCACCCTCCAGACTTCACCGTCTCCTTCTCCTTCTTCTGCTTCTTCTGATTCACCCTCCATACTTCACCTTCTCCTTCTCCTTCTTCTGCTTCTTCTGATTCACCCTCCAGACTTCACCTTCTCCTTCTCCTTCTTCTGCTTCTTCTGATTCACCCTCCAGACTTCACCTTCTCCTTCTCCTTCTTCTGCTTCTTCTGATTCACCCTCCAGACTTCACCTTCTCCTTCTCCTTCTTCTACTTCTTCTGATTCACCCTCCAGACTTCACCTTCTCCTTCTCCTTCTTCTGCTTCTTCTGCTTCACCCTCCAGACTTCAGCTTCTCCTTCTCCTTCTTCTGCTTCTTCTGCTTCACCCTCCAGACTTCACCTTCTCCTTCTCTTTCTTCTGCTTCTTCTGATTCACCCTCCAGACTTCACCTTCTCCTTCTCCTTCTTCTGCTTCTTCTGATTCACCCTCCTGACTTCACCTTCTCCTTCTCCTTCTTCTGCTTCACCCTCCAGACTTCACCTTCTCCTTCTCCTTCTTCTTCTTCTTCTGATTCACCCTCCTGACTTCACCTTCTCCTTCTCCATCTTCTACTTCTTCTGATTCACCCTCCAGACTTCACCTGCTCCTTCTACTTCTTCTGCTTCTTCTGATTCACCCTCCAGACTTCACCTTCTCCTTCTCCTTCTTCTGCTTCTTCTGATTCACCCTCCAGACTTCACCTTCTCCTTCTCCTTCTTCTGCTTCTTCTGCTTCACCCTCCAGACTTCACCTTCTCCTTCTCTTTATTCAGCTTCTTCTGATTCACCCTCCAGACTTCACCTTCTCCTTCTCCTTCTTCTGATTCTTCTGATTCACCCTCCAGACTTTACCTTCTCCTTCTCCTTCTTCTGCTTCTTCTGATTCAACCTCCTGACTTCACTTTCTCCTTCTCCTTCTTCTACTTCTTCTGATTCACCCTCCTGACTTCACCTTCTCCTTCTCCTTCTTCTGCTTCACCCTCCAGACTTCACCTTCTCCTTCTCCTTCTTCTACTTCTTCTGATTCACCCTCCTGACTTCACCTTCTCCTTCTCCTTCTTCTACTTCTTCTGATTCACCCTCCAGACTTCACCTTCTCCTTCTACTTCTTCTGCTTCTTCTGATTCACCCTCCAGACTTCACCTTCTCCTTCTCCTTCTTTTCTTCTTCTGATTCACCCTCCAGACTTCACCTTCTCCTTCTCCTTCTTCTGCTTCTTCTGATTCACCCTCCAGACTTCACCTTCTCCTTCTCCTTCTTCTGCTTCTTCTGATTCACCCTCCAGACTTTACCTTCTCCTTCTCCTTCTTCTACTTCTTCTGATTCACCCTCCAGACTTCACCTTCTCCTTCTCCTGCTTCTGCTTCTTCTGATTCACCCTCCAGACTTCACATTCTCCTTCTCCTTCGTTTACTTCTTCTGATTCACCCTCCATACTAAATCTTCTCCTTCTCCTTCTTCTACTTCTTCTGATTCACCCTCCAGACTTCACCTTCTCCTTCTCCTTCTTCTGCTTCTTCTGATTCACCCTCCAGACTTCACCTTCTCCTTCTCCTTCTTCTACTTCTTCTGATTCACCCTCCAAACTTCACCTTCTCCTTCTCCTTCTTCTACTTCTTCCGATTCACCCTCCAGCCTTCACCTTCTCCTTCTCCTTCTTCTACTTCTTCTGCTTCTCCCTCCAGACTTCACCTCCTCCTTCTCCTTCTTCTGCTTCTTCTGATTCACCCTCCACACTTCACCTTCTCCTTCTCCTTCTTCTACTTCTTCTGATTCACCCTCCAGACTTCACCTTCTCCTTCTCCTTCTTCTACTTCTTCTGATTCACCCTCCAGACTTCACCTTCTTCTTCTCCTTCTTCTACTTCTTCTGATTCACCCTCCTGACTTCACCTTCTCCTTCTCCTTCTTCTGCTTATTCTGCTTCACCCTCCAGACTTCACCTTCTCCTTCTCCTTCTTCTGCTTCTTCTGCTTCAACCTCCAGACTTCACCTTCTCCTTCTCCTTCTTCTGCTTCTTCTGCTTCACCCTCCTGAATTCACCTTCTCCTTCTCCTTCTTCTACTTCTTCTGATTCACCCTCCAGACTTCACCTTCTCCTTCTCCTTCTTCTGCTTCTTCTGCTTCACCCTCCAGACTTCACCTTCTCCTTCTCCTTCTGCTGCTTCTTCTGCTTCGCCCTCCAGACTTCACCTTCTCCTTCTCCTCCATCTGCTTCTTCTGATTCACCCTCCAGACTTCACCTTCTCCTTCTCCTTCTTCTGCTTCTTCTGATTCACCCTCCAGACTTTACCTTCTCCTTCTCCTTCTTCTACTTCTTCAGATTCACCCTCCAGACTTCACCTTCTCCTTCTCCTGCTTCTGCTTCTTCTGATTCACCCTCCAGACTTCACATTCTCCTTCTCCTTCGTTTACTTCTTCTGATTCACCCTGCAGACTAAATCTTCTCCTTCTCCTTCTTCTACTTCTTCTGATTCACCCTCCAGACTTCACCTTCTCCTTCTCCTTCTTCTGCTTCTTCTGATTCACCCTCCAGACTTCACCTTCTCCTTCTCCTTCTTCTACTTCTTCTGATTCACCCTCCAAACTTCACCTTCTCCTTCTCCTTCTTCTACTTCTTCTGATTCACCCTCCAGACTTCACCTTCTCCTTCTCCTTCTTCTACTTCTTCTGCTTCTCCCTCCAGACTTCATCTTCTCCTTCTCCTTCTTCTGCTTCTTCTGCTTCTCCCTCCTGACTTCACCTTCTCCTTCTCCTTCTTCTACTTCTTCTGATTCACCCTCCAGACTTCACCTTCTCCTTCTCCTTCTTTTGCTTCTTCTGCTTCACCCTCCAGACTTCACCTTCTCCTTCTCCTTCATCTGCTTCTTCTGCTTCACCCTCCAGACTTCACCTTCTCCTTCTCCTTCTTCTGCTTCTTCTGCTTCACTCTCCTGACTTCACCTTCTCCTTCTCCTTCTTCTACTTCTTCTGATTCACCCTCCAGACTTCACCTTCTCCTTCTCCTTCTTCTACTTCTTCTGATTCACCCTCCGGACTTCACCTTCTCCTTCTCCTTCTTCTACTTCTTCTGCTTCTCCCTCCAGACTTCACCTTCTCCTTCTCCTTCTTCTGCTTCTTCTGATTCACCCTCCACACTTCACCTTCTCCTTCTCCTTCTTCTTCTTCTTCTGATTCACACTCCAGACTTCACCTTCTCCTTCTCCTTCTTCTACTTCTTCTGATTCACCCTGCAGACTTCACCTTCTTCTTCTCCTTCTTCCACTTCTTCTGATTCACCCTCCTGACTTCACCTTCTCCTTCTCCTTCTTCTGCTTCTTCTGCTTCACCCTCCAGACCTCACCTTCTCCTTCTCCTTCTTCTGCTTCTTCTGCTTCACCCTCCAGACTTCACCTTCTCCTTCTCCTTCTTCTGCTTCTTCTGCTTCACCCTCCTGACTACACCTTCTCCTTCTCCTTCTTCTACTTCTTCTGATTCACCCTCCAGACTTCACCTTCTCCTTCTCCTTCTTCTGCTTCTTCTGCTTCACCCTCCAGACTTCACCTTCTCCTTCTCCTTCTGCTGCTTCTTCTGCTTCGCCCTCCAGACTTCACCTTCTCCTTCTCCTTCATCTGCTTCTTCTGCTTCACCCTCCAGACTTCACCTTCTCCTTCTCCTTCTTCTGCTTCTTCTGCTTCACCCTCCTGACTTCACCTTCTCCTTCTCCTTCTTCTACTTCTTCTGATTCACCCTTCAGACTTCACCTTCTCCTTCTCCTTCTTCTGCTTCTTCTGCTTCACCCTCCCGACTTCACCTTCTCCTTCTCCTACTTCTGCTTCTTCTGCTGCGCCCTCCAGACTTCACCTTCTCCTTCTCCTTCTTCTGCTTCTTCTGCTTCACCCTCCTGACTTCACCTTCTCCTTCTCCTTCTTCTACTTCTTCTGCTTCACCCCCCTGACTTCACCTTCTCCTTCTCCTTCTTCTGCTTCTTCTGATTCACCCTCCTAACTTCACCTTCTCCTTCTCCTTCTTCTGCTTCTTCTGATTCACCCTCCTGACTTCACCTTCTCCTTCTCCTTTTCTGCTTCTTCTGATTAACCATACAGACTTCACCTTCTTCTTCTCCTTCTTCTGCTTCTTCTGATTCACCCTCCAGACTAAATCTTCTCCTTCTCCTTCTTCTACTTCTTCTGATTCACCCTCCTGACTTCAACTTCTCCTTCTCCTTTTCTGCTTCTTCTGATTAACCATACAGACTTCACCTTCTTCTTCTCCTTCTTCTGCTTCTTCTGATTCACCCTCCAGACTAAATCTTCTCCTTCTCCTTCTTCTACTTCTTCTGATTCACCCTCCAGACTTCACCTTCTCCTTCTACTTCTTCTGCTTCTTCTGATTCACCCTCCAGACTTCACCTTCTCCTTCTCCTTCTTCTACTTCTTCTGATTCACCTTCCAAACTTCACCTTCTCCTTCTCCTTCTTCTACTTCTTCTGATTCACCCTCCAGACTTCACCTTCTCCTTCTCCTTCTTCTACTTCTTCTGCTTCTCCCTCCAGACTTCACCTTCTCCTTCTCCTTATTCTGCTTCTTCTGCTTCTCCCTCCAGACTTCACCTTCTCCTTCTCCTTCTTCTACTTCTTCTGATTCACCCTCCAGACTTCACCTTCTCCTTCTCCTTCTTCTACTTCTTCTGATTCACCCTCCAGACTTCACCTTCTTCTTCTCCTTCTTCTACTTCTTCTGATTCACCCTCCTGACTTCACCTTCTCCTTCTCCTTCTTCTGCTTCTTCTGCTTCACCCTCCAAACTTCTCCTTCTCCTTCTCCTTCTTCTGCTTCTTCTGCTTCACCCTCCAGACTTCACCTTCTCCTTCTCCTTCTTCTGCTTCTTCTGCTTCACCCTCCTGACTTCACCTTCTCCTTCTCCTTCTTCTACTTCTTCTGATTCACCCTCCAGACTTCACCTTCTCCTTCTCCTTCTTCTGCTTCTTCTGCTTCACCCTCCAGACTTCACCTTCTCCTTCTCCTTCATCTGCTTCTTCTGCTTCACCCTCCAGACTTCACCTTCTCCTTCTCCTTCTTCTGCTTCTTCTGCTTCACCCTCCTGACTTCACCTTCTCCTTCTCCTTCTTCTACTTCTTCTGATTCACCCTCCAGACTTCACCTTCTCCTTCTCCTTCTTCTACTTCTTCTGATTCACCCTCCGGACTTCACCTTCTCCTTCTCCTTCTTCTGCTTCTTCTGCTTCACCCTCCAGACTTCACCTTCTCCTTCTCCTTCTTCTACTTCTTCTGATTCACCCTCCAGAATTCACCTTCTCCTTCTACTTCTTCTGCTTCTTCTGATTCACCCTCCAGACTTCACCTTCTCCTTCTCCTTCTTCTGCTTCTTCTGATTCACCCTCCAGACTTCACCTTCTCCTTCTCCTTCTTCTGCTTCTTCTGATTCACCCTCCAGACTTCACCTTCTCCTTCTCCTTCTTCTGCTTCTTCTGATTCACCCTCCAGACTTTACCTTCTCCTTCTCCTTCTTCTACTTCTTCTGATTCACCCTCCAGACTTCACCTTCTCCTTCTCCTGCTTCTGCTTCTTCTGATTCACCCTCCAGACTTCACATTCTCCTTCTCCTTCGTTTACTTCTTCTTATTCACCCTCCATACTAAATCTTCTCCTTCTCCTTCTTCTACTTCTTCTGATTCACCCTCCAGACTTCACCTTCTCCTTCTCCTTCTTCTGCTTCTTCTGATTCACCCTCCAGACTTCACCTTCTCCTTCTCCTTCTTCTACTTCTTCTGATTCACCCTCCAAACTTCACCTTCTCCTTCTCCTTCTTCTACTTCTTCCGATTCACCCTCCAGACTTCACCTTCTCCTTCTCCTTCTTCTACTTCTTCTGCTTCTCCCTCCAGACTTCACCTTCTCCTTCTCCTTCTTCTGCTTCTTCTGATTCACCCTCCACACTTCACCTTCTCCTTCTCCTTCTTCTACTTCTTCTGATTCACCCTCCAGACTTCACCTTCTCCTTCTCCTTCTTCTACTTCTTCTGATTCACCCTCCAGACTTCACCTTCTTCTTCTCCTTCTTCTACTTCTTCTGATTCACCCTCCTGACTTCACCTTCTCCTTCTCCTTCTTCTGCTTCTTCTGCTTCACCCTCCAGACTTCACCTTCTCCTTCTCCTTCTTCTGCTTCTTCTGCTTCACCCTCCAGACTTCACCTTCTCCTTCTCCTTCTTCTGCTTCTTCTGCTTCACCCTCCTGACTTCACCTTCTCCTTCTCCTTCTTCTACTTCTTCTGATTCACCCTCCAGACTTCACCTTCTCCTTCTCCTTCTTCTGCTTCTTCTGCTTCACCCTCCAGACTTCACCTTCTCCTTCTCCTTCTGCTGCTTCTTCTGCTTCGCCCTCCAGACTTCACCTTCTCCTTCTCCTCCATCTGCTTCTTCTGATTCACCCTCCAGACTTCACCTTCTCCTTCTCCTTCTTCTGCTTCTTCTGCTTCTCCCTCCTGACTTCACCTTCTCCTTCTCCTTCTTCTACTTCTTCTGATTCACCCTCCAGACTTCACCTTCTCCTTCTCCTTCTTTTGCTTCTTCTGCTGCACCCTCCAGACTTCACCTTCTCCTTCTCCTTCATCTGCTTCTTCTGCTTCACCCTCCAGACTTCACCTTCTCCTTCTCCTTCTTCTGCTTCTTCTGCTTCACCCTCCTGACTTCACCTTCTCCTTCTCCTTCTTCTACTTCTTCTGATTCACCCTCCAGACTTCACCTTCTCCTTCTCCTTCTTCTACTTCTTCTGATTCACCCTCCGGACTTCACCTTCTCCTTCTCCTTCTTCTACTTCTTCTGCTTCTCCCTCCAGACTTCACCTTCTCCTTCTCCTTCTTCTGCTTCTTCTGATTCACCCTCCACACTTCACCTTCTCCTTCTCCTTCTTCTTCTTCTTCTGATTCACACTCCAGACTTCACCTTCTCCTTCTCCTTCTTCTACTTCTTCTGATTCACCCTCCAGACTTCACCTTCTTCTTCTCCTTCTTCCACTTCTTCTGATTCACCCTCCTGACTTCACCTTCTCCTTCTCCTTCTTCTGCTTCTTCTGCTTCACCCTCCAGACCTCACCTTCTCCTTCTCCTTCTTCTGCTTCTTCTGCTTCACCCTCCAGACTTCACCTTCTCCTTCTCCTTCTTCTGCTTCTTCTGCTTCACCCTCCTGACTACACCTTCTCCTTCTCCTTCTTCTACTTCTTCTGATTCACCCTCCAGACTTCACCTTCTCCTTCTCCTTCTTCTGCTTCTTCTGCTTCACCCTCCAGACTTCACCTTCTCCTTCTCCTTCTGCTGCTTCTTCTGCTTCGCCCTCCAGACTTCACCTTCTCCTTCTCCTTCATCTGCTTCTTCTGCTTCACCCTCCAGACTTCACCTTCTCCTTCTCCTTCTTCTGCTTCTTCTGCTTCACCCTCCTGACTTCACCTTCTCCTTCTCCTTCTTCTACTTCTTCTGATTCACCCTTCAGACTTCACCTTCTCCTTCTCCTTCTTCTGCTTCTTCTGCTTCACCCTCCAGACTTCACCTTCTCCTTCTCCTACTTCTGCTTCTTCTGCTGCGCCCTCCAGACTTCACCTTCTCCTTCTCCTTCTTCTGCTTCTTCTGCTTCACCCTCCTGACTTCACCTTCTCCTTCTCCTTCTTCTACTTCTTCTGCTTCACCCCCCTGACTTCACCTTCTCCTTCTCCTTCTTCTGCTTCTTCTGATTCACCCTCCTAACTTCACCTTCTCCTTCTCCTTCTTCTGCTTCTTCTGATTCACCCTCCTGACTTCACCTTCTCCTTCTCCTTTTCTGCTTCTTCTGATTAACCATACAGACGTCACCTTCTTCTTCTCCTTCTTCTGCTTCTTCTGATTCACCCTCCAGACTAAATCTTCTCCTTCTCCTTCTTCTACTTCTTCTGATTCAACCTCCTGACTTCAACTTCTCCTTCTCCTTTTCTGCTTCTTCTGATTAACCATACAGACTTCACCTTCTTCTTCTCCTTCTTCTGCTTCTTCTGATTCACCCTCCAGACTAAATCTTCTCCTTCTCCTTCTTCTACTTCTTCTGATTCACCCTCCAGACTTCACCTTCTCCTTCTCCTTCTTCTGCTTCTTCTGATTCACCCTCCAGACTTCACCTTCTCCTTCTCCTTCTTCTACTTCTTCTGATTCACCCTCCAAACTTCACCTTCTCCTTCTCCTTCTTCTACTTCTTCTGATTCACCCTCCAGACTTCACCTTCTCCTTCTCCTTCTTCTACTTCTTCTGCTTCTCCCTCCAGACTTCACAATCTCCTTCTCCTTATTCTGCTTCTTCTGCTTCTCCCTCCAGACTTCACCTTCTCCTTCTCCTTCTTCTACTTCTTCTGATTCACCCTCCAGACTTCACCTTCTCCTTCTCCTTCTTCTACTTCTTCTGATTCACCCTCCAGACTTCACCTTCTTCTTCTCCTTCTTCTACTTCTTCTGATTCACCCTCCTGACTTCACCTTCTCCTTCTCCTTCTTCTGCTTCTTCTGCTTCACCCTCCAAACTTCTCCTTCTCCTTCTCCTTCTTCTGCTTCTTCTGCTTCACCCTCCAGACTTCACCTTCTCCTTCTCCTTCTTCTGCTTCTTCTGCTTCACCCTCCTGACTTCACCTTCTCCTTCTCCTTCTTCTACTTCTTCTGATTCACCCTCCAGACTTCACCTTCTCCTTCTCCTTCTTCTGCTTCTTCTGCTTCACCCTCCAGACTTCACCTTCTCCTTCTCCTTCATCTGCTTCTTCTGCTTCACCCTCCAGACTTCACCTTCTCCTTCTCCTTCTTCTGCTTCTTCTGCTTCACCCTCCTGACTTCACCTTCTCCTTCTCCTTCTTCTACTTCTTCTGATTCACCCTCCAGACTTCCCCTTCTCCTTCTCCTTCTTCTACTTCTTCTGATTCACCCTCCGGACTTCACCTTCTCCTTCTCCTTCTTCTGCTTCTTCTGCTTCACCCTCCAGACTTCACCTTCTCCTTCTCCTTCTTCTACTTCTTCTGATTCACCCTCCAGACTTCACCTTCTCCTTCTACTTCTTCTGCTTCTTCTGATTCACCCTCCAGACTTCACCTTCTCCTTCTCCTTCTTCTGCTTCTTCTGATTCACCCTCCAGACTTCACCTTCTCCTTCTCCTTCTTCTGCTTCTTCTGATTCACCCTCCAGACTTCACCTTCTCCTTCTCCTTCTTCTGCTTCTTCTGATTCACCCTCCAGACTTTACCTTCTCCTTCTCCTTCTTCTACTTCTTCTGATTCACCCTCCAGACTTCACCTTCTCCTTCTCCTGCTTCTGCTTCTTCTGATTCACCCTCCAGACTTCACATTCTCCTTCTCCTTCGTTTACTTCTTCTGATTCACCCTCCATACTAAATCTTCTCCTTCTCCTTCTTCTACTTCTTCTGATTCACCCTCCAGACTTCACCTTCTCCTTCTCCTTCTTCTGCTTCTTCTGATTCACCCTCCAGACTTCACCTTCTCCTTCTCCTTCTTCTACTTCTTCTGATTCACCCTCCAAACTTCACCTTCTCCTTCTCCTTCTTCTACTTCTTCCGATTCACCCTCCAGACTTCACCTTCTCCTTCTCCTTCTTCTACTTCTTCTGCTTCTCCCTCCAGACTTCACCTTCTCCTTCTCCTTCTTCTGCTTCTTCTGATTCACCCTCCACACTTCACCTTCTCCTTCTCCTTCTTCTACTTCTTCTGATTCACCCTCCAGACTTCACCTTCTCCTTCTCCTTCTTCTACTTCTTCTGATTCACCCTCCAGACTTCACCTTCTTCTTCTCCTTCTTCTACTTCTTCTGATTCACCCTCCTGACTTCACCTTCTCCTTCTCCTTCTTCTGCTTCTTCTGCTTCACCCTCCAGACTTCACCTTCTCCTTCTCCTTCTTCTGCTTCTTCTGCTTCACCCTCCAGACTTCACCTTCTCCTTCTCCTTCTTCTGCTTCTTCTGCTTCACCCTCCTGACTTCACCTTCTCCTTCTCCTTCTTCTACTTCTTCTGATTCACCCTCCAGACTTCACCTTCTCCTTCTCCTTCTTCTGCTTCTTCTGCTTCACCCTCCAGACTTCACCTTCTCCTTCTCCTTCTGCTGCTTCTTCTGCTTCGCCCTCCAGACTTCACCTTCTCCTTCTCCTCCATCTGCTTCTTCTGATTCACCCTCCAGACTTCACCTTCTCCTTCTCCTTCTTCTGCTTCTTCTGATTCACCCTCCAGACTTTAACTTCTCCTTCTCCTTCTTCTACTTCTTCAGATTCACCCTCCAGACTTCACCTTCTCCTTCTCCTGCTTCTGCTTCTTCTGATTCACCCTCCAGACTTCACATTCTCCTTCTCCTTCGTTTACTTCTTCTGATTCACCCTGCAGACTAAATCTTCTCCTTCTCCTTCTTCTACTTCTTCTGATTCACCCTCCAGACTTCACCTTCTCCTTCTCCTTCTTCTGCTTCTTCTGATTCACCCTCCAGACTTCACCTTCTCCTTCTCCTTCTTCTACTTCTTCTGATTCACCCTCCAAACTTCACCTTCTCCTTCTCCTTCTTCTACTTCTTCTGATTCACCCTCCAGACTTCACCTTCTCCTTCTCCTTCTTCTACTTCTTCTGCTTCTCCCTCCAGACTTCACCTTCTCCTTCTCCTTCTTCTGCTTCTTCTGCTTCTCCCTCCTGACTTCACCTTCTCCTTCTCCTTCTTCTACTTCTTCTGATTCACCCTCCAGACTTCACCTTCTCCTTCTCCTTCTTCTGCTTCTTCTGCTTCACCCTCCAGACTTCACCTTCTCCTTCTCCTTCATCTGCTTCTTCTGCTTCACCCTCCAGACTTCACCTTCTCCTTCTCCTTCTTCTGCTTCTTCTGCTTCACCCTCCTGACTTCACCTTCTCCTTCTCCTTCTTCTACTTCTTCTGATTCACCCTCCAGACTTCACCTTCTCCTTCTCCTTCTTCTACTTCTTCTGATTCACCCTCCGGACTTCACCTTCTCCTTCTCCTTCTTCTACTTCTTCTGCTTCTCCCTCCAGACTTCACCTTCTCCTTCTCCTTCTTCTGCTTCTTCTGATTCACCCTCCAGACTTCACCTTCTCCTTCTCCTTCTTCTACTTCTTCTGATTCACCCTCCAGACTTCACCTTCTTCTTCTCCTTCTTCCACTTCTTCTGATTCACCCTCCTGACTTCACCTTCTCCTTCTCCTTCTTCTGCTTCTTCTGCTTCACCCTCCAGACCTCACCTTCTCCTTCTCCTTCTTCTGCTTCTTCTGCTTCACCCCCCAGACTTCACCTTCTCCTTCTCCTTCTTCTGCTTCTTCTGCTTCACCCTCCAGACTTCACCTTCTCCTTCTCCTTCTTCTGCTTCTTCTGCTTCACCCTCCTGACTTCACCTTCTCCTTCTCCTTCTTCTACTTCTTCTGATTCACCCTCCAGACTTCACCTTCTCCTTCTCCTTCTTCTACTTCTTCTGATTCACCCTCCGGACTTCACCTTCTCCTTCTCCTTCTTCTACTTCTTCTGCTTCTCCCTCCAGACTTCACCTTCTCCTTCTCCTTCTTCTGCTTCTTCTGATTCACCCTCCAGACTTCACCTTCTCCTTCTCCTTCTTCTACTTCTTCTGATTCACCCTCCAGACTTCACCTTCTCCTTCTCCTTCTTCTGCTTCTTCTGCTTCACCCTCCAGACTTCACCTTCTCCTTCTCCTTCTGCTGCTTCTTCTGCTTCGCCCTCCAGACTTCACCTTCTCCTTCTCCTTCATCTGCTTCTTCTGCTTCACCCTCCAGACTTCACCTTCTCCTTCTCCTTCTTCTGCTTCTTCTGCTTCACCCTCCTGACTTCACCTTCTCCTTCTCCTTCTTCTACTTCTTCTGATTCACCCTCCAGACTTCACCTTCTCCTTCTCCTTCTTCTGCTTCTTCTGCTTCACCCTCCAGACTTCACCTTCTCCTTCTCCTACTTCTGCTTCTTCTGCTGCGCCCTCCAGACTTCACCTTCTCCTTCTCCTTCTTCTGCTTCTTCTGCTTCACCCTCCTGACTTCACCTTCTCCTTCTCCTTCTTCTACTTCTTCTGCTTCACCCCCCTGACTTCACCTTCTCCTTCTCCTTCTTCTGCTTCTTCTGATTCACCCTCCTAACTTCACCTTCTCCTTCTCCTTCTTCTGCTTCTTCTGATTCACCCTCCTGACTTCACCTTCTCCTTCTCCTTTTCTGCTTCTTCTGATTAACCATACAGACTTCACCTTCTTCTTCTCCTTCTTCTGCTTCTTCTGATTCACCCTCCAGACTAAATCTTCTCCTTCTCCTTCTTCTACTTCTTCTGATTCACCCTCCTGACTTCAACTTCTCCTTCTCCTTTTCTGCTTCTTCTGATTAACCATACAGACTTCACCTTCTTCTTCTCCTTCTTCTGCTTCTTCTGATTCACCCTCCAGACTAAATCTTCTCCTTCTCCTTCTTCTACTTCTTCTGATTCACCCTCCAGACTTCATCTTCTCCTTCTCCTTCTTCTGCTTCTTCTGATTCACCTTCCAGACTTCACCTTCTCCTTCTCCTTCTTCTGCTTCTTCTGATTCACCCTCCAGACTTTGCCTTCTCCTTCTCCTTCTTCTACGTCTTCTGATTCACCCACCAGACTTCACCTTCTCCTTCTCCTTCTTCTACTTCTTCTGATTCACCCTCCAGTCTTCACCTTCTCCTTCTCCTTCTTCTGCTTCTTCTGATTCACCCTCCAGACTTCACCTTCTCGTTCTCCTTCTTCTGCTTCTTCTGATTCACCCTCCTGACTTCACCTTCTCCTTCTCCTTCTTCTGCTTCTCCTGATTCACCCTCCAGACATCACCTTCTCCTTCTCCTTCTTCTACTTCTTCTGATTCACCCTCCAGACTTCACCTTCTCCTTCTACTTCTTCTGCTTCTTCTGATTCACCCTCCAGACTTCACCTTCTCCTTCTCCTTCTTCTACTTCTTCTGATTCGCCCTCCAGACTTCACCTTCTCCTTCTCCTTCTTCTGCTTCTTCTGCTTCACCCTCCAGACTTCAGCTTCTCCTTCTCCTTCTTCTGCTTCTTCTGATTCACCCTCCAGACTTCACCTTCTCCTTCTCCTTCTTCTGCTTCTTCTGATTCACCCTCCAGACTTCACCTTCTCCTTCTCCTTCTTCTGCTTCTTCTGCTTCACCCTCCAGACTTCACCTTCTCCTTCTCTTTATTCAGCTTCTTCTGATTCACCCTCCAGACTTCACCTTCTCCTTCTCCTTCTTCTGATTCTTCTGATTCACCCTCCAGACTTTACCTTCTCCTACTCCTTCTTCTGCTTCTTCTGATTCAACCTCCTGACTTCACCTTCTCCTTCTCCTTCTTCTACTTCTTCTGATTCACCCTCCTGACTTCACCTTCTCCTTCTCCTTCTTCTGCTTCACCCTCCAGACTTCACCTTCTCCTTCTCCTTCTTCTACTTCTTCTGATTCACCCTCCTGACTTCACCTTCTCCTTCTCCTTCTTCTACTTCTTCTGATTCACCCTCCAGACTTCACCTTCTCCTTCTACTTCTTCTGCTTCTTCTGATTCACCCTCCAGACTTCACCTTCTCCTTCTCCTTCTTCTGCTTCTTCTGATTCACCCTCCAGACTTCACCTTCTCCTTCTCCTTCTTCTGCTTCTTCTGATTCACCCTCCAGACTTCACCTTCTCCTTCTCCTTCTTCTACTTCTTCTGATTCACCCTCCAGACTTCACCTTCTTCTTCTCCTTCTTCCACTTCTTCTGATTCACCCTCCTGACTTCACCTTCTCCTTCTCCTTCTTCTGCTTCTTCTGCTTCACCCTCCAGACCTCACCTTCTCCTTCTCCTTCTTCTGCTTCTTCTGCTTCACCCTCCAGACTTCACCTTCTCCTTCTCCTTCTTCTGCTTCTTCTGCTTCACCCTCCTGACTACACCTTCTCCTTCTCCTTCTTCTACTTCTTCTGATTCACCCTCCAGACTTCACCTTCTCCTTCTCCTTCTTCTGCTTCTTCTGCTTCACCCTCCAGACTTCACCTTCTCCTTCTCCTTCTGCTGCTTCTTCTGCTTCGCCCTCCAGACTTCACCTTCTCCTTCTCCTTCATCTGCTTCTTCTGCTTCACCCTCCAGACTTCACCTTCTCCTTCTCCTTCTTCTGCTTCTTCTGCTTCACCCTCCTGACTTCACCTTCTCCTTCTCCTTCTTCTACTTCTTCTGATTCACCCTCCAGACTTCACCTTCTCCTTCTCCTTCTTCTGCTTCTTCTGCTTCACCCTCCAGACTTCACCTTCTCCTTCTCCTACTTCTGCTTCTTCTGCTGCGCCCTCCAGACTTCACCTTCTCCTTCTCCTTCTTCTGCTTCTTCTGCTTCACCCTCCTGACTTCACCTTCTCCTTCTCCTTCTTCTACTTCTTCTGCTTCACCCCCCTGACTTCACCTTCTCCTTCTCCTTCTTCTGCTTCTTCTGATTCACCCTCCTAACTTCACCTTCTCCTTCTCCTTCTTCTGCTTCTTCTGATTCACCCTCCTGACTTCACCTTCTCCTTCTCCTTTTCTGCTTCTTCTGATTAACCATACAGACTTCACCTTCTTCTTCTCCTTCTTCTGCTTCTTCTGATTCACCCTCCAGACTAAATCTTCTCCTTCTCCTTCTTCTACTTCTTCTGATTCACCCTCCTGACTTCAACTTCTCCTTCTCCTTTTCTGCTTCTTCTGATTAACCATACAGACTTCACCTTCTTCTTCTCCTTCTTCTGCTTCTTCTGATTCACCCTCCAGACTAAATCTTCTCCTTCTCCTTCTTCTACTTCTTCTGATTCACCCTCCAGACTTCATCTTCTCCTTCTCCTTCTTCTGCTTCTTCTGATTCACCTTCCAGACTTCACCTTCTCCTTCTCCTTCTTCTGCTTCTTCTGATTCACCCTCCAGACTTTGCCTTCTCCTTCTCCTTCTTCTACGTCTTCTGATTCACCCTCCAGACTTCACCTTCTCCTTCTCCTTCTTCTACTTCTTCTGATTCACCCTCCAGTCTTCACCTTCTCCTTCTCCTTCTTCTGCTTCTTCTGATTCACCCTCCAGACATCACCTTCTCCTTCTCCTTCTTCTACTTCTTCTGATTCACCCTCCAGACTTCACCTTCTCCTTCTACTTCCTCTGCTTCTTCTGATTCACCCTCCAGACTTCACCTTCTCCTTCTCCTTCTTCTACTTCTTCTGATTCGCCCTCCAGACTTCACCTTCTCCTTCTCCTTCTTCTGCTTCTTCTGCTTCACCCTCCAGACTTCAGCTTCTCCTTCTCCTTCTTCTGCTTCTTCTGATTCACCCTCCAGACTTCACCTTCTCCTTCTCCTTCTTCTGCTTCTTCTGATTCACCCTCCAGACTTCACCTTCTCCTTCTCCTTCTTCTGCTTCTTCTGCTTCACCCTCCAGACTTCACCTTCTCCTTCTCTTTATTCAGCTTCTTCTGATTCACCCTCCAGACTTCACCTTCTCCTTCTCCTTCTTCTGATTCTTCTGATTCACCCTCCAGACTTTACCTTCTCCTACTCCTTCTTCTGCTTCTTCTGATTCAACCTCCTGACTTCACCTTCTCCTTCTCCTTCTTCTACTTCTTCTGATTCACCCTCCTGACTTCACCTTCTCCTTCTCCTTCTTCTGCTTCACCCTCCAGACTTCACCTTCTCCTTCTCCTTCTTCTACTTCTTCTGATTCACCCTCCTGACTTCACCTTCTCCTTCTCCTTCTTCTACTTCTTCTGATTCACCCTCCAGACTTCACCTTCTCCTTCTACTTCTTCTGCTTCTTCTGATTCACCCTCCAGACTTCACCTTCTCCTTCTCCTTCTTCTGCTTCTTCTGATTCACCCTCCAGACTTCACCTTCTCCTTCTCCTTCTTCTGCTTCTTCTGATTCACCCTCCAGACTTCACCTTCTCCTTCTCCTTCTTCTGCTTCTTCTGATTCACCCTCCAGACTTCACCTTCTCCTTCTCTTTATTCAGCTTCTTCTGATTCACCCTCCAGACTTCACCTTCTCCTTCTCCTTCTTCTGATTCTTCTGATTCACCCTCCAGACTTTACCTTCTCCTACTCCTTCTTCTGCTTCTTCTGATTCAACCTCCTGACTTCACCTTCTCCTTCTCCTTCTTCTACTTCTTCTGATTCACCCTCCTGACTTCACCTTCTCCTTCTCCTTCTTCTGCTTCACCCTCCAGACTTCACCTTCTCCTTCTCCTTCTTCTACTTCTTCTGATTCACCCTCCTGACTTCACCTTCTCCTTCTCCTTCTTCTACTTCTTCTGATTCACCCTCCAGACTTCACCTTCTCCTTCTACTTCTTCTGTTTCTTCTGATTCACCCTCCAGACTTCACCTTCTCCTTCTCCTTCTTCTGCTTCTTCTGATTCACCCTCCAGACTTCACCTTCTCCTTCTCCTTCTTCTGCTTCTTCTGATTCACCCTCCAGACTTCACCTTCTCCTTCTCCTTCTTCTGCTTCTTCTGATTCACCCTCCAGACTTCACCTTCTCCTTCTCCTTCTTCTGCTTCTTCTGATTCACCCTCCAGACTTCACCTTCTCCTTCTCCTTCTTCTGCTTCTTCTGATTCACCCTCCAGACTTCACCTTCTCCTTCTCCATCTTCTACTTCTTCTGATTCACCCTCCAGACTTCACCTTCTCCTTCTCCTTCTTCTGCTTCTTCTGCTTCACCCTCCAGACTTCAGCTTCTCCTTCTCCTTCTTCTGCTTCTTCTGCTTCACCCTCCAGACTTCACCTTCTCCTTCTCTTTCTTCTGCTTCTTCTGATTCACCCTCCAGACTTCACCTTCTCCTTCTCCTTCTTCTGATTCTTCTGATTCACCCTCCAGACTTTACCTTCTCCTTCTCCTTCTTCTGCTTCTTCTGATTCACCCTCCTGACTTCACCTTCTCCTTCTCCTTCTTCTACTTCTTCTGATTCACCCTCCTGACTTCACATTCTCCTTCTCCTTCTTCTGCTTCACCCTCCAGACTTCACCTTCTCCTTCTCCTTCTTCTTCTTCTTCTGATTCACCCTCCTGACTTCACCTTCTCCTTCTCCATCTTCTACTTCTTCTGATTCACCCTCCAGACTTCACCTGCTCCTTCTACTTCTTCTGCTTCTTCTGATTCACCCTCCAGACTTCACCTTCTCCTTCTCCTTCTTCTACTTCTTCTGATTCACCCTCCAGACTTCACTTTCTCCTTCTCCTGCTTCTGCTTCTTCTGATTCACCCTCCAGACTTCACATTATCCTTCTCCTTCGTTTACTTCTTCTGATTCACCCTCCAGACTAAATCTTCTCCTTCTCCTTCTTCGACTTCTTCTGATTCACCCTTCAGACTTCACCTTCTCCTTCTCCTTCTTCTGCTTCTTCTGATTCACCCTCCAGACTTCACCTTCTCCTTCTCCTTCTTCTGCTTCTTCTGATTCACCCTCCAGACTTCACCTTCTCCTTCTCCTTTTTCTACATCTTCTGCTTCTCCCTCCATACTTCACCTTCTCCTTCTCCTTCTTCTGCTTCTTCTGATTCACCCTCCACACTTCACCTTCTCCTTCTTCTTCTTCTACTTCTTCTGATTCACCCTCCAGACTTCACCTTCTCCTTCTCCTTCTTCTACTTCTTCTGATTCACCCTCCATACTTCACCTTCTTCTTCTCCTTCTTCTACTTCTTCTATTTCACCCTCCTGGCTTCACCTTCTCCTTCTCCTTCTTCTGCTTCTTCTGCTTCACCCTCCAGACTTCACCTTCTCCTTCTCCTTCTTCTGTTTTCTGCTTCACCCTCCAGACTTCACCTTCTCCTTCTCCTTCTGCTGCTTCTTCTGCTTCGCCCTCCAGACTTCACCTTCTCCTTCTCCTTCATTTGCTTCTTCTGATTCACCCTCCAGACTTCACCTTCTCCTTCTCCTTCTTCTGCTTCTTCTGATTCACCCTCCAGACTTTACCTTCTCCTTCTCCTTCTTCTACTTCTTCTGATTCACCCTCCAGACTTCACCTTCTCCTTCTCCTGCTTCTGCTTCTTCTGATTCACCCTCCAGACTTCACATTCTCCTTCTCCTTCGTTTACTTCTTCTGATTCACCCTCCAGACTAAATCTTCTCCTTCTCCTTCTACTTCTTCTGATTCACCCTCCAGACTTCACCTTCTCCTTCTCCTTCTTCTGCTTCTTCTGATTCACCCTCCAGACTTCACCTTCTCCTTCTCCTTCTTCTACTTCTTCTGATTCACCCTCCAAACTTCACCTTCTCCTTGTCCTTCTTCTACTTCTTCTGATTCACCCTCCAGACTTCACCTTCTCCTTCTCCTTCTTCAACTTCTTCTGCTTCTCCCTCCAGACTTCACCTTCTCCTTCTCCTTCTTCTGCTTCTTCTGATTCACAATCCACACTTCACCTTCTCCTTCTCCTTCTTCTACTTCTTCTGATTCACCCTCCAGACTTCACCTTCTCCTTCTCCTTCTTCTGCTTCTTCTGCTTCACCCTCCAGACTTCACCTTCTCCTTCTCCTTCTTCTGCTTCTTCTGCTTCACCCTCCAGACTTCACCTTCTCCTTCTCCTTCTTCTGCTTCATCTGCTTCACCCTCCTGACTTCACCTTCTCCTTCTCCTTCTTCTACTTCTTCTGATTCACCCTCCAGACTTCACCTTCTCCTTCTCCTTCTTCTGCTTCTTCTGCTTCACCCTCCAGACTTCACCTTCTCCTTCTCCTTCATCTGCTTCTTCTGCTTCACCCTCCAGACTTCACCTTCTCCTTCTCCTTCTTCTGCTTCTTCTGCTTCACCCTCCTGACTTCACCTTCTCCTTCTCCTTCTTCTACTTCTTCTGATTCACCCTCCAGACTTCACCTTCTCCTTCTCCTTCTTCTACTGCTTCTGATTCACCCTCCAGACTTCACCTTCTCCTTCTCCTTCTTCTACTTCTTCTGCTTCTCCCTCCAGACTTCACCTTCTCCTTCTCCTTCTTCTGCTTCTTCTGATTCACCCTCCACACTTCATCTTCTCCTTCTCCTTCTTCTACTTCTTCTGATTCACCCTCCAGACTTCACCTTCTCCTTCTCCTTCTTCTGCTTCTTCTGATCCACCCTCCAGACTTCACCTTCTTCTTCTCCTTCTTCTACTTCTTCTGATTCACCCTCCTGACTTCACCTTCTCCTTCTCCTTCTTCTGCTTCTTCTGATTCACCCTCCAGACCTCACCTTCTCCTTCTCCTTCTTCTACTTCTTCTGATTCACCCTCCAGACTGCATCTTCTCCTTCTCCTTCTTCTGCTTCTTCTGATTCACCCTCCAGACTTCACCTTCTCCTTCTCCTTCTTCTGCTTCTTCTGATTCACCCTCCAGACTTCACCTTCTCCTTCTCCTTCTTCTACTTCTTCTGATTCACCCTCCAGACTTCACCTTCTCCTTCTCCTTCTTCTACTTCTTCTGATTCACCCTCCAGACTTCACCTTCTCCTTCTCCTTCTTCTGCTTCTTCTGATTCACCCTCCAGACTTCATCTTCTCCTTCTCCTTCTTCTGCTTCTTCTGATTCACCTTCCAGACTTCACCTTCTCCTTCTCCTTCTTCTGCTTCTTCTGATTCACCCTCCAGACTTTGCCTTCTCCTTCTCCTTCTTCTACGTCTTCTGATTCACGCTCCAGACTTCACCATCTCCTTCTCCTTCTTCTACTTCTTCTGATCCACCCTCCAGTCTTCACCTTCTCCTTCTCCTTCTTCTGCTTCTTCTGATTCACCCTCCAGACTTCACCTTCTCCTTCTCCTTCTTCTGCTTCTTCTGATTCACCCTCCTGACTTCACCTTCTCCTTCTCCTTCTTCTGCTTCTTCTGATTCACCCTCCAGACATCACCTTCTCCTTCTCCTTCTTCTACTTCTTCTGATTCACCCTCCAGACTTCACCTTCTCCTTCTACTTCTTCTGCTTCTTCTGATTCACCCTCCAGACTTCACCTTCTCCTTCTCCTTCTTCTACTTCTTCTGATTCGCCCTCCAGACTTCACCTTCTCCTTCTCCTTCTTCTGCTTCTTCTGCTTCACCCTCCAGACTTCAGCTTCTCCTTCTCCTTCTTCTGCTTCTTCTGATTCACCCTCCAGACTTCACCTTCTCCTTCTCCTTCTTCTGCTTCTTCTGATTCACCCTCCAGACTTCACCTTCTCCTTCTCCTTCTTCTGCTTCTTCTGCTTCACCCTCCAGACTTCACCTTCTCCTTCTCTTTATTCAGCTTCTTCTGATTCACCCTCCAGACTTCACCTTCTCCTTCTCCTTCTTCTGATTCTTCTGATTCACCCTCCAGACTTTACCTTCTCCTTCTCCTTCTTCTGCTTCTTCTGATTCAACCTCCTGACTTCACCTTCTCCTTCTCCTTCTTCTACTTCTTCTGATTCACCCTCCTGACTTCACCTTCTCCTTCTCCTTCTTCTGCTTCACCCTCCAGACTTCACCTTCTCCTTCTCCTTCTTCTACTTCTTCTGATTCACACTCCTGACTTCACCTTCTCCTTCTCCTTCTTCTACTTCTTCTGATTCACCCTCCAGACTTCACCTTCTCCTTCTACTTCTTCTGCTTCTTCTGATTCACCCTCCAGACTTCACCTTCTCCTTCTCCTTCTTCTGCTTCTTCTGATTCACCCTCCAGACTTCACCTTCTCCTTCTCCTTCTTCTGCTTCTTCTGATTCACCCTCCAGACTTCACCTTCTCCTTCTCCTTCTTCTGCTTCTTCTGATTCACCCTCCAGACTTTACCTTCTCCTTCTCCTTCTTCTACTTCTTCTGATTCACCCTCCAGACTTCACCGTCTCCTTCTCCTTCGTTTACTTCTTCTGATTCACCCTCCATACTAAATCTTCTCCTTCTCCTTCTTCTACTTCTTCTGATTCACCCTCCAGACTTCACCTTCTCCTTCTCCTTCTTCTGCTTCTTCTGATTCACCCTCCAGACTTCACCTTCTCCTTCTCCTTCTTCTACTTCTTCTGATTCACCCTCCAAACTTCACCTTCTCCTTCTCCTTCTTCTACTTCTTCCGATTCACCCTCCAGACTTCACCTTCTCCTTCTCCTTCTTCTACTTCTTCTGCTTCTCCCTCCAGACTTCACCTTCTCCTTCTCCTTCTTCTGCTTCTTCTGATTCACCCTCCACACTTCACCTTCTCCTTCTCCTTCTTCTACTTCTTCTGATTCACCCTCCAGACTTCACCTTCTACTTCTCCTTCTTCTACTTCTTCTGATTCACCCTCCAGACTTCACCTTCTTCTTCTCCTTCTTCTACTTCTTCTGATTCACCCTCCTGACTTCACCTTCTCCTTCTCCTTCTTCTGCTTATTCTGCTTCACCCTTCAGACTTCACCTTCTCCTTCTCCTTCTTCTGCTTCTTCTGCTTCACCCTCCAGACTTCACCTTCTCCTTCTCCTTCTTCTGCTTCTTCTGCTTCACCCTCCTGACTTCACCTTCTCCTTCTCCTTCTTCTACTTCTTCTGATTCACCCTCCAGACTTCACCTTCTCCTTCTCCTTCTTCTGCTTCTTCTGCTTCACCCTCCAGACTTCACCTTCCCCTTCTCCTTCTGCTGCTTCTTCTGCTTCGCCCTCCAGACTTCACCTTCTCCTTCTCCTCCATCTGCTTCTTCTGTTTCACCCTCCAGACTTCACCTTCTCCTTCTCCTTCTTCTGCTTCTTCTGATTCACCCTCCAGACTTTACCTTCTCCTTCTCCTTCTTCTACTTCTTCAGATTCACCCTCCAGACTTCACCTTCTCCTTCTCCTGCTTCTGCTTCTTCTGATTCACCCTCCAGACTTCACATTCTCCTTCTCCTTCGTTTACTTCTTCTGATTCACCCTGCAGACTAAATCTTCTCCTTCTCCTTCTTCTACCTCTTCTGATTCACCCTCCAGACTTCACCTTCTCCTTCTCCTTCTTCTGCTTCTTCTGATTCTCCCTCCAGACTTCACCTTCTCCTTCTCCTTCTTCTACTTCTTCTGATTCACCCTCCAAACTTCACCTTCTCCTTCTCCTTCTTCTACTTCTTCTGATTCACCCTCCAGACCTCACCTTCTCCTTCTCCTTCTTCTACTTCTTCTGCTTCTCCCTCCAGACTTCACCTACTCCTTCTCCTTCTTCTGCTTCTTCTGCTTCTCCCTCCTGACTTCACCTTCTCCTTCTCCTTCTTCTACTTCTTCTGATTCACCCTCCAGACTTCACCTTCTCCTTCTCCTTCTTCTGCTTCTTCTGCTTCACCCTCCAGACTTCACCTTCTCCTTCTCCTTCATCTGCTTCTTCTGCTTCACCCTCCAGACTTCACCTTCTCCTTCTCCTTCTTCTGCTTCTTCTGCTTCACCCTCCTGACTTCACCTTCTCCTTCTCCTTCTTCTACTTCTTCTGATTCACCCTCCAGACTTCACCTTCTCCTTCTCCTTCTTCTACTTCTTCTGATTCACCCTCCGGACTTCACCTTCTCCTTCTCCTTCTTCTACTTCTTCTGCTTCTCCCTCCAGACTTCACCTTCTCCTTCTCCTTCTTCTGCTTCTTCTGATTCACCCTCCACACTTCACCTTCTCCTTCTCCTTCTTCTTCTTCTTCTGATTCACACTCCAGACTTCACCTTCTCCTTCTCCTTCTTCTACTTCTTCTGATTCACCCTCCAGACTTCACCTTCTTCTTCTCCTTCTTCCACTTCTTCTGATTCACCCTCCTGACTTCACCTTCTCCTTCTCCTTCTTCTGCTTCTTCTGCTTCACACTCCAGACCTCACCTTCTCCTTCTCCTTCTTCTGCTTCTTCTGCTTCACCCTCCAGACTTCACCTTCTCCTTCTCCTTCTTCTGCTTCTTCTGCTTCACCCTCCTGACTACACCTTCTCCTTCTCCTTCTTCTACTTCTTCTGATTCACCCTCCAGACTTCACCTTCTCCTTCTCCTTCTTCTGCTTCTTCTGCTTCACCCTCCAGACTTCACCTTCTCCTTCTGCTTCTGCTGCTTCTTCTGCTTCGCCCTCCAGACTTCACCTTCTCCTTCTCCTTCATCTGCTTCTTCTGCTTCACCCTCCAGACTTCACCTTCTCCTTCTCCTTCTTCTGCTTCACCCTCCTGACTTCACCTTCTCCTTCTCCTTCTTCTGCTTCTTCTGATTCACCCTTCAGACTTCACCTTCTCCTTCTCCTTCTTCTGCTTCTTCTGCTTCACCCTCCAGACTTCACCTTCTCCTTCTCCTACTTCTGCTTCTTCTGCTGCGCCCTCCAGACTTCACCTTCTCCTTCTCCTTCTTCTGCTTCTTCTGCTTCACCCTACTGACTTCACCTTCTCCTTCTCCTTCTTCTACTTCTTCTGCTTCACCCCCCTGACTTCACCTTCTCCTTCTCCTTCTTCTGCTTCTTCTGATTCACCCTCCTAACTTCACCTTCTCCTTCTCCTTCTTCTGCTTCTTCTGATTCACCCTCCTGACTTCACCTTCTCCTTCTCCTTTTCTGCTTCTTCTGATTCACCCTCCAGACTTCACCTTCTCCTTCTCCTTCTTCTACTTCTTCTGATTCACCCTCCAAACTTCACCTTCTCCTTCTCCTTCTTCTACTTCTTCCGATTCACCCTCCAGACTTCACCTTCTCCTTCTCCTTCTTCTACTTCTTCTGCTTCTCCCTCCAGACTTCACCTTCTCCTTCTCCTTCTTCTGCTTCTTCTGATTCACCCTCCACACTTCACCTTCTCCTTCTCCTTCTTCTACTTCTTCTGATTCACCCTCCAGACTTCACCTTCTCCTTCTCCTTCTTCTACTTCTTCTGATTCACCCTCCAGACTTCACCTTCTTCTTCTCCTTCTTCTACTTCTTCTGATTCACCCTCCTGACTTCACCTTCTCCTTCTCCTTCTTCTGCTTCTTCTGCTTCACCCTCCAGACTTCACCTTCTCCTTCTCCTTCTTCTGCTTCTTCTGCTTCACCCTCCAGACTTCACCTTCTCCTTCTCCTTCTTCTGCTTCTTCTGCTTCACCCTCCTGACTTCACCTTCTCCTTCTCCTTCTTCTACTTCTTCTGATTCACCCTCCAGACTTCACCTTCTCCTTCTCCTTCTTCTGCTTCTTCTGCTTCACCCTCCAGACTTCACCTTCTCCTTCTCCTTCTGCTGCTTCTTCTGCTTCGCCCTCCAGACTTCACCTTCTCCTTCTCCTCCATCTGCTTCTTCTGATTCACCCTCCAGACTTCACCTTCTCCTTCTCCTTCTTCTGCTTCTTCTGATTCACCCTCCAGACTTTAACTTCTCCTTCTCCTTCTTCTACTTCTTCAGATTCACCCTCCAGACTTCACCTTCTCCTTCTCCTGCTTCTGCTTCTTCTGATTCACCCTCCAGACTTCACATTCTCCTTCTCCTTCGTTTACTTCTTCTGATTCACCCTGCAGACTAAATCTTCTCCTTCTCCTTCTTCTACTTCTTCTGATTCACCCTCCAGACTTCACCTTCTCCTTCTCCTTCTTCTGCTTCTTCTGATTCACCCTCCAGACTTCACCTTCTCCTTCTCCTTCTTCTACTTCTTCTGATTCACCCTCCAAACTTCACCTTCTCCTTCTCCTTCTTCTACTTCTTCTGATTCACCCTCCAGACTTCACCTTCTCCTTCTCCTTCTTCTACTTCTTCTGCTTCTCCCTCCAGACTTCACCTTCTCCTTCTCCTTCTTCTGCTTCTTCTGCTTCTCCCTCCTGACTTCACCTTCTCCTTCTCCTTCTTCTACTTCTTCTGATTCACCCTCCAGACTTCACCTTCTCCTTCTCCTTCTTCTGCTTCTTCTGCTTCACCCTCCAGACTTCACCTTCTCCTTCTCCTTCATCTGCTTCTTCTGCTTCACCCTCCAGACTTCACCTTCTCCTTCTCCTTCTTCTGCTTCTTCTGCTTCACCCTCCTGACTTCACCTTCTCCTTCTCCTTCTTCTACTTCTTCTGATTCACCCTCCAGACTTCACCTTCTCCTTCTCCTTCTTCTACTTCTTCTGATTCACCCTCCGGACTTCACCTTCTCCTTCTCCTTCTTCTACTTCTTCTGCTTCTCCCTCCAGACTTCACCTTCTCCTTCTCCTTCTTCTGCTTCTTCTGATTCACCCTCCAGACTTCACCTTCTCCTTCTCCTTCTTCTACTTCTTCTGATTCACCCTCCAGACTTCACCTTCTTCTTCTCCTTCTTCCACTTCTTCTGATTCACCCTCCTGACTTCACCTTCTCCTTCTCCTTCTTCTGCTTCTTCTGCTTCACCCTCCAGACCTCACCTTCTCCTTCTCCTTCTTCTGCTTCTTCTGCTTCACCCTCCAGACTTCACCTTCTCCTTCTCCTTCTTCTGCTTCTTCTGCTTCACCCTCCAGACTTCACCTTCTCCTTCTCCTTCTTCTGCTTCTTCTGCTTCACCCTCCTGACTTCACCTTCTCCTTCTCCTTCTTCTACTTCTTCTGATTCACCCTCCAGACTTCACCTTCTCCTTCTCCTTCTTCTACTTCTTCTGATTCACCCTCCGGACTTCACCTTCTCCTTCTCCTTCTTCTACTTCTTCTGCTTCTCCCTCCAGACTTCACCTTCTCCTTCTCCTTCTTCTGCTTCTTCTGATTCACCCTCCAGACTTCACCTTCTCCTTCTCCTTCTTCTACTTCTTCTGATTCACCCTCCAGACTTCACCTTCTCCTTCTCCTTCTTCTGCTTCTTCTGCTTCACCCTCCAGACTTCACCTTCTCCTTCTCCTTCTGCTGCTTCTTCTGCTTCGCCCTCCAGACTTCACCTTCTCCTTCTCCTTCATCTGCTTCTTCTGCTTCACCCTCCAGACTTCACCTTCTCCTTCTCCTTCTTCTGCTTCTTCTGCTTCACCCTCCTGACTTCACCTTCTCCTTCTCCTTCTTCTACTTCTTCTGATTCACCCTCCAGACTTCACCTTCTCATTCTCCTTCTTCTGCTTCTTCTGCTTCACCCTCCAGACTTCACCTTCTCCTTCTCCTACTTCTGCTTCTTCTGATTCACCTTCCAGAGTTCACCTTCTCCTTCTCCTTCTTCTGCTTCTTCTGATTCACCCTCCAGACTTTGCCTTCTCCTTCTCCTTCTTCTACGTCTTCTGATTCACCCACCAGACTTCACCTTCTCCTTCTCCTTCTTCTACTTCTTCTGATTCACCCTCCAGTCTTCACCTTCTCCTTCTCCTTCTTCTGCTTCTTCTGATTCACCCTCCAGACTTCACCTTCTCGTTCTCCTTCTTCTGCTTCTTCTGATTCACCCTCCTGACTTCACCTTCTCCTTCTCCTTCTTCTGCTTCTCCTGATTCACCCTCCAGACATCACCTTCTCCTTCTCCTTCTTCTACTTCTTCTGATTCACCCTCCAGACTTCACCTTCTCCTTCTACTTCTTCTGCTTCTTCTGATTCACCCTCCAGAATTCACCTTCTCCTTCTCCTTCTTCTACTTCTTCTGATTCGCCCTCCAGACTTCACCTTCTCCTTCTCCTTCTTCTGCTTCTTCTGCTTCACCCTCCAGACTTCAGCTTCTCCTTCTCCTTCTTCTGCTTCTTCTGATTCACCCTCCAGACTTCACCTTCTCCTTCTCCTTCTTCTGCTTCTTCTGATTCACCCTCCAGACTTCACCTTCTCCTTCTCCTTCTTCTGCTTCTTCTGCTTCACCCTCCAGACTTCACCTTCTCCTTCTCTTTATTCAGCTTCTTCTGATTCACCCTCCAGACTTCACCTTCTCCTTCTCCTTCTTCTGATTCTTCTGATTCACCCTCCAGACTTTACCTTCTCCTACTCCTTCTTCTGCTTCTTCTGATTCAACCTCCTGACTTCACCTTCTCCTTCTCCTTCTTCTACTTCTTCTGATTCACCCTCCTGACTTCACCTTCTCCTTCTCCTTCTTCTGCTTCACCCTCCAGACTTCACCTTCTCCTTCTCCTTCTTCTACTTCTTCTGATTCACCCTCCTGACTTCACCTTCTCCTTCTCCTTCTTCTACTTCTTCTGATTCACCCTCCAGACTTCACCTTCTCCTTCTACTTCTTCTGCTTCTTCTGATTCACCCTCCAGACTTCACCTTCTCCTTCTCCTTCTTCTGCTTCTTCTGATTCACCCTCCAGACTTCACCTTCTCCTTCTCCTTCTTCTGCTTCTTCTGATTCACCCTCCAGACTTCACCTTCTCCTTCTCCTTCTTCTACTTCTTCTGATTCACCCTCCAGACTTCACCTTCTTCTTCTCCTTCTTCCACTTCTTCTGATTCACCCTCCTGACTTCACCTTCTCCTTCTCCTTCTTCTGCTTCTTCTGCTTCACCCTCCAGACCTCACCTTCTCCTTCTCCTTCTTCTGCTTCTTCTGCTTCACCCTCCAGACTTCACCTTCTCCTTCTCCTTCTTCTGCTTCTTCTGCTTCACCCTCCTGACTACACCTTCTCCTTCTCCTTCTTCTACTTCTTCTGATTCACCCTCCAGACTTCACCTTCTCCTTCTCCTTCTTCTGCTTCTTCTGCTTCACCCTCCAGACTTCACCTTCTCCTTCTCCTTCTGCTGCTTCTTCTGCTTCGCCCTCCAGACTTCACCTTCTCCTTCTCCTTCATCTGCTTCTTCTGCTTCACCCTCCAGACTTCACCTTCTCCTTCTCCTTCTTCTGCTTCTTCTGCTTCACCCTCCTGACTTCACCTTCTCCTTCTCCTTCTTCTACTTCTTCTGATTCACCCTCCAGACTTCACCTTCTCCTTCTCCTTCTTCTGCTTCTTCTGCTTCACCCTCCAGACTTCACCTTCTCCTTCTCCTACTTCTGCTTCTTCTGCTGCGCCCTCCAGACTTCACCTTCTCCTTCTCCTTCTTCTGCTTCTTCTGCTTCACCCTCCTGACTTC
Organism: Somniosus microcephalus; assembly: GCF_052327205.1. Taxonomy (NCBI): domain Eukaryota; kingdom Metazoa; phylum Chordata; class Chondrichthyes; order Squaliformes; family Somniosidae; genus Somniosus; species Somniosus microcephalus. The sequence continues at coordinate 59,524 of NW_028225215.1, forward strand.
ACCTTCTCCTTCTCCTTCTTCTACTTCTTCTGCTTCACCCCCCTGACTTCACCTTCTCCTTCTCCTTCTTCTGCTTCTTCTGATTCACCCTCCTAACTTCACCTTCTCCTTCTCCTTCTTCTGCTTCTTCTGATTCACCCTCCTGACTTCACCTTCTCCTTCTCCTTTTCTGCTTCTTCTGATTAACCATACAGACTTCACCTTCTTCTTCTCCTTCTTCTGCTTCTTCTGATTCACCCTCCAGACTAAATCTTCTCCTTCTCCTTCTTCTACTTCTTCTGATTCACCCTCCTGACTTCAACTTCTCCTTCTCCTTTTCTGCTTCTTCTGATTAACCATACAGACTTCACCTTCTTCTTCTCCTTCTTCTGCTTCTTCTGATTCACCCTCCAGACTAAATCTTCTCCTTCTCCTTCTTCTACTTCTTCTGATTCACCCTCCAGACTTCATCTTCTCCTTCTCCTTCTTCTGCTTCTTCTGATTCACCTTCCAGACTTCACCTTCTCCTTCTCCTTCTTCTGCTACTTCTGATTCACCCTCCAGACTTTGCCTTCTCCTTCTCCTTCTTCTACGTCTTCTGATTCACCCTCCAGACTTCACCTTCTCCTTCTCCTTCTTCTACTTCTTCTGATTCACCCTCCAGTCTTCACCTTCTCCTTCTCCTTCTTCTGCTTCTTCTGATTCACCCTCCAGACTTCACCTTCTCGTTCTCCTTCTTCTGCTTCTTCTGATTCACCCTCCTGACTTCACCTTCTCCTTCTCCTTCTTCTGCTTCTCCTGATTCACCCTCCAGACATCACCTTCTCCTTCTCCTTCTTCTACTTCTTCTGATTCACCCTCCAGACTTCACCTTCTCCTTCTACTTCCTCTGCTTCTTCTGATTCACCCTCCAGACTTCACCTTCTCCTTCTCCTTCTTCTACTTCTTCTGATTCGCCCTCCAGACTTCACCTTCTCCTTCTCCTTCTTCTGCTTCTTCTGCTTCACCCTCCAGACTTCAGCTTCTCCTTCTCCTTCTTCTGCTTCTTCTGATTCACCCTCCAGACTTCACCTTCTCCTTCTCCTTCTTCTGCTTCTTCTGATTCACCCTCCAGACTTCACCTTCTCCTTCTCCTTCTTCTGCTTCTTCTGCTTCACCCTCCAGACTTCACCTTCTCCTTCTCTTTATTCAGCTTCTTCTGATTCACCCTCCAGACTTCACCTTCTCCTTCTCCTTCTTCTGATTCTTCTGATTCACCCTCCAGACTTTACCTTCTCCTACTCCTTCTTCTGCTTCTTCTGATTCAACCTCCTGACTTCACCTTCTCCTTCTCCTTCTTCTACTTCTTCTGATTCACCCTCCTGACTTCACCTTCTCCTTCTCCTTCTTCTGCTTCACCCTCCAGACTTCACCTTCTCCTTCTCCTTCTTCTACTTCTTCTGATTCACCCTCCTGACTTCACCTTCTCCTTCTCCTTCTTCTACTTCTTCTGATTCACCCTCCAGACTTCACCTTCTCCTTCTACTTCTTCTGCTTCTTCTGATTCACCCTCCAGACTTCACCTTCTCCTTCTCCTTCTTCTGCTTCTTCTGATTCACCCTCCAGACTTCACCTTCTCCTTCTCCTTCTTCTGCTTCTTCTGATTCACCCTCCAGACTTCACCTTCTCCTTCTCCTTCTTCTGCTTCTTCTGATTCACCCTCCAGACTTCACCTTCTCCTTCTCTTTATTCAGCTTCTTCTGATTCACCCTCCAGACTTCACCTTCTCCTTCTCCTTCTTCTGATTCTTCTGATTCACCCTCCAGACTTTACCTTCTCCTACTCCTTCTTCTGCTTCTTCTGATTCACCCTCCTGACTTCACCTTCTCCTTCTCCTTCTTCTGCTTCACCCTCCAGACTTCACCTTCTCCTTCTCCTTCTTCTACTTCTTCTGATTCACCCTCCTGACTTCACCTTCTCCTTCTCCTTCTTCTACTTCTTCTGATTCACCCTCCAGACTTCACCTTCTCCTTCTACTTCTTCTGTTTCTTCTGATTCACCCTCCAGACTTCACCTTCTCCTTCTCCTTCTTCTGCTTCTTCTGATTCACCCTCCAGACTTCACCTTCTCCTTCTCCTTCTTCTGCTTCTTCTGATTCACCCTCCAGACTTCACCTTCTCCTTCTCCTTCTTCTGCTTCTTCTGATTCACCCTCCAGACTTCACCTTCTCCTTCTCCTTCTTCTGCTTCTTCTGATTCACCCTCCAGACTTCACCTTCTCCTTCTCCTTCTTCTGCTTCTTCTGATTCACCCTCCAGACTTCACCTTCTCCTTCTCCATCTTCTACTTCTTCTGATTCACCCTCCAGACTTCACCTTCTCCTTCTCCTTCTTCTGCTTCTTCTGCTTCACCCTCCAGACTTCAGCTTCTCCTTCTCCTTCTTCTGCTTCTTCTGCTTCACCCTCCAGACTTCACCTTCTCCTTCTCTTTCTTCTGCTTCTTCTGATTCACCCTCCAGACTTCACCTTCTCCTTCTCCTTCTTCTGATTCTTCTGATTCACCCTCCAGACTTTACCTTCTCCTTCTCCTTCTTCTGCTTCTTCTGATTCACCCTCCAGACTTCACCTTCTCCTTCTCTTTATTCAGCTTCTTCTGATTCACCCTCCAGACTTCACCTTCTCCTTCTCCTTCTTCTGATTCTTCTGATTCACCCTCCAGACTTTACCTTCTCCTACTCCTTCTTCTGCTTCTTCTGATTCAACCTCCTGACTTCACCTTCTCCTTCTCCTTCTTCTACTTCTTCTGATTCACCCTCCTGACTTCACCTTCTCCTTCTCCTTCTTCTGCTTCACCCTCCAGACTTCACCTTCTCCTTCTCCTTCTTCTACTTCTTCTGATTCACCCTCCTGACTTCACCTTCTCCTTCTCCTTCTTCTACTTCTTCTGATTCACCCTCCAGACTTCACCTTCTCCTTCTACTTCTTCTGTTTCTTCTGATTCACCCTCCAGACTTCACCTTCTCCTTCTCCTTCTTCTGCTTCTTCTGATTCACCCTCCAGACTTCACCTTCTCCTTCTCCTTCTTCTGCTTCTTCTGATTCACCCTCCAGACTTCACCTTCTCCTTCTCCTTCTTCTGCTTCTTCTGATTCACCCTCCAGACTTCACCTTCTCCTTCTCCTTCTTCTGCTTCTTCTGATTCACCCTCCAGACTTCACCTTCTCCTTCTCCTTCTTCTGCTTCTTCTGATTCACCCTCCAGACTTCACCTTCTCCTTCTCCATCTTCTACTTCTTCTGATTCACCCTCCAGACTTCACCTTCTCCTTCTCCTGCTTCTGCTTCTTCTGCTTCACCCTCCAGACTTCAGCTTCTCCTTCTCCTTCTTCTGCTTCTTCTGCTTCACCCTCCAGACTTCACCTTCTCCTTCTCTTTCTTCTGCTTCTTCTGATTCACCCTCCAGACTTCACCTTCTCCTTCTCCTTCTTCTGATTCTTCTGATTCACCCTCCAGACTTTACCTTCTCCTTCTCCTTCTTCTGCTTCTTCTGATTCACCCTCCTGACTTCACCTTCTCCTTCTCCTTCTTCTACTTCTTCTGATTCACCCTCCTGACTTCACATTCTCCTTCTCCTTCTTCTGCTTCACCCTCCAGACTTCACCTTCTCCTTCTCCTTCTTCTTCTTCTTCTGATTCACCCTCCTGACTTCACCTTCTCCTTCTCCATCTTCTACTTCTTCTGATTCACCCTCCAGACTTCACCTGCTCCTTCTACTTCTTCTGCTTCTTCTGATTCACCCTCCAGACTTCACCTTCTCCTTCTCCTTCTTCTACTTCTTCTGATTCACCCTCCAGACTTCACTTTCTCCTTCTCCTGCTTCTGCTTCTTCTGATTCACCCTCCAGACTTCACATTATCCTTCTCCTTCGTTTACTTCTTCTGATTCACCCTCCAGACTAAATCTTCTCCTTCTCCTTCTTCGACTTCTTCTGATTCACCCTTCAGACTTCACCTTCTCCTTCTCCTTCTTCTGCTTCTTCTGATTCACCCTCCAGACTTCACCTTCTCCTTCTCCTTCTTCTGCTTCTTCTGATTCACCCTCCAGACTTCACCTTCTCCTTCTCCTTTTTCTACATCTTCTGCTTCTCCCTCCATACTTCACCTTCTCCTTCTCCTTCTTCTGCTTCTTCTGATTCACCCTCCACACTTCACCTTCTTCTTCTCCTTCTTCTACTTCTTCTATTTCACCCTCCTGGCTTCACCTTCTCCTTCTCCTTCTTCTGCTTCTTCTGCTTCACCCTCCAGACTTCACCTTCTCCTTCTCCTTCTTCTGTTTTCTGCTTCACCCTCCAGACTTCACCTTCTCCTTCTCCTTCTGCTGCTTCTTCTGCTTCGCCCTCCAGACTTCACCTTCTCCTTCTCCTTCATTTGCTTCTTCTGATTCACCCTCCAGACTTCACCTTCTCCTTCTCCTTCTTCTGCTTCTTCTGATTCACCCTCCAGACTTTACCTTCTCCTTCTCCTTCTTCTACTTCTTCTGATTCACCCTCCAGACTTCACCTTCTCCTTCTCCTGCTTCTGCTTCTTCTGATTCACCCTCCAGACTTCACATTCTCCTTCTCCTTCGTTTACTTCTTCTGATTCACCCTCCAGACTAAATCTTCTCCTTCTCCTTCTACTTCTTCTGATTCACCCTCCAGACTTCACCTTCTCCTTCTCCTTCTTCTGCTTCTTCTGATTCACCCTCCAGACTTCACCTTCTCCTTCTCCTTCTTCTACTTCTTCTGATTCACCCTCCAAACTTCACCTTCTCCTTGTCCTTCTTCTACTTCTTCTGATTCACCCTCCAGACTTCACCTTCTCCTTCTCCTTCTTCAACTTCTTCTGCTTCTCCCTCCAGACTTCACCTTCTCCTTCTCCTTCTTCTGCTTCTTCTGATTCACAATCCACACTTCACCTTCTCCTTCTCCTTCTTCTACTTCTTCTGATTCACCCTCCAGACTTCACCTTCTCCTTCTCCTTCTTCTGCTTCTTCTGCTTCACCCTCCAGACTTCACCTTCTCCTTCTCCTTCTTCTGCTTCTTCTGCTTCACCCTCCAGACTTCACCTTCTCCTTCTCCTTCTTCTGCTTCATCTGCTTCACCCTCCTGACTTCACCTTCTCCTTCTCCTTCTTCTACTTCTTCTGATTCACCCTCCAGACTTCACCTTCTCCTTCTCCTTCTTCTGCTTCTTCTGCTTCACCCTCCAGACTTCACCTTCTCCTTCTCCTTCATCTGCTTCTTCTGCTTCACCCTCCAGACTTCACCTTCTCCTTCTCCTTCTTCTGCTTCTTCTGCTTCACCCTCCTGACTTCACCTTCTCCTTCTCCTTCTTCTACTTCTTCTGATTCACCCTCCAGACTTCACCTTCTCCTTCTCCTTCTTCTACTGCTTCTGATTCACCCTCCAGACTTCACCTTCTCCTTCTCCTTCTTCTACTTCTTCTGCTTCTCCCTCCAGACTTCACCTTCTCCTTCTCCTTCTTCTGCTTCTTCTGATTCACCCTCCACACTTCATCTTCTCCTTCTCCTTCTTCTACTTCTTCTGATTCACCCTCCAGACTTCACCTTCTCCTTCTCCTTCTTCTGCTTCTTCTGATCCACCCTCCAGACTTCACCTTCTTCTTCTCCTTCTTCTACTTCTTCTGATTCACCCTCCTGACTTCACCTTCTCCTTCTCCTTCTTCTGCTTCTTCTGATTCACCCTCCAGACCTCACCTTCTCCTTCTCCTTCTTCTACTTCTTCTGATTCACCCTCCAGACTGCATCTTCTCCTTCTCCTTCTTCTGCTTCTTCTGATTCACCCTCCAGACTTCACCTTCTCCTTCTCCTTCTTCTGCTTCTTCTGATTCACCCTCCAGACTTCACCTTCTCCTTCTCCTTCTTCTACTTCTTCTGATTCACCCTCCAGACTTCACCTTCTCCTTCTCCTTCTTCTACTTCTTCTGATTCACCCTCCAGACTTCACCTTCTCCTTCTCCTTCTTCTGCTTCTTCTGATTCACCCTCCAGACTTCATCTTCTCCTTCTCCTTCTTCTGCTTCTTCTGATTCACCTTCCAGACTTCACCTTCTCCTTCTCCTTCTTCTGCTTCTTCTGATTCACCCTCCAGACTTTGCCTTCTCCTTCTCCTTCTTCTACGTCTTCTGATTCACGCTCCAGACTTCACCATCTCCTTCTCCTTCTTCTACTTCTTCTGATTCACCCTCCAGTCTTCACCTTCTCCTTCTCCTTCTTCTGCTTCTTCTGATTCACCCTCCAGACTTCACCTTCTCCTTCTCCTTCTTCTGCTTCTTCTGATTCACCCTCCTGACTTCACCTTCTCCTTCTCCTTCTTCTGCTTCTTCTGATTCACCCTCCAGACATCACCTTCTCCTTCTCCTTCTTCTACTTCTTCTGATTCACCCTCCAGACTTCACCTTCTCCTTCTACTTCTTCTGCTTCTTCTGATTCACCCTCCAGACTTCACCTTCTCCTTCTCCTTCTTCTACTTCTTCTGATTCGCCCTCCAGACTTCACCTTCTCCTTCTCCTTCTTCTGCTTCTTCTGCTTCACCCTCCAGACTTCAGCTTCTCCTTCTCCTTCTTCTGCTTCTTCTGATTCACCCTCCAGACTTCACCTTCTCCTTCTCCTTCTTCTGCTTCTTCTGATTCACCCTCCAGACTTCACCTTCTCCTTCTCCTTCTTCTGCTTCTTCTGCTTCACCCTCCAGACTTCACCTTCTCCTTCTCTTTATTCAGCTTCTTCTGATTCACCCTCCAGACTTCACCTTCTCCTTCTCCTTCTTCTGATTCTTCTGATTCACCCTCCAGACTTTACCTTCTCCTTCTCCTTCTTCTGCTTCTTCTGATTCAACCTCCTGACTTCACCTTCTCCTTCTCCTTCTTCTACTTCTTCTGATTCACCCTCCTGACTTCACCTTCTCCTTCTCCTTCTTCTGCTTCACCCTCCAGACTTCACCTTCTCCTTCTCCTTCTTCTACTTCTTCTGATTCACACTCCTGACTTCACCTTCTCCTTCTCCTTCTTCTACTTCTTCTGATTCACCCTCCAGACTTCACCTTCTCCTTCTACTTCTTCTGCTTCTTCTGATTCACCCTCCAGACTTCACCTTCTCCTTCTCCTTCTTCTGCTTCTTCTGATTCACCCTCCAGACTTCACCTTCTCCTTCTCCTTCTTCTGCTTCTTCTGATTCACCCTCCAGACTTCACCTTCTCCTTCTCCTTCTTCTGCTTCTTCTGATTCACCCTCCAGACTTTACCTTCTCCTTCTCCTTCTTCTACTTCTTCTGATTCACCCTCCAGACTTCACCGTCTCCTTCTCCTTCGTTTACTTCTTCTGATTCACCCTCCATACTAAATCTTCTCCTTCTCCTTCTTCTACTTCTTCTGATTCACCCTCCAGACTTCACCTTCTCCTTCTCCTTCTTCTGCTTCTTCTGATTCACCCTCCAGACTTCACCTTCTCCTTCTCCTTCTTCTACTTCTTCTGATTCACCCTCCAAACTTCACCTTCTCCTTCTCCTTCTTCTACTTCTTCCGATTCACCCTCCAGACTTCACCTTCTCCTTCTCCTTCTTCTACTTCTTCTGCTTCTCCCTCCAGACTTCACCTTCTCCTTCTCCTTCTTCTGCTTCTTCTGATTCACCCTCCACACTTCACCTTCTCCTTCTCCTTCTTCTACTTCTTCTGATTCACCCTCCAGACTTCACCTTCTCCTTCTCCTTCTTCTACTTCTTCTGATTCACCCTCCAGACTTCACCTTCTTCTTCTCCTTCTTCTACTTCTTCTGATTCACCCTCCTGACTTCACCTTCTCCTTCTCCTTCTTCTGCTTATTCTGCTTCACCCTTCAGACTTCACCTTCTCCTTCTCCTTCTTCTGCTTCTTCTGCTTCACCCTCCAGACTTCACCTTCTCCTTCTCCTTCTTCTGCTTCTTCTGCTTCACCCTCCTGACTTCACCTTCTCCTTCTCCTTCTTCTACTTCTTCTGATTCACCCTCCAGACTTCACCTTCTCCTTCTCCTTCTTCTGCTTCTTCTGCTTCACCCTCCAGACTTCACCTTCCCCTTCTCCTTCTGCTGCTTCTTCTGCTTCGCCCTCCAGACTTCACCTTCTCCTTCTCCTCCATCTGCTTCTTCTGTTTCACCCTCCAGACTTCACCTTCTCCTTCTCCTTCTTCTACTTCTTCAGATTCACCCTCCAGACTTCACCTTCTCCTTCTCCTGCTTCTGCTTCTTCTGATTCACCCTCCAGACTTCACATTCTCCTTCTCCTTCGTTTACTTCTTCTGATTCACCCTGCAGACTAAATCTTCTCCTTCTCCTTCTTCTACCTCTTCTGATTCACCCTCCAGACTTCACCTTCTCCTTCTCCTTCTTCTGCTTCTTCTGATTCTCCCTCCAGACTTCACCTTCTCCTTCTCCTTCTTCTACTTCTTCTGATTCACCCTCCAAACTTCACCTTCTCCTTCTCCTTCTTCTACTTCTTCTGATTCACCCTCCAGACCTCACCTTCTCCTTCTCCTTCTTCTACTTCTTCTGCTTCTCCCTCCAGACTTCACCTACTCCTTCTCCTTCTTCTGCTTCTTCTGCTTCTCCCTCCTGACTTCACCTTCTCCTTCTCCTTCTTCTACTTCTTCTGATTCACCCTCCAGACTTCACCTTCTCCTTCTCCTTCTTCTGCTTCTTCTGCTTCACCCTCCAGACTTCACCTTCTCCTTCTCCTTCATCTGCTTCTTCTGCTTCACCCTCCAGACTTCACCTTCTCCTTCTCCTTCTTCTGCTTCTTCTGCTTCACCCTCCTGACTTCACCTTCTCCTTCTCCTTCTTCTACTTCTTCTGATTCACCCTCCAGACTTCACCTTCTCCTTCTCCTTCTTCTACTTCTTCTGATTCACCCTCCGGACTTCACCTTCTCCTTCTCCTTCTTCTACTTCTTCTGCTTCTCCCTCCAGACTTCACCTTCTCCTTCTCCTTCTTCTGCTTCTTCTGATTCACCCTCCACACTTCACCTTCTCCTTCTCCTTCTTCTTCTTCTTCTGATTCACACTCCAGACTTCACCTTCTCCTTCTCCTTCTTCTACTTCTTCTGATTCACCCTCCAGACTTCACCTTCTTCTTCTCCTTCTTCCACTTCTTCTGATTCACCCTCCTGACTTCACCTTCTCCTTCTCCTTCTTCTGCTTCTTCTGCTTCACCCTCCAGACCTCACCTTCTCCTTCTCCTTCTTCTGCTTCTTCTGCTTCACCCTCCAGACTTCACCTTCTCCTTCTCCTTCTTCTGCTTCTTCTGCTTCACCCCCCTGACTACACCTTCTCCTTCTCCTTCTTCTACTTCTTCTGATTCACCCTCCAGACTTCACCTTCTCCTTCTCCTTCTTCTGCTTCTTCTGCTTCACCCTCCAGACTTCACCTTCTCCTTCTCCTTCTGCTGCTTCTTCTGCTTCGCCCTCCAGACTTCACCTTCTCCTTCTCCTTCATCTGCTTCTTCTGCTTCACCCTCCAGACTTCACCTTCTCCTTCTCCTTCTTCTGCTTCACCCTCCTGACTTCACCTTCTCCTTCTCCTTCTTCTGCTTCTTCTGATTCACCCTTCAGACTTCACCTTCTCCTTCTCCTTCTTCTGCTTCTTCTGCTTCACCCTCCAGACTTCACCTTCTCCTTCTCCTACTTCTGCTTCTTCTGCTGCGCCCTCCAGACTTCACCTTCTCCTTCTCCTTCTTCTGCTTCTTCTGCTTCACCCTACTGACTTCACCTTCTCCTTCTCCTTCTTCTACTTCTTCTGCTTCACCCCCCTGACTTCACCTTCTCCTTCTCCTTCTTCTGCTTCTTCTGATTCACCCTCCTAACTTCACCTTCTCCTTCTCCTTCTTCTGCTTCTTCTGATTCACCCTCCTGACTTCACCTTCTCCTTCTCCTTTTCTGCTTCTTCTGATTAACCATACAGACTTCACCTTCTTCTTCTCCTTCTTCTGCTTCTTCTGATTCACCCTCCAGACTAAATCTTCTCCTTCTCCTTCTTCTACTTCTTCTGATTCACCCTCCTGACTTCAACTTCTCCTTCTCCTTTTCTGCTTCTTCTGATTAACCATACAGACTTCACCTTCTTCTTCTCCTTCTTCTGCTTCTTCTGATTCACCCTCCAGACTAAATCTTCTCCTTCTCCTTCTTCTCCTTCTTCTGATTCACCCTCCAGACTTCACCTTCTCCTTCTCCTTCTTCTGCTTCTTCTGATTCACCCTCCAGACTTCACCTTCTCCTTCTCCTTCTTCTACTTCTTCTGATTCACCCTCCAAACTTCACCTTCTCCTTCTCCTTCTTCTACTTCTTCTGATTCACCCTCCAGACTTCACCTTCTCCTTCTCCTTCTTCTACTTCTTCTGCTTCTCCCTCCAGACTTCACCTTCTCCTTCTCCTTATTCTGCTTCTTCTGCTTCTCCCTCCAGACTTCACCTTCTCCTTCTCCTTCTTCTACTTCTTCTGATTCACCCTCCAGACTTCACCTTCTCCTTCTCCTTCTTCTACTTCTTCTGATTCACCCTCCAGACTTCACCTTCTTCTTCTCCTTCTTCTACTTCTTCTGATTCACCCTCCTGACTTCACCTTCTCCTTCTCCTTCTTCTGCTTCTTCTGCTTCACCCTCCAAACTTCTCCTTCTCCTTCTCCTTCTTCTGCTTCTTCTGCTTCACCCTCCAGACTTCACCTTCTCCTTCTCCTTCTTCTGCTTCTTCTGCTTCACCCTCCTGACTTCACCTTCTCCTTCTCCTTCTTCTACTTCTTCTGATTCACCCTCCAGACTTCACCTTCTCCTTCTCCTTCTTCTGCTTCTTCTGCTTCACCCTCCAGACTTCACCTTCTCCTTCTCCTTCATCTGCTTCTTCTGCTTCACCCTCCAGACTTCACCTTCTCCTTCTCCTTCTTCTGCTTCTTCTGCTTCACCCTCCTGACTTCACCTTCTCCTTCTCCTTCTTCTACTTCTTCTGATTCACCCTCCAGACTTCACCTTCTCCTTCTCCTTCTTCTACTTCTTCTGATTCACCCTCCGGACTTCACCTTCTCCTTCTCCTTCTTCTGCTTCTTCTGCTTCACCCTCCATACTTCACCTTCTCCTTCTCCTTCTTCTACTTCTTCTGATTCACCCTCCAGACTTCACCTTCTCCTTCTACTTCTTCTGCTTCTTCTGATTCACCCTCCAGACTTCACCTTCTCCTTCTCCTTCTTCTGCTTCTTCTGATTCACCCTCCAGACTTCACCTTCTCCTTCTCCTTCTTCTGCTTCTTCTGATTCACCCTCCAGACTTCACCTTCTCCTTCTCCTTCTTCTGCTTCTTCTGATTCACCCTCCAGACTTTACCTTCTCCTTCTCCTTCTTCTACTTCTTCTGATTCACCCTCCAGACTTCACCTTCTCCTTCTCCTGCTTCTGCTTCTTCTGATTCACCCTCCAGACTTCACATTCTCCTTCTCCTTCGTTTACTCCTTCTGATTCACCCTCCATACTAAATCTTCTCCTTCTCCTTCTTCTACTTCTTCTGATTCACCCTCCAGACATCACCTTCTCCTTCTCCTTCTTCTGCTTCTTCTGATTCACCCTCCAGACTTCACCTTCTCCTTCTCCTTCTTCTACTTCTTCTGATTCACCCTCCAAACTTCACCTTCTCCTTCTCCTTCTTCTACTTCTTCCGATTCACCCTCCAGACTTCACCTTCTCCTTCTCCTTCTTCTACTTCTTCTGCTTCTCCCTCCAGACTTCACCTTCTCCTTCTCCTTCTTCTGCTTCTTCTGATTCACCCTCCACACTTCACCTTCTCCTTCTCCTTCTTCTACTTCTTCTGATTCACCCTCCAGACTTCACCTTCTCCTTCTCCTTCTTCTACTTCTTCTGATTCACCCTCCAGACTTCACCTTCTTCTTCTCCTTCTTCTACTTCTACTGATTCACCCTCCTGACTTCACCTTCTCCTTCTCCTTCTTCTGCTTCTTCTGCTTCACCCTCCAGACTTCACCTTCTCCTTCTCCTTCTTCTGCTTCTTCTGCTTCACCCTCCAGACTTCACCTTCTCCTTCTCCTTCTTCTGCTTCTTCTGCTTCACCCTCCTGACTTCACCTTCTCCTTCTCCTTCTTCTACTTCTTCTGATTCACCCTCCAGACTTCACCTTCTCCTTCTCCTTCTTCTGCTTCTTCTGCTTCACCCTCCAGACTTCACCTTCTCCTTCTCCTTCTGCTGCTTCTTCTGCTTCGCCCTCCAGACTTCACCTTCTCCTTCTCCTCCATCTGCTTCTTCTGATTCACCCTCCAGACTTCACCTTCTCCTTCTCCTTCTTCTGCTTCTTCTGATTCACCCTCCAGACTTTACCTTCTCCTTCTCCTTCTTCTACTTCTTCAGATTCACCCTCCAGACTTCACCTTCTCCTTCTCCTGCTTCTGCTTCTTCTGATTCACCCTCCAGACTTCACATTCTCCTTCTCCTTCGTTTACTTCTTCTGATTCACCCTGCAGACTAAATCTTCTCCTTCTCCTTCTTCTACTTCTTCTGATTCACCCTCCAGACTTCACCTTCTCCTTCTCCTTCTTCTACTTCTTCTGATTCACCCTCCAAACTTCACCTTCTCCTTCTCCTTCTTCTACTTCTTCTGATTCACCCTCCAGACTTCACCTTCTCCTTCTCCTTCTTCTACTTCTTCTGCTTCTCCCTCCAGACTTCACCTTCTCCTTCTCCTTCTTCTGCTTCTTCTGCTTCTCCCTCCTGACTTCACCTTCTCCTTCTCCTTCTTCTACTTCTTCTGATTCACCCTCCAGACTTCACCTTCTCCTTCTCCTTCTTCTGCTTCTTCTGCTTCACCCTCCAGACTTCACCTTCTCCTTCTCCTTCATCTGCTTCTTCTGCTTCACCCTCCAGACTTCACCTTCTCCTTCTCCTTCTTCTGCTTCTTCTGCTTCACCCTCCTGACTTCACCTTCTCCTTCTCCTTCTTCTACTTCTTCTGATTCACCCTCCAGACTTCACCTTCTCCTTCTCCTTCTTCTACTTCTTCTGATTCACCCTCCGGACTTCACCTTCTCCTTCTCCTTCTTCTACTTCTTCTGCTTCTCCCTCCAGACTTCACCTTCTCCTTCTCCTTCTTCTGCTTCTTCTGATTCACCCTCCACACTTCACCTTCTCCTTCTCCTTCTTCTTCTTCTTCTGATTCACACTCCAGACTTCACCTTCTCCTTCTCCTTCTTCTACTTCTTCTGATTCACCCTCCAGACTTCACCTTCTTCTTCTCCTTCTTCCACTTCTTCTGATTCACCCTCCTGACTTCACCTTCTCCTTCTCCTTCTTCTGCTTCTTCTGCTTCACCCTCCAGACCTCACCTTCTCCTTCTCCTTCTTCTGCTTCACCCTCCAGACTTCACCTTCTCCTTCTCCTTCTTCTGCTTCTTCTGCTTCACCCTCCTGACTACACCTTCTCCTTCTCCTTCTTCTACTTCTTCTGATTCACCCTCCAGACTTCACCTTCTCCTTCTCCTTCTTCTGCTTCTTCTGCTTCACCCTCCAGACTTCACCTTCTCCTTCTCCTTCTGCTGCTTCTTCTGCTTCGCCCTCCAGACTTCACCTGCTCCTTCTCCTTCTTCTGCTTCTTCTGCTTCACCCTCCTGACTTCACCTTCTCCTTCTCCTTCTTCTACTTCTTCTGATTCACCCTCCAGACTTCACCTTCTCCTTCTCCTTCTTCTGCTTCTTCTGCTTCACCCTCCAGACTTCACCTTCTCCTTCTCCTTCTTCTGCTTCTTCTGCTTCACCCTCCAGACTTCACCTTCTCCTTCTCCTTCTTCTGCTTCTTCTGCTTCACCCCCCTGACTACACCTTCTCCTTCTCCTTCTTCTACTTCTTCTGATTCACCCTCCAGACTTCACCTTCTCCTTCTCCTTCTTCTGCTTCTTCTGCTTCACCCTCCAGACTTCACCTTCTCCTTCTCCTTCTGCTGCTTCTTCTGCTTCGCCCTCCAGACTTCACCTTCTCCTTCTCCTTCATCTGCTTCTTCTGCTTCACCCTCCAGACTTCACCTTCTCCTTCTCCTTCTTCTGCTTCACCCTCCTGACTTCACCTTCTCCTTCTCCTTCTTCTGCTTCTTCTGATTCACCCTTCAGACTTCACCTTCTCCTTCTCCTTCTTCTGCTTCTTCTGCTTCACCCTCCAGACTTCACCTTCTCCTTCTCCTACTTCTGCTTCTTCTGCTGCGCCCTCCAGACTTCACCTTCTCCTTCTCCTTCTTCTGCTTCTTCTGCTTCACCCTACTGACTTCACCTTCTCCTTCTCCTTCTTCTACTTCTTCTGCTTCACCCCCCTGACTTCACCTTCTCCTTCTCCTTCTTCTGCTTCTTCTGATTCACCCTCCTAACTTCACCTTCTCCTTCTCCTTCTTCTGCTTCTTCTGATTCACCCTCCTGACTTCACCTTCTCCTTCTCCTTTTCTGCTTCTTCTGATTAACCATACAGACTTCACCTTCTTCTTCTCCTTCTTCTGCTTCTTCTGATTCACCCTCCAGACTAAATCTTCTCCTTCTCCTTCTTCTACTTCTTCTGATTCACCCTCCTGACTTCAACTTCTCCTTCTCCTTTTCTGCTTCTTCTGATTAACCATACAGACTTCACCTTCTTCTTCTCCTTCTTCTGCTTCTTCTGATTCACCCTCCAGACTAAATCTTCTCCTTCTCCTTCTTCTACTTCTTCTGATTCACCCTCCAGACTTCACCTTCTCCTTCTCCTTCTTCTGCTTCTTCTGATTCACCCTCCAGACTTCACCTTCTCCTTCTCCTTCTTCTACTTCTTCTGATTCACCCTCCAAACTTCACCTTCTCCTTCTCCTTCTTCTACTTCTTCTGATTCACCCTCCAGACTTCACCTTCTCCTTCTCCTTCTTCTACTTCTTCTGCTTCTCCCTCCAGACTTCACCTTCTCCTTCTCCTTATTCTGCTTCTTCTGCTTCTCCCTCCAGACTTCACCTTCTCCTTCTCCTTCTTCTACTTCTTCTGATTCACCCTCCAGACTTCACCTTCTCCTTCTCCTTCTTCTACTTCTTCTGATTCACCCTCCAGACTTCACCTTCTTCTTCTCCTTCTTCTACTTCTTCTGATTCACCCTCCTGACTTCACCTTCTCCTTCTCCTTCTTCTGCTTCTTCTGCTTCACCCTCCAAACTTCTCCTTCTCCTTCTCCTTCTTCTGCTTCTTCTGCTTCACCCTCCAGACTTCACCTTCTCCTTCTCCTTCTTCTGCTTCTTCTGCTTCA
This sequence comes from Somniosus microcephalus, assembly GCF_052327205.1. NCBI lineage: Eukaryota > Metazoa > Chordata > Chondrichthyes > Squaliformes > Somniosidae > Somniosus > Somniosus microcephalus. The sequence continues at coordinate 74,778 of NW_028225215.1, forward strand.
CCCTCCTGACTTCACCTTCTCCTTCTCCTTCTTCTACTTCTTCTGATTCACCCTCCAGACTTCACCTTCTCCTTCTCCTTCTTCTGCTTCTTCTGCTTCACCCTCCAGACTTCACCTTCTCCTTCTCCTTCATCTGCTTCTTCTGCTTCACCCTCCAGACTTCACCTTCTCCTTCTCCTTCTTCTGCTTCTTCTGCTTCACCCTCCTGACTTCACCTTCTCCTTCTCCTTCTTCTACTTCTTCTGATTCACCCTCCAGACTTCACCTTCTCCTTCTCCTTCTTCTACTTCTTCTGATTCACCCTCCGGACTTCACCTTCTCCTTCTCCTTCTTCTGCTTCTTCTGCTTCACCCTCCAGACTTCACCTTCTCCTTCTCCTTCTTCTACTTCTTCTGATTCACCCTCCAGACTTCACCTTCTCCTTCTACTTCTTCTGCTTCTTCTGATTCACCCTCCAGACTTCACCTTCTCCTTCTCCTTCTTCTGCTTCTTCTGATTCACCCTCCAGACTTCACCTTCTCCTTCTCCTTCTTCTGCTTCTTCTGATTCACCCTCCAGACTTCACCTTCTCCTTCTCCTTCTTCTGCTTCTTCTGATTCACCCTCCAGACTTTACCTTCTCCTTCTCCTTCTTCTACTTCTTCTGATTCACCCTCCAGACTTCACCTTCTCCTTCTCCTGCTTCTGCTTCTTCTGATTCACCCTCCAGACTTCACATTCTCCTTCTCCTTCGTTTACTCCTTCTGATTCACCCTCCATACTAAATCTTCTCCTTCTCCTTCTTCTACTTCTTCTGATTCACCCTCCAGACATCACCTTCTCCTTCTCCTTCTTCTGCTTCTTCTGATTCACCCTCCAGACTTCACCTTCTCCTTCTCCTTCTTCTACTTCTTCTGATTCACCCTCCAAACTTCACCTTCTCCTTCTCCTTCTTCTACTTCTTCCGATTCACCCTCCAGACTTCACCTTCTCCTTCTCCTTCTTCTACTTCTTCTGCTTCTCCCTCCAGACTTCACCTTCTCCTTCTCCTTCTTCTGCTTCTTCTGATTCACCCTCCACACTTCACCTTCTCCTTCTCCTTCTTCTACTTCTTCTGATTCACCCTCCAGACTTCACCTTCTCCTTCTCCTTCTTCTACTTCTTCTGATTCACCCTCCAGACTTCACCTTCTTCTTCTCCTTCTTCTACTTCTACTGATTCACCCTCCTGACTTCACCTTCTCCTTCTCCTTCTTCTGCTTCTTCTGCTTCACCCTCCAGACTTCACCTTCTCCTTCTCCTTCTTCTGCTTCTTCTGCTTCACCCTCCAGACTTCACCTTCTCCTTCTCCTTCTTCTGCTTCTTCTGCTTCACCCTCCTGACTTCACCTTCTCCTTCTCCTTCTTCTACTTCTTCTGATTCACCCTCCAGACTTCACCTTCTCCTTCTCCTTCTTCTGCTTCTTCTGCTTCACCCTCCAGACTTCACCTTCTCCTTCTCCTTCTGCTGCTTCTTCTGCTTCGCCCTCCAGACTTCACCTTCTCCTTCTCCTCCATCTGCTTCTTCTGATTCACCCTCCAGACTTCACCTTCTCCTTCTCCTTCTTCTGCTTCTTCTGATTCACCCTCCAGACTTTACCTTCTCCTTCTCCTTCTTCTACTTCTTCAGATTCACCCTCCAGACTTCACCTTCTCCTTCTCCTGCTTCTGCTTCTTCTGATTCACCCTCCAGACTTCACATTCTCCTTCTCCTTCGTTTACTTCTTCTGATTCACCCTGCAGACTAAATCTTCTCCTTCTCCTTCTTCTACTTCTTCTGATTCACCCTCCAGACTTCACCTTCTCCTTCTCCTTCTTCTACTTCTTCTGATTCACCCTCCAAACTTCACCTTCTCCTTCTCCTTCTTCTACTTCTTCTGATTCACCCTCCAGACTTCACCTTCTCCTTCTCCTTCTTCTACTTCTTCTGCTTCTCCCTCCAGACTTCACCTTCTCCTTCTCCTTCTTCTGCTTCTTCTGCTTCTCCCTCCTGACTTCACCTTCTCCTTCTCCTTTCTCTACTTCTTCTGATTCACCCTCCAGACTTCACCTTCTCCTTCTCCTTCTTCTGCTTCTTCTGCTTCACCCTCCAGACTTCACCTTCTCCTTCTCCTTCATCTGCTTCTTCTGCTTCACCCTCCAGACTTCACCTTCTCCTTCTCCTTCTTCTGCTTCTTCTGCTTCACCCTCCTGACTTCACCTTCTCCTTCTCCTTCTTCTACTTCTTCTGATTCACCCTCCAGACTTCACCTTCTCCTTCTCCTTCTTCTACTTCTTCTGATTCACCCTCCGGACTTCACCTTCTCCTTCTCCTTCTTCTACTTCTTCTGCTTCTCCCTCCAGACTTCACCTTCTCCTTCTCCTTCTTCTGCTTCTTCTGATTCACCCTCCACACTTCACCTTCTCCTTCTCCTTCTTCTTCTTCTTCTGATTCACACTCCAGACTTCACCTTCTCCTTCTCCTTCTTCTACTTCTTCTGATTCACCCTCCAGACTTCACCTTCTTCTTCTCCTTCTTCCACTTCTTCTGATTCACCCTCCTGACTTCACCTTCTCCTTCTCCTTCTTCTGCTTCTTCTGCTTCACCCTCCAGACCTCACCTTCTCCTTCTCCTTCTTCTGCTTCACCCTCCAGACTTCACCTTCTCCTTCTCCTTCTTCTGCTTCTTCTGCTTCACCCTCCTGACTACACCTTCTCCTTCTCCTTCTTCTACTTCTTCTGATTCACCCTCCAGACTTCACCTTCTCCTTCTCCTTCTTCTGCTTCTTCTGCTTCACCCTCCAGACTTCACCTTCTCCTTCTCCTTCTGCTGCTTCTTCTGCTTCGCCCTCCAGACTTCACCTGCTCCTTCTCCTTCTTCTGCTTCTTCTGCTTCACCCTCCTGACTTCACCTTCTCCTTCTCCTTCTTCTACTTCTTCTGATTCACCCTCCAGACTTCACCTTCTCCTTCTCCTTCTTCTGCTTCTTCTGCTTCACCCTCCAGACTTCACCTTCTCCTTCTCCTACTTCTGCTTCTTCAGCTGCGCCCTCCAGACTTCACCTTCTCCTTCTCCTTCTTCTGCTTCTTCTGCTTCACCCTCCTGACTTCACCTTCTCCTTCTCCTTCTTCTACTTCTTCTGCTTCACCCCCCTGACTTCACCTTCTCCTTCTCCTTCTTCTGCTTCTTCTGATTCACCCTCCTAACTTCACCTTCTCCTTCTCCTTCTTCTGCTTCTTCTGATTCACCCTCCTGACTTCACCTTCTCCTTCTCCTTTTCTGCTTCTTCTGATTAACCATACAGACTTCACCTTCTTCTTCTCCTTCTTCTGCTTCTTCTGATTCACCCTCCAGACTAAATCTTCTCCTTCTCCTTCTTCTACTTCTTCTGATTCACCCTCCTGACTTCAACTTCTCCTTCTCCTTTTCTGCTTCTTCTGATTAACCATACAGACTTCACCTTCTTCTTCTCCTTCTTCTGCTTCTTCTGATTCACCCTCCAGACTAAATCTTCTCCTTCTCCTTCTTCTACTTCTTCTGATTCACCCTCCAGACTTCACCTTCTCCTTCTCCTTCTTCTGCTTCTTCTGATTCACCCTCCAGACTTCACCTTCTAATTCTCCTTCTTCTACTTCTTCTGATTCACCCTCCAAACTTCACCTTCTCCTTCTCCTTCTTCTACTTCTTCTGATTCACCCTCCAGACTTCACCTTCTCCTTCTCCTTCTTCTACTTCTTCTGCTTCTCCCTCCAGACTTCACCTTCTCCTTCTCCTTATTCTGCTTCTTCTGCTTCTCCCTCCAGACTTCACCTTCTCCTTCTCCTTCTTCTACTTCTTCTGATTCACCCTCCAGACTTCACCTTCTCCTTCTCCTTCTTCTACTTCTTCTGATTCACCCTCCAGACTTCACCTTCTTCTTCTCCTTCTTCTACTTCTTCTGCTTCACCCTCCAAACTTCTCCTTCTCCTTCTCCTTCTTCTGCTTCTTCTGCTTCACCCTCCAAACTTCACCTTCTCCTTCTCCTTCTTCTGCTTCTTCTGCTTCACCCTCCTGACTTCACCTTCTCCTTCTCCTTCTTCTACTTCTTCTGATTCACCCTCCAGACTTCACCTTCTCCTTCTCCTTCTTCTGCTTCTTCTGCTTCACCCTCCTGACTTCACCTTCTCCTTCTCCTTCTTCTACTTCTTCTGATTCACTCTCCAGACTTCACCTTCTCCTTCTCCTTCTTCTACTTCTTCTGATTCACCCTCCTGACTTCACCTTCTTTTTCTCCTTCTTCTACTTCTTCTGCTTCACCCCACTGACTTCACCTTCTCCTTCTCCTTCTTCTGCTTCTTCTGATTCACCCTCCTAACTTCACCTTCTCCTTCTCCTTCTTCTGCTTCTTCTGATTCACCCTCCTGACTTCACCTTCTCCTTCTCCTTTTCTGCTTCTTCTGATTAACCATACAGACTTCACCTTCTTCTTCTCCTTCTTCTGCTTCTTCTGATTCACCCTCCAGACTTCACCTTCTCCTTCTCCTTCATCTGCTTCTTCTGCTTCACCCTCCAGACTTCACCTTCTCCTTCTCCTTCTTCTGCTTCTTCTGCTTCACCCTCCTGACTTCACCTTCTCCTTCTCCTTCTTCTACTTCTTCTGATTCACCCTCCAGACTTCACCTTCTCCTTCTCCTTCTTCTACTTCTTCTGATTCACCCTCCGGACTTCACCTTCTCCTTCTCCTTCTTCTACTTCTTCTGCTTCTCCCTCCAGACTTCACCTTCTCCTTCTCCTTCTTCTGCTTCTTCTGATTCACCCTCCACACTTCACCTTCTCCTTCTCCTTCTTCTTCTTCTTCTGATTCACACTCCAGACTTCACCTTCTCCTTCTCCTTCTTCTGCTTCTTCTGCTTCACCCTCCAGACTTCACCTTCTCCTTCTCCTTCTGCTGCTTCTTCTGCTTCGCCCTCCAGACTTCACCTTCTCCTTCTCCTTCATCTGCTTCTTCTGCTTCACCCTCCAGACTTCACCTTCTCCTTCTCCTTCTTCTGCTTCTTCTGCTTCACCCTCCTGACTTCACCTTCTCCTTCTCCTTCTTCTACTTCTTCTGATTCACCTTCCAGACTTCACCTTCTCCTTCTCCTTCTTCTGCTTCTTCTGCTTCACCCTCCAGTCTTCACCTTCTCCTTCTCCTACTTCTGCTTCTTCTGCTGCACCCTCCAGACTTCACCTTCTCCTTCTCCTTCTTCTGCTTCTTCTGCTTCACCCTCCTGACTTCACCTTCTCCTTCTTCTACTTCTTCTGCTTCACCCCCCTGACTTCACCTTCTCCTTCTCCTTCTTCTGCTTCTTCTGATTCACCCTCCTAACTTCACCTTCTCCTTCTCCTTCTTCTGCTTCTTCTGATTCACCCTCCTGACTTCACCTTCTCCTTCTCCTTTTCTGCTTCTTCTGATTAACCATACAGACTTCACCTTCTTCTTCTCCTTCTTCTGCTTCTTCTGATTCACCCTCCAGACTTCACCTTCTCCTTCTCCTTTTTCTGCTTCTTCTGATTCACCCTCCAGACTTCACCTTCTCCTTCTCCTTCTTCTGATTCTTCTGATTCACCCTCCAGACTTCAACTTCTCCTTCTCCTTCTTCTGCTTCTTCTGATTCACCCTCCTGACTTCACCTTCTCCTTCTACTTCTTCTACTTCTTCTGATTCACCCTCCTGACTTCACCTTCTCCTTCTCCTTCTTCTACCTCTTCTGCTTCACCCTCTAGACTTCACCTTCTCCTTCCCCTTCTTCTACTTCTTCTGATTCACCCTCCAGACTTAACCTTCTCCTTCTCCTTCTGCTGCTTCTTCTGATTCACCCTCCAGACTTCACCTTCTCCTTCTCCTTATTCTGCTTCTTCTGATTCACCCTCCAGACTTCACCTTTTCCTTCTCCTTCTTCTGCTTCTTCTGATTCACCCTCCAGACTTCACCTTCTCCTTCTCCTGCTTCTGCTTCTTCTGATTCACCCTCCAGACTGCACCTTCTCCTTCTCCTTCTTCTACTCTTCTGATTCACCCTCCAGACTTCATCTTCTCCTTCTCCTTCTTCTGCTTTTTCTGATTCACCCTCCAGACTTCACCTTCTCCTTCTCCTTCTTCTGCTTCTTCTGATTCACCCTCCAGACTTCACCTTCTCCTTCTTCTACTTCTTCTGATTCACCCTCCAGACTTCACCTTCTCCTTCTCCTTCTTCTAATTCTTCTGATTCACCCTCCAGACTTCACCTTCTCCTTCTCCTTCTTCTGCTTCTTCTGATTCACCGTCCAGACTTCACCTTCTCCTTCTCCTTCTTCTGCTTCTTCTGATTCACCCTCCAGACTTCACCTTCTCCTTCTCCTTCTTCTGTTTTTTCTGATTCACCCTTCAGACTTCACCTTCTCCTTCTCCTTCTTCTGCTTCTTCTGATTCACCCTCCAGACCACACCTTCTCCTTCTCCTTCTTCTACTTCTTCTGATTCACCCTCCAGACTTCATCTTCTCCTTCTCCTTCTTCTGCTTCTTCTGATTCACCCTCCAGACTTCACCTTCTCCTTCTCCTTCTTCTGCTTCTTCTGATTCACCCTCCAGACTTCACCTTCTCCTTCTCCTTCTTCTACTTCTTCTGATTCACCCTCCAGACTTCACCTTCTCCTTCTCCTTCTTCTACTTCTTCTGATTCACCCTCCAGACTTCATCTTCTCCTTCTCCTTCTTCTGCTTCTTCTGATTCACCCTCCAGACTTCATCTTCTCCTTCTCCTTCTTCTGCTTCTTCTGATTCACCCTCCAGACTGCACCTTCTCCTTCTCCTTCTTCTACTTCTTCTGATTCACCCTCCAGCCTTCACCTTCTCCTTCTCCTTCTTCTGCTTCTTATGATTCACCCTCCAGACTTCACCTTCTCCTTCTCCTTCTTCTACTTCTTCTGATTCACCCTCCAGTCTTCACCTTCTCCTTCTCCTTCTTCTGCTTCTTCTGCTTCACCCTCCAGACTTCACCTTCTCCTTCTCCTTCTGCTGCTTCTTCTGCTTCGCCCTCCAAACTTCACCTTCTCCTTCTCCTCCATCTGCTTCTTCTGATTCACCCTCCAGACTTCACCTTCTCCTTCTCCTTCTTCTGCTTCTTCTGATTCACCCTCCAGACTTTACCTTCTCCTTCTCCTTCTTCTACTTCTTCAGATTCACCCTCCAGACTTCACCTTCTCCTTCTCCTGCTTCTGCTTCTTCTGATTCACCCTCCAGACTTCACATTCTCCTTCTCCTTCGTTTACTTCTTCTGATTCACCCTGCAGACTAAATCTTCTCCTTCTCCTTCTTCTACTTCTTCTGATTCACCCTCCAGACTTCACCTTCTCCTTCTCCTTCTTCTGCTTCTTCTGATTCACCCTCCAGACTTCACCTTCTCCTTCTCCTTCTTCTACTTCTTCTGATTCACCCTCCAAACTTCACCTTCTCCTTCTCCTTCTTCTACTTCTTCTGATTCACCCTCCAGACTTCACCTTCTCCTTCTCCTTCTTCTACTTCTTCTGCTTCTCCCTCCAGACTTCACCTTCTCCTTCTCCTTCTTCTGCTTCTTCTGCTTCTCCCTCCTGACTTCACCTTCTCCTTCTCCTTCTTCTACTTCTTCTGATTCACCCTCCAGACTTCACCTTCTCCTTCTCCTTCTTCTGCTTCTTCTGCTTCACCCTCCAGACTTCACCTTCTCCTTCTCCTTCATCTGCTTCTTCTGCTTTACCCTCCAGACTTCACCTTCTCCTTCTCCTTCTTCTGCTTCTTCTGCTTCACCCTCCTGACTTCACCTTCTCCTTCTCCTTCTTCTACTTCTTCTGATTCACCCTCCCGACTTCACCTTCTCCTTCTCCTTCTTCTACTTCTTCTGATTCACCCTCCGGACTTCACCTTCTCCTTCTCCTTCTTCTACTTCTTCTGCTTCTCCCTCCAGACTTCACCTTCTCCTTCTCCTTCTTCTGCTTCTTCTGATTCACCCTCCACACTTCACCTTCTCCTTCTCCTTCTTCTTCTTCTTCTGATTCACACTCCAGACTTCACCTTCTCCTTCTCCTTCTTCTACTTCTTCTGATTCACCCTCCAGACTTCACCTTCTTCTTCTCCTTCTTCCACTTCTTCTGATTCACCCTCCTGACTTCACCTTCTCCTTCTCCTTCTTCTGCTTCTTCTGCTTCACCCTCCAGACCTCACCTTCTCCTTCTCCTTCTTCTGCTTCTTCTGCTTCACCCTCCAGACTTCACCTTCTCCTTCTCCTTCTTCTGCTTCTTCTGCTTCACCCTCCTGACTACACCTTCTCCTTCTCCTTCTTCTACTTCTTCTGATTCACCCTCCAGACTTCACCTTCTCCTTCTCCTTCTTCTGCTTCTTCTGCTTCACCCTCCAGACTTCACCTTCTCCTTCTCCTTCTGCTGCTTCTTCTGCTTCGCCCTCCAGACTTCACCTTCTCCTTCTCCTTCATCTGCTTCTTCTGCTTCACCCTCCAGACTTCACCTTCTCCTTCTCCTTCTTCTACTTCTTCTGCTGCGCCCTCCAGACTTCACCTTCTCCTTCTCCTTCTTCTGCTTCTTCTGCTTCACCCTCCTGACTTCACCTTCTCCTTCTCCTTCTTCTACTTCTTCTGCTTCACCCCCCTGACATCACCTTCTCCTTCTCCTTCTTCTGCTTCTTCTGATTCACCCTCCTAACTTCACCTTCTCCTTCTCCTTCTTCTGCTTCTTCTGATTCACCCTCCTGACTTCACCTTCTCCTTCTCCTTTTCTGCTTCTTCTGATTAACCATACAGACTTCACCTTCTTCTTCTCCTCCTTCTGCTTCTTCTGATTCACCCTCCAGACTAAATCTTCTCCTTCTCCTTCTTCTACTTCTTCTGATTCACCCTCCTGACTTCAACTTCTCCTTCTCCTTTTCTGCTTCTTCTGATTAACCATACAGACTTCACCTTCTTCTTCTCCTTCTTCTGCTTCTTCTGATTCACCCTCCAGACTAAATCTTCTCCTTCTCCTTCTTCTACTTCTTCTGATTCACCCTCCAGACATCACCTTCTCCTTCTCCTTCTTCTGCTTCTTCTGATTCACCCTCCAGACTTCACCTTCTCCTTCTCCTTCTTCTACTTCTTCTGATTCACCCTCCAAACTTCACCTTCTCCTTCTCCTTCTTCTACTTCTTCTGATTCACCCTCCAGACTTCACCTTCTCCTTCTCCTTCTTCTACTTCTTCTGCTTCTCCCTCCAGACTTCACCTTCTCCTTCTCCTTATTCTGCTTCTTCTGCTTCTCCCTCCAGACTTCACCTTCTCCTTCTCCTTCCTCTACTTCTTCTGATTCACCCTCCAGACTTCACCTTCTCCTTCTCCTTCTTCTACTTCTTCTGATTCACCCTCCAGACTACACCTTCTTCTTCTCCTTCTTCTACTTCTTCTGATTCACCCTCCTGACTTCACCTTCTCCTTCTCCTTCTTCTGCTTCTTCTGCTTCACCCTCCAAACTTCTCCTTCTCCTTCTCCTTCTTCTGCTTCTTCTGCTTCACCCTCCAAACTTCACCTTCTCCTTCTCCTTCTTCTGCTTCTTCTGCTTCACCCTCCTGACTTCACCTTCTCCTTCTCCTTCTTCTACTTCTTCTGATTCACCCTCCAGACTTCACCTTCTCCTTCTCCTTCTTCTGCTTCTTCTGCTTCACCCTCCAGACTTCACCTTCTCCTTCTTCTTCATCTGCTTCTTCTGCTTCACCCTCCAGACTTCACCTTCTCCTTCTCCTTCTTCTGCTTCTTCTGCTTCACCCTCCTGACTTCACCTTCTCCTTCTCCTTCTTCTACTTCTTCTGATTCACCCTCCAGACTTCACCTTCTCCTTCTCCTTCTTCTACTTCTTCTGATTCACCCTTCGGACTTCACCTTCTCCTTCTCCTTCTTCTACTTCTTCTGCTTCTCCCTCCAGACTTCACCTTCTCCTTCTCCTTCTTCTGCTTCTTCTGATTCACCCTCCACACTTCACCTTCTCCTTCTCCTTCTTCTTCTTCTTCTGATTCACACTCCAGACTTCACCTTCTCCTTCTCCTTCTTCTACTTCTTCTGATTCACCCTCCAGACTTCACCTTCTTCTTCTCCTTCTTCCACTTCTTCTGATTCACCCTCCTGACTTCACCTTCTCCTTCTCCTTCTTCTGCTTCTTCTGCTTCACCCTCCAGACTTCACCTTCTCCTTCTCCTTCTTCTGCTTCTTCTGCTTCACCCTCCAGACTTCACCTTCTCCTTCTCCTTCTTCTGCTTCTTCTGCTTCACCCTCCTGACTTCACCTTCTCCTTCTCCTTCTTCTACTTCTTCTGATTCACCCTCCAGACTTCACCTTCTCCTTCTCCTTCTTCTGCTTCTTCTGCTTCACCCTCCAGACTTCACCTTCTCCTTCTCCTTCTGCTGCTTCTTCTGCTTCGCCCTCCAGACTTCACCTTCTCCTTCTCCTTCATCTGCTTCTTCTGCTTCACCCTCCAGACTTCACCTTCTCCTTCTCCTTCTTCTGCTTCTTCTGCTTCACCCTCCTGACTTCACCTTCTCCTTCTTCTACTTCTTCTGATTCACCCTCCAGACTTCACCTTCTCCTTCTCCTTCTTCTGCTTCTTCTGCTTCACCCTCCAGACTTCACCTTCTCCTTCTCCTACTACTGCTTCTTCTGCTGCGCCCTCCAGACTTCACCTTCTCCTTCTCCTTCTTCTGCTTCTTCTGCTTCACCCTCCTGACTTCACCTTCTCCTTCTCCTTCTTCTACTTCTTCTGCTTCACCCCCCTGACTTCACCTTCTCCTTCTCCTTCTTCTGCTTCTTCTGATTCACCCTCCTAACTTCACCTTCTCCTTCTCCTTCTTCTGCTTCTTCTGATTCACCCTCCTGACTTCACCTTCTCTTCTCCTTTTCTGCTTCTTCTGATTAACCATACAGACTTCACCTTCTTCTTCTCCTTCTTCTGCTTCTTCTGATTCACCCTCCAGACTTCACCTTCTCCTTCTCCTTCATCTGCTTCTTCTGCTTCACCCTCCAGACTTCACCTTCTCCTTCTCCTTCTTCTGCTTCTTCTGCTTCACCCTCCTGACTTCACCTTCTCCTTCTCCTTCTTCTACTTCTTCTGATTCACCCTCCAGACTTCACCTTCTCCTTCTCCTTCTTCTACTTCTTCTGATTCACCCTCCGGACTTCACCTTCTCCTTCTCCTTCTTCTACTTCTTCTGCTTCTCCCTCCAGACTTCACCTTCTCCTTCTCCTTCTTCTGCTTCTTCTGATTCACCCTCCACACTTCACCTTCTCCTTCTCCTTCTTCTTCTTCTTCTGATTCACACTCCAGACTTCACCTTCTCCTTCTCCTTCTTCTGATTCACCCTCCAGACTTCACCTTCTTCTTCTCCTTCTTCCACTTCTTCTGATTCACCCTCCTGACTTCACCTTCTCCTTCTCCTTCTTCTGCTTCTTCTGCTTCACCCTCCTGACTTCACCTTCTCCTTCTCCTTCTTCTACTTCTTCTGATTCACCCTCCAGACTTCACCTTCTCCTTCTCCTTCTTCTGCTTCTTCTGCTTCACCCTCCAGACTTCACCTTCTCCTTCTCCTTCTGCTGCTTCTTCTGCTTCGCCCTCCAGACTTCACCTTCTCCTTCTCCTTCATCTGCTTCTTCTGCTTCACCCTCCAGACTTCACCTTCTCCTTCTCCTTCTTCTGCTTCTTCTGCTTCACCCTCCTGACTTCACCTTCTCCTTCTCCTTCTTCTACTTCTTCTGATTCACCCTCCAGACTTCACCTTCTCCTTCTCCTTCTTCTGCTTCTTCTGCTTCACCCTCCAGACTTCACCTTCTCCTTCTCCTACTCCTGCTTCTTCTGCTGCGCCCTCCAGACTTCACCTTCTCCTTCTCCTTCTTCTGCTTCTTCTGCTTCACCCTCCTGACTTCACCTTCTCCTTCTTCTACTTCTTCTGCTTCACCCCCCTGACTTCACCTTCTCCTTCTCCTTCTTCTGCTTCTTCTGATTCACCCTCCTAACTTCACCTTCTCCTTCTCCTTCTTCTGCTTCTTCTGATTCACCCTCCTGACTTCACCTTCTCCTTCTCCTTTTCTGCTTCTTCTGATTAACCATACAGACTTCACCTTCTTCTTCTCCTTCTTCTGCTTCTTCTGATTCACCCTCCAGACTTCACCTTCTCCTTCTCCTTCTTCTGCTTCTTCTGATTCACCCTCCAGACTTCACCTTCTCCTTCTCCTTCTTCTGATTCTTCTGATTCACCCTCCAGACTTCAACTTCTCCTTCTCCTTCTTCTGCTTCTTCTGATTCACCCTCCTGACTTCACATTCTCCTTCTCCTTCTTCTACTTCTTCTGATTCACCCTCCTGACTTCACCTTCTCCTTCTCCTTCTTCTACCTCTTCTGCTTCACCCTCTAGACTTCACCTTCTCCTTCCCCTTCTTCTACTTCTTCTGATTCTCCCTCCAGACTTCACCTTCTCCTTCTCCTTCTGCTGCTTCTTCTGATTCACCCTCCAGACTTCACCTTCTCCTTCTCCTTATTCTGCTTCTTCTGATTCACCCTCCAGACTTCACCTTTTCCTTCTCCTTCTTCTGCTTCTTCTGATTCACCCTCCAGACTTCACCTTCTCCTTCTCCTTCTTTTGCTTCTTCTGATTCACCCTCCAGACTGCACCTTCTCCTTCTCCTTCTTCTACTCTTCTGATTCACCCTCCAGACTTCATCTTCTCCTTCTCCTTCTTCTGCTTTTTCTGATTCACCCTCCAGACTTCACCTTCTCCTTCTCCTTCTTCTGCTTCTTCTGATTCACCCTCCAGACTTCACCTTCTCCTTCTCCTTCTTCTACTTCTTCTGATTCACCCTCCAGACTTCACCTTCTCCTTCTCCTTCTTCTAATTCTTCTGATTCACCCTCCAGACTTCACCTTCTCCTTCTCCTTCTTCTGCTTCTTCTGATTCACCGTCCAGACTTCACCTTCTCCTTCTCCTTCTTCTTCTTCTTCTGATTCACACTCCAGACTTCACCTTCTCCTTCTCCTTCTTCTACTTCTTCTGATTCACCCTCCAGACTTCACCTTCTTCTTCTCCTTCTTCCACTTCTTCTGATTCACCCTCCTAACTTCACCTTCTCCTTCTCCTTCTTCTGCTTCTTCTGATTCACCCTCCTGACTTCACCTTCTCCTTCTCCTTTTCTGCTTCTTCTGATTAACCATACAGACTTCACCTTCTTCTTCTCCTCCTTCTGCTTCTTCTGATTCACCCTCCAGACTAAATCTTCTCCTTCTCCTTCTTCTACTTCTTCTGATTCACCCTCCTGACTTCAACTTCTCCTTCTCCTTTTCTGCTTCTTCTGATTAACCATACAGACTTCACCTTCTTCTTCTCCTTCTTCTGCTTCTTCTGATTCACCCTCCAGACTAAATCTTCTCCTTCTCCTTCTTCTACTTCTTCTGATTCACCCTCCAGACATCACCTTCTCCTTCTCCTTCTTCTGCTTCTTCTGATTCACCCTCCAGACTTCACCTTCTCCGTCTCCTTCTTCTACTTCTTCTGATTCACCCTCCAAACTTCACCTTCTCCTTCTCCTTCTTCTACTTCTTCTGATTCACCCTCCAGACTTCACCTTCTCCTTCTCCTTCTTCTACTTCTTCTGCTTCTCCCTCCAGACTTCACCTTCTCCTTCTCCTTATTCTGCTTCTTCTGCTTCTCCCTCCAGACTTCACCTTCTCCTTCTCCTTCTTCTACTTCTTCTGATTCACCCTCCAGACTTCACCTTCTCCTTCTCCTTCTTCTACTTCTTCTGATTCACCCTCCAGACTTCACCTTCTTCTTCTCCTTCTTCTACTTCTTCTGATTCACCCTCCTGACTTCACCTTCTCCTTCTCCTTCTTCTGCTTCTTCTGCTTCACCCTCCAAACTTCTCCTTCTCCTTCTCCTTCTTCTGCTTCTTCTGCTTCACCCTCCAAACTTCACCTTCTCCTTCTCCTTCTTCTGCTTCTTCTGCTTCACCCTCCTGACTTCACCTTCTCCTTCTCCTTCTTCTACTTCTTCTGATTCACCCTCCAGACTTCACCTTCTCCTTCTCCTTCTTCTGCTTCTTCTGCTTCACCCTCCAGACTTCACCTTCTCCTTCTTCTTCATCTGCTTCTTCTGCTTCACCCTCCAGACTTCACCTTCTCCTTCTCCTTCTTCTGCTTCTTCTGCTTCACCCTCCTGACTTCACCTTCTCCTTCTCCTTCTTCTACTTCTTCTGATTCACCCTCCAGACTTCACCTTCTCCTTCTCCTTCTTCTACTTCTTCTGATTCACCCTTCGGACTTCACCTTCTCCTTCTCCTTCTTCTACTTCTTCTGCTTCTCCCTCCAGACTTCACCTTCTCCTTCTCCTTCTTCTGCTTCTTCTGATTCACCCTCCACACTTCACCTTCTCCTTCTCCTTCTTCTTCTTCTTCTGATTCACACTCCAGACTTCACCTTCTCCTTCTCCTTCTTCTACTTCTTCTGATTCACCCTCCAGACTTCACCTTCTTCTTCTCCTTCTTCCACTTCTTCTGATTCACCCTCCTGACTTCACCTTCTCCTTCTCCTTCTTCTGCTTCTTCTGCTTCACCCTCCAGACTTCACCTTCTCCTTCTCCTTCTTCTGCTTCTTCTGCTTCACCCTCCAGACTTCACCTTCTCCTTCTCCTTCTTCTGCTTCTTCTGCTTCACCCTCCTGACTTCACCTTCTCCTTCTCCTTCTTCTACTTCTTCTGATTCACCCTCCAGACTTCACCTTCTCCTTCTCCTTCTTCTGCTTCTTCTGCTTCACCCTCCAGACTTCACCTTCTCCTTCTCCTTCTGCTGCTTCTTCTGCTTCGCCCTCCAGACTTCACCTTCTCCTTCTCCTTCATCTGCTTCTTCTGCTTCACCCTCCAGACTTCACCTTCTCCTTCTCCTTCTTCTGCTTCTTCTGCTTCACCCTCCTGACTTCACCGTCTCCTTCTCCTTCTTCTACTTCTTCTGATTCACCCTCCAGACTTCACCTTCTCCTTCTCCTTCTTCTGCTTCTTCTGCTTCACCCTCCAGACTTCACCTTCTCCTTCTCCTACTACTGCTTCTTCTGCTGCGCCCTCCAGACTTCACCTTCTCCTTCTCCTTCTTCTGCTTCTTCTGCTTCACCCTCCTGACTTCACCTTCTCCTTCTCCTTCTTCTACTTCTTCTGCTTCACCCCCCTGACTTCACCTTCTCCTTCTCCTTCTTCTGCTTCTTCTGATTCACCCTCCTAACTTCACCTTCTCCTTCTCCTTCTTCTGCTTCTTCTGATTCACCCTCCTGACTTCACCTTCTCTTCTCCTTTTCTGCTTCTTCTGATTAACCATACAGACTTCACCTTCTTCTTCTCCTTCTTCTGCTTCTTCTGATTCACCCTCCAGACTTCACCTTCTCCTTCTCCTTCATCTGCTTCTTCTGCTTCACCCTCCAGACTTCACCTTCTCCTTCTCCTTCTTCTGCTTCTTCTGCTTCACCCTCCTGACTTCACCTTCTCCTTCTCCTTCTTCTACTTCTTCTGATTCACCCTCCAGACTTCACCTTCTCCTTCTCCTTCTTCTACTTCTTCTGATTCACCCTCCGGACTTCACCTTCTCCTTCTCCTTCTTCTACTTCTTCTGCTTCTCCCTCCAGACTTCACCTTCTCCTTCTCCTTCTTCTGCTTCTTCTGATTCACCCTCCACACTTCACCTTCTCCTTCTCCTTCTTCTTCTTCTTCTGATTCACACTCCAGACTTCACCTTCTCCTTCTCCTTCTTCTGATTCACCCTCCAGACTTCACCTTCTTCTTCTCCTTCTTCCACTTCTTCTGATTCACCCTCCTGACTTCACCTTCTCCTTCTCCTTCTTCTGCTTCTTCTGCTTCACCCTCCTGACTTCACCTTCTCCTTCTCCTTCTTCTACTTCTTCTGATTCACCCTCCAGACTTCACCTTCTCCTTCTCCTTCTTCTGCTTCTTCTGCTTCACCCTCCAGACTTCACCTTCTCCTTCTCCTTCTGCTGCTTCTTCTGCTTCGCCCTCCAGACTTCACCTTCTCCTTCACCTTCTCCTTCTCCTTCTTCTACTTCTTCTGATTCACCCTCCAGACTTCACCTTCTCCTTCTCCTTCTTCTGCTTCTTCTGCTTCACCCTCCAGACTTCACCTTCTCCTTCTCCTACTCCTGCTTCTTCTGCTGCGCCCTCCAGACTTCACCTTCTCCTTCTCCTTCTTCTGCTTCTTCTGCTTCACCCTCCTGACTTCACCTTCTCCTTCTTCTACTTCTTCTGCTTCACCCCCCTGACTTCACCTTCTCCTTCTCCTTCTTCTGCTTCTTCTGATTCACCCTCCTAACTTCACCTTCTCCTTCTCCTTCTTCTGCTTCTTCTGATTCACCCTCCTGACTTCACCTTCTCCTTCTCCTTTTCTGCTTCTTCTGATTAACCATACAGACTTCACCTTCTTCTTCTCCTTCTTCTGCTTCTTCTGATTCACCCTCCAGACTTCACCTTCTCCTTCTCCTTCTTCTGCTTCTTCTGATTCACCCTCCAGACTTTACCTTCTCCTTCTCCTTCTTCTGATTCTTCTGATTCACCCTCCAGACTTCAACTTCTCCTTCTCCTTCTTCTGCTTCTTCTGATTCACCCTCCTGACTTCACCTTCTCCTTCTCCTTCTTCTACTTCTTCTGATTCACCCTCCTGACTTCACCTTCTCCTTCTCCTTCTTCTACCTCTTCTGCTTCACCCTCTAGACTTCACCTTCTCCTTCCCCTTCTTCTACTTCTTCTGATTCTCCCTCCAGACTTCACCTTCTCCTTCTCCTTCTGCTGCTTCTTCTGATTCACCCTCCAGACTTCACCTTTTCCTTCTCCTTCTTCTGCTTCTTCTGATTCACCCTCCAGACTTCACCTTCTCCTTCTCCTTCTTTTGCTTCTTCTGATTCACCCTCCAGACTGCACCTTCTCCTTCTCCTTCTTCTACTCTTCTGATTCACCCTCCAGACTTCATCTTCTCCTTCTCCTTCTTCTGCTTTTTCTGATTCACCCTCCAGACTTCACCTTCTCCTTCTCCTTCTTCTGCTTCTTCTGATTCACCCTCCAGACTTCACCTTCTCCTTCTCCTTCTTCTACTTCTTCTGATTCACCCTCCAGACTTCACCTTCTCCTTCTCCTTCTTCTAATTCTTCTGATTCACCCTCCAGACTTCACCTTCTCCTTCTCCTTCTTCTGCTTCTTCTGATTCACCGTCCAGACTTCACCTTCTCCTTCTCCTTCTTCTGCTTCTTCTGATTCACCCTCCAGACTTCACCTTCTCCTTCTCCTTCTTCTGTTTTTTCTGATTCACCCTTCAGACTTCACCTTCTCCTTCTCCTTCTTCTGCTTCTTCTGATTCACCCTCCAGACCACACCTTCTCCTTCTCCTTCTTCTACTTCTTCTGATTCACCCTCCAGACTTCATCTTCTCCTTCTCCTTCTTCTGCTTCTTCTGATTCACCCTCCAGACTTCACCTTCTCCTTCTCCTTCTTCTGCTTCTTCTGATTCACCCTCCAGACTTCACCTTCTCCTTCTCCTTCTTCTACTTCTTCTGATTCACCCTCCAGACTTCACCTTCTCCTTCTCCTTCTTCTACTTCTTCTGATTCACCCTCCAGACTTCATCTTCTCCTTCTCCTTCTTCTGCTTCTTCTGATTCACCCTCCAGACTTCATCTTCTCCTTCTCCTTCTTCTGCTTCTTCTGATTCACCCTCCAGACTGCACCTTCTCCTTCTCCTTCTTCTACTTCTTCTGATTCACCCTCCAGTCTTCACCTTCTCCTTCTCCTTCTTCTGCTTCTTATGATTCACCCTCCAGACTTCACCTTCTCCTTCTCCTTCTTCTGCTTCTTCTGATTCACCCTCCTGACTTCACCTTCTCCTTCTCCTTCTTCTACTTCTTCTGCTTCGCCCTCCAGACTTCACCTTCTCCTTCTCCTTCATCTGCTTCTTCTGCGTCACCCTCCAGACTTCACCTTCTCTTCTCCTTCTTCTGCTTCTTCTGCTTCACCCTCCTGACTTCACCTTCTCCTTCTCCTTCTTCTACTTCTTCTGATTCACCCTCCAGACTTCACCTTCTCCTTCTCCTTCTTCTGCTTCTTCTGCTTCACCCTCCAGACTTCACCTTCTCCTTCTCCTACTTCTGCTTCTTCTGCTGCGCCCTCCAGACTTCACCTTCTCCTTCTCCTTCTTCTGCTTCTTCTGCTTCACCCTCCTGACTTCACCATCTCCTTCTCCTTCTTCTACTTCTTCTGCTTCACCCCCCTGACTTCACCTTCTCCTTCTCCTTCTTCTGCTTCTTCTGATTCACCCTCCTAACTTCACCTTCTCCTTCTCCTTCTTCTGCTTCTTCTGATTCACCCTCCAGACTTCACCTTCTCCTTCTCCTTCTTCTGCTTCTTCTGCTTCACCCTCCAGACTTCACCTTCTCCTTCTCTTTATTCTGCTTCTTCTGATTCACCCTCCAGACTTCACCATCTCCTTCTCCTTCTTCTGATTCTTCTGATTCACCCTCCAGACTTTACCTTCTCCTTCTCCTTCTTCTGCTTCTTCTGATTCAACCTCCTGACTTCACCTTCTCCTTCTCCTTCTTCTGCTTCTTCTGATTCACCCTCCAGACTTCACCTTCTCCTTCTCCTTCTTCTACTTCTTCTGATTCACCCTCCAGACTTCACCTTCTCCTTCTCCTTCTTCTAATTCTTCTGATTCACCCTCCAGACTTCACCTTCTCCTTCTCCTTCTTCTGCTTCTTCTGATTCACCGTCCAGACTTCACCTTCTCCTTCTCCTTCTTCTTATCCTTCTTCTGATTCACCCTCCAGACTTCACCTTCTCCTTCTCCTTCTTCTGTTTTTTCTGATTCACCCTTCAGACTTCACCTTCTCCTTCTCCTTCTTCTGCTTCTTCTGATTCACCCTCCAGACCACACCTTCTCCTTCTCCTTCTTCTACTTCTTCTGATTCACCCTCCAGACTTCATCTTCTCCTTCTCCTTCTTCTGCTTCTTCTGATTCACCCTCCAGACTTCACCTTCTCCTTCTCCTTCTTCTGCTTCTTCTGATTCACCCTCCAGACTTCACCTTCTCCTTCTCCTTCTTCTACTTCTTCTGATTCACCCTCCAGACTTCACCTTCTCCTTCTCCTTCTTCTACTTCTTCTGATTCACCCTCCAGACTTCACCTTCTCCTTCTCCTTCTTCTGCTTCTTCTGATTCACCCCCCAGACTTCACCTTCTCCTTCTCCTTCTTCTGCTTCTTCTGATTCACCCTCCAGACTTCATCTTCTCCTTCTCCTTCTTCTGCTTCTTCTGATTCACCCTCCAGACTGCACCTTCTCCTTCTCCTTCTTCTACTTCTTCTGATTCACCCTCCAGTCTTCACCTTCTCCTTCTCCTTCTTCTGCTTCTTATGATTCACCCTCCAGACTTCACCTTCTCCTTCTCCTTCTTCTGCTTCTTCTGATTCACCCTCCTGACTTCACCTTCTCCTTCTCATTCTTCTACTTCTTCTGCTTCGCCCTCCAGACTTCACCTTCTCCTTCTCCTTCATCTGCTTCTTCTGCTTCACCCTCCAGACTTCACCTTCTCCTTCTCCTTCTTCTGCTTCTTCTGCTTCACCCTCCTGACTTCACCTTCTCCTTCTCCTTCTTCTACTTCTTCTGATTCACCCTCCTGACTTCACCTTCTCCTTCTCCTTCTTCTACTTCTTCTGCTTCACCCCCCTGACTTCACCTTCTCCTTCTCCTTCTTCTGCTTCTTCTGATTCACCCTCCTAACTTCACCTTATCCTTCTCCTTCTTCTGCTTCTTCTGATTCACCCTCCAGACTTCACCTTCTCCTTCTCCTTCTTCTGCTTCTTCTGCTTCACCCTCCAGACTTCACCTTCTCCTTCTCTTTATTCTGCTTCTTCTGATTCACCCTCCAGACTTCACCTTCTCCTTCTCCTTCTTCTGATTCTTCTGATTCACCCTCCAGACTTTACCTTCTCCTTCTCCTTCTTCTGCTTCTTCTGATTCAACCTCCTGACTTCACCTTCTCCTTCTCCTTCTTCTACTTCTTCTGATTCACCCTCCTGACTTCACCTTCTCCTTCTCCTTCTTCTGCTTCACCCTCCAGACTTCACCTTCTCCTTCTCCTTCTTCTACTTCTTCTGATTCACCCTCCTGACTTCACCTTCTCCTTCTTCTACTTCTTCTGATTCACCCTCCAGACTTCACCTTCTCCTTCTACTTCTTCTGCTTCTTCTGATTCACCCTCCAGACTTCACCTTCTCCTTCTCCTTCTTCTGCTTCTTCTGATTCACCCTCCAGACTTCACCTTCTCCTTCTCCTTCTTCTGCTTCTTCTGATTCACCCTCCAGACTTCACCTTCTCCTTCTCCTTCTTCTGCTTCTTCTGATTCACCCTCCAGACTTTACCTTCTCCTTCTCCTTCTTCTGCTTCTTCTGATTCACCCTCCAGACTTCACCTTCTCCTTCTCCTTCTTCTGCTTCTTCTGATTCACCCTCCAGACTTCACCTTCTCCTTCTCCTTCTTCTACTTCTTCTGATTCACCCTCCAAACTTCACCTTCTCCTTCTCCTTCTTCTACTTCTTCCGATTCACCCTCCAGACTTCACCTTCTCCTTCTCCTTCTTCTACTTCTTCTGCTTCTCCCTCCAGACTTCACCTTCTCCTTCTCCTTCTTCTGCTTCTTCTGATTCACCCTCCATACTAAATCTTCTCCTTCTCCTTCTTCTACTTCTTCTGATTCACCCTCCAGACTTCACCTTCTCCTTCTCCTTCTTCTGCTTCTTCTGATTCACCCTCCAGACTTCACCTTCTCCTTCTCCTTCTTCTACTTCTTCTGATTCACCCTCCAATCTTCACCTTCTCCTTCTCCTTCTTCTACTTCTTCCGATTCACCCTCCAGACTTCACCTTCTCCTTCTCCTTCTTCTACTTCTTCTGCTTCTCCCTCCAGACTTCACCTTCTCCTTCTCCTTCTTCTGCTTCTTCTGATTCACCCTCCACACTTCACCTTCTCCTTCTCCTTCTTCTACTTCTTCTGATTCACCCTCCAGACTTCACCTTCTCCTTCTCCTTCTTCTACTTCTTCTGATTCACCCTCCAGACTTCACCTTCTTCTTCTCCTTCTTCTACTTCTTCTGATTCACCCTCCTGACTTCACCTTCTCCTTCTCCTTCTTCTGCTTCTTCTGCTTCACCCTCCAGACTTCACCTTCTCCTTCTCCTTCTTCTGCTTCTTCTGCTTCACCCTCCAGACTTCACCTTCTCCTTCTCCTTCTTCTGCTTCTTCTGCTTCACCCTCCTGACTTCACCTTCTCCTTCTCCTTCTTCTACTTCTTCTGATTCACCCTCCAGACTTCACCTTCTCCTTCTCCTTCTTCTGCTTCTTCTGCTTCACCCTCCAGACTTCACCTTCTCCTTCTCCTTCTGCTGCTTCTTCTGCTTCGCCCTCCAGACTTCACCTTCTCCTTCTCCTCCATCTGCTCCTTCTGATTCACCCTCCAGACTTCACCTTCTCCTTCTCCTTCTTCTGCTTCTTCTGATTCACCCTCCAGACTTTACCTTCTCCTTCTCCTTCTTCTACTTCTTCAGATTCACCCTCCAGACTTCACCTTCTCCTTCTCCTGCTTCTGCTTCTTCTGATTCACCCTCCAGACTTCACATTCTCCTTCTCCTTCGTTTACTTCTTCTGATTCACCCTCCAGACTAAATCTTCTCCTTCTCCTTCTTCTACTTCTTCTGATTCACCCTCCAGACTTCACCTTCTCCTTCTCCTTCTTCTGCTTCTTCTGATTCACCCTCCAGACTTCACCTTCTCCTTCTCCTTCTTCTACTTCTTCTGATTCACCCTCCAAACTTCACCTTCTCCTTCTCCTTCTTCTACTTCTTCTGATTCACCCTCCAGACTTCACCTTCTCCTTCTCCTTCTTCTACTTCTTCTGCTTCTCCCTCCAGACTTCACCTTCTCCTTCTCCTTCTTCTGCTTCTTCTGCTTCTCCCTCCAGACTTCACCTTCTCCTTCTCCTTCTTCTACTTCTTCTGATTCACCCTCCAGACTTCACCTTCTCCTTCTCCTTCTTCTACTTCTTCTGATTCACCCTCCAGACTTCACCTTCTTCTTCTCCTTCTTCTACTTCTTCTGATTCACCCTCCTGACTTCACCTTCTGCTTCTCCTTCTTCTGCTTCTTCTGCTTCACCCTCCAAACTTCTCCTTCTCCTTCTCCTTCTTCTGCTTCTTCTGCTTCACCCTCCAGACTTCACCTTCTCCTTCTCCTTCTTCTGCTTCTTCTGCTTCACCCTCCTGACTTCACCTTCTCCTTCTCCTTCTTCTACTTCTTCTGATTCACCCTCCAGACTTCACCTTCTCCTTCTCCTTCTTCTGCTTCTTCTGCTTCACCCTCCAGACTTCACCTTCTCCTTCTCCTTCATCTGCTTCTTCTGCTTCACCCTCCAGACTTCACCTTCTCCTTCTCCTTCTTCTGCTTCTTCTGCTTCACCCTCCGGACTTCACCTTCTCCTTCTCCTTCTTCTACTTCTTCTGATTCACCCTCCAGACTTCACCTTCTTCTTCTCCTTCTTCCACTTCTTCTGATTCACCCTCCTGACTTCACCTTCTCCTTCTCCTTCTTCTGCTTCTTCTGCTTCACCCTCCAGACTTCACCTTCTCCTTCTCCTTCTTCTGCTTCTTCTGCTTCACCCTCCAGACTTCACCTTCTCCTTCTCCTTCTTCTACTTCTTCTGATTCACCCTCCAGACTTCACCTTCTCCTTCTCCTTCTTCTGCTTCTTCTGATTCACCGTCCAGACTTCACCTTCTCCTTCTCCTTCTTCTGCTTCTTCTGATTCACCCTCCAGACTTCACCTTCTCCTTCTCCTTCTTCTGTTTTTTCTGATTCACCCTTCAGACTTCACCTTCTCCTTCTCCTTCTTCTGCTTCTTCTGATTCACCCTCCAGACCACACCTTCTCCTTCTCCTTCTTCTACTTCTTCTGATTCACCCTCCAGACTTCATCTTCTCCTTCTCCTTCTTCTGCTTCTTCTGATTCACCCTCCAGACTTCACCTTCTCCTTCTCCTTCTTCTGCTTCTTCTGATTCACCCTCCAGACTTCACCTTCTCCTTCTCCTTCTTCTACTTCTTCTGATTCACCCTCCAGACTTCACCTTCTCCTTCTCCTTCTTCTACTTCTTCTGATTCACCCTCCAGACTTCACCTTCTCCTTCTCCTTCTTCTGCTTCTTCTGATTCACCCCCCAGACTTCACCTTCTCCTTCTCCTTCTTCTGCTTCTTCTGATTCACCCTCCAGACTTCATCTTCTCCTTCTCCTTCTTCTGCTTCTTCTGATTCACCCTCCAGACTGCACCTTCTCCTTCTCCTTCTTCTACTTCTTCTGATTCACCCTCCAGTCTTCACCTTCTCCTTCTCCTTCTTCTGCTTCTTATGATTCACCCTCCAGACTTCACCTTCTCCTTCTCCTTCTTCTGCTTCTTCTGATTCACCCTCCTGACTTCACCTTCTCCTTCTCCTTCTTCTACTTCTTCTGCTTCGCCCTCCAGACTTCACCTTCTCCTTCTCCTTCATCTGCTTCTTCTGCTTCACCCTCCAGACTTCACCTTCTCCTTCTCCTTCTTCTGCTTCTTCTGCTTCACCCTCCTGACTTCACCTTCTCCTTCTCCTTCTTCTACTTCTTCTGATTCACCCTCCAGACTTCACCTTCTCCTTGTCCTTCTTCTGCTTCTTCTGCTTCACCCTCCAGACTTCACCTTCTCCTTCTCCTTCTTCTGCTTCTTCTGCTGCGCCCTCCAGACTTCACCTTCTCCTTCTCCTTCTTCTGCTTCTTCTGCTTCACCCTCCTGACTTCACCTTCTCCTTCTCCTTCTTCTACTTCTTCTGCTTCACCCCCCTGACTTCACCTTCTCCTTCTCCTTCTTCTGCTTCTTCTGATTCACCCTCCTAACTTCACCTTCTCCTTCTCCTTCTTCTGCTTCTTCTGATTCACCCTCCAGACTTCACCTTCTCCTTCTCCTTCTTCTGCTTCTTCTGCTTCACCCTCCAGACTTCACCTTCTCCTTCTCTTTATTCTGCTTCTTCTGATTCACCCTCCAGACTTCACCTTCTCCTTCTCCTTCTTCTGATTCTTCTGATTCACCCTCCAGACTTTACCTTCTCCTTCTCCTTCTTCTGCTTCTTCTGATTCAACCTCCTGACTTCACCTTCTCCTTCTCCTTCTTCTACTTCTTCTGATTCACCCTCCTGACTTCACCTTCTCCTTCTCCTTCTTCTGCTTCACCCTCCAGACTTCACCTTCTCCTTCTCCTTCTTCTACTTCTTCTGATTCACCCTCCTGACTTCACCTTCTCCTTCTCCTTCTTCTACTTCTTCTGATTCACCCTCCAGACTTCACCTTCTCCTTCTACTTCTTCTGCTTCTTCTGATTCACCCTCCAGACTTCACCTTCTCCTTCTCCTTCTTCTGCTTCTTCTGATTCACCCTCCAGACTTCACCTTCTCCTTCTCCTTCTTCTGCTTCTTCTGATTCACCCTCCAGACTTCACCTTCTCCTTCTCCTTCTTCTGCTTCTTCTGATTCACCCTCCAGACTTTACCTTCTCCTTCTCCTTCTTCTGCTTCTTCTGATTCACCCTCCAGACTTCACCTTCTCCTTCTCCTTCTTCTGCTTCTTCTGATTCACCCTCCAGACTTCACCTTCTCCTTCTCCTTCTTCTACTTCTTCTGATTCACCCTCCAAACTTCACCTTCTCCTTCTCCTTCTTCTACTTCTTCCGATTCACCCTCCAGACTTCACCTTCTCCTTCTCCTTCTTCTACTTCTTCTGCTTCTCCCTCCAGACTTCACCGTCTCCTTCTCCTTCTTCTGCTTCTTCTGATTCACCCTCCATACTAAATCTTCTCCTTCTCCTTCTTCTACTTCTTCTGATTCACCCTCCAGACTTCACCTTCTCCTTCTCCTTCTTCTGCTTCTTCTGATTCACCCTCCAGACTTCACCTTCTCCTTCTCCTTCTTCTACTTCTTCTGATTCACCCTCCAATCTTCACCTTCTCCTTCTCCTTCTTCTACTTCTTCCGATTCACCCTCCAGACTTCACCTTCTCCTTCTCCTTCTTCCACTTCTTCTGCTTCTCCCTCCAGACTTCACCTTCTCCTTCTCCTTCTTCTGCTTCTTCTGATTCACCCTCCACACTTCACCTTCTCCTTCTCCTTCTTCTATTTCTTCTGATTCACCCTCCAGACTTCACCTTCTCCTTCTCCTTCTTCTACTTCTTCTGATTCACCCTCCAGACTTCACCTTCTTCTTCTCCTTCTTCTACTTCTTCTGATTCACCCTCCTGACTTCACCTTCTCCTTCTCCTTCTTCTGCTTCTTCTGCTTCACCCTCCAGACTTCACGGTCTCCTTCTCCTTCTTCTGCTTCTTCTGCTTCACCCTCCAGACTTCACCTTCTCCTTCTCCTTCTTCTGCTTCTTCTGCTTCACCCTCCTGACTTCACCTTCTCCTTCTCCTTCTTCTACTTCTTCTGATTCACCCTCCAGACTTCACCTTCTCCTTCTCCTTCTTCTGCTTCTTCTGCTTCACCCTCCAGACTTCACCTTCTCCTTCTCCTTCTGCTGCTTCTTCTGCTTCGCCCTCCAGACTTCACCTTCTCCTTCGCATCCATCTGCTCCTTCTGATTCACCCTCCAGACTTCACCTTCTCCTTCTCCTTCTTCTGCTTCTTCTGATTCACCCTCCAGACTTTACCTTCTCCTTCTCCTTCTTCTACTTCTTCAGATTCACCCTCCAGACTTCACCTTCTCCTTCTCCTGCTTCTGCTTCTTCTGATTCACTCTCCAGACTTCACATTCTCCTTCTCCTTCGTTTACTTCTTCTGATTCACCCTCCAGACTAAATCTTCTCCTTCTCCTTCTTCTACTTCTTCTGATTCACCCTCCAGACTTCACCTTCTCCTTCTCCTTCTTCTGCTTCTTCTGATTCACCCTCCAGACTTCACCTTCTCCTTCTCCTTCTTCTACTTCTTCTGATTCACCCTCCAAACTTCACCTTCTCCTTCTCCTTCTTCTACTTCTTCTGATTCACCCTCCAGACTTCACCTTCTCCTTCTCCTTCTTCTACTTCTTCTGCTTCTCCCTCCAGACTTCACCTTCTCCTTCTCCTTCTTCTGCTTCTTCTGCTTCTCCCTCCAGACTTCACCTTCTCCTTCTCCTTCTTCTACTTCTTCTGATTCACCCTCCAGACTTCACCTTCTCCTTCTCCTTCTTCTACTTCTTCTGATTCACCCTCCAGACTTCACCTTCTTCTTCTCCTTCTTCTACTTCTTCTGATTCACCCTCCTGACTTCACCTTCTGCTTCTCCTTCTTCTGCTTCTTCTGCTTCACCCTCCAAACTTCTCCTTCTCCTTCTCCTTCTTCTGCTTCTTCTGCTTCACCCTCCAGACTTCACCTTCTCCTTCTCCTTCTTCTGCTTCTTCTGCTTCACCCTCCTGACTTCACCTTCTCCTTCTCCTTCTTCTACTTCTTCTGATTCACCCTCCAGACTTCACCTTCTCCTTCTCCTTCTTCTGCTTCTTCTGCTTCACCCTCCAGACTTCACCTTCTCCTTCTCCTTCATCTGCTTCTTCTGCTTCACCCTCCAGACTTCACCTTCTCCTTCTCCTTCTTCTGCTTCTTCTGCTTCACCCTCCGGACTTCACCTTCTCCTTCTCCTTCTTCTACTTCTTCTGATTCACCCTCCGGACTTCACCTTCTCCTTCTCCTTCTTCTACTTCTTCTGCTTCTCCCTCCAGACTTCACCTTCTCCTTCTCCTTCTTCTGCTTCTTCTGATTCACCCTCCACACTTCACCTTCTCCTTCTCCTTCTTCTTCCTCTTCTGATTCACACTCCAGACTTCACCTTCTCCTTCTCCTTCTTCTACTTCTTCTGATTCACCCTCCAGACTTCACCTTCTTCTTCTCCTTCTTCCACTTCTTCTGATACACCCTCCTGACTTCACCTTCTCCTTCTCCTTCTTCTGCTTCTTCTGCTTCACCCTCCAGACTTCACCTTCTCCTTCTCCTTCTTCTGCTTCTTCTGCTTCACCCTCCAGACTTCATCTTCTCCTCTCCTTCTTCTGCTTCTTCTGCTTCACCCTCCTGACTTCACCTTCTCCTTCTCCTTCTTCTACTTCTTCTGATTCACCCTCCAGACTTCACCTTCTCCTTCTCCTTCTTCTGCTTCTTCTGCTTCACCCTCCAGACTTCACCTTCTCCTTCTCCTTCTGCTGCTTCTTCTGCTTCGCCCTCCAGACTTCACCTTCTCCTTCTCCTTCATCTGCTTCTTCTGCTTCACCCTCCAGACTTCACCTTCTCCTTCTCCTTCTTCTGCTTCTTCTGCTTCACCCTCCTGACTTCACCTTCTCCTTCCCCTTCTTCTACTTCTTCTGATTCACCCTCCAGACTTCACCTTCTCCTTCTCCTTCTTCTGCTTCTTCTGCTTCACCCTCCAGACTTCACCTTCTCCTTCTCCTACTTCTGCTTCTTCTGCTGCGCCCTCCAGACTTCACCTTCTCCTTCTCCTTCTTCTGCTTCTTCTGCTTCACCCTCCTGACTTCACGTTCTCCTTCTCCTTCTTCTACTTCTTCTGCTTCATCCCCCTGACTTCACCTTCTCCTTCTCCTTCTTCTGCTTCTTCTGATTCACCCTCCTAACTTCACCTTCTCCTTCTCCTTCTTCTGCTTCTTCTGATTCACCCTCCTGACTTCACCTTCTCCTTCTCCTTTTCTGCTTCTTCTGATTAACCATACAGACTTCACCTTCTTCTGCTCCTTCTTCTGCTTCTTCTGATTCACCCTCCAGACTTCACCTTCTCCTTCTCCTTCTTCTGCTTCTTCTGATTCACCCTCCAGACTTCACCTTCTCCTTCTCCTTCTTCTGATTCTTCTGATTCACCCTCCAGACTTTAACTTCTCCTTCTCCTTCTTCTGCTTCTTCTGATTCACCCTCCTGACTTCACCTTCTCCTTCTCCTTCTTCTACTTCTTCTGATTCACCCTCCTGACTTCACCTTCTCCTTCTCCTTCTTCTACCTCTTCTGCTTCACCCTCTAGACTTCACCTTCTCCTTCCCCTTCTTCTACTTCTTCTGATTCACCCTCCAGACTTCACCTTCTCCTTCTCCTTCTGCTGCTTCTTCTGATTCACCCTCCAGACTTCACCTTCTCCTTCTCCTTATTCTGCTTCTTCTGATTCACCCTCCAGACTTCACCTTTTCCTTCTCCTTCTTCTGCTTCTTCTGATTCACCCTCCAGACTTCACCTTCTCCTTCTCCTTCTTCTGCTTCTTCTGATTCACCCTCCAGACTGCACCTTCTCCTTCTCCTTCTTCTACTCTTCTGATTCACCCTCCAGACTTCATCTTCTCCTTCTCCTTCTTCTGCTTCTTCTGATTCACCCTCCAGACTTCACCTTCTCCTTCTCCTTCTTCTGCTTCTTCTGCTTCACCCTCCAGACTTCACCTTCTCCTTCTCCTTCTTCTACTTCTTCTGATTCACCCTCCAGACTTCACCTTCTCCTTCTCCTTCTTCTACTTCTTCTGATTCACCCTCCAGACTTCACCTTCTCCTTCTCCTTCTTCTGCTTCTTCTGATTCACCGTCCAGACTTCACCTTCTCCTTCTCCTTCTTCTGCTTCTTCTGATTCACCCTCCAGACTTCACCTTCTCCTTCTCCTTCTTCTGTTTCTTCTGATTCACCCTTCCGACTTCACCTTCTCCTTCTCCTTCTTCTGCTTCTTCTGATTCACCCTCCAGACCACACCTTCTCCTTCTCCTTCTTCTACTTCTTCTGATTCACCCTCCAGACTTCATCTTCTCCTTCTCCTTCTTCTGCTTCATCTGATTCACCCTCCAGACTTCACCTTCTCCTTCTCCTTCTTCTGCTTCTTCTGATTCACCCTCCAGACTTCACCTTCTCCTTCTCCTTCTTCCACATCTTCTGATTCACCCTCCAGACTTCACCTTCTCCTTCTCCTTCTTCTACTTCTTCTGATTCACCCTCCAGACTTCACCTTCTCCTTCTCCTTCTTCTGCTTCTTCTGATTCACCCCCCAGACTTCACCTTCTCCTTCTCCTTCTTCTGCTTCTTCTGATTCACCCTCCAGACTTCATCTTCTCCTTCTCCTTCTTCTGCTTCTTCTGATTCACCCTCCAGACTTCACCTTCTCCTTCTCCTTCTTCTGCTTCATCTGATTCACCCTCCAGACTTCGCCTTCTCCTTCTCCTTCTTCTACTTCTTCTGATTCACCCTCCAGACTGCACCTTCTCCTTCTCCTTCTTCTACTTCTTCTGATTCACCCTCCAGTCTTCACCTTCTCCTTCTCCTTCTTCTGCTTCTTGTGATTCACCCTCCAGACTTCACCTTCTCCTTCTCCTTCTTCTGCTTCTTCTGATTCACCCTCCTGACTTCACCTTCTCCTTCTCCTTCTTCTGCTTCTACTGATACACCCTCCAGACTTCATCTTCTCCTTCTCCTTCTTCTGCTTCTTCTGATTCACCCTCCAGACTTCATCTTCTCCTTCTCCTTCTTCTGCTTCTTCTGATTCACCAACCAGACTTCACCTTCTCCTTCTCCTTCTTCTACTTCTTCTGATTCGCCCTCCAGACTTCACCTTCTCCTTCTCCTTCTTCTACTTCTTCTGATTCACCCTCCAGACTTCACCTTCTCCTTCTCCTTCTTCTGCTTCTTCTGATTCATCCTCCAGACCACACCTTCTCCTTCTCCTTCTTCTACTTCTTCTGATTGACCCTCCAGACTTCATCTTCTCCTTCTCCTTCTTCTGCTTCTTCCGATTCACCCTCCAGACTTCACCTTCTCCTTCTCTTTCTTCTGCTTCTTCTGATTCACCCTCCAGACTTCACCTTCTCCTTCTCCTTCTTCTACTTCTTCTGATTCACTCTCCAGACTTCACCTTCTCCTTCTCCTTCTTCTACTTCTTCTGATTCACCCTCCAGACTTCACCTTCTCCTTCTCCTTCTTCTGCTTCTTCTGATTCACACTCCAGACTTCACCTTCTCCTTCTACTTCTTCTCCTTCTTCTGATTCACCCTCCAGACTTCATCTTCTCCTTCTCCTTCTTCTGCTTCTTCTGATTCACCCTCCAGACTTCACCTTCTCCTTCTCCTTCTTCTGCTTCTTCTGATTCACCCTCCAGACTTCGCCTTCTCCTTCTCCTTCTTCTACTTCTTCTGATTCACCCTCCAGACTTCACCTTCTCCTTCTCCTTCTTCTACTTCTTCTGATTCACCCTCCAGTCTTCACCTTCTCCTTCTCCTTCTTCTGCTTCTTCTGATTCACACTCCAGACTTCACCTTCTCCTTCTCCTTCTTCTGCTTCTTCTGATTCACACTCCAGACTTCATCTTCTCCTTCTCCTTCTTCTGCTTCTTCTGATTCACCCTCCAGACTTCACCTTCTCCTTCTCCTTCTTCTGCTTCTTCTGATTCACCCTCCAGACTTCGCCTTCTCCTTCTCCTTCTTCTACTTCTTCTGATTCACCCTCCAGACTTCACCTTCTCCTTCTCCTTCTTCTACTTCTTCTGATTCACCCTCCAGTCTTCACCTTCTCCTTCTCCTTCTTCTGCTTCTTCTGATTCACCCTCCAGACTTCACCTTCTCCTTCTCCTTCTTCTGCTTCTTCTGATTCACCCTCCTGACTTCACCTTCTCCTTCTCCTTCTTCTGCTTCTACTGATTCACCCTCCAGACATCACCTTCTCCTTCTCCTTCTTCTACTTCTTCTGATTCACCCTCCAGACTTCATCTTCTCCTTCTCCTTCTTCTGCTTCTTCTGATTCACCCTCCAGACTTCACCTTCTCCTTCTCCTTCTTCTGCTTCTTCTGATTCACCCTCCAGACTTCACCTTCTCCTTCTCCTTCTTCTACTTCTTCTGATTCACCCTCCAGACTTCACCTTCTCCTTCTCCTTCTTCTGCTTCTTCTGATTCACCGTCCAGACTTCACCTTCTCCTTCTCCTTCTTCTGCTTCTTCTGATTCACCCTCCAGACTTCACCTTCTCCTTCTCCTTCTTCTGTTTCTTCTGATTCACCCTTCCGACTTCACCTTCTCCTTCTCCTTCTTCTGCTTCTTCTGATTCACCCTCCAGACCACACCTTCTCCTTCTCCTTCTTCTACTTCTTCTGATTCACCCTCCAGACTTCATCTTCTCCTTCTCCTTCTTCTGCTTCATCTGATTCACCCTCCAGACTTCACCTTCTCCTTCTCCTTCTTCTGCTTCTTCTGATTCACCCTCCAGACTTCACCTTCTCCTTCTCCTTCTTCTACTTCTTCTGATTCACCCTCCAGACTTCACCTTCTCCTTCTCCTTCTTCTACTTCTTCTGATTCACCCTCCAGACTTCACCTTCTCCTTCTCCTTCTTCTGCTTCTTCTGATTCACCCCCAGACTTCAACTTCTCCTTCTCCTTCTTCTGCTTCTTCTGATTCACCCTCCAGACTTCATCTTCTCCTTCTCCTTCTTCTGCTTCTTCTGATTCACCCTACAGACTTCACCTTCTCCTTCTCCTTCTTCTGCTTCATCTGATTCACCCTCCAGACTTCGCCTTCTCCTTCTCCTTCTTCTACTTCTTCTGATTCACCCTCCAGACTGCACCTTCTCCTTCTCCTTCTTCTACTTCTTCTGATTCACCCTCCAGTCTTCACCTTCTCCTTCTCCTTCTTCTGCTTCTTATGATTCACCCTCCAGACTTCACCTTCTCCTTCTCCTTCTTCTGCTTCTTCTGATTCACCCTCCTGACTTCACCTTCTCCTTCTCCTTCTTCTGCTTCTACTGATTCACCCTCCAGACTTCATCGTCTTCTTCTCCTTCTTCTGCTTCTTCTGATTCACCCTCCAGACTTCATCTTCTCCTTCTCCTTCTTCTGCTTCTTCTGATTCACCCACCAGACTTCACCTTCTCCTTCTCCTTCTTCTACTTCTTCTGATTCGCCCTCCAGACTTCACCTTCTCCTTCTCCTTCTTCTGCTTCTTCCGATTCACCCTCCAGACTTCACCTTCTCCTTCTCTTTCTTCTGCTTCTTCTGATTCACCCTCCAGACTTCACCTTCTCCTTCTCCTTCTTCTACTTCTTCTGATTCACTCTCCAGACTTCACCTTCTCCTTCTCCTTCTTCTACTTCTTCAGATTCACCCTCCAGACTTCACCTTCTCCTTCTCCTTCTTCTGCTTCTTCTGATTCACCCTCCAGACTTCACCTTCTCCTTCTACTTCTTCTGCTTCTTCTGATTCACCCTCCAGACTTCATCTTCTCTTTCTCCTTCTTCTGCTTCTTCTGATTCACCCTCCAGACTTCACCTTCTCCTTCTCCTTCTTCTGCTTCTTCTGATTCACCCTCCAGACTTCGCCTTCTCCTTCTCCTTCTTCTACTTCTTCTGATTCACCCTCCAGACTTCACCTTCTCCTTCTCCTTCTTCTACTTCTTCTGATTCACCCTCCAGTCTTCACCTTCTCCTTCTCCTTCTTCTGCTTCTTCTGATTCACACTCCAGACTTCACCTTCTCCTTCTCCTTCTTCTGCTTCTTCTGATTCACCCTCCAGACTTCATCTTCTCCTTCTCCTTCTTCTGCTTCTTCTGATTCACCCTCCAGACTTCACCTTCTCCTTCTCCTTCTTCTACTTCTTCTGATTCACCCTCCAGTCTTCACCTTCTCCTTCTCCTTCTTCTGCTTCTTCTGATTCACCCTCCAGACTTCACCTTCTCCTTCTCCTTCTTCTGCTTCTTCTGATTCACCCTCCTGACTTCACCTTCTCCTTCTCCTTCTTCTGCTTCTACTGATTCACCCTCCAGACATCACCTTCTCCTTCTCCTTCTTCTACTTCTTCTGATTCACCCTCCAGACTTCATCTTCTCCTTCTCCTTCTTCTGCTTCTTCTGATTCACCCTCCAGACTTCACCTTCTCCTTCTCCTTCTTCTGCTTCTTCTGATTCACCCTCCAGACTTCACCTTCTCCTTCTCCTTCTTCTACTTCTTCTGATTCACCCTCCAGACTTCATCTTCTCCTTCTCCTTCTTCTGCTTCTTCTGATTCACCCTCCAGACTTCACCTTCTCCTTCTCCTTCTTCTGCTTCTTCTGATTCACCCTCCAGACTTCACCTTCTCCTTCTCCTTCTTCTACTTCTTCTGATTCGCCCTCCAGACTTCACCTTCTCCTTCTCCTTCTTCTACTTCTTCTGATTCACCCTCCAGACTTCACCTTCTCCTTCTCCTTCTTCTGCTTCTTCTGATTCACCGTCCAGACTTCACCTTCTCCTTCTCCTTCTTCTGCTTCTTCTGATTCACCCTCCAGACTTCACCTTCTCCTTCTCCTTCTTCTGCTTCTTCTGATTCGCCCTTCAGACTTCACCTTCTCCTTCTCCTTCTTCTGCTTCTTCTGATTCACCCTCCAGACCACACCTTCTCCTTCTCCTTCTTCTACTTCTTCTGATTCACCCTCCAGACTTCATCTTCTCCTTCTCCTTCTTCTGCTTCTTCTGATTCACCCTCCAGACTTCACCTTCTCCTTCTCCTTCTTCTGCTTCTTCTGATTCACCCTCCAGACTTCACCTTCTCCTTCTCCTTCTTCTACTTCCTCTGATTCACCCTCCAGACTTCACCTTCTCCTTCTCCTTCTTCTACTTCTTCTGATTCACCCTCCAGACTTCACCTTCTCCTTCTCCTTCTTCTGCTTCTTCTGATTCACCCTCCAGACTTCACCTTCTCCTTCTCCTTCTTCTGCTTCTTCTGATTCACCCTCCAGACTTCATCTTCTCCTTCTCCTTCTTCTGCTTGTTCTGATTCACCCTCCAGACTTCACCTTCTCCTTCTCCTTCTTCTGCTTCTTCTGATTCACCCTCCAGACTTCGCCTTCTCCTTCTCCTTCTTCTACTTCTTCTGATTCACCCTTCGGACTTCACCTTCTCCTTCTCCTTCTTCTACTTCTTCTGATTCACCCTCCAGTCTTCACCTTCTCCTTCTCCTTCTTCTGCTTCTTCTGATTCACCCTCCAGACTTCACCTTCTCCTTCTCCTTCTTCTGCTTCTTCTGATTCACCCTCCTGACTTCACCTTCTCCTTCTCCTTCTTCTGCTTCTACTGATTCACCCTCCAGACATCACCTTCTCCTTCTCCTTCTTCTACTTCTTCTGATTCACCCTCCAGACTTCATCTTCTCCTTCTCCTTCTGATTCACCCTCCAGACTTCACCTTCTCCTTCTCCTTCTTCTGCTTCTTCTGATTCACCCTCCAGACTTCACCTTATCCTTCTCCTTCTTCTACTTCTTCTGATTCACCCTCCAGACTTCAGCTTCTCCTTCTCCTTCTTCTACTTCTTCTGATTCACCCTCCAGACTTCACCTTCTCCTTCTCCTTCTTTTGCTTCTTCTGATTCACCGTCCAGACTTCACCTTCTCCTTCTCCTTCTTCTGCTTCTTCTGATTCACCCTCCAGACTTCACCTTCTCCTTCTCCTTCTTCTGCTTCTTCTGATTCACCCTTCAGACTTCACCTTCTCCTTCTCCTTCTTCTGCTTCTTCTGATTCACCCTCCAGACTTCACCTTCTCCTTCTCCTTCTTCTGCTTCTTCTGATTCACCGTCCAGACTTCACCTTCTCCTTCTCCTTCTTCTGCTTCTTCTGATTCACCCTCCAGACTTCACCTTCTCCTTCTCCTTCTTCTGCTTCTTCTGATTCGCCCTTCAGACTTCACCTTCTCCTTCTCCTTCTTCTGCTTCTTCTGATTCACCCTCCAGACCACACCTTCTCCTTCTCCTTCTTCTACTTCTTCTGATTCACCCTCCAGACTTCATCTTCTCCTTCTCCTTCTTCTGCTTCTTCTGATTCACCCTCCAGACTTCACCTTCTCCTTCTCCTTCTTCTGCTTCTTCTGATTCACCCTCCAGACTTCACCTTCTCCTTCTCCTTCTTCTACTTCCTCTGATTCACCCTCCAGACTTCACCTTCTCCTTCTCCTTCTTCTACTTCTTCTGATTCACCCTCCAGACTTCACCTTCTCCTTCTCCTTCTTCTGCTTCTTCTGATTCACCCTCCAGACTTCACCTTCTCCTTCTCCTTCTTCTGCTTCTTCTGATTCACCCTCCAGACTTCATCTTCTCCTTCTCCTTCTTCTGCTTGTTCTGATTCACCCTCCAGACTTCACCTTCTCCTTCTCCTTCTTCTGCTTCTTCTGATTCACCCTCCAGACTTCGCCTTCTCCTTCTCCTTCTTCTACTTCTTCTGATTCACCCTTCGGACTTCACCTTCTCCTTCTCCTTCTTCTACTTCTTCTGATTCACCCTCCAGTCTTCACCTTCTCCTTCTCCTTCTTCTGCTTCTTCTGATTCACCCTCCAGACTTCACCTTCTCCTTCTCCTTCTTCTGCTTCTTCTGATTCACCCTCCTGACTTCACCTTCTCCTTCTCCTTCTTCTGCTTCTACTGATTCACCCTCCAGACATCACCTTCTCCTTCTCCTTCTTCTACTTCTTCTGATTCACCCTCCAGACTTCATCTTCTCCTTCTCCTTCTGATTCACCCTCCAGACTTCACCTTCTCCTTCTCCTTCTTCTGCTTCTTCTGATTCACCCTCCAGACTTCACCTTATCCTTCTCCTTCTTCTACTTCTTCTGATTCACCCTCCAGACTTCACCTTCTCCTTCTCCTTCTTTTGCTTCTTCTGATTCACCGTCCAGACTTCACCTTCTCCTTCTCCTTCTTTTGCTTCTTCTGATTCACCCTCCAGACTTCACCTTCTCCTTCTCCTTCTTCTGCTTCTTCTGATTCACCCTTCAGACTTCACCTTCTCCTTCTCCTTCTTCTGCTTCTTCTGATTCACCCTCCAGACCACACCTTCTCCTTCTCCTTCTTCTACTTCTTCTGATTCACCCTCCAGACTTCATCTTCTCCTTCTCCTTCTTCTGCTTCTTCTGATTCTCCCTCCAGACTTCACCTTCTCCTTCTCCTTCTTCTGCTTCTTCTGATTCACCCTCCAGACTTCACCTTCTCCTTCTCCTTCTTCTACTTCTTCTGATTCACCCTCCAGACTTCACCTTCTCCTTCTCCTTTTTCTACTTCTTCTGATTCACCCTCCAGACTTCACCTTCTCCTTCTCCTTCTTCTGCTTCTTCTGATTCACCCTCCAGACTTCACCTTCTCCTTCTCCTTCTTCTGCTTCTTCTGATTCACCCTCCAGACTTCATCTTCTCCTTCTCCTTCTTCTGCTTCTTCTGATTCACCCTCCAGACTTCACCTTCTCCTTCTCCTTCTTCTGCTTCTTCTGATTCACCCTCCAGACTTCGCCTTCTCCTTCTCCTTCTTCTACTTCTTCTGATTCACCCTCCAGACTTCACCTTCTCCTTCTCCTTCTTCTACTTCTTCTGATTCACCCTCCAGTCTTCACCTTCTCCTTCTCCTTCTTCTGCTTCTTCTGATTCACCCTCCAGACTTCAGCTTCTCCTTCTCCTTCTTCTGCTTCTTCTGATTCACCCTCCTGACTTCACCTTCTCCTTCTCCTTCTTCTGCTTCTACTGATTCACCCTCCAGACATCACCTTCTCCTTCTCCTTCTTCTACTTCTTCTGATTCACCCTCCAGACTTCACCTTCTCCTTCTACTTCTTCTGCTTCTTCTGATTCACCCTCCAGACTTCACCTTCTCCTTCTCCTTCTTCTACTTCTTCTGATTCACCCTCCAGACTTCACCTTCTCCTTCTCCTTCTTCTGCTTCTTCTGCTTCACCCTCCAGACTTCAGCTTCTCCTTCTCCTTCTTCTGCTTCTTCTGATTCACCCTCCAGACTTCACCTTCTCCTTCTCCTTCTTCTGCTTCTTCTGATTCACCCTCCAGACTTCATCTTCTCCTTCTCCTTCTTCTGCTTCTTCTGATTCACCCTCCAGACTTCACCTTCTCCTTCTCCTTCTTCTGCTTCTTCTGATTCACCCTCCAGACTTCACCTTCTCCTTCTCCTTCTTCTGCTTCTTCTGATTCACCCTTCAGACTTCACCTTCTCCTTCTCCTTCTTCTGCTTCTTCTGATACACCCTCCAGACCACACCTTCTCCTTCTCCTTCTTCTGCTTCTTCTGCTTCACCCTCCAGACTTCAGCTTCTCCTTCTCCTTCTTCTGCTTCTTCTGATTCACCCTCCAGACTTCACCTTCTCCTTCTGCTTCTTCTGCTTCTTCTGATTCACCCTCCAGACTTCACCTTCTCCTTCTCCTTCTTCTGCTTCTTCTGATTCACCGTCCAGACTTCACCTTCTCCTTCTCCTTCTTCTGCTTCTTCTGATTCACCCTCCAGACTTCACCTTCTCCTTCTCCTTCTTCTGCTTCTTCTGATTCACCCTTCAGACTTCACCTTCTCCTTCTCCTTCTTCTGCTTCTTCTGAATCACCCTCCAGACCACACCTTCTCCTTCTCCTTCTTCTACTTCTTCTGATTCACCCTCCAGACTTCATCTTCTCCTTCTCCTTCTTCTGCTTCTTCTGATTCACCCTCCAGACTTCACCTTCTCCTTCTCCTTCTTCTGCTTCTTCTGATTCACCCTCCAGACTTCAACTTCTCCTTCTCCTTCTTCTACTTCTTCTGATTCACTCTCCAGACTTCACCTTCTCCTTCTCCTTCTTCTACTTCTTCTGATTCACCCTCCAGACTTCACCTTCTCCTTCTCCTTCTTCTGCTTCTTCTGATTCACCCTCCAGACTTCACCTTCTCCTTCTACTTCTTCTGCTTCTTCTGATTCACCCTCCAGACTTCATCTTCTCCTTCTCCTTCTTCTGCTTCTTCTGATTCACCCTCCAGACTTCACCTTCTCCTTCTCCTTCTTCTGCTTCTTCTGATTCACCCTCCAGACTTCGCCTTCTCCTTCTCCTTCTTCTACTTCTTCTGATTCACCCTCCAGACTTCACCTTCTCCTTCTCCTTCTTCTACTTCTTCTGATTCACCCTCCAGTCTTCACCTTCTCCTTCTCCTTCTTCTGCTTCTTCTGATTCACACTCCAGACTTCACCTTCTCCTTCTCCTTCTTCTGCTTCTTCTGATTCACCCTCCAGACTTCATCTTCTCCTTCTCCTTCTTCTGCTTCTTCTGATTCACCCTCCAGACTTCACCTTCTCCTTCTCCTTCTTCTGCTTCTTCTGATGCACCCTCCAGACTTCGCCTTCTCCTTCTCCTTCTTCTACTTCTTCTGATTCACCCTCCAGACTTCACCTTCTCCTTCTCCTTCTTCTACTTCTTCTGATTCACCCTCCAGTCTTCACCTTCTCCTTCTCCTTCTTCTGCTTCTTCTGATTCACCCTCCAGACTTCACCTTCTCCTTCTCCTTCTTCTGCTTCTCCTGATTCACCCTCCTGACTTCACCTTCTCCTTCTCCTTCTTCTGCTTCTACTGATTCACCCTCCAGACATCACCTTCTCCTTCTCCTTCTTCTACTTCTTCTGATTCACCCTCCAGACTTCATCTTCTCCTTCTCCTTCTTCTGCTTCTTCTGATTCACCCTCCAGACTTCACCTTCTCCTTCTCCTTCTTCTGCTTCTTCTGATTCACCCTCCAGACTTCACCTTCTCCTTCTCCTTCTTCTACTTCTTCTGATTCACCCTCCAGACTTCATCTTCTCCTTCTCCTTCTTCTGCTTCTTCTGATTCACCCTCCAGACTTCACCTTCTCCTTCTCCTTCTTCTGCTTCTTCTGATTCACCCTCCAGACTTCACCTTCTCCTTCTCCTTCTTCTACTTCTTCTGATTCGCCCTCCAGACTTCACCTTTTCCTTCTCCTTCTTCTACTTCTTCTGATTCACCCTCCAGACTTCACCTTCTCCTTCTCCTTCTTCTGCTTCTTCTGATTCACCGTCCAGACTTCACCTTCTCCTTCTCCTTCTTCTGCTTCTTCTGATTCACCCTCCAGACTTCACCTTCTCCTTCTCCTTCTTCTGCTTCTTCTGATTCACCCTTCAGACTTCACCTTCTCCTTCTCCTTCTTCTGCTTCTTCTGATTCACCCTCCAGACCACACCATCTCCTTCTCCTTCTTCTACTTCTTCTGATTCACCCTCCAGACTTCATCTTCTCCTTCTCCTTCTTCTGCTTCTTCTGATTCACCCTCCAGACTTCACCTTCTTCTTCTCCTTCTTCTGCTTCTTCTGATTCACCCTCCAGACTTCACCTTCTCCTTCTCCTTCTTCTACTTCCTCTGATTCACCCTCCAGACTTCACCTTCTCCTTCTCCTTCTTCTACTTCTTCTGATTCACCCTCCAGACTTCACCTTCTCCTTCTCCTTCTTCTGCTTCTTCTGATTCACCCTCCAGACTTCACCTTCTCCTTCTCCTTCTTCTGCTTCTTCTGATTCACCCTCCAGACTTCATCTTCTCCTTCTCCTTCTTCTGCTTGTTCTGATTCACCCTCCAGACTTCACCTTCTCCTTCTCCTTCTTCTGCTTCTTCTGATTCACCCTCCAGACTTCGCCTTCTCCTTCTCCTTCTTCTACTTCTTCTGATTCACCCTTCGGACTTCACCTTCTCCTTCTCCTTCTTCTACTTCTTCTGATTCACCCTCCAGTCTTCACCTTCTCCTTCTCCTTCTTCTGCTTCTTCTGATTCACCCTCCAGACTTCACCTTCTCCTTCTCCTTCTTCTGCTTCTTCTGATTCACCCTCCTGACTTCACCTTCTCCTTCTCCTTCTTCTGCTTCTACTGATTCACCCTCCAGACATCACCTTCTCCTTCTCCTTCTTCTACTTCTTCTGATTCACCCTCCAGACTTCATCTTCTCCTTCTCCTTCTGATTCACCCTCCAGACTTCACCTTCTCCTTCTCCTTCTTCTGCTTCTTCTGATTCACCCTCCAGACTTCACCTTATCCTTCTCCTTCTTCTACTTCTTCTGATTCACCCTCCAGACTTCACCTTCTCCTTCTCCTTCTTCTACTTCTTCTGATTCACCCTCCAGACTTCACCTTCTCCTTCTCCTTCTTTTGCTTCTTCTGATTCACCGTCCAGACTTCACCTTCTCCTTCTCCTTCTTCTGCTTCTTCTGATTCACCCTCCAGACTTCACCTTCTCCTTCTCCTTCTTCTGCTTCTTCTGATTCACCCTTCAGACTTCACCTTCTCCTTCTCCTTCTTCTGCTTCTTCTGATTCACCCTCCAGACCACACCTTCTCCTTCTCCTTCTTCTACTTCTTCTGATTCACCCTCCAGACTTCACCTTCTCCTTCTCCTTCTTCTACTTCTTCTGATTCACCCTCCAGTCTTCACCTTCTCCTTCTCCTTCTTCTGCTTCTTCTGATTCACCCTCCAGACTTCACCTTCTCCTTCTCCTTCTTCTGCTTCTTCTGATTCACCCTCCTGACTTCACCTTCTCCTTCTCCTTCTTCTGCTTCTACTGATTCACCCTCCAGACATCACCTTCTCCTTCTCCTTCTTCTACTTCTTCTGATTCACCCTCCAGACTTCATCTTCTCCTTCTCCTTCTTCTGCTTCTTCTGATTCACCCTCCAGACTTCACCTTCTCCTTCTCCTTCTTCTGCTTCTTCTGATTCACCCTCCAGACTTCACCTTCTCCTTCTCCTTCTTCTACTTCTTCTGATTCACCCTCCAGACTTCATCTTCTCCTTCTCCTTCTGCTTCTTCTGATTCACCCTCCAGACTTCACCTTCTCCTTCTCCTTCTTCTGCTTCTTCTGATTCACCCTCCAGACTTCACCTTCTCCTTCTCCTTCTTCTACTTCTTCTGATTCGCCCTCCAGACTTCACCTTTTCCTTCTCCTTCTTCTACTTCTTCTGATTCACCCTCCAGACTTCACCTTCTCCTTCTCCTTCTTCTGCTTCTTCTGATTCACCGTCCAGACTTCACCATCTCCTTCTCCTTCTTCTGCTTCTTCTGATTCACCCTCCAGACTTCACCTTCTCCTTCTCCTTCTTCTGCTTCTTCTGATTCACCCTTCAGACTTCACCTTCTCCTTCTCCTTCTTCTGCTTCTTCTGATTCACCCTCCAGACCACACCATCTCCTTCTCCTTCTTCTACTTCTTCTGATTCACCCTCCAGACTTCATCTTCTCCTTCTCCTTCTTCTGCTTCTTCTGATTCACCCTCCAGACTTCACCTTCTCCTTCTCCTTCTTCTGCTTCTTCTGATTCACCCTCCAGACTTCACCTTCTCCTTCTCCTTCTTCTACTTCCTCTGATTCACCCTCCAGACTTCACCTTCTCCTTCTCCTTCTTCTACTTCTTCTGATTCACCCTCCAGACTTCACCATCTCCTTCTCCTTCTTCTGCTTCTTCTGATTCACCCTCCAGACTTCACCTTCTCCTTCTCCTTCTTCTGCTTCTTCTGATTCACCCTCCAGACTTCATCTTCTCCTTCTCCTTCTTCTGCTTGTTCTGATTCACCCTCCAGACTTCACCTTCTCCTTCTCCTTCTTCTGCTTCTTCTGATTCACCCTCCAGACTTCGCCTTCTCCTTCTCCTTCTTCTACTTCTCTGATTCACCCTTCGGACTTCACCTTCTCCTTCTCCTTCTTCTACTTCTTCTGATTCACCCTCCAGTCTTCACCTTCTCCTTCTCCTTCTTCTGCTTCTTCTGATTCACCCTCCAGACTTCACCTTCTCCTTCTCCTTCTTCTGCTTCTTCTGATTCACCCTCCTGACTTCACCTTCTCCTTCTCCTTCTTCTGCTTCTACTGATTCACCCTCCAGACATCACCTTCTCCTTCTC
This sequence comes from Somniosus microcephalus, assembly GCF_052327205.1. Lineage (NCBI taxonomy): Eukaryota > Metazoa > Chordata > Chondrichthyes > Squaliformes > Somniosidae > Somniosus > Somniosus microcephalus. The sequence goes on from NW_028225215.1 coordinate 116,527, forward strand.
CTTCTTCTACTTCTTCTGATTCACCCTCCAGACTTCATCTTCTCCTTCTCCTTCTGATTCACCCTCCAGACTTCACCTTCTCCTTCTCCTTCTTCTGCTTCTTCTGATTCACCCTCCAGACTTCACCTTATCCTTCTCCTTCTTCTACTTCTTCTGATTCACCCTCCAGACTTCACCTTCTCCTTCTCCTTCTTCTACTTCTTCTGATTCACCCTCCAGACTTCACCTTCTCCTTCTCCTTCTTTTGCTTCTTCTGATTCACCGTCCAGACTTCACCTTCTCCTTCTCCTTCTTCTGCTTCTTCTGATTCACCCTCCAGACTTCACCTTCTCCTTCTCCTTCTTCTGCTTCTTCTGATTCACCCTTCAGACTTCACCTTCTCCTTCTCCTTCTTCTGCTTCTTCTGATTCACCCTCCAGACCACACCTTCTCCTTCTCCTTCTTCTACTTCTTCTGATTCACCCTCCAGACTTCATCTTCTCCTTCTCCTTCTTCTGCTTCTTCTGATTCTCCCTCCAGACTTCACCTTCTCCTTCTCCTTCTTCTGCTTCTTCTGATTCACCCTCCAGACTTCACCTTCTCCTTCTCCTTCTTCTACTTCTTCTGATTCACCCTCCAGACTTCAACTTCTCCTTCTCCTTCTTCTACTTCTTCTGATTCACCCTCCAGACTTCACCTTCTCCTTCTCCTTCTTCTGCTTCTTCTGATTCACCCTCCAGACTTCACCTTCTCCTTCTCCTTCTTCTGCTTCTTCTGATTCACCCTCCAGACTTCATCTTCTCCTTCTCCTTCTTCTGCTTCTTCTGATTCACCCTCCAGACTTCACCTTCTCCTTCTCCTTCTTCTGCTTCTTCTGATTCACCCTCCAGACTTCGCCTTCTCCTTCTCCTTCTTCTACTTCTTCTGATTCACCCTCCAGACTTCACCTTCTCCTTCTCCTTCTTCTACTTCTTCTGATTCACCCTCCAGTCTTCACCTTCTCCTTCTCCTTCTTCTGCTTCTTCTGATTCACCCTCCAGACTTCAGCTTCTCCTTCTCCTTCTTCTGCTTCTTCTGATTCACCCTCCTGACTTCACCTTCTCCTTCTCCTTCTTCTGCTTCTACTGATTCACCCTCCAGACATCACCTTCTCCTTCTCCTTCTTCTACTTCTTCTGATTCACCCTCCAGACTTCACCTTCTCCTTCTACTTCTTCTGCTTCTTCTGATTCACCCTCCAGACTTCACCTTCTCCTTCTCCTTCTTCTACTTCTTCTGATTCACCCTCCAGACTTCACCTTCTCCTTCTCCTTCTTCTGCTTCTTCTGATTCACCCTCCAGACTTCAGCTTCTCCTTCTCCTTCTTCTGCTTCTTCTGATTCACCCTCCAGACTTCACCTTCTCCTTCTCCTTCTTCTGCTTCTTCTGATTCACCCTCCAGACTTCATATTCTCCTTCTCCTTCTTCTGCTTCTTCTGATTCACCCTCCAGACTTCACCTTCTCCTTCTCCTTCTTCTGCTTCTTCTGATTCACCCTCCAGACTTCACCTTCTCCTTCTCCTTCTTCTGCTTCTTCTGATTCACCCTTCAGACTTCACCTTCTCCTTCTCCTTCTTCTGCTTCTTCTGATTCACCCTCCAGACCACACCTTCTCCTTCTCCTTCTTCTGCTTCTTCTGCTTCACCCTCCAGACTTCAGCTTCTCCTTCTCCTTCTTCTGCTTCTTCTGATTCACCCTCCAGACTTCACCTTCTCCTTCTGCTTCTTCTGCTTCTTCTGATTCACCCTCCAGACTTCACCTTCTCCTTCTCCTTCTTCTGCTTCTTCTGATTCACCGTCCAGACTTCACCTTCTCCTTCTCCTTCTTCTGCTTCTTCTGATTCACCCTCCAGACTTCACCTTCTCCTTCTCCTTCTTCTGCTTCTTCTGATTCACCCTTCAGACTTCACCTTCTCCTTCTCCTTCTTCTGCTTCTTCTGAATCACCCTCCAGACCACACCTTCTCCTTCTCCTTCTTCTACTTCTGCTGATTCACCCTCCAGACTTCATCTTCTCCTTCTCCTTCTTCTGCTTCTTCTGATTCACCCTCCAGACTTCACCTTCTCCTTCTCCTTCTTCTGCTTCTTCTGATTCACCCTCCAGACTTCAACTTCTCCTTCTCCTTCTTCTACTTCTTCTGATTCACCCTCCAGACTTCACCTTCTCCTTCTCCTTCTTCTACTTCTTCTGATTCACCCTCCAGACTTCACCTTCTCCTTCTCCTTCTTCTGCTTCTTCTGATTCACCCTCCAGACTTCACCTTCTCCTTCTCCTTCTTCTGCTTCTTCTGATTCACCCTCCAGACTTCATCTTCTCCTTCTCCTTCTTCTGCTTCTTCTGATTCACCCTCCAGACTTCACCTTTTCCTTCTCCTTCTTCTGTTTCTTCTGATTCATCCTCCAGACTTCGTCTTCTCCTTCTCCTTCTTCTACTTCTGATTCACCCTCCAGACTTCACCTTCTCCTTCTCCTTCTTCTACTTCTTCTGATTCACCCTCCAGACTTTACCTTCTCCTTCTCCTTCTTCTGCTTCTTCTGATTCACCCTCCAGACTTCACCTTCTCCTTCTCCTTCTTCTGCTTCTTCTGATTCACCCTCCAGACTTTACCTTCTCCTTCTCCTTCTTCTACTTCTTCTGATTCACCCTCCAGACTTCATCTTCTCCTTCTCCTGCTTCTGCTTCTTCTGATTCACCCTCCAGACTTCACATTCTCCTTCTCCTTCGTTTACTTCTTCTGATTCACCCTCCAGACTAAATCTTCTCCTTCTCCTTCTTCTACTTCTGCTGATTCACCCTCCAGACTTCACCTACTCCTTCTCCTTCTTCTGCTTCTTCTGATTCACCCTCCAGACTTCACCTTCTCCTTCTCCTTCTTCTACTTCTTCCGAATCACCCTCCAGACTTCACCTTCTCCTTCTCCTTCTTCTACTTCTTCTGCTTCTCCCTCCAGACTTCACCTTCTCCTTCTCCTTCTTCTGCTTCTTCTGATTCACCCTCCACACTTCACCTTCTCCTTCTCCTTCTTCTACTTCTTCTGATTCACCCTCCAGACTTCACCTTCTCCTTCTCCTTCTTCTACTTCTTCTGATTCACCCTCCAGACTTCACCTTCTTCTTCTCCTTCTTCTACTTCTTCTGATTCACCCTCCTGACTTCACCTTCTCCTTCTCCTTCTTCTGCTTCTTCTGCTTCACCCTCCAGACTTCACCTTCTCCTTCTCCTTCTTCTGCTTCTTCTGCTTCACCCTCCAGACTTCACCTTCTCCTTCTCCTTCTTCTGCTTCTTCTGCATCACCCTCCTGACTTCACCTTCTCCTTCTCCTTCTTCTACTTCTTCTGATTCACCCTCCAGACTTCAACTTCTCCTTCTCCTTCTTCTGCTTCTTCTGCTTCACCCTCCAGACTTTACCTTCTCCTTCTTCTTCTGCTGCTTCTTCTGCTTCGCCCTCCAGACTTCACCTTCTCCTTCTCCTTCATCTGCTTCTTCTGATTCACCCTCTAGACTTCACCTTCTCCTTCTCCTTCTTCTGCTTCTTCTGATTCACCCTCCAGACTTTACCTTCTCCTTCTCCTTCTTCTACTTCTTCAGATTCACCCTCCAGACTTCACCTTCTCCTTCTCCTGCTTCTGCTTCTTCTGATTCACCCTCCAGACATCACATTCTCCTTCTCCTTCGTTTACTTCTTCTGATTCACCCTCCAGACTAAATCTTCTCCTTCTCCTTCTTCTACTTCTTCTGATTCACCCTCCAGACTTCACCTTCTCCTTCTCCTTATTCTGCTTCTTCTGATTCACCCTCCAGACTTCACCTTCTCCTTCTCCTTCTTCTACTTCTTCTGATTCACCCTCCAAACTTCACCTTCTCCTTCTCCTTCTTCTCCTTCTTCTGATTCACCCTCCAGACTTCACCTTCTCCTTCTCCTTCTTCTACTTCTTCTGCTTCTCCCTCCAGACTTCACCTTCTCCTTCTCCTTCTTCTGCTTCTTCTGTTTCACCCTCCACACTTCACCTTCTCCTTCTCCTTCTTCTACTTCTTCTGATTAACCCTCCAGACTTCACCTTCTCCTTCTCCTTCTTCTACTTCTTCTGATTCACCCTCCAGACTTCACCTTCTTCTTCTTCTTCTTCTACTTCTTCTGATTCACCCTCCTGACTTCACCTTCTCCTTCTCCTTCTTCTGCTTCTTCTGCTTCACCCTCCAGACTTCTCCTTCTCCTTCTTCTGCTTCTTCTGCTTCACCCTCCAGACTTCACCTTCTCCTTCTCCTTCTTCTGCTTCTTCTGCTTCACCCTCCTGACTTCACCTTCTCCTTCTCCTTCTTCTACTTCTTCTGATTCACCCTCCAGACTTCACCTTCTCCTTCTCCTTCTTCTGCTTCTTCTGCTTCACCCTCCAGACTTCACCTTCTCTTTCTCCTTCATCTGCTTCTTCTGCTTCACCCTCCAGACTTCACCTTCTCCTTCTCCTTCTTCTGCTTCTTCTGCTTCACCCTCCTGACTTCACCTTCTCCTTCTCCTTCTTCTACTTCTTCTGATTCACCCTCCAGACTTCACCTTCTCCTTCTCCTTCCTCTGATTCACCCTCCAGACTTCATCTTCTCCTTCTCCTTCTTCTGCTTCTTCTGATTCACCCTCCAGACTTCACCTTCTCCTTCTCCTTCTTCTGCTTCTTCTGATTCACCCTCCAGACTTCGCCTTCTCCTTCTCCTTCTTCTACTTCTTCTGATTCACCCTCCAGACTTCACCTTCTCCTTCTCCTTCTTCTACTTCTTCTGATTCACCCTCCAGTCTTCACCTTCTCCTTCTCCTTCTTCTGCTTCTTCTGATTCACCCTCCAGACTTCACCTTCTCCTTCTCCTTCTTCTGCTTCTTCTGATTCACCCTCCTGACTTCACCTTCTCCTTCTCCTTCTTCTGCTTCTACTGATTCACCCTCCAGACATCACCTTCTCCTTCTCCTTCTTCTACTTCTTCTGATTCACCCTCCAGACTTCATCTTCTCCTTCTCCTTCTTCTGCTTCTTCTGATTCACCCTCCAGACTTCACCTTCTCCATCTCCTTCTTCTGCTTCTTCTGATTCACCCTCCAGACTTCACCTTCTCCTTCTCCTTCTTCTACTTCTTCTGATTCACCCTCCAGACTTCATCTTCTCCTTCTCCTTCTTCTGCTTCTTCTGATTCACCCTCCAGACTTCACCTTCTCCTTCTCCTTCTTCTGCTTCTTCTGATTCACCCTCCAGACTTCACCTTCTCCTTCTCCTTCTTCTACTTCTTCTGATTCGCCCTCCAGACTTCACCTTCTCCTTCTCCTTCTTCTACTTCTTCTGATTCACCCTCCAGACTTCACCTTCTCCTTCTCCTTCTTCTGCTTCTTCTGATTCACCGTCCAGACTTCACCTTCTCCTTCTCCTTCTTCTGCTTATTCTGATTCACCCTCCAGACTTCACGTTCTCCTTCTCCTTCTTCTGCTTCTTCTGATTCACACTTCAGACTTCACCTTCTCCTTCTCCTTCTTCTGCTTCTTCTGATTCACCCTCCAGACCACACCTTCTCCTTCTCCTTCTTCTACTTCTTCTGATTCACCCTCCACACTTCATCTTCTCCTTCTCCTTCTTCTGCTTCTTCTGATTCACACTCCAGACTTCACCTTCTCCTTCTCCTTCTTCTGCTTCTTCTGATTCACCCTCCAGACTTCACCTTCTCCTTCTCCTTCTTCTACTTCTTCTGATTCACCCTCCAGACTTCACCTTCTCCTTCTCCTTCTTCTACTTCTTCTGATTCACCCTCCAGACTTCACCTTCCCCTTCTCCTTCTTCTGCTTCTTCTGATTCACCCTCCAGACTTCACCTTCTCCTTCTCCTTCTTCTGCTTCTTCTGATTCACCCTCCAGACTTCATCTTCTCCTTCTCCTTCTTCTGCTTCTTCTGATTCACCCTCCAGACTTCACCTTCTCCTTCTCCTTCTTCTGCTTCTACTGATTCACCCTCCAGACTTCGCCTTCTCCTTCTCCTTCTTCTACTTCTTCTGATTCACCCTCCAGACTTCACCTTCTTCTTCTCCTTCTTCTACTTCTTCTGATTCACCCTCCAGTCTTCACCTTCTCCTTCTCCTTCTTCTGCTTCTTCTGATTCACCCTCCAGACTTCACCTTCTCCTTCTCCTTCTTCTGCTTCTTCTGATTCACCCTCCTGAATTCACCTTCTCCTTCTCCTTCTTCTGCTTCTACTGATTCACCCTCCAGACATCACCTTCTCCTTCTCCTTCTTCTACTTCTTCTGATTCACCCTCCAGACTTCATCTTCTCCTTCTCCTTCTTCTGCTTCTTCTGATTCACCCTCCAGACTTCACCTTCTCCTTCTCCTTCTTCTGCTTCTTCTGATTCACCCTCCAGACTTCACCTTCTCCTTCTCCTTCTTCTACTTCTTCTGATTCACACCCCAGACTTCACCTTCTCCTTCTCCTTCTTCTACTTCTTCTGATTCACCTTCAGACTTCACCTTCTCCTTCTCCTTCTTCTGCTTCTTCTGATTCACCCTCCAGACTTCACCTTCTCCTTCTCCTTCTTCTGCTTCTTCTGATTCACCCTCCAGACTTCACCTTCTCCTTCTCCTTCTTCTGCTTCTTCTGATTCACCCTTCGGACTTCACCTTCTCCTTCTCCTTCTTCTGCTTCTTCTGATTCACCCTCCAGACCACACCTTCTCCTTCTCGTTCTTCTACTTCTTCTGATTCACCCTCCAGACTTCATCTTCTCCTTCTCCTTCTTCTGCTTCTTCTGATTCACCCTCCAGACTTCACCTTCTCCTTCTCCTTCTTCTGCTTCTTCTGATTCACCCTCCAGACTTCATCTTCTCCTTCTCCTTCTTCTGCTTCTTCTGATTCACCCTCCAGACTTCACCTTCTCCTTCTCCTTCTTCTGCTTCTTCTGATTCACCCTCCAGACTTCGCCTTCTCCTTCTCCTTCTTCTACTTCTTCTGATTCACCCTCCAGACTTCACCTTCTCCTTCTCCTTCTTCTACTTCTTCTGATTCACCCTCCAGTCTTCACCTTCTCCTTCTCCTTCTTCTGCTTCTTCTGATTCACCCTCCAGACTTCACCTTCTCCTTCTCCTTCTTCTGCTTCTTCTGATTCACCCTCCTGACTTCACCTTCTCCTTCTCCTTCTTCTGCTTCTACTGATTCACCCTCCAGACATCACCTTCTCCTTCTCCTTCTTCTACTTCTTCTGATTCACCCTCCAGACTTCATCTTCTCCTTCTCCTTCTGATTCACCCTCCAGACTTCACCTTCTCCTTCTCGTTCTTCTACTTCTTCTGATTCACCCTCCAGACTTCATCTTCTCCTTCTCCTTCTTCTGCTTCTTCTGATTCACCCTCCAGACCACACCTTCTCCTTCTCGTTCTTCTACTTCTTCTGATTCACCCTCCAGACTTCATCTTCTCCTTCTCCTTCTTCTGCTTCTTCTGATTCACCCTCCAGACTTCACCTTCTCCTTCTCCTTCTTCTGCTTCTTCTGATTCACCCTCCAGACTTCATCTTCTCCTTCTCCTTCTTCTGTTTCTTCTGATTCACCCTCCAGACTTCACCTTATCCTTCTCCTCCTTCTACTTCTTCTGATTCACCCTCCAGACTTCACCTTCTCCTTCTCCTTCTTCTACTTCTTCTGATTCACCCTCCAGACTTCACCTTCTCCTTCTCCTTCTTTTGCTTCTTCTGATTCACCCTCCAGACTTCACCTTCTCCTTCTCCTTCTTCTACTTCTTCTGATTCACCCTCCAGTCTTCACCTTCTCCTTCTCCTTCTTCTGCTTCTTCTGATTCACCCTCCAGACTTCACCTTCTCCTTCTCCTTCTTCTGCTTCTTCTGATTCACCCTCCTGACTTCACCTTCTCCTTCTCCTTCTTCTGCTTCTACTGATTCACCCTCCAGACATCACCTTCTCCTTCTCCTTCTTCTACTTCTTCTGATTCACCCTCCAGACTTCATCTTCTCCTTCTCCTTCTGATTCACCCTCCAGACTTCACCTTCTCCTTCTCCTTCTTCTGCTTCTTCTGATTCACCCTCCAGACTTCACCTTATCCTTCTCCTCCTTCTACTTCTTCTGATTCACCCTCCAGACTTCACCTTCTCCTTCTCCTTCTTCTACTTCTTCTGATTCACCCTCCAGACTTCACCTTCTCCTTCTCCTTCTTTTGCTTCTTCTGATTCACCGTCCAGACTTCACCTTCTCCTTCTCCTTCTTCTGCTTCTTCTGATTCACCCTCCAGACTTCACCTTCTCCTTCTCCTTCTTCTGCTTCTTCTGATTCACCCTTCAGACTTCACCTTCTCCTTCTCCTTCTTCTGCTTCTTCTGATTCACCCTCCAGACCACACCTTCTCCTTCTCCTTCTTCTACTTCTTCTGATTCACCCTCCAGACTTCATCTTCTCCTTCTCCTTCTTCTGCTTCTTCTGATTCTCCCTCCAGACTTCACCTTCTCCTTCTCCTTCTTCTGCTTCTTCTGATTCACCCTCCAGACTTCACCTTCTCCTTCTCCTTCTTCTACTTCTTCTGATTCACCCTCCAGACTTCACCTTCTCCTTCTCCTTCTTCGACTTCTTCTGATTCACCCTCCAGACTTCACCTTCTCCTTCTCCTTCTTCTGCTTCTTCTGATTCACCCTCCAGACTTCACCTTCTCCTTCTCCTTCTTCTGCTTCTTCTGATTCACCCTCCAGACTTCATCTTCTCCTTCTCCTTCTTCTGCTTCTTCTGATTCACCCTCCAGACTTCACCTTCTCCTTCTCCTTCTTCTGCTTCTTCTGATTCACCCTCCAGACTTCGCCTTCTCCTTCTCCTTCTTCTACTTCTTCTGATTCACCCTCCAGACTTCACCTTCTCCTTCTCCTTCTTCTACTTCTTCTGATTCACCCTCCAGTCTTCACCTTCTCCTTCTCCTTCTTCTGCTTCTTCTGATTCACCCTCCAGACTTCGCCTTCTCCTTCTCCTTCTTCTACTTCGTCTGATTTACCCTCCAGACTTCACCTTCTCCTTCTCCTTCTTCTACTTCTTCTGATTCACCCTCCAGACTTCACCTTCTCCTTCTCCTTCTTCTGCTTCTTCTGATTCACCCTCCAGACTTCACCTTCTCCTTCTCCTTCTTCTGCTTCTTCTGATTCACCCTCCAGACTTCATCTTCTCCTTCTCCTTCTTCTGCTTCTTCTGATTCACCCTCCAGACTTCACCTTCTCCTTCTCCTTCTTCTGCTTCTACTGATTCACCCTCCAGACTTCGCCTTCTCCTTCTCCTTCTTCTACTTCTTCTGATTCACCCTCCAGACTTCACCTTCTTCTTCTCCTTCTTCTACTTCTTCTGATTCACCCTCCAGTCTTCACCTTCTCCTTCTCCTTCTTCTGCTTCTTCTGATTCACCCTCCAGACTTCACCTTCTCCTTCTCCTTCTTCTGCTTCTTCTGATTCACCCTCCTGAATTCACCTTCTCCTTCTCCTTCTTCTGCTTCTACTGATTCACCCTCCAGACATCACCTTCTCCTTCTCCTTCTTCTACTTCTTCTGATTCACCCTCCAGACTTCATCTTCTCCTTCTCCTTCTTCTGCTTCTTCTGATTCACCCTCCAGACTTCACCTTCTCCTTCTCCTTCTTCTGCTTCTTCTGATTCACCCTCCAGACTTCACCTTCTCCTTCTCCTTCTTCTACTTCTTCTGATTCACACCCCAGACTTCACCTTCTCCTTCTCCTTCTTCTACTTCTTCTGATTCACCTTCAGACTTCACCTTCTCCTTCTCCTTCTTCTGCTTCTTCTGATTCACCCTCCAGACTTCACCTTCTCCTTCTCCTTCTTCTGCTTCTTCTGATTCACCCTCCAGACTTCACCTTCTCCTTCTCCTTCTTCTGCTTCTTCTGATTCACCCTTCGGACTTCACCTTCTCCTTCTCCTTCTTCTGCTTCTTCTGATTCACCCTCCAGACCACACCTTCTCCTTCTCGTTCTTCTACTTCTTCTGATTCACCCTCCAGACTTCATCTTCTCCTTCTCCTTCTTCTGCTTCTTCTGATTCACCCTCCAGACTTCACCTTCTCCTTCTCCTTCTTCTGCTTCTTCTGATTCACCCTCCAGACTTCACCTTCTCCTTCTCCTTCTTCTGCTTCTTCTGATTCACCCTCCTGACTTCACCTTCTCCTTCTCCTTCTTCTGCTTCTACTGATTCACCCTCCAGACATCACCTTCTCCTTCTCCTTCTTCTACTTCTTCTGATTCACCCTCCAGACTTCATCTTCTCCTTCTCCTTCTGATTCACCCTCCAGACTTCACCTTCTCCTTCTCCTTCTTCTGTTTCTTCTGATTCACCCTCCAGACTTCACCTTATCCTTCTCCTCCTTCTACTTCTTCTGATTCACCCTCCAGACTTCACCTTCTCCTTCTCCTTCTTCTACTTCTTCTGATTCACCCTCCAGACTTCACCTTCTCCTTCTCCTTCTTTTGCTTCTTCTGATTCACCCTCCAGACTTCACCTTCTCCTTCTCCTTCTTCTACTTCTTCTGATTCACCCTCCAGTCTTCACCTTCTCCTTCTCCTTCTTCTGCTTCTTCTGATTCACCCTCCAGACTTCACCTTCTCCTTCTCCTTCTTCTGCTTCTTCTGATTCACCCTCCTGACTTCACCTTCTCCTTCTCCTTCTTCTGCTTCTACTGATTCACCCTCCAGACATCACCTTCTCCTTCTCCTTCTTCTACTTCTTCTGATTCACCCTCCAGACTTCATCTTCTCCTTCTCCTTCTGATTCACCCTCCAGACTTCACCTTCTCCTTCTCCTTCTTCTGCTTCTTCTGATTCACCCTCCAGACTTCACCTTATCCTTCTCCTCCTTCTACTTCTTCTGATTCACCCTCCAGACTTCACCTTCTCCTTCTCCTTCTTCTACTTCTTCTGATTCACCCTCCAGACTTCACCTTCTCCTTCTCCTTCTTTTGCTTCTTCTGATTCACCGTCCAGACTTCACCTTCTCCTTCTCCTTCTTCTGCTTCTTCTGATTCACCCTCCAGACTTCACCTTCTCCTTCTCCTTCTTCTGCTTCTTCTGATTCACCCTTCAGACTTCACCTTCTCCTTCTCCTTCTTCTGCTTCTTCTGATTCACCCTCCAGACCACACCTTCTCCTTCTCCTTCTTCTACTTCTTCTGATTCACCCTCCAGACTTCATCTTCTCCTTCTCCTTCTTCTGCTTCTTCTGATTCTCCCTCCAGACTTCACCTTCTCCTTCTCCTTCTTCTGCTTCTTCTGATTCACCCTCCAGACTTCACCTTCTCCTTCTCCTTCTTCTACTTCTTCTGATTCACCCTCCAGACTTCACCTTCTCCTTCTCCTTCTTCGACTTCTTCTGATTCACCCTCCAGACTTCACCTTCTCCTTCTCCTTCTTCTGCTTCTTCTGATTCACCCTCCAGACTTCACCTTCTCCTTCTCCTTCTTCTGCTTCTTCTGATTCACCCTCCAGACTTCATCTTCTCCTTCTCCTTCTTCTGCTTCTTCTGATTCACCCTCCAGACTTCACCTTCTCCTTCTCCTTCTTCTACTTCTTCTGATTCACCCTCCAGACTTCACCTTCTCCTTCTCCTTCTTCTACTTCTTCTGATTCACCCTCCAGTCTTCACCTTCTCCTTCTCCTTCTTCTGCTTCTTCTGATTCACCCTCCAGACTTCACCTTCTCCTTCTCCTTCTTCTGCTTCTTCTGATTCACCCTCCTGACATCACCTTCTCCTTCTCCTTCTTCTGCTTCTACTGATTCACCCTCCAGACATCACCTTCTCCTTCTCCTTCTTCTACTTCTTCTGATTCACCCTCCAGACTTCACCTTCTCCTTCTACTTTTTCTGCTTCTTCTGATTCACCCTCCAGACTTCACCTTCTCCTTCTCCTTCTTCTACTTCTTCTGATTCACCCTCCAGACTTCACCTTCTCCTTCTCCTTCTTCTGCTTCTTCTGCTTCACCCTCCAGACTTCAGCTTCTCCTTCTCCTTCTTCTGCTTCTTCTGATTCACCCTCCAGACTTCACCTTCTCCTTCTCCTTCTTCTGCTTCTTCTGATTCACCCTCCAGACTTCATCTTCTCCTTCTCCTTCTTCTGCTTCTTCTGATTCACCCTCCAGACTTCACCATCTCCTTCTCCTTCTTCTGCTTCTTCTGATTCACCCTCCAGACTTCACCTTCTCCTTCTCCTTCTTCTGCTTCTTCTGATTCACCCTTCAGACTTCACCTTCTCCTTCTCCTTCTTCTGCTTCTTCTGATTCACCCTCCAGACCACACCTTCTCCTTCTCCTTCTTCTGCTTCTTCTGCTTCACCCTCCAGACTTCAGCTTCTCCTTCTCCTTCTTCTGCTTCTTCTGATTCACCCTCCAGACTTCACCTTCTCCTTCTGCTTCTTCTGCTTCTTCTGATTCACCCTCCAGACTTCACCTTCTCCTTCTCCTTCTTCTGCTTCTTCTGATTCACCGTCCAGACTTCACCTTCTCCTTCTCCTTCTTCTGCTTCTTCTGATTCACCCTCCAGACTTCACCTTCTCCTTCTCCTTCTTCTGCTTCTTCTGATTCACCCTTCAGACTTCACCTTCTCCTTCTCCTTCTTCTGCTTCTTCTGAATCACCCTCCAGACCACACCTTCTCCTTCTCCTTCTTCTACTTCTTCTGATTCACCCTCCAGACTTCATCTTCTCCTTCTCCTTCTTCTGCTTCTTCTGATTCACCCTCCAGACTTCACCTTCTCCTTCTCCTTCTTCTGCTTCTTCTGATTCACCCTCCAGACTTCAACTTCTCCTTCTCCTTCTTCTACTTCTTCTGATTCACCCTCCAGACTTCACCTTCTCCTTCTCCTTCTTCTACTTCTTCTGATTCACCCTCCAGACTTCACCTTCTCCTTCTCCTTCTTCTGCTTCTTCTGATTCACCCTCCAAACTTCACCTTCTCCTTCTCCTTCTTCTGCTTCTTCTGATTCACCCTCCAGACTTCATCTTCTCCTTCTCCTTCTTCTGCTTCTTCTGATTCACCCTCCAGACTTCACCTTTTCCTTCTCCTTCATCTGCTTCTTCTGATTCATCCTCCAGAATTCGCCTTCTCCTTCTCCTTCTTCTACTTCTTCTGATTCACCCTCCAGACTTCACCTTCTCCTTCTCCTTCTTCTACTTCTTCTGATTCACCCTCCAGACTTTACCTTCTCCTTCTCCTTCTTGTGCTTCTTCTGATTCACCCTCCAGACTTCACCTTCTCCTTCTCCTTCTTCTGCTTCTTCTGATTCACCCTCCAGACTTTACCTTCTCCTTCTCCTTCTTCTACTTCTTCTGATTCACCCTCCAGACTTCACCTTCTCCTTCTCCTGCTTCTGCTTCTTCTGATTCACCCTCCAGACTTCACATTCTCCTTCTCCTTCGTTTACTTCTTCTGATTCACCCTCCAGACTAAATCTTCTCCTTCTCCTTCTTCTACTTCTTCTGATTCACCCTCCAGACTTCACCTACTCCTTCTCCTTCTTCTGCTTCTTCTGATTCACCCTCCAGACTTCACCTTCTCCTTCTCCTTCTTCTACTTCTTCTGATTCACCCTCCAAACTTCACCTTCTCCTTCTCCTTCTTCTACTTCTTCCGAATCACCCTCCAGACTTCACCTTCTCCTTCTCCTTCTTCTACTTCTTCTGCTTCTCCCTCCAGACTTCACCTTCTCCTTCTCCTTCTTCTGCTTCTTCTGATTCACCCTCCAGACTTCACCTTCTCCTTCTCCTTCTTCTACTTCTTCTGATTCACCCTCCAGACTTCACCTTCTCCTTCTCCTTCTTCTACTTCTTCTGATTCACCCTCCAGACTTCACCTTCTTCTTCTCCTTCTTCTACGTCTTCTGATTCACCCTCCTGACTTCACCTTCTCCTTCTCCTTCTTCTGCTTCTTCTGCTTCACTCTCCAGACTTCACCTTCTCCTTCTCCTTCTTCTGCTTCTTCTGCTTCACCCTCCAGACTTCACCTTCTCCTTCTCCTTCTTCTGCTTCTTCTGCTTCACCCTCCTGACTTCACCTTCTCCTTCTCCTTCTTCTACTTCTTCTGATTCACCCTCCAGACTTCACCTTCTCCTTCTCCTTCTTCTGCTTCTTCTGCTTCACCCTCCAGACTTTACCTTCTCCTTCTCCTTCTGCTGCTTCTTCTGCTTCGCCCTCCAGACTTCACCTTCTCCTTCTCCTTCATCTGCTTCTTCTGATTCACCCTCTAGACTTCACCTTCTCCTTCTCCTTCTTCTGCTTCTTCTGATTCACCCTCCAGACTTTACCTTCTCCTTCTCCTTCTTCTACTTCTTCAGATTCACCCTCCAGACTTCACCTTCTCCTTCTCCTGCTTCTGCTTCTTCTGATTCACCCTCCAGACATCACATTCTCCTTCTCCTTCGTTTACTTCTTCTGATTCACCCTCCAGACTAAATCTTCTCCTTCTCCTTCTTCTACTTCTTCTGATTCACCCTCCAGACTTCACCTTCTCCTTCTCCTTATTCTGCTTCTTCTGATTCACCCTCCAGACTTCACCTTCTCCTTCTCCTTCTTCTACTTCTTCTGATTCACCCTCCAAACTTCACCTTCTCCTTCTCCTTCTTCTCCTTCTTCTGATTCACCCTCCAGACTTCACCTTCTCCTTCTCCTTCTTCTACTTCTTCTGCTTCTCCCTCCAGACTTCACCTTCTCCTTCTCCTTCTTCTGCTTCTTCTGTTTCACCCTCCACACTTCACCTTCTCCTTCTCCTTCTTCTACTTCTTCTGATTAACCCTCCAGACTAAATCTTCTCCTTCTCCTTCTTCTACTTCTTCTGATTCACCCTCCAGACTTCACCTTCTCCTTCTCCTTATTCTGCTTCTTCTGATTCACCCTCCAGACTTCACCTTCTCCTTCTCCTTATTCTGCTTCTTCTGATTCACCCTCCAGACTTCACCTTCTCCTTCTCCTTCTTCTACTTCTTCTGATTCACCCTCCAGACTTCACCTTCTCCTTCTCCTTCTGATTCTTCTGATTCACCCTCCAGACTTCAACTTCTCCTTCTCCTTCTTCTGCTTCTTCTGATTCACCCTCCTGACTTCACCTTCTCCTTCTCCTTCTTCTACTTCTTCTGATTCACCCTCCTGACTTCACCTTCTCCTTCTCCTTCTTCTACCTCTTCTGCTTCACCCTCTAGACTTCACCTTCTCCTTCCCCTTCTTCTACTTCTTCTGATTCACCCTCCAGACTTCACCTTCTCCTTCTCCTTCTGCTGCTTCTTCTGATTCACCCTCCAGACTTCACCTTCTCCTTCTCCTTATTCTGCTTCTTCTGATTCACCCTCCAGACTTCACCTTTTCCTTCTCCTTCTTCTGCTTCTTCTGATTCACCCTCCAGACTTCACCTTCTCCTTCTCCTTCTTCTGCTTCTTCTGATTCACCCTCCAGACTGCACCTTCTCCTTCTCCTTCTTCTACTCTTCTGATTCACCCTCCAGACTTCACCTTCTCCTTCTCCTTCTTCTACTTCTTCTGCTTCTCCCTCCAGACTTCACCTTCTCCTTCTCCTTCTTCTGCTTCTTCTGTTTCACCCTCCACACTTCACCTTCTCCTTCTCCTTCTTCTACTTCTTCTGATTAACCCTCCAGACTTCACCTTCTCCTTCTCCTTCTTCTACTTCTTCTGATTCACCCTCCAGACTTCACCTTCTTCTTCTTCTTCTTCTACTTCTTCTGATTCACCCTCCAGACTTCACCTGCTCCTTCTCCTTCTTCTGCTTCTTCTGCTTCACCCTCCTGACTTCACCTTCTCCTTCTCCTTCTTCTACTTCTTCTGATTCACCCTCCAGACTTCACCTTCTCCTTCTCCTTTTTCTGCTTCTTCTGCTTCACCCTCCAGACTTCACCTTCTCTTTCTCCTTCATCTGCTTCTTCTGCTTCACCCTCCAGACTTCACCTTCTCCTTCTCCTTCTTCTGCTTCTTCTGCTTCACCCTCCTGACTTCACCTTCTCCTTCTCCTTCTTCTACTTCTTCTGATTCACCCTCCAGACTTCACCTTCTCCTTCTCCTTCTTCTGATTCACCCTCCAGACTTCATCTTCTCCTTCTCCTTCTTCTGCTTCTTCTAATTCACCCTCCAGACTTCACCTTCTCCTTCTCCTTCTTCTGCTTCTTCTGATTCACCCTCCAGACTTCTCCTTCTCCTTCTCCTTCTTCTACTTCTTCTGATTCACCCTCCAGACTTCACCTTCTCCTTCTCCTTCTTCTACTTCTTCTGATTCACCCTCCAGTCTTCACCTTCTCCTTCTCCTTCTTCTGCTTCTTCTGATTCACCCTCCAGACTTCACCTTCTCCTTCTCCTTCTTCTGCTTCTTCTGATTCACCCTCCTGACTTCACCTTCTCCTTCTCCTTCTTCTGCTTCTACTGATTCACCCTCCAGACATCACCTTCTCCTTCTCCTTCTTCTACTTCTTCTGATTCACCCTCCAGACTTCATCTTCTCCTTCTCCTTCTTCTGCTTCTTCTGATTCACCCTCCAGACTTCACCTTCTCCATCTCCTTCTTCTGCTTCTTCTGATTCACCCTCCAGACTTCACCTTCACCTTCTCCTTCTTCTACTTCTTCTGATTCACCCTCCAGACTTCATCTTCTCCTTCTCCTTCTTCTGCTTCTTCTGATTCACCCTCCAGACTTCACCTTCTCCTTCTCCTTCTTCTGCTTCTTCTGATTCACCCTCCAGACTTCACCTTCTCCTTCTCCTTCTTCTACTTCTTCTGATTCACCCTCCAAACTTCACCTTCTCCTTCTCCTTCTTCTCCTTCTTCTGATTCACCCTCCAGACTTCACCTTCTCCTTCTCCTTCTTCTACTTCTTCTGCTTCTCCCTCCAGACTTCACCTTCTCCTTCTCCTTCTTCTGCTTCTTCTGTTTCACCCTCCACACTTCACCTTCTCCTTCTCCTTCTTCTACTTCTTCTGATTAACCCTCCAGACTTCACCTTCTCCTTCTCCTTCTTCTACTTCTTCTGATTCACCCTCCAGACTTCACCTTCTTCTTCTTCTTCTTCTACTTCTTCTGATTCACCCTCCAGACTTCACCTGCTCCTTCTCCTTCTTCTGCTTCTTCTGCTTCACCCTCCTGACTTCACCTTCTCCTTCTCCTTCTTCTACTTCTTCTGATTCACCCTCCAGACTTCACCTTCTCCTTCTCCTTCTTCTGCTTCTTCTGCTTCACCCTCCAGACTTCACCTTCTCTTTCTCCTTCATCTGCTTCTTCTGCTTCACCCTCCAGACTTCACCTTCTCCTTCTCCTTCTTCTGCTTCTTCTGCTTCACCCTCCTGACTTCACCTTCTCCTTCTCCTTCTTCTACTTCTTCTGATTCACCCTCCAGACTTCACCTTCTCCTTCTCCTTCTTCTGATTCACCCTCCAGACTTCATCTTCTCCTTCTCCTTCTTCTGCTTCTTCTAATTCACCCTCCAGACTTCACCTTCTCCTTCTCCTTCTTCTGCTTCTTCTGATTCACCCTCCAGACTTCTCCTTCTCCTTCTCCTTCTTCTACTTCTTCTGATTCACCCTCCAGACTTCACCTTCTCCTTCTCCTTCTTCTACTTCTTCTGATTCACCCTCCAGTCTTCACCTTCTCCTTCTCCTTCTTCTGCTTCTTCTGATTCACCCTCCAGACTTCACCTTCTCCTTCTCCTTCTTCTGCTTCTTCTGATTCACCCTCCTGACTTCACCTTCTCCTTCTCCTTCTTCTGCTTCTGCTGATTCACCCTCCAGACATCACCTTCTCCTTCTCCTTCTTCTACTTCTTCTGATTCACCCTCCAGACTTCATCTTCTCCTTCTCCTTCTTCTGCTTCTTCTGATTCACCCTCCAGACTTCACCTTCTCCATCTCCTTCTTCTGCTTCTTCTGATTCACCCTCCAGACTTCACCTTCTCCTTCTCCTTCTTCTACTTCTTCTGATTCACCCTCCAGACTTCATCTTCTCCTTCTCCTTCTTTGGCTTCTTCTGATTCACCCTCCAGACTTCACCTTCTCCTTCTCCTTCTTCTGCTTCTTCTGATTCACCCTCCAGACTTCACCTTCTCCTTCTCCTTCTTCTACTTCTTCTGATTCGCCCTCCAGACTTCACCTTCTCCTTCTCCTTCTTCTACTTCTTCTGATTCACCCTCCAGACTTCACCTTCTCCTTCTCCTTCTTCTGCTTCTTCTGATTCACCGTCCAGACTTCACCTTCTCCTTCTCCTTCTTCTGCTTCTTCTGATTCACCCTCCAGACTTCACCTTCTCCTTCTCCTTCTTCTGCTTCTTCTGATTCACCCTTCAGACTTCACCTTCTCCTTCTCCTTCTTCTGCTTCTTCTGATTCACCCTCCAGACCACACCTTCTCCTTCTCCTTCTTCTACTTCTTCTGATTCACCCTCCACACTTCATCTTCTCCTTCTCCTTCTTCTGCTTCTTCTGATTCACCCTCCAGACTTCACCTTCTCCTTCTCCTTCTTCTGCTTCTTCTGATTCACCCTCCAGACTTCACCTTCTCCTTCTCCTTCTTCTACTTCTTCTGATTCACCCTCCAGACTTCACCTTCTCCTTCTCCTTCTTCTACTTCTTCTGATTCACCCTCCAGACTTCACCTTCTCCTTCTCCTTCTTCTGCTTCTTCTGATTCACCCTCCAGACTTCACCTCCTCCTTCTCCTTCTTCTGCTTCTTCTGATTCACCCTCCAGACTTCATCTTCTCCTTCTCCTTCTTCTGCTTCTTCTGATTCACCCTCCAGACTTCACCTTCTCCTTCTCCTTCTTCTGCTTCTACTGATTCACCCTCCAGACTTCGCCTTCTCCTTCTCCTTCTTCTACTTCTTCTGATTCACCCTCCAGACTTCACCTTCTTCTTCTCCTTCTTCTACTTCTTCTGATTCACCCTCCAGTCTTCACCTTCTCCTTCTCCTTCTTCTGCTTCTTCTGATTCACCCTCCAGACTTCACCTTCTCCTTCTCCTTCTTCTGCTTCTTCTGATTCACCCTCCTGAATTCACCTTCTCCTTCTCCTTCTTCTGCTTCTACTGATTCACCCTCCAGACATCACCTTCTCCTTCTCCTTCTTCTACTTCTTCTGATTCACCCTCCAGAATTCATCTTCTCCTTCTCCTTCTTCTGCTTCTTCTGATTTACCCTCCAGACTTCACCTTCTTCTTCTCCTTCTTCTGCTTCTTCTGATTCACCCTCCAGACTTCACCTTCTCCTTCTCCTTCTTCTACTTCTTCTGATTCACCCTCCAGACTTCACCTTCTCCTTCTCCTTCTTCTACTTCTTCTGATTCACCCTTCAGACTTCACCTTCTCCTTCTCCTTCTTCTGCTTCTTCTGATTCACCCTCCAGACTTCACCTTCTCCTTCTCCTTCTTCTGCTTCTTCTGATTCACCCTCCAGACTTTACCTTCTCCTTCTCCTTCTTCTGCTTCTTCTGATTCACCCTTCGGACTTCACCTTCTCCTTCTCCTTCTTCTGCTTCTTCTGATTCACCCTCCAGACCACACCTTCTCCTTCTCGTTCTTCTACTTCTTCTGATTCACCCTCCAGACTTCATCTTCTCCTTCTCCTTCTTCTGCTTCTTCTGATTCACCATCCAGACTTCACCTTCTCCTTCTCCTTCTTCTGCTTCTTCTGATTCACCCTCCAGACTTCACCTTCTCCTTCTCCTTCTTCTATTTATTCTGATTCACCCTCCAGACTTCACCTTCTCCTTCTCCTTCTTCTACTTCTTCTGATTCACCCTCCAGACTTCACCTTCTCCTTCTCCTTCTTCTGCTTCTTCTGATTCACCCTCCAGACTTCACCTTCTCCTTCTCCTTCTTCTGCTTCTTCTGATTCACCCTCCAGACTTCATCTTCTCCTTCTCCTTCTTCTGCTTCTTCTGGTTCACCCTCCAGACTTCACCTTCTCCTTCTCCTTCTTCTGCTTCTTCTGATTCACCCTCCAGACTTCGCCTTCTCCTTCTCCTTCTTCTACTTCTTCTGATTCACCCTCCAGACTTCACCTTCTCCTTCTCCTTCTTCTACTTCTTCTGATTCACCCTCCAGTCTTCACCTTCTCCTTCTTCTGCTTCTTCTGATTCACCCTCCAGACTTCACCTTCTCCTTCTCCTTCTTCTGCTTCTTCTGATTCACCCTCCTGACTTCACCTTCTCCTTCTCCTTCTTCTGCTTCTACTGATTCACCCTCCAGACTTTACCTTCTCCTTCTCCTTCTTCTACTTCTTCTGATTCACCCTCCAGACTTCACCTTCTCCTTCTCCTGCTTCTGCTTCTTCTGATTCACCCTCCAGACTTCACATTCTCCTTCTCCTTCGTTTACTTCTTCTGATTCACCCTCCAGACTTCACCTTCTCCTCCTCCTTCTTCTGCTTCTTCTGATTCACCCTCCAGACTTCACCTTCTCCTTCTCCTTCTTCTACTTCTTCTGATTCACCCTCCAAACTTCACATTCTCCTTCTCCTTCTTCTACTTCTTCTGATTCACCCTCCAGACTTCAACTTCTCCTTCTCCTTCTTCTACTTCTTCTGCTTCTCCCTCCAGACTTCACCTTCTCCTTCTCCTTCTTCTGCTTCTTCTGATTCACAATCCACACTTCACCTTCTCTTTCTCCTTCTTCTACTTCTTCTGATTCACCCTCCAGACTTCACCTTCTCCTTCTCCTTCTTCTACTTCTTCTGATTCACCCTCCAGACTTCACCTTCTTCTTCTCCTTCTTCTACTTCTTCTGATTCACCCTCCTGACTTCACCTTCTCCTTCTCCTTCTTCTGCTTCTTCTGCTTCACCCTCCAGACTTCACCTTCTCCTTCTCCTTCTTCTGCTTCTTCTGCTTCACCCTCCAGACTTCACCTTCTCCTTCTCCTTCTTCTGCTTCTTCTGCTTCACCCTCCTGACTTCACCTTCTCCTTCTCCTTCTTCTGCTTCTTCTGATTCACCCTCCAGACTTCACCTTCTCATTCTCCTTCTTCTGCTTCTTCTGATTCACCCTTCAGACTTCACCTTCTCCTTCTCCTTCTTCTGCTTCTTCTGATTCACCCTCCAGACCACACCTTCTCCTTCTCCTTCTTCTACTTCTTCTGATTCACCCTCCACACTTCATCTTCTCCTTCTCCTTCTTCTGCTTCTTCTGATTCACCCTCCAGACTTCACCTTCTCCTTCTCCTTCTTCTGCTTCTTCTGATTCACCCTCCAGACTTCACCTTCTCCTTCTCCTTCTTCTACTTCTTCTGATTCACCCTCCAGACTTCACCTTCTCCTTCTCCTTCTTCAACTTCTTCTGATTCACCCTCCAGACTTCACCTTCTCCTTCTCCTTCTTCTGCTTCTTCTGATTCACCCTCCAGACTTCACCTTCTCCTTCTCCTTCTTCTGCTTCTTCTGATTCACCCTCCAGACTTCATCTTCTCCTTCTCCTTCTTCTGCTTCTTCTGATTCACCCTCCAGACTTCACCATCTCCTTCTCCTTCTTCTGCTTCTTCTGATTCATCCTCCAGACTTCGCTTTCTCCTTCTCCTTCTTCTACTTCTTCTGATTCACCCTCCAGACTTCACCTTCTTCTTCTCCTTCTTCTCCTTCTTCTGATTCACCCTCCAGTCTTCACCTTCTCCTTCTCCTTCTTCTGCTTCTTCTGATTCACCCTCCAGACTTCACCTTCTCCTTCTCCTTCTTCTGCTTCTTCTGATTCACCCTCCAGACTTCACCTTCTCCTTCTCCTTCTTCTGCTTCTTCTGATTCACCCTTCAGACTTCACCTTCTCCTTCTCCTTCTTCTGCTTCTTCTGATTCACCCTCCAGACCACACCTTCTCCTTCTCCTTCTTCTACTTCTTCTGATTCACACTCCAGACTTCATCTTCTCCTTCTCCTTCTTCTGCTTCTTCTGATTCACCCTCCAGACTTCACCTTCTCCTTCTCCTTCTTCTGCTTCTTCTGATTCACCCTCCAGACTTCACCTTCTCCTTCTCCTTCTTCTATTTCTTCTGATTCACCCTCCAGACTTCACCTTCTCCTTCTCCTTCTTCTACTTCTTCTGATTCACCCTCCAGACTTCACCTTCTCCTTCTCCTTCTTCTGCTTCTTCTGATTCACCCTCCAGACTTCACCTTCTCCTTCTCCTTCTTCTGCTTCTTCTGATTCACCCTCCAGACTTCATCTTCTCCTTCTCCTTCTTCTGCTTCTTCTGATTCACCCTCCAGACTTCACCTTCTCCTTCTCCTTCTTCTGCTTCTTCTGATTCACCCTCCAGACTTCGCCTTCTCCTTCTCCTTCTTCTACTTCTTCTGATTCACCCTCCAGACTTCACCTTCTCCTTCTCCTTCTTCTACTTCTTCTGATTCACCCTCCAGTCTTCACCTTCTCCTTCTTCTGCTTCTTCTGATTCACCCTCCAGACTTCACCTTCTCCTTCTCCTTCTTCTGCTTCTTCTGATTCACCCTCCTGACTTCACCTTCTCCTTCTCCTTCTTCTGCTTCTACTGATTCACCCTCCAGACTTTACCTTCTCCTTCTCCTTCTTCTACTTCTTCTGATTCACCCTCCAGACTTCACCTTCTCCTTCTCCTGCTTCTGCTTCTTCTGATTCACCCTCCAGACTTCACATTCTCCTTCTCCTTCGTTTACTTCTTCTGATTCACCCTCCAGACTAAATCTTCTCCTTCTCCCTCTACTTCTTCTGATTCACCCTCCAGACTTCACCTTCTCCTTCTCCTTCTTCTGCTTCTTCTGATTCACCCTCCAGACTTCACCTTCTCCTTCTCCTTCTTCTACTTCTGATTCACCCTCCAAACTTCACCTTCTCCTTCTCCTTCTTCTACTTCTTCTGATTCACCCTCCAGACTTCACCTTCTCCTTCTCCTTCTTCTACTTCTTCTGCTTCTCCCTCCAGACTTCACCTTCTCCTTCTCCTTCTTCTGCTTCTTCTGATTCACAATCCACACTTCACCTTCTCCTTCTCCTTCTTCTACTTCTTCTGATTCACCCTCCAGACTTCACCTTCTCCTTCTCCTTCTTCTACTTCTTCTGATTCACCCTCCAGACTTCACCTTCTTCTTCTCCTTCTTCTACTTCTTCTGATTCACCCTCCTGACTTCACCTTCTCCTTCTCCTTCTTCTGCTTCTTCTGCTCTACCCTCCAGACTTCACCTTCTCCTTCTCCTTCTTCTGCTTCTTCTGCTTCACCCTCCAGACTTCACCTTCTCCTTCTCCTTCTTCTGCTTCTTCTGCTTCACCCTCCTGACTTCACCTTCTCCTTCTCCTTCTTCTACTTCTTCTGATTCACCCTCCAGACTTCACCTTCTCCTTCTCCTTCTTCTGCTTCTTCTGCTTCACCCTCCAGACTTCACCTTCTCCTTCTCCTTCATCTGCTTCTTCTGCTTCACCCTCCAGACTTCACCTTCTCCTTCTCCTTCTTCTACTTCTTCTGCTTCACCCTCCTGACTTCACCTTCTCCTTCTCCTTCTTCTACTTCTTCTGATTCACCCTCCAGACTTCACCTTCTCCTTCTCCTTCTTCTACTGCTTCTGATTCACCCTCCAGACTTCACCTTCTCCTTCTCCTTCTTCTACTTCTTCTGCTTCTCCCTCCGGACTTCACCTTCTCCTTCTCCTTCTTCTGCTTCTTCTGATTCACCCTCCACACTTCATCTTCTCCTTCTCCTTCTTCTACTTCTTCTGATTCACCCTCCAGACTTCACCTTCTCCTTCTCCTTCTTCTACTTCTTCTGATTCACCCTCCAGACTTCACCTTCTTCTTCTCCTTCTTCTACTTCTTCTGATTCACCCTCCTGACTTCACCTTCTCCTTCTCCTTCTTCTGCGTCTTCTGATTCACCCTCCAGACCTCACCTTCTCCTTCTCCTTCTTCTACTTCTTCTGATTCACCCTCCAGACTGCATCTTCTCCTTCTCCTTCTTCTGCTTCTTCTGATTCACCCTCCAGACTTCACCGTCTCCTTCTCCTTCTTCTGCTTCTTCTGATTCACCCTCCAGACTTCACCTTCTCCTTCTCCTTCTTCTACTTCTTCTGATTCACCCTCCAGACTTCACCTTCTCCTTCTCCTTCTTCTACTTCTTCTGATTCACCCTCCAGACTTCACCTTCTCCTTCTCCTTCTTCTGCTTCTTCTGATTCACCCTCCAGACCTCATCTTATCCTTCTCCTTCTTCTGCTTCTTCTGATTCACCCTCCAGACTTCACCTTCTCCTTCTCCTTCTTCTGCTTCTTCTGATTCACCCTCCAGACTTTGCCTTCTCCTTCTCCTTCTTCTACGTCTTCTGATTCACCCTCCAGACTTCACCTTCTCCTTCTCCTTCTTCTACTTCTTCTGATTCACCCTCCAGTCTTCACCTTCTCCTTCTCCTTCTTCTGCTTCTTCTGATTCACCCTCCTGACTTCACCTTCTCCTTCTCCTTCTTCTGCTTCTTCTGATTCACCCTCCAGACATCACCTTCTCCTTCTCCTTCTTCTACTTCTTCTGATTCACCCTCCAGACTTCACCTTCTCCTTCTACTTCTTCTGCTTCTTCTGATTCACCCTCCAGACTTCACCTTCTCCTTCTTCTACTTCTTCTGATTCGCCCTCCAGACTTCACCTTCTCCTTCTCCTTCTTCTGCTTCTTCTGCTTCACCCTCCAGACTTCAGCTTCTCCTTCTCCTTCTTCTGCTTCTTCTGATTCACCCTCCAGACTTCACCTTCTCCTTCTCCTTCTTCTGCTTCTTCTGATTCACCCTCCAGACTTCACCTTCTCCTTCTCCTTCTTCTGATTCTTCTGCTTCACCCTCCAGACTTCACCTTCTCCTTCTCTTTCTTCTGCTTCTTCTGATTCACCCTCCAGACTTCACCTTCTCCTTCTCCTTCTTCTGCTTCACCCTCCAGACTTCACCTTCTCCTTCTCCTTCTTCTACTTCTTCTGATTCACCCTCCTGACTTCACCTTCTCCTTCTCCTTCTTCTACTTCTTCTGATTCACCCTCCAGACTTCACCTTCTCCTTCTACTTCTTCTGCTTCTTCTGATTCACCCTCCAGACTTCACCTTCTCCTTCTCCTTCTTCTGCTTCTTCTGATTCACCCTCCAGACTTTACCTTCTCCTTCTCCTTCTTCTACTTCTTCTGATTCACCCTCCAGACTTCACCTTCTCCTTCTCCTGCTTCTGCTTCTTCTGATTCACCCTCCAGACTTCACATTCTCCTTCTCCTTCGTTTACTTCATCTGATTCACCCTCCATACTAAATCTTCTCCTTCTCCTTCTTCTACTTCTTCTGATTCACCCTCCAGACTTCACCTTCTCCTTCTCCTTCTTCTGCTTCTTCTGATTCACCCTCCATACTTCACCTTCTCCTTCTCCTTCTTCTACTTCTTCTGATTCACCCTCCAAACTTCACCTTCTCCTTCTCCTTCTTCTACTTCTTCCGATTCACCCTCCAGACTTCACCTTCTCCTTCTCCTTCTTCTACTTCTTCTGCTTCTCCCTCCAGACTTCACCTTCTCCTTCTCCTTCTTCTGCTTCTTCTGATTCACCCTCCACACTTCACCTTCTCCTTCTCCTTCTTCTACTTCTTCTGATTCACCCTCCAGACTTCACCTTCTCCTTCTCCTTCTTCTACTTCTTCTGATTCACCCTCCAGACTTCACCTTCTTCTTCTCCTTCTTCTACTTCTTCTGATTCACCCTCCTGACTTCACCTTCTCCTTCTCCTTCTTCTGCTTCTTCTGCTTCGCCCTCCAGACTTCACCTTCTCCTTCCCCTTCTTCTGCTTCTTCTGCTTCACCCTCCAGACTTCACCTTCTCCTTCTCCTTCTTCTGCTTCTTCTGATTCACCCTCCTGACTTCACCTTCTCCTTCTCCTTCTTCTACTTCTTCTGATTCACCCTCCAGACTTCACCTTCTCCTTCTCCTTCTTCTGCTTCTTCTGCTTCACCCTCCAGACTTCACCTTCTCCTTCTCCTTCTGCTGCTTCTTCTGCTTCGCACTCCAGACTTCACCTTCTCCTTCTCCTCCATCTGCTTCTTCTGATTCACCCTCCAGACTTCACCTTCTCCTTCTCCTTCTTCTGCTTCTTCTGATTCACCCTCCAGACTTTACCTTCTCCTTCTCCTTCTTCTACTTCTTCAGATTCACCCTCCAGACTTCACCTTCTCCTTCTCCTGCTTCTGCTTCTTCTGATTCACCCTCCAGACTTCACATTCTCCTTCTCCTTCGTTTACTTCTTCTGATTCACCCTCCAGACTAAATCTTCTCCTTCTCCTTCTTCTACTTCTTCTGATTCACCCTCCAGACTTCACCTTCTCCTTCTCCTTCTTCTGCTTCTTCTGATTCACCCTCCAGACTTCACCTTCTCCTTCTCCTTCTTCTACTTCTTCTGATTCACCCTCCAAACTTCACCTTCTCCTTCTCCTTCTTCTACTTCTTCTGATTCACCCTCCAGACTTCACCTTCTCCTTCTCCTTCTTCTACTTCTTCTGCTTCTCCCTCCAGACTTCACCTTCTCCTTCTCCTTCTTCTGCTTCTTCTGCTTCTCCCTCCAGACTTCACCTTCTCCTTCTCCTTCTTCTACTTCTTCTGATTCACCCTCCAGACTTCACCTTCTTCTTCTCCTTCTTCTACTTCTTCTGATTCACCCTCCTGACTTCACCTTCTACTTCTCCTTCTTCTGCTTCTTCTGTTTCACCCTCCAAACTTCTCCTTCTCCTTCTCCTTCTTCTGCTTCTTCTGCTTCACCCTCCAGACTTCACCTTCTCCTTCTCCTTCTTCTGCTTCTTCTGCTTCACCCTCCTGACTTCACCTTCTCCTTCTCCTTCTTCTACTTCTTCTGATTCACCCTCCAGACTTCACCTTCTCCTTCTCCTTCTTCTGCTTCTTCTGCTTCACCCTCCAGACTTCACCTTCTCCTTCTCCTTCATCTGCTTCTTCTGCTTCGCCCTCCAGACTTCACCTTCTCCTTCTCCTTCTTCTGCTTCTTCTGCTTCACCCTCCTGACTTCACCTTCTCCTTCTCCTTCTTCTACTTCTTCTGATTCACCCTCCAGACTTCACCTTCTCCTTCTCCTTCTTCTACTTCTTCTGATTCACCCTCCGGACTTCACCTTCTCCTTCTCCTTCTTCTACTTCTTCTGCTTCTCCCTCCAGACTTCACCTTCTCCTTCTCCTTCTTCTGCTTCTTCTGATTCACCCTCCACACTCCACCTTCTCCTTCTCCTTCTTCTTCTTCTTCTGATTCACCCGCCAGACTTCACCTTCTCCTTCTCCTTCTTCTACTTCTTCTGATTCACCCTCCAGACTTCACCTTCTTCTTCTCCTTCTTCCACTTCTTCTGATTCACCCTCCTGACTTCACCTTCTCCTTCTCCTTCTTCTGCTTCTTCTGCTTCACCCTCCAGACTTCACCTTCTCCTTCTCCTTCTTCTGCTTCTTCTGCTTCACCCTCCAGACTTCACCTTCTCCTTCTCCTTCTTCTGCTTCTTCTGCTTCACCCTCCTGACTTCACCTTCTCCTTCTCCTTCTTCTACTTCTTCTGATTCACCCTCCAGACTTCACCTTCTCCTTCTCCTTCTTCTGCTTCTTCTGCTTCACCCTCCAGACTTCACCTTCTCCTTCTCCTTCATCTGCTTCATCTGCTTCACCCTCCAGACTTCACCTTCTCCTTCTCCTTCTTCTGCTTCTTCTGCTTCACCCTCCTGACTTCACCTTCTCCTTCTCCTTCTTCTACTTCTTCTGATTCACCCTCCAGACTTCACCTTCTCCTTCTCCTTCTTCTACTTCTTCTGATTCACCCTCCGGACTTCACCTTCTCCTTCTCCTTCTTCTACTTCTTCTGCTTCTCCCTCCAGACTTCACCTTCTCCTTCTCCTTCTTCTGCTTCTTCTGATTCACCCTCCACACTTCACCTTCTCCTTCTCCTTCTTCTTCTTCTTCTGATTCACACTCCAGACTTCACCTTCTCCTTCTCCTTCTCCTACTTCTTCTGATTCACCCTCCAGACTTCACCTTCTTCTTCTCCTTCTTCCACTTCTTCTGATTCACCCTCCTGACTTCACCTTCTCCTTCTCCTTCTTCTGCTTCTTCTGCTTCACCCTCCAGACTTCACCTTCTCCTTCTCCTTCTTCTGCTTCTTCTGCTTCACCCTCCAGACTTCACCTTCTCCTTCTCCTTCTTCTGCTTCTTCTGCTTCACCCTCCTGACTTCACCTTCTCCTTCTCCTTCTTCTACTTCTTCTGATTCACCCTCCAGACTTCACCTTCTCCTTCTCCTTCTTCTGCTTCTTCTGCTTCACCCTCCAGACTTCACCTTCTCCTTCTCCTTCTGCTGCTTCTTCTGCTTCGCCCTCCAGACTTCACCTTCTCCTTCTCCTTCATCTGCTTCTTCTGCTTCACCCTCCAGACTTCACCTTCTCCTTCTCCTTCTTCTGCTTCTTCTGCTTCACCCTCCTGACTTCACCTTCTCCTTCTCCTTCTTCTACTTCTTCTGATTCACCCTCCAGACTTCACCTTCTCCTTCTCCTTCTTCTGCTTCTTCTGCTTCACCCTCCAGACTTCACCTTCTCCTTCTCCTACTTCTGCTTCTTCTGCTGCGCCCTCCAGACTTCACCTTCTCCTTCTCCTTCTTCTGCTTCTTCTGCTTCACCCTCCTGACTTCACCTTCTCCTTCTCCTTCTTCTACTTCTTCTGCTTCACCCCCCTGACTTCACCTTCTCCTTCTCCTTCTTCTGCTTCTGCTGATTCACCCTCCAAACTTCACCTTCTCCTTCTCCTTCTTCTGCTTCTTCTGATTCACCCTCCTGACTTCACCTTCTCCTTCTCCTTTTCTGCTTCTTCTGATTAACCATACAGACTTCACCTTCTTCTTCTCCTTCTTCTGCTTCTTCTGATTCACCCTCCAGACTTCACCTTCTCCTTCTCCTTCTTCTGCTTCTTCTGATTCACCCTCCAGACCTCACCTTCTCCTTCTCCATCTTCTACTTCTTCTGATTCACCCTCCAGACTTCATCTTCTCCTTCTCCTTCTTCTGCTTCTTCTGATTCACCCTCCAGACTTCACCTTCTCCTTCTCCTTCTTCTGCTTCTTCTGATTCACCCTCTAGACTTCACCATCTCATTCTCCTTCTTCTACTTCTTCTGATTCACCCTCCAGACTTCACCTTCTCCTTCTCCTTCTTCTACTTCTTCTGATTCACCCTCCTGTCTTCACCTTCTCCTTCTCCTTCTTCTACTTCTTCTGATTCACCCTCCAGACTTCACCTTCTCCTTCTCCTTCTTCTGATTCTTCTGATTCACCCTCCAGACTTCAAATTCTCCTTCTCCTTCTTCTGCTTCTTCTGATTCACCCTCCTGACTTCACCTTCTCCTTCTCCTTCTTCTACTTCTTCTGATTCACCCTCCTGACTTCACCTTCTCCTTCTCCTTCTTCTGCTTCTTCTGCTTCACCCTCCAGACTTCACCTTCTCCTTCTCCTTCTGCTGCTTCTTCTGCTTCGCCCTCCAGACTTCACCTTCTCCTTCTCCTTCATCTGCTTCTTCTGCTTCACCCTCCAGACTTCACCTTCTCCTTCTCCTTCTTCTGCTTCTTCTGCTTCACCCTCCTGACTTCACCTTCTCCTTCTCCTTCTTCTACTTCTTCTGATTCACCCTCCAGACTTCACCTTCTCCTTCTCCTTCTTCTGCTTCTTCTGCTTCACCCTCCAGACTTCACCTTCTCCTTCTCCTACTTCTGCTTCTTCTGCTGCGCCCTCCAGACATCACCTTCTCCTTCTCCTTCTTCTGCTTCTTCTGCTTCACCCTCCTGACTTCACCTTCTCCTTCTCCTTCTTCTACTTCTTCTGCTTCACCCCCCTGACTTCACCTTCTCCTTCTCCTTCTTCTGCTTCTTCTGATTCACCCTCCAAAATTCACCTTCTCCTTCTCCTTCTTCTGCTTCTTCTGATTCACCCTCCTGACTTCACCTTCTCCTTCTCCTTTTCTGCTTCTTCTGATTAACCATACAGACTTCACCTTCTTCTTCTCCTTCTTCTGCTTCTTCTGATTCACCCTCCAGACTTCACCTTCTCCTTCTCCTTCTTCTGCTTCTTCTGATTCACCCTCCAGACCTCACCTTCTCCTTCTCCATCTTCTACTTCTTCTGATTCATCCTCCAGACTTCATCTTCTCCTTCACCTTCTTCTGCTTCTTCTGATTCACCCTCCAGACTTCACCTTCTCCTTCTCCTTCTTCTGCTTCTTCTGATTCACCCTCTAGACTTCACCATCTCCTTCTCCTTCTTCTACTTCTTCTGATTCACCCTCCAGACTTCACCTTCTCCTTCTCCTTCTTCTACTTCTTCTGATTCACCCTCCTGTCTTCACCTTCTCCTTCTCCTTCTTCTACTTCTTCTGATTCACCCTCCAGACTTCACCTTCTCCTTCTCCTTCTGATTCTTCTGATTCACCCTCCAGACTTCAACTTCTCCTTCTCCTTCTTCTGCTTCTTCTGATTCACCCTCCTGACTTCACCTTCTCCTTCTCCTTCTTCTACTTCTTCTGATTCACCCTCCTGACTTCACCTTCTCCTTCTCCTTCTTCTACCTCTTCTGCTTCACCCTCTAGACTTCACCTTCTCCTTCCCCTTCTTCTACTTCTTCTGATTCACCCTCCAGACTTCACCTTCTCCTTCTCCTTCTGCTGCTTCTTCTGATTCACCCTCCAGACTTCACCTTCTCCTTCTCCTTATTCTGCTTCTTCTGATTCACCCTCCAGACTTCACCTTTTCCTTCTCCTTCTTCTGCTTCTTCTGATTCACCCTCCAGACTTCACCTTCTCCTTCTCCTTCTTCTGCTTCTTCTGATTCACCCTCCAGACTGCACCTTCTCCTTCTCCTTCTTCTACTCTTCTGATTCACCCTCCAGACTTCATCTTCTCCTTCTCCTTCTTCTGCTTCTTCTGATTCACCCTCCAGACTTCACCTTCTCCTTCTCCTTCTTCTGCTTCTTCTGATTCACCCTCCAGACTTCACCTTCTCCTTCTCCTTCTTCTACTTCTTCTGATTCACCCTCCAGACTTCACCTTCTCCTTCTCCTTCTTCTACTTCTTCTGATTCACCCTCCAGACTTGACCTTCTCCTTCTCCTTCTACTGCTTCTTCTGATTCACCGTCCAGACTTCACCTTCTCCTTCTCCTTCTTCTGCTTCTTCTGATTCACCCTCCAGACTTCACCTTCTATTTCTCCTTCTTCTGTTTCTTCTGATTCACCCTTCAGACTTCACCTTCTCCTTCTCCTTCTTCTGCTTCTTCTGATTCACCCTCCAGACCACACCTTCTCCTTCTCCTTCTTCTACTTCTTCTGATTCACCCTCCAGACTTCATCTTCTCCTTCTCCTTCTTCTGCTTCTTCTGATTCTCCCTCCAGACTTCACCTTCTCCTTCTCCTTCTTCTGCTTCTTCTGATTCACCCTCCAGACCTCACCTTCTCCTTCTCCTTCTTCTACTTCTTCTGATTCACCCTCCAGACTTCACCTTCTCCTTCTTCTACTTCATCTGATTCACCCTCCAGACTTCACCTTCTCCTTCTCCTTCTTCTGCTTCTTCTGATTCACCCTCCAGACTTCACCTTCTCCTTCTCCTTCTTCTGCTTCTTCTGATTCACCCTCCAGACTTCATCTTCTCCTTCTCCTTCTTCTGCTTCTTCTGATTCAACCTCCAGACTTCACCTTCTCCTTCTCCTTCTTCTGCTTCATCTGATTCACCCTCCAGACTTCGCCTTCTCCTTCTCCTTCTTCTACTTCTTCTGATTCACCCTCCAGACTGCACCTTCTCCTTCTCCTTCTTCTACTTCTTCTGATTCACCCTCCAGTCTTCACCTTCTCCTTCTCCTTCTTCTGCTTCTTCTGATTCTCCCTCCAGACTTCACCTTCTCCTTCTCCTTCTTCTGCTTCTTCTGATTCACCCTCCTGACTTCACCTTCTCCTTCTCCTTCTTCTGCTTCTACTGATTCACCCTCCAGACTTCATCTTCTCCTTCTCCTTCTTCTGCTTCTTCTGATTCACCCTCCAGACTTCACCTTCTCCTTCTCCTTCTTCTGCTTCTTCTGATTCACCCTCCAGACCTCACCTTCTCCTTCTCCTTCTTCTACTTCTTCTGATTCGCCCTCCAGACTTCCCCTTCTCCTTCTCCTTCTTCTACTTCTTCTGATTCACCCTCCAGACTTCACCTTCTCCTTCTCCTTCTTCTGCTTCTTCTGATTCACTCTTCAGAATTCACCTTCTCCTTCTCCTTCTTCTGCTTCTTCTGATTCATCCTCCAGACCACACCTTCTCCTTTTCCTTCTTCTACTTCTTCTGATTCACCCTCCAGACTTCATCTTCTCCTTCTCCTTCTTCTGCTTCTTCTGATTCACCCTCCAGACTTCACCTTCTCCTTCTCCTTCTTCTGCTTCTTCTGATTCACCCTCCAGACATCACCTTCTCCTTCTCCTTCTTCTACTTCTTCTGATTCACTCTCCAGACTTCACCTACTCCTTCTCCTTCTTCTACTTCTTCTGATTCACCCTCCAGACTTCACCTTCTCCTTCTCCTTCTTCTGCTTCTTCTGATTCACCCTCCAGACTTCACCTTCTCCTTCTCCTTCTTCTGCTTCTTCTGATTTACCCTCCAGACTACATCTTGTCCTTCTCCTTCTTTTGCTTCTTCTGATTCACCCTCCAGACTTCACCTTCTCCTTCTCCTTCTTCTGCTTCTTCTGATTCACCCTCCAGACTTCGCCTTCTCCTTCTCCTTCTTCTACTTCTTCTGATTCACCCTCCAGACTTCACCTTCTCCTTCTCCTTCTTCTACTTCTTCTGCTTCTCCCTCCAGACTTCACCTTCTCCTTCTCCTTCTTCTGCTTCTTCTGATTCTCCCTCCAGACTTCACCTTCTCCTTCTCCTTCTTCTACTTCTTCTGATTCACCCTCCAGACTTCACCTTCTCCTTCTCCTTCTTCTACTTCTTCTGATTCACCCTCCAGACTTCACCTTCTTCTTCTCCTTCTTCTACTTCTTCTGATTCACCCTCCTGACTTCACCTTCTCCTTCTCCTTCTTCTGCTTCTTCTGCTTCACCCTCCAAACTTCTCCTTCTCCTTCTCCTTCTTCTGCTTCTTCTGCTTCACCCTCCAGACTTCACCTTCTCCTTCTCCTTCTTCTGCTTCTTCTGCTTCACCCTCCTGACTTCACCTTCTCCTTCTCCTTCTTCTACTTCTTCTGATTCACCCTCCAGACTTCAACTTCTCCTTCTCCTTCTTCTGCTTCTTCTGCTTCACCCTCCAGACTTCACCTTCTCCTTCTCCTTCATCTGCTTCTTCTGCTTCACCCTCCAAACTTCACCTTCTCCTTCTCCTTCTTCTGCTTCTTCTGCTTCACCCTCCTGACTTCACCTTCTCCTTCTCCTTCTTCTACTTCTTCTGATTCACCCTCCAGACTTCACCTTCTCCTTCTCCTTCTTCTACTTCTTCTGATTCACCCTCCGGACTTCACCTTCTCCTTCTCCTTCTTCTACTTCTTCTGCTTCTCCCTCCAGACTTCACCTTCTCCTTCTCCTTCTTCTGCTTCTTCTGATTCACCCTCCACACATCACCTTCTCCTTCTCCTTCTTCTTCTTCTTCTGATTCACCCTCCAGACTTCACCTTCTCCTTCTCCTTCTTCTGCTTCTTCTGCTTCACCCTCCAGACTTCACCTTCTCCTTCTCCTTCTTCTGCTTCTTCTGCTTCACCCTCCAGACTTCACCTTCTCCTTCTCCTTCTTCTGCTTCTTCTGCTTCACCCTCCTGACTTCACCTTCTCCTTCTCCTTCTTCTACTTCTTCTGATTCACCCTCCAGACTTCACCTTCTCCTTCTCCTTCTTCTGCTTCTTCTGCTTCACCCTCCAGACTTCACCTTCTCCTTCTCCTTCATCTGCTTCATCTGCTTCACCCTCCAGACTTCACCTTCTCCTTCTCCTTCTTCTGCTTCTTCTGCTTCACCCTCCTGACTTCACCTTCTCCTTCTCCTTCTTCTACTTCTTCTGATTCACCCTACAGACTTCACCTTCTCCTTCTCCTTCTTCTACTTCTTCTGATTCACCCTCCGGACTTCACATTCTCCTTCTCCTTCTTCTACTTCTTCTGCTTCTCCCTCCAGACTTCACCTTCTCCTTCTCCTTCTTCTGCTTCTTCTGATTCACCCTCCACACTTCACCTTCTCCTTCTCCTTCTTCTTCTTCTTCTGATTCACCCTCCAGACTTCACCTTCTCCTTCTCCTTCTCCTACTTCTTCTGATTCACCCTCCAGACTTCACCTTCTTCTTCTCCTTCTTCCACTTCTTCTGATTCACCCTCCTGACTTCACCTTCTCCTTCTCCTTCTTCTGCTTCTTCTGCTTCACCCTCCAGACTTCACCTTCTCCTTCTCCTTCTTCTGCTTCTTCTGCTTCACCCTCCAGACTTCACCTTCTCCTTCTCCTTCTTCTGCTTCTTCTGCTTCACCCTCCTGACTTCACCTTCTCCTTCTCCTTCTTCTACTTCTTCTGATTCACCCTCCAGACTTCACCTTCTCCTTCTCCTTCTTCTGCTTCTTCTGCTTCACCCTCCAGACTTCACCTTCTCCTTCTCCTTCTGCTGCTTCTTCTGCTTCGCCCTCCAGACTTCACCTTCTCCTTCTCCTTCATCTGCTTCTTCTGCTTCACCCTCCAGACTTCACCTTCTCCTTCTCCTTCTTCTGCTTCTTCTGCTTCACCCTCCTGACATCACCTTCTCCTTCTCCTTCTTCTACTTCTTCTGATTCACCCTCCAGACTGCACCTTCTCCTTCTCCTTCTTCTGCTTCTTCTGCTTCACCCTCCAGACTTCACCTTCTCCTTCTCCTACTTCTGCTTCTTCTGCTGCGCCCTCCAGACTTCACCTTCTCCTTCTCCTTCTTCTGCTTCTTCTGCTTCACCCTCCTGACTTCACCTTCTCCTTCTCCTTCTTCTACTTCTTCTGCTTCACCCCCCTGACTTCACCTTCTCCTTCTCCTTCTTCTGCTTCTTCTGATTCACACTCCAAACTTCACCTTCTCCTTCTCCTTCTTCTGCTTCTTCTGATTCACCCTCCTGACTTCACCTTCTCCTTCTCCTTTTCTGCTTCTTTTGATTAACCATACAGACTTCACCTTCTTCTTCTCCTTCTTCTGCTTCTTCTGATTCACCCTCCAGACTTCACCTTCTCCTTCTCCTTCTTCTGCTTCTTCTCATTCACCCTCCAGACCTCACCTTCTCCTTCTCCATCTTCTACTTCTTCTGATTCACCCTCCAGACTTCATCTTCTCCTTCTCCTTCTTCTGCTTCTTCTGATTCACCCTCCAGACTTCACCTTCTCCTTCTCCTTCTTCTGCTTCTTCTGATTCACCCTCTAGACTTCACCTTCTCCTTCTCCTTCTTCTACTTCTTCTGATTCACCCTCCAGACTTCACCTTCTCCTTCTCCTTCTTCTACTTCTTCTGATTCACCCTCCTGTCTTCACCTTCTCCTTCTCCTTCTTCTACTTCTTCTGATTCACCCTCCAGACTTCACCTTCTCCTTCTCCTTCTTCTGATTCTTCTGATTCACCCTCCAGACTTCAACTTCTCCTTCTCCTTCTTCTGCTTCTTCTGATTCACCCTCCTGACTTCACCTTCTCCTTCTCCTTCTTCTACTTCTTCTGATTCACCCTCCTGACTTCACCTTCTCCTTCTCCTTCTTCTACCTCTTCTGCTTCACCCTCTAGACTTCACCTTCTCCTTCCCCTTCTTCTACTTCTTCTGATTCACCCTCCAGACTTCACCTTCTCCTTCTCCTTCTGCTGCTTCTTCTGATTCACCCTCCAGACTTCACCTTCTCCTTCTCCTTATTCTGCTTCTTCTGATTCACCCTCCAGACTTCACCTTTTCCTTCTCCTTCTTCTGCTTCTTCTGATTCACCCTCCAGACTTCACCTTCTCCTTCTCCTTCTTCTGCTTCTTCTGATTCACCCTCCAGACTGCACCTTCTCCTTCTCCTTCTTCTACTCTTCTGATTCACCCTCCAGACTTCATCTTCTCCTTCTCCTTCTTCTGCTTCTTCTGATTCACCCTCCAGACTTCACCTTCTCCTTCTCCTTCTTCTGCTTCTTCTGATTCACCCTCCAGACTTCACCTTCTCCTTCTCCTTCTTCTACTTCTTCTGATTCACCCTCCAGACTTCACCTTCTCCTTCTCCTTCTTCTACTTCTTCTGATTCACCCTCCAGACTTCACCTTCTCCTTCTCCTTCTTCTGCTTCTTCTGATTCACCGTCCAGACTTCACCTTCTCCTTCTCCTTCTTCTGCTTCTTCTGATTAACCATACAGACTTCACCTTCTTCTTCTCCTTCTTCTGCTTCTTCTGATTCACCCTCCAGACTTCACCTTCTCCTTCTCCTTCTTCTGCTTCTTCTGATTCACCCTCCAGACCTCACCTTCTCCTTCTCCATCTTCTACTTCTTCTGATTCATCCTCCAGACTTCATCTTCTCCTTCTCCTTCTTCTGCTTCTTCTGATTCACCCTCCAGACTTCACCTTCTCCTTCTCCTTCTTCTGCTTCTTCTGATTCACCCTCTAGACTTCACCATCTCCTTCTCCTTCTTCTACTTCTTCTGATTCACCCTCCAGACTTCACCTTCTCCTTCTCCTTCTTCTACTTCTTCTGATTCACCCTCCTGTCTTCACCTTCTCCTTCTCCTTCTTCTACTTCTTCTGATTCACCCTCCAGACTTCACCTTCTCCTTCTCCTTCTGATTCTTCTGATTCACCCTCCAGACTTCAACTTCTCCTTCTCCTTCTTCTGCTTCTTCTGATTCACCCTCCTGACTTCACCTTCTCCTTCTCCTTCTTCTACTTCTTCTGATTCACCCTCCTGACTTCACCTTCTCCTTCTCCTTCTTCTACCTCTTCTGCTTCACCCTCTAGACTTCACCTTCTCCTTCCCCTTCTTCTACTTCTTCTGATTCACCCTCCAGACTTCACCTTCTCCTTCTCCTTCTGCTGCTTCTTCTGATTCACCCTCCAGACTTCACCTTCTCCTTCTCCTTATTCTGCTTCTTCTGATTCACCCTCCAGACTTCACCTTTTCCTTCTCCTTCTTCTGCTTCTTCTGATTCACCCTCCAGACTTCACCTTCTCCTTCTCCTTCTTCTGCTTCTTCTGATTCACCCTCCAGACTGCACCTTCTCCTTCTCCTTCTTCTACTCTTCTGATTCACCCTCCAGACTTCATCTTCTCCTTCTCCTTCTTCTGCTTCTTCTGATTCACCCTCCAGACTTCACCTTCTCCTTCTCCTTCTTCTGCTTCTTCTGATTCACCCTCCAGACTTCACCTTCTCCTTCTCCTTCTTCTACTTCTTCTGATTCACCCTCCAGACTTCACCTTCTCCTTCTCCTTCTTCTACTTCTTCTGATTCACCCTCCAGACTTCACCTTCTCCTTCTCCTTCTACTGCTTCTTCTGATTCACCGTCCAGACTTCACCTTCTCCTTCTCCTTCTTCTGCTTCTTCTGATTCACCCTCCAGACTTCACCTTCTATTTCTCCTTCTTCTGTTTCTTCTGATTCACCCTCTAGACTTCACCTTCTCCTTCCCCTTCTTCTACTTCTTCTGATTCACCCTCCAGACTTCACCTTCTCCTTCTCCTTCTGCTGCTTCTTCTGATTCACCCTCCAGACTTCACCTTCTCCTTCTCCTTATTCTGCTTCTTCTGATTCACCCTCCAGACTTCACCTTTTCCTTCTCCTTCTTCTGCTTCTTCTGATTCACCCTCCAGACCACACCTTCTCCTTCTCCTTCTTCTACTTCTTCTGATTCACCCTCCAGACTTCATCTTCTCCTTCTCCTTCTTCTGCTTCTTCTGATTCTCCCTCCAGACTTCACCTTCTCCTTCTCCTTCTTCTGCTTCTTCTGATTCACCCTCCAGACTTCACCTTCTCCTTCTCCTTCTTCTACTTCTTCTGATTCACCCTCCAGACTTCACCTTCTCCTTCTTCTACTTCATCTGATTCACCCTCCAGACTTCACCTTCTCCTTCTCCTTCTTCTGCTTCTTCTGATTCACCCTCCAGACTTCACCTTCTCCTTCTCCTTCTTCTGCTTCTTCTGATTCACCCTCCAGACTTCATCTTCTCCTTCTCCTTCTTCTGCTTCTTCTGATTCAACCTCCAGACTTCACCTTCTCCTTCTCCTTCTTCTGCTTCATCTGATTCACCCTCCAGACTTCGCCTTCTCCTTCTCCTTCTTCTACTTCTTCTGATTCACCCTCCAGACTGCACCTTCTCCTTCTCCTTCTTCTACTTCTTCTGATTCACCCTCCAGTCTTCACCTTCTCCTTCTCCTTCTTCTGCTTCTTCTGATTCTCCCTCCAGACTTCACCTTCTCCTTCTCCTTCTTCTGCTTCTTCTGATTCACCCTCCTGACTTCACCTTCTCCTTCTCCTTCTTCTGCTTCTACTGATTCACCCTCCAGACTTCATCTTCTCCTTCTCCTTCTTCTGCTTCTTCTGATTCACCCTCCAGACTTCACCTTCTCCTTCTCCTTCTTCTACTTCTTCTGATTCACCCTCCGGACTTCACCTTCTCCTTCTCCTTCTTCTACTTCTTCTGCTTCTCCCTCCAGACTTCACCTTCTCCTTCTCCTTCTTCTGCTTCTTCTGATTCACCCTCCACACATCACCTTCTCCTTCTCCTTCTTCTTCTTCTTCTGATTCACCCTCCAGACTTCACCTTCTCCTTCTCCTTCTTCTGCTTCTTCTGCTTCACCCTCCAGACTTCACCTTCTCCTTCTCCTTCTTCTGCTTCTTCTGCTTCACCCTCCAGACTTCACCTTCTCCTTCTCCTTCTTCTGCTTCTTCTGCTTCACCCTCCTGACTTCACCTTCTCCTTCTCCTTCTTCTACTTCTTCTGATTCACCCTCCAGACTTCACCTTCTCCTTCTCCTTCTTCTGCTTCTTCTGCTTCACCCTCCAGACTTCACCTTCTCCTTCTCCTTCATCTGCTTCATCTGCTTCACCCTCCAGACTTCACCTTCTCCTTCTCCTTCTTCTGCTTCTTCTGCTTCACCCTCCTGACTTCACCTTCTCCTTCTCCTTCTTCTACTTCTTCTGATTCACCCTACAGACTTCACCTTCTCCTTCTCCTTCTTCTACTTCTTCTGATTCACCCTCCGGACTTCACATTCTCCTTCTCCTTCTTCTACTTCTTCTGCTTCTCCCTCCAGACTTCACCTTCTCCTTCTCCTTCTTCTTCTTCTGCTTCTTCTGATTCACCCTCCACACTTCACCTTCTCCTTCTCCTTCTTCTGCTTCTTCTGCTTCACCCTCATGACATCACCTTCTCCTTCTCCTTCTTCTACTTCTTCTGATTCACCCTCCAGACTGCACCTTCTCCTTCTCCTTCTTCTGCTTCTTCTGCTTCACCCTCCAGACTTCACCTTCTCCTTCTCCTACTTCTGCTTCTTCTGCTGCGCCCTCCAGACTTCACCTTCTCCTTCTCCTTCTTCTGCTTCTTCTGCTTCACCCTCCTGACTTCACCTTCTCCTTCTCCTTCTTCTACTTCTTCTGCTTCACCCCCCTGACTTCACCTTCTCCTTCTCCTTCTTCTGCTTCTTCTGATTCACACTCCAAACTTCACCTTCTCCTTCTCCTTCTTCTGCTTCTTCTGATTCACCCTCCTGACTTCACCTTCTCCTTCTCCTTTTCTGCTTCTTTTGATTAACCATACAGACTTCACCTTCTTCTTCTCCTTCTTCTGCTTCTTCTGATTCACCCTCCAGACTTCACCTTCTCCTTCTCCTTCTTCTGCTTCTTCTGATTCACCCTCCAGACCTCACCTTCTCCTTCTCCATCTTCTACTTCTTCTGATTCACCCTCCAGACTTCATCTTCTCCTTCTCCTTCTTCTGCTTCTTCTGATTCACCCTCCAGACTTCACCTTCTCCTTCTCCTTCTTCTGCTTCTTCTGATTCACCCTCTAGACTTCACCTTCTCCTTCTCCTTCTTCTACTTCTTCTGATTCACCCTCCAGACTTCACCTTCTCCTTCTCCTTCTTCTACTTCTTCTGATTCACCCTCCTGTCTTCACCTTCTCCTTCTCCTTCTTCTACTTCTTCTGATTCACCCTCCAGACTTCACCTTCTCCTTCTCCTTCTTCTGATTCTTCTGATTCACCCTCCAGACTTCAACTTCTCCTTCTCCTTCTTCTGCTTCTTCTGATTCACCCTCCTGACTTCACCTTCTCCTTCTCCTTCTTCTACTTCTTCTGATTCACCCTCCTGACTTCACCTTCTCCTTCTCCTTCTTCTACCTCTTCTGCTTCACCCTCTAGACTTCACCTTCTCCTTCCCCTTCTTCTACTTCTTCTGATTCACCCTCCAGACTTCACCTTCTCCTTCTCCTTCTGCTGCTTCTTCTGATTCACCCTCCAGACTTCACCTTCTCCTTCTCCTTATTCTGTTTCTTCTGATTCACCCTCCAGACTTCACCTTTTCCTTCTCCTTCTTCTGCTTCTTCTGATTCACCCTCCAGACTTCACCTTCTCCTTCTCCTTCTTCTGCTTCTTCTGATTCACCCTCCAGACTGCACCTTCTCCTTCTCCTTCTTCTACTCTTCTGATTCACCCTCCAGACTTCATCTTCTCCTTCTCCTTCTTCTGCTTCTTCTGATTCACCCTCCAGACTTCACCTTCTCCTTCTCCTTCTTCTGCTTCTTCTGATTCACCCTCCAGACTTCACCTTCTCCTTCTCCTTCTTCTACTTCTTCTGATTCACCCTCCAGACTTCACCTTCTCCTTCTCCTTCTTCTACTTCTTCTGATTCACCCTCCAGACTTCACCTTCTCCTTCTCCTTCTTCTGCTTCTTCTGATTCACCGTCCAGACTTCACCTTCTCCTTCTCCTTCTTCTGCTTCTTCTGATTAACCATACAGACTTCACCTTCTTCTTCTCCTTCTTCTGCTTCTTCTGATTCACCCTCCAGACTTCACCTTCTCCTTCTCCTTCTTCTGCTTCTTCTGATTCACCCTCCAGACCTCACCTTCTCCTTCTCCATCTTCTACTTCTTCTGATTCATCCTCCAGACTTCATCTTCTCCTTCTCCTTCTTCTGCTTCTTCTGATTCACCCTCCAGACTTCACCTTCTCCTTCTCCTTCTTCTGCTTCTTCTGATTCACCCTCTAGACTTCACCATCTCCTTCTCCTTCTTCTACTTCTTCTGATTCACCCTCCAGACTTCACCTTCTCCTTCTCCTTCTTCTACTTCTTCTGATTCACCCTCCTGTCTTCACCTTCTCCTTCTCCTTCTTCTACTTCTTCTGATTCACCCTCCAGACTTCACCTTCTCCTTCTCCTTCTGATTCTTCTGATTCACCCTCCAGACTTCAACTTCTCCTTCTCCTTCTTCTGCTTCTTCTGATTCACCCTCCTGACTTCACCTTCTCCTTCTCCTTCTTCTACTTCTTCTGATTCACCCTCCTGACTTCACCTTCTCCTTCTCCTTCTTCTACCTCTTCTGCTTCACCCTCTAGACTTCACCTTCTCCTTCCCCTTCTTCTACTTCTTCTGATTCACCCTCCAGACTTCACCTTCTCCTTCTCCTTCTGCTGCTTCTTCTGATTCACCCTCCAGACTTCACCTTCTCCTTCTCCTTATTCTGCTTCTTCTGATTCACCCTCCAGACTTCACCTTTTCCTTCTCCTTCTTCTGCTTCTTCTGATTCACCCTCCAGACTTCACCTTCTCCTTCTCCTTCTTCTGCTTCTTCTGATTCACCCTCCAGACTGCACCTTCTCCTTCTCCTTCTTCTACTCTTCTGATTCACCCTCCAGACTTCATCTTCTCCTTCTCCTTCTTCTGCTTCTTCTGATTCACCCTCCAGACTTCACCTTCTCCTTCTCCTTCTTCTGCTTCTTCTGATTCACCCTCCAGACTTCACCTTCTCCTTCTCCTTCTTCTACTTCTTCTGATTCACCCTCCAGACTTCACCTTCTCCTTCTCCTTCTTCTACTTCTTCTGATTCACCCTCCAGACTTCACCTTCTCCTTCTCCTTCTACTGCTTCTTCTGATTCACCGTCCAGACTTCACCTTCTCCTTCTCCTTCTTCTGCTTCTTCTGATTCACCCTCCAGACTTCACCTTCTATTTCTCCTTCTTCTGTTTCTTCTGATTCACCCTCTAGACTTCACCTTCTCCTTCCCCTTCTTCTACTTCTTCTGATTCACCCTCCAGACTTCACCTTCTCCTTCTCCTTCTGCTGCTTCTTCTGATTCACCCTCCAGACTTCACCTTCTCCTTCTCCTTATTCTGCTTCTTCTGATTCACCCTCCAGACTTCACCTTTTCCTTCTCCTTCTTCTGCTTCTTCTGATTCACCCTCCAGACCACACCTTCTCCTTCTCCTTCTTCTACTTCTTCTGATTCACCCTCCAGACTTCATCTTCTCCTTCTCCTTCTTCTGCTTCTTC
This sequence comes from Somniosus microcephalus, assembly GCF_052327205.1. Classification (NCBI taxonomy): domain Eukaryota; kingdom Metazoa; phylum Chordata; class Chondrichthyes; order Squaliformes; family Somniosidae; genus Somniosus; species Somniosus microcephalus. The sequence continues at coordinate 158,984 of NW_028225215.1, forward strand.
TGATTCTCCCTCCAGACTTCACCTTCTCCTTCTCCTTCTTCTGCTTCTTCTGATTCACCCTCCAGACTTCACCTTCTCCTTCTCCTTCTTCTACTTCTTCTGATTCACCCTCCAGACTTCACCTTCTCCTTCTTCTACTTCATCTGATTCACCCTCCAGACTTCACCTTCTCCTTCTCCTTCTTCTGCTTCTTCTGATTCACCCTCCAGACTTCACCTTCTCCTTCTCCTTCTTCTGCTTCTTCTGATTCACCCTCCAGACTTCATCTTCTCCTTCTCCTTCTTCTGCTTCTTCTGATTCAACCTCCAGACTTCACCTTCTCCTTCTCCTTCTTCTGCTTCATCTGATTCACCCTCCAGACTTCGCCTTCTCCTTCTCCTTCTTCTACTTCTTCTGATTCACCCTCCAGACTGCACCTTCTCCTTCTCCTTCTTCTACTTCTTCTGATTCACCCTCCAGTCTTCACCTTCTCCTTCTCCTTCTTCTGCTTCTTCTGATTCTCCCTCCAGACTTCACCTTCTCCTTCTCCTTCTTCTGCTTCTTCTGATTCACCCTCCTGACTTCACCTTCTCCTTCTCCTTCTTCTGCTTCTACTGATTCACCCTCCAGACTTCATCTTCTCCTTCTCCTTCTTCTGCTTCTTCTGATTCACCCTCCAGACTTCACCTTCTCCTTCTCCTTCTTCTACTTCTTCTGATTCACCCTCCGGACTTCACCTTCTCCTTCTCCTTCTTCTACTTCTTCTGCTTCTCCCTCCAGACTTCACCTTCTCCTTCTCCTTCTTCTGCTTCTTCTGATTCACCCTCCACACATCACCTTCTCCTTCTCCTTCTTCTTCTTCTTCTGATTCAACCTCCAGACTTCACCTTCTCCTTCTCCTTCTTCTGCTTCTTCTGCTTCACCCTCCAGACTTCACCTTCTCCTTCTCCTTCTTCTGCTTCTTCTGCTTCACCCTCCAGACTTCACCTTCTCCTTCTCCTTCTTCTGCTTCTTCTGCTTCACCCTCCTGACTTCACCTTCTCCTTCTCCTTCTTCTACTTCTTCTGATTCACCCTCCAGACTTCACCTTCTCCTTCTCCTTCTTCTGCTTCTTCTGCTTCACCCTCCAGACTTCACCTTCTCCTTCTCCTTCATCTGCTTCATCTGCTTCACCCTCCAGACTTCACCTTCTCCTTCTCCTTCTTCTGCTTCTTCTGCTTCACCCTCCTGACTTCACCTTCTCCTTCTCCTTCTTCTACTTCTTCTGATTCACCCTACAGACTTCACCTTCTCCTTCTCCTTCTTCTACTTCTTCTGATTCACCCTCCGGACTTCACATTCTCCTTCTCCTTCTTCTACTTCTTCTGCTTCTCCCTCCAGACTTCACCTTCTCCTTCTCCTTCTTCTGCTTCTTCTGATTCACCCTCCACACTTCACCTTCTCCTTCTCCTTCTTCTTCTTCTTCTGATTCACCCTCCAGACTTCACCTTCTCCTTCTCCTTCTCCTACTTCTTCTGATTCACCCTCCAGACTTCACCTTCTTCTTCTCCTTCTTCCACTTCTTCTGATTCACCCTCCTGACTTCACCTTCTCCTTCTCCTTCTTCTGCTTCTTCTGCTTCACCCTCCAGACTTCACCTTCTCCTTCTCCTTCTTCTGTTTCTCTGCTTCACCCTCCAGACTTCACCTTCTCCTTCTCCTTCTTCTGCTTCTTCTGCTTCACCCTCCTGACTTCACCTTCTCCTTCTCCTTCTTCTACTTCTTCTGATTCACCCTCCAGACTTCACCTTCTCCTTCTCCTTCTTCTGCTTCTTCTGCTTCACCCTCCAGACTTCACCTTCTCCTTCTCCTTCTGCTGCTTCTTCTGCTTCGCCCTCCAGACTTCACCTTCTCCTTCTCCTTCATCTGCTTCTTCTGCTTCACCCTCCAGACTTCACCTTCTCCTTCTCCTTCTTCTGCTTCTTCTGCTTCACCCTCCTGACATCACCTTCTCCTTCTCCTTCTTCTACTTCTTCTGATTCACCCTCCAGACTGCACCTTCTCCTTCTCCTTCTTCTGCTTCTTCTGCTTCACCCTCCAGACTTCACCTTCTCCTTCTCCTACTTCTGCTTCTTCTGCTGCGCCCTCCAGACTTCACCTTCTCCTTCTCCTTCTTCTGCTTCTTCTGCTTCACCCTCCTGACTTCACCTTCTCCTTCTCCTTCTTCTACTTCTTCTGCTTCACCCCCCTGACTTCACCTTCTCCTTCTCCTTCTTCTGCTTCTTCTGATTCACACTCCAAACTTCACCTTCTCCTTCTCCTTCTTCTGCTTCTTCTGATTCACCCTCCTGACTTCACCTTCTCCTTCTCCTTTTCTGCTTCTTTTGATTAACCATACAGACTTCACCTTCTTCTTCTCCTTCTTCTGCTTCTTCTGATTCACCCTCCAGACTTCACCTTCTCCTTCTCCTTCTTCTGCTTCTTCTGATTCACCCTCCAGACCTCACCTTCTCCTTCTCCATCTTCTACTTCTTCTGATTCACCCTCCAGACTTCATCTTCTCCTTCTCCTTCTTCTGCTTCTTCTGATTCACCCTCCAGACTTCACCTTCTCCTTCTCCTTCTTCTGCTTCTTCTGATTCACCCTCTAGACTTCACCTTCTCCTTCTCCTTCTTCTACTTCTTCTGATTCACCCTCCAGACTTCACCTTCTCCTTCTCCTTCTTCTACTTCTTCTGATTCACCCTCCTGTCTTCACCTTCTCCTTCTCCTTCTTCTACTTCTTCTGATTCACCCTCCAGACTTCACCTTCTCCTTCTCCTTCTTCTGATTCTTCTGATTCACCCTCCAGACTGCAACTTCTCCTTCTCCTTCTTCTGCTTCTTCTGATTCACCCTCCTGACTTCACCTTCTCCTTCTCCTTCTTCTACTTCTTCTGATTCACCCTCCTGACTTCACCTTCTCCTTCTCCTTCTTCTACCTCTTCTGCTTCACCCTCTAGACTTCACCTTCTCCTTCCCCTTCTTCTACTTCTTCTGATTCACCCTCCAGACTTCACCTTCTCCTTCTCCTTCTGCTGCTTCTTCTGATTCACCCTCCAGACTTCACCTTCTCCTTCTCCTTATTCTGCTTCTTCTGATTCACCCTCCAGACTTCACCTTTTCCTTCTCCTTCTTCTGCTTCTTCTGATTCACCCTCCAGACTTCACCTTCTCCTTCTCCTTCTTCTGCTTCTTCTGATTCACCCTCCAGACTGCACCTTCTCCTTCTCCTTCTTCTACTCTTCTGATTCACCCTCCAGACTTCATCTTCTCCTTCTCCTTCTTCTGCTTCTTCTGATTCACCCTCCAGACTTCACCTTCTCCTTCTCCTTCTTCTGCTTCTTCTGATTCACCCTCCAGACTTCACCTTCTCCTTCTCCTTCTTCTACTTCTTCTGATTCACCCTCCAGACTTCACCTTCTCCTTCTCCTTCTTCTACTTCTTCTGATTCACCCTCCAGACTTCACCTTCTCCTTCTCCTTCTTCTGCTTCTTCTGATTCACCGTCCAGACATCTCCTTCTCCTTCTCCTTCTTCTGCTTCTTCTGATTAACCATACAGACTTCACCTTCTTCTTCTCCTTCTTCTGCTTCTTCTGATTCACCCTCCAGACTTCACCTTCTCCTTCTCCTTCTTCTGCTTCTTCTGATTCACCCTCCAGACCTCACCTTCTCCTTCTCCATCTTCTACTTCTTCTGATTCATCCTCCAGACTTCATCTTCTCCTTCTCCTTCTTCTGCTTCTTCTGATTCACCCTCCAGACTTCACCTTCTCCTTCTCCTTCTTCTGCTTCTTCTGATTCACCCTCTAGACTTCACCATCTCCTTCTCCTTCTTCTACTTCTTCTGATTCACCCTCCAGACTTCACCTTCTCCTTCTCCTTCTTCTACTTCTTCTGATTCACCCTCCTGTCTTCACCTTCTCCTTCTCCTTCTTCTACTTCTTCTGATTCACCCTCCAGACTTCACCTTCTCCTTCTCCTTCTGATTCTTCTGATTCACCCTCCAGACTTCAACTTCTCCTTCTCCTTCTTCTGCTTCTTCTGATTCACCCTCCTGACTTCACCTTCTCCTTCTCCTTCTTCTACTTCTTCTGATTCACCCTCCTGACTTCACCTTCTCCTTCTCCTTCTTCTACCTCTTCTGCTTCACCCTCTAGACTTCACCTTCTCCTTCCCCTTCTTCTACTTCTTCTGATTCACCCTCCAGACTTCACCTTCTCCTTCTCCTTCTGCTGCTTCTTCTTATTCACCCTCCAGACTTCACCTTCTCCTTCTCCTTATTCTGCTTCTTCTGATTCACCCTCCAGACTTCACCTTTTCCTTCTCCTTCTTCTGCTTCTTCTGATTCACCCTCCAGACTTCACCTTCTCCTTCTCCTTCTTCTGCTTCTTCTGATTCACCCTCCAGACTGCACCTTCTCCTTCTCCTTCTTCTACTCTTCTGATTCACCCTCCAGACTTCATCTTCTCCTTCTCCTTCTTCTGCTTCTTCTGATTCACCCTCCAGACTTCACCTTCTCCTTCTCCTTCCTCTGCTTCTTCTGATTCACCCTCCAGACTTCACCTTCTCCTTCTCCTTCTTCTACTTCTTCTGATTCACCCTCCAGACTTCACCTTCTCCTTCTCCTTCTTCTACTTCTTCTGATTCACCCTCCAGACTTCACCTTCTCCTTCTCCTTCTACTGCTTCTTCTGATTCACCGTCCAGACTTCACCTTCTCCTTCTCCTTCTTCTGCTTCTTCTGATTCACCCTCCAGACTTCACCTTCTATTTCTCCTTCTTCTGTTTCTTCTGATTCACCCTTCAGACTTCACCTTCTCCTTCTCCTTCTTCTGCTTCTTCTGATTCACCCTCCAGACCACACCTTCTCCTTCTCCTTCTTCTACTTCTTCTGATTCACCCTCCAGACTTCATCTTCTCCTTCTCCTTCTTCTGCTTCTTCTGATTCTCCCTCCAGACTTCACCTTCTCCTTCTCCTTGTTCTGCTTCTTCTGATTCACCCTCCAGACTTCACCTTCTCCTTCTCCTTCTTCTACTTCTTCTGATTCACCCTCCAGACTTCACCTTCTCCTTCTTCTACTTCATCTGATTCACCCTCCAGACTTCACCTTCTCCTTCTCCTTCTTCTGCTTCTTCTGATTCACCCTCCAGACTTCACCTTCTATTTCTCCTTCTTCTGTTTCTTCTGATTCACCCTTCAGACTTCACCTTCTCCTTCTCCTTCTTCTGCTTCTTCTGATTCACCCTCCAGACCACACCTTCTCCTTCTCCTTCTTCTACTTCTTCTGATTCACCCTCCAGACTGCACCTTCTCCTTCTCCTTCTTCTGCTTCTTCTGCTTCACCCTCCAGACTTCACCTTCTCCTTCTCCTACTTCTGCTTCTTCTGCTGCGCCCTCCAGACTTCACCTTCTCCTTCTCCTTCTTCTGCTTCTTCTGCTTCACCCTCCTGACTTCACCTTCTCCTTCTCCTTCTTCTACTTCTTCTGCTTCACCCCCCTGACTTCACCTTCTCCTTCTCCTTCTTCTGCTTCTTCTGATTCACACTCCAAACTTCACCTTCTCCTTCTCCTTCTTCTGCTTCTTCTGATTCACCCTCCTGACTTCACCTTCTCCTTCTCCTTTTCTGCTTCTTTTGATTAACCATACAGACTTCACCTTCTTCTTCTCCTTCTTCTGCTTCTTCTGATTCACCCTCCAGACTTCACCTTCTCCTTCTCCTTCTTCTGCTTCTTCTGATTCACCCTCCAGACCTCACCTTCTCCTTCTCCATCTTCTACTTCTTCTGATTCACCCTCCAGACTTCATCTTCTCCTTCTCCTTCTTCTGCTTCTTCTGATTCACCCTCCAGACTTCACCTTCTCCTTCTCCTTCTTCTGCTTCTTCTGATTCACCCTCTAGACTTCACCTTCTCCTTCTCCTTCTTCTACTTCTTCTGATTCACCCTCCAGACTTCACCTTCTCCTTCTCCTTCTTCTACTTCTTCTGATTCACCCTCCTGTCTTCACCTTCTCCTTCTCCTTCTTCTACTTCTTCTGATTCACCCTCCAGACTTCACCTTCTCCTTCTCCTTCTTCTGATTCTTCTGATTCACCCTCCAGACTTCAACTTCTCCTTCTCCTTCTTCTGCTTCTTCTGATTCACCCTCCTGACTTCACCTTCTCCTTCTCCTTCTTCTACTTCTTCTGATTCACCCTCCTGACTTCACCTTCTCCTTCTCCTTCTTCTACCTCTTCTGCTTCACCCTCTAGACTTCACCTTCTCCTTCCCCTTCTTCTACTTCTTCTGATTCACCCTCCAGACTTCACCTTCTCCTTCTCCTTCTGCTGCTTCTTCTGATTCACCCTCCAGACTTCACCTTCTCCTTCTCCTTATTCTGCTTCTTCTGATTCACCCTCCAGACTTCACCTTTTCCTTCTCCTTCTTCTGCTTCTTCTGATTCACCCTCCAGACTTCACCTTCTCCTTCTCCTTCTTCTGCTTCTTCTGATTCACCCTCCAGACTGCACCTTCTCCTTCTCCTTCTTCTACTCTTCTGATTCACCCTCCAGACTTCATCTTCTCCTTCTCCTTCTTCTGCTTCTTCTAATTCACCCTCCAGACTTCACCTTCTCCTTCTCCTTCTTCTGCTTCTTCTGATTCACCCTCCAGACTTCACCTTCTCCTTCTCCTTCTTCTACTTCTTCTGATTCACCCTCCAGACTTCACCTTCTCCTTCTCCTTCTTCTACTTCTTCTGATTCACCCTCCAGACTTCACCTTCTCCTTCTCCTTCTTCTGCTTCTTCTGATTCACCGTCCAGACTTCACCTTCTCCTTCTCCTTCTTCTGCTTCTTCTGATTAACCATACAGACTTCACCTTCTTCTTCTCCTTCTTCTGCTTCTTCTGATTCACCCTCCAGACTTCACCTTCTCCTTCTCCTTCTTCTGCTTCTTCTGATTCACCCTCCAGACCTCACCTTCTCCTTCTCCATCTTCTACTTCTTCTGATTCATCCTCCAGACTTCATCTTCTCCTTCTCCTTCTTCTGCTTCTTCTGATTCACCCTCCAGACTTCACCTTCTCCTTCTCCTTCTTCTGCTTCTTCTGATTCACCCTCTAGACTTCACCATCTCCTTCTCCTTCTTCTACTTCTTCTGATTCACCCTCCAGACTTCACCTTCTCCTTCTCCTTCTTCTACTTCTTCTGATTCACCCTCCTGTCTTCACCTTCTCCTTCTCCTTCTTCTACTTCTTCTGATTCACCCTCCAGACTTCACCTTCTCCTTCTCCTTCTGATTCTTCTGATTCACCCTCCAGACTTCAACTTCTCCTTCTCCTTCTTCTGCTTCTTCTGATTCACCCTCCTGACTTCACCTTCTCCTTCTCCTTCTTCTACTTCTTCTGATTCACCCTCCTGACTTCACCTTCTCCTTCTCCTTCTTCTACCTCTTCTGCTTCACCCTCTAGACTTCACCTTCTCCTTCCCCTTCTTCTACTTCTTCTGATTCACCCTCCAGACTTCACCTTCTCCTTCTCCTTCTGCTGCTTCTTCTGATTCACCCTCCAGACTTCACCTTCTCCTTCTCCTTATTCTGCTTCTTCTGATTCACCCTCCAGACTTCACCTTTTCCTTCTCCTTCTTCTGCTTCTTCTGATTCACCCTCCAGACTTCACCTTCTCCTTCTTCTGCTTCTTCTGATTCACCCTCCAGACTGCACCTTCTCCTTCTCCTTCTTCTACTCTTCTGATTCACCCTCCAGACTTCATCTTCTCCTTCTCCTTCTTCTGCTTCTTCTGATTCACCCTCCAGACTTCACCTTCTCCTTCTCCTTCTTCTGCTTCTTCTGATTCACCCTCCAGACTTCACCTTCTCCTTCTCCTTCTTCTACTTCTTCTGATACACCCTCCAGACTTCACCTTCTCCTTCTCCTTCTTCTACTTCTTCTGATTCACCCTCCAGACTTCACCTTCTCCTTCTCCTTCTACTGCTTCTTCTGATTCACCGTCCAGACTTCACCTTCTCCTTCTCCTTCTTCTGCTTCTTCTGATTCACCCTCCAGACTTCACCTTCTATTTCTCCTTCTTCTGTTTCTTCTGATTCACCCTTCAGACTTCACCTTCTCCTTCTCCTTCTTCTGCTTCTTCTGATTCACCCTCCAGACCACACCTTCTCCTTCTCCTTCTTCTACTTCTTCTGATTCACCCTCCAGACTTCATCTTCTCCTTCTCCTTCTTCTGCTTCTTCTGATTCTCCCTCCAGACTTCACCTTCTCCTTCTCCTTCTTCTGCTTCTTCTGATTCACCCTCCAGACTTCACCTTCTCCTTCTCCTTCTTCTACTTCTTCTGATTCACCCTCCAGACTTCACCTTCTCCTTCTTCTACTTCATCTGATTCACCCTCCAGACTTCACCTTCTCCTTCTCCTTCTTCTGCTTCTTCTGATTCACCCTCCAGACTTCACCTTCTCCTTCTCCTTCTTCTGCTTCTTCTGATTCACCCTCCAGACTTCATCTTCTCCTTCTCCTTCTTCTGCTTCTTCTGATTCAACCTCCAGACTTCACCTTCTCCTTCTCCTTCTTCTGCTTCATCTGATTCACCCTCCAGACTTCGCCTTCTCCTTCTCCTTCTTCTACTTCTTCTGATTCACCCTCCAGACTGCACCTTCTCCTTCTCCTTCTTCTACTTCTTCTGATTCACCCTCCAGTCTTCACCTTCTCCTTCTCCTTCTTCTGCTTCTTCTGATTCTCCCTCCAGACTTCACCTTCTCCTTCTCCTTCTTCTGCTTCTTCTGATTCACCCTCCTGACTTCACCTTCTCCTTCTCCTTCTTCTGCTTCTACTGATTCACCCTCCAGACTTCATCTTCTCCTTCTCCTTCTTCTGCTTCTTCTGATTCACCCTCCAGACTTCACCTTCTCCTTCTCCTTCTTCTGCTTCTTCTGATTCACCCTCCAGACCTCACCTTCTCCTTCTCCTTCTTCTACTTCTTCTGATTCATCCTCCAGACCACACCTTCTCCTTTTCCTTCTTCTACTTCTTCTGATTCACCCTCCAGACTTCATCTTCTCCTTCTCCTTCTTCTGCTTCTTCTGATTCACCCTCCAGACTTCACCTTCTCCTTCTCCTTCTTCTGCTTCTTCTGATTCACCCTCCAGACTTCACCTTCTCCTTCTCCTTCTTCTGCTTCTTCTGATTCACCCTCCAGACATCACCTTCTCCTTCTCCTTCTTCTACTTCTTCTGATTCACTCTCCAGACTTCACCTTCTCCTTCTCCTTCTTCTACTTCTTCTGATTCACCCTCCAGACTTCACCTTCTCCTTCTCCTTCTTCTGCTTCTTCTGATTCACCCTCCAGACTTCACCTTCTCCTTCTCCTTCTTCTGCTTCTTCTGATTTACCCTCCAGACTACATCTTCTCCTTCTCCTTCTTTTGCTTCTTCTGATTCACCCTCCAGACTTCACCTTCTCCTTCTCCTTCTTCTGCTTCTTCTGATTCACCCTCCAGACTTCGCCTTCTCCTTCTCCTTCTTCTACTTCTTCTGATTCACCCTCCAGACTTCACCTTCTCCTTCTCCTTCTTCTACTTCTTCTGCTTCTCCCTCCAGACTTCACCTTCTCCTTCTCCTTCTTCTGCTTCTTCTGCTTCTCCCTCCAGACTTCACCTTCTCCTTCTCCTTCTTCTACTTCTTCTGATTCACCCTCCAGACTTCACCTTCTCCTTCTCCTTCTTCTACTTCTTCTGATTCACCCTCCTGACTTCACCTTCTCCTTCTCCTTCTTCTGCTTCTTCTGCTTCACCCTCCAAACTTCTCCTTCTCCTTCTCCTTCTTCTGCTTCTTCTGCTTCACCCTCCAGACTTCACCTTCTCCTTCTCCTTCTTCTGCTTCTTCTGCTTCACCCTCCTGACTTCACCTTCTCCTTCTCCTTCTTCTACTTCTTCTGATTCACTCTCCAGACTTCACCTTCTCCTTCTCCTTCTTCTACTTCTTCTGATTCACCCTCCAGACTTCACCTTCTCCTTCTCCTTCTTCTGCTTCTTCTGATTCACCCTCCAGACTTCACCTTCTCCTTCTCCTTCTTCTGCTTCTTCTGATTTACCCTCCAGACTACATCTTCTCCTTCTCCTTCTTTTGCTTCTTCTGATTCACCCTCCAGACTTCACCTTCTCCTTCTCCTTCTTCTGCTTCTTCTGATTCACCCTCCAGACTTCGCCTTCTCCTTCTCCTTCTTCTACTTCTTCTGATTCACCCTCCAGACTTCACCTTCTCCTTCTCCTTCTTCTACTTCTTCTGCTTCTCCCTCCAGACTTCACCTTCTCCTTCTCCTTCTTCTGCTTCTTCTGCTTCTCCCTCCAGACTTCACCTTCTCCTTCTCCTTCTTCTACTTCTTCTGATTCACCCTCCAGACTTCACCTTCTCCTTCTCCTTCTTCTACTTCTTCTGATTCACCCTCCTGACTTCACCTTCTCCTTCTCCTTCTTCTGCTTCTTCTGCTTCACCCTCCAAACTTCTCCTTCTCCTTCTCCTTCTTCTGCTTCTTCTGCTTCACCCTCCAGACTTCACCTTCTCCTTCTCCTTCTTCTGCTTCTTCTGCTTCACCCTCCTGACTTCACCTTCTCCTTCTCCTTCTTCTACTTCTTCTGATTCACCCTCCAGACTTCAACTTCTCCTTCTCCTTCTTCTGCTTCTTCTGCTTCACCCTCCAGACTTCACCTTCTCCTTCTCCTTCATCTGCTTCTTCTGCTTCACCCTCCAAACTTCACCTTCTCCTTCTCCTTCTTCTGCTTCTTCTGCTTCACCCTCCTGACTTCACCTTCTCCTTCTCCTTCTTCTACTTCTTCTGATTCACCCTCCAGACTTCACCTTCTCCTTCTCCTTCTTCTACTTCTTCTGATTCACCCTCCGGACTTCACCTTCTCCTTCTCCTTCTTCTACTTCTTCTGCTTCTCCCTCCAGACTTCACCTTCTCCTTCTCCTTCTTCTGCTTCTTCTGATTCACCCTCCACACATCACCTTCTCCTTCTCCTTCTTCTTCTTCTTCTGATTCACCCTCCAGACTTCACCTTCTCCTTCTCCTTCTTCTGCTTCTTCTGCTTCACCCTCCAGACTTCACCTTCTCCTTCTCCTTCTTCTGCTTCTTCTGCTTCACCCTCCAGACTTCACCTTCTCCTTCTCCTTCTTCTGCTTCTTCTGCTTCACCCTCCTGACTTCACCTTCTCCTTCTCCTTCTTCTACTTCTTCTGATTCACCCTCCAGACTTCACCTTCTCCTTCTCCTTCTTCTGCTTCTTCTGCTTCACCCTCCAGACTTCACCTTCTCCTTCTCCTTCATCTGCTTCATCTGCTTCACCCTCCAGACTTCACCTTCTCCTTCTCCTTCTTCTGCTTCTTCTGCTTCACCCTCCTGACTTCACCTTCTCCTTCTCCTTCTTCTACTTCTTCTGATTCACCCTACAGACTTCACCTTCTCCTTCTCCTTCTTCTACTTCTTCTGATTCACCCTCCGGACTTCATATTCTCCTTCTCCTTCTTCTACTTCTTCTGCTTCTCCCTCCAGACTTCACCTTCTCCTTCTCCTTCTTCTGCTTCTTCTGATTCACCCTCCACACTTCACCTTCTCCTTCTCCTTCTTCTTCTTCTTCTGATTCACCCTCCAGACTTCACCTTCTCCTTCTCCTTCTCCTACTTCTTCTGATTCACCCTCCAGACTTCACCTTCTTCTTCTCCTTCTTCCACTTCTTCTGATTCACCCTCCTGACTTCACCTTCTCCTTCTCCTTCTTCTGCTTCTTCTGCTTCACCCTCCAGACTTCACCTTCTCCTTCTCCTTCTTCTGCTTCTTCTGCTTCACCCTCCAGACTTCACCTTCTCCTTCTCCTTCTTCTGCTTCTTCTGCTTCACCCTCCTGACTTCACCTTCTCCTTCTCCTTCTTCTACTTCTTCTGATTCACCCTCCAGACTTCACCTTCTCCTTCTCCTTCTTCTGCTTCTTCTGCTTCACCCTCCAGACTTCACCTTCTCCTTCTCCTTCTGCTGCTTCTTCTGCTTCGCCCTCCAGACTTCACCTTCTCCTTCTCCTTCATCTGCTTCTTCTGCTTCACCCTCCAGACTTCACCTTCTCCTTCTCCTTCTTCTGCTTCTTCTGCTTCACCCTCCTGACATCACCTTCTCCTTCTCCTTCTTCTACTTCTTCTGATTCACCCTCCAGACTGCACCTTCTCCTTCTCCTTCTTCTGCTTCTTCTGCTTCACCCTCCAGACTTCACCTTCTCCTTCTCCTACTTCTGCTTCTTCTGCTGCGCCCTCCAGACTTCACCTTCTCCTTCTCCTTCTTCTGCTTCTTCTGCTTCACCCTCCTGACTTCACCTTCTCCTTCTCCTTCTTCTACTTCTTCTGCTTCACCCCCCTGACTTCACCTTCTCCTTCTCCTTCTTCTGCTTCTTCTGATTCACACTCCAAACTTCACCTTCTCCTTCTCCTTCTTCTGCTTCTTCTGATTCACCCTCCTGACTTCACCTTCTCCTTCTCCTTTTCTGCTTCTTTTGATTAACCATACAGACTTCACCTTCTTCTTCTCCTTCTTCTGCTTCTTCTGATTCACCCTCCAGACTTCACCTTCTCCTTCTCCTTCTTCTGCTTCTTCTGATTCACCCTCCAGACCTCACCTTCTCCTTCTCCATCTTCTACTTCTTCTGATTCACCCTCCAGACTTCATCTTCTCCTTCTCCTTCTTCTGCTTCTTCTGATTCACCCTCCAGACTTCACCTTCTCCTTCTCCTTCTTCTGCTTCTTCTGATTCACCCTCTAGACTTCACCTTCTCCTTCTCCTTCTTCTACTTCTTCTGATTCACCCTCCAGACTTCACCTTCTCCTTCTCCTTCTTCTACTTCTTCTGATTCACCCTCCTGTCTTCACCTTCTCCTTCTCCTTCTTCTACTTCTTCTGATTCACCCTCCAGACTTCACCTTCTCCTTCTCCTTCTTCTGATTCTTCTGATTCACCCTCCAGACTTCAACTTCTCCTTCTCCTTCTTCTGCTTCTTCTGATTCACCCTCCTGACTTCACCTTCTCCTTCTCCTTCTTCTACTTCTTCTGATTCACCCTCCTGACTTCACCTTCTCCTTCTCCTTCTTCTACCTCTTCTGCTTCACCCTCTAGACTTCACCTTCTCCTTCCCCTTCTTCTACTTCTTCTGATTCACCCTCCAGACTTCACCTTCTCCTTCTCCTTCTGCTGCTTCTTCTGATTCACCCTCCAGACTTCACCTTCTCCTTCTCCTTATTCTGCTTCTTCTGATTCACCCTCCAGACTTCACCTTTTCCTTCTCCTTCTTCTGCTTCTTCTGATTCACCCTCCAGACTTCACCTTCTCCTTCTCCTTCTTCTGCTTCTTCTGATTCACCCTCCAGACTGCACCTTCTCCTTCTCCTTCTTCTACTCTTCTGATTCACCCTCCAGACTTCATCTTCTCCTTCTCCTTCTTCTGCTTCTTCTGATTCACCCTCCAGACTTCACCTTCTCCTTCTCCTTCTTCTGCTTCTTCTGATTCACCCTCCAGACTTCACCTTCTCCTTCTCCTTCTTCTACTTCTTCTGATTCACCCTCCAGACTTCACCTTCTCCTTCTCCTTCTTCTACTTCTTCTGATTCACCCTCCAGACTTCACCTTCTCCTTCTCCTTCTTCTGCTTCTTCTGATTCACCGTCCAGACTTCACCTTCTCCTTCTCCTTCTTCTGCTTCTTCTGATTAACCATACAGACTTCACCTTCTTCTTCTCCTTCTTCTGCTTCTTCTGATTCACCCTCCAGACTTCACCTTCTCCTTCTCCTTCTTCTGCTTCTTCTGATTCACCCTCCAGACCTCACCTTCTCCTTCTCCATCTTCTACTTCTTCTGATTCATCCTCCAGACTTCATCTTCTCCTTCTCCTTCTTCTGCTTCTTCTGATTCACCCTCCAGACTTCACCTTCTCCTTCTCCTTCTTCTGCTTCTTCTGATTCACCCTCTAGACTTCACCATCTCCTTCTCCTTCTTCTACTTCTTCTGATTCACCCTCCAGACTTCACCTTCTCCTTCTCCTTCTTCTACTTCTTCTGATTCACCCTCCTGTCTTCACCTTCTCCTTCTCCTTCTTCTACTTCTTCTGATTCACCCTCCAGACTTCACCTTCTCCTTCTCCTTCTGATTCTTCTGATTCACCCTCCAGACTTCAACTTCTCCTTCTCCTTCTTCTGCTTCTTCTGATTCACCCTCCTGACTTCACCTTCTCCTTCTCCTTCTTCTACTTCTTCTGATTCACCCTCCTGACTTCACCTTCTCCTTCTCCTTCTTCTACCTCTTCTGCTTCACCCTCTAGACTTCACCTTCTCCTTCCCCTTCTTCTACTTCTTCTGATTCACCCTCCAGACTTCACCTTCTCCTTCTCCTTCTGCTGCTTCTTCTGATTCACCCTCCAGACTTCACCTTCTCCTTCTCCTTATTCTGCTTCTTCTGATTCACCCTCCAGACTTCACCTTTTCCTTCTCCTTCTTCTGCTTCTTCTGATTCACCCTCCAGACTTCACCTTCTCCTTCTCCTTCTTCTGCTTCTTCTGATTCACCCTCCAGACTGCACCTTCTCCTTCTCCTTCTTCTACTCTTCTGATTCACCCTCCAGACTTCATCTTCTCCTTCTCCTTCTTCTGCTTCTTCTGATTCACCCTCCAGACTTCACCTTCTCCTTCTCCTTCTTCTGCTTCTTCTGATTCACCCTCCAGACTTCACCTTCTCCTTCTCCTTCTTCTACTTCTTCTGATTCACCCTCCAGACTTCACCTTCTCCTTCTCCTTCTTCTACTTCTTCTGATTCACCCTCCAGACTTCACCTTCTCCTTCTCCTTCTACTGCTTCTTCTGATTCACCGTCCAGACTTCACCTTCTCCTTCTCCTTCTTCTGCTTCTTCTGATTCACCCTCCAGACTTCACCTTCTATTTCTCCTTCTTCTGTTTCTTCTGATTCACCCTTCAGACTTCACCTTCTCCTTCTCCTTCTTCTGCTTCTTCTGATTCACCCTCCAGACCACACCTTCTCCTTCTCCTTCTTCTACTTCTTCTGATTCACCCTCCAGACTTCATCTTCTCCTTCTCCTTCTTCTGCTTCTTCTGATTCTCCCTCCAGACTTCACCTTCTCCTTCTCCTTCTTCTGCTTCTTCTGATTCACCCTCCAGACTTCACCTTCTCCTTCTCCTTCTTCTACTTCTTCTGATTCACCCTCCAGACTTCACCTTCTCCTTCTTCTACTTCATCTGATTCACCCTCCAGACTTCACCTTCTCCTTCTCCTTCTTCTGCTTCTTCTGATTCACCCTCCAGACTTCACCTTCTCCTTCTCCTTCTTCTGCTTCTTCTGATTCACCCTCCAGACTTCATCTTCTCCTTCTCCTTTTTCTGCTTCTTCTGATTCAACCTCCAGACTTCACCTTCTCCTTCTCCTTCTTCTGCTTCATCTGATTCACCCTCCAGACTTCGCCTTCTCCTTCTCCTTCTTCTACTTCTTCTGATTCACCCTCCAGACTGCACCTTCTCCTTCTCCTTCTTCTACTTCTTCTGATTCACCCTCCAGTCTTCACCTTCTCCTTCTCCTTCTTCTGCTTCTTCTGATTCTCCCTCCAGACTTCACCTTCTCCTTCTCCTTCTTCTGCTTCTTCTGATTCACCCTCCTGACTTCACCTTCTCCTTCTCCTTCTTCTGCTTCTACTGATTCACCCTCCAGACTTCATCTTCTCCTTCTCCTTCTTCTGCTTCTTCTGATTCACCCTCCAGACTTCACCTTCTCCTTCTCCTTCTTCTGCTTCTTCTGATTCACCCTCCAGACCTCACCTTCTCCTTCTCCTTCTTCTACTTCTTCTGATTCGCCCTCCAGACTTCCCCTTCTCCTTCTCCTTCTTCTACTTCTTCTGATTCACCCTCCAGACTTCACCTTCTCCTTCTCCTTCTTCTGCTTCTTCTGATTCACTCTTCAGAATTCACCTTCTCCTTCTCCTTCTTCTGCTTCTTCTGATTCATCCTCCAGACCACACCTTCTCCTTTTCCTTCTTCTACTTCTTCTGATTCACCCTCCAGACTTCATCTTCTCCTTCTCCTTCTTCTGCTTCTTCTGATTCACCCTCCAGACTTCACCTTCTCCTTCTCCTTCTTCTGCTTCTTCTGATTCACCCTCCAGACATCACCTTCTCCTTCTCCTTCTTCTACTTCTTCTGATTCACTCTCCAGACTTCACCTTCTCCTTCTCCTTCTTCTACTTCTTCTGATTCACCCTCCAGACTTCACCTTCTCCTTCTCCTTCTTCTGCTTCTTCTGATTCATCCTCCAGACTTCACCTTCTCCTTCTCCTTCTTCTGCTTCTTCTGATTTACCCTCCAGACTACATCTTCTCCTTCTCCTTCTTTTGCTTCTTCTGATTCACCCTCCAGACTTCACCTTCTCCTTCTCCTTCTTCTGCTTCTTCTGATTCACCCTCCAGACTTCGCCTTCTCCTTCTCCTTCTTCTGCTTCTTCTGATTCACCCTCCAGACTTCACCTTCTCCTTCTCCTTCTTCTACTTCTTCTGCTTCTCCCTCCAGACTTCACCTTCTCCTTCTCCTTCTTCTGCTTCTTCTGCTTCTCCCTCCAGACTTCACCTTCTCCTTCTCCTTCTTCTACTTCTTCTGATTCACCCTCCAGACTTCACCTTCTCCTTCTCCTTCTTCTACTTCTTCTGATTCACCCTCCAGACTTCACCTTCTTCTTCTCCTTCTTCTACTTCTTCTGATTCACCCTCCTGACTTCACCTTCTCCTTCTCCTTCTTCTGCTTCTTCTGCTTCACCCTCCAAACTTCTCCTTCTCCTTCTCCTTCTTCTGCTTCTTCTGCTTCACCCTCCAGACTTCACCTTCTCCTTCTCCTTCTTCTGCTTCTTCTGCTTCACCCTCCTGACTTCACCTTCTCCTTCTCCTTCTTCTACTTCTTCTGATTCACCCTCCAGACTTCAACTTCTCCTTCTCCTTCTTCTGCTTCTTCTGCTTCACCCTCCAGACTTCACCTTCTCCTTCTCCTTCATCTGCTTCTTCTGCTTCACCCTCCAAACTTCACCTTCTCCTTCTCCTTCTTCTGCTTCTTCTGCTTCACCCTCCTGACTTCACCTTCTCCTTCTCCTTCTTCTACTTCTTCTGATTCACCCTCCAGACTTCACCTTCTCCTTCTCCTTCTTCTACTTCTTCTGATTCACCCTCCGGACTTCACCTTCTCCTTCTCCTTCTTCTACTTCTTCTGCTTCTCCCTCCAGACTTCACCTTCTCCTTCTCCTTCTTCTGCTTCTTCTGATTCACCCTCCACACATCACCTTCTCCTTCTCCTTCTTCTTCTTCTTCTGATTCACCCTCCAGACTTCACCTTCTCCTTCTCCTTCTTCTGCTTCTTCTGCTTCACCCTCCAGACTTCACCTTCTCCTTCTCCTTCTTCTGCTTCTTCTGCTTCACCCTCCAGACTTCACCTTCTCCTTCTCCTTCTTCTGCTTCTTCTGCTTCACCCTCCTGACTTCACCTTCTCCTTCTCCTTCTTCTACTTCTTCTGATTCACCCTCCAGACTTCACCTTCTCCTTCTCCTTCTTCTGCTTCTTCTGCTTCACCCTCCAGACTTCACCTTCTCCTTCTCCTTCATCTGCTTCATCTGCTTCACCCTCCAGACTTCACCTTCTCCTTCTCCTTCTTCTGCTTCTTCTGCTTCACCCTCCTGACTTCACCTTCTCCTTCTCCTTCTTCTACTTCTTCTGATTCACCCTACAGACTTCACCTTCTCCTTCTCCTTCTTCTACTTCTTCTGATTCACCCTCCGGACTTCACATTCTCCTTCTCCTTCTTCTACTTCTTCTGCTTCTCCCTCCAGACTTCACCTTCTCCTTCTCCTTCTTCTGCTTCTTCTGATTCACCCTCCACACTTCACCTTCTCCTTCTCCTTCTTCTTCTTCTTCTGATTCACCCTCCAGACTTCACCTTCTCCTTCTCCTTCTCCTACTTCTTCTGATTCACCCTCCAGACTTCACCTTCTTCTTCTCCTTCTTCCACTTCTTCTGATTCACCCTCCTGACTTCACCTTCTCCTTCTCCTTCTTCTGCTTCTTCTGCTTCACCCTCCAGACTTCACCTTCTCCTTCTCCTTCTTCTGCTTCTTCTGCTTCACCCTCCAGACTTCACCTTCTCCTTCTCCTTCTTCTGCTTCTTCTGCTTCACCCTCCTGACTTCACCTTCTCCTTCTCCTTCTTCTACTTCTTCTGATTCACCCTCCAGACTTCACCTTCTCCTTCTCCTTCTTCTGCTTCTTCTGCTTCACCCTCCAGACTTCACCTTCTCCTTCTCCTTCTGCTGCTTCTTCTGCTTCGCCCTCCAGACTTCACCTTCTCCTTCTCCTTCATCTGCTTCTTCTGCTTCACCCTCCAGACTTCACCTTCTCCTTCTCCTTCTTCTGCTTCTTCTGCTTCACCCTCCTGACATCACCTTCTCCTTCTCCTTCTTCTACTTCTTCTGATTCACCCTCCAGACTGCACCTTCTCCTTCTCCTTCTTCTGCTTCTTCTGCTTCACCCTCCAGACTTCACCTTCTCCTTCTCCTACTTCTGCTTCTTCTGCTGCGCCCTCCAGACTTCACCTTCTCCTTCTCCTTCTTCTGCTTCTTCTGCTTCACCCTCCTGACTTCACCTTCTCCTTCTCCTTCTTCTACTTCTTCTGCTTCACCCCCCTGACTTCACCTTCTCCTTCTCCTTCTTCTGCTTCTTCTGATTCACACTCCAAACTTCACCTTCTCCTTCTCCTTCTTCTGCTTCTTCTGATTCACCCTCCTGACTTCACCTTCTCCTTCTCCTTTTCTGCTTCTTTTGATTAACCATACAGACTTCACCTTCTTCTTCTCCTTCTTCTGCTTCTTCTGATTCACCCTCCAGACTTCACCTTCTCCTTCTCCTTCTTCTGCTTCTTCTGATTCACCCTCCAGACCTCACCTTCTCCTTCTCCATCTTCTACTTCTTCTGATTCACCCTCCAGACTTCATCTTCTCCTTCTCCTTCTTCTGCTTCTTCTGATTCACCCTCCAGACTTCACCTTCTCCTTCTCCTTCTTCTGCTTCTTCTGATTCACCCTCTAGACTTCACCTTCTCCTTCTCCTTCTTCTACTTCTTCTGATTCACCCTCCAGACTTCACCTTCTCCTTCTCCTTCTTCTACTTCTTCTGATTCACCCTCCTGTCTTCACCTTCTCCTTCTCCTTCTTCTACTTCTTCTGATTCACCCTCCAGACTTCACCTTCTCCTTCTCCTTCTTCTGATTCTTCTGATTCACCCTCCAGACTTCAACTTCTCCTTCTCCTTCTTCTGCTTCTTCTGATTCACCCTCCTGACTTCACCTTCTCCTTCTCCTTCTTCTACTTCTTCTGATTCACCCTCCAGACTTCACCTTCTCCTTCTTCTACTTCATCTGATTCACCCTCCAGACTTCACCTTCTCCTTCTCCTTCTTCTGCTTCTTCTGATTCACCCTCCAGACTTCACCTTCTCCTTCTCCTTCTTCTGCTTCTTCTGATTCACCCTCCAGACTTCATCTTCTCCTTCTCCTTTTTCTGCTTCTTCTGATTCAACCTCCAGACTTCACCTTCTCCTTCTCCTTCTTCTGCTTCATCTGATTCACCCTCCAGACTTCGCCTTCTCCTTCTCCTTCTTCTACTTCTTCTGATTCACCCTCCAGACTGCACCTTCTCCTTCTCCTTCTTCTACTTCTTCTGATTCACCCTCCAGTCTTCACCTTCTCCTTCTCCTTCTTCTGCTTCTTCTGATTCTCCCTCCAGACTTCACCTTCTCCTTCTCCTTCTTCTGCTTCTTCTGATTCACCCTCCTGACTTCACCTTCTCCTTCTCCTTCTTCTGCTTCTACTGATTCACCCTCCAGACTTCATCTTCTCCTTCTCCTTCTTCTGCTTCTTCTGATTCACCCTCCAGACTTCACCTTCTCCTTCTCCTTCTTCTGCTTCTTCTGATTCACCCTCCAGACCTCACCTTCTCCTTCTCCTTCTTCTACTTCTTCTGATTCGCCCTCCAGACTTCCCCTTCTCCTTCTCCTTCTTCTACTTCTTCTGATTCACCCTCCAGACTTCACCTTCTCCTTCTCCTTCTTCTGCTTCTTCTGATTCACTCTTCAGAATTCACCTTCTCCTTCTCCTTCTTCTGCTTCTTCTGATTCATCCTCCAGACCACACCTTCTCCTTTTCCTTCTTCTACTTCTTCTGATTCACCCTCCAGACTTCATCTTCTCCTTCTCCTTCTTCTGCTTCTTCTGATTCACCCTCCAGACTTCACCTTCTCCTTCTCCTTCTTCTGCTTCTTCTGATTCACCCTCCAGACATCACCTTCTCCTTCTCCTTCTTCTACTTCTTCTGATTCACTCTCCAGACTTCACCTTCTCCTTCTCCTTCTTCTACTTCTTCTGATTCACCCTCCAGACTTCACCTTCTCCTTCTCCTTCTTCTGCTTCTTCTGATTCATCCTCCAGACTTCACCTTCTCCTTCTCCTTCTTCTGCTTCTTCTGATTTACCCTCCAGACTACATCTTCTCCTTCTCCTTCTTTTGCTTCTTCTGATTCACCCTCCAGACTTCACCTTCTCCTTCTCCTTCTTCTGCTTCTTCTGATTCACCCTCCAGACTTCGCCTTCTCCTTCTCCTTCTTCTGCTTCTTCTGATTCACCCTCCAGACTTCACCTTCTCCTTCTCCTTCTTCTACTTCTTCTGCTTCTCCCTCCAGACTTCACCTTCTCCTTCTCCTTCTTCTGCTTCTTCTGCTTCTCCCTCCAGACTTCACCTTCTCCTTCTCCTTCTTCTACTTCTTCTGATTCACCCTCCAGACTTCACCTTCTCCTTCTCCTTCTTCTACTTCTTCTGATTCACCCTCCAGACTTCACCTTCTTCTTCTCCTTCTTCTACTTCTTCTGATTCACCCTCCTGACTTCACCTTCTCCTTCTCCTTCTTCTGCTTCTTCTGCTTCACCCTCCAAACTTCTCCTTCTCCTTCTCCTTCTTCTGCTTCTTCTGCTTCACCCTCCAGACTTCACCTTCTCCTTCTCCTTCTTCTGCTTCTTCTGCTTCACCCTCCTGACTTCACCTTCTCCTTCTCCTTCTTCTACTTCTTCTGATTCACCCTCCAGACTTCAACTTCTCCTTCTCCTTCTTCTGCTTCTTCTGCTTCACCCTCCAGACTTCACCTTCTCCTTCTCCTTCATCTGCTTCTTCTGCTTCACCCTCCAAACTTCACCTTCTCCTTCTCCTTCTTCTGCTTCTTCTGCTTCACCCTCCTGACTTCACCTTCTCCTTCTCCTTCTTCTACTTCTTCTGATTCACCCTCCAGACTTCACCTTCTCCTTCTCCTTCTTCTACTTCTTCTGATTCACCCTCCGGACTTCACCTTCTCCTTCTCCTTCTTCTACTTCTTCTGCTTCTCCCTCCAGACTTCACCTTCTCCTTCTCCTTCTTCTGCTTCTTCTGATTCACCCTCCACACATCACCTTCTCCTTCTCCTTCTTCTTCTTCTTCTGATTCACCCTCCAGACTTCACCTTCTCCTTCTCCTTCTTCTGCTTCTTCTGCTTCACCCTCCAGACTTCACCTTCTCCTTCTCCTTCTTCTGCTTCTTCTGCTTCACCCTCCAGACTTCACCTTCTCCTTCTCCTTCTTCTGCTTCTTCTGCTTCACCCTCCTGACTTCACCTTCTCCTTCTCCTTCTTCTACTTCTTCTGATTCACCCTCCAGACTTCACCTTCTCCTTCTCCTTCTTCTGCTTCTTCTGCTTCACCCTCCAGACTTCACCTTCTCCTTCTCCTTCATCTGCTTCATCTGCTTCACCCTCCAGACTTCACCTTCTCCTTCTCCTTCTTCTGCTTCTTCTGCTTCACCCTCCTGACTTCACCTTCTCCTTCTCCTTCTTCTACTTCTTCTGATTCACCCTACAGACTTCACCTTCTCCTTCTCCTTCTTCTACTTCTTCTGATTCACCCTCCGGACTTCACATTCTCCTTCTCCTTCTTCTACTTCTTCTGCTTCTCCCTCCAGACTTCACCTTCTCCTTCTCCTTCTTCTGCTTCTTCTGATTCACCCTCCACACTTCACCTTCTCCTTCTCCTTCTTCTTCTTCTTCTGATTCACCCTCCAGACTTCACCTTCTCCTTCTCCTTCTCCTACTTCTTCTGATTCACCCTCCAGACTTCACCTTCTTCTTCTCCTTCTTCCACTTCTTCTGATTCACCCTCCTGACTTCACCTTCTCCTTCTCCTTCTTCTGCTTCTTCTGCTTCACCCTCCAGACTTCACCTTCTCCTTCTCCTTCTTCTGCTTCTTCTGCTTCACCCTCCAGACTTCACCTTCTCCTTCTCCTTCTTCTGCTTCTTCTGCTTCACCCTCCTGACTTCACCTTCTCCTTCTCCTTCTTCTACTTCTTCTGATTCACCCTCCAGACTTCACCTTCTCCTTCTCCTTCTTCTGCTTCTTCTGCTTCACCCTCCAGACTTCACCTTCTCCTTCTCCTTCTGCTGCTTCTTCTGCTTCGCCCTCCAGACTTCACCTTCTCCTTCTCCTTCATCTGCTTCTTCTGCTTCACCCTCCAGACTTCACCTTCTCCTTCTCCTTCTTCTGCTTCTTCTGCTTCACCCTCCTGACATCACCTTCTCCTTCTCCTTCTTCTACTTCTTCTGATTCACCCTCCAGACTGCACCTTCTCCTTCTCCTTCTTCTGCTTCTTCTGCTTCACCCTCCAGACTTCACCTTCTCCTTCTCCTACTTCTGCTTCTTCTGCTGCGCCCTCCAGACTTCACCTTCTCCTTCTCCTTCTTCTGCTTCTTCTGCTTCACCCTCCTGACTTCACCTTCTCCTTCTCCTTCTTCTACTTCTTCTGCTTCACCCCCCTGACTTCACCTTCTCCTTCTCCTTCTTCTGCTTCTTCTGATTCACACTCCAAACTTCACCTTCTCCTTCTCCTTCTTCTGCTTCTTCTGATTCACCCTCCTGACTTCACCTTCTCCTTCTCCTTTTCTGCTTCTTTTGATTAACCATACAGACTTCACCTTCTTCTTCTCCTTCTTCTGCTTCTTCTGATTCACCCTCCAGACTTCACCTTCTCCTTCTCCTTCTTCTGCTTCTTCTGATTCACCCTCCAGACCTCACCTTCTCCTTCTCCATCTTCTACTTCTTCTGATTCACCCTCCAGACTTCATCTTCTCCTTCTCCTTCTTCTGCTTCTTCTGATTCACCCTCCAGACTTCACCTTCTCCTTCTCCTTCTTCTGCTTCTTCTGATTCACCCTCTAGACTTCACCTTCTCCTTCTCCTTCTTCTACTTCTTCTGATTCACCCTCCAGACTTCACCTTCTCCTTCTCCTTCTTCTACTTCTTCTGATTCACCCTCCTGTCTTCACCTTCTCCTTCTCCTTCTTCTGCTTCTTCTGCTTCACCCTCCTGACATCACCTTCTCCTTCTCCTTCTTCTACTTCTTCTGATTCACCCTCCAGACCTCACCTTCTCCTTCTCCATCTTCTACTTCTTCTGATTCACCCTCCAGACTTCATCTTCTCCTTCTCCTTCTTCTGCTTCTTCTGATTCACCCTCCAGACTTCACCTTCTCCTTCTCCTTCTTCTGCTTCTTCTGATTCACCCTCTAGACTTCACCTTCTCCTTCTCCTTCTTCTACTTCTTCTGATTCACCCTCCAGACTTCACCTTCTCCTTCTCCTTCTTCTACTTCTTCTGATTCACCCTCCTGTCTTCACCTTCTCCTTCTCCTTCTTCTACTTCTTCTGATTCACCCTCCAGACTTCACCTTCTCCTTCTCCTTCTTCTGATTCTTCTGATTCACCCTCCAGACTTCAACTTCTCCTTCTCCTTCTTCTGCTTCTTCTGATTCACCCTCCTGACTTCACCTTCTCCTTCTCCTTCTTCTACTTCTTCTGATTCACCCTCCAGACTTCACCTTCTCCTTCTTCTACTTCATCTGATTCACCCTCCAGACTTCACCTTCTCCTTCTCCTTCTTCTGCTTCTTCTGATTCACCCTCCAGACTTCACCTTCTCCTTCTCCTTCTTCTGCTTCTTCTGATTCACCCTCCAGACTTCATCTTCTCCTTCTCCTTTTTCTGCTTCTTCTGATTCAACCTCCAGACTTCACCTTCTCCTTCTCCTTCTTCTGCTTCATCTGATTCACCCTCCAGACTTCGCCTTCTCCTTCTCCTTCTTCTACTTCTTCTGATTCACCCTCCAGACTGCACCTTCTCCTTCTCCTTCTTCTACTTCTTCTGATTCACCCTCCAGTCTTCACCTTCTCCTTCTCCTTCTTCTGCTTCTTCTGATTCTCCCTCCAGACTTCACCTTCTCCTTCTCCTTCTTCTGCTTCTTCTGATTCACCCTCCTGACTTCACCTTCTCCTTCTCCTTCTTCTGCTTCTACTGATTCACCCTCCAGACTTCATCTTCTCCTTCTCCTTCTTCTGCTTCTTCTGATTCACCCTCCAGACTTCACCTTCTCCTTCTCCTTCTTCTGCTTCTTCTGATTCACCCTCCAGACCTCACCTTCTCCTTCTCCTTCTTCTACTTCTTCTGATTCGCCCTCCAGACTTCCCCTTCTCCTTCTCCTTCTTCTACTTCTTCTGATTCACCCTCCAGACTTCACCTTCTCCTTCTCCTTCTTCTGCTTCTTCTGATTCACTCTTCAGAATTCACCTTCTCCTTCTCCTTCTTCTGCTTCTTCTGATTCATCCTCCAGACCACACCTTCTCCTTTTCCTTCTTCTACTTCTTCTGATTCACCCTCCAGACTTCATCTTCTCCTTCTCCTTCTTCTGCTTCTTCTGATTCACCCTCCAGACTTCACCTTCTCCTTCTCCTTCTTCTGCTTCTTCTGATTCACCCTCCAGACATCACCTTCTCCTTCTCCTTCTTCTACTTCTTCTGATTCACTCTCCAGACTTCACCTTCTCCTTCTCCTTCTTCTACTTCTTCTGATTCACCCTCCAGACTTCACCTTCTCCTTCTCCTTCTTCTGCTTCTTCTGATTCATCCTCCAGACTTCACCTTCTCCTTCTCCTTCTTCTGCTTCTTCTGATTTACCCTCCAGACTACATCTTCTCCTTCTCCTTCTTTTGCTTCTTCTGATTCACCCTCCAGACTTCACCTTCTCCTTCTCCTTCTTCTGCTTCTTCTGATTCACCCTCCAGACTTCGCCTTCTCCTTCTCCTTCTTCTGCTTCTTCTGATTCACCCTCCAGACTTCACCTTCTCCTTCTCCTTCTTCTACTTCTTCTGCTTCTCCCTCCAGACTTCACCTTCTCCTTCTCCTTCTTCTGCTTCTTCTGCTTCTCCCTCCAGACTTCACCTTCTCCTTCTCCTTCTTCTACTTCTTCTGATTCACCCTCCAGACTTCACCTTCTCCTTCTCCTTCTTCTACTTCTTCTGATTCACCCTCCAGACTTCACCTTCTTCTTCTCCTTCTTCTACTTCTTCTGATTCACCCTCCTGACTTCACCTTCTCCTTCTCCTTCTTCTGCTTCTTCTGCTTCACCCTCCAAACTTCTCCTTCTCCTTCTCCTTCTTCTGCTTCTTCTGCTTCACCCTCCAGACTTCACCTTCTCCTTCTCCTTCTTCTGCTTCTTCTGCTTCACCCTCCTGACTTCACCTTCTCCTTCTCCTTCTTCTACTTCTTCTGATTCACCCTCCAGACTTCAACTTCTCCTTCTCCTTCTTCTGCTTCTTCTGCTTCACCCTCCAGACTTCACCTTCTCCTTCTCCTTCATCTGCTTCTTCTGCTTCACCCTCCAAACTTCACCTTCTCCTTCTCCTTCTTCTGCTTCTTCTGCTTCACCCTCCTGACTTCACCTTCTCCTTCTCCTTCTTCTACTTCTTCTGATTCACCCTCCAGGCTTCACCTTCTCCTTCTCCTTCTTCTACTTCTTCTGATTCACCCTCCGGACTTCACCTTCTCCTTCTCCTTCTTCTACTTCTTCTGCTTCTCCCTCCAGACTTCACCTTCTCCTTCTCCTTCTTCTGCTTCTTCTGATTCACCCTCCACACATCACCTTCTCCTTCTCCTTCTTCTTCTTCTTCTGATTCACCCTCCAGACTTCACCTTCTCCTTCTCCTTCTTCTGCTTCTTCTGCTTCACCCTCCAGACTTCACCTTCTCCTTCTCCTTCTTCTGCTTCTTCTGCTTCACCCTCCAGACTTCACCTTCTCCTTCTCCTTCTTCTGCTTCTTCTGCTTCACCCTCCTGACTTCACCTTCTCCTTCTCCTTCTTCTACTTCTTCTGATTCACCCTCCAGACTTCACCTTCTCCTTCTCCTTCTTCTGCTTCTTCTGCTTCACCCTCCAGACTTCACCTTCTCCTTCTCCTTCATCTGCTTCATCTGCTTCACCCTCCAGACTTCACCTTCTCCTTCTCCTTCTTCTGCTTCTTCTGCTTCACCCTCCTGACTTCACCTTCTCCTTCTCCTTCTTCTACTTCTTCTGATTCACCCTACAGACTTCACCTTCTCCTTCTCCTTCTTCTACTTCTTCTGATTCACCCTCCGGACTTCACATTCTCCTTCTCCTTCTTCTACTTCTTCTGCTTCTCCCTCCAGACTTCACCTTCTCCTTCTCCTTCTTCTGCTTCTTCTGATTCACCCTCCACACTTCACCTTCTCCTTCTCCTTCTTCTTCTTCTTCTGATTCACCCTCCAGACTTCACCTTCTCCTTCTCCTTCTCCTACTTCTTCTGATTCACCCTCCAGACTTCACCTTCTTCTTCTCCTTCTTCCACTTCTTCTGATTCACCCTCCTGACTTCACCTTCTCCTTCTCCTTCTTCTGCTTCTTCTGCTTCACCCTCCAGACTTCACCTTCTCCTTCTCCTTCTTCTGCTTCTTCTGCTTCACCCTCCAGACTTCACCTTCTCCTTCTCCTTCTTCTGCTTCTTCTGCTTCACCCTCCTGACTTCACCTTCTCCTTCTCCTTCTTCTACTTCTTCTGATTCACCCTCCAGACTTCACCTTCTCCTTCTCCTTCTTCTGCTTCTTCTGCTTCACCCTCCAGACTTCACCTTCTCCTTCTCCTTCTGCTGCTTCTTCTGCTTCGCCCTCCAGACTTCACCTTCTCCTTCTCCTTCATCTGCTTCTTCTGCTTCACCCTCCAGACTTCACCTTCTCCTTCTCCTTCTTCTGCTTCTTCTGCTTCACCCTCCTGACATCACCTTCTCCTTCTCCTTCTTCTACTTCTTCTGATTCACCCTCCAGACTGCACCTTCTCCTTCTCCTTCTTCTGCTTCTTCTGCTTCACCCTCCAGACTTCACCTTCTCCTTCTCCTACTTCTGCTTCTTCTGCTGCGCCCTCCAGACTTCACCTTCTCCTTCTCCTTCTTCTGCTTCTTCTGCTTCACCCTCCTGACTTCACCTTCTCCTTCTCCTTCTTCTACTTCTTCTGCTTCACCCCCCTGACTTCACCTTCTCCTTCTCCTTCTTCTGCTTCTTCTGATTCACACTCCAAACTTCACCTTCTCCTTCTCCTTCTTCTGCTTCTTCTGATTCACCCTCCTGACTTCACCTTCTCCTTCTCCTTTTCTGCTTCTTTTGATTAACCATACAGACTTCACCTTCTTCTTCTCCTTCTTCTGCTTCTTCTGATTCACCCTCCAGACTTCACCTTCTCCTTCTCCTTCTTCTGCTTCTTCTGATTCACCCTCCAGACCTCACCTTCTCCTTCTCCATCTTCTACTTCTTCTGATTCACCCTCCAGACTTCATCTTCTCCTTCTCCTTCTTCTGCTTCTTCTGATTCACCCTCCAGACTTCACCTTCTCCTTCTCCTTCTTCTGCTTCTTCTGATTCACCCTCTAGACTTCACCTTCTCCTTCTCCTTCTTCTACTTCTTCTGATTCACCCTCCAGACTTCACCTTCTCCTTCTCCTTCTTCTACTTCTTCTGATTCACCCTCCTGTCTTCACCTTCTCCTTCTCCTTCTTCTACTTCTTCTGATTCACCCTCCAGACTTCACCTTCTCCTTCTCCTTCTTCTGATTCTTCTGATTCACCCTCCAGACTTCAACTTCTCCTTCTCCTTCTTCTGCTTCTTCTGATTCACCCTCCTGACTTCACCTTCTCCTTCTCCTTCTTCTACTTCTTCTGATTCACCCTCCTGACTTCACCTTCTCCTTCTCCTTCTTCTACCTCTTCTGCTTCACCCTCTAGACTTCACCTTCTCCTTCCCCTTCTTCTACTTCTTCTGATTCACCCTCCAGACTTCACCTTCTCCTTCTCCTTCTGCTGCTTCTTCTGATTCACCCTCCAGACTTCACCTTCTCCTTCTCCTTATTCTGCTTCTTCTGATTCACCCTCCAGACTTCACCTTTTCCTTCTCCTTCTTCTGCTTCTTCTGATTCACCCTCCAGACTTCACCTTCTCCTTCTCCTTCTTCTGCTTCTTCTGATTCACCCTCCAGACTGCACCTTCTCCTTCTCCTTCTTCTACTCTTCTGATTCACCCTCCAGACTTCATCTTCTCCTTCTCCTTCTTCTGCTTCTTCTGATTCACCCTCCAGACTTCACCTTCTCCTTCTCCTTCTTCTGCTTCTTCTGATTCACCCTCCAGACTTCACCTTCTCCTTCTCCTTCTTCTACTTCTTCTGATTCACCCTCCAGACTTCACCTTCTCCTTCTCCTTCTTCTACTTCTTCTGATTCACCCTCCAGACTTCACCTTCTCCTTCTCCTTCTTCTGCTTCTTCTGATTCACCGTCCAGACTTCACCTTCTCCTTCTCCTTCTTCTGCTTCTTCTGATTCACACTCCAGACTTCACCTTCTCCTTCTCCTTCTTCTGTTTCTTCTGATTCACCCTTCAGACTTCACCTTCTCCTTCTCCTTCTTCTGCTTCTTCTGATTCACCCTCCAGACCACACCTTCTCCTTCTCCTTCTTCTACTTCTTCTGATTCACCCTCCAGACTTCATCTTCTCCTTCTCCTTCTTCTGCTTCTTCTGATTCACCCTCCAGACTTCACCTTCTCCTTCTCCTTCTTCTGCTTCTTCTGATTCACCTTCCAGACTTCACCTTCTCCTTCTCCTTCTTCTACTTCTTCTGATTCACCCTCCAGACTTCACCTTCTCCTTCTCCTTCTTCTACTTCTTCTGATTCACCCTCCAGACTTCACCTTCTCCTTCTCCTTCTTCTGCTTCTTCTGATTCACCCTCCAGACTTCACCTTCTCCTTCTCCTTCTTCTGCTTCTTCTGATTCACCCTCCAGACTTCATCTTCTCCTTCTCCTTCTTCTGCTTCATCTGATTCAACCTCCAGACTTCACCTTCTCCTTCTCCTTCTTCTGCTTCATCTGATTCACCCTCCAGACTTCGCCTTCTCCTTCTCCTTCTTCTACTTCTTCTGATTCAACCTCCAGACTGCACCTTCTCCTTCTCCTTCTTCTACTTCTTCTGATTCACCCTCCAGTCTTCACCTTCTCCTTCTCCTTCTTCTGCTTCTTCTGATTCACCCTCCAGACTTCACCTTCTCCTTCTCCTTCTTCTGCTTCTTCTGATTCACCCTCCTGACTTCACCTTCTCCTTCTCCTTCTTCTGCTTCTACTGATTCACCCTCCAGACTTCATCTTCTCCTTCTCCTTCTTCTGCTTCTTCTGATTCACCCTCCAGACTTCACCTTCTCCTTCTCCTTCTTCTGCTTCTTCTGCTTCACCCTCCTGACTTCACCTTCTCCTTCTCCTTCTTCTACTTCTTCTGATTCACCCTCCAGACTTCACCTTCTCCTTCTCCTTCTTCTACTTCTTCTGATTCACCCTCCGGACTTCACCTTCTCCTTCTCCTTCTTCTACTTCTTCTGCTTCTCCCTCCAGACTTCACCTTCTCCTTCTCCTTCTTCTGCTTCTTCTGATTCACCCTCCACACATCACCTTCTCCTTCTCCTTCTTCTTCTTCTTCTGATTCACCCTCCAGACTTCACCTTCTCCTTCTCCTTCTTCTGCTTCTTCTGCTTCACCCTCCAGACTTCACCTTCTCCTTCTCCTTCTTCTGCTTCTTCTGCTTCACCCTCCAGACTTCACCTTCTCCTTCTCCTTCTTCTGCTTCTTCTGCTTCACCCTCCTGACTTCACCTTCTCCTTCTCCTTCTTCTACTTCTTCTGATTCACCCTCCAGACTTCACCTTCTCCTTCTCCTTCTTCTGCTTCTTCTGCTTCACCCTCCAGACTTCACCTTCTCCTTCTCCTTCATCTGCTTCATCTGCTTCACCCTCCAGACTTCACCTTCTCCTTCTCCTTCTTCTGCTTCTTCTGCTTCACCCTCCTGACTTCACCTTCTCCTTCTCCTTCTTCTACTTCTTCTGATTCACCCTACAGACTTCACCTTCTCCTTCTCCTTCTTCTACTTCTTCTGATTCACCCTCCGGACTTCACATTCTCCTTCTCCTTCTTCTACTTCTTCTGCTTCTCCCTCCAGACTTCACCTTCTCCTTCTCCTTCTTCTGCTTCTTCTGATTCACCCTCCACACTTCACCTTCTCCTTCTCCTTCTTCTTCTTCTTCTGATTCACCCTCCAGACTTCACCTTCTCCTTCTCCTTCTCCTACTTCTTCTGATTCACCCTCCAGACTTCACCTTCTTCTTCTCCTTCTTCCACTTCTTCTGATTCACCCTCCTGACTTCACCTTCTCCTTCTCCTTCTTCTGCTTCTTCTGCTTCACCCTCCAGACTTCACCTTCTCCTTCTCCTTCTTCTGCTTCTTCTGCTTCACCCTCCAGACTTCACCTTCTCCTTCTCCTTCTTCTGCTTCTTCTGCTTCACCCTCCTGACTTCACCTTCTCCTTCTCCTTCTTCTACTTCTTCTGATTCACCCTCCAGACTTCACCTTCTCCTTCTCCTTCTTCTGCTTCTTCTGCTTCACCCTCCAGACTTCACCTTCTCCTTCTCCTTCTGCTGCTTCTTCTGCTTCGCCCTCCAGACTTCACCTTCTCCTTCTCCTTCATCTGCTTCTTCTGCTTCACCCTCCAGACTTCACCTTCTCCTTCTCCTTCTTCTGCTTCTTCTGCTTCACCCTCCTGACATCACCTTCTCCTTCTCCTTCTTCTACTTCTTCTGATTCACCCTCCAGACTGCACCTTCTCCTTCTCCTTCTTCTGCTTCTTCTGCTTCACCCTCCAGACTTCACCTTCTCCTTCTCCTACTTCTGCTTCTTCTGCTGCGCCCTCCAGACTTCACCTTCTCCTTCTCCTTCTTCTGCTTCTTCTGCTTCACCCTCCTGACTTCACCTTCTCCTTCTCCTTCTTCTACTTCTTCTGCTTCACCCCCCTGACTTCACCTTCTCCTTCTCCTTCTTCTGCTTCTTCTGATTCACACTCCAAACTTCACCTTCTCCTTCTCCTTCTTCTGCTTCTTCTGATTCACCCTCCTGACTTCACCTTCTCCTTCTCCTTTTCTGCTTCTTTTGATTAACCATACAGACTTCACCTTCTTCTTCTCCTTCTTCTGCTTCTTCTGATTCACCCTCCAGACTTCACCTTCTCCTTCTCCTTCTTCTGCTTCTTCTGATTCACCCTCCAGACCTCACCTTCTCCTTCTCCATCTTCTACTTCTTCTGATTCACCCTCCAGACTTCATCTTCTCCTTCTCCTTCTTCTGCTTCTTCTGATTCACCCTCCAGACTTCACCTTCTCCTTCTCCTTCTTCTGCTTCTTCTGATTCACCCTCTAGACTTCACCTTCTCCTTCTCCTTCTTCTACTTCTTCTGATTCACCCTCCAGACTTCACCTTCTCCTTCTCCTTCTTCTACTTCTTCTGATTCACCCTCCTGTCTTCACCTTCTCCTTCTCCTTCTTCTACTTCTTCTGATTCACCCTCCAGACTTCACCTTCTCCTTCTCCTTCTTCTGATTCTTCTGATTCACCCTCCAGACTTCAACTTCTCCTTCTCCTTCTTCTGCTTCTTCTGATTCACCCTCCTGACTTCACCTTCTCCTTCTCCTTCTTCTACTTCTTCTGATTCACCCTCCTGACTTCACCTTCTCCTTCTCCTTCTTCTACCTCTTCTGCTTCACCCTCTAGACTTCACCTTCTCCTTCCCCTTCTTCTACTTCTTCTGATTCACCCTCCAGACTTCACCTTCTCCTTCTCCTTCTGCTGCTTCTTCTGATTCACCCTCCAGACTTCACCTTCTCCTTCTCCTTATTCTGCTTCTTCTGATTCACCCTCCAGACTTCACCTTTTCCTTCTCCTTCTTCTGCTTCTTCTGATTCACCCTCCAGACTTCACCTTCTCCTTCTCCTTCTTCTGCTTCTTCTGATTCACCCTCCAGACTGCACCTTCTCCTTCTCCTTCTTCTACTCTTCTGATTCACCCTCCAGACTTCATCTTCTCCTTCTCCTTCTTCTGCTTCTTCTGATTCACCCTCCAGACTTCACCTTCTCCTTCTCCTTCTTCTGCTTCTTCTGATTCACCCTCCAGACTTCACCTTCTCCTTCTCCTTCTTCTACTTCTTCTGATTCACCCTCCAGACTTCACCTTCTCCTTCTCCTTCTTCTACTTCTTCTGATTCACCCTCCAGACTTCACCTTCTCCTTCTCCTTCTTCTGCTTCTTCTGATTCACCGTCCAGACTTCACCTTCTCCTTCTCCTTCTTCTGCTTCTTCTGATTCACACTCCAGACTTCACCTTCTCCTTCTCCTTCTTCTGTTTCTTCTGATTCACCCTTCAGACTTCACCTTCTCCTTCTCCTTCTTCTGCTTCTTCTGATTCACCCTCCAGACCACACCTTCTCCTTCTCCTTCTTCTACTTCTTCTGATTCACCCTCCAGACTTCATCTTCTCCTTCTCCTTCTTCTGCTTCTTCTGATTCACCCTCCAGACTTCACCTTCTCCTTCTCCTTCTTCTGCTTCTTCTGATTCACCTTCCAGACTTCACCTTCTCCTTCTCCTTCTTCTACTTCTTCTGATTCACCCTCCAGACTTCACCTTCTCCTTCTCCTTCTTCTACTTCTTCTGATTCACCCTCCAGACTTCACCTTCTCCTTCTCCTTCTTCTGCTTCTTCTGATTCACCCTCCAGACTTCACCTTCTCCTTCTCCTTCTTCTGCTTCTTCTGATTCACCCTCCAGACTTCATCTTCTCCTTCTCCTTCTTCTGCTTCATCTGATTCAACCTCCAGACTTCACCTTCTCCTTCTCCTTCTTCTGCTTCATCTGATTCACCCTCCAGACTTCGCCTTCTCCTTCTCCTTCTTCTACTTCTTCTGATTCAACCTCCAGACTGCACCTTCTCCTTCTCCTTCTTCTACTTCTTCTGATTCACCCTCCAGTCTTCACCTTCTCCTTCTCCTTCTTCTGCTTCTTCTGATTCACCCTCCAGACTTCACCTTCTCCTTCTCCTTCTTCTGCTTCTTCTGATTCACCCTCCTGACTTCACCTTCTCCTTCTCCTTCTTCTGCTTCTACTGATTCACCCTCCAGACTTCATCTTCTCCTTCTCCTTCTTCTGCTTCTTCTGATTCACCCTCCAGACTTCACCTTCTCCTTCTCCTTCTTCTGCTTCTTCTGATTCATCCTCCAGACCACACCTTCTCCTTCTCCTTCTTCTACTTCTTCTGATTCACCCTCCAGACTTCACCTTCTCCTTCTCCTTCTTCTGCTTCTTCTGATTCACCCTCCAGACCTCACCTTCTCCTTCTCCTTCTTCTACTTCTTCTGATTCGCCCTCCAGACTTCACCTTCTCCTTCTCCTTCTTCTACTTCTTCTGATTCACCCTCCAGACTTCACCTTCTCCTTCTCCTTCTTCTGCTTCTTCTGATTCATCCTCCAGACCACACCTTCTCCTTCTCCTTCTTCTACTTCTTCTGATTCACCCTCCAGACTTCACCTTCTCCTTCTCCTTCTTCTGCTTCTTCTGATTCACCCTCCAGACTTCACCTTCTCCTTCTCCTTCTTCTGCTTCTTCTGATTCACCCTCCAGACTTCACCTTTTCCTTCTCCTTCTTCTGCTTCTTCTGATTCACCCTCCAGACTTCACCTTCTCCTTCTCCTTCTTCTGCTTCTTCTGATTCACCCTCCAGACTGCACCTTCTCCTTCTCCTTCTTCTACTCTTCTGATTCACCCTCCAGACTTCATCTTCTCCTTCTCCTTCTTCTGCTTCTTCTGATTCACCCTCCAGACTTCACCTTCTCCTTCTCCTTCTTCTGCTTCTTCTGATTCACCCTCCAGACTTCACCTTCTCCTTCTCCTTCTTCTACTTCTTCTGATTCACCCTCCAGACTTCACCTTCTCCTTCTCCTTCTTCTACTTCTTCTGATTCACCCTCCAGACTTCACCTTCTCCTTCTCCTTCTTCTGCTTCTTCTGATTCACCGTCCAGACTTCACCTTCTCCTTCTCCTTCTTCTGCTTCTTCTGATTCACCCTCCAAACTTCACCTTCTCCTTCTCCTTCTTCTGTTTCTTCTGATTCACCCTTCAGACTTCACCTTCTCCTTCTCCTTCTTCTGCTTCTTCTGATTCACCCTCCAGACCACACCTTCTCCTTCTCCTTCTTCTACTTCTTCTGATTCACCCTCCAGACTTCATCTTCTCCTTCTCCTTCTTCTGCTTCTTCTGATTCACCCTCCAGACTTCACCTTCTCCTTCTCCTTCTTCTGCTTCTTCTGATTCACCCTCCAGACTTCACCTTCTCCTTCTCCTTCTTCTACTTCTTCTGATTCACCCTCCAGACTTCACCTTCTCCTTCTCCTTCTTCTACTTCTTCTGATTCACCCTCCAGACTTCACCTTCTCCTTCTCCTTCTTCTGCTTCTTCTGATTCACCCTCCAGACTTCACCTTCTCCTTCTCCTTCTTCTGCTTCTTCTGATTCACCCTCCAGACTTCATCTTCTCCTTCTCCTTCTTCTGCTTCATCTGATTCAACCTCCAGACTTCACCTTCTCCTTCTCCTTCTTCTGCTTCATCTGATTCACCCTCCAGACTTCGCCTTCTCCTTCTCCTTCTTCTACTTCTTATGATTCAACCTCCAGACTGCACCTTCTCCTTCTCCTTCTTCTACTTCTTCTGATTCACCCACCAGTCTTCACCTTCTCCTTCTCCTTCTTCTGCTTCTTCTGATTCACCCTCCAGACTTCACCTTCTCCTTCTCCTTCTTCTGCTTCTTCTGATTCACCCTCCTGACTTCACCTTCTCCTTCTCCTTCTTCTGCTTCTACTGATTCACCCTCCAGACTTCATCTTCTCCTTCTCCTTCTTCTGCTTCTTCTGATTCACCCTCCAGACTTCACCTTCTCCTTCTCCTTCTTCTGCTTCTTCTGATTCACCCTCCAGACCTCACCTTCTCCTTCTCCTTCTTCTACTTCTTCTGATTCGCCCTCCAGACTTCACCTTCTCCTTCTCCTTCTTCTACTTCTTCTGATTCACCCTCCAGACTTCACCTTCTCCTTCTCCTTCTTCTGCTTCTTCTGATTCACTCTTCAGACTTCACCTTCTCCTTCTCCTTCTTCTGCTTCTTCTGATTCATCCTCCAGGCCACACCTTCTCCTTCTCCTTCTTCTACTTCTTCTGATTCACCCTCCAGACTTCACCTTCTCCTTCTCCTTCTTCTGCTTCTTCTGATTCACCCTCCAGACTTCACCTTCTCCTTCTCCTTCTTCTGCTTCTTCTGATTCACCCTCCAGACTTCACCTTCTCCTTCTCCTTCTTCTGCATCTTCTGATTCACCCTCCAGACTTCATCTTCTCCTTCTCCTTCTTCTGCTTCTTCTGATTCACCCTCCAGACTTCACCTTCTCCTTCTCCTTCTTCTGCTTCTTCTGATTCACCGTCCAGACTTCACCTTCTCCTTCTCCTTCTTCTGCTTCTTCTGATTCACCCTCCAAACTTCACCTTCTCCTTCTCCTTCTTCTGTTTCTTCTGATTCACCCTTCAGACTTCACCTTCTCCTTCTCCTTCTTCTGCTTCTTCTGATTCACCCTCCAGACCACACCTTCTCCTTCTCCTTCTTCTACTTCTTCTGATTCACCCTCCAGACTTCATCTTCTCCTTCTCCTTCTTCTGCTTCTTCTGATTCACCCTCCAGACTTCACCTTCTCCTTCTCCTTCTTCTGCTTCTTCTGATTCACCCTCCAGACTTCACCTTCTCCTTCTCCTTCTTCTACTTCTTCTGATTCACCCTCCAGACTTCACCTTCTCCTTCTCCTTCTTCTACTTCTTCTGATTCACCCTCCAGACTTCACCTTCTCCTTCTCCTTCTTCTGCTTCTTCTGATTCACCCTCCAGACTTCACCTTCTCCTTCTCCTTCTTCTGCTTCTTCTGATTCACCCTCCAGACTTCATCTTCTCCTTCTCCTTCTTCTGCTTCATCTGATTCAACCTCCAGACTTCACCTTCTCCTTCTCCTTCTTCTGCTTCATCTGATTCACCCTCCAGACTTCGCCTTCTCCTTCTCCTTCTTCTACTTCTTATGATTCAACCTCCAGACTGCACCTTCTCCTTCTCCTTCTTCTACTTCTTCTGATTCACCCACCAGTCTTCACCTTCTCCTTCTCCTTCTTCTGCTTCTTCTGATTCACCCTCCAGACTTCACCTTCTCCTTCTCCTTCTTCTGCTTCTTCTGATTCACCCTCCTGACTTCACCTTCTCCTTCTCCTTCTTCTGCTTCTACTGATTCACCCTCCAGACTTCATCTTCTCCTTCTCCTTCTTCTGCTTCTTCTGATTCACCCTCCAGACTTCACCTTCTCCTTCTCCTTCTTCTGCTTCTTCTGATTCACCCTCCAGACCTCACCTTCTCCTTCTCCTTCTTCTACTTCTTCTGATTCGCCCTCCAGACTTCACCTTCTCCTTCTCCTTCTTCTACTTCTTCTGATTCACCCTCCAGACTTCACCTTCTCCTTCTCCTTCTTCTGCTTCTTCTGATTCACTCTTCAGACTTCACCTTCTCCTTCTCCTTCTTCTGCTTCTTCTGATTCATCCTCCAGGCCACACCTTCTCCTTCTCCTTCTTCTACTTCTTCTGATTCACCCTCCAGACTTCACCTTCTCCTTCTCCTTCTTCTGCTTCTTCTGATTCACCCTCCAGACTTCACCTTCTCCTTCTCCTTCTTCTGCTTCTTCTGATTCACCCTCCAGACTTCACCTTCTCCTTCTCCTTCTTCTGCATCTTCTGATTCACCCTCCAGACTTCATCTTCTCCTTCTCCTTCTTCTGCTTCTTCTGATTCACCCTCCAGACTTCACCTTCTCCTTCTCCTTCTTCTACTTCTTCTGATTCACCCTCCAGACTTCACCTTCTCCTTCTCCTTCTTCTGCTTCTTCTGCTTCACCCTCCTGACTTCACCTTCTCCTTCTCCTTCTTCTACTTCTTCTGATTCACCCTCCAGACTTCACCTTCTCCTTCTCCTTCTTCTGCTTCTTCTGCTTCACCCTCCAGACTTCACCTTCTCCTTCTCCTTCATCTGCTTCATCTGCTTCACCCTCCAGACTTCACCTTCTCCTTCTCCTTCTTCTGCTTCTTCTGCTTCACCCTCCTGACTTCACCTTCTCCTTCTCCTTCTTCTACTTCTTCTGATTCACCCTACAGACTTCACCTTCTCCTTCTCCTTCTTCTACTTCTTCTGATTCACCCTCCGGACTTCACATTCTCCTTCTCCTTCTTCTACTTCTTCTGCTTCTCCCTCCAGACTTCACCTTCTCCTTCTCCTTCTTCTGCTTCTTCTGATTCACCCTCCACACTTCACCTTCTCCTTCTCCTTCTTCTTCTTCTTCTGATTCACCCTCCAGACTTCACCTTCTCCTTCTCCTTCTCCTACTTCTTCTGATTCACCCTCCAGACTTCACCTTCTTCTTCTCCTTCTTCCACTTCTTCTGATTCACCCTCCTGACTTCACCTTCTCCTTCTCCTTCTTCTGCTTCTTCTGCTTCACCCTCCAGACTTCACCTTCTCCTTCTCCTTCTTCTGCTTCTT
Source organism: Somniosus microcephalus (assembly GCF_052327205.1). NCBI lineage: Eukaryota > Metazoa > Chordata > Chondrichthyes > Squaliformes > Somniosidae > Somniosus > Somniosus microcephalus. Next base: position 196,915 of record NW_028225215.1, read on the forward strand.
CTGCTTCACCCTCCAGACTTCACCTTCTCCTTCTCCTTCTTCTGCTTCTTCTGCTTCACCCTCCTGACTTCACCTTCTCCTTCTCCTTCTTCTACTTCTTCTGATTCACCCTCCAGACTTCACCTTCTCCTTCTCCTTCTTCTGCTTCTTCTGCTTCACCCTCCAGACTTCACCTTCTCCTTCTCCTTCTGCTGCTTCTTCTGCTTCGCCCTCCAGACTTCACCTTCTCCTTCTCCTTCATCTGCTTCTTCTGCTTCACCCTCCAGACTTCACCTTCTCCTTCTCCTTCTTCTGCTTCTTCTGCTTCACCCTCCTGACATCACCTTCTCCTTCTCCTTCTTCTACTTCTTCTGATTCACACTCCAGACTGCACCTTCTCCTTCTCCTTCTTCTGCTTCTTCTGCTTCACCCTCCAGACTTCACCTTCTCCTTCTCCTACTTCTGCTTCTTCTGCTGCGCCCTCCAGACTTCACCTTCTCCTTCTCCTTCTTCTGCTTCTTCTGCTTCACCCTCCTGACTTCACCTTCTCCTTCTCCTTCTTCTACTTCTTCTGCTTCACCCCCCTGACTTCACCTTCTCCTTCTCCTTCTTCTGCTTCTTCTGATTCACACTCCAAACTTCACCTTCTCCTTCTCCTTCTTCTGCTTCTTCTGATTCACCCTCCTGACTTCACCTTCTCCTTCTCCTTTTCTGCTTCTTTTGATTAACCATACAGACTTCACCTTCTTCTTCTCCTTCTTCTGCTTCTTCTGATTCACCCTCCAGACTTCACCTTCTCCTTCTCCTTCTTCTGCTTCTTCTGATTCACCCTCCAGACCTCACCTTCTCCTTCTCCATCTTCTACTTCTTCTGATTCACCCTCCAGACTTCATCTTCTCCTTCTCTTCTTCTGCTTCTTCTGATTCACCCTCCAGACTTCACCTTCTCCTTCTCCTTCTTCTGCTTCTTCTGATTCACCCTCTAGACTTCACCTTCTCCTTCTCCTTCTTCTACTTCTTCTGATTCACCCTCCAGACTTCACCTTCTCCTTCTCCTTCTTCTACTTCTTCTGATTCACCCTCCTGTCTTCACCTTCTCCTTCTCCTTCTTCTACTTCTTCTGATTCACCCTCCAGACTTCACCTTCTCCTTCTCCTTCTTCTGATTCTTCTGATTCACCCTCCAGACTTCAACTTCTCCTTCTCCTTCTTCTGCTTCTTCTGATTCACCCTCCTGACTTCACCTTCTCCTTCTCCTTCTTCTACTTCTTCTGATTCACCCTCCTGACTTCACCTTCTCCTTCTCCTTCTTCTACCTCTTCTGCTTCACCCTCTAGACTTCACCTTCTCCTTCCCCTTCTTCTACTTCTTCTGATTCACCCTCCAGACTTCACCTTCTCCTTCTCCTTCTGCTGCTTCTTCTGATTCACCCTCCAGACTTCACCTTCTCCTTCTCCTTATTCTGCTTCTTCTGATTCACCCTCCAGACTTCACCTTTTCCTTCTCCTTCTTCTGCTTCTTCTGATTCACCCTCCAGACTTCACCTTCTCCTTCTCCTTCTTCTGCTTCTTCTGATTCACCCTCCAGACTGCACCTTCTCCTTCTCCTTCTTCTACTCTTCTGATTCACCCTCCAGACTTCATCTTCTCCTTCTCCTTCTTCTGCTTCTTCTGATTCACCCTCCAGACTTCACCTTCTCCTTCTCCTTCTTCTGCTTCTTCTGATTCACCCTCCAGACTTCACCTTCTCCTTCTCCTTCTTCTACTTCTTCTGATTCACCCTCCAGACTTCACCTTCTCCTTCTCCTTCTTCTACTTCTTCTGATTCACCCTCCAGACTTCACCTTCTCCTTCTCCTTCTTCTGCTTCTTCTGATTCACCGTCCAGACTTCACCTTCTCCTTCTCCTTCTTCTGCTTCTTCTGATTCACACTCCAGACTTCACCTTCTCCTTCTCCTTCTTCTGTTTCTTCTGATTCACCCTTCAGACTTCACCTTCTCCTTCTCCTTCTTCTGCTTCTTCTGATTCACCCTCCAGACCACACCTTCTCCTTCTCCTTCTTCTACTTCTTCTGATTCACCCTCCAGACTTCATCTTCTCCTTCTCCTTCTTCTGCTTCTTCTGATTCACCCTCCAGACTTCACCTTCTCCTTCTCCTTCTTCTGCTTCTTCTGATTCACCTTCCAGACTTCACCTTCTCCTTCTCCTTCTTCTACTTCTTCTGATTCACCCTCCAGACTTCACCTTCTCCTTCTCCTTCTTCTACTTCTTCTGATTCACCCTCCAGACTTCACCTTCTCCTTCTCCTTCTTCTGCTTCTTCTGATTCACCCTCCAGACTTCACCTTCTCCTTCTCCTTCTTCTGCTTCTTCTGATTCACCCTCCAGACTTCATCTTCTCCTTCTCCTTCTTCTGCTTCATCTGATTCAACCTCCAGACTTCACCTTCTCCTTCTCCTTCTTCTGCTTCATCTGATTCACCCTCCAGACTTCGCCTTCTCCTTCTCCTTCTTCTACTTCTTCTGATTCAACCTCCAGACTGCACCTTCTCCTTCTCCTTCTTCTACTTCTTCTGATTCACCCTCCAGTCTTCACCTTCTCCTTCTCCTTCTTCTGCTTCTTCTGATTCACCCTCCAGACTTCACCTTCTCCTTCTCCTTCTTCTGCTTCTTCTGATTCACCCTCCTGACTTCACCTTCTCCTTCTCCTTCTTCTGCTTCTACTGATTCACCCTCCAGACTTCATCTTCTCCTTCTCCTTCTTCTGCTTCTTCTGATTCACCCTCCAGACTTCACCTTCTCCTTCTCCTTCTTCTGCTTCTTCTGCTTCACCCTCCTGACTTCACCTTCTCCTTCTCCTTCTTCTACTTCTTCTGATTCACCCTCCAGACTTCACCTTCTCCTTCTCCTTCTTCTACTTCTTCTGATTCACCCTCCGGACTTCACCTTCTCCTTCTCCTTCTTCTACTTCTTCTGCTTCTCCCTCCAGACTTCACCTTCTCCTTCTCCTTCTTCTGCTTCTTCTGATTCACCCTCCACACATCACCTTCTCCTTCTCCTTCTTCTTCTTCTTCTGATTCACCCTCCAGACTTCACCTTCTCCTTCTCCTTCTTCTGCTTCTTCTGCTTCACCCTCCAGACTTCACCTTCTCCTTCTCCTTCTTCTGCTTCTTCTGCTTCACCCTCCAGACTTCACCTTCTCCTTCTCCTTCTTCTGCTTCTTCTGCTTCACCCTCCTGACTTCACCTTCTCCTTCTCCTTCTTCTACTTCTTCTGATTCACCCTCCAGACTTCACCTTCTCCTTCTCCTTCTTCTGCTTCTTCTGCTTCACCCTCCAGACTTCACCTTCTCCTTCTCCTTCATCTGCTTCATCTGCTTCACCCTCCAGACTTCACCTTCTCCTTCTCCTTCTTCTGCTTCTTCTGCTTCACCCTCCTGACTTCACCTTCTCCTTCTCCTTCTTCTACTTCTTCTGATTCACCCTACAGACTTCACCTTCTCCTTCTCCTTCTTCTACTTCTTCTGATTCACCCTCCGGACTTCACATTCTCCTTCTCCTTCTTCTACTTCTTCTGCTTCTCCCTCCAGACTTCACCTTCTCCTTCTCCTTCTTCTGCTTCTTCTGATTCACCCTCCACACTTCACCTTCTCCTTCTCCTTCTTCTTCTTCTTCTGATTCACCCTCCAGACTTCACCTTCTCCTTCTCCTTCTCCTACTTCTTCTGATTCACCCTCCAGACTTCACCTTCTTCTTCTCCTTCTTCCACTTCTTCTGATTCACCCTCCTGACTTCACCTTCTCCTTCTCCTTCTTCTGCTTCTTCTGCTTCACCCTCCAGACTTCACCTTCTCCTTCTCCTTCTTCTGCTTCTTCTGCTTCACCCTCCAGACTTCACCTTCTCCTTCTCCTTCTTCTGCTTCTTCTGCTTCACCCTCCTGACTTCACCTTCTCCTTCTCCTTCTTCTACTTCTTCTGATTCACCCTCCAGACTTCACCTTCTCCTTCTCCTTCTTCTGCTTCTTCTGCTTCACCCTCCAGACTTCACCTTCTCCTTCTCCTTCTGCTGCTTCTTCTGCTTCGCCCTCCAGACTTCACCTTCTCCTTCTCCTTCATCTGCTTCTTCTGCTTCACCCTCCAGACTTCACCTTCTCCTTCTCCTTCTTCTGCTTCTTCTGCTTCACCCTCCTGACATCACCTTCTCCTTCTCCTTCTTCTACTTCTTCTGATTCACCCTCCAGACTGCACCTTCTCCTTCTCCTTCTTCTGCTTCTTCTGCTTCACCCTCCAGACTTCACCTTCTCCTTCTCCTACTTCTGCTTCTTCTGCTGCGCCCTCCAGACTTCACCTTCTCCTTCTCCTTCTTCTGCTTCTTCTGCTTCACCCTCCTGACTTCACCTTCTCCTTCTCCTTCTTCTACTTCTTCTGCTTCACCCCCCTGACTTCACCTTCTCCTTCTCCTTCTTCTGCTTCTTCTGATTCACACTCCAAACTTCACCTTCTCCTTCTCCTTCTTCTGCTTCTTCTGATTCACCCTCCTGACTTCACCTTCTCCTTCTCCTTTTCTGCTTCTTTTGATTAACCATACAGACTTCACCTTCTTCTTCTCCTTCTTCTGCTTCTTCTGATTCACCCTCCAGACTTCACCTTCTCCTTCTCCTTCTTCTGCTTCTTCTGATTCACCCTCCAGACCTCACCTTCTCCTTCTCCATCTTCTACTTCTTCTGATTCACCCTCCAGACTTCATCTTCTCCTTCTCCTTCTTCTGCTTCTTCTGATTCACCCTCCAGACTTCACCTTCTCCTTCTCCTTCTTCTGCTTCTTCTGATTCACCCTCTAGACTTCACCTTCTCCTTCTCCTTCTTCTACTTCTTCTGATTCACCCTCCAGACTTCACCTTCTCCTTCTCCTTCTTCTACTTCTTCTGATTCACCCTCCTGTCTTCACCTTCTCCTTCTCCTTCTTCTACTTCTTCTGATTCACCCTCCAGACTTCACCTTCTCCTTCTCCTTCTTCTGATTCTTCTGATTCACCCTCCAGACTTCAACTTCTCCTTCTCCTTCTTCTGCTTCTTCTGATTCACCCTCCTGACTTCACCTTCTCCTTCTCCTTCTTCTACTTCTTCTGATTCACCCTCCTGACTTCACCTTCTCCTTCTCCTTCTTCTACCTCTTCTGCTTCACCCTCTAGACTTCACCTTCTCCTTCCCCTTCTTCTACTTCTTCTGATTCACCCTCCAGACTTCACCTTCTCCTTCTCCTTCTGCTGCTTCTTCTGATTCACCCTCCAGACTTCACCTTCTCCTTCTCCTTATTCTGCTTCTTCTGATTCACCCTCCAGACTTCACCTTTTCCTTCTCCTTCTTCTGCTTCTTCTGATTCACCCTCCAGACTTCACCTTCTCCTTCTCCTTCTTCTGCTTCTTCTGATTCACCCTCCAGACTGCACCTTCTCCTTCTCCTTCTTCTACTCTTCTGATTCACCCTCCAGACTTCATCTTCTCCTTCTCCTTCTTCTGCTTCTTCTGATTCACCCTCCAGACTTCACCTTCTCCTTCTCCTTCTTCTGCTTCTTCTGATTCACCCTCCAGACTTCACCTTCTCCTTCTCCTTCTTCTACTTCTTCTGATTCACCCTCCAGACTTCACCTTCTCCTTCTCCTTCTTCTACTTCTTCTGATTCACCCTCCAGACTTCACCTTCTCCTTCTCCTTCTTCTGCTTCTTCTGATTCACCGTCCAGACTTCACCTTCTCCTTCTCCTTCTTCTGCTTCTTCTGATTCACACTCCAGACTTCACCTTCTCCTTCTCCTTCTTCTGTTTCTTCTGATTCACCCTTCAGACTTCACCTTCTCCTTCTCCTTCTTCTGCTTCTTCTGATTCACCCTCCAGACCACACCTTCTCCTTCTCCTTCTTCTACTTCTTCTGATTCACCCTCCAGACTTCATCTTCTCCTTCTCCTTCTTCTGCTTCTTCTGATTCACCCTCCAGACTTCACCTTCTCCTTCTCCTTCTTCTGCTTCTTCTGATTCACCTTCCAGACTTCACCTTCTCCTTCTCCTTCTTCTACTTCTTCTGATTCACCCTCCAGACTTCACCTTCTCCTTCTCCTTCTTCTACTTCTTCTGATTCACCCTCCAGACTTCACCTTCTCCTTCTCCTTCTTCTGCTTCTTCTGATTCACCCTCCAGACTTCACCTTCTCCTTCTCCTTCTTCTGCTTCTTCTGATTCACCCTCCAGACTTCATCTTCTCCTTCTCCTTCTTCTGCTTCATCTGATTCAACCTCCAGACTTCACCTTCTCCTTCTCCTTCTTCTGCTTCATCTGATTCACCCTCCAGACTTCGCCTTCTCCTTCTCCTTCTTCTACTTCTTCTGATTCAACCTCCAGACTGCACCTTCTCCTTCTCCTTCTTCTACTTCTTCTGATTCACCCTCCAGTCTTCACCTTCTCCTTCTCCTTCTTCTGCTTCTTCTGATTCACCCTCCAGACTTCACCTTCTCCTTCTCCTTCTTCTGCTTCTTCTGATTCACCCTCCTGACTTCACCTTCTCCTTCTCCTTCTTCTGCTTCTACTGATTCACCCTCCAGACTTCATCTTCTCCTTCTCCTTCTTCTGCTTCTTCTGATTCACCCTCCAGACTTCACCTTCTCCTTCTCCTTCTTCTGCTTCTTCTGATTCATCCTCCAGACCACACCTTCTCCTTCTCCTTCTTCTACTTCTTCTGATTCACCCTCCAGACTTCACCTTCTCCTTCTCCTTCTTCTGCTTCTTCTGATTCACCCTCCAGACCTCACCTTCTCCTTCTCCTTCTTCTACTTCTTCTGATTCGCCCTCCAGACTTCACCTTCTCCTTCTCCTTCTTCTACTTCTTCTGATTCACCCTCCAGACTTCACCTTCTCCTTCTCCTTCTTCTGCTTCTTCTGATTCATCCTCCAGACCACACCTTCTCCTTCTCCTTCTTCTACTTCTTCTGATTCACCCTCCAGACTTCACCTTCTCCTTCTCCTTCTTCTGCTTCTTCTGATTCACCCTCCAGACTTCACCTTCTCCTTCTCCTTCTTCTGCTTCTTCTGATTCACCCTCCAGACTTCACCTTTTCCTTCTCCTTCTTCTGCTTCTTCTGATTCACCCTCCAGACTTCACCTTCTCCTTCTCCTTCTTCTGCTTCTTCTGATTCACCCTCCAGACTGCACCTTCTCCTTCTCCTTCTTCTACTCTTCTGATTCACCCTCCAGACTTCATCTTCTCCTTCTCCTTCTTCTGCTTCTTCTGATTCACCCTCCAGACTTCACCTTCTCCTTCTCCTTCTTCTGCTTCTTCTGATTCACCCTCCAGACTTCACCTTCTCCTTCTCCTTCTTCTACTTCTTCTGATTCACCCTCCAGACTTCACCTTCTCCTTCTCCTTCTTCTACTTCTTCTGATTCACCCTCCAGACTTCACCTTCTCCTTCTCCTTCTTCTGCTTCTTCTGATTCACCGTCCAGACTTCACCTTCTCCTTCTCCTTCTTCTGCTTCTTCTGATTCACCCTCCAAACTTCACCTTCTCCTTCTCCTTCTTCTGTTTCTTCTGATTCACCCTTCAGACTTCACCTTCTCCTTCTCCTTCTTCTGCTTCTTCTGATTCACCCTCCAGACCACACCTTCTCCTTCTCCTTCTTCTACTTCTTCTGATTCACCCTCCAGACTTCATCTTCTCCTTCTCCTTCTTCTGCTTCTTCTGATTCACCCTCCAGACTTCACCTTCTCCTTCTCCTTCTTCTGCTTCTTCTGATTCACCCTCCAGACTTCACCTTCTCCTTCTCCTTCTTCTACTTCTTCTGATTCACCCTCCAGACTTCACCTTCTCCTTCTCCTTCTTCTACTTCTTCTGATTCACCCTCCAGACTTCACCTTCTCCTTCTCCTTCTTCTGCTTCTTCTGATTCACCCTCCAGACTTCACCTTCTCCTTCTCCTTCTTCTGCTTCTTCTGATTCACCCTCCAGACTTCATCTTCTCCTTCTCCTTCTTCTGCTTCATCTGATTCAACCTCCAGACTTCACCTTCTCCTTCTCCTTCTTCTGCTTCATCTGATTCACCCTCCAGACTTCGCCTTCTCCTTCTCCTTCTTCTACTTCTTATGATTCAACCTCCAGACTGCACCTTCTCCTTCTCCTTCTTCTACTTCTTCTGATTCACCCACCAGTCTTCACCTTCTCCTTCTCCTTCTTCTGCTTCTTCTGATTCACCCTCCAGACTTCACCTTCTCCTTCTCCTTCTTCTGCTTCTTCTGATTCACCCTCCTGACTTCACCTTCTCCTTCTCCTTCTTCTGCTTCTACTGATTCACCCTCCAGACTTCATCTTCTCCTTCTCCTTCTTCTGCTTCTTCTGATTCACCCTCCAGACTTCACCTTCTCCTTCTCCTTCTTCTGCTTCTTCTGATTCACCCTCCAGACCTCACCTTCTCCTTCTCCTTCTTCTACTTCTTCTGATTCGCCCTCCAGACTTCACCTTCTCCTTCTCCTTCTTCTACTTCTTCTGATTCACCCTCCAGACTTCACCTTCTCCTTCTCCTTCTTCTGCTTCTTCTGATTCACTCTTCAGACTTCACCTTCTCCTTCTCCTTCTTCTGCTTCTTCTGATTCATCCTCCAGGCCACACCTTCTCCTTCTCCTTCTTCTACTTCTTCTGATTCACCCTCCAGACTTCACCTTCTCCTTCTCCTTCTTCTGCTTCTTCTGATTCACCCTCCAGACTTCACCTTCTCCTTCTCCTTCTTCTGCTTCTTCTGATTCACCCTCCAGACTTCACCTTCTCCTTCTCCTTCTTCTGCATCTTCTGATTCACCCTCCAGACTTCATCTTCTCCTTCTCCTTCTTCTGCTTCTTCTGATTCACCCTCCAGACTTCACCTTCTCCTTCTCCTTCTTCTGCTTCTTCTGATTCACCCTCCAGACTTCGCCTTCTCCTTCTCCTTCTTCTACTTCTTCTGATTCACCCTCCAGACTTCACCTTCTCCTTCTCCTTCTTCTCCTTCTTCTGATTCACCCTCCAGTCTTCACCTTCTCCTTCTCCTTCTTCTGCTTCTTCTGATTCACCCTCCTGACTTCACCTTCTCCTTCTCCTTCTTCTGCTTCTACTGATTCACCCTCCAGACATCACCTTCTCCTTCTCCTTCTTCTACTTCTTCTGATTCACCCTCCAGACTTCATCTTCTCCTTCTCCTTCTTCTGCTTCTTCTGATTCACCCTCCAGACTTCACCTTCTCCTTCTCCTTCTTCTGCTTCTTCTGATTCACCCTCCAGACTTCACCTTCTCCTTCTCCTTCTTCTACTTCTTCTGATTCACCCTCCAGACTTCATCTTCTCCTTCACCTTCTTCTGCTTCTTCTGATTCACCCTCCAGACTTCACTTTCTCCTTCTCCTTCTTCTGCTTCTTCTGATTCACCCTCCAGACTTCACCTACTCCTTCTCCTTCTTCTACTTCTTCTGATTCGCCCTCCAGACTTCACCTTCTCCTTCTCCTTCTTCTACTTCTTCTGATACACCCTCCAGACCTCACCTTCTCCTTCTCCTTCTTCTGCTTCTTCTGATTCACCGTCCAGACTTCACCTTCTCCTTCTCCTTCTTCTGCTTCTTCTGATTCACCCTCCAGACTTCACCTTCTCCTTCTCCTTCTTCTGCTTCTTCTGATTCACCCTTCAGAGTTCACCTTCTCCTTCTCCTTCTTCTGCTTCTTCTGATTCACCCTCCAGACCACACCTTCTCCTTCTCCTTCTTCTACTTCTTCTGATTCACCCTCCAGACTTCATCTTCTCCTTCTCCTTCTTCTGCTTCTTCTGATTCACCCTCCAGACTTCACCTTCTCCTTCTCCTTCTTCTGCTTCTTCTGATTCACCCTCCAGACTTCACCTTCTCCTTCTCCTTCTTCTACTTCTTCTGATTCACCCTCCAGACTTCACCTTCTCCTTCTCCTTCTTCTACTTCTTCTGATTCACCCTCCAGACTTCACCTTCTCCTTCTCCTTCTTCTGCTTCTTCTGATTCACCCTCCAGACTTCACCTTCTCCTTCTCCTTCTTCTGCTTCTTCTGATTCACCCTCCAGACTTCATCTTCTCCTTCTCCTTCTTCTGCTTCTTCTGATTCACCCTCCAGACTTCACCTTCTCCTTCTCCTTCTTCTGCTTCTTCTGATTCACCCTCCAGACTTCGCCTTCTCCTTCTCCTTCTTCTACTTCTTCTGATTCACCCTCCAGACTTCACCTTCTCCTTCTCCTTCTTCTACTTCTTCTGATTCACCCTCCAGTCTTCACCTTCTCCTTCTCCTTCTTCTGCTTCTTCTGATTCACCCTCCAGACTTCACCTTCTCCTTCTCCTTCTTCTGCCTCTTCTGCTTCACCCTCCTGACTTCACCTTCTCCTTCTCCTTCTTCTGCTTCTACTGATTCACCCTCCAGACATCACCTTCTCCTTCTCCTTCTTCTACTTCTTCTGATTCACCCTCCAGACTTCATCTTCTCCTTCTCCTTCTTCTACTTTTTCTGATTCACCCTCCAGACTTCACCTTCTCCTTCTCCTTCTTCTGCTTCTTCTGATTCACCCTCCAGACTTCACCTTATCCTTCTCCTTCTTCTACTTCTTCTGATTCACCCTCCAGACTTCACCTTCTCCTTCTCCTTCTTCTACTTCTTCTGATTCACCCTCCAGACTTCACCTTCTCCTTCTCCTTCTTCTGCATCTTCTGATTCACCGTCCAGACTTCACCTTCTCCTTCTCCTTCTTCTGCTTCTTCTGATTCACCCTCCAGACTTCACCTTCTCCTTCTCCTTCTTCTGCTTCTTCTGATTCACCCTTCAGACTTCACCTTCTCCTTCTCCTTCTTCTGCTTCTTCTGATTCACCCTCCAGACCACACCTTCTCCTTCTCCTTCTTCTACTTCTTCTGATTCACCCTCCAGACTTCATCTTCTCCTTATCCTTCTTCTGCTTCTTCTGATTCACCCTCCAGACTTCACCTTCTCCTTCTCCTTCTTCTGCTTCTTCTGATTCACCCTCCAGACTTCACCTTCTCCTTCTCCTTCTTCTACTTCTTCTGATTCACCCTCCAGACTTCACCTTCTACTTCTCCTTCTTCTACTTCTTCTGATTCACCCTCCAGACTTTACCTTCTCCTTCTCCTTCTTCTGCTTCTTCTGATTCACCCTCCAGACTTCACCTTCTCCTTCTCCTTCTTCTGCTTCTTCTGATTCACCCTCCAGACTTCGCCTTCTCCTTCTCCTTCTTCTACTTCTTCTGATTCACCCTCCAGACTTCACCTTCTCCTTCTCCTTCTTCTACTTTTTCTGATTCACCCTCCAGTCTTCACCTTCTCCTTCTCCTTCTTCTGCTTCTTCTGATTCACCCTCCAGACTTCACCTTCTCCTTCTCCTTCTTCTGCTTCTTCTGATTCACCCTCCTGACTTCACCTTCTCCTTCTCCTTCTTCTGCTTCTACTGATTCACGCTCCAGACATCACCTTCTCCTTCTCCTTCTTCTACTTCTTCTGATTCACCCTCCAGACTTCACCTTCTCCTTCTACTTCTTCTGCTTCTTCTGATTCACCCTCCAGACTTCACCTTCTCCTTCTCCTTCTTCTACTTCTTCTGATTCACCCTCCTGACTTCACCTTCTCCTTCTCCTTCTTCTGCTTCTTCTGCTTCACCCTCCAGACTTCAGCTTCTCCTTCTCCTTCTTCTGCTTCTTCTGATTCACCCTCCAGACTTCACCTTCTCCTTCTCCTTCTTCTGCTTCTTCTGATTCACCCTCCAGACTTCATCTTCTCCTTCTCCTTCTTCTGCTTCTTCTGATTCACCCTCCAGACTTCACCTTCTCCTTCTCCTTCTTCTGCTTCTTCTGATTCACCCTCCAGACTTCACCTTCTCCTTCTCCTTCTTCTGCTTCTTCTGATTCACCCTTCAGACTTCACCTTCTCCTTCTCCTTCTCCTGCTTCTTCTGATTCACCCTCCAGACCACACCTTCTCCTTCTCCTTCTTCTGCTTCTTCTGCTTCACCCTCCAGACTTCAGCTTCTCCTTCTCCTTCATCTGCTTCTTCTGATTCACCCTCCAGACTTCACCTTCTCCTTCTGCTTCTTCTGCTTCTTCTGATTCACCCTCCAGACTTCACCTTCTCCTTCTCCTTCTTCTGCTTCTCTAATTCACCGTCCAGACTTCACCTTCTCCTTCTCCTTCTTCTGCTTCTTCTGATTCACCCTCCAGACTTCACCTTCTCCTTCTCCTTCTTCTGCTTCTTCTGATTCACCCTTCAGACTTCACCTTCTCCTTCTCCTTCTTCTGCTTCTTCTGATTCACCCTCCTGACTTCACCTTCTCCTTCTCCTTCTTCTGCTTCTACTGATTCACCCTCCAGACATCACCTTCTCCTTCTCCTTCTTCTACTTCTTCTGATTCACCCTCCAGACTTCACCTTCTCCTTCTACTTCTTCTGCTTCTTCTGATTCACCCTCCAGACTTCACCTTCTCCTTCTCCTTCTTCTACTTCTTCTGATTCACCCTCCAGACTTCACCTTCTCCTTCTCCTTCTTCTGCTTCTTCTGCTTCACCCTCCAGACTTCAGCTTCTCCTTCTCCTTCTTCTACTTCTTCTGATTCACCCTCCAGACTTCACCTTCTCCTTCTACTTCTTCTGCTTCTTCTGATTCACCCTCCAGACTTCACCTTCTCCTTCTCCTTCTTCTACTTCTTCTGATTCACCCTCCAGACTTCACCTTCTCCTTCTCCTTCTTCTACTTCTTCTGATACACCCTCCAGACTTCACCTTCTCCTTCTCCTTCTTCTGCTTCTTCTGATTCACCCTCCAGACTTCACCTTCTCCTTCTCCTTCTTCTGCTTCTTCTGATTCACCCTCCAGACTTCATCTTCTCCTTCTCCTTCTTCTGCTTCTTCTGATTCACCCTCCAGACTTCACCTTTTCCTTCTCCTTCTACTGCTTCTTCTGATTCATCCTCCAGACTTCGCCTTCTCCTTCTCCTTCTTCTACTTCTTCTGATTCACCCTCCAGACTTCACCTTCTCCTTCTCCTTCTTCTACTTCTTCTGATTCACCCTCCAGACTTTACCTTCTCCTTCTCCTTCTTCTGCTTCTTCTGATTCACCCTCCAGACTTCACCTTCTCCTTCTCCTTCTTCTGCTTCTTCTGATTCACCCTCCAGACTTTACCTTCTCCTTCTCCTTCTTCTACTTCTTCTGATTTACCCTCCAGACTTCACCTTCTCCTTCTCCTGCTTCTGCTTCTTCTGATTCACCCTCCAGACTTCACATTCTCCTTCTCCTTCGTTTACTTCTTCTGATTCACCCTCCAGACTAAATCTTCTCCTTCTCCTTCTTCTACTTCTTCTGATTCACCCTCCAGACTTCACCTTCTCCTTCTCCTTCTTCTGCTTCTTCTGATTCACCCTCCAGACTTCACCTTCTCCTTCTCCTTCTTCTACTTCTTCTGATTCACCCTCCAAACTTCACCTTCTCCTTCTCCTTCTTCTACTTCTTCCGATTCACCCTCCAGACTTCACCTTCTCCTTCTCCTTCTTCTACTTCTTCTGCTTCTCCCTCCAGACTTCACCTTCTCCTTCTCCTTCTTCTGCTTCTTCTGATTCACCCTCCACACTTCACCTTCTCCTTCTCCTTCTTCTACTTCTTCTGATTCACCCTCCAGACTTCACCTTCTCCTTCTCCTTCTTCTACTTCTTCTGATTCACCCTCCAGACTTCACCTTCTTCTTCTCCTTCTTCTACTTCTTCTGATTCACCCTCCTGACTTCACCTTCTCCTTCTCCTTCTTCTGCTTCTTCTGCTTCACCCTCCAGACTTCACCTTCTCCTTCTCCTTCTTCTGCTTCTTCTGCTTCACCCTCCAGACATCACCTTCTCCTTCTCCTTATTCTGCTTCTTCTGCTTCACCCTCCTGACTTCACCTTCTCCTTCTCCTTCTTCTACTTCTTCAGATTCACCCTCCAGACTTCACCTTCTCCTTCTCCTTCTTCTGCTTCTTCTGCTTCACCCTCCAGACTTCACCTTCTCCTTCTCCTTCATCTGCTTCTTCTGCTTCACCCTCCAGACTTCACCTTCTCCTTCTCCTTCTTCTGCTTCTTCTGCTTCACCCTCCTGACTTCACCTTCTCCTTCTCCTTCTTCTACTTCTTCTGATTCACCCTCCAGACTTCACCTTCTCCTTCTCCTTCTTCTGCTTCTTCTGATTCACCCTCCAGACTTCATCTTCTCCTTCTCCTTCTTCTGCTTCTTCTGATTCACCCTCCAGACTTCACCTTCTCCTTCTCCTTCTTCTGCTTCTTCTGATTCACCCTCCAGACTTCGCCTTCTCCTTCTCCTTCTTCTACTTCTTCTGATTCACCCTCCAGACTTCACCTTCTCCTTCTCCTTCTTCTACTTCTTCTGATTCACCCTCCAGTCTTCACCTTCTCCTTCTCCTTCTTCTGCTTCTTCTGATTCTCCCTCCAGACTTCACCTTCTCCTTCTCCTTCTTCTGCTTCTTCTGATTCACCCTCCTGACTTCACCTTCTCCTTCTCCTTCTTCTGCTTCTACTGATACACCCTCCAGACATCACCTTCTCCTTCTCCTTCTTCTACTTCTTCTGATTCACCCTCCAGACTTCATCTTCTCCTTCTCCTTCTTCTGCTTCTTCTGATTCACCCTCCAGACTTCACCTTCTCCATCTCCTTCTTCTGCTTCTTCTGATTCACCCTCCAGACTTCACCTTCTCCTTCTCCTTCTTCTACTTCTTCTGATTCACCCTCCAGACTTCATCTTCTCCTTCTCCTTCTTCTGCTTCTTCTGATTCACCCTCCAGACTTCACCTTCTCCTTCTCCTTCTTCTGCTTCTTCTGATTCACCCTCCAGACTTCACCTTCTCCTTCTCCTTCTTCTACTTCTTCTGATTCGCCCTCCAGACTTCACCTTCTCCTTCTCCTTCTACTTCTTCTGATTCACCCTCCAGACTTCACCTTCTCCTTCTCCTTCTTCTGCTTCTTCTGATTCACCGTCCAGACTTCACCTTCTCCTTCTCCTTCTTCTGCTTCTTCTGATTCACCCTCCAGACTTCACCTTCTCCTTCTCCTTCTTCTGCTTCTTCTGATTCACCCTTCAGACTTCACCTTCTCCTTCTCCTTCTTCTGCTTCTTCTGATTCACCCTCCAGACCACACCTTCTCCTTCTCCTTCTTCTACTTCTTCTGATTCACCCTCCACACTTCATCTTCTCCTTCTCCTTCTTCTGCTTCTTCTGATTCACCCTCCAGACTTCACCTTCTCCTTCTCCTTCTTCTGCTTCTTCTGATTCACCCTCCAGACTTCACCTTCTCCTTCTCCTTCTTCTACTTCTTCTGATTCACCCTCCAGACTTCACCTTCTCCTTCTCCTTCTTCTACTTCTTCTGATTCACCCTCCAGACTTCACCTTCTCCTTCTCCTTCTTCTGCTTCTTCTGATTCACCCTCCAGACTTCACCTTCTCCTTCTCCTTCTTCTGCTTCTTCTGATTCACCCTCCAGACTTCATCTTCTCCTTCTCCTTCTTCTGCTTCTTCTGATTCACCCTCCAGACTTCACCTTCTCCTTCTCCTTCTTCTGCTTCTTCTGATTCACCCTCCAGACTTCGCCTTCTCCTTCTCCTTCTTCTACTTCTTCTGATTCACCCTCCAGACTTCACCTTCTTCTTCTCCTTCTTCTACTTCTTCTGATTCACCCTCCAGTCTTCACCTTCTCCTTCTCCTTCTTCTGCTTCTTCTGATTCACCCTCCAGACTTCACCTTCTCCTTCTCCTTCTTCTGCTTCTTCTGATTCACCCTCCTGACTTCACCTTCTCCTTCTCCTTCTTCTGCTTCTACTGATTCACCCTCCAGACATCACCTTCTCCTTCTCCTTCTTCTACTTCTTCTGATTCACCCTCCAGACTTCATCTTCTCCTTCTCCTTCTTCTGCTTCTTCTGATTCACCCTCCAGACTTCACCTTCTCCTTCTCCTTCTTCTGCTTCTTCTGATTCACCCTCCAGACTTCACCTTCTCCTTCTCCTTCTTCTACTTCTTCTGATTCACCCTCCAGACTTCACCTTCTCCTTCTCCTTCTTCTACTTCTTCTGATTCACCCTTCAGACTTCACCTTCTCCTTCTCCTTCTACTTCTTCTGATTCACCCTCCAGACTTCACCTTCTCCTTCTCCTTCTTCTGCTTCTTCTGATTCACCGTCCAGACTTCACCTTCTCCTTCTCCTTCTTCTGCTTCTTCTGATTCACCCTCCAGACTTCACCTTCTCCTTCTCCTTCTTCTGCTTCTTCTGATTCACCCTTCAGACTTCACCTTCTCCTTCTCCTTCTTCTGCTTCTTCTGATTCACCCTCCAGACCACACCTTCTCCTTCTCCTTCTTCTACTTCTTCTGATTCACCCTCCACACTTCATCTTCTCCTTCTCCTTCTTCTGCTTCTTCTGATTCACCCTCCAGACTTCACCTTCTCCTTCTCCTTCTTCTGCTTCTTCTGATTCACCCTCCAGACTTCACCTTCTCCTTCTCCTTCTTCTACTTCTTCTGATTCACCCTCCAGACTTCACCTTCTCCTTCTCCTTCTTCTACTTCTTCTGATTCACCCTCCAGACTTCACCTTCTCCTTCTCCTTCTTCTGCTTCTTCTGATTCACCCTCCAGACTTCACCTTCTCCTTCTCCTTCTTCTGCTTCTTCTGATTCACCCTCCAGACTTCATCTTCTCCTTCTCCTTCTTCTGCTTCTTCTGATTCACCCTCCAGACTTCACCTTCTCCTTCTCCTTCTTCTGCTTCTTCTGATTCACCCTCCAGACTTCGCCTTCTCCTTCTCCTTCTTCTACTTCTTCTGATTCACCCTCCAGACTTCACCTTCTTCTTCTCCTTCTTCTACTTCTTCTGATTCACCCTCCAGTCTTCACCTTCTCCTTCTCCTTCTTCTGCTTCTTCTGATTCACCCTCCAGACTTCACCTTCTCCTTCTCCTTCTTCTGCTTCTTCTGATTCACCCTCCTGACTTCACCTTCTCCTTCTCCTTCTTCTGCTTCTACTGATTCACCCTCCAGACATCACCTTCTCCTTCTCCTTCTTCTACTTCTTCTGATTCACCCTCCAGACTTCATCTTCTCCTTCTCCTTCTTCTGCTTCTTCTGATTCACCCTCCAGACTTCACCTTCTCCTTCTCCTTCTTCTGCTTCTTCTGATTCACCCTCCAGACTTCACCTTCTCCTTCTCCTTCTTCTACTTCTTCTGATTCACCCTCCAGACTTCACCTTCTCCTTCTCCTTCTTCTACTTCTTCTGATTCACCCTTCAGACTTCACCTTCTCCTTCTCCTTCTTCTGCTTCTTCTGATTCACCGTCCAGACTTCACCTTCTCCTTCTCCTTCTTCTGCTTCTTCTGATTCACCCTCCAGACTTCACCTTTTCCTTCTCCTTCTTCTGCTTCTTCTGATTCACCCTTCAGACTTCACCTTCTCCTTCTCCTTCTTCTGCTTCTTCTGATTCACCCTCCAGACCACACCTTCTCCTTCTCCTTCTTCTACTTCTTCTGATTCAACCTCCAGACTTCATCTTCTCCTTCTCCTTCTTCTGCTTCTTCTGATTCACCCTCCAGACTTCACCTTCTCCTTCTCCTTCTTCTGCTTCTTCTGATTCACCCTCCAGACTTCACCTTCTCCTTCTCCTTCTTCTACTTCTTCTGATTCACCCTCCAGACTTCGCCTTCTCCTTCTCCTTCTTCGACTTCTTCTGATTCACCCTCCAGACTTCACCTTCTCCTTCTCCTTCTTCTGCTTCTTCTGATTCACCCTCCAGACTTCACCTTCTCCTTCTCCTTCTTCTGCTTCTTCTGATTCACCCTCCAGACTTCATCTTCTCCTTCTCCTTCTTCTGCTTCTTCTGATTCACCCTCCAGACTTCACCTTCTCCTTCTCCTTCTTCTGCTTCTTCTGATTCACCCTCCAGACTTCGCCTTCTCCTTCTCCTTCTTCTACTTCTTCTGATTCACCCTCCAGACTTCACCTTCTCCTTCTCCTTCTTCTACTTCTTCTGATTCACCCTCCAGTCTTCACCTTCTCCTTCTCCTTCTTCTGCTTCTTCTGATTCACCCTCCAGACTTCACCTTCTCCTTCTCCTTCTTCTGCTTCTTCTGATTCACCCTCCTGACTTCACCTTCTCCTTCTCCTTCTTCTGCTTCTACTGATTCACCCTCCAGACATCACCTTCTCCTTCTCCTTCTTCTACTTCTTCTGATTCACCCTCCAGACTTCACCTTCTCCTTCTACTTCTTCTGCTTCTTCTGATTCACCCTCCAGACTTCACCTTCTCCTTCTCCTTCTTCTACTTCTTCTGATTCACCCTCCAGACTTCACCTTCTCCTTCTCCTTCTTCTGCTTCTTCTGCTTCACCCTCCAGACTTCAGCTTCTCCTTCTCCTTCTTCTGCTTCTTCTGATTCATCTCCAGACTTCACCTTCTCCTTCTCCTTCTTCTGCTTCTTCTGATTCACCCTCCAGACTTCATCTTCTCCTTCTCCTTCTTCTGCTTCTTCTGATTCACCCTCCAGACTTCACCTTCTCCTTCTCCTTCTTCTGCTTCTTCTGATTCACCCTCCAGACTTCACCTTCTCCTTCTCCTTCTTCTGCTTCTTCTGATTCACCCTTCAGACTTCACCTTCTCCTTCTCCTTCTTCTGCTTCTTCTGATTCACCCTCCAGACCACACCTTCTCCTTCTCCTTCTTCTGCTTTTTCTGCTTCACCCTCCAGACTTCAGCTTCTCCTTCTCCTTCTTCTGCTTCTTCTGATTCACCCTCCAGACTTCACCTTCTCCTTCTGCTTCTTCTGCTTCTTCTGATTCACCCTCCAGACTTCACCTTCTCCTTCTCCTTCTTCTGGTTCTTCTGATTCACCGTCCAGACTTCACCTTCTCCTTCTCCTTCTTCTGCTTCTTCTGATTCACCCTCCAGACTTCACCTTCTCCTTCTCCTTCTTCTGCTTCTTCAGATTCACCCTTCAGACTTCACCTTCTCCTTCTCCTTCTTCTGCTTCTTCTGATTCACCCTCCAGACCACACCTTCTCCTTCTCCTTCTTCTACTTCTTCTGATTCACCCTCCAGACTTCATCTTCTCCTTCTCCTTCTTCTGCTTCTTCTGATTCACCCTCCAGACTTCACCTTCTCCTTCTCCTTCTTCTGCTTCTTCTGATTCACCCTCCAGACTTCACCTTCTCCTTCTCCTTCTTCTACTTCTTCTGATTCACCCTCCAGACTTCACCTTCTCCTTCTCCTTCTTCTACTTCTTCTGATTCACCCTCCAGACTTCACCTTCTCCTTCTCCATCTTCTGCTTCTTCTGATTCACCCTCCAGACTTCACCTTCTCCTTCTCCTTCTTCTGCTTCTTCTGATTCACCCTCCAGACTACATCTTCTCCTTCTCCTTCTTCTGCTTCTTCTGATTCACCCTCCAGACTTCACCTTCTCCTTCTCCTTCTTCTGCTTCTTCTGATTCATCCTCCAGACTTCGCCTTCTCCTTCTCCTTCTTCTACTTCTTCTGATTCACCCTCCAGACTTCACCTTCTCCTTCTCCTTCTTCTACTTCTTCTGATTCACCCTCCAGACTTCACCTTCTCCTTCTCCTTCTTCTGCTTCTTCTGATTCACCCTCCAGACTTCACCTTCTCCTTCTCCTTCTTCTGCTTCTTCTGATTCACCCTCCAGATTTTACCTTCTCCTTCTCCTTCTTCTACTTCTTCTGATTCACCCTCCAGACTTCACCTTCTCCTTCTTCTGCTTCTGCTTCTTCTGATTCACCCTCCAGACTTCACATTCTCCTTCTCCTTCGTTTACTTCTTCTGATTCACCCTCCAGACTAAATCTTCTCCTTCTCCTTCTTCTACTTCTTCTGATTCACCCTCCAGACTTCACCTTCTCCTTCTCCTTCTTCTGCTTCTTCTGATTCACCCTCCAGACTTCACCTTCTCCTTCTCCTTCTTCTACTTCTTCTGATTCACCCTCCAAACTTCACCTTCTCCTTCTCCTTCTTCTACTTCTTCCGATTCACCCTCCAGACTTCACCTTCTCCTTCTCCTTCTTCTACTTCTTCTGCTTCTCCCTCCAGACTTCACCTTCTCCTTCTCCTTCTTCTGCTTCTTCTGATTCACCCTCCAGACTTCACCTTCTCCTTCTCCTTCTTCTGCTACTTCTGATTCACCGTCCAGACTTCACCTTCTCCTTCTCCTTCTTCTGCTTCTTCTGATTCACCCTCCAGACTCCACCTTCTCCTTCTTCTGCTTCTTCTGATTCACCCTTCAGACTTCACCTTCTCCTTCTCCTTCTTCTGCTTCTTCTGAATCACCCTCCAGACCACACCTTCTCCTTCTCCTTCTTCTACTTCTTCTGATTCACCCTCCAGACTTCATCTTCTCCATCTCCTTCTTCTGCTTCTTCTGATTCACCCTCCAGACTTCACCTTCTCCTTCTCCTTTTTCTGCTTCTTCTGATTCACCCTCCAGACTTCACCTTCTCCTTCTCCTTCTTCTACTTCTTCTGATTCACCCTCCAGACTTCACCTTCTCCTTCTCCTTCTTCTACTTCTTCTGATTCACCCTCCAGACTTCACCTTCTCCTTCTCCTTCTTCTGCTTCTTCTGATTCACCCTCCAGACTTCACCTTCTCCTTCTCCTTCTTCTGCTTCTTCAGATTCACCCTCCAGACTTCATCTTCTCCTTCTCCTTCTTCTGCTTCTTCTGATTCACCCTCCAGACTTCACCTTTTCCTTCTCCTTCTTCTGCTTCTTCTGATTCATCCTCCAAACTTCGCCTTCTCCTTCTCCTTCTTCTACTTCTTCTGATTCACCCTCCAGACTTCACCTTCTCCTTCTCCTTCTTCTACTTCTTCTGATTCACCCTCCAGACTTTACCTTCTCCTTCTCCTTCTTCTGCTTCTTCTGATTCACCCTCCAGACTTCCTTCTCCTTCTCCTTCTTCTGCTTCTTCTGATTCACCCTCCAGACTTTACCTTCTCCTTCTCCTTCTTCTACTTCTTCTGATTCACCCTCCAGACTTCACCTTCTCCTTCTCCTGCTTCTGCTTCTTCTGATTCACCCTCCAGACTTCACATTCTCCTTCTCCTTCGTTTACTTCTTCTGATGCACCCTCCAGACTAAATCTTCTCCTTCTCCTTCTTCTACTTCTTCTGATTCACCCTCCAGACTTCACCTTCTCCTTCTCCTTCTTCTGCTTCTTCTGATTCACCCTCCAGACTTCACCTTCTCCTTCTCCTTCTTCTACTTCTTCTGATTCACCCTCCAAACTTCACCTTCTCCTTCTCCTTCTTCTACTTCTTCCGATTCACCCTCCAGACTTCACCTTCTCCTTCTCCTTCTTCTACTTCTTCTGCTTCTCCCTCCAGACTTCACCTTCTCCTTCTACTTCTTCTGCTTCTTCTGATTCACCCTCCACACTTCACCTTCTCCTTCTCCTTCTTCTACTTCTTCTGATTCACCCTCCAGACTTCACCTTCTCCTTCTCCTTCTTCTACTTCTTCTGATTCACCCTCCAGACTTCACCTTCTTCTTCTCCTTCTTCTACTTCTTCTGATTCACCCTCCTGACTTCACCTTCTCCTTCTCCTTCTTCTGCTTCTTCTGCTTCACCCTCCAGACTTCACCTTCTCCTTCTCCTTCTTCTGCTTCTTCTGCTTCACCCTCCAGACTTCACCTTCTCCTTCTCCTTCTTCTGCTTCTTCTGCTTCACCCTCCTGACTTCACCTTCTCCTTCTCCTTCTTCTACTTCTTCAGATTCACCCTCCAGACTTCACCTTCTCCTTCTCCTTCTTCTGCTTCTTCTGCTTCACCCTCCAGACTCCACCTTCTCCTTCTCCTTCATCTGCTTCTTCTGCTTCACCCTCCAGACTTCACCTTCTCCTTCTCCTTCTTCTGCTTCTTCTGCTTCACCCTCCTGACTTCACCTTCTCCTTCTCCTTCTTCTACTTCTTCTGATTCACCCTCCAGACTTCACCTTCTCCTTCTCCTTCTTCTGCTTCTTCTGATTCACCCTCCAGACTTCATCTTCTCCTTCTCCTTCTTCTGCTTCTTCTGATTCACCCTCCAGACTTCACCTTCTCCTTCTCCTTCTTCTGCTTCTTCTGATTCACCCTCCAGACTTCGCCTTCTCCTTCTCCTTCTTCTACTTCTTCTGATTCACCCTCCAGACTTCACCTTCTCCTTCTCCTTCTTCTACTTCTTCTGATTCACCCTCCAGTCTTCACCTTCTCCTTCTCCTTCTTCTGCTTCTTCTGATTCACCCTCCAGACTTCACCTTCTCCTTCTCCTTCTTCTGCTTCTACTGATTCACCCTCCAGACATCACCTTCTCCTTCTCCTTCTTCTACTTCTTCTGATTCACCCTCCAGACTTCATCTTCTCCTTCTCCTTCTTCTGCTTCTTCTGATTCACCCTCCAGTCTTCACCTTCTCCATCTCCTTCTTCTGCTTCTTCTGATTCACCCTCCAGACTTCACCTTCTCCTTCTCCTTCTTCTACTTCTTCTGATTCACCCTCCAGACTTCATCTTCTCCTTCTCCTTCTTCTGCTTCTTCTGATTCACCCTCCAGACTTCACCTTCTCCTTCTCCTTCTTCTGCTTCTTCTGATTCACCCTCCAGACTTCACCTTCTCCTTCTCCTTCTTCTACTTCTTCTGATTCGCCCTCCAGACTTCACCTTCTCCTTCTCCTTCTTCTACTTCTTCTGATTCACCCTCCAGACTTCACCTTCTCCTTCTCCTTATTCTGCTTCTTCTGATTCACCGTCCAGACTTCACCTTCTCCTTCTCCTTCTTCTGCTTCTTCTGATTCACCCTCCAGACTTCACCTTCTCCTTCTCCTTCTTCTGCTTCTTCTGATTCACCCTTCAGACTTCACCTTCTCCTTCTCCTTCTTCTGCTTCTTCTGATTCACCCTCCAGACCACACCTTCTCCTTCTCCTTCTTCTACTTCTTCTGATTCACCCTCCACACTTCATCTTCTCCTTCTCCTTCTTCTGCTTCTTCTGATTCACCCTCCAGACTTCACCTTCTCCTTCTCCTTCTTCTGCTTCTTCTGATTCACCCTCCAGACTTCACCTTCTCCTTCTCCTTCTTCTACTTCTTCTGATTCACCCTCCAGACTTCACCTTCTCCTTCTCCTTCTTCTACTTCTTCTGATTCACCCTCCAGACTTCACCTTCTCCTTCTCCTTCTTCTGCTTCTTCTGATTCACCCTCCAGACTTCACCTTCTCCTTCTCCTTCTTCTGCTTCTTCTGATTCACCCTCCAGACTTCATCTTCTCCTTCTCCTTCTTCTGCTTCTTCTGATTCACCCTCCAGACTTCACCTTCTCCTTCTCCTTCTTCTGCTTCTTCTGATTCACCCTCCAGACTTCGCCTTCTCCTTCTCCTTCTTCTACTTCTTCTGATTCACCCTCCAGACTTCACCTTCTTCTTCTCCTTCTTCTACTTCTTCT
This sequence comes from Somniosus microcephalus, assembly GCF_052327205.1. Taxonomy (NCBI): domain Eukaryota; kingdom Metazoa; phylum Chordata; class Chondrichthyes; order Squaliformes; family Somniosidae; genus Somniosus; species Somniosus microcephalus. Next base: position 220,395 of record NW_028225215.1, read on the forward strand.
GATTCACCCTCCAGTCGTCACCTTCTCCTTCTCCTTCTTCTGCTTCTTCTGATTCACCCTCCAGACTTCACCTTCTCCTTCTCCTTCTTCTGCTTCTTCTGATTCACCCTCCTGACTTCACCTTCTCCTTCTCCTTCTTCTGCTTCTATTGATTCACCCTCCAGACATCACCTTCTCCTTCTCCTTCTTCTACTTCTTCTGATTCACCCTCCAGACTTCATCTTCTCCTTCTCCTTCTTCTGCTTCTTCTGATTCACCCTCCAGACTTCACCTTCTCCTTCTCCTTCTTCTGCTTCTTCTGCTTCACCCTCCAGACTTCACCTTCTCCTTCTCCTTCTTCTGCTTCTTCTGATTCACCCTCCAGACTTCACCTTCTCCTTCTCCTTCTTCTGCTTCTTCTGCTTCACCCTCCTGACTTCACCTTCTCCTTCTCCTTCTTCTACTTCTTCAGATTCACCCTCCAGACTTCACCTTCTCCTTCTCCTTCTTCTGCTTCTTCTGCTTCACCCTCCAGACTCCACCTTCTCCTTCTCCTTCATCTGCTTCTTCTGCTTCTCCCTCCAGACTTCACCTTCTCCTTCTCCTTCTTCTGCTTCTTCTGCTTCACCCTCCTGACTTCACCTTCTCCTTCTCCTTCTTCTACTTCTTCTGATTCACCCTCCAGACTTCACCTTCTCCTTCTCCTTCTTCTGCTTCTTCTGATTCACCCTCCAGACTTCATCTTCTCCTTCTCCTTCTTCTGCTTCTTCTGATTCACCCTCCAGACTTCACCTTCTCCTTCTCCTTCTTCTGCTTCTTCTGATTCACCCTCCAGACTTCGCCTTCTCCTTCTCCTTCTTCTACTTCTTCTGATTCACCCTCCAGACTTCACCTTCTCCTTCTCCTTCTTCTACTTCTTCTGATTCACCCTCCAGTCTTCACCTTCTCCTTCTCCTTCTTCTGCTTCTACTGATTCACCCTCCAGACATCACCTTCTCCTTCTCCTTCTTCTACTTCTTCTGATTCACCCTCCAGACTTCATCTTCTCCTTCTCCTTCTTCTGCTTCTTCTGATTCACCCTCCAGTCTTCACCTTCTCCATCTCCTTCTTCTGCTTCTTCTGATTCACCCTCCAGACTTCACCTTCTCCTTCTCCTTCTTCTACTTCTTCTGATTCACCCTCCAGACTTCATCTTCTCCTTCTCCTTCTTCTGCTTCTTCTGATTCACCCTCCAGACTTCACCTTCTCCTTCTCCTTCTTCTGCTTCTTCTGATTCACCCTCCAGACTTCACCTTCTCCTTCTCCTTCTTCTACTTCTTCTGATTCGCCCTCCAGACTTCACCTTCTCCTTCTCCTTCTTCTACTTCTTCAGATTCACCCTCCAGACTTCACCTTCTCCTTCTCCTTCTTCTGCTTCTTCTGCTTCACCCTCCAGACTCCACCTTCTCCTTCTCCTTCATCTGCTTCTTCTGCTTCTCCCTCCAGACTTCACCTTCTCCTTCTCCTTCTTCTGCTTCTTCTGCTTCACCCTCCTGACTTCACCTTCTCCTTCTCCTTCTTCTACTTCTTCTGATTCACCCTCCAGACTTCACCATCTCCTTCTCCTTCTTCTGCTTCTTCTGATTCACCCTCCAGACTTCATCTTCTCCTTCTCCTTCTTCTGCTTCTTCTGATTCACCCTCCAGACTTCACCTTCTCCTTCTCCTTCTTCTGCTTCTTCTGATTCACCCTCCAGACTTCGCCTTCTCCTTCTCCTTCTTCTACTTCTTCTGATTCACCCTCCAGACTTCACCTTCTCCTTCTCCTTCTTCTACTTCTTCTGATTCACCCTCCAGTCTTCACCTTCTCCTTCTCCTTCTTCTGCTTCTTCTGATTCACCCTCCAGACTTCACCTTCTCCTTCTCCTTCTTCTGCTTCTTCTGATTCACCCTCCTGACTTCACCTTCTCCTTCTCCTTCTTCTGCTTCTACTGATTCACCCTCCAGACATCACCTTCTCCTTCTCCTTCTTCTACTTCTTCTGATTCACCCTCCAGACTTCATCTTCTCCTTCTCCTTCTTCTGCTTCTTCTGATTCACCCTCCAGTCTTCACCTTCTCCATCTCCTTCTTCTGCTTCTTCTGATTCACCCTCCAGACTTCACCTTCTCCTTCTCCTTCTTCTACTTCTTCTGATTCACCCTCCAGACTTCATCTTCTCCTTCTCCTTCTTCTGCTTCTTCTGATTCACCCTCCAGACTTCACCTTCTCCTTCTCCTTCTTCTGCTTCTTCTGATTCACCCTCCAGACTTCACCTTCTCCTTCTCCTTCTTCTACTTCTTCTGATTCGCCCTCCAGACTTCACCTTCTCCTTCTCCTTCTTCTACTTCTTCTGATTCACCATCCAGACTTCACCTTCTCCTTCTCCTTATTCTGCTTCTTCTGATTCACCGTCCAGACTTCACCTTCTCCTTCTCCTTCTTCTGCTTCTTCTGATTCACCCTCCAGACTTCACCTTCTCCTTCTCCTTCTTCTGCTTCTTCTGATTCACCCTTCAGACTTCACCTTCTCCTTCTCCTTCTTCTGCTTCTTCTGATTCACCCTCCAGACCACACCTTCTCCTTCTCCTTCTTCTACTTCTTCTGATTCACCCTCCACACTTCATCTTCTACTTCTCCTTCTTCTGCTTCTTCTGATTCACCCTCCAGACTTCACCTTCTCCTTCTCCTTCTTCTGCTTCTTCTGATTCACCCTCCAGACTTCACCTTCTCCTTCTCCTTCTTCTACTTCTTCTGATTCACCCTCCAGACTTCACCTTCTCCTTCTCCTTCTTCTACTTCTTCTGATTCACCCTCCAGACTTCACCTTCTCCTTCTCCTTCTTCTGCTTCTTCTGATTCACCCTCCAGACTTCACCTTCTCCTTCTCCTTCTTCTGATTCACCCTCCAGACTTCATCTTCTCCTTCTCCTTCTTCTGCTTCTTCTGATTCACCCTCCAGACTTCACCTTCTCCTTCTCCTTCTTCTGCTTCTTCTGATTCACCCTCCAGACTTCGCCTTCTCCTTCTCCTTCTTCTACTTCTTCTGATTCACCCTCCAGACTTCACCTTCTTCTTCTCCTTCTTCTACTTCTTCTGATTCACCCTCCAGTCGTCACCTTCTCCTTCTCCTTCTTCTGCTTCTTCTGATTCACCCTCCAGACTTCACCTTCTCCTTCTCCTTCTTCTGCTTCTTCTGATTCACCCTCCTGACTTCACCTTCTCCTTCTCCTTCTTCTGCTTCTACTGATTCACCCTCCAGACATCACCTTCTCCTTCTCCTTCTTCTACTTCTTCTGATTCACCCTCCAGACTTCATCTTCTCCTTCTCCTTCTTCTGCTTCTTCTGATTCACCCTCCAGACTTCACCTTCTCCTTCTCCTTCTTCTGCTTCTTCTGATTCACCCTCCAGACCACACCTTCTCCTTCTCCTTCTTCTACTTCTTCTGATTCACCCTCCAGACTTCATCTTCTCCTTCTCCTTCTTCTGCTTCTTCTGATTCACCCTCCAGACTTCACCTTCTCCTTCTCCTTCTTCTGCTTCTTCTGATTCACCCTCCAGACTTCACCTTCTCCTTCTCCTTCTTCTGCTTCTTCTGATTCACCCTCCAGACTTCACCTTCTCCTTCTCCTTCTTCTACTTCTTCTGATTCACCCTCCAGACTTCACCTTCTCCTTCTCCTTCTTCTACTTCTTCTGATTCACCCTTCAGACTTCACCTTCTCCTTCTCCTTCTTCTGCTTCTTCTGATTCACCGTCCAGACTTCACCTTCTCCTTCTCCTTCTTCTGCTTCTTCTGATTCACCCTCCAGACTTCACCTTCTCCTTCTCCTTCTTCTGCTTCTTCTGATTCACCCTTCAGACTTCACCTTCTCCTTCTCCTTCTTCTGCTTCTTCTGATTCACCCTCCAGACCACACCTTCTCCTTCTCCTTCTTCTACTTCTTCTGATTCACCCTCCAGACTTCATCTTCTCCTTCTCCTTCTTCTGCTTCTTCTGATTCACCCTCCAGACTTCACCTTCTCCTTCTCCTTCTTCTGCTTCTTCTGATTCACCCTCCAGACTTCGCCTTCTCCTTCTCCTTCTTCGACTTCATCTGATTCACCCTCCAGACTTCACCTTCTCCTTCTCCTTCTTCTGCTTCTACTGATTCACCCTCCAGACTTCACCTTCTCCTTCTCCTTCTTCTGCTTCTTCTGATTCACCCTCCAGACTTCATCTTCTCCTTCTCCTTCTTCTGCTTCTTCTGATTCACCCTCCAGACTTCACCTTCTCCTTCTCCTTCTTCTGCTTCTTCTGATTCACCCTCCAGACTTCGCCTTCTCCTTCTCCTTCTTCTACTTCTTCTGATTCACCCTCCAGACTTCACCTTCTCCTTCTCCTTCTTCTACTTCTTCTGATTCACCCTCCAGACTTCACCTTCTCCTTCTCCTTCTTCTGCTTCTTCTGATTCACCCTCCAGACTTCACCTTCTCCTTCTCCTTCTTCTGCTTCTTCTGATTCACCCTCCTGACTTCACTTTCTCCTTCTCCTTCTTCTGCTTCTACTGATTCACCCTCCAGACATCACCTTCTCCTTCTCCTTCTTCTACTTCTTCTGATTCACCCTCCAGACTTCACCTTCTCCTTCTACTTCTTCTGCTTCTTCTGATTCACCCTCCAGACTTCACCTTCTCCTTCTCCTTCTTCTACTTCTTCTGATTCACCCTCCAGACTTCACCTTCTCCTTCTCCTTCTTCTGCTTCTTCTGCTTCACCCTCCAGACTTCAGCTTCTCCTTCTCCTTCTTCTGCTTCTTCTGATTCACCCTCCAGACTTCACCTTCTCCTTCTCCTTCTTCTGCTTCTTCTGATTCACCCTCCAGACTTCATCTTCTCCTTCTCCTTCTTCTGCTTCTTCTGATTCACCCTCCAGACTTCACCTTCTCCTTCTCCTTCTTCTGCTTCTTCTGATTCACCCTCCAGACTTCACCTTCTCCTTCTCCTTCTTCTGCTTCTTCTGATTCACCCTTCAGACTTCACCTTCTCCTTCTCCTTCTTCTGCTTCTTCTGATTCACCCTCCAGACCACACCTTCTCCTTCTCCTTCTTCTGCTTTTTCTGCTTCACCCTCCAGACTTCAGCTTCTCGTTCTCCTTCTTCTGCTTCTTCTGATTCACCCTCCAGACTTCACCTTCTCCTTCTGCTTCTACTGCTTCTTCTGATTCACCCTCCAGACTTCACCTTCTCCTTCTCCTTCTTCTGCTTCTTCTGATTCACCGTCCAGACTTCACCTTCTCCTTCTCCTTCTTCTGCTTCTTCTGATTCACCCTCCAGACTTCACCTTCTCCTTCTCCTTCTTCTGCTTCTTCAGATTCAACCTTCAGACTTCACCTTCTCCTTCTCCTTCTTCTGCTTCTTCTGATTCACCCTCCAGACCACACCTTCTCCTTCTCCTTCTTCTACTTCTTCTGATTCACCCTCCAGACTTCATCTTCTCCTTCTCCTTCTTCTGCTTCTTCTGATTCACCCTCCAGACTTCACCTTCTCCTTCTCCTTCTTCTGCTTCTTCTGATTCACCCTACAGACTTCACCTTCTCCTTCTCCTTCTTCTACTTCTTCTGATTCACCCTCCAGACTTCGCCTTCTCCTTCTCCTTCTTCTACTTCTTCTGATTCACCCTCCAGACTTCACCTTCTCCTTCTCCTTCTTCTGCTTCTTCTGATTCACCCTCCAGACTTCACCTTCTCCTTCTCCTTCTTCTGCTTCTTCTGATTCTCCCTCCAGACTACATCTTCTCCTTCTCCTTCTTCTGCTTCTTCTGATTCACCCTCCAGACTTCACCTTCTCCTTCTCCTTCTTCTGCTTCTTCTGATTCATCCTCCAGACTTCGCCTTCTCCTTCTCCTTCTTCTACTTCTTCTGATTCACCCTCCAGACTTACCTTCTCCTTCTCCTTCTTCTACTTCTTCTGATTCACCCTCCAGACATCACCTTCTCCTTCTCCTTCTTCTGCTTCTTCTGATTCACCCTCCAGACTTCACCTTCTCCTTCTCCTTCTTCTGCTTCTTCTGATTCACCCTCCAGATTTTACCTTCTCCTTCTCCTTCTTCTACTTCTTCTGATTCACCCTCCAGACTTCACCTTCTCCTTCTCCTGCTTCTGCTTCTTGTGATTCACCCTCCAGACTTCACATTCTCCTTCTCCTTCGTTTACTTCTTTTGATTCACCCTCCAGACTAAATCTTCTCCTTCTCCTTCTTCTACTTCTTCTGATTCACCCTCCAGACTTCACCTTCTCCTTCTCCTTCTTCTGCTTCTTCTGATTCACCCTCCAGACTTCACCTTCTCCTTCTCCTTCTTCTACTTCTTCTGATTCACCCTCCAAACTTCACCTTCTCCTTCTCCTTCTTCTACTTCTTCCGATTCACCCTCCAGACTTCACCTTCTCCTTCTCCTTCTTCTACTTCTTCTGCTTCTCCCTCCAGACTTCACCTTCTCCTTCTCCTTCTTCTGCTTCTTCTGATTCATCCTTCAGACTTCACCTTCTCCTTCTCCTTCTTCTGCTTCTTCTGATTCACCCTCCAGACCACACCTTCTCCTTCTCCTTCTTCTGCTTCTTCTGCTTCACCCTCCAGACTTCAGCTTCTCGTTCTCCTTCTTCTGCTACTTCTGATTCACCCTCCAGACTTCACCTTCTCCTTCTGCTTCTTCTGCTTCTTCTGATTCACCCTCCAGACTTCACCTTCTCCTTCTCCTTCTTCTGCTTCTTCTGATTCACCGTCCAGACTTCACCTTCTCCTTCTCCTTCTTCTGCTTCTTCTGATTCACCCTCCAGACTTCACCTTCTCCTTCTCCTTCTTCTGCTTCTTCTGATTCACCCTTCAGACTTCACCTTCTCCTTCTCCTTCTTCTGCTTCTTCTGATTCACCCTCCAGACCACACCTTCTCCTTCTCCTTCTTCTATTTCTTCTGATTCTCCCTCCAGACTTCATCTTCTCCTTCTCCTTCTTCTGCTTCTTCTGATTCACCCTCCAGACTTCACCTTCTCCTTCTCCTTCTTCTGCTTCTTCTGATTCACCCTCCAGACTTCACCTTCTCCTTCTCCTTCTTCTACTTCTTCTGATTCACCCTCCAGACTTCACCTTCTCCTTCTCCTTCTTCTACTTCTTCTGATTCACCCTCCAGACTTCACCTTCTCCTTCTCCTTCTTCTGCTTCTTCTGATTCACCCTCCAGACTTCACCTTCTCCTTCTCCTTCTTCTGCTTCTTCTGATTCACCCTCCAGACTTTACCTTCTCCTTCTCCTTCTTCTACTTCTTCTGATTCACCCTCCAGACTTCACCTTCTCCTTCTCCTGCTTCTGCTTCTTCTGATTCACCCTCCAGACTTCACATTCTCCTTCTCCTTCGTTTACTTCTTCTGATTCACCCTCCAGACTAAATCTTCTCCTTCTCCTTCTTCTACTTCTTCTGATTCACCCTCCAGACTTCACCTTCTCCTTCTCCTTCTTCTGCTTCTTCTGATTCACCCTCCAGACTTCACCTTCTCCTTCTCCTTCTTCTACTTCTTCTGATTCACCCTCCAAACTTCACCTTCTCCTTCTCCTTCTTCTACTTCTTCCGATTCACCCTCCAGACTTCACATTCTCCTTCTCCTTCTTCTACTTCTTCTGCTTCTCCCTCCAGACTTCACCTTCTCCTTCTCCTTCTTCTGCTTCTTCTGATTCACCCTCCACACTTCACCTTCTCCTTCTTCTACTTCTTCTGATTCACCCTCCAGACTTCACCTTCTCCTTCTCCTTCTTCTACTTCTTCTGATTCACCCTCCAGACTTCACCTTCTTCTTCTCCTTCTTCTACTTCTTCTGATTCACCCTCCTGACTTCACCTTCTCCTTCTCCTTCTTCTGCTTCTTCTGCTTCACCCTCCAGACTTCACCTTCTCCTTCTCCTTCTTCTGCTTCTTCTGCTTCACCCTCCAGACTTCACCTTCTCCTTCTCCTTCTTCTGCTTCTTCTGCTTCACCCTCCTGACTTCACCTTCTCCTTCTCCTTCTTCTACTTCTTCTGATTCACCCTCCAGACTTCACCTTCTCCTTCTCCTTCTTCTACTTCTTCTGATTCACCCTCCAGACTTCACCTTCTCCTTCTCCTTCTTCTGCTTCTTCTGCTTCACCCTCCAGACTTTACCTTCTCCTTCTCCTTCTTCTGCTTCTTCTGATTCACCCTCCAGACTTCACCTTCTCCTTCTCCTTCTTCTGCTTCTTCTGATTCACCCTCCAGACTTCATCTTCTCCTTCTCCTTCTTCTGCTTCTTCTGATTCACCCTCCAGACTTCACCTTCTCCTTCTCCTTCTTCTGCTTCTTCTGATTCACCCTCCAGACTTCGCCTTCTCCTTCTCCTTCTTCTACTTCTTCTGATTCACCCTCCAGACTTCACCTTCTCCTTCTCCTTCTTCTACTTCTTCTGATTCACCCTCCAGTCTTCACCTTCTCCTTCTCCTTCTTCTGCTTCTTCTGATTCACCCTCCAGACTTCACCTTCTCCTTCTCCTTCTTCTGCTTCTTCTGATTCACCCTCCTGACTTCACTTTCTCCTTCTCCTTCTTCTGCTTCTACTGATTCACCCTCCAGACATCACCTTCTCCTTCTCCTTCTTCTACTTCTTCTGATTCACCCTCCAGACTTCACCTTCTCCTTCTCCTTCTTCTGCTTCTTCTGCTTCACCCTCCAGACTTCAGCTTCTCCTTCTCCTTCTTCTGCTTCTTCTGATTCACCCTCCAGACTTCACCTTCTCCTTCTCCTTCTTCTGCTTCTTCTGATTCACCCTCCAGACTTCATCTTCTCCTTCTCCTTCTTCTGCTTCTTCTGATTCACCCTCCAGACTTCACCTTCTCCTTCTCCTTCTTCTGCTTCTTCTGATTCACCCTCCAGACTTCACCTTCTCCTTCTCCTTCTTCTGCTTCTTCTGATTCACCCATCAGACTTCACCTTCTCCTTCTCCTTCTTCTGCTTCTTCTGATTCACCCTCCAGACCACACCTTCTCCTTCTCCTTCTTCTGCTTTTTCTGCTTCACCCTCCAGACTTCAGCTTCTCCTTCTCCTTCTTCTGCTTCTTCTGATTCACCCTCCAGACTTCACCTTCTCCTTCTGCTTCTACTGCTTCTTCTGATTCACCCTCCAGACTTCACCTTCTCCTTCTCCTTCTTCTGCTTCTTCTGATTCACCGTCCAGACTTCACCTTCTCCTTCTCCTTCTTCTGCTTCTTCTGATTCACCCTCCAGACTTCACCTTCTCCTTCTCCTTCTTCTGCTTCTTCAGATTCACCCTTCAGACTTCACCTTCTCCTTCTCCTTCTTCTGCTTCTTCTGATTCACCCTCCAGACCACACCTTCTCCTTCTCCTTCTTCTACTTCTTCTGATTCACCCTCCAGACTTCATCTTCTCCTTCTCCTTCTTCTGCTTCTTCTGATTCACCCTCCAGACTTCACCTTCTCCTTCTCCTTCTTCTGCTTCTTCTGATTCACCCTACAGACTTCACCTTCTCCTTCTCCTTCTTCTACTTCTTCTGATTCACCCTCCAGACTTCACCTTCACCTTCTCCTTCTTCTACTTCTTCTGATTCACCCTCCAGACTTCACCTTCTCCTTCTCCTTCTTCTGCTTCTTCTGATTCACCCTCCAGACTTCACCTTCTCCTTCTCCTTCTTCTGCTTCTTCTGATTCACCCTCCAGACTACATCTTCTCCTTCTCCTTCTTCTGCTTCTTCTGATTCACCCTCCAGACTTCACCTTCTCCTTCTCCTTCTTCTGCTTCTTCTGATTCATCCCCCAGACTTCGCCTTCTCCTTCTCCTTCTTCTACTTCTTCCGATTCACCCTCCAGACTTCACCTTCTCCTTCTCCTTCTTCTACTTCTTCTGATTCACCCTCCAGACTTCACCTTCTCCTTCTCCTTCTTCTGCTTCTTCTGATTCACCCTCCAGACTTCACCTTCTCCTTCTCCTTCTTCTGCTTCTTCTGATTCACCCTCCAGATTTTACCTTCTCCTTCTCCTTCTTCTACTTCTTCTGATTCACCCTCCAGACTTCACCTTCTCCTTCTCCTGCTTCTGCTTCTTCTGATTCACCCTCCAGACTTCACATTCTCCTTCTCCTTCGTTTACTTCTTTTGATTCACCCTCCAGACTAAATCTTCTCCTTCTCCTTCTTCTACTTCTTCTGATTCACCCTCCAGACTTCACCTTCTCCTTCTCCTTCTTCTGCTTCTTCTGATTCACCCTCCAGACTTCACCTTCTCCTTCTCCTTCTTCTACTTCTTCTGATTCACCCTCCAAACTTCACCTTCTCCTTCTCCTTCTTCTACTTCTTCCGATTCATCCTCCAGACTTCACCTTCTCCTTCTCCTTCTTCTACTTCTTCTGCTTCTCCCTCCAGACTTCACCTTCTCCTTCTCCTTCTTCTGCTTCTTCTGATTCACCCTTCAGACTTCACCTTCTCCTTCTCCTTCTTCTGCTTCTTCTGATTCACCCTCCAGACCACACCTTCTCCTTCTCCTTCTTCTGCTTCTTCTGCTTCACCCTCCAGACTTCAGCTTCTCCTTCTCCTTCTTCTGCTACTTCTGATTCACCCTCCAGACTTCACCTTCTCCTTCTGCTTCTTCTGCTTCTTCTGATTCACCCTCCAGACTTCACCTTCTCCTTCTCCTTCTTCTGCTTCTTCTGATTCACCGTCCAGACTTCACCTTCTCCTTCTCCTTCTTCTGCTTCTTCTGATTCACCCTCCAGACTTCACCTTCTCCTTCTCCTTCTTCTACTTCTTCTGATTCACCCTCCAGACTTCACCTTCTCCTTCTCCTTCTTCTGCTTCTTCTGAGTCACCCTCCAGACTTCACCTTCTCCTTCTCCTTCTTCTGCTTCTTCTGATTCACCCTCCAGACTACATCTTCTCCTTCTCCTTCTTCTGCTTCTTCTGATTCACCCTCCAGACTTCACCTTCTCCTTCTCCTTCTTCTGCTTCTTCTGATTCATCCTCCAGACTTCGCCTTCTCCTTCTCCTTCTTCTACTTCTTCTGATTCACCCTCCAGACTTCACCTTCTCCTTCTCCTTCTTCTACTTCTTCTGATTCACCCTCCAGATTTCACCTTCTCCTTCTCCTTCTTCTGCTTCTTCTGATTCACCCTCCAGACTTCACCTTCTCCTTCTCCTTCTTCTGCTTCTTCTGATTCACCCTCCAGACTTTACCTTCTCCTTCTCCTTCTTCTACTTCTTCTGATTCACCCTCCAGACTTCACCTTCTCCTTCTCCTGCTTCTGCTTCTTCTGATTCACCCTCCAGACTTCACATTCTCCTTCTCCTTCGTTTACTTCTTCTGATTCACCCTCCAGACTAAATCTTCTCCTTCTCCTTCTTCTACTTCTTCTGATTCACCCTCCAGACTTCACCTTCTCCTTCTCCTTCTTCTGCTTCTTCTGATTCACCCTCCAGACTTCACCTTCTCCTTCTCCTTCTTCTACTTCTTCTGATTCACCCTCCAAACTTCACCTTCTCCTTCTCCTTCTTCTACTTCTTCCGATTCACCCTCCAGACTTCACATTCTCCTTCTCCTTCTTCTACTTCTTCTGCTTCTCCCTCCAGACTTCACCTTCTCCTTCTCCTTCTTCTGCTTCTTCTGATTCACCCTCCACACTTCACCTTCTCCTTCTTCTACTTCTTCTGATTCACCCTCCAGACTTCACCTTCTCCTTCTCCTTCTTCTACTTCTTCTGATTCACCCTCCAGACTTCACCTTCTCCTTCTCCTTCTTCTACTTCTTCTGATTCACCCTCCTGACTTCACCTTCTCCTTCTCCTTCTTCTGCTTCTTCTGCTTCACCCTCCAGACTTCACCTTCTCCTTCTCCTTCTTCTGCTTCTTCTGCTTCACCCTCCAGACTTCACCTTCTCCTTCTCCTTCTTCTGCTTCTTCTGCTTCACCCTCCTGACTTCACCTTCTCCTTCTCCTTCTTCTACTTCTTCTGATTCACCCTCCAGACTTCACCTTCTCCTTCTCCTTCTTCTGCTTCTTCTGCTTCACCCTCCAGACTTTACCTTCTCCTTCTCCTTCTGCTGCTTCTTCTGCTTCACCCTCCAGACTTCACCTTCTCCTTCTCCTTCATCTGCTTCTTCTGATTCACCCTCCAGACTTCACCTTCTCCTTCTCCTTCTTCTGCTTCTTCTGATTCACCCTCCAGACTTTACCTTCTCCTTCTCCTTCTTCTACTTCTTCAGATTCACCCTCCAGACTTCACCTTCTCCTTCTCCTGCTTCTGCTTCTTCTGATTCACCCTCCAGACTTCACATTCTCCTTCTCCTTCGTTTACTTCTTCTGATTCACCCTCCAGACTAAATCTTCTCCTTCTCCTTCTTCTACTTCTTCTGATTCACCCTCCAGACTTCACCTTCTCCTTCTCCTTCTTCTGCTTCTTCTGATTCACCCTCCAGACTTCACCTTCTCCTTCTCCTTCTTCTACTTCTTCTGATTCACCCTCCAAACTTCACCTTCTCCTTCTCCTTCTTCTACTTCTTCTGATTCACCCTCCAGACTTCACCTTCTCCTTCTCCTTCCTCTACTTCTTCTGCTTCTCCCTCCAGACTTCACCTTCTCCTTCTCCTTCTTCTGCTTCTTCTGTTTCACCCTCCGCACTTCACCTTCTCCTTCTCCTTCTTCTACTTCTTCTGATTCACCCTCCAGACTTCACCTTCTCCTTCTCCTTCTTCTACTTCTTCTGATTCACCCTCCAGACTTCACCTTCTTCTTCTCCTTCTTCTACTTCTTCTAATTCACCCTCCAGACTTCACCTTCTTCTTCTCCTTCTTCTACTTCTTCTGATTCACCCTCCTGACTTCACCTTCTCCTTCTCCTTCTTCTGCTTCTTCTGCTTCACCCTCCTGACTTCACCTTCTCCTTCTCCTTCTTCTACTTCTTCTGATTCACCCTCCAGACTTCACCTTCTCCTTCTCCTTCTTCTACTTCTTCTGCTTCACCCTCCAGACTTCACCTTCTCCTTCTCCTTCATCTGCTTCTTCTGCTTCACCCTCCAGACCTCACCTTCTCCTTCTCCTTCTTCTGCTTCTTCTGCTTCACCCTCCTGACTTCACCTTCTCCTTCTCCTTCTTCTACTTCTTCTGATTCACCCTCCAGACTTCACCTTCTCCTTCTCCTTCTTCTACTTCTTCTGATTCACCCTCCGGACTTCACCTTTTCCTTCTCCTTCTTCTACTTCTTCTGCTTCTCCCTCCAGACTTCACCTTCTCCTTCTCCTTCTTCTGCTTCTTCTGATTCACCCTCCACACTTCACCTTCTCCTTCTCCTTCTTCTTCTTCTTCTGATTCACCCTCCAGACTTCACCTTCTCCTTCTCCTTCTTCTACTTCCTCTGATTCACCCTCCAGACTTCACCTTCTTCTTCTCCTTCTTCTACTTCTTCTGATTCACCCTCCTGACTTCACCTTCTCCTTCTCCTTCTTCTGCTTCTTCTGCTTCACCCTCCAGACTTCACCTTCTCCTTCTCCTTCTTCTGCTTCTTCTGCTTCACCCTCCAGACTTCACCTTCTCCTTCTCCTTCTTCTGCTTCTTCTGCTTCACCCTCCTGATTTCACCTTCTCCTTCTCCTTCTTCTACTTCTTCTGATTCACCCTCCAGACTTCACCTTCTCCTTCTTCTGCTTCTTCTGCTTCACCCTCCAGACTTCACCTTCTCCTTCTCCTTCTGCTGCTTCTTCTGCTTCGCTCTCCAGACTTCACCTTCTCCTTCTCCTTCATCTGCTTCTTCTGCTTCACCCTCCAGACTTCACCTTCTCCTTCTCCTTCTTCTGCTTCTTCTGCTTCACCCTCCTGACTTCACCTTATCCTTCTCCTTCTTCTACTTCTTCTGATTCACCCTCCAGACTTCACCTTCTCCTTCTCCTTCTTCTGCTTCTTCTGCTTCACCCTCCAGACTTCACCTTCTCCTTCTCCTTCTTCTGCTTCTTCTGATTCACCCTCCAGACCTCACCTTCTCCTTCTCCATCTTCTACTTCTTCTGATTCACCCTCCAGACTTCATCTTCTCCTTCTCCTTCTTCTGCTTCTTCTGATTCACCCTCCAGACTTCACCTTCTTCTTCTCCTTCTTCTGCTTCTTCTGATTCACCCTCCAGACTTCACCTTCTCCTTCTCCTTCTTCTACTTCTTCTGATTCACCCTCCAGACTTCACCTTCTCCTTCTCCTTCTTCTACTTCTTCTGATTCACCCTCCTGTCTTCACCTTCTCCTTCTCCTTCTTCTACTTCTTCTGATTCACCCTCCAGACTTCACCTTCTCCTTCTCCTTCTTCTGATTCTTCTGATTCACCCTCCAGACTTCAACTTCTCCTTCTCCTTCTTCTGCTTCTTCTGATTCACCCTCCAGACTTCACCCTCTCCTTCTCCTTCTTCTACTTCTTCTGATTCACCCTCCTGACTTCACCTTCTCCTTCTCCTTCTTCTACCTCTTCTGCTTCACCCTCTAGACTTCACCTTCTCCTTCCCCTTCTTCTACGTCTTCTGATTCACCCTCCAGACTTCACCTTCTCCTTCTCCTTCTGCTGCTTCTTCTGATTCACCCTCCAGACTTCACCTTCTCCTTCTCCTTATTCTGCTTCTTCTGATTCACCCTCCAGACTTCACCTTTTCCTTCTCCTTCTACTGCTTCTTCTGTTTCACCCTCCAGACTTCACCTTCTCCTTCTCCTTCTTCTGCTTCTTCTGATTCACCCTCCAGACTTCACCTTCTCCTTCTCCTTCTTCTACTCTTCTGATTCACCCTCCAGACTTCATCTTCTCCTTCTCCTTCTTCTGCTTCTTCTGATTCACCCTCCAGACTTCACCTTCTCCTTCTCCTTCTTCTGCTTCTTCTGATTCACCCTCCAGACTTCACCTTCTCCTTCTCCTTCTTCGACTCTTTATGATTCACCCTCCAGACTTCACCTTCTCCTTCTCCTTCTTCTACTTCTTCTGATTCACCCTCCAGACTTCACCTTCTCCTTCTCGTTCTTCTGCTTCTTCTGATTCACCGTCCAGACTTCACCTTCTCCTTCTTCTTCTTCTGCTTCTTCTGATTCACCCTCCAGACTTCACCTTCTCCTTCTCCTTCTTCTGTTTCTTCTGATTCACCCTTCAGACTTCACCTTCTCCTTCTCCTTCTTCTGCTTCTTCTGATTCACCCTCCAGACCACACCTTCTCCTTCTCCTTCTTCTACTTCTTCTGATTCACCCTCCAGACTTCACCTTCTCCTTCTCCTTCTTCTACTTCTTCTGATTCACCCTCCAGACTTCATCTTCTCCTTCTCCTTCTCCTTCTTCTGCTTCTTCTGATTCACCCTCCAGACTTCACCTTCTCCTTCTCCTTCTTCTGCATCTTCTGATTCACCCTCCAGACTTCACCTTCTCCTTCTCCTTCTTCTACTTCTTCTGATTCACCCTCCAGACTTCACCTTCTCCTTCTCCTTCTTCTACTTCTTCTGATTCACCCTCCAGACTTCACCTTCTCCTTCTCCTTCTTCTGCTTCTTCTGATTCACCCTCCAGACTTCACCTTCTCCTTCTCCTTCTTCTGCTTCTTCTGATTCACCCTCCAGACTTCACCTTCTCCTTCTCCTTCTTCTACTTCTTCTGATTCACCCTCCAGGCTTCACCTTCTCCTTCTCCTTCTTCTGCTTCTTCTGATTCACCCTCCACACTTCACCTTCTCCTTCTCCTTCTCTACTTCTTCTGATTCACCCTCCAAACTTCACCTTCTCCTTCTCCTTCTTCTACTTCTTCTGATTCACCCTCCAGACTTCACCTTCTCCTTCTCCTTCTTGTACTTCTTCTGCTTCTCCCTCCAGACTTCACCTTCACCTTCTCCTTCTTCTGCTTCTTCTGATTCACCCTCCAGACTTCACCTGCTCCTTCTCCTTCTTCTACTTCTTCTGATTCACCCTCCAGACTTCACCTTCTCCTTCTTCTTCTTCTACTTATTCTGATTCACCCTCCAGACTTCACCTTCTCCTTCTCCTTCTTCTACTTCTTCTGACTCACCCTCCTGACTTCACCTTCTCCTTCTCCTTCTTCTGCTTCTTCTGCTTCACCCTCCAGACCTCACCTTCTCCTTCTCCTTCTTCTGCTTCTTCTGCTTCACCATCCAGACTTCACCTTCTCCTTCTCCTTCTTCTGCTTCTTCTGCTTCACCCTCCTGACTTCACCTTCTCCTTCTCCTTCTTCTACTTCTTCTGATTCACCCTCCAGACTTCACCTTCTCCTTCTCCTTCTTCTGCTTTTTCTGCTTCACCCTCCAGACTTCACCTTCTCCTTCTCCTTCTTCTGCTTCTTCTGCTTCACCCTCCAGACTTCAGCTTCTCCTTCTCCTTCTTCTGCTTCTTCTGATTCACCCTCCAGACTTCACCTTCTCCTTCTCCTTCTTCTGCTTCTTCTGATTCACCCTCCAGACTTCATCTTCTCCTTCTCCTTCTTCTGCTTCTTCTGATTCACCCTCCAGACTTCACCTTCTCCTTCTCCTTCTTCTGCTTCTTCTGATTCACCCTCCAGACTTCACCTTCTCCTTCTCCTTCTTCTGCTTCTTCTGATTCACCCTTCAGACTTCACCTTCTCCTTCTCCTTCTTCTGCTTCTTCTGATTCACCTTCCAGACCATACCTTCTCCTTCTCCTTCTTCTGCTTCTTCTGCTTCACCCTCCAGACTTCAGCTTCTCCTTCTCCTTCTTCTGCTTCTTCTGATTCACCCTCCAGACTTCACCTTCTCCTTCTGCTTCTTCTGCTTCTTCTGATTCATCCTCCAGACTTCACCTTCTCCTTCTCCTTCTTCTGCTTCTTCTGATTCACCGTCCAGACTTCGCCTTCTCCTTCTCCTTCTTCTGCTTCTTCTGATTCACCCTCCAGACTTCACCTTCTCCTTCTCCTTCTTCTGCTTCTTCTGATTCACCCTTCAGACTTCACCTTCTCCTTCTCCTTCTTCTGCTTCTTCTGATTCACCCTCCAGACCACACCTTCTCCTTCTCCTTCTTCTACTTCTTCTGATTCAACCTCCATACTTCATCTTCTCCTTCTCCTTCTTCTGCTTCTTCTGATTCACCCTCCAGACTTCACCTTCTCCTTCTCCTTCTTCTGCTTCTTCTGATTCACCCTCCAGACTTCACCTTCTCCTTCTCCTTCTTCTACTTCTTCTGATTCACCCTCCAGACTTCACCTTCTCCTTCTCCTTCTTCTACTTCTTCTGATTCACCCTCCAGACTTCACCTTCTCCTTCTCCTTCTTCTGCTTCTTCTGATTCACCCTCCAGACTTCACCTTCTCCTTCTCCTTCTTCTGCTTCTTCTGATTCACCCTCCAGAATTCATCTTCTCCTTCTCCTTCTTCTGCTTCTTCTGATTCACCGTCCAGACTTCACCTTCTCCTTCTCCTTCTTCTGCTTCTTCTGATTCATCCTCCAGACTTCGCCTTCTGCTTCTCCTTCTTCTACTTCTTCTGATTCACCCTCCAGACTTCACCTTCTCCTTCTCCTTCTTCTACTTCTTCTGATTCACCCTCCAGACTTCACCTTCTCCTTCTCCTTCTTCTGCTTCTTCTGATTCACCCTCCAGACTTCACCTTCTGCTTCTCCTTCTTCTGCTTCTTCTGATTCACCTTCCAGACTTTACCTTCTCCTTCTCCTTCTTCTACTTCTTCTGATTCACCCTCCAGACTTCACCTTCTCCTTCTCCTGCTTCTGCTTCTTCTGATTCACCCTCCAGACTTCACATTCTCCTTCTCCTTCGTTTACTTCTTCTGATTCACCCTCCAGACTAAATCTTCTCCTTCTCCTTCTTCTACTTCTTCTGATTCACCCTCCAGACATCACCTTCTCCTTCTCCTTCTTCTGCTTCTTCTGATTCACCCTCCAGACTTCACCTTCTCCTTCTCCTTCTTCTACTTCTTCTGATTCACCCTCCAAACTTCACCTTCTCCTTCTCCTTCTTCTACTTCTTCCGATTCACCCTCCAGACTTCACCTTCTCCTTCTCCTTCTTCTACTTCTTCTGCTTCTCCCTCCAGACTTCACCTTCTCCTTCTCCTTCTTCTGCTTCTTCTGATTCACCCTCCACACTTCACCTTCTCCTTCTCCTTCTTCTACTTCTTCTGATTCACCCTCCAGACTTCACCTTCTCCTTCTCCTTCTTCTACTTCTTCTGATTCACCCTCCAGACTTCACCTTCTTCTTCTCCTTCTTCTACTTCTTCTGATTCACCCTCCTGACTTCACCTTCTCCTTCTCCTTCTTCTGCTTCTTCTGCTTCACCCTCCAGACTTCACCTTCTCCTTCTCCTTCTTCTGCTTCTTCTGCTTCACCCTCCAGACTTCACCTTCTCCTTCTCCTTCTTCTGCTTCTTCTGCTTCAACCTCCTGACTTCACCTTCTCCTTCTCCTTCTTCTACTTCTTCTGATTCACCCTCCAGACTTCACCTTCTCCTTCTCCTTCTTCTGCTTCTTCTGCTTCACCCTCCAGACTTTACCTTCTCCTTCTCCTTCTGCTGCTTCTTCTGCTTCGCCCTCCAGACTTCACCTTCTCCTTCTCCTTCATCTGCTTCTTCTGATTCACCCTCCAGACTTCACATTCTCCTTCTCCTTCATCTGCTTCTTCTGATTCACCCTCCAGACTTTACCTTCTCCTTCTCCTTCTTCTACTTCTTCAGATTCACCCTCCAGACTTCACCTTCTCCTTCTCCTGCTTCTGCTTCTTCTGATTCACCCTCCAGACTTCACATTCTCCTTCTCCTTCGTTTACTTCTTCTGATTCACCCTCCAGACTAAATCTTCTCCTTCTCCTTCTTCTACTTCTTCTGATTCACCCTCCAGACTTCACCTTCTCCTTCTCCTTCTTCTGCTTCTTCTGATTCACCCTCCAGACTTCACCTTCTCCTTCTCCTTCTTCTACTTCTTCTGATTCATCCTCCAAACTTCACCTTCTCCTTCTCCTTCTTCTACTTCTTCTGATTCACCTTCCAGACTTCACCTTCTCCTTCTCCTTCTTCTACTTCTTCTGCTTCTCCCTCCAGACTTCACCTTCTCCTTCTCCTTCTTCTGCTTCTTCTGTTTCACCCTCCACACTTCACCTTCTCCTTCTCCTTCTTCTACTTCTTCTGATTCACCCTCCAGACTTCACCTTCTCCTTCTCCTTCTTCTACTTCTTCTGATTCACCCTCCAGACTTCACCTTCTTCTTCTCCTTCTTCTACTTCTTCTGATTCACCCTCCTGACTTCACCTTCTCCTTCTCCTTCTTCTGCTTCTTCTGCTTCACCCTCCAGACTTCTCCTTCTCCTTCTCCTTCTTCTGCTTCTTCTGCTTCACCCTCCAGACTTCACCTTCTCCTTCTCCTTCTTCTGCTTCTTCTGCTTCACCCTCCTGACTTCACCTTCTCCTTCTCCTTCTTCTACTTCTTCTGATTCACCCTCCAGACTTCACCTTCTCCTTCTCCTTCTTCTGCTTCTTCTGCTTCACCCTCCAGACTTCACCTTCTCCTTCTCCTTCATCTGCTTCTTCTGCTTCACCCTCCAGACTTCACCTTCTCCTTCTCCTTCTTCTGCTTCTTCTGCTTCACCCTCCTGACTTCACCTTCTCCTTCTCCTTCTTCTACTTCTTCTGATTCACCCTCCAGACTTCACCTTCTCCTTCTCCTTCTTCTACTTCTTCTGATTCACCCTCCGGACTTCACCTTCTCCTTCTCCTTCTTCTACTTCTTCTGCTTCTCCCTCCTAACTTCACCTTCTCCTTCTCCTTCTTCTGCTTCTTCTGATTCACCCTCCACACTTCACCTTCTCCTTCTCCTTCTTCTTCTTCTTCTGATTCACCCTCCAGACTTCACCTTCTCCTTCTCCTTCTTCTACTTCTTCTGATTCACCCTCCAGACTTCACCTTCTTCTTCTCCTTCTTCTACTTCTTCTGATTCAGCCTCCTGACTTCACCTTCTCCTTCTCCTTCTTCTGCTTCTTCTGCTTCACCCTCCAGACTTCACCTTCTCCTTCTCCTTCTTCTGCTTCTTCTGCTTCACCCTCCAGACTTCACCTTCTCCTTCTCCTTCTTCTGCTTCTTCTGCTTCACCCTCCTGACTTCACCTTCTCCTTCTCCTTCTTCTGCTTCTTCTGCTTCACCCTCCAGACTTCACCGTCTCCTTCTCCTTCTGCTGCTTCTTCTGCTTCGCCCTCCAGACTTCACCTTCTCCTTCTCCTTCATCTGCTTCTTCTGCTTCACCCTCCAGACTTCACCTTCTCCTTCTCCTTCTTCTGCTTCTTCTGCTTCACCCTCCTGACTTCACCTTCTCCTTCTCCTTCTTCTACTTCTTCTGATTCACCCTCCAGACTTCACCTTCTCCTTCTCCTTCTTCTGCTTCTTCTGCTTCACCCTCCAGACTTCACCTTCTCCTTCTCCTACTTCTGCTTCTTCTGCTGCGCCCTCCAGACTTCACCTTCTCCTTCTCCTTCTTCTGCTTCTTCTGCTTCACCCTCCTGACTTCACCTTCTCCTTCTCCTTCTTCTACTTCTTCTGCTTCACCCCCCTGACTTCACCTTCTCCTTCTCCTTCTTCTGCTTCTTCTGCTTCACCCTCCAGACTTCACCTTCTCCTTCTCCTTCTTCTGCTTCTTCTGATTCACCCTTCAGACTTCACCTTCTCCTTCTCCTTCTTCTGCTTCTTCTGATTCACCGTCCAGACTTCACCTTCTCCTTCTCCTTCTTCTGCTTCTTCTGATTCACCCTCCAGACTTCATCTTCTCCTTCTCCTTCTTCTGCTTCTTCTGATTCACCCTCCAGACTTCACCTTCTCCTTCTCCTTCTTCTGCTTCTTCTGATTCACCCTCCAGACTTCGCCTTCTCCTTCTCCTTCTTCTACTTCTTCTGATTCACCCTCCAGACTTCACCTTCTCCTTCTCCTTCTTCTACTACTTCTGATTCACCCTCCAGTCTTCACCTTCTCCTTCTCCTTCTTCTGCTTCTTCTGATTCACCTTCCAGACTTCACCTTCTCCTTCTCCTTCTTCTGCTTCTTCTGATTCACCCTCCTGACTTCACCTTCTCCTTCTCCTTCTTCTGCTTCTACTGATTCACCCTCCAGACATCACCTTCTCCTTCTCCTTCTTCTACTTCTTCTGATTCACCCTCCAGACTTCACCTTCTCCTTTTACTTCTTCTGCTTCTTCTGATTCACCCTCCAGACTTCACCTTCTCCTTCTCCTTCTTCTACTTCTTCTGATTCACCCTCCAGACTTCACCTTCTCCTTCTCCTTCTTCTGCTTCTTCTGCTTCACCCTCCAGACTTCAGCTTCTCCTTCTCCTTCTTCTGCTTCTTCTGATACACCCTCCAGACTTCACCTTCTCCTTCTCCTTCTTCTGCTTCTTCTGATTCACCCTCCAGACTTCATCTTCTCCTTCTCCTTCTTCTGCTTCTTCTGATTCACCCTCCAGACTTCACCTTCTCCTTCTCCTTCTTCTGCTTCTTCTGATTCACCCTCCAGACTTCACCTTCTCCTTCTCCTTCTTCTGCTTCTTCTGATTCACCCTTCAGACTTCACCTTCTCCTTCTCCTTCTTCTGCTTCTTCTGATTCACCCTCCAGACCACACCTTCTCCTTCTCCTTCTTCTGCTTTTTCTGCTTCACCCTCCAGACTTCAGCTTCTCCTTCTCCTTCTTCTGCTTCTTCTGATTCACCCTCCAGACTTCACCTTCTCCTTCTGCTTCTACTGCTTCTTCTGATTCACCCTCCAGACTTCACCTTCTCCTTCTCCTTCTTCTGCTTCTTCTGATTCACCGTCCAGACTTCACCTTCTCCTTCTCCTTCTTCTGCTTCTTCTGATTCACCCTCCAGACTTCACCTTCTCCTTCTCCTTCTTCTGCTTCTTCAGATTCACCCTTCAGACTTCACCTTCTCCTTCTCCTTCTTCTGCTTCTTCTGATTCACCCTCCAGACCACACCTTCTCCTTCTCCTTCTTCTACTTCTTCTGATTCACCCTCCAGACTTCATCTTCTCCTTCTCCTTCTTCTGCTTCTTCTGATTCACCCTCCAGACTTCACCTTCTCCTTCTCCTTCTTCTGCTTCTTCTGATTCACCCTCCAGACTTCACCTTCTCCTTCTCCTTCTTCTACTTCTTCTGATTCACCCTCCAGACTTCACCTTCTCCTTCTCCTTCTTCTACTTCTTCTGATTCACCCTCCAGACTTCACCTTCTCCTTCTCCTTTTTCTGCTTCTTCTGATTCAGCCTCCAGACATCACCTTCTCCTTCTCCTTCTTCTGCTTCCTCTGATTCACCCTCCAGACTACATCTTCTCCTTCTCCTTCTTCTGCTTCTTCTGATTCACCCTCCAGACTTCACCTTCTCCTTCTCCTTCTTCTGCTTCTTCTGATTCATCCTCCAGACTTCGCCTTCTCCTTCTCCTTCTTCTACTTCTTCTGATTCACCCTCCAGACTTCACCTTCTCCTTCTCCTTCTTCTACTTCTTCTGATTCACCCTCCAGACTTCACCTTCTCCTTCTCCTTCTTCTGCTTCTTCTGATTCACCCTCCAGACTTCACCTTCTCCTTCTCCTTCTTCCGCTTCTTCTGATTCACCCTCCAGATTTTACCTTCTCCTTCTCCTTCTTCTACTTCTTCTGATTCACCCTCCAGACTTCACCTTCTCCTTCTCCTGCTTCTGCTTCTTCTGATTCACCCTCCAGACTTCACATTCTCCTTCTCCTTCGTTTACTTCTTTTGATTCACCCTCCAGACTAAATCTTCTCCTTCTCCTTCTTCTACTTCTTCTGATTCACCCTCCAGACTTCACCTTCTCCTTCTCCTTCTTCTGCTTCTTCTGATTCACCCTCCAGACTTCACCTTCTCCTTCTCCTTCTTCTACTTCTTCTGATTCACCCTCCAAACTTCACCTTCTCCTTCTCCTTCTTCTACTTCTTCCGATTCACCCTCCAGACTTCACCTTCTCCTTCTCCTTCTTCTACTTCTTCTGCTTCTCCCTCCAGACTTCACCTTCTCCTTCTCCTTCTTCTGCTTCTTCTGATTCACCCTTCAGACTTCACCTCCTCCTTCTCCTTCTTCTGCTTCTTCTGATTCACCCTCCAGACCACACCTTCTCCTTCTCCCTCTTCTGCTTCTTCTGCTTCACCCTCCAGACTTCAGCTTCTCCTTCTCCTTCTTCTGCTACTTCTGATTCACCCTCCAGACTTCACCTTCTCCTTCTGCTTCTTCTGCTTCTTCTGATTCACCCTCCAGACTTCACCTTCTCCTTCTCCTTCTTCTGCTTCTTCTGATTCACCGTCCAGACTTCACCTTCTCCTTCTACTTCTTCTGCTTCTTCTGATTCACCCTCCAGACTTCACCTTCTCCTTCTCCTTCTTCTGCTTCTTCTGATTCACCCTTCAGACTTCACCTTCTCCTTCTCCTTCTTCTGCTTCTTCTGATTCACCCTCCAGACCACACCTTCTCCTTCTCCTTCTTCTATTTCTTCTGATTCACCCTCCAGACTTCATCTTCTCCTTCTCCTTCTTCTGCTTCTTCTGATTCACCCTCCAGACTTCACCTTCTCCTTCTCCTTCTTCTGCTTCTTCTGATTCACCCTCCAGACTTCACCTTCTCCTTCTCCTTCTTCTACTTCTTCTGATTCACCCTCCAGACTTCACCTTCTCCTTCTCCTTCTTCTACTTCTTCTGATTCACCCTCCAGACTTCACCTTCTCCTTCTCCTTCTTCTGCTTCTACTGATTCACCCTCCAGACTTCACCTTCTCCTTCTCCTTCTTCTGCTTCTTCTGATTCACCCTCCAGACTACATCTTCTCCTTCTCCTTCTTCTGCTTCTTCTGATTCACCCTCCAGACTTCACCTTCTCCTTCTCCTTCTTCTGCTTCTTCTGATTCATCCTCCAGACTTCGCCTTCTCCTTCTCCTTCTTCTACTTCTTCTGATTCACCCTCCAGACTTCACCTTCTCCTTCTCCTTCTTCTAATTCTTCTGATTCACCCTCCAGATTTCACCTTCTCCTTCTCCTTCTTCTGCTTCTTCTGATTCACCCTCCAGACTTCACCTTCTCCTTCTCCTTCTTCTGCTTCTTCTGATTCACCCTCCAGACTTTACCTTCTCCTTCTCCTTCTTCTACTTCTTCTGATTCACCCTCCAGACTTCACCTTCTCCTTCTCCTGCTTCTGCTTCTTCTGATTCACCCTCCAGACTTCACATTCTTCTTCTCCTTCGTTTACTTCTTCTGATTCACCCTCCAGACTAAATCTTCTCCTTCTCCTTCTTCTACTTCTTCTGATTCACCCTCCAGACTTCACCTTCTCCTTCTCCTTCTTCTGCTTCTTCTGATTCACCCTCCAGACTTCACCTTCTCCTTCTCCTTCTTCTACTTCTTCTGATTCACCCTCCAAACTTCACCTTCTCCTTCTCCTTCTTCTACTTCTTCCGATTCACCCTCCAGACTTCACATTCTCCTTCTCCTTCTTCTACTTCTTCTGCGTCACCCTCCAGACTTCACCTTCTCCTTCTCCTTCTTCTGCTACTTCTGCTTCACCCTCCAGACTTCACCTTCTCCTTCTCCTTCTTCTGCTTCTTCTGCTTCACCCTCCTGACTTCACCTTCTCCTTCTCCTTCTTCTACTTCTTCTGATTCACCCTCCAGACTTCACCTTCTCCTTCTCCTTCTTCTGCTTCTTCTGATTCACCCTCCAGACTTTACCTTCTCCTTCTCCTTCTTCTACTTCTTCAGATTCACCCTCCAGACTTCACCTTCTCCTTCTCCTGCTTCTGCTTCTTCTGATTCACCCTCCAGACTTCACATTCTCCTTCTCCTTCGTTTACTTCTTCTGATTCACCCTCCAGACTAAATCTTCTCCTTCTCCTTCTTCTACTTCTTCTGATTCACCCTCCAGACTTCACCTTCTCCTTCTCCTTCTTCTGCTTCTTCTGATTCACCCTCCAGACTTCACCTTCTCCTGCTCCTTCTTCTACTTCTTCTGATTCACCCTCCAAACTTCACCTTCTCCTTCTCCTTCTTCTACTTCTTCTGATTCACCCTCCAGACTTCACCTTCTCCTTCTCCTTCCTCTACTTCTTCTGCTTCTCCCTCCAGACTTCACCTTCTCCTTCTCCTTCTTCTGCTTCTTCTGTTTCACCCTCCACACTTCACCTTCTCCTTCTCCTTCTTCTACTTCTTCTGATTCACCCTCCAGACTTCACCTTCTTCTTCTCCTTCTTCTACTTCTTCTAATTCACCCTCCAGACTTCACCTTCTTCTTCTCCTTCTTCTACTTCTTCTGATTCATCCTCCTGACTTCACCTTCTCCTTCTCCTTCTTCTGCTTCTTCTGCTTCA
Organism: Somniosus microcephalus; assembly: GCF_052327205.1. NCBI lineage: Eukaryota > Metazoa > Chordata > Chondrichthyes > Squaliformes > Somniosidae > Somniosus > Somniosus microcephalus. The sequence goes on from NW_028225215.1 coordinate 245,727, forward strand.
CCCTCCTGACTTCACATTCTCCTTCTCCTTCTTCTACTTCTTCTGATTCACCCTCCAGACTTCACCTTCTCCTTCTCCTTCTTCTACTTCTTCTGCTTCACCCTCCAGACTTCACCTTCTCCTTCTCCTTCATCTGCTTCTTCTGCTTCACCCTCCAGACTTCACCTTCTCCTTCTCCTTCTTCTGCTTCTTCTGCTTCACCCTCCTGACTTCACCTTCTCCTTCTCCTTCTTCTACTTCTTCTGATTCACCCTCCGGACTTCACCTTCTCCTTCTCCTTCTTCTACTTCTTCTGCTTCTCCCTCCAGACTTCACCTTCTCCTTCTCCTTCTTCTACTTCTTCTGATTCACCCTCCAGACTTCACCTTCTCCTTCTCCTTCTTCTACTTCTTCTGATTCACCCTCCGGACTTCACCTTCTCCTTCTCCTTCTTCTACTTCTTCTGCTTCTCCCTCCAGACTTCACCTTCTCCTTCTCCTTCTTCTGCTTCTTCTGATTCACCCTCCACACTTCACCTTCTCCTTCTCCTTCTTCTTCTTCTTCTGATTCACCCTCCAGACTTCACCTTCTCCTTCTCCTTCTTCTACTTCTTCTGATTCACCCTCCAGACTTCACCTTCTTCTTCTCCTTCTTCTACTTCTTCTGATTCACCCTCCTGACTTCACCTTCTCCTTCTCCTTCTTCTGCTTCTTCTGCTTCACCCTCCAGACTTCACCTTCTCCTTCTCCTTCTTCTGCTTCTTCTGCTTCACCCTCCAGACTTCACCTTCTCCTTCTCCTTCTTCTGCTTCTTCTGCTTCACCCTCCTGACTTCACCTTCTCCTTCTCCTTCTTTTACTTCTTCTGATTCACCCTCCAGACTTCACCTTCTCCTTCTCCTTCTTCTGCTTCTTCTGCTTCACCCTCCAGACTTCACCTTCTCCTTCTCCTTCTGCTGCTTCTTCTGCTTCGCCCTCCAGACTTCACCTTCTCCTTCTCCTTCATCTGCTTCTTCTGCTTCACCCTCCAGACTTCACCTTCTCCTTCTCCTTCTTCTGCTTCTTCTGCTTCACCCTCCTGACTTCACCTTATCCTTCTCCTTCTTCTACTTCTTCTGATTCACCCTCCAGACTTCACCTTCTCCTTCTCCTTCTTCTGCTTCTTCTGCTTCACCCTCCAGACTTCACCTTCTCCTTCTCCTTCTTCTGCTTCTTCTGATTCACCCTCCAGACCTCACCTTCTCCTTCTCCATCTTCTACTTCTTCTGATTCACCCTCCAGACTTCATCTTCTCCTTCTCCTTCTTCTGCTTCTTCTGATTCACCCTCCAGACTTCACCTTCTCCTTCTCCTTCTTCTGCTTCTTCTGATTCACCCTTCAGACTTCACCTCCTCCTTCTCCTTCTTCTGCTTCTTCTGATTCACCCTCCAGACCACACCTTCTCCTTCTCCTTCTTCTGCTTCTTCTGCTTCACCCTCCAGACTTCAGCTTCTCCTTCTCCTTCTTCTGCTACTTCTGATTCACCCTCCAGACTTCACCTTCTCCTTCTGCTTCTTCTGCTTCTTCTGATTCACCCTCCAGACTTCACCTTCTCCTTCTCCTTCTTCTGCTTCTTCTGATTCACCGTCCAGACTTCACCTTCTCCTTCTACTTCTTCTGCTTCTTCTGATTCACCCTCCAGACTTCACCTTCTCCTTCTCCTTCTTCTGCTTCTTCTGATTCACCCTTCAGACTTCACCTTCTCCTTCTCCTTCTTCTGCTTCTTCTGAATCACCCTCCAGACCACACCTTCTCCTTCTCCTTCTTCTATTTCTTCTGATTCACCCTCCAGACTTCATCTTCTCCTTCTCCTTCTTCTGCTTCTTCTGATTCACCCTCCAGACTTCACCTTCTCCTTCTCCTTCTTCTACTTCTTCTGATTCACCCTCCAGACTTCACCTTCTCCTTCTCCTTCTTCTACTTCTTCTGATTCACCCTCCAGACTTCACCTTCTCCTTCTCCTTCTTCTGCTTCTACTGATTCACCCTCCAGACTTCACCTTCTCCTTCTCCTTCTTCTGCTTCTTCTGATTCACCCTCCAGACTACATCTTCTCCTTCTCCTTCTTCTGCTTCTTCTGATTCACCCTCCAGACTTCACCTTCTCCTTCTCCTTCTTCTGCTTCTTCTGATTCATCCTCCAGACTTCGCCTTCTCCTTCTCCTTCTTCTACTTCTTCTGATTCACCCTCCAGACTTCACCTTCTCCTTCTCCTTCTTCTAATTCTTCTGATTCACCCTCCAGATTTCACCTTCTCCTTCTCCTTCTTCTGCTTCTTCTGATTCACCCTCCAGACTTCACCTTCTCCTTCTCCTTCTTCTGCTTCTTCTGATTCACCCTCCAGACTTTACCTTCTCCTTCTCCTTCTTCTACTTCTTCTGATTCACCCTCCAGACTTCACCTTCTCCTTCTCCTGCTTCTGCTTCTTCTGATTCACCCTCCAGACTTCACATTCTTCTTCTCCTTCGTTTACTTCTTCTGATTCACCCTCCAGACTAAATCTTCTCCTTCTCCTTCTTCTACTTCTTCTGATTCACCCTCCAGACTTCACCTTCTCCTTCTCCTTCTTCTGCTTCTTCTGATTCACCCTCCAGACTTCACCTTCTCCTTCTCCTTCTTCTACTTCTTCTGATTCACCCTCCAAACTTCACCTTCTCCTTCTCCTTCTTCTACTTCTTCCGATTCACCCTCCAGACTTCACATTCTCCTTCTCCTTCTTCTACTTCTTCTGCTTCTCCCTCCAGACTTCACCTTCTCCTTCTCCTTCTTCTGCTTCTTCTGATTCACCCTCCACACTTCACCTTCTCCTTCTCCTTCTTCTACTTCTTCTGATTCACCCTCCAGACTTCACCTTCTCCTTCTCCTTCTTCTACTTCTTCTGATTCACCCTCCAGACTTCACCTTCTTCTTCTCCTTCTTCTACTTCTTCTGATTCACCCTCCTGACTTCACCTTCTCCTTCTCCTTCTTCTGCTTCTTCTGCGTCACCCTCCAGACTTCACCTTCTCCTTCTCCTTCTTCTGCTACTTCTGCTTCACCCTCCAGACTTCACCTTCTCCTTCTCCTTCTTCTGCTTCTTCTGCTTCACCCTCCTGACTTCACCTTCTCCTTCTCCTTCTTCTACTTCTTCTGATTCACCCTCCAGACTTCACCTTCTCCTTCTCCTTCTTCTGCTTCTTCTGATTCACCCTCCAGACTTTACCTTCTCTTTCTCCTTCTTCTACTTCTTCAGATTCACCCTCCAGACTTCACCTTCTCCTTCTCCTGCTTCTGCTTCTTCTGATTCACCCTCCAGACTTCACATTCTCCTTCTCCTTCGTTTACTTCTTCTGATTCACCCTCCAGACTAAATCTTCTCCTTCTCCTTCTTCTACTTCTTCTGATTCACCCTCCAGACTTCACCTTCTCCTTCTCCTTCTTCTGCTTCTTCTGATTCACCCTCCAGACTTCACCTTCTCCTTCTCCTTCTTCTACTTCTTCTGATTCACCCTCCAAACTTCACCTTCTCCTTCTCCTTCTTCTACTTCTTCTGATTCACCCTCCAGACTTCACCTTCTCCTTCTCCTTCCTCTACTTCTTCTGCTTCTCCCTCCAGACTTCACCTTCTCCTTCTCCTTCTTCTGCTTCTTCTGTTTCACCCTCCACACTTCACCTTCTCCTTCTCCTTCTTCTACTTCTTCTGATTCACCCTCCAGACTTCACCTTCTTCTTCTCCTTCTTCTACTTCTTCTAATTCACCCTCCAGACTTCACCTTCTTCTTCTCCTTCTTCTACTTCTTCTGATTCATCCTCCTGACTTCACCTTCTCCTTCTCCTTCTTCTGCTTCTTCTGCTTCACCCTCCTGACTTCACCTTCTCCTTCTCCTTCTTCTACTTCTTCTGATTCACCCTCCAGACTTCACCTTCTCCTTCTCCTTCTTCTACTTCTTCTGCTTCACCCTCCAGACTTCACCTTCTCCTTCTCCTTCATCTGCTTCTTCTGCTTCACCCTCCAGACTTCACCTTCTCCTTCTCCTTCTTCTGCTTCTTCTGCTTCACCCTCCTGACTTCACCTTCTCCTTCTCCTTCTTCTACTTCTTCTGATTCACCCTCCGGACTTCACCTTCTCCTTCTCCTTCTTCTACTTCTTCTGCTTCTCCCTCCAGACTTCACCTTCTCCTTCTCCTTCTTCTACTTCTTCTGATTCATCCTCCAGACTTCACCTTCTCCTTCTCCTTCTTCTACTTCTTCTGATTCACCCTCCGGACTTCACCTTCTCCTTCTCCTTCTTCTACTTCTTCTGCTTCTCCCTCCAGACTTCACCTTCTCCTTCTCCTTCTTCTGCTTCTTCTGATTCACCCTCCACACTTCACCTTCTCCTTCTCCTTCTTCTTCTTCTTCTGATTCACCCTCCAGACTTCACCTTCTCCTTCTCCTTCTTCTACTTCTTCTGATTCACCCTCCAGACTTCACCTTCTTCTTCTCCTTCTTCTACTTCTTCTGATTCACCCTCCTGACTTCACCTTCTCCTTCTCCTTCTTCTGCTTCTTCTGCTTCACCCTCCAGACTTCACCTTCTCCTTCTCCTTCTTCTGCTTCTTCTGCTTCACCCTCCAGACTTCACCTTCTCCTTCTCCTTCTTCTGCTTCTTCTGCTTCACCCTCCTGACTTCACCTTCTCCTTCTCCTTCTTTTACTTCTTCTGATTCACCCTCCAGACTTCACCTTCTCCTTCTCCTTCTTCTGCTTCTTCTGCTTCACCCTCCAGACTTCACCTTCTCCTTCTCCTTCTGCTGCTTCTTCTGCTTCGCCCTCCAGACTTCACCTTCTCCTTCTCCTTCATCTGCTTCTTCTGCTTCACCCTCCAGACTTCACCTTCTCCTTCTCCTTCTTCTGCTTCTTCTGCTTCACCCTCCTGACTTCACCTTATCCTTCTCCTTCTTCTACTTCTTCTGATTCACCCTCCAGACTTCACCTTCTCCTTCTCCTTCTTCTGCTTCTTCTGCTTCACCCTCCAGACTTCACCTTCTCCTTCTCCTTCTTCTGCTTCTTCTGATTCACCCTCCAGACCTCACCTTCTCCTTCTCCATCTTCTACTTCTTCTGATTCACCCTCCAGACTTCATCTTCTCCTTCTCCTTCTTCTGCTTCTTCTGATTCACCCTCCAGACTTCACCTTCTCCTTCTCCTTCTGCTGCTTCTTCTGATTCACCCTCCAGACTTCACCTTCTCCTTCTCCTTCTTCTACTTCTTCTGATTCACCCTCCAGACTTCACCTTCTCCTTCTCCTTCTTCTACTTCTTCTGATTCACCCTCCTGTCTTCACCTTCTCCTTCTCCTTCTTCTACTTCTTCTGATTCACCCTCCAGACTTCACCTTCTCCTTCTCCTCCTTCTGATTCTTCTGATTCACCCTCCAGACTTCAACTTCTCCTTCTCCTTCTTCTGCTTCTTCTGATTCACCCTCCTGACTTCACCCTCTCCTTCTCCTTCTTCTACTTCTTCTGATTCACCCTCCTGACTTCACCTTCTCCTTCTCCTTCTTCTACCTCTTCTGCTTCACCCTCTAGACTTCACCTTCTCCTTCCCCTTCTTCTACGTCTTCTGATTCACCCTCCAGACTTCACCTTCTCCTTCTCCTTCTGCTGCTTCTTCTGATTCACCCTCCAGACTTCACCTTCTCCTTCTCCTTATTCTGCTTCTTCTGATTCACCCTCCAGACTTCACCTTTTCCTTCTCCTTCTTCTGCTTCTTCTGTTTAACCCTCCAGACATCACCTTCTCCTTCTCCTGCTTCTGCTTCTTCTGATTCACCCTCCAGACTTCACATTCTCCTTCTCCTTCGTTTACTTCTTCTGATTCACCCTCCAGACTAAATCTTCTCCTTCTCCTTCTTCTACTTCTTCTGATTCACCCTCCAGACTTCACCTTCTCCTTCTCCTTCTTCTGCTTCTTCTGATTCACCCTCCAGACTTCACCTTCTCCTTCTCCTTCTTCTACTTCTTCTGATTCATCCTCCAAACTTCACCTTCTCCTTCTCCTTCTTCTACTTCTTCTGATTCACCTTCCAGACTTCACCTTCTCCTTCTCCTTCTTCTACTTCTTCTGCTTCTCCCTCCAGACTTCACCTTCTCCTTCTCCTTCTTCTGCTTCTTCTTTTTCACCCTCCACACTTCACCTTCTCCTTCTCCTTCTTCTACTTCTTCTGATTCACCCTCCAGACTTCACCTTCTCCTTCTCCTTCTTCTACTTCTTCTGATTCACCCTCCAGACTTCACCTTCTTCTTCTCCTTCTTCTACTTCTTCTGATTCACCCTCCTGACTTCACCTTCTCCTTCTCCTTCTTCTGCTTCTTCTGCTTCACCCTCCAGACTTCTCCTTCTCCTTCTCCTTCTTCTGCTTCTTCTGCTTCACCCTCCAGACTTCACCTTCTCCTTCTCCTTCTTCTGCTTCTTCTGCTTCACCCTCCTGACTTCACCTTCTCCTTCTCCTTCTTCTACTTCTTCTGATTCACCCTCCAGACTTCACCTTCTCCTTCTCCTTCTTCTGCTTCTTCTGCTTCACCCTCCAGACTTCACCTTCTCCTTCTCCTTCATCTGCTTCTTCTGCTTCACCCTCCAGACTTCACCTTCTCCTTCTCCTTCTTCTGCTTCTTCTGCTTCACCCTCCTGACTTCACCTTCTCCTTCTCCTTCTTCTACTTCTTCTGATTCACCCTCCAGACTTCACCTTCTCCTTCTCCTTCTTCTACTTCTTCTGATTCACGCTCCGGACTTCACCTTCTCCTTCTCCTTCTTCTACTTCTTCTGCTTCTCCCTCCTAACTTCACCTTCTCCTTCTCCTTCTTCTGCTTCTTCTGATTCACCCTCCACACTTCACCTTCTCCTTCTCCTTCTTCTTCTTCTTCTGATTCACCCTCCAGACTTCACCTTCTCCTTCTCCTTCTTCTACTTCTTCTGATTCACCCTCCAGACTTCACCTTCTTCTTCTCCTTCTTCTACTTCTTCTGATTCACCCTCCTGACTTCACCTTCTCCTTCTCCTTCTTCTGCTTCTTCTGCTTCACCCTCCAGACTTCACCTTCTCCTTCTCCTTCTTCTGCTTCTTCTGCTTCACCCTCCAGACTTCACCTTCTCCTTCTCCTTCTTCTGCTTCTTCTGCTTCACCCTCCTGACTTCACCTTCTCCTTCTCCTTCTTCTGCTTCTTCTGCTTCACCCTCCAGACTTCACCGTCTCCTTCTCCTTCTGCTGCTTCTTCTGCTTCGCCCTCCAGACTTCACCTTCTCCTTCTCCTTCATCTGCTTCTTCTGCTTCACCCTCCAGACTTCACCTTCTCCTTCTCCTTCTTCTGCTTCTTCTGCTTCACCTTCCAGACTTCACCTTCTCCTTCTCCTTCTTCTACTTCTTCTGCTTCTCCCTCCAGACTTCACCTTCTCCTTCTCCTTCTTCTGCTTCTTCTTTTTCACCCTCCACACTTCACCTTCTCCTTCTCCTTCTTCTACTTCTTCTGATTCACCCTCCAGACTTCACCTTCTCCTTCTCCTTCTTCTACTTCTTCTGATTCACCCTCCAGACTTCACCTTCTTCTTCTCCTTCTTCTACTTCTTCTGATTCACCCTCCTGACTTCACCTTCTCCTTCTCCTTCTTCTGCTTCTTCTGCTTCACCCTCCAGACTTCTCCTTCTCCTTCTCCTTCTTCTGCTTCTTCTGCTTCACCCTCCAGACTTCACCTTCTCCTTCTCCTTCTTCTGCTTCTTCTGCTTCACCCTCCTGACTTCACCTTCTCCTTCTCCTTCTTCTACTTCTTCTGATTCACCCTCCAGACTTCACCTTCTCCTTCTCCTTCTTCTGCTTCTTCTGCTTCACCCTCCAGACTTCACCTTCTCCTTCTCCTTCATCTGCTTCTTCTGCTTCACCCTCCAGACTTCACCTTCTCCTTCTCCTTCTTCTGCTTCTTCTGCTTCACCCTCCTGACTTCACCTTCTCCTTCTCCTTCTTCTACTTCTTCTGATTCACCCTCCAGACTTCACCTTCTTCTTCTCCTTCTTCTACTTCTTCTGATTCACCCTCCTGACTTCACCTTCTCCTTCTCCTTCTTCTGCTTCTTCTGCTTCACCCTCCAGACTTCTCCTTCTCCTTCTCCTTCTTCTGCTTCTTCTGCTTCACCCTCCAGACTTCACCTTCTCCTTCTCCTTCTTCTGCTTCTTCTGCTTCACCCTCCTGACTTCACCTTCTCCTTCTCCTTCTTCTACTTCTTCTGATTCACCCTCCAGACTTCACCTTCTCCTTCTCCTTCTTCTGCTTCTTCTGCTTCACCCTCCAGACTTCACCTTCTCCTTCTCCTTCATCTGCTTCTTCTGCTTCACCCTCCAGACTTCACCTTCTCCTTCTCCTTCTTCTGCTTCTTCTGATTCACCCTCCACACTTCACCTTCTCCTTCTCCTTCTTCTTCTTCTTCTGATTCACCCTCCAGACTTCACCTTCTCCTTCTCCTTCTTCTACTTCTTCTGATTCACCCTCCAGACTTCACCTTCTTCTTCTCCTTCTTCTACTTCTTCTGATTCACCCTCCTGACTTCACCTTCTCCTTCTCCTTCTTCTGCTTCTTCTGCTTCACCCTCCAGACTTCACCTTCTCCTTCTCCTTCTTCTGCTTCTTCTGCTTCACCCTCCAGACTTCACCTTCTCCTTCTCCTTCTTCTGCTTCTTCTGCTTCACCCTCCTGACTTCACCTTCTCCTTCTCCTTCTTCTGCTTCTTCTGCTTCACCCTCCAGACTTCACCGTCTCCTTCTCCTTCTGCTGCTTCTTCTGCTTCGCCCTCCAGACTTCACCTTCTCCTTCTCCTTCATCTGCTTCTTCTGCTTCACCCTCCAGACTTCACCTTCTCCTTCTCCTTCTTCTGCTTCTTCTGCTTCACCCTCCTGACTTCACCTTCTCCTTCTCCTTCTTCTACTTCTTCTGATTCACCCTCCAGACTTCACCTTCTCCTTCTCCTTCTTCTGCTTCTTCTGCTTCACCCTCCAGACTTCACCTTCTCCTTCTCCTACTTCTGCTTCTTCTGCTGCGCCCTCCAGACTTCACCTTCTCCTTCTCCTTCTTCTGCTTCTTCTGCTTCACCCTCCTGACTTCACCTTCTCCTTCTCCTTCTTCTACTTCTTCTGCTTCACCCCCCTGACTTCACCTTCTCCTTCTCCTTCTTCTGCTTCTTCTGCTTCACCCTCCAGACTTCACCTTCTCCTTCTACTTCTTCTGCTTCTTCTGATTCACCCTCCAGACTTCACCTTCTCCTTCTCCTTCTTCTACTTCTTCTGATTCACCCTCCAGACTTCACCTTCTCCTTCTCCTTCTTCTACTTCTTCTGATTCACCCTTCAGACTTCACCTTCTCCTTCTCCTTCTTCTGCTTCTTCTGATTCACCGTCCAGACTTCACCTTCTCCTTCTCCTTCTTCTGCTTCTTCTGATTCACCCTCCAGACTTCACCTTCTCCTTCTCCTTCTTCTGCTTCTTCTGATTCACCCTTCAGACTTCACCTTCTCCTTCTCCTTCTTCTGCTTCTTCTGATTCACCCTCCAGACCACACCTTCTCCTTCTCCTTCTTCTACTTCTTCTGATTCACCCTCCAGACTTCATCTTCTCCTTCTCCTTCTTCTGCTTCTTCTGATTCACCCTCCAGACTTCACCTTCTCCTTCTCCTTCTTCTGCTTCTTCTGATTCACCCTCCAGACTTCACCTTCTCCTTCTCCTTCTTCTACTTCTTCTGATTCACCCTCCAGACTTCGCCTTCTCCTTCTCCTTCTTCGACTTCTTCTGATTCACCCTCCAGACTTCACCTTCTCCTTCTCCTTCTTCTGCTTCTTCTGATTCACCCTCCAGACTTCACCTTCTCCTTCTCCTTCTTCTGCTTCTTCTGATTCACCCTCCAGACTTCATCTTCTCCTTCTCCTTCTTCTGCTTCTTCTGATTCACCCTCCAGACTTCACCTTCTCCTTCTCCTTCTTCTGCTTCTTCTGATTCACCCTCCAGACTTCGCCTTCTCCTTCTCCTTCTTCTACTTCTTCTGATTCACCCTCCAGACTTCACCTTCTCCTTCTCCTTCTTCTACTTCTTCTGATTCACCCTCCAGTCTTCACCTTCTCCTTCTCCTTCTTCTGCTTCTTCTGATTCACCTTCCAGACTTCACCTTCTCCTTCTCCTTCTTCTGCTTCTTCTGATTCACCCTCCTGACTTCACCTTCTCCTTCTCCTTCTTCTGCTTCTACTGATTCACCCTCCAGACATCACCTTCTCCTTCTCCTTCTTCTACTTCTTCTGATTCACCCTCCAGACTTCACCTTCTCCTTCTACTTCTTCTGCTTCTTCTGATTCACCCTCCAGACTTCACCTTCTCCTTCTCCTTCTTCTACTTCTTCTGATTCACCCTCCAGACTTCACCTTCTCCTTCTCCTTCTTCTGCTTCTTCTGCTTCACCCTCCAGACTTCAGCTTCTCCTTCTCCTTCTTCTGCTTCTTCTGATACACCCTCCAGACTTCACCTTCTCCTTCTCCTTCTTCTGCTTCTTCTGATTCACCCTCCAGACTTCATCTTCTCCTTCTCCTTCTTCTGCTTCTTCTGATTCACCCTCCAGACTTCACCTTCTCCTTCTCCTTCTTCTGCTTCTTCTGATTCACCCTCCAGACTTCACCTTCTCCTTCTCCTTCTTCTGCTTCTTCTGATTCACCCTTCAGACTTCACCTTCTCCTTCTCCTTCTTCTGCTTCTTCTGATTCACCCTCCAGACCACACCTTCTCCTTCTCCTTCTTCTGCTTTTTCTGCTTCACCCTCCAGACTTCAGCTTCTCCTTCTCCTTCTTCTGCTTCTTCTGATTCACCCTCCAGACTTCACCTTCTCCTTCTGCTTCTACTGCTTCTTCTGATTCACCCTCCAGACTTCACCTTCTCCTTCTCCTTCTTCTGCTTCTTCTGATTCACCGTCCAGACTTCACCTTCTCCTTCTCCTTCTTCTGCTTCTTCTGATTCACCCTCCAGACTTCACCTTCTCCTTCTCCTTCTTCTGCTTCTTCAGATTCACCCTTCAGACTTCACCTTCTCCTTCTCCTTCTTCTGCTTCTTCTGATTCACCCTCCAGACCACACCTTCTCCTTCTCCTTCTTCTACTTCTTCTGATTCACCCTCCAGACTTCATCTTCTCCTTCTCCTTCTTCTGCTTCTTCTGATTCACCCTCCAGACTTCACCTTCTCCTTCTCCTTCTTCTGCTTCTTCTGATTCACCCTCCAGACTTCACCTTCTCCTTCTCCTTCTTCTACTTCTTCTGATTCACCCTCCAGACTTCACCTTCTCCTTCTCCTTCTTCTACTTCTTCTGATTCACCCTCCAGACTTCACCTTCTCCTTCTCCTTTTTCTGCTTCTTCTGATTCAGCCTCCAGACTTCACCTTCTCCTTCTCCTTCTTCTGCTTCTTCTGATTCACCCTCCAGACTACATCTTCTCCTTCTCCTTCTTCTGCTTCTTCTGATTCACCCTCCAGACTTCACCTTCTCCTTCTCCTTCTTCTGCTTCTTCTGATTCATCCTCCAGACTTCGCCTTCTCCTTCTCCTTCTTCTACTTCTTCTGATTCACCCTCCAGACTTCACCTTCTCCTTCTCCTTCTTCTACTTCTTCTGATTCACCCTCCAGACTTCACCTTCTCCTTCTCCTTCTTCTGCTTCTTCTGATTCACCCTCCAGACTTCACCTTCTCCTTCTCCTTCTTCCGCTTCTTCTGATTCACCCTCCAGATTTTACCTTCTCCTTCTCCTTCTTCTACTTCTTCTGATTCACCCTCCAGACTTCACCTTCTCCTTCTCCTGCTTCTGCTTCTTCTGATTCACCCTCCAGACTTCACATTCTCCTTCTCCTTCGTTTACTTCTTTTGATTCACCCTCCAGACTAAATCTTCTCCTTCTCCTTCTTCTACTTCTTCTGATTCACCCTCCAGACTTCACCTTCTCCTTCTCCTTCTTCTGCTTCTTCTGATTCACCCTCCAGACTTCACCTTCTCCTTCTCCTTCTTCTACTTCTTCTGATTCACCCTCCAAACTTCACCTTCTCCTTCTCCTTCTTCTACTTCTTCTGATTCACCCTTCAGACTTCACCTCCTCCTTCTCCTTCTTCTGCTTCTTCTGATTCACCCTCCAGACCACACCTTCTCCTTCTCCTTCTTCTGCTTCTTCTGCTTCACCCTCCAGACTTCAGCTTCTCCTTCTCCTTCTTCTGCTACTTCTGATTCACCCTCCAGACTTCACCTTCTCCTTCTGCTTCTTCTGCTTCTTCTGATTCACCCTCCAGACTTCATCTTCTCCTTCTCCTTCTTCTGCTTCTTCTGATTCACCGTCCAGACTTCACCTTCTCCTTCTCCTTCTTCTGCTTCTTCTGATTCACCCTCCAGACTTCACCTTCTTCTTCTCCTTCTTCTGCTTCTTCTGATTCACCCTTCAGACTTCACCTTCTCCTTCTCCTTCTTCTGCTTCTTCTGATTCACCCTCCAGACCACACCTTCTCCTTCTCCTTCTTCTATTTCTTCTGATTCACCCTCCAGACTTCATCTTCTCCTTCTCCTTCTTCTGCTTCTTCTGATTCACCCTCCAGACTTCACCTTCTCCTTCTCCTTCTTCTGCTTCTTCTGATTCACCCTCCAGACTTCACCTTCTCCTTCTCCTTCTTCTACTTCTTCTGATTCCCCCTCCAGACTTCACCTTCTCCTTCTCCTTCTTCTACTTCTTCTGATTCACCCTCCAGACTTCACCTTCTCCTTCTCCTTCTTCTGCTTCTTCTGATTCACCCTCCAGACTTCACCTTCTCCTTCTCCTTCTTCTGCTTCTTCTGATTCACCCTCCAGACTACATCTTCTCCTTCTCCTTCTTCTGCTTCTTCTGATTCACCCTCCAGACTTCACCTTCTCCTTCTCCTTCTTCTGCTTCTTCTGATTCATCCTCCAGACTTCGCCTTCTCCTTCTCCTTCTTCTACTTCTTCTGATTCACCCTCCAGACTTCACCTTCTCCTTCTCCTTCTTCTACTTCTTCTGATTCACCCTCCAGATTTCACCTTCTCCTTCTCCTTCTTCTGCTTCTTCTGATTCACCCTCCAGACTTCACCTTCTCCTTCTCCTTCTTCTGCTTCTTCTGATTCACCCTCCAGACTTTACCTTCTCCTTCTCCTTCTTCTACTTCTTCTGATTCACCCTCCAGACTTCACCTTCTCCTTCTCCTGCTTCTGCTTCTTCTGATTCACCCTCCAGACTTCACATTCTTCTTCTCCTTCGTTTACTTCTTCTGATTCACCCTCCAGACTAAATCTTCTCCTTCTCCTTCTTCTACTTCTTCTGATTCACCCTCCAGACTTCACCTTCTCCTTCTCCTTCTTCTGCTTCTTCTGATTCACCCTCCAGACTTCACCTTCTCCTTCTCCTTCTTCTACTTCTTCTGATTCACCCTCCAAACTTCACCTTCTCCTTCTCCTTCTTCTACTTCTTCCGATTCACCCTCCAGACTTCACATTCTCCTTCTCCTTCTTCTACTTCTTCTGCTTCTCCCTCCAGACTTCACCTTCTCCTTCTCCTTCTTCTGCTTCTTCTGATTCACCCTCCACACTTCACCTTCTCCTTCTCCTTCTTCTACTTCTTCTGATTCACCCTCCAGACTTCACCTTCTCCTTCTCCTTCTTCTACTTCTTCTGATTCACCCTCCAGACTTCACCTTCTTCTTCTCCTTCTTCTACTTCTTCTGATTCACCCTCCTGACTTCACCTTCTCCTTCTCCTTCTTCTGCTTCTTCTGCGTCACCCTCCAGACTTCACCTTCTCCTTCTCCTTCTTCTGCTTCTTCTGCTTCACCCTCCAGACTTCACCTTCTCCTTCTCCTTCTTCTGCTTCTTCTGCTTCACCCTCCTGACTTCACCTTCTCCTTCTCCTTCTTCTACTTCTTCTGATTCACCCTCCAGACTTCACCTTCTCCTTCTCCTTCTTCTGCTTCTTCTGCTTCACCCTCCAGACTTTACCTTCTCCTTCTCCTTCTGCTGCTTCTTCTGCTTCACCCTCCAGACTTCACCTTCTCCTTCTCCTTCATCTGCTTCTTCTGATTCACCCTCCAGACTTCACCTTCTCCTTCTCCTTCTTCTGCTTCTTCTGATTCACCCTCCAGACTTTACCTTCTCCTTCTCCTTCTTCTACTTCTTCAGATTCACCCTCCAGACTTCACCTTCTCCTTCTCCTGCTTCTGCTTCTTCTGATTCACCCTCCAGACTTCACATTCTCCTTCTCCTTCGTTTACTTCTTCTGATTCACCCTCCAGACTAAATCTTCTCCTTCTCCTTCTTCTACTTCTTCTGATTCACCCTCCAGACTTCACCTTCTCCTTCTCCTTCTTCTGCTTCTTCTGATTCACCCTCCAGACTTCACCTTCTCCTTCTCCTTCTTTTACTTCTTCTGATTCACCCTCCAAACTTCACCTTCTCCTTCTCCTTCTTCTACTTCTTCTGATTCACCCTCCAGACTTCACCTTCTCCTTCTCCTTCCTCTACTTCTTCTGCTTCTCCCTCCAGACTTCACCTTCTCCTTCTCCTTCTTCTGCTTCTTCTGTTTCACCCTCCACACTTCACCTTCTCCTTCTCCTTCTTCTACTTCTTCTGATTCACCCTCCAGACTTCACCTTCTTCTTTTCCTTCTTCTACTTCTTCTAATTCACCCTCCAGACTTCACCTTCTTCTTCTCCTTCTTCTACTTCTTCTGATTCACCCTCCTGACTTCACCTTCTCCTTCTCCTTCTTCTGCTTCTTCTGCTTCACCCTCCTGACTTCACCTTCTCCTTCTCCTTCTTCTACTTCTTCTGATTCACCCTCCAGACTTCACCTTCTCCTTCTCCTTCTTCTACTTCTTCTGCTTCACCCTCCAGACTTCACCTTCTCCTTCTCCTTCATCTGCTTCTTCTGCTTCACCCTCCAGACTTCACCTTCTCCTTCTCCTTCTTCTGCTTCTTCTGCTTCACCCTCCTGACTTCACCTTCTCCTTCTCCTTCTTCTACTTCTTCTGATTCACCCTCCGGACTTCACCTTCTCCTTCTCCTTCTTCTACTTCTTCTGCTTCTCCCTCCAGACTTCACCTTCTCCTTCTCCTTCTTCTACTTCTTCTGATTCACCCTCCAGACTTCACCTTCTCCTTCTCCTTCTTCTACTTCTTCTGATTCACCCTCCGGACTTCACCTTCTCCTTCTCCTTCTTCTACTTCTTCTGCTTCTCCCTCCAGACTTCACCTTCTCCTTCTCCTTCTTCTGCTTCTTCTGATTCACCCTCCACACTTCACCTTCTCCTTCTCCTTCTTCTTCTTCTTCTGATTCACCCTCCAGACTTCACCTTCTCCTTCTCCTTCTTCTACTTCTTCTGATTCACCCTCCAGACTTCACCTTCTTCTTCTCCTTCTTCTACTTCTTCTGATTCACCCTCCTGACTTCACCTTCTCCTTCTCCTTCTTCTGCTTCTTCTGCTTCACCCTCCAGACTTCACCTTCTCCTTCTCCTTCTTCTGCTTCTTCTGCTTCACCCTCCAGACTTCACCTTCTCCTTCTCCTTCTTCTGCTTCTTCTGCTTCACCCTCCTGACTTCACCTTCTCCTTCTCCTTCTTCTACTTCTTCTGATTCACCCTCCAGACTTCACCTTCTCCTTCTCCTTCTTCTGCTTCTTCTGCTTCACCCTCCAGACTTCACCTTCTCCTTCTCCTTCTGCTGCTTCTTCTGCTTCGCCCTCCAGACTTCACCTTCTCCTTCTCCTTCATCTGCTTCTTCTGCTTCACCCTCCAGACTTCACCTTCTCCTTCTCCTTCTTCTGCTTCTTCTGCTTCACCCTCCTGACTTCACCTTATCCTTCTCCTTCTTCTACTTCTTCTGATTCACCCTCCAGACTTCACCTTCTCCTTCTCCTTCTTCTGCTATTTCTGCTTCACCCTCCAGACTTCACCTTCTCCTTCTCCTTCTTCTGCTTCTTCTGATTCACCCTCCAGACCTCACCTTCTCCTTCTCCATCTTCTACTTCTTCTGATTCACCCTCCAGACTTCATCTTCTCCTTCTCCTTCTTCTGCTTCTTCTGATTCACCCTCCAGACTTCACCTTCTCCTTCTCCTTCTTCTGCTTCTTCTGATTCACCCTCCAGACTTCACCTTCTCCTTCTCCTTCTTCTACTTCTTCTGATTCACCCTCCAGACTTCACCTTCTCCTTCTCCTTCTTCTACTTCTTCTGATTCACCCTCCTGTCTTCACCTTCTCCTTCTCCTTCTTCTACTTCTTCTGATTCACCCTCCAGACTTCACCTTCTCCTTCTCCTTCTTCTGATTCTTCTGATTCACCCTCCAGACTTCAACTTCTCCTTCTCCTTCTTCTGCTTCTTCTGATTCACCCTCCTGACTTCACCCTCTCCTTCTCCTTCTTCTACTTCTTCTGATTCACCCTCCTGACTTCACCTTCTCCTTCTCCTTCTTCTACCTCTTCTGCTTCACCCTCTAGACTTCACCTTCTCCTTCCCCTTCTTCTACGTCTTCTGATTCACCCTCCAGACTTCACCTTCTCCTTCTCCTTCTGCTGCTTCTTCTGATTCACCCTCCAGACTTCACCTTCTCCTTCTCCTTATTCTGCTTCTTCTGATTCACCCTCCAGACTTCACCTTTTCCTTCTCCTTCTTCTGCTTCTTCTGTTTAACCCTCCAGACATCACCTTCTCCTTCTCCTTCTTCTGCTTCTTCTGATTCACCCTCCAGACTTCACCTTCTCCTTCTCCTTCTTCTACTCTTCTGATTCACCCTCCAGACTTCATCTTCTCCTTCTCCTTCTTCTGCTTCTTCTGATTCACCCTCCAGACTTCACCTTCTCCTTCTCCTTCTTCTGCTTCTTCTGATTCACCCTCCAGACTTCACCTTCTCCTTCTCCTTCTTCGACTTTTTCTGATTCACCCTCCAGACTTCACCTTCTCCTTCTCCTTCTTCTACTTCTTCTGATTCACCCTCCAGACTTCACCTTCTCCTTCTTCTTCTTCTGCTTCTTCTGATTCACCCTCCAGACTTCACCTTCTCCTTCTCCTTCTTCTGTTTCTTCTGATTCACCCTTCAGACTTCACCTTCTCCTTCTCCTTCTTCTGCTTCTTCTGATTCACCCTCCAGACCACACCTTCTCCTTCTCCTTCTTCTACTTCTTCTGATTCACCCTCCAGACTTCACCTTCTCCTTCTCCTTCTTCTACTTCTTCTGATTCACCCCCCAGACTTCATCTTCTCCTTCTCCTTCTCCTTCTTCTGCTTCTTCTGATTCACCCTCCAGACTTCACCTTCTCCTTCTCCTTCTTCTGCATCTTCTGATTCACCCTCCAGACTTCACCTTCTCCTTCTCCTTCTTCTACTTCTTCTGATTCACCCTCCAGACTTCACCTTCTCCTTCTCCTTCTTCTACTTCTTCTGATTCACCCTCCAGACTTCACCTTCTCCTTCTCCTTCTTCTGCTTCTTCTGATTCACCCTCCAGACTTCACCTTCTCCTTCTCCTTCTTCTGCTTCTTCTGATTCACCCTCCAGACTTCACCTTCTCCTTCTCCTTCTTCTACTTCTTCTGATTCACCCTCCAGGCTTCACCTTCTCCTTCTCCTTCTTCTGCTTATTCTCATTCACCCTCCACACTTCACCTTCTCCTTCTCCTTCTCTACTTCTTCTGATTCACCCTCCAAACTTCACCTTCTCCTTCTCCTTCTTCTACTTCTTCTGATTCACCCTCCAGACTTCACCTTCTCCTTCTCCTTCTTGTACTTCTTCTGCTTCTCCCTCCAGACTTCACCTTCACCTTCTCCTTCTTCTGCTTCTTCTGATTCACCCTCCAGACTTCACCTGCTCCTTCTCCTTCTTCTACTTCTTCTGATTCACCCTCCAGACTTCACCTTCTCCTTCTTCTTCTTCTACTTCTTCTGATTCACCCTCCAGACTTCACCTTCTCCTTCTCCTTCTTCTACTTCTTCTGATTCACCCTCCTGACTTCACCTTCTCCTTCTCCTTCTCCTTCTTCTGCTTCTTCTGCTTCACCCTCCAGACCTCACCTTCTCCTTCTCCTTCTTCTGCTTCTTCTGCTTCACCATCCAGACTTCACCTTCTCCTTCTCCTTCTTCTGCTTCTTCTGCTTCACCCTCCTGACTTCACCTTCTCCTTCTCCTTCTTCTACTTCTTCTGATTCACCCTCCAGACTTCACCTTCTCCTTCTCCTTCTTCTGCTTTTTCTGCTTCACCCTCCAGACTTCACCTTCTCCTTCTCCTTCTTCTGCTTCTTCTGCTTCACCCTCCAGACTTCAGCTTCTCCTTCTCCTTCTTCTGCTTCTTCTGATTCACCCTCCAGACTTCACCTTCTCCTTCTCCTTCTTCTGCTTCTTCTGATTCACCCTCCAGACTTCATCTTCTCCTTCTCCTTCTTCTGCTTCTTCTGATTCACCCTCCAGACTTCACCTTCTCCTTCTCCTTCTTCTGCTTCTTCTGATTCACCCTCCAGACTTCACCTTCTCCTTCTCCTTCTTCTGCTTCTTCTGATTCACCCTTCAGACTTCACCTTCTCCTTCTCCTTCTTCTGCTTCTTCTGATTCACCTTCCAGACCACACCTTCTCCTTCTCCTTCTTCTGCTTCTTCTGCTTCACCCTCCAGACTTCAGCTTCTCCTTCTCCTTCTTCTGCTTCTTCTGATTCACCCTCCAGACTTCACCTTCTCCTTCTGCTTCTTCTGCTTCTTCTGATTCACCCTCCAGACTTCACCTTCTCCTTCTC
Organism: Somniosus microcephalus; assembly: GCF_052327205.1. Lineage (NCBI taxonomy): Eukaryota > Metazoa > Chordata > Chondrichthyes > Squaliformes > Somniosidae > Somniosus > Somniosus microcephalus. The sequence goes on from NW_028225215.1 coordinate 264,514, forward strand.
CTTCTTCTGCTTCTTCTGATTCACCGTCCAGACTTCGCCTTCTCCTTCTCCTTCTTCTGCTTCTTCTGATTCACCCTCCAGACTTCACCTTCTCCTTCTCCTTCTTCTGCTTCTTCTGATTCACCCTTCAGACTTCACCTTCTCCTTCTCCTTCTTCTGCTTCTTCTGATTCACCCTCCAGACCACACCTTCTCCTTCTCCTTCTTCTACTTCTTCTGATTCACCCTCCAGACTTCATCTTCTCCTTCTCCTTCTTCTGCTTCTTCTGATTCACCGTCCAGACTTCACCTTCTCCTTCTCCTTCTTCTGCTTCTTCTGATTCACCCTCCAGACTTCACCTTCTCCTTCTCCTTCTTCTACTTCTTCTGATTCACCCTCCAGACTTCACCTTCTCCTTCTCCTTCTTCTACTTCTTCTGATTCACCCTCCAGACTTCACCTTCTCCTTCTCCTTCTTCTGCTTCTTCTGATTCACCCTCCAGACTTCACCTTCTCCTTCTCCTTCTTCTGCTTCTTCTGATTCACCCTCCAGACTTCATCTTCTCCTTCTCCTTTTTCTGCTTCTTCTGATTCACCGTCCAGACTTCACCTTCTCCTTCTCCTTCTTCTGCTTCTTCTGATTCATCCTCCAGACTTCGCCTTCTGCTTCTGCTTCTTCTACTTCTTCTGATTCACCCTCCAGACTTCACCTTCTCCTTCTCCTTCTTCTACTTCTTCTGATTCACCCTCCAGACTTCACCTTCTCCTTCTCCTTCTTCTGCTTCTTCTGATTCACCCTCCAGACTTCACCTTCTCCTTCTCCTTCTTCTGCTTCTTCTGATTCACCTTCCAGACTTTACCTTCTCCTTCTCCTTCTTCTACTTCTTCTGATTCACCCTCCAGACTTCACCTTCTCCTTCTCCTGCTTCTGCTTCTTCTGATTCACCCTCCAGACTTCACATTCTCCTTCTCCTTCGTTTACTTCTTCTGATTCACCCTCCAGACTAAATCTTCTCCTTCTCCTTCTTCTACTTCTTCTGATTCACCCTCCAGACATCACCTTCTCCTTCTCCTTCTTCTGCTTCTTCTGATTCACCCTCCAGACTTCACCTTCTCCTTCTCCTTCTACTTCTTCTGATTCACCCTCCAAACTTCACCTTCTCCTTCTCCTTCTTCTACTTCTTCCGATTCACCCTCCAGACCTCACCTTCTCCTTCTCCTTCTTCTACTTCTTCTGCTTCTCCCTCCAGACTTCACCTTCTCCTTCTCCTTCTTCTGCTTCTTCTGATTCACCCTCCACACTTCACCTTCTCCTTCTCCTTCTTCTACTTCTTCTGATTCACCCTCCAGACTTCACCTTCTCCTTCTCCTTCTTCTACTTCTTCTGATTCACCCTCCAGACTTCACCTTCTTCTTCTCCTTCTTCTACTTCTTCTGATTCACCCTCCTGACTTCACCTTCTCCTTCTCCTTCTTCTGCTTCTTCTGCTTCACCCTCCAGACTTCACCTTCTCCTTCTCCTTCTTCTGCTTCTTCTGCTTCACCCTCCAGACTTCACCTTCTCCTTCTCCTTCTTCTGCTTCTTCTGCTTCACCCTCCTGACTTCACCTTCTCCTTCTCCTTCTTCTACTTCTTCTGATTCACCCTCCAGACTTCACCTTCTCCTTCTCCTTCTTCTGCTTCTTCTGCTTCACCCTCCAGACTTTACCTTCTCCTTCTCCTTCTGCTGCTTCTTCTGCTTCGCCCTCCAGACTTCACCTTCTCCTTCTCCTTCATCTGCTTCTTCTGATTCACCCTCCAGACTTCACATTCTCCTTCTCCTTCATCTGCTTCTTCTGATTCACCCTCCAGACTTTACCTTCTCCTTCTCCTTCTTCTACTTCTTCAGATTCACCCTCCAGACTTCACCTTCTCCTTCTTCTGCTTCTGCTTCTTCTGATTCACCCTCCAGACTTCACATTCTCCTTCTCCTTCGTTTACTTCTTCTGATTCACCCTCCAGACTAAATCTTCTCCTTCTCCTTCTTCTACTTCTTCTGATTCACCCTCCAGACTTCACCTTCTCCTTCTCCTTCTTCTGCTTCTTCTGATTCACCCTCCAGACTTCACCTTCTCCTTCTCCTTCTTCTACTTCTTCTGATTCACCCTCCAAACTTCACCTTCTCCTTCTCCTTCTTCTACTTCTTCTGATTCACCCTCCAGACTTCACCTTCTCCTTCTCCTTCTTCTGCTTCTCCCTCCAGACTTCACCTTCTCCTTCTCCTTCTTCTGCTTCTTCTGTTTCACCCTCCACACTTCACCTTCTCCTTCTCCTTCTTCTACTTCTTCTGATTCAGCCTCCAGACTTCACGTTCTCCTTCTCCTTCTTCTACTTCTTCTGATTCACCCTCCAGACTTCACCTTCTTCTTCTCCTTCTTCTACTTCTTCTGATTCACCCTCCTGACTTCACCTTCTCCTTCTCCTTCTGCTGCTTCTTCTGCTTCACCCTCCAGACTTCACATTCTCCTTCTCCTTCGTTTACTTCTTCTGATTCACCCTCCAGACTTCACCTTCTCCTTCTCCTTCTTCTACTTCTTCTGATTCACCCCCCAGACTTCATCTTCTCCTTCTCCTTCTCCTTCTTCTGCTTCTTCTGATTCACCCTCCAGACTTCACCTTCTCCTTCTCCTTCTTCTGCATCTTCTGATTCACCCTCCAGACTTCACCTTCTCCTTCTCCTTCTTCTACTTCTTCTGATTCACCCTCCAGACTAAATCTTCTCCTTCTCCTTCTTCTACTTCTTCTGATTCACCCTCCAGACTTCACCTTCTCCTTCTCCTTCTTCTGCTTCTTCTGATTCACCCTCCAGACTTCACCTTCTCCTTCTCCTTCTTCTGCTTCTTCTGATTCACCCTCCAGACTTCACCTTCTCCTTCTCCTTCTTCTACTTCTTCTGATTCACCCTCCAGGCTTCACCTTCTCCTTCTCCTTCTTCTGCTTCTTCTCATTCACCCTCCACACTTCACCTTCTCCTTCTCCTTCTCTACTTCTTCTGATTCACCCTCCAAACTTCACCTTCTCCTTCTCCTTCTTCTACTTCTTCTGATTCACCCTCCAGACTTCACCTTCTCCTTCTCCTTCTTGTACTTCTTCTGCTTCTCCCTCCAGATTTCACCTTCACCTTCTCCTTCTTCTGCTTCTTCTGATTCACCCTCCAGACTTCACCTGCTCCTTCTCCTTCTTCTACTTCTTCTGATTCACCCTCCAGACTTCACCTTCTCCTTCTTCTTCTTCTACTTCTTCTGATTCACCCTCCAGACTTCACCTTCTCCTTCTCCTTCTTCTACTTCTTCTGATTCACCCTCCTGACTTCACCTTCTCCTTCTCCTTCTTCTGCTTCTTCTGCTTCACCCTCCAGACCTCACCTTCTCCTTCTCCTTCTTCTGCTTCTTCTGCTTCACCATCCAGACTTCACCTTCTCCTTCTCCTTCTTCTGCTTCTTCTGCTTCACCCTCCTGACTTCACCTTCTCCTTCTCCTTCTTCTACTTCTTCTGATTCACCCTCCAGACTTCACCTTCTCCTTCTCCTTCTTCTGCTTTTTCTGCTTCACCCTCCAGACTTCAGCTTCTCCTTCTCCTTCTTCTGCTTCTTCTGATTCACCCTCCAGACTTCACCTTCTCCTTCTCCTTCTTCTGCTTCTTCTGATTCACCCTCCAGACTTCATCTTCTCCTTCTCCTTCTTCTGCTTCTTCTGATTCACCCTCCAGACTTCACCTTCTCCTTCTCCTTCTTCTGCTTCTTCTGATTCACCCTCCAGACTTCACCTTCTCCTTCTCCTTCTTCTGCTTCTTCTGATTCAACCTTCAGACTTCACCTTCTCCTTCTCCTTCTTCTGCTTCTTCTGATACACCTTCCAGACCACACCTTCTCCTTCTCCTTCTTCTGCTTCTTCTGCTTCACCCTCCAGACTTCAGCTTCTCCTTCTCCTTCTTCTGCTTCTTCTGATTCACCCTCCAGACTTCACCTTCTCCTTCTGCTTCTTCTGCTTCTTCTGATTCACCCTCCAGACTTCACCTTCTCCTTCTCCTTCTTCTGCTTCTTCTGATTCACCGTCCAGACTTCGCCTTCTCCTTCTCCTTCTTCTGCTTCTTCTGATTCACCCTCCAGACTTCACCTTCTCCTTCTCCTTCTTCTGCTTCTTCTGATTCACCCTTCAGACTTCACCTTCTCCTTCTCCTTCTTCTGCTTCTTCTGATTCACCCTCCAGACCACACCTTCTCCTTCTCCTTCTTCTACTTCTTCTGATTCACCCTCCAGACTTCATCTTCTCCTTCTCCTTCTTCTGCTTCTTCTGATTCACCCTCCAGACTTCACCTTCTCCTTCTCCTTCTTCTGCTTCTTCTGATTCACCCTCCAGACTTCACCTTCTCCTTCTCCTTCTTCTACTTCTTCTGATTCACCCTCCAGACTTCACCTTCTCCTTCTCCTTCTTCTACTTCTTCTGATTCACCCTCCAGACTTCACCTTCTCCTTCTCCTTCTTCTGCTTCTTCTGATTCACCCTCCAGACTTCACCTTCTCCTTCTCCTTCTTCTGCTTCTTCTGATTCACCCTCCAGACTTCATCTTCTCCTTCTCCTTCTTCTGCTTCTTCTGATTCACCGTCCAGACTTCACCTTCTCCTTCTCCTTCTTCTGCTTCTTCTGATTCACCCTCCTGACTTCGCCTTCTGCTTCTCCTTCTTCTACTTCTTCTGATTCACCCTCCAGACTTCACCTTCTCCTTCTCCTTCTTCTACTTCTTCTGATTCACCCTCCAGACTTCACCTTCTCCTTCTCCTTCTTCTGCTTCTTCTGATTCACCCTCCAGACTTCACCTTCTCCTTCTCCTTCTTCTGCTTCTTCTGATTCACCTTCCAAACTTTACCTTCTCCTTCTCCTTCTTCTACTTCTTCTGATTCACCCTCCAGACTTCACCTTCTCCTTCTCCTGCTTCTGCTTCTTCTGATTCACCCTCCAGACTTCACATTCTCCTTCTCCTTCGTTTACTTCTTCTGATTCACCCTCCAGACTAAATCTTCTCCTTCTCCTTCTTCTACTTCTTCTGATTCACCCTCCAGACATCACCTTCTCCTTCTCCTTCTTCTGCTTCTTCTGATTCACCCTCCAGACTTCACCTTCTCCTTCTCCTTCTTCTACTTCTTCTGATTCACCCTCCAAACTTCACCTTCTCCTTCTCCTTCTTCTACTTCTTCCGATTCACCCTCCAGACTTCACCTTCTCCTTCTCCTTCTTCTACTTCTTCTGCTTCTCCCTCCAGACTTCACCTTCTCCTTCTCCTTCTTCTGCTTCTTCTGATTCACCCTCCACACTTCAACTTCTCCTTCTCCTTCTTCTACTTCTTCTGATTCACCCTCCAGACTTCACCTTCTCCTTTTCCTTCTTCTACTTCTTCTGATTCACCCTCCAGACTTCACCTTCTTCTTCTCCTTCTTCTACTTCTTCTGATTCACCCTCCTGACTTCACCTTCTCCTTCTCCTTCTTCTGCTTCTTCTGCTTCACCCTCCAGACTTCACCTTCTCCTTCTCCTTCTTCTGCTTCTTCTGCTTCACCCTCCAGACTTCACCTTCTCCTTCTCCTTCTTGTACTTCTTCTGCTTCTCCCTCCAGACTTCACCTTCACCTTCTCCTTCTTCTGCTTCTTCTGATTCACCCTCCAGACTTCACCTGCTCCTTCTCCTTCTTCTACTTCTTCTGATTCACCCTCCAGACTTCACCTTCTCCTTCTTCTTCTTCTACTTCTTCTGATTCACCCTCCAGACTTCACCTTCTCCTTCTCCTTCTTCTACTTCTTCTGATTCACCCTCCTGACTTCACCTTCTCCTTCTCCTTCTTCTGCTTCTTCTGCTTCACCCTCCAGACCTCACCTTCTCCTTCTCCTTCTTCTGCTTCTTCTGCTTCACCATCCAGACTTCACCTTCTCCTTCTCCTTCTTCTGCTTCTTCTGCTTCACCCTCCTGACTTCACCTTCTCCTTCTCCTTCTTCTACTTCTTCTGATTCACCCTCCAGACTTCACCTTCTCCTTCTCCTTCTTCTGCTTTTTCTGCTTCACCCTCCAGACTTCACCTTCTCCTTCTCCTTCTTCTGCTTCTTCTGCTTCACCCTCCAGACTTCAGCTTCTCCTTCTCCTTCTTCTGCTTCTTCTGATTCACCCTCCAGACTTCACCTTCTCCTTCTCCTTCTTCTGCTTCTTCTGATTCACCCTCCAGACTTCATCTTCTCCTTCTCCTTCTTCTGCTTCTTCTGATTCACCCTCCAGACTTCACCTTCTCCTTCTCCTTCTTCTGCTTCTTCTGATTCACCCTCCAGACTTCACCTTCTCCTTCTCCTTCTTCTGCTTCTTCTGATTCACCCTTCAGACTTCACTTTCTCCTTCTCCTTCTTCTGCTTCTTCTGATTCACCTTCCAGACCACACCTTTTCCTTCTCCTTCTTCTGCTTCTTCTGCTTCACCCTCCAGACTTCAGCTTCTCCTTCTCCTTCTTCTGCTTCTTCTGATTCACCCTCCAGACTTCACCTTCTCCTTCTGCTTCTTCTGCTTCTTCTGATTCACCCTCCAGACTTCACCTTCTCCTTCTCCTTCTTCTGCTTCTTCTGATTCACCGTCCAGACTTCGCCTTCTCCTTCTCCTTCTTCTGCTTCTTCTGATTCACCCTCCAGACTTCACCTTCTCCTTCTCCTTCTTCTGCTTCTTCTGATTCACCCTTCAGACTTCACCTTCTCCTTCTCCTTCTTCTGCTTCTTCTGATTCACCCTCCAGACCACACCTTCTCCTTCTCCTTCTTCTACTTCTTCTGATTCACCCTCCAGACTTCATCTTCTCCTTCTCCTTCTTCTGCTTCTTCTGATTCACCCTCCAGACTTCACCTTCTCCTTCTCCTTCTTCTGCTTCTTCTGATTCACCCTCCAGACTTCACCTTCTCCTTCTCCTTCTTCTACTTCTTCTGATTCACCCTCCAGACTTCACCTTCTCCTTCTCCTTCTTCTACTTCTTCTGATTCACCCTCCAGACTTCACCTTCTCCTTCTCCTTCTTCTGCTTCTTCTGATTCACCCTCCAGACTTCACCTTCTCCTTCTCCTTCTTCTGCTTCTTCTGATTCACCCTCCAGACTTCATCTTCTCCTTCTCCTTTTTCTGCTTCTTCTGATTCACCGTCCAGACTTCACCTTCTCCTTCTCCTTCTTCTGCTTCTTCTGATTCATCCTCCAGACTTCGCCTTCTGCTTCTGCTTCTTCTACTTCTTCTGATTCACCCTCCAGACTTCACCTTCTCCTTCTCCTTCTTCTACTTCTTCTGATTCACCCTCCAGACTTCACCTTCTCCTTCTCCTTCTTCTGCTTCTTCTGATTCACCCTCCAGACTTCACCTTCTCCTTCTCCTTCTTCTGCTTCTTCTGATTCACCTTCCAGACTTTACCTTCTCCTTCTCCTTCTTCTACTTCTTCTGATTCACCCTCCAGACTTCACCTTCTCCTTCTCCTGCTTCTGCTTCTTCTGATTCACCCTCCAGACTTCACATTCTCCTTCTCCTTCGTTTACTTCTTCTGATTCACCCTCCAGACTAAATCTTCTCCTTCTCCTTCTTCTACTTCTTCTGATTCACCCTCCAGACTTCACCTTCTCCTTCTCCTTCTTCTACTTCTTCTGATTCACCCTCCAGACTTCACCTTCTCCTTCTCCTTCTACTTCTTCTGATTCACCCTCCAAACTTCACCTTCTCCTTCTCCTTCTTCTACTTCTTCTGATTCACCCTCCAGACTTCACCTTCTCCTTCTCCTTCTTCTACTTCTTCTGATTCACCCTCCAGACTTCACCTTCTTCTTCTCCTTCTTCTACTTCTTCTGATTCACCCTCCTGACTTCACCTTCTCCTTCTCCTTCTTCTGCTTCTTCTGCTTCACCCTCCAGACTTCACCTTCTCCTTCTCCTTCTTCTGCTTCTTCTGCTTCACCCTCCAGACTTCACCTTCTCCTTCTCCTTCTTCTGCTTCTTCTGCTTCACCCTCCTGACTTCACCTTCTCCTTCTCCTTCTTCTACTTCTTCTGATTCACCCTCCAGACTTCACCTTCTCCTTCTCCTTCTTCTGCTTCTTCTGCTTCACCCTCCAGACTTTACCTTCTCCTTCTCCTTCTGCTGCTTCTTCTGCTTCGCCCTCCAGACTTCACCTTCTCCTTCTCCTTCATCTGCTTCTTCTGATTCACCCTCCAGACTTCACATTCTCCTTCTCCTTCATCTGCTTCTTCTGATTCACCCTCCAGACTTTACCTTCTCCTTCTCCTTCTTCTACTTCTTCAGATTCACCCTCCAGACTTCACCTTCTCCTTCTTCTGCTTCTGCTTCTTCTGATTCACCCTCCAGACTTCACATTCTCCTTCTCCTTCGTTTACTTCTTCTGATTCACCCTCCAGACTAAATCTTCTCCTTCTCCTTCTTCTACTTCTTCTGATTCACCCTCCAGACTTCACCTTCTCCTTCTCCTTCTTCTGCTTCTTCTGATTCACCCTCCAGACTTCACCTTCTCCTTCTCCTTCTTCTACTTCTTCTGATTCACCCTCCAAACTTCACCTTCTCCTTCTCCTTCTTCTACTTCTTCTGATTCACCCTCCAGACTTCACCTTCTCCTTCTCCTTCTTCTGCTTCTCCCTCCAGACTTCACCTTCTCCTTCTCCTTCTTCTGCTTCTTCTGTTTCACCCTCCACACTTCACCTTCTCCTTCTCCTTCTTCTACTTCTTCTGATTCACCCTCCAGACTTCACCTTCTCCTTCTCCTTCTTCTACTTCTTCTGATTCACCCTCCAGACTTCACCTTCTTCTTCTCCTTCTTCTACTTCTTCTGATTCACCCTCCTGACTTCACCTTCTCCTTCTCCTTCTGCTGCTTCTTCTGCTTCACCCTCCAGACTTCACATTCTCCTTCTCCTTCGTTTACTTCTTCTGATTCACCCTCCAGACTTCACCTTCTCCTTCTCCTTCTTCTACTTCTTCTGATTCACCCCCCAGACTTCATCTTCTCCTTCTCCTTCTCCTTCTTCTGCTTCTTCTGATTCACCCTCCAGACTTCACCTTCTCCTTCTCCTTCTTCTGCATCTTCTGATTCACCCTCCAGACTTCACCTTCTCCTTCTCCTTCTTCTACTTCTTCTGATTCACCCTCCAGACTAAATCTTCTCCTTCTCCTTCTTCTACTTCTTCTGATTCACCCTCCAGACTTCACCTTCTCCTTCTCCTTCTTCTGCTTCTTCTGATTCACCCTCCAGACTTCACCTTCTCCTTCTCCTTCTTCTGCTTCTTCTGATTCACCCTCCAGACTTCACCTTCTCCTTCTCCTTCTTCTACTTCTTCTGATTCACCCTCCAGGCTTCACCTTCTCCTTCTCCTTCTTCTGCTTCTTCTCATTCACCCTCCACACTTCACCTTCTCCTTCTCCTTCTCTACTTCTTCTGATTCACCCTCCAAACTTCACCTTCTCCTTCTCCTTCTTCTACTTCTTCTGATTCACCCTCCAGACTTCACCTTCTCCTTCTCCTTCTTGTACTTCTTCTGCTTCTCCCTCCAGACTTCACCTTCACCTTCTCCTTCTTCTGCTTCTTCTGATTCACCCTCCAGACTTCACCTGCTCCTTCTCCTTCTTCTACTTCTTCTGATTCACCCTCCAGACTTCACCTTCTCCTTCTTCTTCTTCTACTTCTTCTGATTCACCCTCCAGACTTCACCTTCTCCTTCTCCTTCTTCTACTTCTTCTGATTCACCCTCCTGACTTCACCTTCTCCTTCTCCTTCTTCTGCTTCTTCTGCTTCACCCTCCAGACCTCACCTTCTCCTTCTCCTTCTTCTGCTTCTTCTGCTTCACCATCCAGACTTCACCTTCTCCTTCTCCTTCTTCTGCTTCTTCTGCTTCACCCTCCTGACTTCACCTTCTCCTTCTCCTTCTTCTACTTCTTCTGATTCACCCTCCAGACTTCACCTTCTCCTTCTCCTTCTTCTGCTTTTTCTGCTTCACCCTCCAGACTTCACCTTCTCCTTCTCCTTCTTCTGCTTCTTCTGCTTCACCCTCCAGACTTCAGCTTCTCCTTCTCCTTCTTCTGCTTCTTCTGATTCACCCTCCAGACTTCACCTTCTCCTTCTCCTTCTTCTGCTTCTTCTGATTCACCCTCCAGACTTCATCTTCTCCTTCTCCTTCTTCTGCTTCTTCTGATTCACCCTCCAGACTTCACCTTCTCCTTCTCCTTCTTCTGCTTCTTCTGATTCACCCTCCAGACTTCACCTTCTCCTTCTCCTTCTTCTGCTTCTTCTGATTCAACCTTCAGACTTCACCTTCTCCTTCTCCTTCTTCTGCTTCTTCTGATACACCTTCCAGACCACACCTTCTCCTTCTCCTTCTTCTGCTTCTTCTGCTTCACCCTCCAGACTTCAGCTTCTCCTTCTCCTTCTTCTGCTTCTTCTGATTCACCCTCCAGACTTCACCTTCTCCTTCTGCTTCTTCTGCTTCTTCTGATTCACCCTCCAGACTTCACCTTCTCCTTCTCCTTCTTCTGCTTCTTCTGATTCACCGTCCAGACTTCGCCTTCTCCTTCTCCTTCTTCTGCTTCTTCTGATTCACCCTCCAGACTTCACCTTCTCCTTCTCCTTCTTCTGCTTCTTCTGATTCACCCTTCAGACTTCACCTTCTCCTTCTCCTTCTTCTGCTTCTTCTGATTCACCCTCCAGACCACACCTTCTCCTTCTCCTTCTTCTACTTCTTCTGATTCACCCTCCAGACTTCATCTTCTCCTTCTCCTTCTTCTGCTTCTTCTGATTCACCCTCCAGACTTCACCTTCTCCTTCTCCTTCTTCTGCTTCTTCTGATTCACCCTCCAGACTTCACCTTCTCCTTCTCCTTCTTCTAATTCTTCTGATTCACCCTCCAGACTTCACCTTCTCCTTCTCCTTCTTCTACTTCTTCTGATTCACCCTCCAGACTTTACCTTCTCCTTCTCCTTCTTCTGCTTCTTCTGATTCACCCTCCAGACTTCACCTTCTCCTTCTCCTTCTTCTGCTTCTTCTGATTCACCCTCCAGACTTCATCTTCTCCTTCTCCTTCTTCTGCTTCTTCTGATTCACCGTCCAGACTTCACCTTCTCCTTCTCCTTCTTCTGCTTCTTCTGATTCACCCTCCTGACTTCGCCTTCTGCTTCTCCTTCTTCTACTTCTTCTGATTCACCCTCCAGACTTCACCTTCTCCTTCTCCTTCTTCTACTTCTTCTGATTCACCCTCCAGACTTCACCTTCTCCTTCTCCTTCTTCTGCTTCTTCTGATTCACCCTCCAGACTTCACCTTCTCCTTCTCCTTCTTCTGCTTCTTCTGATTCACCTTCCAGACTTTACCTTCTCCTTCTCCTTCTTCTACTTCTTCTGATTCACCCTCCAGACTTCACCTTCTCCTTCTCCTGCTTCTGCTTCTTCTGATTCACCCTCCAGACTTCACATTCTCCTTCTCCTTCGTTTACTTCTTCTGATTCACCCTCCTGACTAAATCTTCTCCTTCTCCTTCTTCTACTTCTTCTGATTCACCCTCCAGACATCACCTTCTCCTTCTCCTTCTTCTGCTTCTTCTGATTCACCCTCCAGACTTCACCTTCTCCTTCTCCTTCTTCTACTTCTTCTGATTCACCCTCCAAACTTCACCTTCTCCTTCTCCTTCTTCTACTTCTTCCGATTCACCCTCCAGACTTCACCTTCTCCTTCTCCTTCTTCTACTTCTTCTGCTTCTCCCTCCAGACTTCACCTTCTCCTTCTCCTTCTTCTGCTTCTTCTGATTCACCCTCCACACTTCAACTTCTCCTTCTCCTTCTTCTACTTCTTCTGATTCACCCTCCAGAATTCACCTTCTCCTTTTCCTTCTTCTACTTCTTCTGATTCACCCTCCAGACTTCACCTTCTTCTTCTCCTTCTTCTACTTCTTCTGATTCACCCTCCTGACTTCACCTTCTCCTTCTCCTTCTTCTGCTTCTTCTGCTTCACCCTCCAGACTTCACCTTCTCCTTCTCCTTCTTCTGCTTCTTCTGCTTCACCCTCCAGACTTCACCTTCTCCTTCTCCTTCTTCTGCTTCTTCTGCTTCACCCTCCAGACTTTACCTTCTCCTTCTCCTTCTGCTGCTTCTTCTGCTTCGCCCTCCAGACTTCACCTTCTCCTTCTCCTTCATCTGCTTCTTCTGATTCACCCTCCAGACTTCACATTCTCCTTCTCCTTCATCTGCTTCTTCTGATTCACCCTCCAGACTTTACCTTCTCCTTCTCCTTCTTCTACTTCTTCAGATTCACCCTCCAGACTTCACCTTCTCCTTCTTCTGCTTCTGCTTCTTCTGATTCACCCTCCAGACTTCACATTCTCCTTCTCCTTCGTTTACTTCTTCTGATTCACCCTCCAGACTAAATCTTCTCCTTCTCCTTCTTCTACTTCTTCTGATTCACCCTCCAGACTTCACCTTCTCCTTCTCCTTCTTCTGCTTCTTCTGATTCACCCTCCAGACTTCACCTTCTCCTTCTCCTTCTTCTACTTCTTCTGATTCACCCTCCAAACTTCACCTTCTCCTTCTCCTTCTTCTACTTCTTCTGATTCACCCTCCAGACTTCACCTTCTCCTTTTCCTTCTTCTGCTTCTCCCTCCAGACTTCACCTTCTCCTTCTCCTTCTTCTGCTTCTTCTGTTTCACCCTCCACACTTCACCTTCTCCTTCTCCTTCTTCTACTTCTTCTGATTCACCCTCCAGACTTCACCTTCTCCTTCTCCTTCTTCTGCTTCTTCTGCTTCACCCTCCTGACTTCACCTTCTCCTTCTCCTTCTTCTACTTCTTCTGATTCACCCTCCAGACTTCACCTTCTCCTTCTCCTTCTTCTGCTTCTTCTGCTTCACCCTCCAGACTTCACCTTCTCCTTCTCCTTCATCTGCTTCTTCTGCTTCACCCTCCAGACTTCACCTCCTCCTTCTCCTTCTTCTGCTTCTTCTGCTTCACCCTCCTGACTTCAACTTCTCCTTCTCCTTCTTCTACTTCTTCTGATTCACCCTCCAGACTTCACCTTCTCCTTCTCCTTCTTCTACTTCTTCTGATTCACCCTCCGGACTTCACCTTCTCCTTCTCCTTCTTCTACTTCTTCTGCTTCTCCCTCCAGACTTCACCTTCTCCTTCTCCTTCTTCTGCTTCTTCTGATTCACCCTCCACACTTCACCTTCTCCTTCTCCTTCTTCTTCTTCTTCTGATTCACCCTCCAGACTTCACCTTCTCCTTCTCCTTCTTCTACTTCTTCTGATTCACCCTCCAGACTTCACCTTCTTCTTCTCCTTCTTCTACTTCTTCTGATTCACCCTCCTGACTTCACCTTCTCCTTCTCCTTCTTCTGCTTCTTCTGCTTCACCCTCCAGACTTCACCTTCTCCTTCTCCTCCTTCTGCTTCTTCTGCTTCACCCTCCAGACTTCACCTTCTCCTTCTCCTTCTTCTGCTTCTTCTGCTTCACCCTCCTGACTTCACCTTCTCCTTCTCCTTCTTCTGCTTCTTCTGCTTCACCCTCCAGACTTCACCGTCTCCTTCTCCTTCTGCTGCTTCTTCTGCTTCGCCCTCCAGACTTCACCTTCTCCTTCTCCTTCATCTGCTTCTTCTGCTTCACCCTCCAGACTTCACCTTCTCCTTCTCCTTCTTCTGCTTCTTCTGCTTCACCCTCCTGACTTCACCTTCTCCTTCTCCTTCTTCTACTTCTTCTGATTCACCCTCCAGACTTCACCTTCTCCTTCTCCTTCTTCTGCTTCTTCTGCTTCACCCTCCAGACTTCACCTTCTCCTTCTCCTACTTCTGCTTCTTCTGCTGCGCCCTCCAGACTTCACCTTCTCCTTCTCCTTCTTCTGCTTCTTCTGCTTCACCCTCCTGACTTCACCTTCTCCTTCTCCTTCTTCTACTTCTTCTGCTTCACCCCCCTGACTTCACCTTCTCCTTCTCCTTCTTCTGCTTCTTCTGATTCACCCTCCTAACTTCACCTTCTCCTTCTCCTTCTTCTGCTTCTTCTGATTCACCCTCCTGACTTCACCTTCTCCTTCTCCTTCTTCTGCTTCTTCTGATTAACCATACAGACTTCACCTTCTTCTTCTTCTTCTTCTGCTTCTTCTGATTCACTCTCCAGACTTCACCTTCTCCTTCTCCTTCTTCTGCTTCTTCTGATTCACCCTCCAGACCTCACCTTCTGCTTCTCCATCTTCTACTTCTTCTGATTCACCCTCCAGACTTCATCTTCTCCTTCTCCTTCTTCTGCTTCTTCTGATTCACCCTCCAGACTTCACCTTCTCCTTCTCCTTCTTCTGCTTCTTCTGATTCACCCTCCAGACTTCACCTTCTCCTTCTCCTTCTTCTACTTCTTCTGATTCACCCTCCAGACTTCACCTTCTCCTTCTCCTTCTTCTACTCCTTCTGATTCACCCTCCTGTCTTCACCTTCTCCTTCTCCTTCTTCTACTTCTTCTGATTCACCCTCCAGACTTCACCTTCTTCTTCTCCTTCTTCTACTTCTTCTGATTCACCCTCCTGACTTCACCTTCTCCTTCTCCTTCTTCTGCTTCTTCTGCTTCACCCTCCAGACTTCACCTTCTCCTTCTCCTCCTTCTGCTTCTTCTGCTTCACCCTCCAGACTTCACCTTCTCCTTCTCCTTCTTCTGCTTCTTCTGCTTCACCCTCCTGACTTCACCTTCTCCTTCTCCTTCTTCTGCTTCTTCTGCTTCACCCTCCAGACTTCACCGTCTCCTTCTCCTTCTGCTGCTTCTTCTGCTTCGCCCTCCAGACTTCACCTTCTCCTTCTCCTTCATCTGCTTCTTCTGCTTCACCCTCCAGACTTCACCTTCTCCTTCTCCTTCTTCTGCTTCTTCTGCTTCACCCTCCTGACTTCACCTTCTCCTTCTCCTTCTTCTACTTCTTCTGATTCACCCTCCAGACTTCACCTTCTCCTTCTCCTTCTTCTGCTTCTTCTGCTTCACCCTCCAGACTTCACCTTCTCCTTCTCCTACTTCTGCTTCTTCTGCTGCGCCCTCCAGACTTCACCTTCTCCTTCTCCTTCTTCTGCTTCTTCTGCTTCACCCTCCTGACTTCACCTTCTCCTTCTCCTTCTTCTACTTCTTCTGCTTCACCCCCCTGACTTCACCTTCTCCTTCTCCTTCTTCTGCTTCTTCTGATTCACCCTCCTAACTTCACCTTCTGCTTCTCCTTCTTCTGCTTCTTCTGATTCACCCTCCTGACTTCACCTTCTCCTTCTCCTTCTTCTGCTTCTTCTGATTAACCATACAGACTTCACCTTCTTCTTCTTCTTCTTCTGCTTCTTCTGATTCACTCTCCAGACTTCACCTTCTCCTTCTCCTTCTTCTGCTTCTTCTGATTCACCCTCCAGACCTCACCTTCTGCTTCTCCATCTTCTACTTCTTCTGATTCACCCTCCAGACTTCATCTTCTCCTTCTCCTTCTTCTGCTTCTTCTGATTCACCCTCCAGACTTCACCTTCTCCTTCTCCTTCTTCTGCTTCTTCTGATTCACCCTCCAGACTTCACCTTCTCCTTCTCCTTCTTCTACTTCTTCTGATTCACCCTCCAGACTTCACCTTCTCCTTCTCCTTCTTCTACTCCTTCTGATTCACCCTCCTGTCTTCACCTTCTCCTTCTCCTTCTTCTACTTCTTCTGATTCACCCTCCAGACTTCACCTTCTCCTTCTCCTTCTTCTGATTCTTCTGATTCACCCTCCAGACTTCAACTTCTCCTTCTTCTTCTTCTGCTTCTTCCGATTCACCCTCCTGACTTCACCTTATCCTTCTCCTTCTTCTACTTCTTCTGTTTCACCCTCCTGACTTCACCTTCTCCTTCTCCTTCTTCTACCTCTTCTGCTTCACCCTCTAGACTTCAGCTTCTCCTTCCCCTTCTTCTACTTCTTCTGATTCACCCTCCAGACTTCACCTTCTCCTTCTCCTTCTGCTGCTTCTTCTGATTCACCCTCCAGACTTCACCTTCTCCTTCTCCTTCTTCTGCTTCTTCTGCTTCACCCTCCAGACTTCACCTTCTCCTTCTCCTTCTTCTGCTTCTTCTGCTTCACCCTCCAGACTTCACCTTCTCCTTCTCCTTCTTCTGCTTCTTCTGCTTCACACTCCTGACTTCACCTTCTCCTTCTCCTTCTTCTACTTCTTTTGATTCACCCTCCAGACTTCACCTTCTCCTTCTCCTTCTTCTGCTTCTTCTGCTTCACCCTCCAGACTTTACCTTCTCCTTCTCCTTCTGCTGCTTCTTCTGCTTCGCCCTCCAGACTTCACCTTCTCCTTCTCCTTCATCTGCTTCTTCTGATTCACCCTCCAGACTTCACATTCTACTTCTCCTTCATCTGCTTCTTCTGATTCACCCTCCAGACTTTACCTTCTCCTTCTCCTTCTTCTACTTCTTCAGATTTACCCTCCAGACTTCACCTTCTCCTTCTCCTGCTTCTGCTTCTTCTGATTCACCCTCCAGACTTCACATTCTCCTTCTCCTTCGTTTACTTCTTTTGATTCACCCTCCAGACTAAATCTTCTCCTTCTCCTTCTTCTACTTCTTCTGATTCACCCTCCAGACTTCACCTTCTCCTTCTCCTTCTTCTGCTTCTTCTGATTCACCCTCCAGACTTCACCTTCTCCTTCTCCTTCTTCTACTTCTTCTGATTCACCCTCCAAACTTCACCTTCTCCTTCTCCTTCTTCTACTTCTTCTGATTCACCCTCCAGACTTCACCTTCTCCTTCTCCTTCTTCTACTTCTTCTGCTTCTCCCTCCAGACTTCACCTTCTCCTTCTCCTTCTTCTGCTTCTTCTGTTTCACCCTCCACACTTCACCTTCTCCTTCTCCTTCTTCTACTTCTTCTGATTCACCCTCCAGACTTCACCTTCTCCTTCTCCTTCTTCTACTTCTTCTGATTCACCCTCCAGACTTCACCTTCTTCTTCTCCTTCTTCTACTTCTTCTGATTCACCCTCCTGACTTCACCTTCTCCTTCTCCTTCTTCTGCTTCTTCTGCTTCACCCTCCAGACTTCTCCTTCTCCTTCTCCTTCTTCTGCTTCTTCTGCTTCACCCTCCAGACTTCACCTTCTCCTTCTCCTTCTTCTGCTTCTTCTGCTTCACCCTCCTGACTTCACCTTCTCCTTCTCCTTCTTCTACTTCTTCTGATTCACCCTCCAGACTTCACCTTCTCCTTCTCCTTCTTCTGCTTCTTCTGCTTCACCCTCCAGACTTCACCTTCTCCTTCTCCTTCATCTGCTTCTTCTGCTTCACCCTCCAGCCTTCACCTTCTCCTTCTCCTTCTTCTGCTTCTTCTGCTTCACCCTCCTGACTTCACCTTCTCCTTCTCCTTCTTCTACTTCTTCTGATTCACCCTCCAGACTTCACCTTCTCCTTCTCCTTCTTCTACTTCTTCTGATTCACCCTCCGGACTTCACCTTCTCCTTCTCCTTCTTCTACTTCTTCTGCTTCTCCCTCCAGACTTCACCTTCTCCTTCTCCTTCTTCTGCTTCTTCTGATTCACCCTCCACACTTCAACTTCTCCTTCTCCTTCTTCTTCTTCTTCTGATTCACCCTCCAGACTTCACCTTCTCCTTCTCCTTCTTCTACTTCTTCTGATTCACCCTCCAGACTTCACCTTCTTCTTCTCCTTCTTCTACTTCTTCTGATTCACCCTCCTGACTTCACCTTCTCCTTCTCCTTCTTCTGCTTCTTCTGCTTCACCCTCCAGACTTCACCTTCCCCTTCTCCTTCTTCTGCTTCTTCTGCTTCACCCTCCAGACTTCACCTTCTCCTTCTCCTTCTTCTGCTTCTTCTGCTTCACCCTCCTGACTTCACCTTCTCCTTCTCCTTCTTCTGCTTCTTCTGCTTCACCCTCCAGACTTCCCCGTCTCCTTCTCCTTCTGCTGCTTCTTCTGCTTCGCCCTCCAGACTTCACCTTCTCCTTCTCCTTCATCTGCTTCTTCTGCTTCACCCTCCAGACTTCACCTTCTCCTTCTCCTTCTTCTGCTTCTTCTGCTTCACCCTCCTGACTTCACCTTCTCCTTCTCCTTCTTCTACTTCTTCTGATTCACCCTCCAGACTTCACCTTCTCCTTCTCCTTCTTCTGCTTCTTCTGCTTCACCCTCCAGACTTCACCTTCTCCTTCTCCTACTTCTGCTTCTTCTGCTGCGCCCTCCAGACTTCACCTTCTCCTTCTCCTTCTTCTGCTTCTTCTGCTTCACCCTCCTGACTTCACCTTCTCCTTCTCCTTCTTCTAATTCTTCTGCTTCACCCCCCTGACTTCACCTTCTCCTTCTCCTTCTTCTGCTTCTTCTGATTCACCCTCCTGACTTCACCTTCTCCTTCTCCTTCTTCTGCTTCTTCTGATTAACCATACAGACTTCACCTTCTTCTTCTTCTTCTTCTGCTTCTTCTGATTCACCCTCCAGACTTCACCTTCTCCTTCTCCTTCTTCTGCTTCTTCTGATTCACCCTCCAGACCTCACCTTCTCCTTCTCCATCTTCTACTTCTTCTGATTCACCCTCCAGACTTCATCTTCTCCTTCTCCTTCTTCTGCTTCTTCTGATTCACCCTCCAGACTTCACCTTCTCCTTCTCCTTCTTCTGCTTCTTCTGATTCACCCTCCAGACTTCACCTTCTCCTTCTCCTTCTTCTACTTCTTCTGATTCACCCTCCAGACTTCACCTTCTCCTTCTCCTTCTTCTACCCCTTCTGATTCACCCTCCTGTCTTCACCTTCTCCTTCTCCTTCTTCTACTTCTTCTGATTCACCCTCCAGACTTCACCTTCTCCTTCTCCTTCTTCTGATTCTTCTGATTCACCCTCCAGACTTCAACTTCTCCTTCTTCTTCTTCTGCTTCTTCCGATTCACCCTCCTGACTTCACCTTATTCTTCTCCTTCTTCTACTTCTTCTGTTTCACCCTCCTGACTTCACCTTCTCCTTCTCCTTCTTCTACCTCTTCTGCTTCACCCTCTAGACTTCACCTTCTCCTTCCCCTTCTTCTACTTCTTCTGATTCACCCTCCAGACTTCACCTTCTCCTTCTCCTTCTGCTGCTTCTTCTGATTCACCCTCCAGACTTCACCTTCTCCTTCTCCTTATTCTGCTTCTTCTGATTCACCCTCCAGACTTCACCTTCTCCTTCTCCTTTTTCTGCTTCTTCTGATTCACCCTCCAGACTTCACCTTCTCCTTCTCCTTCTTCTGCTTCTTCTGATTCACCCTCCAGACTTCACCTTCTCCTTCTCCTTCTTCTACTCTTCTGATTCACCCTCCAGACTTCACCTTCTCCTTCTCCTTCTTCTGCTTCTTCTGATTCACCCTCCAGACTTCACCTTCTCCTTCTCCTTCTTCGACTTCTTCTGATTCACCCTCCAGACTTCACCTTCTCCTTCTCCTTCTTCTGCTTCTTCTGATTCACCCTCCAGACTTCACCTTCTCCTTCTCCTTCTTCTGCTTCTTCTGATTCACCGTCCAGACTTCACCTTCTCCTTCTTCTTCTTCTCCTTCTTCTGAATCACCCTCCAGACTTCACCTTCTCCTTCTCCTTCTTCTGTTTCTTCTGATTCACCCTTCAGACTTCACCTTCTCCTTCTCCTTCTTCTGCTTCTTCTGATTCACCCTCCAGACCACACCTTCTCCTTCCCCTTCTTCTACTTCTTCTGATTCACCCTCCAGACTTTACCTTCTCCTTCTCCTTTTTCTACTTCTTCTGATTCACCCTCCAGACTACATCTTCTCCTTCTCCTTCTCTTTCTTCTGCTTCTTCTGATTCACCCTCCAGACTTCACCTTCTCCTTTTCCTTCTTCTACATCTTCTGATTCACCCTCCAGACTTCACCTTCTCCTTCTCCTTCTTCTGCTTCTTCTGATTCACCCTCCAGACTTCACCTTCTCCTTCTCCTTCTTCTGCTTCTTCTGATTCACCCTCCAGACTTCACCTTCTCCTTCTCCTTCTTCTGCTTCTTCTGATTCACCCTCCAGACTTCACCTTCTCCTTCTCCTTCTTCTACTTCTTCTGATTCACCCTCCAGGCTTCACCTTCTCCTTCTCCTTCTTCTGCTTCTTCTGATTCACCCTCCACACTTCACCTTCTCCTTCTCCTTCTCTACTTCTTCTGATTCACCCTCCAAACTTCACCTTCTCCTTCTCCTTCTTCTCCTTCTTCTGAATCACCCTCCAGACTTCACCTTCTCCTTCTCCTTCTTCTGTTTCTTCTGATTCACCCTTCAGACTTCACCTTCTCCTTCTCCTTCTTCTGCTTCTTCTGATTCACCCTCCAGACCACACCTTCTCCTTCTCCTTCTTCTACTTCTTCTGATTCACCCTCCAGACTTCACCTTCTCCTTCTCCTTCTTCTACTTCTTCTGATTCACCCTCCAGACTTCATCTTCTCCTTCTCCTTCTCCTTCTTCTGCTTCTTCTGATTCACCCTCCAGACTTCACTTTCTCCTTCTCCTTCTTCTGCATCTTCTGATTCACCCTCCAGACTTCACCTTCTCCTTCTCCTTCTTCTACTTCTTCTGATTCACCCTCCAGACTTCACCTTCTCCTTCTCCTTCTTCTGCTTCTTCTGATTCACCCTCCAGACTTCACCTTCTCCTTCTCCTTCTTCTGCTTCTTCTGATTCACCCTCCAGACTTCACCTTCTCCTTCTCCTTCTTCTGCTTCTTCTGATTCACCCTCCAGACTTCACCTTCTCCTTCTCCTTCTTCTACTTCTTCTGATTCACCCTCCAGGCTTCACCTTCTCCTTCTCCTTCTTCTGCTTCTTCTGATTCACCCTCCACACTTCACCTTCTCCTTCTCCTTCTCTACTTCTTCTGATTCACCCTCCAAACTTCACCTTCTCCTTCTCCTTCTTCTACTTCTTCTGATTCACCCTCCAGACTTCACCTTCTCCTTCTCCTTCTTCTACTTCTTCTGCTTCTCCCTCCAGACTTCACCTTCTCATTCTCCTTCTTCTGCTTCTTCTGATTCACCCTCCAGACTTCACCTTCTCCTTCTCCTTCTTCTACTTCTTCTGATTCACCCTCCAGACTTCACCTTCTCCTTCTCCTTCTTCTACTTCTTCTGATTCACCCTCCAGACTTCACCTTCTCCTCCTTCTTCTACTTCTTCTGATTCACCCTCCTGACTTCACCTTCTCCTTCTCCTTCTTCTGCTTCTTCTGCTTCACCCTCCAGACCTCACCTTCTCCTTCTCCTTCTTCTGCTTCTTCTGCTTCACCATCCAGACTTCACCTTCTCCTTCTCCTTCTTCTGCTTCTTCTGCTTCACCCTCCTGACTTCACCTTCTCCTTCTCCTTCTTCTACTTCTTCTGATTCACCCTCCAGACTTCACCTTCTCCTTCTCCTTCTTCTGCTTTTTCTGCTTCACCCTCCAGACTTCACCTTCTCCTTCTCCTTCTTCTGCTTCTTCTGCTTCGCCCTCCAGACTACACCTTCTCCTTCTCCTTCTTCTGCTTCTTCTGCTTCAACCACCAGACTTCACCTTCTCCTTCTCCTTCTTCTGCTTCTTCTGCTTCACCCTCCTGACTTCACCTTCTCCTTCTCCTTCTTCTACTTCTTCTGATTCACCTTCCAGACTTCACCTTCTCCTTCTCCTTCTTCTGCTTCTTCTGCTTCACCCTCCAGACTTCACCTTCTCCTTCTCCTTCTTCTGCTTCTTCTGCTGCGCCCTCCAGACTTCACCTTCTCCTTCTCCTTCTTCTGCTTCTTCTGCTTCACCCTCCTGACTTCACCTTCTCCTTTTCCTTCTTCTACTTCTTCTGCTTCACCCCCCTGACTTCACCTTCTCCTTCTCCTTCTTCTGCTTCTTCTGATTCACCCTCCTAACTTCACCTTCTCCTTCTCCTTCTTCTGCTTCTTCTGATTCACCTCCTGACTTCACCTTCTCCTTCTCCTTCTTCTGCTTCTTCTGATTCACCCTCCAGACTTCACCTTCTCCTTCTCCTTCTCCTGCTTCTTCTGATTCACCCTCCAGACTTCTCCTTCTCCTTCTCCTTCTTCTGCTCCTTCTGATTCACCCTCCAGACTTCACCTTCTCCTTCTCCTTCTTCTGCTTCTTCTGATTCACCCTCCAGACTTCACCTTCTCCTTCCCCTTCTTCTACTTCTTCTGATTCACCCTCCAGACTTCATCTTCTCCTTCTCCTTCTTCTGCTTCTTCTGATTCACCCTCCAGACTTCACCTTCTCCTTCTCCTTCTTCTGCTTCTTCTGATTCACCCTCCAGACTTCATCTTCTCCTTCTCCTTCTTCTACTTCTTCTGATTCACCCTCCAGACTTCACCTTCTCCTTCTCCTTCTTCTGCTTCTTCTGATTCACCCTCCACACTTCACCTTCTCCTTCTCCTTCTTCTACTTCTTCTGATTCACCCTCCAGGATTCACCTTCTCCTTCTCCTTCGTCTACTTTTTCTGATTCACCCTCCAGACTACACCTTCTCCTTCTCCTTCTTCTACGTCTTCTGATTCACCCTCCAGACTTCACCTTCTCCTTCTCCTTCTTCTGCTTCTTCTGATTCACCCCCCAGACTTCACCTTCTCCCTCTCCTTCTTCTACTTCTTCTGATTCACCCTCCAGACTTCACCTTCTCCTTCTCCTTCTTCTACTTCTTCTGATTCACCCTCCAGACTTCACCTTCTCCTTCTCCTTCTTCTACTTCTTCTGCTTCTCCCTCCAGACTTCACCTTCTCCTTCTCCTTCTTCTGTTTCTTCTGATTCACCCTCCAGACTTCACCTTCTCCTTCTCCTTCTTCTACTTCTTCTGATTCACCCTCCAGACTTCACCTTCTCCTTCTCCTTCTTCAACTTCTTCTGATTCACCCTCCAGACTTCACCTTCTCCTTCTCCTTCTTCTACTTCTTCTGATTCACCCTCCTGACTTCACCTTCTACTTCTCCTTCTTCTGCTTCTTCTGCTTCACCCTCCAGACTTCACCTTCTCCTTCTCCTTCTTCTGCTTCTTCTGCTTCTCCCTCCAGACTTCACCTTCTCCTTCTCCTCCTTCTGCTTCTTCTGCTTCACCCTCCTGACTTCACCTTCTCCTTCTCCTTCTTCTACTTCTTCTGATTCACCCTCCAGACTTCACCTTCTCCTTCTCCTTCTTCTGCTTCTTCTGCTTCACCCTCCAGACTTCACCTTCTCCTTCTCCTTCTTCTGCTTCTTCTGCTTCGCCCTCCAGACTTCACCTTCTCCTTCTCCTTCTTCTGCTTCTTCTGCTTCACCCTCCAGACTTCACCTTCTCCTTCTCCTTCTTCTGCTTCTTCTGCTTCACCCTCCTGACCTCACCTTCTCCTTCTCCTTCTTCTACTTCTTCTGATTCACCCTCCAGACTTCACCTTCTCCTTCTCCTTCTTCTGCTTCTTCTGCTTCACCCTCCAGACTTCGCCTTCTCCTTCTCCTTCTTCTGCTTCTTCTGCTGCGCCCTCCAGACTTCACCTTCTCCTTCTCCTTCTTCTGCTTCTTCTGCTTCACCCTCCTGACTTCACCTTCTCCTTCTCCTTCTTCTACTTCTTCTGCTTCACCCCCCTGACTTTAGCTTCTCCTTCTCCTTCTTCTGCTTCTTCTGATTCACCCTCCAGACTTCATCTTCTCCTTCTCCTTCTTCTGCTTCTTCTGATTCACCCTCCAGACTTGACCTTCTCCTTCTTCTTCTTCTGCTTCTTCTGATTCACCCTCCAGACTTCACCTTCTCCTTCTCCTTCTTCTACTTCTTCTGATTCACCCTCCAGACTTCAACTTCTCCTTCTCCTTCTTCTACTTCTTCTGATTCACCCTCCAGTCTTCACCTTCTCCTTCTCCTTCTTCTGCTTCTTCTGCTTCACCCTCCAGACTTCACCTTCTCCTTCTCTTTCTTCTGCTTCTTCTGATTCACCCTCCAGACTTCACCTTCTCCTTCTCCTTCTTCTGATTCTTCTGATTCACCCTCCAGACTTCAACTTCTCCTTCTCCTTCTTCTGCTTCTTCTGATTCACCCTCCTGACTTCACCTTCTCCTTCTCCTTCTTCTACTTCTTGTGATTCACCCTCCTGACTTCACCTTCTCCTTCTCCTTCTTCTACTTCTTCTGCTTCACCCTCCAGACTTCACCTTCTCCTTCTCCTTCTTCTACTTCTTCTGATTCACCGTCCAGACTTCACCTTCTCCTTCTCCTTCTTCTGCTTCTTCTGATTCATCCTCCAGACTTCACCTTCTCCTTCTCCTTATTCTGCTTCTTCTGATTCATCCTCCAGACTTCTCCTTCTCCTTCTCCTTCTTCTGCTCCTTCTGATTCACCCTCCAGACTTCACCTTCTCCTTCTCCTTCTTCTGCTTCTTCTGATTCACCCTCCAGACTTCACCTTCTCCTTCCCCTTCTTCTACTTCTTCTGATTCACCCTCCAGACTTCATCTTCTCCTTCTCCTTCTTCTGCTTCTTCTGATTCACCCTCCAGACTTCACATTCTCCTTCTCCTTCTTCTGCTTCTTCTGATTCGCCCTCCAGACTTCATCTTCTCCTTCTCCTTCTTTTACTTCTTCTGATTCACCCTCCAGACTTCACCTTCTCCTTCTCCTTCTTCTACTTCTTCCGATTCACCCTCCAGACTTCACCTTCTCCTTCTCCTTCTTCTGCTTCTTCTGATTCACCCTCCAGACTTCACCTTCTCCTTCTCCTTCTTCTGCTTCTTCTGATTCACCCTCCAGACTTCACCTTCTCCTTCTCCTTCTTCTGCTTCTTCTGATTCACCCTTCAGACTTCACCTTCTCCTTCTCCTTCTTCTGCTTCATCTGATTCACCCTCCAGACCTCACCTTCTCCTTCTCCTTCTTCTACTTCTGATTCACCCTCCAGACTTCACCTTCTCCTTCTCCTTCTCTACTTCTTCTGATTCACCCTCCAAACTTCACCTTCTCCTTCTCCTTCTTCTCCTTCTTCTGAATCACCCTCCAGACTTCACCTTCTCCTTCTCCTTCTTCTGTTTCTTCTGATTCACCCTTCAGACTTCACCTTCTCCTTCTCCTTCTTCTGCTTCTTCTGATTCACCCTCCAGACCACACCTTCTCCTTCTCCTTCTTCTACATCTTCTGATTCACCCTCCAGACTTCACCTTCTCCTTCTCCTTCTTCTACTTCTTCTGATTCACCCTCCAGACTTCATCTTCTCCTTCTCCTTCTCCTTCTTCTGCTTCTTCTGATTCACCCTCCAGACTTCACTTTCTCCTTCTCCTTCTTCTGCATCTTCTGATTCACCCTCCAGACTTCACCTTCTCCTTCTCCTTCTTCTACTTCTTCTGATTCACCCTCCAGACTTCACCTTCTCCTTCTCCTTCTTCTGCTTCTTCTGATTCACCCTCCAGACTTCACCTTCTCCTTCTCCTTCTTCTGCTTCTTCTGATTCACCCTCCAGACTTCACCTTCTCCTTCTCCTTCTTCTGCTTCTTCTGATTCACCCTCCAGACTTCACCTTCTCCTTCTCCTTCTTCTACTTCTTCTGATTCACCCTCCAGGCTTCACCTTCTCCTTCTCCTTCTTCTGCTTCTTCTGATTTACCCTCCACACTTCACCTTCTCCTTCTCCTTCTCTACTTCTTCTGTTTCACCCTCCAAACTTCACCTTCTCCTTCTCCTTCTTCTACTTCTTCTGATTCACCCTCCAGACTTCACCTTCTCCTTCTCCTTCTTCTACTTCTTCTGCTTCTCCCTCCAGACTTCACCTTCTCATTCTCCTTCTTCTGCTTCTTCTGATTCACCCTCCAGACTTCACCTTCTCCTTCTCCTTCTTCTACTTCTTCTGATTCACCCTCCAGACTTCACCTTCTCCTTCTCCTTCTTCTACTTCTTCTGATTCACCCTCCAGACTTCACCTTCTCCTCCTTCTTCTACTTCTTCTGATTCACCCTCCTGACTTCACCTTCTCCTTCTCCTTCTTCTGCTTCTTCTGCTTCACCCTCCAGACCTCACCTTCTCCTTCTCCTTCTTCTGCTTCTTCTGCTTCACCATCCAGACTTCACCTTCTCCTTCTCCTTCTTCTGCTTCTTCTGCTTCACCCTCCTGACTTCACCTTCTCCTTCTCCTTCTTCTACTTCTTCTGATTCACCCTCCAGACTTCACCTTCTCCTTCTCCTTCTTCTGCTTTTTCTGCTTCACCCTCCAGACTTCACCTTCTCCTTCTCCTTCTTCTGCTTCTTCTGCTTCGCCCTCCAGACTACACCTTCTCCTTCTCCTTCTTCTGCTTCTTCTGCTTCAACCACCAGACTTCACCTTCTCCTTCTCCTTCTTCTGCTTCTTCTGCTTCACCCTCCTGACTTCACCTTCTCCTTCTCCTTCTTCTACTTCTTCTGATTCACCTTCCAGACTTCACCTTCTCCTTCTCCTTCTTCTGCTTCTTCTGCTTCACCCTCCAGACTTCACCTTCTCCTTCTCCTTCTTCTGCTTCTTCTGCTGCGCCCTCCAGACTTCACCTTCTCCTTCTCCTTCTTCTGCTTCTTCTGCTTCACCCTCCTGACTTCACCTTCTCCTTTTCCTTCTTCTACTTCTTCTGCTTCACCCCCCTGACTTCACCTTCTCCTTCTCCTTCTTCTGCTTCTTCTGATTCACCCTCCTAACTTCACCTTCTCCTTCTCCTTCTTCTGCTTCTTCTGATTCACCTCCTGACTTCACCTTCTCCTTCTCCTTCTTCTGCTTCTTCTGATTCACCCTCCAGACTTCACCTTCTCCTTCTCCTTCTCCTGCTTCTTCTGATTCACCCTCCAGACTTCTCCTTCTCCTTCTCCTTCTTCTGCTCCTTCTGATTCACCCTCCAGACTTCACCTTCTCCTTCTCCTTCTTCTGCTTCTTCTGATTCACCCTCCAGACTTCACCTTCTCCTTCCCCTTCTTCTACTTCTTCTGATTCACCCTCCAGACTTCATCTTCTCCTTCTCCTTCTTCTGCTTCTTCTGATTCACCCTCCAGACTTCACCTTCTCCTTCTCCTTCTTCTGCTTCTTCTGATTCACCCTCCAGACTTCATCTTCTCCTTCTCCTTCTTCTACTTCTTCTGATTCACCCTCCAGACTTCACCTTCTCCTTCTCCTTCTTCTGCTTCTTCTGATTCACCCTCCAGACTTCACCTTCTCCTTCTCCTTCTTCTACTTCTTCTGATTCACCCTCCAGGATTCACCTTCTCCTTCTCCTTCGTCTACTTTTTCTGATTCACCCTCCAGACTACACCTTCTCCTTCTCCTTCTTCTACGTCTTCTGATTCACCCTCCAGACTTCACCTTCTCCTTCTCCTTCTTCTGCTTCTTCTGATTCACCCCCCAGACTTCACCTTCTCCTTCTCCTTCTTCTACTTCTTCTGATTCACCCTCCAGACTTCACCTTCTCCTTCTCCTTCTTCTACTTCTTCTGATTCACCCTCCAGACTTCACCTTCTCCTTCTCCTTCTTCTACTTCTTCTGCTTCTCCCTCCAGACTTCACCTTCTCCTTCTCCTTCTTCTGTTTCTTCTGATTCACCCTCCAGACTTCACCTTCTCCTTCTCCTTCTTCTACTTCTTCTGATTCACCCTCCAGACTTCACCTTCTCCTTCTCCTTCTTCAACTTCTTCTGATTCACCCTCCAGACTTCACCTTCTCCTTCTCCTTCTTCTACTTCTTCTGATTCACCCTCCTGACTTCACCTTCTACTTCTCCTTCTTCTGCTTCTTCTGCTTCACCCTCCAGACTTCACCTTCTCCTTCTCCTTCTTCTGCTTCTTCTGCTTCTCCCTCCAGACTTCACCTTCTCCTTCTCCTCCTTCTGCTTCTTCTGCTTCACCCTCCTGACTTCACCTTCTCCTTCTCCTTCTTCTACTTCTTCTGATTCACCCTCCAGACTTCACCTTCTCCTTCTCCTTCTTCTGCTTCTTCTGCTTCACCCTCCAGACTTCACCTTCTCCTTCTCCTTCTTCTGCTTCTTCTGCTTCGCCCTCCAGACTTCACCTTCTCCTTCTCCTTCTTCTGCTTCTTCTGCTTCACCCTCCAGACTTCACCTTCTCCTTCTCCTTCTTCTGCTTCTTCTGCTTCACCCTCCTGACCTCACCTTCTCCTTCTCCTTCTTCTACTTCTTCTGATTCACCCTCCAGACTTCACCTTCTCCTTCTCCTTCTTCTGCTTCTTCTGCTTCACCCTCCAGACTTCGCCTTCTCCTTCTCCTTCTTCTGCTTCTTCTGCTGCGCCCTCCAGACTTCACCTTCTCCTTCTCCTTCTTCTGCTTCTTCTGCTTCACCCTCCTGACTTCACCTTCTCCTTCTCCTTCTTCTACTTCTTCTGCTTCACCCCCCTGACTTTAGCTTCTCCTTCTCCTTCTTCTGCTTCTTCTGATTCACCCTCCAGACTTCATCTTCTCCTTCTCCTTCTTCTGCTTCTTCTGATTCACCCTCCAGACTTCACCTTCTCCTTCTTCTTCTTCTGCTTCTTCTGATTCACCCTCCAGACTTCACCTTCTCCTTCTCCTTCTTCTACTTCTTCTGATTCACCCTCCAGACTTCACCTTCTCCTTCTCCTTCTTCTACTTCTTCTGATTCACCCTCCAGTCTTCACCTTCTCCTTTTCCTTCTTCTGCTTCTTCTGCTTCACCCTCCAGACTTCACCTTCTCCTTCTCTTTCTTCTGCTTCTTCTGATTCACCCTCCAGACTTCACCTTCTCCTTCTCCTTCTTCTGATTCTTCTGATTCACCCTCCAGACTTCAACTTCTCCTTCTCCTTCTTCTGCTTCTTCTGATTCACCCTCCTGACTTCACCTTCTCCTTCTCCTTCTTCTACTTCTTCTGATTCACCCTCCTGACTTCACCTTCTCCTTCTCCTTCTTCTACTTCTTCTGCTTCACCCTCCAGACTTCACCTTCTCCTTCTCCTTCTTCTACTTCTTCTGATTCACCGTCCAGACTTCACCTTCTCCTTCTCCTTCTTCTGCTTCTTCTGATTCATCCTCCAGACTTCACCTTCTCCTTCTCCTTATTCTGCTTCTTCTGATTCACCCTCCAGACTTCTCCTTCTCCTTCTCCTTCTTCTGCTCCTTCTGATTCACCCTCCAGACTTCACCTTCTCCTTCTCCTTCTTCTGCTTCTTCTGATTCACCCTCCAGACTTCACCTTCTCCTTCCCCTTCTTCTACTTCTTCTGATTCACCCTCCAGACTTCATCTTCTCCTTCTCCTTCTTCTGCTTCTTCTGATTCACCCTCCAGACTTCACATTCTCCTTCTCCTTCTTCTGCTTCTTCTGATTCACCCTCCAGACTTCATCTTCTCCTTCTCCTTCTTTTACTTCTTCTGATTCACCCTCCAGACTTCACCTTCTCCTTCTCCTTCTTCTACTTCTTCCGATTCACCCTCCAGACTTCACCTTCTCCTTCTCCTTCTTCTGCTTCTTCTGATTCACCCTCCAGACTTCACCTTCTCTTTCTCCTTCTTCTGCTTCTTCTGATTCACCCTCCAGACTTCACCTTCTCCTTCTCCTTCTTCTGCTTCTTCTGATTCACCCTTCAGACTTCACCTTCTCCTTCTCCTTCTTCTGCTTCATCTGATTCACCCTCCAGACCTCACCTTCTCCTTCTCCTTCTTCTACTTCTGATTCACCCTCCAGACTTCAGCTTCTCCTTCTCCTTTATCTGCTTCTTCTGATTCACCCTCCAGTCTTTGCCTTCTCCTTCTCCTTCTTCTCCTTCTTCTGATTCACACTCCAGACGTCACCTTCTCCTTCTCCTTCTTCTGCTTCTTCTGATTCACCCTCCTGACTTCACCTTCTCCTTCTCCTTCTTCTGCTTCTTCTGATTCACCCTCCAGACTACACCTTCTCCTTCTCCTTCTTCTGCTTCTTCTGATTCACCCTCCAGACTTCACCTTCTCCTTCTACTTCTTCTGCTTCTTCTGATTCACCCTCCAGACTTCACCTTCTCCTTCTCCTTCATCTGCTTCTTCTGATTCACCCTCCAGTCGTCACCTTCTCCTTCTCATTCTGCTTCTTCTGATTCACCCTCCAGACTTCACCTTCTCCTTCTCCTTCTTCTGCTTCTTCTGATTCACCCTCCAGACTTCACCTTCTCCTTCTCCTTCTACTTCTTCTGATTCACCCTCCAGACTTCACCTTCTCCTTCTCCTTCATCTGCTTCTTCTGATTCACCCTCCAGACTTCACCTTCTCCTTCTCCTTCGTCTACTTCTTCTGATTCACCCTCCAGACTACACCTTCTCCTTCTCCTTCTTCTACTTCTTCTGATTCACCCTCCAGACTTCACCTTCTCCTTCTCCTTCTTCTGCTTCTTCTGATTCACCCTTCAGACTTCACCTTCTCCTTCTCCTTCTTCTGCTTCTTCTGATTCACCCTCCAGACCTCACCTTCTCCTTCTCCTTCTTCTACTTCTTCTGATTCACCCTCCAGACTTCATCTTCTCCTTCTCCTTCTTCTGCTTCTTCTGATTCACCCTCCAGACTTCACCTTCTCCTTCTCCTTCTTCTGCTTCTTCTGATTCACCCTCCAGACTTCGCCTTCTCCTTCTCCTTCTTCTACTTCTTCTGATTCACCCTCCAGACTTCACCTTCTCCTTCTCCTTCTTCTACTTCTTCTGATTCACCCTCCAGTCTTCACCTTCTCCTTCTCCTTCTTCTGCTTCTTCTGATTCACCCTCCAGACTTCACCTTCTCCTTCTCCTTCTTCTGCTTCTCCTGATTCACCCTCCTGACTTCACCTTCTCCTTCTCCTTCTTCTGCTTCTTCTGATTCACCCTCCAGACTTCACCTTCTCCTTCTCCTTCTCCTACTTCTTCTGATTCACCCTCCAGACTTCACCTTCTCCTTCTACTTCTTCTGCTTCTTCTGATTCACCCTCCAGACTTCACCTTCTCCTTCTCCTTCTTCTGCTTCTTCTGATTCACCCTCCAGACTTCACCTTCTCCTTCTCCTTCTTCTGCTTCTTCTGATTCACCCTCCAGACATCACCTTCTCCTTTTCCTTCTTCTGCTTCTTCTGATTCACCCTCGAGACTTCACCTTCTCCTTCTCCTTCTTCTACTTCTTCTGATTCACCCTCCAGACTTCACCTTCTCCTTCTCCTTCTTCTGCTTCTTCTGATTCACCCTCCAGACTTCACCTTCTCCTTCTCCTTCGTCTACTTCTTCTGATTCACCCTCCAGACTATACCTTCTCCTTCTCCTTCTTCTACTTCTTCTGATTCACCCTCCAGACTTCACCTTCTCCTTCTCCTTCTTCTACTACTTAAATTCACCCTCCAGACTTCACCTTCTCCTTCTACTTCTTCTACTTCTTCTGATTCACCCTCCAGATTTCACCTTCTCCTTCTCCTTCTTCTACTTCTTCTGATTCACCCTCCAGACTTCACCTTCTCCTTCTCCTTCTTCTACTTCTTCTGCTTCTCCCTCCAGACTTCACCTTCTCCTTCTCCTTCTTCTGGTTCTTCTGATTCACCCTCCAGACTTCACCTTCTCCTTCTCCTTCTTCTACTTCTTCTGCTTCTCCCTCCAGACTTCACCTTCTCCTTCTCCTTCTTCTGGTTCTTCTGATTCACCCTCCAGACTTCACCTTCTCCTTCTCCTTCTTCTACTTCTTCTGATTCACCCTCCAGACTTCACCTTCTCCTTCTCCTTCTTCTACTTCTTCTGATTCACCCTCCAGACTTCACCTTCTCCTTCTCCTTCTTCTACTTCTTCTGATTCACCCTCCTGACTTCACCTTCTCCTTCTCCTTCTTCTGCTTCTTCTGCTTCACCCTCCAGACTTCACCTTCTCCTTCTCCTTCTTCTGCTTCTTCTGCTTCACCCTCCAGACTTCACCTTCTCCTTGGCCTTCTACTGCTTCTTCTGCTTCACCCTCCTGACTTCACCTTCTCCTTCTCCTTCTTCTACTTCTTCTGATTCACCCTCCAGACTTCACCTTCTCCTTCTCCTTCTTCTGCTTCTTCTGCTTCACCCTCCAGACTTCACCTTCTCCTTCTCCTTCTTCTTCTTCTTCTGCTTCGCCCTCCAGACTTCACCTTCTCCTTCTCCTTCTTCTGCTTCACCCTCCAGACTTCACCTTCTCCTTCTCCTTCTTCTGCTTCTTCCGCTTCACCCTCCTGACTTCACCTTCTCCTTCTCCTTCTTCTACTTCTTCTGATTCACCCTCCAGACTTCACCTTCCCCTTCTCCTTCTTCTGCTTCTTCTGCTTCACCCTCCAGACTTCACCTTCTCCTTCTCCTTCTTCTGCTTCTTCTGCTGCGCCCTCCAGACTTCACCTTCTCCTTCTCCTTCTTCTGCTTCTTCTGCTTCACCCTGCAGACTTCACCTTCTCCTTTTCCTTCTTCTTCTTCTTCTGCTTCGCCCTCCAGACTTCACCTTCTCCTTCTCCTTCTTCTGCTTCTTCTGCTTCACCCTCCAGACTTCACCTTCTCCTTCTCCTTCTTCTGCTTCTTCCGCTTCACCCTCCTGACTTCACCTTCTCCTTCTCCTTCTTCTACTTCTTCTGATTCACCCTCCAGACTTCACCTTCCCCTTCTCCTTCTTCTGCTTCTTCTGCTTCACCCTCCAGACTTCACCTTCTCCTTCTCCTTCTTCTGCTTCTTCTGCTGCGCCCTGCAGACTTCACCTTCTCCTTCTCCTTCTTCTGCTTCTTCTGCTTCACCCTCCTGACTTCACCTTCTCCTTCTCCTTCTTCTACTTCTACTGCTTCACCCCCCTGACTTCACCTTCTCCTTCTCCTTCTTCTGCTTCTTCTGATTCACCCTCCTAACTTCACCTTCTCCTTCTCCTTCTTCTGCTTCTTCTGATTCACCCTCCTGACTTCACCTTCTCCTTCTACTTCTTCTGCTTCTTCTGATTCACCCTCCAGACTTCACCTTCTCCTTCTCCTTCTTCTGCTTCTTCTGATTCACCATCCAGACCTCACCTTCTCCTTCTCCTTCTTCAACTTCTTCTGATTCACCCTCCAGACTTCATCTTCTCCTTCTCCTTCTTCAGCTTCTTCTGATTCACCCTCCAGATTTCTCCTTCTCCTTCTCCTTCATCTGCCTCTTCTGATTCACCCTCCAGACTTCACCTTCTCCTTCTTCTACTTCTTCTGCTTCACCCTCCAGACTTCACCTTCTCCTTCTCCTTCTTCTACTTCTTCTGATTCACCCTCCAGACTTCACCTTCTCCTCCTTCTTCTACTTCTTCTGATTCACCCTCCTGACTTCACCTTCTCCTTCTCCTTCTTCTGCTTCTTCTGCTTCACCCTCCAGACCTCACCTTCTCCTTCTCCTTCTTCTGCTTCTTCTGCTTCACCATCCAGACTTCACCTTCTCCTTCTCCTTCTTCTGCTTCTTCTGCTTCACCCTCCTGACTTCACCTTCTCCTTCTCCTTCTTCTACTTCTTCTGATTCACCCTCCAGACTTCACCTTCTCCTTCTCCTTCTTCTGCTTTTTCTGCTTCACCCTCCAGACTTCACCTTCTCCTTCTCCTTCTTCTGCTTCTTCTGCTTCGCCCTCCAGACTACACCTTCTCCTTCTCCTTCTTCTGCTTCTTCTGCTTCAACCACCAGACTTCACCTTCTCCTTCTCCTTCTTCTGCTTCTTCTGCTTCACCCTCCTGACTTCACCTTCTCCTTCTCCTTCTTCTACTTCTTCTGATTCACCTTCCAGACTTCACCTTCTCCTTCTCCTTCTTCTGCTTCTTCTGCTTCACCCTCCAGACTTCACCTTCTCCTTCTCCTTCTTCTGCTTCTTCTGCTGCGCCCTCCAGACTTCACCTTCTCCTTCTCCTTCTTCTGCTTCTTCTGCTTCACCCTCCTGACTTCACCTTCTCCTTTTCCTTCTTCTACTTCTTCTGCTTCACCCCCCTGACTTCACCTTCTCCTTCTCCTTCTTCTGCTTCTTCTGATTCACCCTCCTAACTTCACCTTCTCCTTCTCCTTCTTCTGCTTCTTCTGATTCACCTCCTGACTTCACCTTCTCCTTCTCCTTCTTCTGCTTCTTCTGATTCACCCTCCAGACTTCACCTTCTCCTTCTCCTTCTCCTGCTTCTTCTGATTCACCCTCCAGACTTCTCCTTCTCCTTCTCCTTCTTCTGCTCCTTCTGATTCACCCTCCAGACTTCACCTTCTCCTTCTCCTTCTTCTGCTTCTTCTGATTCACCCTCCAGACTTCACCTTCTCCTTCCCCTTCTTCTACTTCTTCTGATTCACCCTCCAGACTTCATCTTCTCCTTCTCCTTCTTCTGCTTCTTCTGATTCACCCTCCAGACTTCACCTTCTCCTTCTCCTTCTTCTGCTTCTTCTGATTCACCCTCCAGACTTCATCTTCTCCTTCTCCTTCTTCTACTTCTTCTGATTCACCCTCCAGACTTCACCTTCTCCTTCTCCTTCTTCTGCTTCTTCTGATTCACCCTCCAGACTTCACCTTCTCCTTCTCCTTCTTCTACTTCTTCTGATTCACCCTCCAGGATTCACCTTCTCCTTCTCCTTCGTCTACTTTTTCTGATTCACCCTCCAGACTACACCTTCTCCTTCTCCTTCTTCTACGTCTTCTGATTCACCCTCCAGACTTCACCTTCTCCTTCTCCTTCTTCTGCTTCTTCTGATTCACCCCCCAGACTTCACCTTCTCCTTCTCCTTCTTCTACTTCTTCTGATTCACCCTCCAGACTTCACCTTCTCCTTCTCCTTCTTCTACTTCTTCTGATTCACCCTCCAGACTTCACCTTCTCCTTCTCCTTCTTCTACTTCTTCTGCTTCTCCCTCCAGACTTCACCTTCTCCTTCTCCTTCTTCTGTTTCTTCTGATTCACCCTCCAGACTTCACCTTCTCCTTCTCCTTCTTCTACTTCTTCTGATTCACCCTCCAGACTTCACCTTCTCCTTCTCCTTCTTCAACTTCTTCTGATTCACCCTCCAGACTTCACCTTCTCCTTCTCCTTCTTCTACTTCTTCTGATTCACCCTCCTGACTTCACCTTCTACTTCTCCTTCTTCTGCTTCTTCTGCTTCACCCTCCAGACTTCACCTTCTCCTTCTCCTTCTTCTGCTTCTTCTGCTTCTCCCTCCAGACTTCACCTTCTCCTTCTCCTCCTTCTGCTTCTTCTGCTTCACCCTCCTGACTTCACCTTCTCCTTCTCCTTCTTCTACTTCTTCTGATTCACCCTCCAGACTTCACCTTCTCCTTCTCCTTCTTCTGCTTCTTCTGCTTCACCCTCCAGACTTCACCTTCTCCTTCTCCTTCTTCTGCTTCTTCTGCTTCGCCCTCCAGACTTCACCTTCTCCTTCTCCTTCTTCTGCTTCTTCTGCTTCACCCTCCAGACTTCACCTTCTCCTTCTCCTTCTTCTGCTTCTTCTGCTTCACCCTCCTGACCTCACCTTCTCCTTCTCCTTCTTCTACTTCTTCTGATTCACCCTCCAGACTTCACCTTCTCCTTCTCCTTCTTCTGCTTCTTCTGCTTCACCCTCCAGACTTCGCCTTCTCCTTCTCCTTCTTCTGCTTCTTCTGCTGCGCCCTCCAGACTTCACCTTCTCCTTCTCCTTCTTCTGCTTCTTCTGCTTCACCCTCCTGACTTCACCTTCTCCTTCTCCTTCTTCTACTTCTTCTGCTTCACCCCCCTGACTTTAGCTTCTCCTTCTCCTTCTTCTGCTTCTTCTGATTCACCCTCCAGACTTCATCTTCTCCTTCTCCTTCTTCTGCTTCTTCTGATTCACCCTCCAGACTTCACCTTCTCCTTCTTCTTCTTCTGCTTCTTCTGATTCACCCTCCAGACTTCACCTTCTCCTTCTCCTTCTTCTACTTCTTCTGATTCACCCTCCAGACTTCACCTTCTCCTTCTCCTTCTTCTACTTCTTCTGATTCACCCTCCAGTCTTCACCTTCTCCTTTTCCTTCTTCTGCTTCTTCTGCTTCACCCTCCAGACTTCACCTTCTCCTTCTCTTTCTTCTGCTTCTTCTGATTCACCCTCCAGACTTCACCTTCTCCTTCTCCTTCTTCTGATTCTTCTGATTCACCCTCCAGACTTCAACTTCTCCTTCTCCTTCTTCTGCTTCTTCTGATTCACCCTCCTGACTTCACCTTCTCCTTCTCCTTCTTCTACTTCTTCTGATTCACCCTCCTGACTTCACCTTCTCCTTCTCCTTCTTCTACTTCTTCTGCTTCACCCTCCAGACTTCACCTTCTCCTTCTCCTTCTTCTACTTCTTCTGATTCACCGTCCAGACTTCACCTTCTCCTTCTCCTTCTTCTGCTTCTTCTGATTCATCCTCCAGACTTCACCTTCTCCTTCTCCTTATTCTGCTTCTTCTGATTCACCCTCCAGACTTCTCCTTCTCCTTCTCCTTCTTCTGCTCCTTCTGATTCACCCTCCAGACTTCACCTTCTCCTTCTCCTTCTTCTGCTTCTTCTGATTCACCCTCCAGACTTCACCTTCTCCTTCCCCTTCTTCTACTTCTTCTGATTCACCCTCCAGACTTCATCTTCTCCTTCTCCTTCTTCTGCTTCTTCTGATTCACCCTCCAGACTTCACATTCTCCTTCTCCTTCTTCTGCTTCTTCTGATTCACCCTCCAGACTTCATCTTCTCCTTCTCCTTCTTTTACTTCTTCTGATTCACCCTCCAGACTTCACCTTCTCCTTCTCCTTCTTCTACTTCTTCCGATTCACCCTCCAGACTTCACCTTCTCCTTCTCCTTCTTCTGCTTCTTCTGATTCACCCTCCAGACTTCACCTTCTCTTTCTCCTTCTTCTGCTTCTTCTGATTCACCCTCCAGACTTCACCTTCTCCTTCTCCTTCTTCTGCTTCTTCTGATTCACCCTTCAGACTTCACCTTCTCCTTCTCCTTCTTCTGCTTCATCTGATTCACCCTCCAGACCTCACCTTCTCCTTCTCCTTCTTCTACTTCTGATTCACCCTCCAGACTTCAGCTTCTCCTTCTCCTTTATCTGCTTCTTCTGATTCACCCTCCAGTCTTTGCCTTCTCCTTCTCCTTCTTCTCCTTCTTCTGATTCACACTCCAGACGTCACCTTCTCCTTCTCCTTCTTCTGCTTCTTCTGATTCACCCTCCTGACTTCACCTTCTCCTTCTCCTTCTTCTGCTTCTTCTGATTCACCCTCCAGACTACACCTTCTCCTTCTCCTTCTTCTGCTTCTTCTGATTCACCCTCCAGACTTCACCTTCTCCTTCTACTTCTTCTGCTTCTTCTGATTCACCCTCCAGACTTCACCTTCTCCTTCTCCTTCATCTGCTTCTTCTGATTCACCCTCCAGTCGTCACCTTCTCCTTCTCATTCTGCTTCTTCTGATTCACCCTCCAGACTTCACCTTCTCCTTCTCCTTCTTCTGCTTCTTCTGATTCACCCTCCAGACTTCACCTTCTCCTTCTCCTTCTACTTCTTCTGATTCACCCTCCAGACTTCACCTTCTCCTTCTCCTTCATCTGCTTCTTCTGATTCACCCTCCAGACTTCACCTTCTCCTTCTCCTTCGTCTACTTCTTCTGATTCACCCTCCAGACTACACCTTCTCCTTCTCCTTCTTCTACTTCTTCTGATTCACCCTCCAGACTTCACCTTCTCCTTCTCCTTCTTCTGCTTCTTCTGATTCACCCTTCAGACTTCACCTTCTCCTTCTCCTTCTTCTGCTTCTTCTGATTCACCCTCCAGACCTCACCTTCTCCTTCTCCTTCTTCTACTTCTTCTGATTCACCCTCCAGACTTCATCTTCTCCTTCTCCTTCTTCTGCTTCTTCTGATTCACCCTCCAGACTTCACCTTCTCCTTCTCCTTCTTCTGCTTCTTCTGATTCACCCTCCAGACTTCGCCTTCTCCTTCTCCTTCTTCTACTTCTTCTGATTCACCCTCCAGACTTCACCTTCTCCTTCTCCTTCTTCTACTTCTTCTGATTCACCCTCCAGTCTTCACCTTCTCCTTCTCCTTCTTCTGCTTCTTCTGATTCACCCTCCAGACTTCACCTTCTCCTTCTCCTTCTTCTGCTTCTCCTGATTCACCCTCCTGACTTCACCTTCTCCTTCTCCTTCTTCTGCTTCTTCTGATTCACCCTCCAGACTTCACCTTCTCCTTCTCCTTCTCCTACTTCTTCTGATTCACCCTCCAGACTTCACCTTCTCCTTCTACTTCTTCTGCTTCTTCTGATTCACCCTCCAGACTTCACCTTCTCCTTCTCCTTCTTCTGCTTCTTCTGATTCACCCTCCAGACTTCACCTTCTCCTTCTCCTTCTTCTGCTTCTTCTGATTCACCCTCCAGACATCACCTTCTCCTTTTCCTTCTTCTGCTTCTTCTGATTCACCCTCGAGACTTCACCTTCTCCTTCTCCTTCTTCTACTTCTTCTGATTCACCCTCCAGACTTCACCTTCTCCTTCTCCTTCTTCTGCTTCTTCTGATTCACCCTCCAGACTTCACCTTCTCCTTCTCCTTCGTCTACTTCTTCTGATTCACCCTCCAGACTATACCTTCTCCTTCTCCTTCTTCTACTTCTTCTGATTCACCCTCCAGACTTCACCTTCTCCTTCTCCTTCTTCTACTACTTAAATTCACCCTCCAGACTTCACCTTCTCCTTCTACTTCTTCTACTTCTTCTGATTCACCCTCCAGATTTCACCTTCTCCTTCTCCTTCTTCTACTTCTTCTGATTCACCCTCCAGACTTCACCTTCTCCTTCTCCTTCTTCTACTTCTTCTGCTTCTCCCTCCAGACTTCACCTTCTCCTTCTCCTTCTTCTGGTTCTTCTGATTCACCCTCCAGACTTCACCTTCTCCTTCTCCTTCTTCTACTTCTTCTGCTTCTCCCTCCAGACTTCACCTTCTCCTTCTCCTTCTTCTGGTTCTTCTGATTCACCCTCCAGACTTCACCTTCTCCTTCTCCTTCTTCTACTTCTTCTGATTCACCCTCCAGACTTCACCTTCTCCTTCTCCTTCTTCTACTTCTTCTGATTCACCCTCCAGACTTCACCTTCTCCTTCTCCTTCTTCTACTTCTTCTGATTCACCCTCCTGACTTCACCTTCTCCTTCTCCTTCTTCTGCTTCTTCTGCTTCACCCTCCAGACTTCACCTTCTCCTTCTCCTTCTTCTGCTTCTTCTGCTTCACCCTCCAGACTTCACCTTCTCCTTGGCCTTCTACTGCTTCTTCTGCTTCACCCTCCTGACTTCACCTTCTCCTTCTCCTTCTTCTACTTCTTCTGATTCACCCTCCAGACTTCACCTTCTCCTTCTCCTTCTTCTGCTTCTTCTGCTTCACCCTCCAGACTTCACCTTCTCCTTCTCCTTCTTCTTCTTCTTCTGCTTCGCCCTCCAGACTTCACCTTCTCCTTCTCCTTCTTCTGCTTCACCCTCCAGACTTCACCTTCTCCTTCTCCTTCTTCTGCTTCTTCCGCTTCACCCTCCTGACTTCACCTTCTCCTTCTCCTTCTTCTACTTCTTCTGATTCACCCTCCAGACTTCACCTTCCCCTTCTCCTTCTTCTGCTTCTTCTGCTTCACCCTCCAGACTTCACCTTCTCCTTCTCCTTCTTCTGCTTCTTCTGCTGCGCCCTCCAGACTTCACCTTCTCCTTCTCCTTCTTCTGCTTCTTCTGCTTCACCCTGCAGACTTCACCTTCTCCTTTTCCTTCTTCTTCTTCTTCTGCTTCGCCCTCCAGACTTCACCTTCTCCTTCTCCTTCTTCTGCTTCTTCTGCTTCACCCTCCAGACTTCACCTTCTCCTTCTCCTTCTTCTGCTTCTTCCGCTTCACCCTCCTGACTTCACCTTCTCCTTCTCCTTCTTCTACTTCTTCTGATTCACCCTCCAGACTTCACCTTCCCCTTCTCCTTCTTCTGCTTCTTCTGCTTCACCCTCCAGACTTCACCTTCTCCTTCTCCTTCTTCTGCTTCTTCTGCTGCGCCCTGCAGACTTCACCTTCTCCTTCTCCTTCTTCTGCTTCTTCTGCTTCACCCTCCTGACTTCACCTTCTCCTTCTCCTTCTTCTACTTCTACTGCTTCACCCCCCTGACTTCACCTTCTCCTTCTCCTTCTTCTGCTTCTTCTGATTCACCCTCCTAACTTCACCTTCTCCTTCTCCTTCTTCTGCTTCTTCTGATTCACCCTCCTGACTTCACCTTCTCCTTCTACTTCTTCTGCTTCTTCTGATTCACCCTCCAGACTTCACCTTCTCCTTCTCCTTCTTCTGCTTCTTCTGATTCACCATCCAGACCTCACCTTCTCCTTCTCCTTCTTCAACTTCTTCTGATTCACCCTCCAGACTTCATCTTCTCCTTCTCCTTCTTCAGCTTCTTCTGATTCACCCTCCAGATTTCTCCTTCTCCTTCTCCTTCATCTGCCTCTTCTGATTCACCCTCCAGACTTCACCTTCTCCTTCTTCTACTTCTTCTGCTTCACCCTCCAGACTTCACCTTCTCCTTCTCCTTCTTCTACTTCTTCTGATTCACCCTCCTGACTTCACCTTCTCCTTCTCCTTCTTCTGCTTCTTCTGCTTCACCCTCCAGACTTCACCTTCTCCTTCTCCTTCTTCTGCTTCTTCTGCTTCACCCTCCAGACTTCACCTTCTCCTTCTCCTTCTTCTGCTTCTTCTGCTTCACCCTCCTGACTTCACCTTCTCCTTCTCCTTCTTCTACTTCTTCTGATTCACCCTCCAGACTTCACCTTCTCCTTCTCCTTCTTCTGCTTCTTCTGCTTCACCCTCCAGACTTCACCTTCTCCTTCTCCTTCTTCTTCTTCTTCTGCTTCGCCCTCCAGACTTCACCTTCTCCTTCTCCTTCTTCTGCTTCTTCTGCTTCACCCTCCAGACTTCACCTTCTCCTTCTCCTTCTTCTGCTTCTTCCGCTTCTCCCTCCTGACTTCACCTTCTCCTTCTCCTTCTTCTACTTCTTCTGATTCACCCTCCAGACTTCACCTTCCCCTTCTCCTTCTTCTGCTTCTTCTGCTTCACCCTCCAGACTTCACCTTCTCCTTCTCCTTCTTCTGCTTCTTCTGCTGCGCCCTCCAGACTTCACCTTCTCCTTCTCCTTCTTCTGCTTCTTCTGCTTCACCCTGCAGACTTCACCTTCTCCTTCTCCTTCTTCTTCTTCTTCTGCTTCGCCCTCCAGACTTCACCTTCTCCTTCTCCTTCTTCTGCTTCTTCTGCTTCACCCTCCAGACTTCACCTTCTCCTTCTCCTTCTTCTGCTTCTTCCGCTTCACCCTCCTGACTTCACCTTCTCCTTCTCCTTCTTCTGCTTCTTCTGATTCACCGTCCAGACTTCACCTTCTCCTTCTTCTTCTTCTCCTTCTTCTGAATCACCCTCCAGACTTCACCTTCTCCTTCTCCTTCTTCTGTTTCTTCTGATTCACCCTTCAGACTTCACCTTCTCCTTCTCCTTCTTCTGCTTCTTCTGATTCACCCTCCAGACCACACCTTCTCCTTCCCCTTCTTCTACTTCTTCTGATTCACCCTCCAGACTTTACCTTCTCCTTCTCCTTTTTCTACTTCTTCTGATTCACCCTCCAGACTTCATCTTCTCCTTCTCCTTCTCTTTCTTCTGCTTCTTCTGATTCACCCTCCAGACTTCACCTTCTCCTTTTCCTTCTTCTACATCTTCTGATTCACCCTCCAGACTTCACCTTCTCCTTCTCCTTCTTCTGCTTCTTCTGATTCACCCTCCAGACTTCACCTTCTCCTTCTCCTTCTTCTACTTCTTCTGATTCACCCTCCAGGCTTCACCTTCTCCTTCTCCTTCTTCTGCTTCTTCTGATTCACCCTCCACACTTCACCTTCTCCTTCTCCTTCTCTACTTCTTCTGATTCACCCTCCAAACTTCACCTTCTCCTTCTCCTTCTTCTCCTTCTTCTGAATCACCCTCCAGACTTCACCTTCTCCTTCTCCTTCTTCTGTTTCTTCTGATTCACCCTTCAGACTTCACCTTCTCCTTCTCCTTCTTCTGCTTCTTCTGATTCACCCTCCAGACCACACCTTCTCCTTCTCCTTCTTCTACTTCTTCTGATTCACCCTCCAGACTTCACCTTTTCCTTCTCCTTCTTCTACTTCTTCTGATTCACCCTCCAGACTTCATCTTCTCCTTCTCCTTCTCCTTCTTCTGCTTCTTCTGATTCACCCTCCAGACTTCACTTTCTCCTTCTCCTTCTTCTGCATCTTCTGATTCACCCTCCAGACTTCACCTTCTCCTTCTCCTTCTTCTACTTCTTCTGATTCACCCTCCAGACTTCACCTTCTCCTTCTCCTTCTTCTGCTTCTTCTGATTCACCCTCCAGACTTCACCTTCTCCTTCTCCTTCTTCTGCTTCTTCTGATTCACCCTCCAGAATTCACCTTCTCCTTCTCCTTCTTCTGCTTCTTCTGATTCACCCTCCAGACTTCACCATCTCCTTCTCCTTCTTCTACTTCTTCTGATTCACCCTCCAGGCTTCACCTTCTCCTTCTCCTTCTTCTGCTTCTTCTGATTCACCCTCCACACTTCACCTTCTCCTTCTCCTTCTCTACTTCTTCTGATTCACCCTCCAAAATTCACCTTCTCCTTCTCCTTCTTCTACTTCTTCTGATTCACCCTCCAGACTTCACCTTCTCCTTCTCCTTCTTCTACTTCTTCTGCTTCTCCCTCCAGACTTCACCTTCTCATTCTCCTTCTTCTGCTTCTTCTGATTCACCCTCCAGACTTCACCTTCTCCTTCTCCTTCTTCTACTTCTTCTGATTCACCCTCCAGACTTCACCTTCTCCTTCTCCTTCTTCTACTTCTTCTGATTCACCCTCCAGACTTCACCTTCTCCTCCTTCTTCTACTTCTTCTGATTCACCCTCCTGACTTCACCTTCTCCTTCTCCTTCTTCTGCTTCTTCTGCTTCACCCTCCAGACCTCACCTTCTCCTTCTCCTTCTTCTGCTTCTTCTGCTTCACCATCCAGACTTCACCTTCTCCTTCTCCTTCTTCTGCTTCTTCTGCTTCACCCTCCTGACTTCACCTTCTCCTTCTCCTTCTTCTACTTCTTCTGATTCACCCTCCAGACTTCACCTTCTCCTTCTCCTTCTTCTGCTTTTTCTGCTTCACCCTCCAGACTTCACCTTCTCCTTCTCCTTCTTCTGCTTCTTCTGCTTCGCCCTCCAGACTACACCTTCTCCTTCTCCTTCTTCTGCTTCTTCTGCTTCAACCACCAGACTTCACCTTCTCCTTCTCCTTCTTCTGCTTCTTCTGCTTCACCCTCCTGACTTCACCTTCTCCTTCTCCTTCTTCTACTTCTTCTGATTCACCTTCCAGACTTCACCTTCTCCTTCTCCTTCTTCTGCTTCTTCTGCTTCACCCTCCAGACTTCACCTTCTCCTTCTCCTTCTTCTGCTTCTTCTGCTGCGCCCTCCAGACTTCACCTTCTCCTTCTCCTTCTTCTGCTTCTTCTGCTTCACCCTCCTGACTTCACCTTCTCCTTTTCCTTCTTCTACTTCTTCTGCTTCACCCCCCTGACTTCACCTTCTCCTTCTCCTTCTTCTGCTTCTTCTGATTCACCCTCCTAACTTCACCTTCTCCTTCTCCTTCTTCTGCTTCTTCTGATTCACCTCCTGACTTCACCTTCTCCTTCTCCTTCTTCTGCTTCTTCTGATTCACCCTCCAGACTTCACCTTCTCCTTCTCCTTCTCCTGCTTCTTCTGATTCACCCTCCAGACTTCTCCTTCTCCTTCTCCTTCTTCTGCTCCTTCTGATTCACCCTCCAGACTTCACCTTCTCCTTCTCCTTCTTCTGCTTCTTCTGATTCACCCTCCAGACTTCACCTTCTCCTTCCCCTTCTTCTACTTCTTCTGATTCACCCTCCAGACTTCATCTTCTCCTTCTCCTTCTTCTGCTCCTTCTGATTCACCCTCCTGACTTCACCTTCTCCTTCTCCTTCTTCTGCTTCTTCTGATTCACCCTCCAGACTTCACCTTCTCCTTCTCCTTCTCCTACTTCTTCTGATTCACCCTCCAGACTTCACCTTCTCCTTCTACTTCTTCTGCTTCTTCTGATTCACCCTCCAGACTTCACCTTCTCCTTCTCCTTCTTCTGCTTCTTCTGATTCACCCTCCAGACTTCACCTTCTCCTTCTCCTTCTTCTGCTTCTTCTGATTCACCCTCCAGACATCACCTTCTCCTTTTCCTTCTTCTGCTTCTTCTGATTCACCCTCGAGACTTCACCTTCTCCTTCTCCTTCTTCTACTTCTTCTGATTCACCCTCCAGACTTCACCTTCTCCTTCTCCTTCTTCTGCTTCTTCTGATTCACCCTCCAGACTTCACCTTCTCCTTCTCCTTCGTCTACTTCTTCTGATTCACCCTCCAGACTATACCTTCTCCTTCTCCTTCTTCTACTTCTTCTGATTCACCCTCCAGACTTCACCTTCTCCTTCTCCTTCTTCTACTACTTAAATTCACCCTCCAGACTTCACCTTCTCCTTCTACTTCTTCTACTTCTTCTGATTCACCCTCCAGATTTCACCTTCTCCTTCTCCTTCTTCTACTTCTTCTGATTCACCCTCCAGACTTCACCTTCTCCTTCTCCTTCTTCTACTTCTTCTGCTTCTCCCTCCAGACTTCACCTTCTCCTTCTCCTTCTTCTGGTTCTTCTGATTCACCCTCCAGACTT
Organism: Somniosus microcephalus; assembly: GCF_052327205.1. Classification (NCBI taxonomy): domain Eukaryota; kingdom Metazoa; phylum Chordata; class Chondrichthyes; order Squaliformes; family Somniosidae; genus Somniosus; species Somniosus microcephalus. Next base: position 309,079 of record NW_028225215.1, read on the forward strand.
CACCTTCTCCTTCTCCTTCTTCTACTTCTTCTGCTTCTCCCTCCAGACTTCACCTTCTCCTTCTCCTTCTTCTGGTTCTTCTGATTCACCCTCCAGACTTCACCTTCTCCTTCTCCTTCTTCTACTTCTTCTGATTCACCCTCCAGACTTCACCTTCTCCTTCTCCTTCTTCTACTTCTTCTGATTCACCCTCCAGACTTCACCTTCTCCTTCTCCTTCTTCTACTTCTTCTGATTCACCCTCCTGACTTCACCTTCTCCTTCTCCTTCTTCTGCTTCTTCTGCTTCACCCTCCAGACTTCACCTTCTCCTTCTCCTTCTTCTGCTTCTTCTGCTTCACCCTCCAGACTTCACCTTCTCCTTGGCCTTCTACTGCTTCTTCTGCTTCACCCTCCTGACTTCACCTTCTCCTTCTCCTTCTTCTACTTCTTCTGATTCACCCTCCAGACTTCACCTTCTCCTTCTCCTTCTTCTGCTTCTTCTGCTGCGCCCTCCAGACTTCACCTTCTCCTTCTCCTTCTTCTGCTTCTTCTGCTTCACACTCCAGACTTCACCTTCTCCTTCTCCTTCTTCTGCTTCTTCTGCTGCGCCCTCCAGGCTTCACCTTCTCCTTCTCCTTCTTCTGCTTCATCTGCTTCACCGTCCTGACTTCACCTTCTCCTTCTCCTTCTTCTACTTCTTCTGCTACACCCCCCTGACTTCACCTGCTCCTTCTCCTTCTTCTGCTTCTTCTGATTCACCCTCCTAACTTCACCTTCTCCTTCTCCTTCTTCTGCTTCTTCTGATTCACCCTCCTGACTTCACCTTCTCCTTCTCCTTCTTCTGCTTCTTCTGATTCACCCTCCAGACTTCACCTTCTCCTTCTCCTTCTTCTGCTTCTTCTGATTCACCCTCCAGACTTCACCTTCTCCTTCTCCTTCTTCTGCTTCTTCTGATTCACCCTCCAGACCTCACCTTCTCCTTCTCCTTCATCTACTTCTTCTGATTCACCCTCCAGACTTCATCTTCTCCTTCTCCTTCTTCTACTTCTTCTGATTCACCCTCCAGACTTCACCTTCTCCTTCTCCTTCTTCTGCTTCTTCTGATTCCCTCCAGACTTCACCTTCTCCTTCTCCTTCTTCTACTTCTTCTGATTCACCCTCCAGACTTCACCTTCTCCTTCTTCTACTTCTTCTGATTCACCCTCCAGTCTTCACCTTCTCCTTCTCCTTCTTCTGTTTCTTCTGCTTCACCCTCCAGACTTCACCTTCTCCTTCTCTTTCTTCTGCTTCTTCTGCTTCACCCTCCAGACTTCACCTTCTCCTTCTCCTTCTTCTGATTCTTCTGATTCACCCTCCAGACTTCACCTTCTCCTTCTCCTTCTTCTGATTCTTCTGATTCACCCTCCAGACTTCACCTTCTCCTTCTCCTTCTTCTGATTCTTCTGATTCACCCTCCAGACTTCACCTTCTCCTTCTCCTTCTTCTACTTCTTCTGATTCACCCTCCAGACTTCATTTTCTCCTTCTCCTTCTTCTGCTTCTTCTGATTCACCCTCCAGACTTCACCTTCTCCTTCTCCTTCTTCTGCTTCTTCTGATTCACCCTCCAGACTTCACCTTCTCCTTCTCCTTCTTCTACTTCTTCTGATTCACCCTCCAGACTTCACCTTCTCCTTCTCCTTCTTCTGATTCTTCTGATTCACCCTCCAGACTTCACCTTCTCCTTCTCCTTCTTCTGCTTCTTCTGATTCACCCTCCTGACTTCACCTTCTCCTTCTCCTTCTTCTACTTCTTCTGATTCACCCTCCTGACTTCACCTTCTCCTTCTCCTTCTTCTACTTCTTCTGCTTCACCCTCCAGACTTCACCTTCTCCTTCTCCTTCTTCTACTTCTTCTGATTCACCCTCCAGACTTCACCTTCTCCTTCTCCTTCTTCTGCTTCTTCTGATTCTCCCTCCAGACTTCACCTTCTCCTTCTCCTTCTTCTGCTTCTTCTGATTCACCCTCCAGACTTCTCCTTCTCCTTCTCCTTCTTCTACTTCTTCTGATTCACCCTCCAGACTTCACCTTCTCCTTCTCCTTCTTCTACTTCTTCTGATACACCCTCCAGTCTTCACCTTCTCATTCTCCTTCTTCTGTTTCTTCTGCTTCACCCTCCAGCTTCACCTTCTCCTTCTCCTTCTTCTGCTTCTTCTGATTCACCCTCCAGACTTCTCCTTCTCCTTCTCCTTCTTCTACTTCTTCTGATTCACCCTCCAGACTTCACCTTCTCCTTCTCCTTCTTCTACTTCTTCTGATTCACCCTCCTGACTTCACCTTCTCCTTCTCCTTCTTCTGCTTCTTCTGCTTCACCCTCCAGACTTCACCTTCTCCTTCTCCTTCTTCTGCTTCTTCTGCTTCACCCTCCAGACTTCACCTTCTCCTTGGCCTTCTACTGCTTCTTCTGCTTCACCCTCCTGACTTGACCTTCTCCTTCTCCTTCTTCTACTTCTTCTGATTCACCCTCCAGACTTCACCTTCTCCTTCTCCTTCTTCTGCTTCTTCTGCTGCGCCCTCCAGACTTCACCTTCTCCTTCTCCTTCTTCTGCTTCTTCTGCTTCACACTCCAGACTTCACCTTCTCCTTCTCCTTCTTCTGCTTCTTCTGCTGCGCCCTCCAGGCTTCACCTTCTCCTTCTCCTTCTTCTGCTTCATCTGCTTCACCGTCCTGACTTCACCTTCTCCTTCTCCTTCTTCTACTTCTTCTGCTACACCCCCCTGACTTCACCTGCTCCTTCTCCTTCTTCTGCTTCTTCTGATTCACCCTCCTAACTTCACCTTCTCCTTCTCCTTCTTCTGCTTCTTCTGATTCACCCTCCTGACTTCACCTTCTCCTTCTCCTTCTTCTGCTTCTTCTGATTCACCCTCCAGACTTCACCTTCTCCTTCTCCTTCTTCTGCTTCTTCTGATTCACCCTCCAGACTTCACCTTCTCCTTCTCCTTCTTCTGCTTCTTCTGATTCACCCTCCAGACCTCACCTTCTCCTTCTCCTTCATCTACTTCTTCTGATTCACCCTCCAGACTTCATCTTCTCCTTCTCCTTCTTCTACTTCTTCTGATTCACCCTCCAGACTTCACCTTCTCCTTCTCCTTCTTCTGCTTCTTCTGATTCCCTCCAGACTTCACCTTCTCCTTCTCCTTCTTCTACTTCTTCTGATTCACCCTCCAGACTTCACCTTCTCCTTCTTCTACTTCTTCTGATTCACCCTCCAGTCTTCACCTTCTCCTTCTCCTTCTTCTGTTTCTTCTGCTTCACCCTCCAGACTTCACCTTCTCCTTCTCTTTCTTCTGCTTCTTCTGCTTCACCCTCCAGACTTCACCTTCTCCTTCTCCTTCTTCTGATTCTTCTGATTCACCCTCCAGACTTCACCTTCTCCTTCTCCTTCTTCTGATTCTTCTGATTCACCCTCCAGACTTCACCTTCTCCTTCTCCTTCTTCTGATTCTTCTGATTCACCCTCCAGACTTCACCTTCTCCTTCTCCTTCTTCTACTTCTTCTGATTCACCCTCCAGACTTCATTTTCTCCTTCTCCTTCTTCTGCTTCTTCTGATTCACCCTCCAGACTTCACCTTCTCCTTCTCCTTCTTCTGCTTCTTCTGATTCACCCTCCAGACTTCACCTTCTCCTTCTCCTTCTTCTACTTCTTCTGATTCACCCTCCAGACTTCACCTTCTCCTTCTCCTTCTTCTGATTCTTCTGATTCACCCTCCAGACTTCACCTTCTCCTTCTCCTTCTTCTGCTTCTTCTGATTCACCCTCCTGACTTCACCTTCTCCTTCTCCTTCTTCTACTTCTTCTGATTCACCCTCCTGACTTCACCTTCTCCTTCTCCTTCTTCTACTTCTTCTGCTTCACCCTCCAGACTTCACCTTCTCCTTCTCCTTCTTCTACTTCTTCTGATTCACCCTCCAGACTTCACCTTCTCCTTCTCCTTCTTCTGCTTCTTCTGATTCACCCTCCAGACTTCACCTTCTCCTTCTCCTTCTTCTGCTTCTTCTGATTCACCCTCCAGACTTCTCCTTCTCCTTCTCCTTCTTCTACTTCTTCTGATTCACCCTCCAGACTTCACCTTCTCCTTCTCCTTCTTCTACTTCTTCTGATACACCCTCCAGTCTTCACCTTCTCCTTCTCCTTCTTCTGTTTCTTCTGCTTCACCCTCCAGACTTCACCTTCTCCTTCTCTTTCTTCTGCTTCTTCTGATTCACCCTCCAGACTTCACCTTCTCCTTCTCCTTCTTCTGATTCTTCTGATTCACCCTCCAGACTTCACCTTCTCCTTCTCCTTCTTCTGCTTCTTCTGATTCACCCTCCTGACTTCACCTTCTCCTTCTCCTTCTTCTACTTCTTCTGATTCACCCTCCTGACTTCACCTTCTCCTTCTCCTTCTTCTACTTCTTCTGCTTCACCCTCCAGACTTCACCTTCTCCTTCTCCTTCTTCTACTTCTTCTGAATCACCTCCAGACTTCACCTTCTCCTTCTCCTTCTTCTGCTTCTTCTGATTCACCCTCCAGACTTCACCTTCTCCTTCTCCTTATTCTGCTTCTTCTGATTCACCCTCCAGACTTCACCTTCTCCTTCTCCTTATTCTGCTTCTTCTGATTCACCCTCCAGACTTCACCTTCTCCTTCTCCTTCCTTTGCTTCTTCTGATTCACCCTCCAGACTTCACCTTCTCCTTCTCCTTCTTCTGATTCTTCTGATTCACCCTCCAGACTTCACCTTCTCCTTCTCCATCTTCTGCTTCTTCTGATCCACCCTCCTGACTTCACCTTCTCCTTCTCCTTCTTCTACTTCTTCTGATTCACCCTCCTGACTTCACCTTCTCCTTCTCCATCTTCCAATTATCTGCTTCACCCTCCAGACTTCAACTTCTCCTTCTCCTTCTTCTACTTCTTCTGATTCACCCTCCAGACTTCACCTTCTCCTTCTCCTTCTTCTGCTTCTTCTGATTCACCCTCCAGACTTCACCTTCTCCTTCTCCTTCTTCTGCTTCTTCTGATTCACCCTCCAGACTTCACCTTCTCCTTCTCCTTCTTCTACTTCTTCTGATTCACCCTCCAGACTTCACCTTCTCCTTCTCCTTCTTCTGCTTCTTCTGATTCACCCTCCAGACTTCACCTTCTCCTTCTCCTTCGTCTACTTCTTCTGATTCACCCTCCAGACTACACCTTCTCCTTCTCCTTCTTCTACTTCTTCTGATTCACCCTCCAGACTTCACCTTCTCCTCCTCCTTCTTCTGTTTCTTCTGATTCACCCTCCAGACTTCATCTTCTCCTTCTCCTTCTTCTACTTCTTCTGATTCACCCTCCAGACTTCACCTTCTCCTTCTCCTTCTTCTACTTCTTCTGATTCACCCTCCAGACTTCATCTTCTCCTTCTCCTTCTTCTGCTTCTTCTGATTCACCCTCCAGACTTCACCTTCTCCTTCTCCTTCTTCTGCTTCTTCTGATTCACCCTCCAGACTTCAACTTCTCCTTCTCCTTCTTCTACTTCTTCCGATTCACCCTCCAGACTTCATCTTCTCCTTCTCCTTCTTCTGCTTCTTCTGATTCACCCTCCAGACTTCACCTTCTCCTTCTCCTTCTTCTGCTTCTTCTGATTCACCCTCCAGACTTCACCTTCTCCTTCTCCTTCTTCTACTTCTTCTGATTCACCCTCCAGACTTCACCTTCTCCTTCTCCTTCTTCTACTTCTTCTGATTCACCCTCCAGTCTTCACCTTCTCCTTCTCCTTCTTCTGTTTCTTCTGCTTCACCCTCCAGACTTCACCTTCTCCTTCTCTTTCTTCTGCTTCTTCTGATTCACCCTCCAGACTTCACCTTCTCCTTCTCCTTCTTCTGATTCTTCTGTTTCACCCTCCAGACTTCACCTTCTCCTTCTCCTTCTTCTGCTTCTTCTGATTCACCCTCCTGACTTCACCTTCTCCTTCTCCTTCTTCTACTTCTTCTGATTCACCCTCCTGACTTCAGCTTCTCCTTCTCCTTCTTCTACTTCTTCTGCTTCACACTCCAGACTTCACCTTCTCCTTCTCCTTCTTCTGCTTCTTCTGATTCACCCTCCAGACTTCACCTTCTCCTTCTCCTTCTTCTGCTTCTTCTGATTCACCCTCCAGACTTCACCTTCTCCTTCTCCTTATTCTGCTTCTTCTGATTCACCCTCCAGACTTCACCTTCTCCTTCTCCTTATTCTGCTTCTTCTGATTCACCCTCCAGACTTCACCTTCTCCTTCTCCTTCCTCTGCTTCTTCTGATTCACCCTCCAGACTTCACCTTCTCCTTCTCCTTCTTCTGATTCTTCTGATTCACCCTCCAGACTTCACCTTCTCCTTCTCCATCTTCTGCTTCTTCTGATTCACCCTCCTGACTTCACCTTCTCCTTCTCCTTCTTCTACTTCTTCTGATTCACCCTCCTGACTTCACCTTCTCCTTCTCCATCTTCTACTTCTTCTGCTTCACCCTCCAGACTTCAACTTCTCCTTCTCCTTCTTCTACTTCTTCTGATTCACCCTCCAGACTTCACCTTCTCCTTCTACTTCTTCTGCTTCTTCTGATTCACCCTCCAGACTTCACCTTCTCCTTCTCCTTCTTCTGCTTCTTCTGATTCACCCTCCAGACTTCACCTTCTCCTTCTCCTTCTTCTACTTCATCTGATTCACCCTCCAGACTTCACCTTCTCCTTCTCCTTCTTCTGCTTCTTCTGATTCACCCTCCAGACTTCACCTTCTCCTTCTCCTTCGTCTACTTCTTCTGATTCACCCTCCAGACTACACCTTCTCCTTCTCCTTCTTCTACTTCTTCTGATTCACCCTCCAGACTTCACCTTCTCCTTCTCCTTCTTCTGTTTCTTCTGATTCACCCTCCAGACTTCATCTTCTCCTTCTCCTTCTTCTACTTCTTCTGATTCACCCTCCAGACTTCACCTTCTCCTTCTCCTTCTTCTACTTCTTCTGATTCACCCTCCAGACTTCATCTTCTCCTTCTCCTTCTTCTGCTTCTTCTGATTCACCCTCCAGACTTCACCTTCTCCTTCTCCTTCTTCTGCTTCTTCTGATTCACCCTCCAGACTTCAACTTCTCCTTCTCCTTCTTCTACTTCTTCTGATTCACCCTCCAGACTTCACCTTCTCCTTCTCCTTCTTCTACTTCTTCTGATTCACCCTCCAGTCTTCACCTTCTCCTTCTCCTTCTTCTGTTTCTTCTGCTTCACCCTCCAGACTTCACCTTCTCCTTCTCTTTCTTCTGCTTCTTCTGATTCACCCTCCAGACTTCACCTTCTCCTTCTCCTTCTTCTGATTCTTCTGATTCACCCTCCTGACTTCACCTTCTCCTTCTCCTTCTTCTACTTCTTCTGATTCACCCTCCTGACTTCACCTTCTCCTTCTCCTTCTTCTACTTCTTCTGCTTCACCCTCCAGACTTCACCTTCTCCTTCTCCTTCTTCTACTTCTTCTGATTCAACCTCCAGACTTCACCTTCTCCTTCTCCTTCTTCTGCTTCTTCTGATTCACCCTCCAGACTTCACCTTCCCATTCTCCTTCTTCTGCTTCTTCTGCTGCGCCCTCCAGACTTCACCTTCTCCTTCTCCTTCTTCTGCTTCTTCTGCTTCACACTCCAGACTTCACCTTCTCCTTCTCCTTCTTCTGCTTCTTCTGCTGCGCCCTCCAGGCTTCACCTTCTCCTTCTCCTTCTTCTGCTTCATCTGCTTCACCGTCCTGACTTCACCTTCTCCTTCTCCTTCTTCTACTTCTTCTGCTACACCCCCCTGACTTCACCTGCTCCTTCTCCTTCTTCTGCTTCTTCTGATTCACCCTCCTAACTTCACCTTCTCCTTCTCCTTCTTCTGCTTCTTCTGATTCACCCTCCTGACTTCACCTTCTCCTTCTCCTTCTTCTGCTTCTTCTGATTCACCCTCCAGACTTCACCTTCTCCTTCTCCTTCTTCTGCTTCTTCTGATTCACCCTCCAGACTTCACCTTCTCCTTCTCCTTCTTCTGCTTCTTCTGATTCACCCTCCAGACCTCACCTTCTCCTTCTCCTTCATCTACTTCTTCTGATTCACCCTCCAGACTTCATCTTCTCCTTCTCCTTCTTCTACTTCTTCTGATTCACCCTCCAGACTTCACCTTCTCCTTCTCCTTCTTCTGCTTCTTCTGATTCCCTCCAGACTTCACCTTCTCCTTCTCCTTCTTCTACTTCTTCTGATTCACCCTCCAGACTTCACCTTCTCCTTCTTCTACTTCTTCTGATTCACCCTCCAGTCTTCACCTTCTCCTTCTCCTTCTTCTGTTTCTTCTGCTTCACCCTCCAGACTTCACCTTCTCCTTCTCTTTCTTCTGCTTCTTCTGCTTCACCCTCCAGACTTCACCTTCTCCTTCTCCTTCTTCTGATTCTTCTGATTCACCCTCCAGACTTCACCTTCTCTATCTCCTTCTTCTGCTTCTTCTGATTCACCCTCCTGACTTCACCTTCTCCTTCTCCTTCTTCTACTTCTTCTGATTCACCCTCCTGACTTCACCTTCTCCTTCTCCTTCTTCTACTTCTTCTGCTTCACCCTCCAGACTTCAACTTCTCCTTCTCCTTCTTCTACTTCTTCTGATTCACCCTCCAGACTTCACCTTCTCCTTCTCCTTCTTCTGCTTCTTCTGATTCACCCTCCAGACTTCACCTTCTCCTTCTCCTTCTTCTGCTTCTTCTGATACACCCTCCAGACTTCACCTTCTCCTTCTCCTTCTTCTACTTCTTCTGATTCACCCTCCAGACTTCACCTTCTCCTTCTCCTTCTTCTGCTTCTTCTGATTCACCCTCCAGACTTCACCTTCTCCTTCTCCTTCGTCTACTTCTTCTGATTCACCCTCCAGACTACACCTTCTCCTTCTCCTTCTTCTACTTCTTCTGATTCACCCTCCAGACTTCACCTTCTCCTTCTCCATCTTCTGTTTCTTCTGATTCACCCTCCAGACTTCATCTTCTCCTTCTCCTTCTTCTACTTCTTCTGATTCACTCTCCAGACTTCACCTTCTCCTTCTCCTTCTTCTACTTCTTCTGATTCACCCTCCAGACTTCATCTTCTCCTTCTCCTTCTTCTGCTTCTTCTGATTCACCCTCCAGACTTCACCTTCTCCTTCTCCTTCTTCTGCTTCTTCTGATTCACCCTCCAGACTTCAACTTCTCCTTCTCCTTCTTCTACTTCTTCTGATTCACCCTCCAGACTTCACCTTCTCCTTCTCCTTCTTCTGCTTCTTCTGATTCACCCTCCTAACTTCAACTTCTCCTTCTCCTTCTTCTTCTTCTTCCTATTCACCCTCCAGACTTCATCTTCTCCTTCTCCTTCTTCTGCTTCTTCTGATTCACCCTACAGACTTCACCTTCTCCTTCTCCTTCTTCTGCTTCTTCTGATTCACCCTCCAGACTTCACCTTCTCCTTCTCCTTCTTCTACTTCTTCTGATTCACCCTCCAGACTTCACCTTCTCCTTCTCCTTCTTCTACTTCTTCTGATTCACCCTCCACTCTTCACCTTCTCCTTCTCCTTCTTCTGTTTCTTCTGCTTCACCCTCCAGACTTCACCTTCTCCTTCTCTTTCTTCTGCTTCTTCTGATTCACCCTCCAGACTTCACCTTCTCCTTCTCCTTCTTCTGATTCTTCTGATTCACCCTCCAGACTTCACCTTCTCCTTCTCCTTCTTCTGCTTCTTCTGCTTCACCCTCCTGACTTCACCTTCTCCTTCTCCTTCTTCTACTTCTTCTGATTCACCCTCCTGACTTCACCTTCTCCTTCTCCTTCTTCTGCTTCTTCTGCTTCACCCTCCAGACTTCACCTTCTCCTTCTCCTTCTTCTGCTTCTTCTGATTCACCCTCCAGACTTCACCTTCTCCTTCTCCTTCTTCTGCTTCTTCTGATTCACCCTCCGGACTTCACCTGCTCCTTCTCCTTATTCTGCTTCTTCTGATTCACCCTCCAGACTTCACCTTCTCCTTCTCCTTATTCTGCTTCTTCTGATTCACCCTCCAGACTTCACCTTCTCCTTCTCCTTCCTCTGCTTCTTCTGATTCACCCTCCAGACTTCACCTTCTCCTTCTCCTTCTTCTGATTCTTCTGATTCACCCTCCAGACTTCACCTTCTCCTTCTCCATCTTCTGCTTCTTCTGATTCACCCTCCTGACTTCACCTTCTCCTTCTCCTTCTTCTACTTCTTCTGATTCACCCTCCTGACTTCACCTTCTCCTTCTCCATCTTCTACTTCCTCTGCTTCACCCTCCAGACTTCAACTTCTCCTTCTCCTTCTTCTACTTCTTCTGATTCACCCTCCAGACTTCACCTTCTCCTTCTCCTTCTTCTGCTTCTTCTGATTCACCCTCCAGACTTCACCTTCTCCTTCTCCTTCTTCTGCTTCTTCTGATTCACCCTCCAGACTTCACCTTCTCCTTCTCCTTCTTCTACTTCATCTGATTCACCCTCCAGACTTCACCTTCTCCTTCTCCTTCTTCTGCTTCTTCTGATTCACCCTCCAGACTTCACCTTCTCCTTCTCCTTCGTCTACTTCTTCTGATTCACCCTCCAGACTTCACCTTCTCCTTCTCCTTCTTCTGCTTCTTCTGATTCAACCTCCAGACTTCACCTTCTCCTTCTCCTTATTCTGCTTCTTCTGATTCACCCTCCAGACTTCACCTTCTCCTTCTCCTTCTTCTGCTTCTTCTGCTTCACACTCCAGACTTCACCTTCTCCTTCTCCTTCTTCTGCTTCTTCTGCTGCGCCCTCCAGGCTTCACCTTCTCCTTCTCCTTCTTCTGCTTCATCTGCTTCACCGTCCTGACTTCACCTTCTCCTTCTCCTTCTTCTACTTCTTCTGCTACACCCCCCTGACTTCACCTGCTCCTTCTCCTTCTTCTGCTTCTTCTGATTCACCCTCCTAACTTCACCTTCTCCTTCTCCTTCTTCTGCTTCTTCTGATTCACCCTCCTGACTTCACCTTCTCCTTCTCCTTCTTCTGCTTCTTCTGATTCACCCTCCAGACTTCAACTTCTCCTTCTCCTTCTTCTACTTCTTCTGATTCACCCTCCAGACTTCACCTTCTCCTTCTCCTTCTTCTACTTCTTCTGATTCACCCTCCAGTCTTCACCTTCTCCTTCTCCTTCTTCTGTTTCTTCTGCTTCACCCTCCAGACTTCATCTTCTCCTTCTCTTTCTTCTGCTTCTTCTGCTTCACCCTCCAGACTTCAGCTTCTCCTTCTCCTTCTTCTGATTCTTCTGATTCACCCTCCAGACTTCACCTTCTCTATCTCCTTCTTCTGCTTCTTCTGATTCACCCTCCTGACTTCACCTTCTCCTTCTCCTTTTTCTACTTCTTCTGATTCACCCTCCTGACTTCACCTTCTCCTTCTCCTTCTTCTACTTCTTCTGATTCACCCTCCTGACTTCACCTTCTCCTTCTCCTTCTTCTACTTCTTCTGCTTCACCCTCCAGACTTCACCTTCTCCTTCTCCTTCTTCTACTTCTTCTGATTCAACCTCCAGACTTCACCTTCTCCTTCTCCTTCTTCTGCTTCTTCTGATTCACCCTCCAGACTTCACCTTCTCATTCTCCTTCTTCTGCTTCTTCTGCTGCGCCCTCCAGACTTCACCTTCTCCTTCTCCTTCTTCTGCTTCTTCTGCTTCACACTCCAGACTTCACCTTCTCCTTCTCCTTCTTCTGCTTCTTCTGCTGCGCCCTCCAGGCTTCACCTTCTCCTTCTCCTTCTTCTGCTTCATCTGCTTCACCATCCTGACTTCACCTTCTCCTTTTCCTTCTTCTACTTCTTCTGCTACACCCCCCTGACTTCACCTGCTCCTTCTCCTTCTTCTGCTTCTTCTGATTCACCCTCCTAACTTCACCTTCTCCTTCTCCTTCTTTTGCTTCTTCTGATTCACCCTCCTGACTTCACCTTCTCCTTCTCCTTCTTCTGCTTCTTCTGATTCACCCTCCAGACTTCACCTTCTCCTTCTCCTTCTTCTGCTTCTTCTGATTCACCCTCCAGACTTCACCTTCTCCTTCTCCTTCTTCTGCTTCTTCTGATTCACCCTCCAGACCTCACCTTCTCCTTCTCCTTCTTCTACTTCTTCTGATTCACCCTCCAGACTTCATCTTCTCCTTCTCCTTCTTCTGCTTCTTCTGATTCACCCTCCAGACTTCACCTTCTCCTTCTCCTTCTTCTGCTTCTTCTGATTCACCCTCCAGACTTCACCTTCTCCTTCTCCTTCTTCTACTTCTTCTGATTCACCCTCCAGACTTCACCTTCTCCTTCTCCTTCTTCTACTTCTTCTGATTCACACTCCAGTCTTCTCCTTCTCCTTCTCCTTCTTCTGTTTCTTCTGCTTCACCCTCCAGACTTCACCTTCTCCTTCTCTTTCTTCTGCTTCTTCTGCTTCACCCTCCAGACATCACCTTCTCCTTCTCCTTCTTCTGATTCTTCTGATTCACCCTCCAGACTTCACCTTCTCTATCTCCTTCTTCTGCTTCTTCTGATTCACCCTCCTGACTTCACCTTCTCCTTCTCCTTCTTCTACTTCTTCTGATTCACCCTCCTGACTTCACCTTCTCCTTCTCCTTCTTCTACTTCTTCTGCTTCACCCTCCAGACTTCAACTTCTCCTTCTCCTTCTTCTACTTCTTCTGATTCACCCTCCAGACTTGACCTTCTCCTTCTCCTTCTTCTGCTTCTTCTGATTCACCCTCCAGACTTCACCTTCTCCTTCTCCTTCTTCTGCTTCTTCTGATTCACCCTCCAGACTTCACCTTCTCCTTCTCCTTCTTCTACTTCTTCTGATTCACCCTCCAGACTTCACCTTCTCCTTCTCCTTCTTCTGCTTCTTCTGATTCACCCTCCAGACTTCACCTTCTCCTTCTCCTTCGTCTACTTCTTCTGATTCACCCTCCAGACTACACCTTCTCCTTCTCCTTCTTCTACTTCTTCTGATTCACCCTCCAGACTTCACCTTCTCCTTCTCCATCTTCTGTTTCTTCTGATTCACCCTCCAGACTTCATCTTCTCCTTCTCCTTCTTCTACTTCTTCTGATTCACTCTCCAGACTTCACCTTCTCCTTCTCCTTCTTCTACTTCTTCTGATTCACCCTCCAGACTTCATCTTCTCCTTCTCCTTCTTCTGCTTCTTCTGATTCACCCTCCAGACTTCACCTTCTCCTTCTCCTTCTTCTGCTTCTTCTGATTCACCCTCCAGACTTCAACTTCTCCTTCTCCTTCTTCTACTTCTTCTGATTCACCCTCCAGACTTCACCTTCTCCTTCTCCTTCTTCTACTTCTTCCGATTCACCCTCCAGACTTCATCTTCTCCTTCTCCTTCTTCTGCTTCTTCTGATTCACCCTCCAGACTTCACCTTCTCCTTCTCCTTCTTCTGCTTCTTCTGATTCACCCTCCAGACTTCATCTTCTCCTTCTCCTTCTTCTACTTCTTCTGATTCACCCTCCAGACTTCACCTTCTCCTTCTCCTTCTTCTACTTCTTCTGATTCACCCTCCAGTCTTCACCTTCTCCTTCTCCTTCTTCTGTTTCTTCTGCTTCACCCTCCAGACTTCACCTTCTCCTTCTCTTTCTTCTGCTTCTTCTGATTCACCCTCCAGACTTCACCTTCTCCTTCTCCTTCTTCTGATTCTTCTGATTCACCCTCCAGACTTCACCTTCTCCTTCTCCTTCTTCTGCTTCTTCTGCTTCACCCTCCTGACTTCACCTTCTCCTTCTCCTTCTTCTACTTCTTCTGATTCACCCTCCTGACTTCACCTTCTCCTTCTCCTTCTTCTGCTTCTTCTGCTTCACCCTCCCGACTTCACCTTCTCCTTCTCCTTCTTCTGCTTCTTCTGATTCACCCTCCAGACTTCACCTTCTCCTTCTCCTTCTTCTGCTTCTTCTGATTCACCCTCCGGACTTCACCTTCTCCTTCTCCTTATTCTGCTTCTTCTGATTCACCCTCCAGACTTCACCTTCTCCTTCTCCTTATTCTGCTTCTTCTGATTCACCCTCCAGACTTCACCTTCTCCTTCTCCTTCCTCTGCTTCTTCTGATTCACCCTCCAGACTTCACCTTCTCCTTCTCCTTCTTCTGATTCTTCTGATTCACCCTCCAGACTTCACCTTCTCCTTCTCCATCTTCTGCTTCTTCTGATTCACCCTCCTGACTTCACCTTCTCCTTCTCCTTCTTCTACTTCTTCTGATTCACCCTCCTGACTTCACCTTCTCCTTCTCCATCTTCTACTTCCTCTGCTTCACCCTCCAGACTTCAACTTCTCCTTCTCCTTCTTCTACTTCTTCTGATTCACCCTCCAGACTTCACCTTCTCCTTCTCCTTCTTCTACTTCTTCTGATTCACCCTCCAGTCTTCACCTTCTCCTTCTCCTTCTTCTGTTTCTTCTGCTTCACACTCCAGACTTCACCTTCTCCTTCTCTTTCTTCTGCTTCTTCTGATTCACCCTCCAGACTTCACCTTCTCCTTCTCCTTCTTCTGATTCTTCTGATTCACCCTCCAGACTTCACCTTCTCCTTCTCCTTCTTCTGCTTCTTCTGCTTCACCCTCCTGACTTCACCTTCTCCTTCTCCTTCTTCTACTTCTTCTGATTCACCCTCCTGACTTCACCTTCTCCTTCTCCTTCTTCTGCTTCTTCTGCTTCACCCTCCAGACTTCACCTTCTCCTTCTCCTTCTTCTGCTTCTTCTGATTCACCCTCCAGACTTCACCTTCTCCTTCTCCTTCTTCTGCTTCTTCTGATTCATCCTCCGGACTTCACCTTCTCCTTCTCCTTATTCTGCTTCTTCTGATTCACCCTCCAGACTTCACCTTCTCCTTCTCCTTATTCTGCTTCTTCTGATTCACCCTCCAGACTTCACCTTCTCCTTCTCCTTCCTCTGCTTCTTCTGATTCACCCTCCAGACTTCACCTTCTCCTTCTCCTTCTTCTGATTCTTCTGATTCACCCTCCAGACTTCACCTTCTCCTTCTCCATCTTCTGCTTCTTCTGATTCACCCTCCTGACTTCACCTTCTCCTTCTCCTTCTTCTACTTCTTCTGATTCACCCTCCTGACTTCACCTTCTCCTTCTCCATCTTCTACTTCCTCTGCTTCACCCTCCAGACTTCAACTTCTCCTTCTCCTTCTTCTACTTCTTCTGATTCACCCTCCAGACTTCACCTTCTCCTTCTCCTTCTTCTGCTTCTTCTGATTCACCCTCCAGACTTCACCTTCTCCTTCTCCTTCTTCTGCTTCTTCTGATTCACCCTCCAGACTTCACCTTCTCCTTCTCCTTCTTCTACTTCATCTGATTCACCCTCCAGACTTCACCTTCTCCTTCTCCTTCTTCTGCTTCTTCTGATTCACCCTCCAGACTTCACCTTCTCCTTCTCCTTCGTCTACTTCTTCTGATTCACCCTCCAGACTTCACCTTCTCCTTCTCCTTCTTCTGCTTCTTCTGATTCAACCTCCAGACTTCACCTTCTCCTTCTCCTTATTCTGCTTCTTCTGATTCACCCTCCAGACTTCACCTTCTCCTTCTCCTTCTTCTGCTTCTTCTGCTTCACACTCCAGACTTCACCTTCTCCTTCTCCTTCTTCTGCTTTTTCTGCTGCGCCCTCCAGGCTTCACCTTCTCCTTCTCCTTCTTCTGCTTCATCTGCTTCACCGTCCTGACTTCACCTTCTCCTTCTCCTTCTTCTACTTCTTCTGCTACACCCCCCTGACTTCACCTGCTCCTTCTCCTTCTTCTGCTTCTTCTGATTCACCCTCCTAACTTCACCTTCTCCTTCTCCTTCTTCTGCTTCTTCTGATTCACCCTCCTGACTTCACCTTCTCCTTCTCCTTCTTCTGCTTCTTCTGATTCACCCTCCAGACTTCACCTTCTCCTTCTCCTTCTTCTACTTCTTCTGCTTCACCCTCCAGACTTCACCTTCTCCTTCTCTTTCTTCTGCTTCTTCTGCTTCACCCTCCAGACTTCACCTTCTCCTTCTCCTTCTTCTGATTCTTCTGATTCACCCTCCAGACTTCACCTTCTCTATCTCCTTCTTCTGCTTCTTCTGATTCACCCTCCTGACTTCACCTTCTCCTTCTCCTTTTTCTACTTCTTCTGATTCACCCTCCTGACTTCACCTTCTCCTTCTCCTTCTTCTACTTCTTCTGCTTCACCCTCCAGACTTCAACTTCTCCTTCTCCTTCTTCTACTTCTTCTGATTCACCCTCCAGACTTCACCTTCTCCTTCTCCTTCTTCTGCTTCTTCTGATTCACCCTCCAGACTTCACCTTCTCCTTCTCCTTCTTCTGCTTCTTCTGATTCACCCTCCAGACTTCACCTTCTCCTTCTCCTTCTTCTACTTCTTCTGATTCACCCTCCAGACTTCACCTTCTCCTTCTCCTTCTTCTGCTTCTTCTGATTCACCCTCCAGACTTCACCTTCTCCTTCTCCTTCGTCTACTTCTTCTGATTCACCCTCCAGACTACACCTTCTCCTTCTCCTTCTTCTACTTCTTCTGATTCACCCTCCAGACTTCACCTTCTCCTTCTCCATCTTCTGTTTCTTCTGATTCACCCTCCAGACTTCATCTTCTCCTTCTCCTTCTTCTACTTCTTCTGATTCACCCTCCAGACTTCACCTTCTCCTTCTCCTTCTTCTACTTCTTCTGATTCACCCTCCAGACTTCATCTTCTCCTTCTCCTTCTTCTGCTTCTTCTGATTCACCCTCCAGACTTCACCTTCTCCTTCTCCTTCTTCTGCTTCTTCTGATTCACCCTCCAGACTTCAACTTCTCCTTCTCCTTCTTCTACTTCTTCTGATTCACCCTCCAGACTTCACCTTCTCCTTCTCCTTCTTCTACGTCTTCCGATTCACCCTCCAGACTTCATCTTCTCCTTCTCCTTCTTCTGCTTCTTCTGATTCACCCTCCAGACTTCACCTTCTCCTTCTCCTTCTTCTGCTTCTTCTGATTCACCCTCCAGACTTCACCTTCTCCTTCTCCTTCTTCTACTTCTTCTGATTCACCCTCCAGACTTCACCTTCTCCTTCTCCTTCTTCTACTTCTTCTGATTCACCCTCCAGTCTTCACCTTCTCCTTCTCCTTCTTCTGTTTCTTCTGCTTAACCCTCCAGACTTCACCTTCTCCTTCTCTTTCTTCTGCTTCTTCTGATTCACCCTCCAGACTTCACCTTCTCCTTCTCCTTCTTCTGATTCTTCTGATTCACCCTCCAGACTTCACCTTCTCCTTCTCCTTCTTCTGCTTCTTCTGCTTCACCCTCCTGACTTCACCTTCTCCTTCTCCTTCTTCTACTTCTTCTGATTCACCCTCCTGACTTCACCTTCTCCTTCTCCTTCTTCTGCTTCTTCTGCTTCACCCTCCAGACTTCACCTTCTCCTTCTCCTTCTTCTGCTTCTTCTGATTCACCCTCCAGACTTCACCTTCTCCTTCTCCTTCTTCTGCTTCTTCTGATTCACCCTCCAGACTTCACCTTCTCCTTCTCCTTATTCTGCTTCTTCTGATTCACCCTCCAGACTTCACCTTCTCCTTCTCCTTATTCTGCTTCTTCTGATTCACCCTCCAGACTTCACCTTCTCCTTCTCCTTCCTCTGCTTCTTCTGATTCACCCTCCAGACTTCACCTTCTCCTTCTCCTTCTTCTGATTCTTCTGATTCACCCTCCAGACTTCACCTTCTCCTTCTCCATCTTCTGCTTCTTCTGATTCACCCTCCTGACTTCACCTTCTCCTTCTCCTTCTTCTACTTCTTCTGATTCACCCTCCTGACTTCACCTTCTCCTTCTACATCTTCTACTTCCTCTGCTTCACCCTCCAGACTTCAACTTCTCCTTCGCCTTCTTCTACTTCTTCTGATTCACCCTCCAGACTTCACCTTCTCCTTCTCCTTCTTCTGCTTCTTCTGATTCACCCTCCAGACTTCACCTTCTCCTTCTCCTTCTTCTGCTTCTTCTGATTCACCCTCCAGACTTCACCTTCTCCTTCTCCTTCTTCTACTTCATCTGATTCACCCTCCAGACTTCACCTTCTCCTTCTCCTTCTTCTGCTTCTTCTGATTCACCCTCCAGACTTCACCTTCTCCTTCTCCTTCGTCTACTTCTTCTGATTCACCCTCCAGACTTCACCTTCTCCTCCTCCTTCTTCTGCTTCTTCTGATTCACCCTCCAGACTTCACCTTCTCCTTCTCCTTATTCTGCTTCTTCTGATTCACCCTCCAGACTTCACCTTCTCCTTCTCCTTATTCTGCTTCTTCTGATTCACCCTCCAGACTTCACCTTGTCCTTCTCCTTCCTCTGCTTCTTCTGATTCACCCTCCAGACTTCACCTTCTCCTTCTCCTTCTTCTGATTCTTCTGATTCACCCTCCAGACTTCACCTTCTCCTTCTCCATCTTCTGCTTCTTCTGATTCACCCTCCTGACTTCACCTTCTCCTTCTCCTTCTTCTACTTCTTCTGATTCACCCTCCTGACTTCACCTTCTCCTTCTCCATCTTCTACTTCCTCTGCTTCACCCTCCAGACTTCAACTTCTCCTTCTCCTTCTTCTACTTCTTCTGATTCACCCTCCAGACTTCACCTTCTCCTTCTCCTTCTTCTGCTTCTTCTGATTCACCCTCCAGACTTCACCTTCTCCTTCTCCTTCTTCTGCTTCTTCTGATTCACCCTCCAGACTTCACCTTCTCCTTCTCCTTCTTCTACTTCATCTGATTCACCCTCCAGACTTCACCTTCTCCTTCTCCTTCTTCTGCTTCTTCTGATTCACCCTCCAGACTTCACCTTCTCCTTCTCCTTCGTCTACTTCTTCTGATTCACCCTCCAGACTACACCTTCTCCTTCTCCTTCTTCTACTTCTTCTGATTCACCCTCCAGACTTCACCTTCTCCTTCTCCTTCTTCTGTTTCTTCTGATTCACCCTCCAGACTTCATCTTCTCCTTCTCCTTCTTCTACTTCTTCTGATTCACCCTCCAGACTTCACCTTCTCCTTCTCCTTCTTCTACTTCTTCTGATTCACCCTCCAGACTTCATCTTCTCCTTCTCCTTCTTCTGCTTCTTCTGATTCACCCTCCAGACTTCACCTTCTCCTTCTCCTTCTTCTGCTTCTTCTGATTCACCCTCCAGACTATAACTTCTCCTTCTCCTTCTTCTACTTCTTCTGATTCACCCTCCAGACTTCACCTTCTCCTTCTCCTTCTTCTACTTCTTCTGATTCACCCTCCAGTCTTCACCTTCTCCTTCTCCTTCTTCTGTTTCTTCTGCTTCACCCTCCAGACTTCACCTTCTCCTTCTCTTTCTTCTGCTTCTTCTGATTCACCCTCCAGACTTCACCTTCTCCTTCTCCTTCTTCTGATTCTTCTGATTCACCCTCCAGACTTCACCTTCTCCTTCTCCTTCTTCTGCTTCTTCTGATTCACCCTCCTGACTTCACCTTCTCCTTCTCCTTCTTCTACTTCTTCTGATTCACCCTCCTGACTTCACCTTCTCCTTCTCCTTCTTCTACTTCTTCTGCTTCACCCTCCAGACTTCACCTTCTCCTTCTCCTTCTTCTACTTCTTCTGATTCAACCTCCAGACTTCACCTTCTCCTTCTCCTTCTTCTGCTTCTTCTGATTCACCCTCCAGACTTCACCTTCTCATTCTCCTTCTTCTGCTTCTTCTGCTGCGCCCTCCAGACTTCACCTTCTCCTTCTCCTTCTTCTGCTTCTTCTGCTTCACACTCCAGACTTCACCTTCTCCTTCTCCTTCTTCTGCTTCTTCTGCTGCGCCCTCCAGGCTTCACCTTCTCCTTCTCCTTCTTCTGCTTCTTCTGCTTCACCGTCCTGACTTCACCTTCTCCTTCTCCTTCTTCTACTTCTTCTGCTACACCCCCTTGACTTCACCTGCTCCTTCTCCTTCTTCTGCTTCTTCTGATTCACCCTCCTAACTTCACCTTCTCCATCTCCTTCTTCTGCTTCTTCTGATTCACCCTCCTGACTTCACCTTCTCCTTCTCCTTCTTCTGCTTCTTCTGAC
Organism: Somniosus microcephalus; assembly: GCF_052327205.1. NCBI lineage: Eukaryota > Metazoa > Chordata > Chondrichthyes > Squaliformes > Somniosidae > Somniosus > Somniosus microcephalus. The sequence continues at coordinate 329,087 of NW_028225215.1, forward strand.
TCACCCTCAAGACTTCACCTTCTCCTTCTCCTTCTTCTCCTTCTTCTGATTCACCCTCCAGACTTCACCTTCTCCTTCTCCTTCTTCTGCTTCTTCTGATTCACCCTCCAGACCTCACCTCCTCCTTCTCCTTCTTCTACTTCTTCTGATTCACCCTCCAGACTTCATCTTCTCCTTCTCCTTCTTCTGCTTCTTCTGATTCACCCTCCAGACTTCACCTTCTCCTTCTCGTTCTTCTGCTTCTTCTGATTCACCCTCCAGACATCACCTTCTCCTTCTCCTTCTTCTACTTCTTCTGATTCACCCTCCAGACTTCACCTTCTCCTTCTCCTTCTTCTACTTCTTCTGATTCACCCTCCAGTCTTCACCTTCTCCTTCTCCTTCTTCTGTTTCTTCTGCTTCACCCTCCAGACTTCACCTTCTCCTTCTCTTTCTTCTGCTTCTTCTGCTTCACCCTCCAGACTTCACCTTCTCCTTCTCCTTCTTCTGATTCTTCTGATTCACCCTCCAGACATCACCTTCTCTATCTCCTTCTTCTGCTTCTTCTGATTCACCCTCCTGACTTCACATTCTCCTTCTCCTTCTTCTACTTCTTCTGATTCACCCTCCTGACTTCACCTTCTCCTTCTCCTTCTTCTACTTCTTCTGCTTCACCCTCCAGACTTCACCTTCTCCTTCTCCTTCTTCTACTTCTTCTGATTCACCCTCCAGACTTCACCTTCTCCTTCTCCTTCTTCTGCTTCTTCTGATTCACCCTCCAGAATTAACCTTCTCCTTCTCCTTATTCTGCTTCTTCTGATTCACCCTCCAGACTTCACCTTCTCCTTCTTCTGCTTCTTCTGCTTCACCCTCCAGACTTCACCTTCCCCTTCTCCTTCTTTTGCTTCTTCTGATTCACCCTCCAGACTTAACCTTCTCCTTCTCCTTATTCTGCTTCTTCTGATTCACCCTCCAGACTTCACCTTCTCCTTCTCCATCTTCTGCTTCTTCTGCTTCACCCTCCAGACTTCACCTTCCCCTTCTCCTTCTTCTGCTTCTTCTGATTCACCCTCCAGACTTCACCTTCTCCTTCTCCTTCTTCTGCTTCTTCTGCTTCACCCTCCAGACTTCACCTTCCCCTTCTCCTTCTTCTGCTTCTTCTGATTCACCCTCCAGACTTCACCTGCTCCTTCTCCTTCTTCTGCTTCTTCTGATTCACCCTCCTAACTTCACCTTCTCCTTCTCCTTCTTCTGCTTCTTCTGATTCACCCTCCTGACTTCACCTTCTCCTTCTCCTTCTTCTGCTTCTTCTGATTCACCCTCAAGACTTCACCTTCTCCTTCTCCTTCTTCTCCTTCTTCTGATTCACCCTCCAGACTTCACCTTCTCCTTCTCCTTCTTCTGCTTCTTCTGATTCACCCTCCAGACCTCACCTCCTCCTTCTCCTTCTTCTACTTCTTCTGATTCACCCTCCAGACTTCATCTTCTCCTTCTCCTTCTTCTGCTTCTTCTGATTCACCCTCCAGACTTCACCTTCTCCTTCTCCTTCTTCTGCTTCTTCTGATTCACCCTCCAGACTTCACCTTCTCCTTCTCCTTCTTCTGCTTCTTCTGATTCACCCTCCAGACTTCACCTTCTCCTTCTCCTTCTTCTGCTTCTTCTGATTCACCCTCCAGACTTCACCTTCTCCTTCTCCTTCTTCTACTTCATCTGATTCACCCTCCAGACTTCACCTTCTCCTTCTCCTTCTTCTGCTTCTTCTGATTCACCCTCCAGACTTCACCTTCTCCTTCTCCTTCGTCTACTTCTTCTGATTCACCCTCCAGACTACACCTTCTCCTTCTCCTTCTTCTACTTCTTCTGATTCACCCTCCAGACTTCACCTTCTCCTTCTCCTTCTTCTGTTTCTTCTGATTCACCCTCCAGACTTCATCTTCTCCTTCTCCTTCTTCTACTTCTTCTGATTCACCCTCCAGACTTCACCTTCTCCTTCTCCTTCTTCTACTTCTTCTGATTCACCCTCCAGACTTCATCTTCTCCTTCTCCTTCTTCTGCTTCTTCTGATTCACCCTCCAGACTTCACCTTCTCCTTCTCCTTCTTCTGCTTCTTCTGATTCACCCTCCAGACTATAACTTCTCCTTCTCCTTCTTCTACTTCTTCTGATTCACCCTCCAGACTTCACCTTCTCCTTCTCCTTCTTCTACTTCTTCTGATTCACCCTCCAGTCTTCACCTTCTCCTTCTCCTTCTTCTGTTTCTTCTGCTTCACCCTCCAGACTTCACCTTCTCCTTCTCTTTCTTCTGCTTCTTCTGATTCACCCTCCAGACTTCACCTTCTCCTTCTCCTTCTTCTGATTCTTCTGATTCACCCTCCAGACTTCACCTTCTCCTTCTCCTTCTTCTGCTTCTTCTGATTCACCCTCCTGACTTCACCTTCTCCTTCTCCTTCTTCTACTTCTTCTGATTCACCCTCCTGACTTCACCTTCTCCTTCTCCTTCTTCTACTTCTTCTGCTTCACCCTCCAGACTTCACCTTCTCCTTCTCCTTCTTCTACTTCTTCTGATTCAACCTCCAGACTTCACCTTCTCCTTCTCCTTCTTCTGCTTCTTCTGATTCACCCTCCAGACTTCACCTTCTCATTCTCCTTCTTCTGCTTCTTCTGCTGCGCCCTCCAGACTTCACCTTCTCCTTCTCCTTCTTCTGCTTCTTCTGCTTCACACTCCAGACTTCACCTTCTCCTTCTCCTTCTTCTGCTTCTTCTGCTGCGCCCTCCAGGCTTCACCTTCTCCTTCTCCTTCTTCTGCTTCTTCTGCTTCACCGTCCTGACTTCACCTTCTCCTTCTCCTTCTTCTACTTCTTCTGCTACACCCCCTTGACTTCACCTGCTCCTTCTCCTTCTTCTGCTTCTTCTGATTCACCCTCCTAACTTCACCTTCTCCATCTCCTTCTTCTGCTTCTTCTGATTCACCCTCCTGACTTCACCTTCTCCTTCTCCTTCTTCTGCTTCTTCTGACTCACCCTCAAGACTTCACCTTCTCCTTCTCCTTCTTCTCCTTCTTCTGATTCACCCTCCAGACTTCACCTTCTCCTTCTCCTTCTTCTGCTTCTTCTGATTCACCCTCCAGACCTCACCTCCTCCTTCTCCTTCTTCTACTTCTTCTGATTCACCCTCCAGACTTCATCTTCTCCTTCTCCTTCTTCTGCTTCTTCTGATTCACCCTCCAGACTTCACCTTCTCCTTCTCGTTCTTCTGCTTCTTCTGATTCACCCTCCAGACTTCACCTTCTCCTTCTCCTTCTTCTACTTCTTCTGATTCACCCTCCAGACTTCACCTTCTCCTTCTCCTTCTTCTACTTCTTCTGATTCACCCTCCAGTCTTCACCTTCTCCTTCTCCTTCTTCTGTTTCTTCTGCTTCACCCTCCAGACTTCACCTTCTCCTTCTCTTTCTTCTGCTTCTTCTGCTTCACCCTCCAGACTTCACCTTCTCCTTCTCCTTCTTCTGATTCTTCTGATTCACCCTCCAGACATCACCTTCTCTATCTCCTTCTTCTGCTTCTTCTGATTCACCCTCCTGACTTCACATTCTCCTTCTCCTTCTTCTACTTCTTCTGATTCACCCTCCTGACTTCACCTTCTCCTTCTCCTTCTTCTACTTCTTCTGCTTCACCCTCCAGACTTCACCTTCTCCTTCTCCTTCTTCTACTTCTTCTGATTCACCCTCCAGACTTCACCTTCTCCTTCTCCTTCTTCTGCTTCTTCTGATTCACCCTCCAGAATTAACCTTCTCCTTCTCCTTATTCTGCTTCTTCTGATTCACCCTCCAGACTTCACCTTCTCCTTCTTCTGCTTCTTCTGCTTCACCCTCCAGACTTCACCTTCCCCTTCTCCTTCTTTTGCTTCTTCTGATTCACCCTCCAGACTTAACCTTCTCCTTCTCCTTATTCTGCTTCTTCTGATTCACCCTCCAGACTTCACCTTCTCCTTCTCCATCTTCTGCTTCTTCTGCTTCACCCTCCAGACTTCACCTTCCCCTTCTCCTTCTTCTGCTTCTTCTGATTCACCCTCCAGACTTCACCTTCTCCTTCTCCTTCTTCTGCTTCTTCTGCTTCACCCTCCAGACTTCACCTTCCCCTTCTCCTTCTTCTGCTTCTTCTGATTCACCCTCCAGACTTCACCTGCTCCTTCTCCTTCTTCTGCTTCTTCTGATTCACCCTCCTAACTTCACCTTCTCCTTCTCCTTCTTCTGCTTCTTCTGATTCACCCTCCTGACTTCACCTTCTCCTTCTCCTTCTTCTGCTTCTTCTGATTCACCCTCAAGACTTCACCTTCTCCTTCTCCTTCTTCTCCTTCTTCTGATTCACCCTCCAGACTTCACCTTCTCCTTCTCCTTCTTCTGCTTCTTCTGATTCACCCTCCAGACCTCACCTCCTCCTTCTCCTTCTTCTACTTCTTCTGATTCACCCTCCAGACTTCATCTTCTCCTTCTCCTTCTTCTGCTTCTTCTGATTCACCCTCCAGACTTCACCTTCTCCTTCTCCTTCTTCTGCTTCTTCTGATTCACCCTCCAGACTTCACCTTCTCCTTCTCCTTCTTCTACTTCTTCTGATTCACCCTCCAGACTTCACCTTCTCCTTCTCCTTCTTCTACTTCTTCTGATTCACCCTCCAGTCTTCACCTTCTCCTTCTCCTTCTTCTGTTTCTTCTGCTTCACCCTCCAGACTTCACCTTCTCCTTCTCTTTCTTCTGCTACTTCTGCTTCACCCTCCAGACTTCACCTTCTCCTTCTCCTTCTTCTGATTCTTCTGATTCACCCTCCAGACATCACCTTCTCTATCTCCTTCTTCTGCTTCTTCTGATTCACCCTCCTGACTTCACCTTCTCCTTCTCCTTCTTCTACTTCTTCTAATTCACCCTCCTGACTTCACCTTCTCCTTCTCCTTCTTCTACTTCTTCTGCTTCACCCTCCAGACTTCACCTTCTCCTTCTCCTTCTTCTACTTCTTCTGATTCACCCTCCAGACTTCACCTTCTCCTTCTCCTTCTTCTGCTTCTTCTGATTCACCCTCCAGACTTAACCTTCTCCTTCTCCTTATTCTGCTTCTTCTGATTCACCCTCCAGACTTCACCTTCTCCTTCTCCTTCTTCTGCTTCTTCTGCTTCACCCTCCAGACTTCACCTTCCCCTTCTCCTTCTTCTGCTTCTTCTGATTCACCCTCCAGACTTCACCTTCTCCTTCTCCTTCTTCGACTTCTTCTGATTCACCCTCCAGACTTCACCTTCTCCTTCTCCTTCTTCTGCTTCTTCTGATTCACCCTCCTGACTTCACCTTCTCCTTCTCCTTCTTCTACATCTTCTGATTCACCCTCCTGACTTCACCTTCTCCTTCTCCTTCTTCTACTTCTTCTGCTTCACCCTCCAGACTTCAACTTCTCCTTCTCCTTCTTCTACTTCTTCTGATTCACCCTCCAGACTTCACCTTCTCCTTCTCCTTCTTCTGCTTCTTCTGATTCACCCTCCAGACTTCACCTTCTCCTTCTCCTTCTTCTGCTTCTTCTGATTCACCCTCCAGACTTCACCTTCTCCTTCTCCTTCTTCTACTTCATCTGATTCACCCTCCAGACTTCACCTTCTCCTTCTCCTTCTTCTGCTTCTTCTGATTCACCCTCCAGACTTCACCTTCTCCTTCTCCTTCGTCTACTTCTTCTGATTCACCCTCCAGACTACACCTTCTCCTTCTCCTTCTTCTACTTCTTCTGATCCAGCCTCCAGACTTCACCTTCTCCTTCTCCTTCTTCTGTTTCTTCTGATTCACCCTCCAGACTTCATCTTCTCCTTCTCCTTCTTCTACTTCTTCTGATTCACCCTCCAGACTTCACCTTCTCCTTCTCCTTCTTCTACTTCTTCTGATTCACCCTCCAGACTTCATCTTCTCCTTCTCCTTCTTCTGCTTCTTCTGATTCACCCTCCAGACTTCACCTTCTCCTTCTCCTTCTTCTGCTTCTTCTGATTCGCCTCCAGACTTCAACTTCTCCTTCTCCTTCTTCTACTTCTTCTGATTCACCCTCCAGACTTCACCTTCTCCTTCTCCTTCTTCTACTTCTTCTGATTCACCCTCCAGTCTTCACCTTCTCCTTCTTCTGTTTCTTCTGCTTCACCCTCCAGACTTCACCTTCTCCTTCTCTTTCTTCTGCTTCTTCTGATTCACCCTCCAGACTTCACCTTCTCCTACTCCTTCTTCTGATTCTTCTGATTCACCATCCAGACTTCACCTTCTCCTTCTCCTTCTTCTGCTTCTTCTGATTCACCCTCCTGACTTCACTTTCTCCTTCTCCTTCTTCTACTTCTTCTGATTCACCCTCCTGACTTCACCTTCTCCTTCTCCTTCTTTTACTTCTTCTGCTTCACCCTCCAGACTTCACCTTCTCCTTCTCCTTCTTCTACTTCTTCTGATTCACCCTCCAGACTTCACCTTCTCCTTCTCCTTCTTCTGCTTCTTCTGATTCACCCTCCAGACTTCACCTTCTCATTCTCCTTCTCCTGCTTCTTCTGCTGCGCCCTCCAGACTTCACCTTCTCCTTCTCCTTCTTCTGCTTCTTCTGCTTCACACTCCAGACTTCACCTTCTCCTTCTCCTTCTTCTGCTTCTTCTGCTGCGCCCTCCAGGCTTCACCTTCTCCTTCTCCTTCTTCTGCTTCTTCTGCTTCACCGTCCTGACTTCACCTTCTCCTTCTCCTTCTTCCACTTCTTCTGCTACACCCCCCTGACTTCACCTGCTCCTTCTCCTTCTTCTGCTTCTTCTGATTCACCCTCCTAACTTCACCTTCTCCTTCTCCTTCTTCTGCTTCTTCTGATTCACCCTCCTGACTTCACCTTCTCCTTCTCCTTCTTCTGCTTCTTCTGATTCACCCTCCAGACTTCACCTTCTCCTTCTCCTTCTTCTGCTTCTTCTGATTCACCCTCCAGACTTCACCTTCTCCTTCTCCTTCTTCTGCTTCTTCTGATTCACCCTCCAGACCTCACCTTCTCCTTCTCCTTCTTCTACTTCTTCTGATTCACCCTCCAGACTTCATCTTCTCCTTCTCCTTCTTCTGCTTCTTCTGATTCACCCTCCAGACTTTACCTTCTCCTTCTCCTTCTTCTGCTTCTTCTGATTCACCCTCCAGACTTCACCTTCTCCTTCTCCTTCTTCTACTTCTTCTGATTCACCCTCCAGACTTCACCTTCTCCTTCTCCTTCTTCTACTTCTTCTGCTTCACCCTCCAGACTTCACCTTCTCCTTCTCCTTCTTCTACTTCTTCTGATTCACCCTCCAGACTTCACCTTCTCCTTCTCCTTCTTCTGCTTCTTCTGATTCACCCTCCAGACTTAACCTTCTCCTTCTCCTTATTCTGCTTCTTCTGATTCACCCTCCAGACTTCACCTTCTCCTTCTCCTTCTTCTGCTTCTTCTGATTCACCCTCCAGACTTCACCTTCTCCTTCTCCTTCTTCTGCTTCTTCTGATTCACCCTCCAGACTTCACCTTCTCCTTCTCCTTCTTCTACTTCTTCTGATTCACCCTCCAGACTTCACCTTCTCCTTCTCCTTCTTCTGCTTTTTCTGATTCACCCTCCTGACTTCACCTTATCCTTCTCCTTCTTCGACATCTTCTGATTCACCCTCCTGACTTCACCTTCTCCTTCTCCTTCTTCTACTTCTTCTGCTTCACCCTCCAGACTTCACCTTCTCCTTCTCCTTCTTCTACTTCTTCTGATTCACCCTCCAGACTTCACCTTCTCCTTCTCCTTCTTCTACTTCTTCTGATTCACCCTCCAGACTTCACCTTCTCCTTCTCCTTCTTCTACTTCTTCTGATTCACCCTCCAGACTTCACCTTCTCCTTCTCCTTCTTCTGCTTCTTCTGATTCACCCTCCAGACTTCACCTTCTCCTTCTCCTTATTCTGCTTCTTCTGAATCACCCTCCAGACTTCACCTTCTCCTTCTCCTTCTTCTGCTTCTTCTGATTCACCCTCCAGACTTCACCTTCTCCTTCTCCTTCTTCTGCTTCTTCTGATTCACCCTCCAGACTTCACCTTCTCCTTCTCCTTCTTCTACGTCTTCTGATTCACCCTCCAGACTTCACCTTCTCCATCTCCTTCTTCTGCTTCTTCTGATTCACCCTCCAGACTTCACCTTCTCCTTCTCCTTCATCTACTTCTTCTGATTCACCCTCCAGACTTCACCTTCTCCTTCTCCTTCTTCTGCTTCTTCTGATTCACCCTCCAGACTTCACCTTCTCCTTCTCCTTCTTCTGCTTCTTCTGATTCACCCTCCAGACTTCACCTTCTCCTTCTCCTTCTTCTACTTCTTCTGATTCACCCTCCAGACTTCACCTTCTCCTTCTCCTTCTTCTGCTTCTTCTGATTCACCCTCCAGACTTCACCTTCTCCTTCTCCTTCGTCTACTTCTTCTGATTCACCCTCCAGACTACACCTTCTCCTTCTCCTTCTTCTACTTCTTCTGATTCACCCTCCAGACTTCACCTTCTCCTTCCCCTTATTCTGTTTCTTCTGATTCACCCTCCAGACTTCATCTTCTCCTTCTCCTTCTTCTACTTCTTCTGATTCACCCTCCAGACTTCACCTTCTCCTTCTCCTTCTTCTACTTCTTCTGATTCACCCTCCAGACTTCATCTTCTCCTTCTCCTTCTTCTGCTTCTTCTGATTCACCCTCCAGACTTCACCTTCTCCTTCTCCTTCTTCTGCTTCTTCTGATTCACCCTCCAGACTTCAACTTCTCCTTCTCCTTCTTCTACTTCTTCTGATTCACCCTCCAGACTTCACCTTCTCCTTCTTCTGCTTCTTCTGATTCACCCTCCAGACTTCACCTTCTCCTTCTCCTTCGTCTACTTCTTCTGATTCACCCTCCAGACTACACCTTCTCCTTCTCCTTCTTCTACTTCTTCTGATTCACCCTCCAGACTTCACCTTCTCCTTCCCCTTATTCTGTTTCTTCTGATTCACCCTCCAGACTTCATCTTCTCCTTCTCCTTCTTCTACTTCTTCTGATTCACCCTCCAGACTTCACCTTCTCCTTCTCCTTCTTCTACTTCTTCTGATTCACCCTCCAGACTTCATCTTCTCCTTCTCCTTCTTCTGCTTCTTCTGATTCACCCACCAGACTTCACCTTCTCCTTCTCCTTCTTCTGCTTCTTCTGATTCACCCTCCAGACTTCAACTTCTCCTTCTCCTTCTTCTACTTCTTCTGATTCACCCTCCAGACTTCACCTTCTCCTTCTCCTTCTTCTACTTCTTCTGATTCACCCTCCAGTCTTCACCTTCTCCTTCTCCTTCTTCTGTTTCTTCTGCTTCACCCTCCAGACTTCACCTTCTCCTTCTCTTTCTTCTGCTTCTTCTGATTCACCCTCCAGACTTCACCATCTCCTTCTCCTTCTTCTGATTCTTCTGATTCACCCTCCAGACTTCACCTTCTCCTTCTCCTTCTTCTGCTTCTTCTCATTCACCCTCCTGACTTCACCTTCTCCTTCTCCTTCTTCTACTTCTTCTGATTCACCCTCCTGACTTCACCTTCTCCTTCTCCTTCTTCTACTTCTTCTGCTTCACCCTCCACACTTCACCTTCTCCTTCTCCTTCTTCTACTTCTTCTGATTCATCCTCCAGACTTCACCTTCTCCTTCTCCTTCTTCTGCTTCTTCTGATTCACCCTCCAGACTTCACCTTCTCCTTCTCCTTCTTCTGCTTCTTCTGATTCACCCTCCAGACTTCACCTTCTCCTTCTCCTTCTTCTGCTTCTTCTGATTCACCCTCCAGACCTCACCTTCTCCTTCTCCTTCTTCTACTTCTTCTGATTCACCCTCCAGACTTCATCTTCTCCTTCTCCTTCTTCTGCTTCTTCTGATTCACCCTCCAGACTTCACCTTCTCCTTCTCCTTCTTCTGCTTCTTCTGATTCACCCTCCAGACTTCACCTTCTCCTTCTCCTTCTTCTACTTCTTCTGATTCACCCTCCAGACTTCACCTTCTCCTTCTCCTTCTTCTACTTCTTCTGCTTCACCCTCCAGACTTCACCTTCTCCTTCTCCTTCTTCTACTTCTTCTGATTCACCCTCCAGACTTCACCTTCTCCTTCTCCTTCTTCTGCTTCTTCTGATTCACCCTCCAGACTTAACCTTCTCCTTCTCCTTATTCTGCTTCTTCTGATTCACCCTCCAGACTTCACCTTCTCCTTCTCCTTCTTCTGCTTCTTCTGATTCACCCTCCAGACTTTACCTTCTCCTTCTCCTTCTTCTGCTTCTTCTGATTCACCCTCCAGACTTCACCTTCTCCTTCTCCTTCTTCTACTTCTTCTGATTCACCCTCCAGACTTCACCTTCTCCTTCTCCTTCTTCTGCTTTTTCTGATTCACCCTCCTGACTTCACCTTATCCTTCTCCTTCTTCGACATCTTCTGATTCACCCTCCTGACTTCACCTTCTCCTTCTCCTTCTTCTACTTCTTCTGCTTCACCCTCCAGACTTCACCTTCTCCTTCTCCTTCTTCTACTTCTTCTGATTCACCCTCCAGACTTCACCTTCTCCTTCTCCTTCTTCTGATTCTTCTGATTCACCCTCCAGACTTCACCTTCTCCTTCTCCTTCTTCTGCTTCTTCTGATTCACCCTCCAGACTTCACCTTCTCCTTCTCCTTATTCTGCTTCTTCTGAATCACCCTCCAGACTTCACCTTCTCCTTCTCCTTCTTCTGCTTCTTCTGATTCACCCTCCAGACTTCACCTTCTCCTTCTCCTTCTTCTGATTCTTCTGATTCCCCCTCCAGACTTCACCTTCTCCTTCTCCTTCTTCTACGTCTTCTGATTCACCCTCCAGACTTCACCTTCTCCTTCTCCTTCTTCTGCTTCTTCTGATTCACCCTCCAGACTTAACCTTCTCCTTCTCCTTATTCTGCTTCTTCTGATTCACCCTCCAGACTTCACCTTCTCTTTCTCCTTCTTCTGCTTCTTCTGATTCACCCTCCAGACTTTACCTTCTCCTTCTCCTTCTTCTGCTTCTTCTGATTCACCCTCCAGACTTCACCTTCTCCTTCTCCTTCGTCTACTTCTTCTGATTCACCCTCCAGACTTCACCTTCTCCTTCTCCTTCTTCTGCTTTTTCTGATTCACCCTCCTGACTTCACCTTATCCTTCTCCTTCTTCGACATCTTCTGATTCACCCTCCTGACTTCACCTTCTCCTTCTCCTTCTTCTACTTCTTCTGCTTCACCCTCCAGACTTCACCTTCTCCTTCTCCTTCTTCTACTTCTTCTGATTCACCCTCCAGACTTCACCTTCTCCTTCTCCTTCTTCTGATTCTTCTGATTCACCCTCCAGACTTCACCTTCTCCTTCTCCTTCTTCTGCTTCTTCTGATTCACCCTCCAGACTTCACCTTCTCCTTGTCCTTATTCTGCTTCTTCTGAATCACCCTCCAGACTTCACCTTCTCCTTCTCCTTCTTCTGCTTCTTCTGATTCACCCTCCAGACTTCACCTTCTCCTTCTCCTTCTTCTGATTCTTCTGATTCACCCTCCAGACTTCACCTTCTCCTTTTCCTTCTTCTACGTCTTCTGATTCACCCTCCAGACTTCACCTTCTCCATCTCCTTCTTCTGCTTCTTCTGATTCACCCTCCAGACTTCACCTTCTCCTTCTCCTTCATCTACTCCTTCTGATTCACCCTCCAGACTTCACCTTCTCCTTCTCCTTATTCTGCTTCTTCTGATTAACCCTCCAGACTTAACCTTCTCCTTCTCCTTCTTCTACTTCTTCTGATTCACCCTCCAGACTTCACCTTCTCCTTCTCCTTCTTCTGCTTCTTCTGGTTCACCCTCCAGACTTCACCTTCTCCTTCTCCTTCGTCTACTTCTGATTCACCCTCCAGACTACACCTTCTCCTTCTCCTTCTTCTACTTCTTCTGATTCACCCTCCAGACTTCACCTTCTCCTTCTCCTTATTCTGTTTCTTCTGATTCACCCTCCAGACTTCACCTTCTCCTTCTCCTTCTTCTACTTCTTCTGATTCACCCTCCAGACTACAACTTCTCCTTCTCCTTCTTCTACTTCTTCTGATTCACCCTCCAGACTTCACCTTCTCCTTCTCCTTCTTCTACTTCTTCTGATTCACCCTCCAGTCTTCACCTTCTCCTTCTCCTTCTTCTGTTTCTTCTGCTTCACCCTCCAGACTTCACCTTCTCCTTCTCTTTCTTCTGCTTCTTCTGATTCACCTTCCAGACTTCACCTTCTCCTTCTCCTTCTTCTGATTCTTCTGATTCACCCTCCAGACTTCACCTTCTCCTTCTCCTTCTTCTGCTTCTTCTGATTCACCCTCCTGACTTCACCTTCTCCTTCTCCTTCTTCTACTTCTTCTGATTCACCCTCCTGACTTCACCTTCTCCTTCTTCTTCTTCTACTTCTTCTGATTCACCCTCCAGACTTCACCTTCTCCTTCTCCTTCTTCGACTTCTTCTGATTCACCCTCCAGACTTCACCTTCTCCTTCTCCTTCTTCTGCTTCTTCTGATTCACCCTCCTGACTTCACCTTCTCCTTCTCCTTCTTCTACATCTTCTGATTCACCCTCCTGACTTCACCTTCTCCTTCTCCTTCTTCTACTTCTTCTGCTTCACCCTCCAGACTTCAACTTCTCCTTCTCCTTCTTCTACTTCTTCTGATTCACCCTCCAGACTTCACCTTCTCCTTCTCCTTCTTCTGCTTCTTCTGATTCACCCTCCAGACTTCACCTTCTCCTTCTCCTTCTTCTGCTTCTTCTGATTCACCCTCCAGACTTCACCTTCTCCTTCTCCTTCTTCTACTTCATCTGATTCACCCTCCAGACTTCATCTTCTCCTTCTCCTTCTTCTGCTTCTTCTGATTCACCCTCCAGACTTCACCTTCTCCTTATCCTTCGTCTACTTCTTCTGATTCACCCTCCAGACTACACCTTCTCCTTCTCCTTCTTCTACTTCTTATGATCCAGCCTCCAGACTTCACCTTCTCCTTCTCCTTCTTCTGTTTCTTCTGATTCACCCTCCAGACTTCATCTTCTCCTTCTCCTTCTTCTACTTCTTCTGATTCACCCTCCAGACTTCACCTTCTCCTTCTCCTTCTTCTCCTTCTTCTGATTCACCCTCCAGACTTCATCTTCTCCTTCTCCTTCTTCTGCTTCTTCTGATTCACCCTCCAGACTTCACCTTCTCCTTCTCCTTCTTCTGCTTCTTCTGATTCGCCTCCAGACTTCAACTTCTCCTTCTCCTTCTTCTACTTCTTCTGATTCACCCTCCAGACTTCACCTTCTCCTTCTCCTTCTTCTACTTCTTCTGATTCACCCTCCAGTCTTACCTTCTCCTTCTTCTGTTTCTTCTGCTTCACCCTCCAGACTTCACCTTCTCCTTCTCTTTCTTCTGCTTCTTCTGATTCACCCTCCAGACTTCACCTTCTCCTTCTCCTTCTTCTCCTTCTTCTGATTCACCCTCCAGACTTCATCTTCTCCTTCTCCTTCTTCTGATTCTTCTGATTCACCATCCAGACTTCACCTTCTCCTTCTCCTTCTTCTGCTTCTTCTGATTCACCCTCCTGACTTCACTTTCTCCTTCTCCTTCTTCTACTTCTTCTGATTCACCCTCCTGACTTCACCTTCTCCTTCTCCTTCTTTTACTTCTTCTGCTTCACCCTCCAGACTTCACCTTCTCCTTCTCCTTCTTCTACTTCTTCTGATTCACCCTCCAGACTTCACCTTCTCCTTCTCCTTCTTCTGCTTCTTCTGATTCACCCTCCAGACTTCACCTTCTCATTCTCCTTCTTCTGCTTCTTCTGCTGCGCCCTCCAGACTTCACCTTCTCCTTCTCCTTCTTCTGCTTCTTCTGCTTCACACTCCAGACTTCACCTTCTCCTTCTCCTTCTTCTGCTTCTTCTGCTGCGCCCTCCAGGCTTCACCTTCTCCTTCTCCTTCTTCTGCTTCTTCTGCTTCACCGTCCTGACTTCACCTTCTCCTTCTCCTTCTTCCACTTCTTCTGCTACACCCCCCTGACTTCACCTGCTCCTTCTCCTTCTTCTGCTTCTTCTGATTCACCCTCCTAACTTCACCTTCTCCTTCTCCTTCTTCTGCTTCTTCTGATTCACCCTCCTGACTTCACCTTCTCCTTCTCCTTCTTCTGCTTCTTCTGATTCACCCTCCAGACTTCACCTTCTCCTTCTCCTTCTTCTGCTTCTTCTGATTCACCCTCCAGACTTCACCTTCTCCTTCTCCTTCTTCTGCTTCTTCTGATTCACCCTCCAGACCTCACCTTCTCCTTCTCCTTCTTCTACTTCTTCTGATTCACCCTCCAGACTTCATCTTCTCCTTCTCCTTCTTCTGCTTCTTCTGATTCACCCTCCAGACTTCACCTTCTCCTTCTCCTTCTTCTGCTTCTTCTGATTCACCCTCCAGACTTCACCTTCTCCTTCTCCTTCTTCTGCTTCTTCTGATTCACCCTCCAGACTTCACCTTCTCCTACTCCTTCTTCTGATTCTTCTGATTCACCATCCAGACTTCACCTTCTCCTTCTCCTTCTTCTGCTTCTTCTGATTCACCCTCCTGACTTCACTTTCTCCTTCTCCTTCTTCTACTTCTTCTGATTCACCCTCCTGACTTCACCTTCTCCTTCTCCTTCTTTTACTTCTTCTGCTTCACCCTCCAGACTTCACCTTCTCCTTCTCCTTCTTCTACTTCTTCTGATTCAGCCTCCAGACTTCACCTTCTCCTTCTCCTTCTTCTGCTTCTTCTGATTCACCCTCCAGACTTCACCTTCTCATTCTCCTTCTCCTGCTTCTTCTGCTGCGCCCTCCAGACTTCACCTTCTCCTTCTCCTTCTTCTGCTTCTTCTGCTTCACACTCCAGACTTCACCTTCTCCTTCTCCTTCTTCTGCTTCTTCTGCTGCGCCCTCCAGGCTTCACCTTCTCCTTCTCCTTCTTCTGCTTCTTCTGCTTCACCGTCCTGACTTCACCTTCTCCTTCTCCTTCTTCCACTTCTTCTGCTACACCCCCCTGACTTCACCTGCTCCTTCTCCTTCTTCTGCTTCTTCTGATTCACCCTCCTAACTTCACCTTCTCCTTCTCCTTCTTCTGCTTCTTCTGATTCACCCTCCTGACTTCACCTTCTCCTTCTCCTTCTTCTGCTTCTTCTGATTCACCCTCCAGACTTCACCTTCTCCTTCTCCTTCTTCTGCTTCTTCTGATTCACCCTCCAGACTTCACCTTCTCCTTCTCCTTCTTCTGCTTCTTCTGATTCACCCTCCAGACCTCACCTTCTCCTTCTCCTTCTTCTACTTCTTCTGATTCACCCTCCAGACTTCATCTTCTCCTTCTCCTTCTTCTGCTTCTTCTGATTCACCCTCCAGACTTTACCTTCTCCTTCTCCTTCTTCTGCTTCTTCTGATTCACCCTCCAGACTTCACCTTCTCCTTCTCCTTCTTCTACTTCTTCTGATTCACCCTCCAGACTTCACCTTCTCCTTCTCCTTCTTCTACTTCTTCTGCTTCACCCTCCAGACTTCACCTTCTCCTTCTCCTTCTTCTACTTCTTCTGATTCACCCTCCAGACTTCACCTTCTCCTTCTCCTTCTTCTGCTTCTTCTGATTCACCCTCCAGACTTAACCTTCTCCTTCTCCTTATTCTGCTTCTTCTGATTCACCCTCCAGACTTCACCTTCTCCTTCTCCTTCTTCTGCTTCTTCTGATTCACCCTCCAGACTTCACCTTCTCCTTCTCCTTCTTCTGCTTCTTCTGATTCACCCTCCAGACTTCACCTTCTCCTTCTCCTTCTTCTACTTCTTCTGATTCACCCTCCAGACTTCACCTTCTCCTTCTCCTTCTTCTGCTTTTTCTGATTCACCCTCCTGACTTCACCTTATCCTTCTCCTTCTTCGACATCTTCTGATTCACCCTCCTGACTTCACCTTCTCCTTCTCCTTCTTCTACTTCTTCTGCTTCACCCTCCAGACTTCACCTTCTCCTTCTCCTTCTTCTACTTCTTCTGATTCACCCTCCAGACTTCACCTTCTCCTTCTCCTTCTTCTACTTCTTCTGATTCACCCTCCAGACTTCACCTTCTCCTTCTCCTTCTTCTACTTCTTCTGATTCACCCTCCAGACTTCACCTTCTCCTTCTCCTTCTTCTGCTTCTTCTGATTCACCCTCCAGACTTCACCTTCTCCTTCTCCTTATTCTGCTTCTTCTGAATCACCCTCCAGACTTCACCTTCTCCTTCTCCTTCTTCTGCTTCTTCTGATTCACCCTCCAGACTTCACCTTCTCCTTCTCCTTCTTCTGCTTCTTCTGATTCACCCTCCAGACTTCACCTTCTCCTTCTCCTTCTTCTACGTCTTCTGATTCACCCTCCAGACTTCACCTTCTCCATCTCCTTCTTCTGCTTCTTCTGATTCACCCTCCAGACTTCACCTTCTCCTTCTCCTTCATCTACTTCTTCTGATTCACCCTCCAGACTTCACCTTCTCCTTCTCCTTCTTCTGCTTCTTCTGATTCACCCTCCAGACTTCACCTTCTCCTTCTCCTTCTTCTGCTTCTTCTGATTCACC
This sequence comes from Somniosus microcephalus, assembly GCF_052327205.1. Classification (NCBI taxonomy): domain Eukaryota; kingdom Metazoa; phylum Chordata; class Chondrichthyes; order Squaliformes; family Somniosidae; genus Somniosus; species Somniosus microcephalus. Next base: position 345,656 of record NW_028225215.1, read on the forward strand.
CTCCAGACTTCACCTTCTCCTTCTCCTTCTTCTACTTCTTCTGATTCACCCTCCAGACTTCACCTTCTCCTTCTCCTTCTTCTGCTTCTTCTGATTCACCCTCCAGACTTCACCTTCTCCTTCTCCTTCGTCTACTTCTTCTGATTCACCCTCCAGACTACACCTTCTCCTTCTCCTTCTTCTACTTCTTCTGATTCACCCTCCAGACTTCACCTTCTCCTTCCCCTTATTCTGTTTCTTCTGATTCACCCTCCAGACTTCATCTTCTCCTTCTCCTTCTTCTACTTCTTCTGATTCACCCTCCAGACTTCACCTTCTCCTTCTCCTTCTTCTACTTCTTCTGATTCACCCTCCAGACTTCATCTTCTCCTTCTCCTTCTTCTGCTTCTTCTGATTCACCCTCCAGACTTCACCTTCTCCTTCTCCTTCTTCTGCTTCTTCTGATTCACCCTCCAGACTTCAACTTCACCTTCTCCTTCTTCTACTTCTTCTGATTCACCCTCCAGACTTCACCTTCTCCTTCTTCTGCTTCTTCTGATTCACCCTCCAGACTTCACCTTCTCCTTCTCCTTCGTCTACTTCTTCTGATTCACCCTCCAGACTACACCTTCTCCTTCTCCTTCTTCTACTTCTTCTGATTCACCCTCCAGACTTCACCTTCTCCTTCCCCTTATTCTGTTTCTTCTGATTCACCCTCCAGACTTCATCTTCTCCTTCTCCTTCTTCTACTTCTTCTGATTCACCCTCCAGACTTCACCTTCTCCTTCTCCTTCTTCTACTTCTTCTGATTCACCCTCCAGACTTCATCTTCTCCTTCTCCTTCTTCTGCTTCTTCTGATTCACCCACCAGACTTCACCTTCTCCTTCTCCTTCTTCTGCTTCTTCTGATTCACCCTCCAGACTTCAACTTCTCCTTCTCCTTCTTCTACTTCTTCTGATTCACCCTCCAGACTTCACCTTCTCCTTCTCCTTCTTCTACTTCTTCTGATTCACCCTCCAGTCTTCACCTTCTCCTTCTCCTTCTTCTGTTTCTTCTGCTTCACCCTCCAGACTTCACCTTCTCCTTCTCTTTCTTCTGCTTCTTCTGATTCACCCTCCAGACTTCACCATCTCCTTCTCCTTCTTCTGATTCTTCTGATTCACCCTCCAGACTTCACCTTCTCCTTCTCCTTCTTCTGCTTCTTCTCATTCACCCTCCTGACTTCACCTTCTCCTTCTCCTTCTTCTACTTCTTCTGATTCACCCTCCTGACTTCACCTTCTCCTTCTCCTTCTTCTACTTCTTCTGCTTCACCCTCCACACTTCACCTTCTCCTTCTCCTTCTTCTACTTCTTCTGATTCATCCTCCAGACTTCACCTTCTCCTTCTCCTTCTTCTGCTTCTTCTGATTCACCCTCCAGACTTCACCTTCTCCTTCTCCTTCTTCTGCTTCTTCTGATTCACCCTCCAGACTTCACCTTCTCCTTCTCCTTCTTCTGCTTCTTCTGATTCACCCTCCAGACCTCACCTTCTCCTTCTCCTTCTTCTACTTCTTCTGATTCACCCTCCAGACTTCATCTTCTCCTTCTCCTTCTTCTGCTTCTTCTGATTCACCCTCCAGACTTCACCTTCTCCTTCTCCTTCTTCTGCTTCTTCTGATTCACCCTCCAGACTTCACCTTCTCCTTCTCCTTCTTCTACTTCTTCTGATTCACCCTCCAGACTTCACCTTCTCCTTCTCCTTCTTCTACTTCTTCTGCTTCACCCTCCAGACTTCACCTTCTCCTTCTCCTTCTTCTACTTCTTCTGATTCACCCTCCAGACTTCACCTTCTCCTTCTCCTTCTTCTGCTTCTTCTGATTCACCCTCCAGACTTAACCTTCTCCTTCTCCTTATTCTGCTTCTTCTGATTCACCCTCCAGACTTCACCTTCTCCTTCTCCTTCTTCTGCTTCTTCTGATTCACCCTCCAGACTTTACCTTCTCCTTCTCCTTCTTCTGCTTCTTCTGATTCACCCTCCAGACTTCACCTTCTCCTTCTCCTTCTTCTACTTCTTCTGATTCACCCTCCAGACTTCACCTTCTCCTTCTCCTTCTTCTGCTTTTTCTGATTCACCCTCCTGACTTCACCTTATCCTTCTCCTTCTTCGACATCTTCTGATTCACCCTCCTGACTTCACCTTCTCCTTCTCCTTCTTCTACTTCTTCTGCTTCACCCTCCAGACTTCACCTTCTCCTTCTCCTTCTTCTACTTCTTCTGATTCACCCTCCAGACTTCACCTTCTCCTTCTCCTTCTTCTGATTCTTCTGATTCACCCTCCAGACTTCACCTTCTCCTTCTCCTTCTTCTGCTTCTTCTGATTCACCCTCCAGACTTCACCTTCTCCTTCTCCTTATTCTGCTTCTTCTGAATCACCCTCCAGACTTCACCTTCTCCTTCTCCTTCTTCTGCTTCTTCTGATTCACCCTCCAGACTTCACCTTCTCCTTCTCCTTCTTCTGATTCTTCTGATTCCCCCTCCAGACTTCACCTTCTCCTTCTCCTTCTTCTACGTCTTCTGATTCACCCTCCAGACTTCACCTTCTCCTTCTCCTTCTTCTGCTTCTTCTGATTCACCCTCCAGACTTAACCTTCTCCTTCTCCTTATTCTGCTTCTTCTGATTCACCCTCCAGACTTCACCTTCTCTTTCTCCTTCTTCTGCTTCTTCTGATTCACCCTCCAGACTTTACCTTCTCCTTCTCCTTCTTCTGCTTCTTCTGATTCACCCTCCAGACTTCACCTTCTCCTTCTCCTTCGTCTACTTCTTCTGATTCACCCTCCAGACTTCACCTTCTCCTTCTCCTTCTTCTGCTTTTTCTGATTCACCCTCCTGACTTCACCTTATCCTTCTCCTTCTTCGACATCTTCTGATTCACCCTCCTGACTTCACCTTCTCCTTCTCCTTCTTCTACTTCTTCTGCTTCACCCTCCAGACTTCACCTTCTCCTTCTCCTTCTTCTACTTCTTCTGATTCACCCTCCAGACTTCACCTTCTCCTTCTCCTTCTTCTGATTCTTCTGATTCACCCTCCAGACTTCACCTTCTCCTTCTCCTTCTTCTGCTTCTTCTGATTCACCCTCCAGACTTCACCTTCTCCTTGTCCTTATTCTGCTTCTTCTGAATCACCCTCCAGACTTCACCTTCTCCTTCTCCTTCTTCTGCTTCTTCTGATTCACCCTCCAGACTTCACCTTCTCCTTCTCCTTCTTCTGATTCTTCTGATTCACCCTCCAGACTTCACCTTCTCCTTCTCCTTCTTCTACGTCTTCTGATTCACCCTCCAGACTTCACCTTCTCCATCTCCTTCTTCTGCTTCTTCTGATTCACCCTCCAGACTTCACCTTCTCCTTCTCCTTCATCTACTCCTTCTGATTCACCCTCCAGACTTCACCTTCTCCTTCTCCTTATTCTGCTTCTTCTGATTAACCCTCCAGACTTAACCTTCTCCTTCTCCTTCTTCTACTTCTTCTGATTCACCCTCCAGACTTCACCTTCTCCTTCTCCTTCTTCTGCTTCTTCTGGTTCACCCTCCAGACTTCACCTTCTCCTTCTCCTTCGTCTACTTCTGATTCACCCTCCAGACTACACCTTCTCCTTCTCCTTCTTCTACTTCTTCTGATTCACCCTCCAGACTTCACCTTCTCCTTCTCCTTATTCTGTTTCTTCTGATTCACCCTCCAGACTTCACCTTCTCCTTCTCCTTCTTCTACTTCTTCTGATTCACCCTCCAGACTACAACTTCTCCTTCTCCTTCTTCTACTTCTTCTGATTCACCCTCCAGACTTCACCTTCTCCTTCTCCTTCTTCTACTTCTTCTGATTCACCCTCCAGTCTTCACCTTCTCCTTCTCCTTCTTCTGTTTCTTCTGCTTCACCCTCCAGACTTCACCTTCTCCTTCTCTTTCTTCTGCTTCTTCTGATTCACCCTCCAGACTTCACCTTCTCCTTCTCCTTCTTCTGATTCTTCTGATTCACCCTCCAGACTTCACCTTCTCCTTCTCCTTCTTCTGCTTCTTCTGATTCACCCTCCTGACTTCACCTTCTCCTTCTCCTTCTTCTACTTCTTCTGATTCACCCTCCTGACTTCACCTTCTCCTTCTTCTTCTTCTACTTCTTCTGATTCACCCTCCAGACTTCACCTTCTCCTTCTCCTTCTTCGACTTCTTCTGATTCACCCTCCAGACTTCACCTTCTCCTTCTCCTTCTTCTGCTTCTTCTGATTCACCCTCCTGACTTCACCTTCTCCTTCTCCTTCTTCTACATCTTCTGATTCACCCTCCTGACTTCACCTTCTCCTTCTCCTTCTTCTACTTCTTCTGCTTCACCCTCCAGACTTCAACTTCTCCTTCTCCTTCTTCTACTTCTTCTGATTCACCCTCCAGACTTCACCTTCTCCTTCTCCTTCTTCTGCTTCTTCTGATTCACCCTCCAGACTTCACCTTCTCCTTCTCCTTCTTCTGCTTCTTCTGATTCACCCTCCAGACTTCACCTTCTCCTTCTCCTTCTTCTACTTCATCTGATTCACCCTCCAGACTTCATCTTCTCCTTCTCCTTCTTCTGCTTCTTCTGATTCACCCTCCAGACTTCACCTTCTCCTTATCCTTCGTCTACTTCTTCTGATTCACCCTCCAGACTACACCTTCTCCTTCTCCTTCTTCTACTTCTTATGATCCAGCCTCCAGACTTCACCTTCTCCTTCTCCTTCTTCTGTTTCTTCTGATTCACCCTCCAGACTTCATCTTCTCCTTCTCCTTCTTCTACTTCTTCTGATTCACCCTCCAGACTTCACCTTCTCCTTCTCCTTCTTCTCCTTCTTCTGATTCACCCTCCAGACTTCATCTTCTCCTTCTCCTTCTTCTGCTTCTTCTGATTCACCCTCCAGACTTCACCTTCTCCTTCTCCTTCTTCTGCTTCTTCTGATTCGCCTCCAGACTTCAACTTCTCCTTCTCCTTCTTCTACTTCTTCTGATTCACCCTCCAGACTTCACCTTCTCCTTCTCCTTCTTCTACTTCTTCTGATTCACCCTCCAGTCTTACCTTCTCCTTCTTCTGTTTCTTCTGCTTCACCCTCCAGACTTCACCTTCTCCTTCTCTTTCTTCTGCTTCTTCTGATTCACCCTCCAGACTTCACCTTCTCCTTCTCCTTCTTCTCCTTCTTCTGATTCACCCTCCAGACTTCATCTTCTCCTTCTCCTTCTTCTGATTCTTCTGATTCACCATCCAGACTTCACCTTCTCCTTCTCCTTCTTCTGCTTCTTCTGATTCACCCTCCTGACTTCACTTTCTCCTTCTCCTTCTTCTACTTCTTCTGATTCACCCTCCTGACTTCACCTTCTCCTTCTCCTTCTTTTACTTCTTCTGCTTCACCCTCCAGACTTCACCTTCTCCTTCTCCTTCTTCTACTTCTTCTGATTCACCCTCCAGACTTCACCTTCTCCTTCTCCTTCTTCTGCTTCTTCTGATTCACCCTCCAGACTTCACCTTCTCATTCTCCTTCTTCTGCTTCTTCTGCTGCGCCCTCCAGACTTCACCTTCTCCTTCTCCTTCTTCTGCTTCTTCTGCTTCACACTCCAGACTTCACCTTCTCCTTCTCCTTCTTCTGCTTCTTCTGCTGCGCCCTCCAGGCTTCACCTTCTCCTTCTCCTTCTTCTGCTTCTTCTGCTTCACCGTCCTGACTTCACCTTCTCCTTCTCCTTCTTCCACTTCTTCTGCTACACCCCCCTGACTTCACCTGCTCCTTCTCCTTCTTCTGCTTCTTCTGATTCACCCTCCTAACTTCACCTTCTCCTTCTCCTTCTTCTGCTTCTTCTGATTCACCCTCCTGACTTCACCTTCTCCTTCTCCTTCTTCTGCTTCTTCTGATTCACCCTCCAGACTTCACCTTCTCCTTCTCCTTCTTCTGCTTCTTCTGATTCACCCTCCAGACTTCAGCTTCTCCTTCTCCTTCTTCTGCTTCTTCTGATTCACCCTCCAGACCTCACCTTCTCCTTCTCCTTCTTCTACTTCTTCTGATTCACCCTCCAGACTTCATCTTCTCCTTCTCCTTCTTCTGCTTCTTCTGATTCACCCTCCAGACTTCACCTTCTCCTTCTCCTTCTTCTGCTTCTTCTGATTCACCCTCCAGACTTCACCTTCTCCTTCTCCTTCTTCTACTTCTTCTGATTCACCCTCCAGACTTCACCTTCTCCTTCTCCTTCTTCTACTTCTTCTGCTTCACCCTCCAGACTTCACCTTCTCCTTCTCCTTCTTCTACTTCTTCTGATTCACCCTCCAGACTTCACCTTCTCCTTCTCCTTCTTCTGCTTCTTCTGATTCACCCTCCAGACTTAACCTTCTCCTTCTCCTTATTCTGCTTCTTCTGATTCACCCTCCAGACTTCACCTTCTCCTTCTCCTTCTTCTGCTTCTTCTGATTCACCCTCCAGACTTCACCTTCTCCTTCTCCTTCTTCTGCTTCTTCTGATTCACCCTCCAGACTTCACCTTCTCCTTCTCCTTCTTCTACTTCTTCTGATTCACCCTCCAGACTTCACCTTCTCCTTCTCCTTCTTCTGCTTTTTCTGATTCACCCTCCTGACTTCACCTTATCCTTCTCCTTCTTCGACATCTTCTGATTCACCCTCCTGACTTCACCTTCTCCTTCTCCTTCTTCTACTTCTTCTGCTTCACCCTCCAGACTTCACCTTCTCCTTCTCCTTCTCCTACTTCTTCTGATTCACCCTCCAGACTTCACCTTCTCCTTCTCCTTCTTCTACTTCTTCTGATTCACCCTCCAGACTTCACCTTCTCCTTCTCCTTCTTCTACTTCTTCTGATTCACCCTCCAGACTTCACCTTCTCCTTCTCCTTCTTCTGCTTCTTCTGATTCACCCTCCTGACTTCACCTTCTCCTCTCCTTATTCTGCTTCTTCTGAATCACCCTCCAGACTTCACCTTCTCCTTCTCCTTCTTCTGCTTCTTCTGATTCACCCTCCAGACTTCACCTTCTCCTTCTCCTTCTTCTGCTTCTTCTGATTCACCCTCCAGACTTCACCTTCTCCTTCTCCTTCTTCTACGTCTTCTGATTCACCCTCCAGACTTCACCTTCTCCATCTCCTTCTTCTGCTTCTTCTGATTCACCCTCCAGACTTCACCTTCTCCTTCTCCTTCATCTACTTCTTCTGATTCACCCTCCAGACTTCACCTTCTCCTTCTCCTTCTTCTGCTTCTTCTGATTCACCCTCCAGACTTCACCTTCTCCTTCTCCTTCTTCTGCTTCTTCTGATTCACCCTCCAGACTTCACCTTCTCCTTCTCCTTCTTCTACTTCTTCTGATTCACCCTCCAGACTTCACCTTCTCCTTCTCCTTCTTCTGCTTCTTCTGATTCACCCTCCAGACTTCACCTTCTCCTTCTCCTTCTTCTGCTTCTTCTGATTCGCCTCCAGACTTCAACTTCTCCTTCTCCTTCTTCTACTTCTTCTGATTCACCCTCCAGACTTCACCTTCTCCTTCTCCTTCTTCTACTTCTTCTGATTCACCCTCCAGTCTTCACCTTCTCCTTCTTCTGTTTCTTCTGCTTCACCCTCCAGACTTCACCTTCTCCTTCTCTTTCTTCTGCTTCTTCTGATTCACCCTCCAGACTTCACCTTCTCCTTCTCCTTCTTCTGATTCTTCTGATTCACCATCCAGACTTCACCTTCTCCTTCTCCTTCTTCTGCTTCTTCTGATTCACCCTCCTGACTTCACTTTCTCCTTCTCCTTCTTCTACTTCTTCTGATTCACCCTCCTGACTTCACCTTCTCCTTCTCCTTCTTTTACTTCTTCTGCTTCACCCTCCAGACTTCACCTTCTCCTTCTCCTTCTTCTACTTCTTCTGATTCACCCTCCAGACTTCACCTTCTCCTTCTCCTTCTTCTGCTTCTTCTGATTCACCCTCCAGACTTCACCTTCTCATTCTCCTTCTTCTGCTTCTTCTGCTGCGCCCTCCAGACTTCACCTTCTCCTTCTCCTTCTTCTGCTTCTTCTGCTTCACACTCCAGACTTCACCTTCTCCTTCTCCTTCTTCTGCTTCTTCTGCTGCGCCCTCCAGGCTTCACCTTCTCCTTCTCCTTCTTCTGCTTCTTCTGCTTCACCGTCCTGACTTCACCTTCTCCTTCTCCTTCTTCCACTTCTTCTGCTACACCCCCCTGACTTCACCTGCTCCTTCTCCTTCTTCTGCTTCTTCTGATTCACCCTCCTAACTTCACCTTCTCCTTCTCCTTCTTCTGCTTCTTCTGATTCACCCTCCTGACTTCACCTTCTCCTTCTCCTTCTTCTGCTTCTTCTGATTCACCCTCCAGACTTCACCTTCTCCTTCTCCTTCTTCTGCTTCTTCTGATTCACCCTCCAGACTTCACCTTCTCCTTCTCCTTCTTCTGCTTCTTCTGATTCACCCTCCAGACCTCACCTTCTCCTTCTCCTTCTTCTACTTCTTCTGATTCACCCTCCAGACTTCATCTTCTCCTTCTCCTTCTTCTGCTTCTTCTGATTCACCCTCCAGACTTCACCTTCTCCTTCTCCTTCTTCTGCTTCTTCTGATTCACCCTCCAGACTTCACCTTCTCCTTCTCCTTCTTCTACTTCTTCTGATTCACCCTCCAGACTTCACCTTCTCCTTCTCCTTCTTCTACTTCTTCTGCTTCACCCTCCAGACTTCACCTTCTCCTTCTCCTTCTTCTACTTCTTCTGATTCACCCTCCAGACTTCACCTTCTCCTTCTCCTTCTTCTGCTTCTTCTGATTCACCCTCCAGACTTAACCTTCTCCTTCTCCTTATTCTGCTTCTTCTGATTCACCCTCCAGACTTCACCTTCTCCTTCTCCTTCTTCTGCTTCTTCTGATTCACCCTCCAGACTTCACCTTCTCCTTCTCCTTCTTCTGCTTCTTCTGATTCACCCTCCAGACTTCACCTTCTCCTTCTCCTTCTTCTACTTCTTCTGATTCACCCTCCAGACTTCACCTTCTCCTTCTCCTTCTTCTGCTTTTTCTGATTCACCCTCCTGACTTCACCTTATCCTTCTCCTTCTTCGACATCTTCTGATTCACCCTCCTGACTTCACCTTCTCCTTCTCCTTCTTCTACTTCTTCTGCTTCACCCTCCAGACTTCACCTTCTCCTTCTCCTTCTTCTACTTCTTCTGATTCACCCTCCAGACTTCACCTTCTCCTTCTCCTTCTTCTACTTCTTCTGATTCACCCTCCAGACTTCACCTTCTCCTTCTCCTTCTTCTACTTCTTCTGATTCACCCTCCAGACTTCACCTTCTCCTTCTCCTTCTTCTGCTTCTTCTGATTCACCCTCCAGACTTCACCTTCTCCTCTCCTTATTCTGCTTCTTCTGAATCACCCTCCAGACTTCACCTTCTCCTTCTCCTTCTTCTGCTTCTTCTGATTCACCCTCCAGACTTCACCTTCTCCTTCTCCTTCTTCTGCTTCTTCTGATTCACCCTCCAGACTTCACCTTCTCCTTCTCCTTCTTCTACGTCTTCTGATTCACCCTCCAGACTTCACCTTCTCCATCTCCTTCTTCTGCTTCTTCTGATTCACCCTCCAGACTTCACCTTCTCCTTCTCCTTCATCTACTTCTTCTGATTCACCCTCCAGACTTCACCTTCTCCTTCTCCTTCTTCTGCTTCTTCTGATTCACCCTCCAGACTTCACCTTCTCCTTCTCCTTCTTCTGCTTCTTCTGATTCACCCTCCAGACTTCACCTTCTCCTTCTCCTTCTTCTACTTCTTCTGATTCACCCTCCAGACTTCACCTTCTCCTTCTCCTTCTTCTGCTTCTTCTGATTCACCCTCCAGACTTCACCTTCTCCTTCTCCTTCTTCTGCTTCTTCTGATTCACCCTCCAGACTTCACCTTCTCCTTCTCCTTCTTCTACTTCATCTGATTCACCCTCCAGACTTCATCTTCTCCTTCTCCTTCTTCTGCTTCTTCTGATTCACCCTCCAGACTTCACCTTCTCCTTATCCTTCGTCTACTTCTTCTGATTCACCCTCCAGACTACACCTTCTCCTTCTCCTTCTTCTACTTCTTATGATCCAGCCTCCAGACTTCACCTTCTCCTTCTCCTTCTTCTGTTTCTTCTGATTCACCCTCCAGACTTCATCTTCTCCTTCTCCTTCTTCTACTTCTTCTGATTCACCCTCCAGACTTCACCTTCTCCTTCTCCTTCTTCTCCTTCTTCTGATTCACCCTCCAGACTTCATCTTCTCCTTCTCCTTCTTCTGCTTCTTCTGATTCACCCTCCAGACTTCACCTTCTCCTTCTCCTTCTTCTGCTTCTTCTGATTCGCCTCCAGACTTCAACTTCTCCTTCTCCTTCTTCTACTTCTTCTGATTCACCCTCCAGACTTCACCTTCTCCTTCTCCTTCTTCTACTTCTTCTGATTCACCCTCCAGTCTTCACCTTCTCCTTCTTCTGTTTCTTCTGCTTCACCCTCCAGACTTCACCTTCTCCTTCTCTTTCTTCTGCTTCTTCTGATTCACCCTCCAGACTTCACCTTCTCCTTCTCCTTCTTCTGATTCTTCTGATTCACCATCCAGACTTCACCTTCTCCTTCTCCTTCTTCTGCTTCTTCTGATTCACCCTCCTGACTTCACTTTCTCCTTCTCCTTCTTCTACTTCTTCTGATTCACCCTCCTGACTTCACCTTCTCCTTCTCCTTCTTTTACTTCTTCTGCTTCACCCTCCAGACTTCACCTTCTCCTTCTCCTTCTTCTACTTCTTCTGATTCACCCTCCAGACTTCACCTTCTCCTTCTCCTTCTTCTGCTTCTTCTGATTCACCCTCCAGACTTCACCTTCTCATTCTCCTTCTTCTGCTTCTTCTGCTGCGCCCTCCAGACTTCACCTTCTCCTTCTCCTTCTTCTGCTTCTTCTGCTTCACACTCCAGACTTCACCTTCTCCTTCTCCTTCTTCTGCTTCTTCTGCTGCGCCCTCCAGGCTTCACCTTCTCCTTCTCCTTCTTCTGCTTCTTCTGCTTCACCGTCCTGACTTCACCTTCTCCTTCTCCTTCTTCCACTTCTTCTGCTACACCCCCCTGACTTCACCTGCTCCTTCTCCTTCTTCTGCTTCTTCTGATTCACCCTCCTAACTTCACCTTCTCCTTCTCCTTCTTCTGCTTCTTCTGATTCACCCTCCTGACTTCACCTTCTCCTTCTCCTTCTTCTGCTTCTTCTGATTCACCCTCCAGACTTCACCTTCTCCTTCTCCTTCTTCTGCTTCTTCTGATTCACCCTCCAGACTTCACCTTCTCCTTCTCCTTCTTCTGCTTCTTCTGATTCACCCTCCAGACCTCACCTTCTCCTTCTCCTTCTTCTACTTCTTCTGATTCACCCTCCAGACTTCATCTTCTCCTTCTCCTTCTTCTGCTTCTTCTGATTCACCCTCCAGACTTCACCTTCTCCTTCTCCTTCTTCTGCTTCTTCTGATTCACCCTCCAGACTTCACCTTCTCCTTCTCCTTCTTCTACTTCTTCTGATTCACCCTCCAGACTTCACCTTCTCCTTCTCCTTCTTCTACTTCTTCTGCTTCACCCTCCAGACTTCACCTTCTCCTTCTCCTTCTTCTACTTCTTCTGATTCACCCTCCAGACTTCACCTTCTCCTTCTCCTTCTTCTGCTTCTTCTGATTCACCCTCCAGACTTAACCTTCTCCTTCTCCTTATTCTGCTTCTTCTGATTCACCCTCCAGACTTCACCTTCTCCTTCTCCTTCTTCTGCTTCTTCTGATTCACCCTCCAGACTTCACCTTCTCCTTCTCCTTCTTCTGCTTCTTCTGATTCACCCTCCAGACTTCACCTTCTCCTTCTCCTTCTTCTACTTCTTCTGATTCACCCTCCAGACTTCACCTTCTCCTTCTCCTTCTTCTGTTTTTTCTGATTCACCCTCCTGACTTCACCTTATCCTTCTCCTTCTTCGACATCTTCTGATTCACCCTCCTGACTTCACCTTGTCCTTCTCCTTCTTCTACTTCTTCTGCTTCACCCTCCAGACTTCACCTTCTCCTTCTCCTTCTTCTACTTCTTCTGATTCACACTCCAGACTTCACCTTCTCCTTCTCCTTCTTCTACTTCTTCTGATTCACCCTCCAGACTTCACCTTCTCCTTCTCCTTCTTCTACTTCTTCTGATTCACCCTCCAGACTTCACCTTCTCCTTCTCCTTCTTCTGCTTCTTCTGATTCACCCTCCAGACTTCACCTTCTCCTCTCCTTATTCTGCTTCTTCTGAATCACCCTCCAGACTTCACCTTCTCCTTCTCCTTCTTCTGCTTCTTCTGATTCACCCTCCAGACTTCACCTTCTCCTTCTCCTTCTTCTGCTTCTTCTGATTCACCCTCCAGACTTCACCTTCTCCTTCTCCTTCTTCTACGTCTTCTGATTCACCCTCCAGACTTCACCTTCTCCATCTCCTTCTTCTGCTTCTTCTGATTCACCCTCCAGACTTCACCTTCTCCTTCTCCTTCATCTACTTCTTCTGATTCACCCTCCAGACTTCACCTTCTCCTTCTCCTTCTTCTGCTTCTTCTGATTCACCCTCCAGACTTCACCTTCTCCTTCTCCTTCTTCTGCTTCTTCTGATTCACCCTCCAGACTTCACCTTCTCCTTCTCCTTCTTCTACTTCTTCTGATTCACCCTCCAGACTTCACCTTCTCCTTCTCCTTCTTCTGCTTCTTCTGATTCACCCTCCAGACTTCACCTTCTCCTTCTCCTTCTTCTGCTTCTTCTGATTCGCCTCCAGACTTCAACTTCTCCTTCTCCTTCTTCTACTTCTTCTGATTCACCCTCCAGACTTCACCTTCTCCTTCTCCTTCTTCTACTTCTTCTGATTCACCCTCCAGTCTTCACCTTCTCCTTCTTCTGTTTCTTCTGCTTCACCCTCCAGACTTCACCTTCTCCTTCTCTTTCTTCTGCTTCTTCTGATTCACCCTCCAGACTTCACCTTCTCCTTCTCCTTCTTCTGATTCTTCTGATTCACCATCCAGACTTCACCTTCTCCTTCTCCTTCTTCTGCTTCTTCTGATTCACCCTCCTGACTTCACTTTCTCCTTCTCCTTCTTCTACTTCTTCTGATTCACCCTCCTGACTTCACCTTCTCCTTCTCCTTCTTTTACTTCTTCTGCTTCACCCTCCAGACTTCACCTTCTCCTTCTCCTTCTTCTACTTCTTCTGATTCACCCTCCAGACTTCACCTTCTCCTTCTCCTTCTTCTGCTTCTTCTGATTCACCCTCCAGACTTCACCTTCTCATTCTCCTTCTTCTGCTTCTTCTGCTGCGCCCTCCAGACTTCACCTTCTCCTTCTCCTTCTTCTGCTTCTTCTGCTTCACACTCCAGACTTCACCTTCTCCTTCTCCTTCTTCTGCTTCTTCTGCTGCGCCCTCCAGGCTTCACCTTCTCCTTCTCCTTCTTCTGCTTCTTCTGCTTCACCGTCCTGACTTCACCTTCTCCTTCTCCTTCTTCCACTTCTTCTGCTACACCCCCCTGACTTCACCTGCTCCTTCTCCTTCTTCTGCTTCTTCTGATTCACCCTCCTAACTTCACCTTCTCCTTCTCCTTCTTCTGCTTCTTCTGATTCACCCTCCTGACTTCACCTTCTCCTTCTCCTTCTTCTGCTTCTTCTGATTCACCCTCCAGACTTCACCTTCTCCTTCTCCTTCTTCTGCTTCTTCTGATTCACCCTCCAGACTTCACCTTCTCCTTCTCCTTCTTCTGCTTCTTCTGATTCACCCTCCAGACCTCACCTTCTCCTTCTCCTTCTTCTACTTCTTCTGATTCACCCTCCAGACTTCATCTTCTCCTTCTCCTTCTTCTGCTTCTTCTGATTCACCCTCCAGACTTCACCTTCTCCTTCTCCTTCTTCTGCTTCTTCTGATTCACCCTCCAGACTTCACCTTCTCCTTCTCCTTCTTCTACTTCTTCTGATTCACCCTCCAGACTTCACCTTCTCCTTCTCCTTCTTCTACTTCTTCTGCTTCACCCTCCAGACTTCACCTTCTCCTTCTCCTTCTTCTACTTCTTCTGATTCACCCTCCAGACTTCACCTTCTCCTTCTCCTTCTTCTGCTTCTTCTGATTCACCCTCCAGACTTAACCTTCTCCTTCTCCTTATTCTGCTTCTTCTGATTCACCCTCCAGACTTCACCTTCTCCTTCTCCTTCTTCTGCTTCTTCTGATTCACCCTCCAGACTTCACCTTCTCCTTCTCCTTCTTCTGCTTCTTCTGATTCACCCTCCAGACTTCACCTTCTCCTTCTCCTTCTTCTACTTCTTCTGATTCACCCTCCAGACTTCACCTTCTCCTTCTCCTTCTTCTGCTTTTTCTGATTCACCCTCCTGACTTCACCTTATCCTTCTCCTTCTTCGACATCTTCTGATTCACCCTCCTGACTTCACCTTCTCCTTCTCCTTCTTCTACTTCTTCTGCTTCACCCTCCAGACTTCACCTTCTCCTTCTCCTTCTTCTACTTCTTCTGATTCACCCTCCAGACTTCACCTTCTCCTTCTCCTTCTTCTACTTCTTCTGATTCACCCTCCAGACTTCACCTTCTCCTTCTCCTTCTTCTACTTCTTCTGATTCACCCTCCAGACTTCACCTTCTCCTTCTCCTTCTTCTGCTTCTTCTGATTCACCCTCCAGACTTCACCTTCTCCTCTCCTTATTCTGCTTCTTCTGAATCACCCTCCAGACTTCACCTTCTCCTTCTCCTTCTTCTGCTTCTTCTGATTCACCCTCCAGACTTCACCTTCTCCTTCTCCTTCTTCTGCTTCTTCTGATTCACCCTCCAGACTTCACCTTCTCCTTCTCCTTCTTCTACGTCTTCTGATTCACCCTCCAGACTTCACCTTCTCCATCTCCTTCTTCTGCTTCTTCTGATTCACCCTCCAGACTTCACCTTCTCCTTCTCCTTCATCTACTTCTTCTGATTCACCCTCCAGACTTCACCTTCTCCTTCTCCTTCTTCTGCTTCTTCTGATTCACCCTCCAGACTTCACCTTCTCCTTCTCCTTCTTCTGCTTCTTCTGATTCACCCTCCAGACTTCACCTTCTCCTTCTCCTTCTTCTACTTCTTCTGATTCACCCTCCAGACTTCACCTTCTCCTTCTCCTTCTTCTGCTTCTTCTGATTCACCCTCCAGACTTCACCTTCTCCTTCTCCTTCGTCTACTTCTTCTGATTCACCCTCCAGACTACACCTTCTCCTTCTCCTTCTTCTACTTCTTCTGATTCACCCTCCAGACTTCACCTTCTCCTTCCCCTTATTCTGTTTCTTCTGATTCACCCTCCAGACTTCATCTTCTCCTTCTCCTTCTTCTACTTCTTCTGATTCACCCTCCAGACTTCACCTTCTCCTTCTCCTTCTTCTACTTCTTCTGATTCACCCTCCAGACTTCATCTTCTCCTTCTCCTTCTTCTGCTTCTTCTGATTCACCCTCCAGGCTTCACCTTCTCCTTCTCCTTCTTCTGCTTCTTCTGATTCACCCTCCAGACTTCAACTTCTCCTTCTCCTTCTTCTACTTCTTCTGATTCACCCTCCAGACTTCACCTTCTCCTTCTCCTTCTTCTACTTCTTCTGATTCACCCTCCAGTCTTCACCTTCTCCTTCTCCTTCTTCTGTTTCTTCTGCTTCACCCTCCAGACTTCACCTTCTCCTTCTCTTTCTTCTGCTTCTTCTGATTCACCCTCCAGACTTCACCTTCTCCTTCTCCTTCTTCTGATTCTTCTGATTCACCCTCCAGACTTCACCTTCTCCTTCTCCTTCTTCTGCTTCTTCTCATTCACCCTCCTGACTTCACCTTCTCCTTCTCCTTCTTCTACTTCTTCTGATTCACCCTCCTGACTTCACCTTCTCCTTCTCCTTCTTCTACTTCTTCTGCTTCACACTCCACACTTCACCTTCTCCTTCTCCTTCTTCTACTTCTTCTGATTCATCCTCCAGACTTCACCTTCTCCTTCTCCTTCTTCTGCTTCTTCTGATTCACCCTCCAGACTTCACCTTCTCCTTCTCCTTCTTCTGCTTCTTCTGATTCACCCTCCAGACTTCACCTTCTCCTTCTCCTTCTTCTGCTTCTTCTGATTCACCCTCCAGACCTCACCTTCTCCTTCTCCTTCTTCTACTTCTTCTGATTCACCCTCCAGACTTCATCTTCTCCTTCTCCTTCTTCTGCTTCTTCTGATTCACCCTCCAGACTTCACCTTCTCCTTCTCCTTCTTCTGCTTCTTCTGATTCACCCTCCAGACTTCACCTTCTCCTTCTCCTTCTTCTACTTCTTCTGATTCACCCTCCAGACTTCACCTTCTCCTTCTCCTTCTTCTACTTCTTCTGCTTCACCCTCCAGACTTCACCTTCTCCTTCTCCTTCTTCTACTTCTTCTGATTCACCCTCCAGACTTCACCTTCTCCTTCTCCTTCTTCTGCTTCTTCTGATTCACCCTCCAGACTTAACCTTCTCCTTCTCCTTATTCTGCTTCTTCTGATTCACCCTCCAGACTTCACCTTCTCCTTCTCCTTCTTCTGCTTCTTCTGATTCACCCTCCAGACTTTACCTTCTCCTTCTCCTTCTTCTGCTTCTTCTGATTCACCCTCCAGACTTCACCTTCTCCTTCTCCTTCATCTACTTCTTCTGATTCACCCTCCAGACTTCACCTTCTCCTTCTCCTTCTTCTGCTTCTTCTGATTCACCCTCCAGACTTCACCTTCTCCTTCTCCTTCTTCTGCTTCTTCTGATTCACCCTCCAGACTTCACCTTCTCCTTCTCCTTCTTCTACTTCTTCTGATTCACCCTCCAGACTTCACCTTCTCCTTCTCCTTCTTCTGCTTCTTCTGATTCACCCTCCAGACTTCACCTTCTCCTTCTCCTTCTTCTACTTCTTCTGATTCACCCTCCAGACTTCACCTTCTCCTTCTCCTTCTTCTACTTCTTCTGATTCACCCTCCAGACTTCACCTTCTCCTTCTCCTTCTTCTACTTCTTCTGATTCACCCTCCAGACTTCACCTTCTCCTTCTCCTTCTTCTGCTTCTTCTGATTCACCCTCCAGACTTCACCTTCTCCTTCTCCTTATTCTGCTTCTTCTGAATCACCCTCCAGACTTCACCTTCTCCTTCTCCTTCTTCTGCTTCTTCTGATTCACCCTCCAGACTTCACCTTCTCCTTCTCCTTCTTCTGCTTCTTCTGATTCACCCTCCAGACTTCACCTTCTCCTTCTCCTTCTTCTACGTCTTCTGATTCACCCTCCAGACTTCACCTTCTCCATCTCCTTCTTCTGCTTCTTCTGATTCACCCTCCAGACTTCACCTTCTCCTTCTCCTTCATCTACTTCTTCTGATTCACCCTCCAGACTTCACCTTCTCCTTCTCCTTCTTCTGCTTCTTCTGATTCACCCTCCAGACTTCACCTTCTCCTTCTCCTTCTTCTGCTTCTTCTGATTCACCCTCCAGACTTCACCTTCTCCTTCTCCTTCTTCTACTTCTTCTGATTCACCCTCCAGACTTCATCTTCTCCTTCTCCTTCTTCTACTTCTTCTGATTCACCCTCCAGACTTCACCTTCTCCTTCTCCTTCTTCTACTTCTTCTGATTCACCCTCCAGACTTCACCTTCTCCTTCTCCTTCTTCTGCTTCTTCTGATTCACCCTCCAGACTTCACCTTCTCCTTCTCCTTCTTCTGCTTCTTCTGATTCACCCTCCAGACTTCAACTTCTCCTTCTCCTTCTTCTACTTCTTCTGATTCACCCTCCAGACTTCACCTTCTCCTTCTCCTTCTTCTGCTTCTTCTGATTCACCCTCCAGACTTCACCTTCTCCTTCTCCTTCGTCTACTTCTTCTGATTCACCCTCCAGACTACACCTTCTCCTTCTCCTTCTTCTACTTCTTCTGATTCACCCTCCAGACTTCACCTTCTCCTTCCCCTTATTCTGTTTCTTCTGATTCACCCTCCAGACTTCATCTTCTCCTTCTCCTTCTTCTACTTCTTCTGATTCACCCTCCAGACTTCACCTTCTCCTTCTCCTTCTTCTACTTCTTCTGATTCACCCTCCAGACTTCATCTTCTCCTTCTCCTTCTTCTGCTTCTTCTGATTCACCCACCAGACTTCACCTTCTCCTTCTCCTTCTTCTGCTTCTTCTGATTCACCCTCCAGACTTCAACTTCTCCTTCTCCTTCTTCTACTTCTTCTGATTCACCCTCCAGACTTCACCTTCTCCTTCTCCTTCTTCTACTTCTTCTGATTCACCCTCCAGTCTTCACCTTCTCCTTCTCCTTCTTCTGTTTCTTCTGCTTCACCCTCCAGACTTCACCTTCTCCTTCTCTTTCTTCTGATTCTTCTGATTCACCCTCCAGACTTCACCATCTCCTTCTCCTTCTTCTGATTCTTCTGATTCACCCTCCAGACTTCACCTTCTCCTTCTCCTTCTTCTGCTTCTTCTCATTCACCCTCCTGACTTCACCTTCTCCTTCTCCTTCTTCTACTTCTTCTGATTCACCCTCCTGACTTCACCTTCTCCTTCTCCTTCTTCTACTTCTTCTGCTTCACCCTCCACACTTCACCTTCTCCTTCTCCTTCTTCTACTTCTTCTGATTCATCCTCCAGACTTCACCTTCTCCTTCTCCTTCTTCTGCTTCTTCTGATTCACCCTCCAGACTTCACCTTCTCCTTCTCCTTCTTCTGCTTCTTCTGATTCACCCTCCAGACTTCACCTTCTCCTTCTCCTTCTTCTGCTTCTTCTGATTCACCCTCCAGACCTCACCTTCTCCTTCTCCTTCTTCTACTTCTTCTGATTCACCCTCCAGACTTCATCTTCTCCTTCTCCTTCTTCTGCTTCTTCTGATTCACCCTCCAGACTTCACCTTCTCCTTCTCCTTCTTCTGCTTCTTCTGATTCATCCTCCAGACTTCACCTTCTCCTTCTCCTTCTTCTACTTCTTCTGATTCACCCTCCAGACTTCACCTTCTCCTTCTCCTTCTTCTACTTCTTCTGCTTCACCCTCCAGACTTCACCTTCTCCTTCTCCTTCTTCTACTTCTTCTGATTCACCCTCCAGACTTCACCTTCTCCTTCTCCTTCTTCTGCTTCTTCTGATTCACCCTCCAGACTTAACCTTCTCCTTCTCCTTATTCTGCTTCTTCTGATTCACCCTCCAGACTTCACCTTCTCCTTCTCCTTCTTCTGCTTCTTCTGATTCACCCTCCAGACTTTACCTTCTCCTTCTCCTTCTTCTGCTTCTTCTGATTCACCCTCCAGACTTCACCTTCTCCTTCTCCTTCTTCTACTTCTTCTGATTCACCCTCCAGACTTCACCTTCTCCTTCTCCTTCTTCTGCTTTTTCTGATTCACCCTCCTGACTTCACCTTATCCTTCTCCTTCTTCGACATCTTCTGATTCACCCTCCTGACTTCACCTTCTCCTTCTCCTTCTTCTACTTCTTCTGCTTCACCCTCCAGACTTCACCTTCTCCTTCTCCTTCTTCTACTTCTTCTGATTCACCCTCCAGACTTCACCTTCTCCTTCTCCTTCTTCTGATTCTTCTGATTCACCCTCCAGACTTCACCTTCTCCTTCTCCTTCTTCTGCTTCTTCTGATTCACCCTCCAGACTTCACCTTCTCCTTCTCCTTATTCTGCTTCTTCTGAATCACCCTCCAGACTTCACCTTCTCCTTCTCCTTCTTCTGCTTCTTCTGATTCACCCTCCAGACTTCAACTTCTCCTTCTCCTTCTTCTGATTCTTCTGATTCACCCTCCAGACTTCACCTTCTCCTTCTCCTTCTTCTACGTCTTCTGATTCACCCTCCAGACTTCACCTTCTCCATCTCCTTCTTCTGCTTCTTCTGATTCACCCTCCAGACTTCACCTTCTCCTTCTCCTTCATCTACTCCTTCTGATTCACCCTCCAGACTTCACCTTCTCCTTCTCCTTCTTCTGCTTCTTCTGATTCACCCTCCAGACTTCACCTTCTCCTTCTCCTTCTTCTGCTTCTTCTGATTAACCCTCCAGACTTAACCTTCTCCTTCTCCTTCTTCTACTTCTTCTGATTCACCCTCCAGACTTCACCTTCTCCTTCTCCTTCTTCTGCTTCTTCTGGTTCACCCTCCAGACTTCACCTTCTCCTTCTCCTTCGTCTACTTCTGATTCACCCTCCAGACTACACCTTCTCCTTCTCCTTCTTCTACTTCTTCTGATTCACCCTCCAGACTTCACCTTCTCCTTCTCCTTATTCTGTTTCTTCTGATTCACCCTCCAGACTTCATCTTCTCCTTCTCCTTCTTCTACTTCTTCTGATTCACCCTCCAGACTTCACCTTCTCCTTCTCCTTCTTCTACTTCTTCTGATTCACCCTCCAGACTTCATCTTCTCCTTCTCCTTCTTCTGCTTCTTCTGATTCACCCTCCAGACTTCACCTTCTCCTTCTCCTTCTTCTGCTTCTTCTGATTCACCCTCCAGACTACAACTTCTCCTTCTCCTTCTTCTACTTCTTCTGATTCACCCTCCAGACTTCACCTTCTCCTTCTCCTTCTTCTACTTCTTCTGATTCACCCTCCAGTCTTCACCTTCTCCTTCTCCTTCTTCTGTTTCTTCTGCTTCACACTCCAGACTTCACCTTCTCCTTCTCTTTCTTCTGCTTCTTCTGATTCACCCTCCAGACTTCACCTTCTCCTTCTCCTTCTTCTGATTCTTCTGATTCACCCTCCAGACTTCACCTTCTCCTTCTCCTTCTTCTGCTTCTTCTGATTCACCCTCCTGACTTCACCTTCTCCTTCTCCTTCTTCTACTTCTTCTGATTCACCCTCCTGACTTCACCTTCTCCTTCTTCTTCTTCTACTTCTTCTGATTCACCCTCCAGACTTCACCTTCTCCTTCTCCTTCTTCGACTTCTTCTGATTCACCCTCCAGACTTCACCTTCTCCTTCTCCTTCTTCTGCTTCTTCTGATTCACCCTCCTGACTTCACCTTCTCCTTCTCCTTCTTCTACATCTTCTGATTCACCCTCCTGACTTCACCTTCTCCTTCTCCTTCTTCTACTTCTTCTGCTTCACCCTCCAGACTTCAACTTCTCCTTCTCCTTCTTCTACTTCTTCTGATTCACCCTCCAGACTTCACCTTCTCCTTCTCCTTCTTCTGCTTCTTCTGATTCACCCTCCAGACTTCACCTTCTCCTTCTCCTTCTTCTGCTTCTTCTGATTCACCCTCCAGACTTCACCTTCTCCTTCTCCTTCTTCTACTTCATCTGATTCACCCTCCAGACTTCATCTTCTCCTTCTCCTTCTTCTGCTTCTTCTGATTCACCCTCCAGACTTCACCTTCTCCTTATCCTTCGTCTACTTCTTCTGATTCACCCTCCAGACTACACCTTCTCCTTCTCCTTCTTCTACTTCTTCTGATCCAGCCTCCAGACTTCACCTTCTCCTTCTCCTTCTTCTGTTTCTTCTGATTCACCCTCCAGACTTCATCTTCTCCTTCTCCTTCTTCTACTTCTTCTGATTCACCCTCCAGACTTCACCTTCTCCTTCTCCTTCTTCTCCTTCTTCTGATTCACCCTCCAGACTTCATCTTCTCCTTCTCCTTCTTCTGCTTCTTCTGATTCACCCTCCAGACTTCACCTTCTCCTTCTCCTTCTTCTGCTTCTTCTGATTCGCCTCCAGACTTCAACTTCTCCTTCTCCTTCTTCTACTTCTTCTGATTCACCCTCCAGACTTCACCTTCTCCTTCTCCTTCTTCTACTTCTTCTGATTCACCCTCCAGTCTTCACCTTCTCCTTCTTCTGTTTCTTCTGCTTCACCCTCCAGACTTCACCTTCTCCTTCTCTTTCTTCTGCTTCTTCTGATTCACCCTCCAGACTTCACCTTCTCCTTCTCCTTCTTCTGATTCTTCTGATTCACCATCCAGACTTCACCTTCTCCTTCTCCTTCTTCTGCTTCTTCTGATTCACCCTCCTGACTTCACTTTCTCCTTCTCCTTCTTCTACTTCTTCTGATTCACCCTCCTGACTTCACCTTCTCCTTCTCCTTCTTTTACTTCTTCTGCTTCACCCTCCAGACTTCACCTTCTCCTTCTCCTTCTTCTACTTCTTCTGATTCACCCTCCAGACTTCACCTTCTCCTTCTCCTTCTTCTGCTTCTTCTGATTCACCCTCCAGACTTCACCTTCTCATTCTCCTTCTTCTGCTTCTTCTGCTGCGCCCTCCAGACTTCACCTTCTCCTTCTCCTTCTTCTGCTTCTTCTGCTTCACACTCCAGACTTCACCTTCTCCTTCTCCTTCTTCTGCTTCTTCTGCTGCGCCCTCCAGGCTTCACCTTCTCCTTCTCCTTCTTCTGCTTCTTCTGCTTCACCGTCCTGACTTCACCTTCTCCTTCTCCTTCTTCCACTTCTTCTGCTACACCCCCCTGACTTCACCTGCTCCTTCTCCTTCTTCTGCTTCTTCTGATTCACCCTCCTAACTTCACCTTCTCCTTCTCCTTCTTCTGCTTCTTCTGATTCACCCTCCTGACTTCACCTTCTCCTTCTCCTTCTTCTGCTTCTTCTGATTCACCCTCCAGACTTCACCTTCTCCTTCTCCTTCTTCTGCTTCTTCTGATTCACCCTCCAGACTTCACCTTCTCCTTCTCCTTCTTCTGCTTCTTCTGATTCACCCTCCAGACCTCACCTTCTCCTTCTCCTTCTTCTACTTCTTCTGATTCACCCTCCAGACTTCATCTTCTCCTTCTCCTTCTTCTGCTTCTTCTGATTCACCCTCCAGACTTCACCTTCTCCTTCTCCTTCTTCTGCTTCTTCTGATTCACCCTCCAGACTTCACCTTCTCCTTCTCCTTCTTCTACTTCTTCTGATTCACCCTCCAGACTTCACCTTCTCCTTCTCCTTCTTCTACTTCTTCTGCTTCACCCTCCAGACTTCACCTTCTCCTTCTCCTTCTTCTACTTCTTCTGATTCACCCTCCAGACTTCACCTTCTCCTTCTCCTTCTTCTGCTTCTTCTGATTCACCCTCCAGACTTAACCTTCTCCTTCTCCTTATTCTGCTTCTTCTGATTCACCCTCCAGACTTCACCTTCTCCTTCTCCTTCTTCTGCTTCTTCTGATTCACCCTCCAGACTTCACCTTCTCCTTCTCCTTCTTCTGCTTCTTCTGATTCACCCTCCAGACTTCACCTTCTCCTTCTCCTTCTTCTACTTCTTCTGATTCACCCTCCAGACTTCACCTTCTCCTTCTCCTTCTTCTGCTTTTTCTGATTCACCCTCCTGACTTCACCTTATCCTTCTCCTTCTTCGACATCTTCTGATTCACCCTCCTGACTTCACCTTCTCCTTCTCCTTCTTCTACTTCTTCTGCTTCATCCTCCAGACTTCACCTTCTCCTTCTCCTTCTTCTACTTCTTCTGATTCACCCTCCAGACTTCACCTTCTCCTTCTCCTTCTTCTACTTCTTCTGATTCACCCTCCAGACTTCACCTTCTCCTTCTCCTTCTTCTACTTCTTCTGATTCACCCTCCAGACTTCACCTTCTCCTTCTCCTTCTTCTGCTTCTTCTGATTCACCCTCCAGACTTCACCTTCTCCTCTCCTTATTCTGCTTCTTCTGAATCACCCTCCAGACTTCACCTTCTCCTTCTCCTTCTTCTGCTTCTTCTGATTCACCCTCCAGACTTCACCTTCTCCTTCTCCTTCTTCTGCTTCTTCTGATTCACCCTCCAGACTTCACCTTCTCCTTCTCCTTCTTCTACGTCTTCTGATTCACCCTCCAGACTTCACCTTCTCCATCTCCTTCTTCTGCTTCTTCTGATTCACCCTCCAGACTTCACCTTCTCCTTCTCCTTCATCTACTTCTTCTGATTCACCCTCCAGACTTCACCTTCTCCTTCTCCTTCTTCTGCTTCTTCTGATTCACCCTCCAGACTTCACCTTCTCCTTCTCCTTCTTCTGCTTCTTCTGATTCACCCTCCAGACTTCACCTTCTCCTTCTCCTTCTTCTACTTCTTCTGATTCACCCTCCAGACTTCACCTTCTCCTTCTCCTTCTTCTGCTTCTTCTGATTCACCCTCCAGACTTCACCTTCTCCTTCTCCTTCGTCTACTTCTTCTGATTCACCCTCCAGACTACACCTTCTCCTTCTCCTTCTTCTACTTCTTCTGATTCACCCTCCAGACTTCACCTTCTCCTTCCCCTTATTCTGTTTCTTCTGATTCACCCTCCAGACTTCATCTTCTCCTTCTCCTTCTTCTACTTCTTCTGATTCACCCTCCAGACTTCACCTTCTCCTTCTCCTTCTTCTACTTCTTCTGATTCACCCTCCAGACTTCATCTTCTCCTTCTCCTTCTTCTGCTTCTTCTGATTCACCCTCCAGACTTCACCTTCTCCTTCTCCTTCTTCTGCTTCTTCTGATTCACCCTCCAGACTTCAACTTCTCCTTCTCCTTCTTCTACTTCTCCTGATTCACCCTCCAGACTTCACCTTCTCCTTCTCCTTCTTCTACTTCTTCTGATTCACCCTCCAGTCTTCACCTTCTCCTTCTCCTTCTTCTGTTTCTTCTGCTTCACCCTCCAGACTTCACCTTCTCCTTCTCTTTCTTCTGCTTCTTCTGATTCACCCTCCAGACTTCACCTTCTCCTTCTCCTTCTTCTGATTCTTCTGATTCACCCTCCAGACTTCACCTTCTCCTTCTCCTTCTTCTGCTTCTTCTCATTCACCCTCCTGACTTCACCTTCTCCTTCTCCTTCTTCTACTTCTTCTGATTCACCCTCCTGACTTCACCTTCTCCTTCTCCTTCTTCTACTTCTTCTGCTTCACACTCCACACTTCACCTTCTCCTTCTCCTTCTTCTACTTCTTCTGATTCATCCTCCAGACTTCACCTTCTCCTTCTCCTTCTTCTGCTTCTTCTGATTCACCCTCCAGACTTCACCTTCTCCTTCTCCTTCTTCTGCTTCTTCTGATTCACCCTCCAGACTTCACCTTCTCCTTCTCCTTCTTCTGCTTCTTCTGATTCACCCTCCAGACCTCACCTTCTCCTTCTCCTTCTTCTACTTCTTCTGATTCACCCTCCAGACTTCATCTTCTCCTTCTCCTTCTTCTGCTTCTTCTGATTCACCCTCCAGACTTCACCTTCTCCTTCTCCTTCTTCTGCTTCTTCTGATTCACCCTCCAGACTTCACCTTCTCCTTCTCCTTCTTCTACTTCTTCTGATTCACCCTCCAGACTTCACCTTCTCCTTCTCCTTCTTCTACTTCTTCTGCTTCACCCTCCAGACTTCACCTTCTCCTTCTCCTTCTTCTACTTCTTCTGATTCACCCTCCAGACTTCACCTTCTCCTTCTCCTTCTTCTGCTTCTTCTGATTCACCCTCGAGACTTAACCTTCTCCTTCTCCTTATTCTGCTTCTTCTGATTCACCCTCCAGACTTCACCTTCTCCTTCTCCTTCTTCTGCTTCTTCTGATTCACCCTCCAGACTTTACCTTCTCCTTCTCCTTCTTCTGCTTCTTCTGATTCACCCTCCAGACTTCACCTTCTCCTTCTCCTTCTTCTACTTCTTCTGATTCACCCTCCAGACTTCACCTTCTCCTTCTCCTTCTTCTGCTTTTTCTGATTCACCCTCCTGACTTCACCTTATCCTTCTCCTTCTTCGACATCTTCTGATTCACCCTCCTGACTTCACCTTCTCCTTCTCCTTCTTCTACTTCTTCTGCTTCACCCTCCAGACTTCACCTTCTCCTTCTCCTTCTTCTACTTCTTCTGATTCACCCTCCAGACTTCACCTTCTCCTTCTCCTTCTTTTACTTCTTCTGATTCACCCTCCAGACTTCACCTTCTCCTTCTCCTTCTTCTACTTCTTCTGATTCACCCTCCAGACTTCGCCTTCTCCTTCTCCTTCTTCTGCTTCTTCTGATTCACCCTCCAGACTTCACCTTCTCCTTCTCCTTATTCTGCTTCTTCTGAATCACCCTCCAGACTTCACCTTCTCCTTCTCCTTCTTCTGCTTCTTCTGATTCACCCTCCAGACTTCACCTTCTCCTTCTCCTTCTTCTGATTCTTCTGATTCACCCTCCAGACTTCACCTTCTCCTTCTCCTTCTTCTACGTCTTCTGATTCACCCTCCAGACTTCACCTTCTCCATCTCCTTCTTCTGCTTCTTCTGATTCACCCTCCAGACTTCACCTTCTCCTTCTCCTTCATCTACTTCTTCTGATTCACCCTCCAGACTTCACCTTCTCCTTCTCCTTCTTCTGCTTCTTCTGATTCACCCTCCAGACTTCACCTTCTCCTTCTCCTTCTTCTGCTTCTTCTGATTAACCCTCCAGACTTAACCTTCTCCTTCTCCTTCTTCTACTTCTTCTGATTCACCCTCCAGACTTCACCTTCTCCTTCTCCTTCTTCTGCTTCTTCTGATTCACCCTCCAGACTTCACCTTCTCCTTCTCCTTCTTCTGCTTCTTCTGATTCACCCTCCAGACTTCACCTTCTCCTTCTCCTTCTTCTGCTTCTTCTGATTCACCCTCCATACTTCACCTTCTCCTTCTTCTACTTCTTCTGATTCACCCTCCAGACTTCACCTTCTCCTTCTCCTTCTTCTGCTTCTTCTGATTCACCCTCCAGACTTCACCTTCTCCTTCTCCTTCGTCTACTTCTTCTGATTCACCCTCCAGACTACACCTTCTCCTTCTCCTTCTTCTACTTCTTCTGATTCACCCTCCAGACTTCACCTTCTCCTTCTCCTTCTTCTGCTTCTTCTGATTCACCCTCCAGACTTCACCTTCTCCTTCTCCTTCGTCTACTTCTGATTCACCCTCCAGACTACACCTTCTCCTTCTCCTTCTTCTACTTCTTCTGATTCACCCTCCAGACTTCACCTTCTCCTTCTCCTTATTCTGTTTCTTCTGATTCACCCTCCAGACTTCATCTTCTCCTTCTCCTTCTTCTACTTCTTCTGATTCACCCTCCAGACTTCACCTTCTCCTTCTCCTTCTTCTACTTCTTCTGATTCACCCTCCAGACTTCATCTTCTCCTTCTCCTTCTTCTGCTTCTTCTGATTCACCCTCCAGACTTCACCTTCTCCTTCTCCTTCTTCTGCTTCTTCTGATTCACCCTCCAGACTACAACTTCTCCTTCTCCTTCTTCTACTTCTTCTGATTCACCCTCCAGACTTCACCTTCTCCTTCTCCTTCTTCTACTTCTTCTGATTCACCCTCCAGACTTCATCTTCTCCTTCTCCTTCTTCTGCTTCTTCTGATTCACCCTCCTGACTTCACCTTCTCCTTCTCCTTCTTCTGCTTCTTCTGATTCACCCTCCAGACTTCACCTTCTCCTTCTCCTTCGTCTACTTCTGATTCACCCTCCAGACTACACCTTCTCCTTCTCCTTCTTCTACTTCTTCTGATTCACCCTCCAGACTTCACCTTCTCCTTCTACTTATTCTGTTTCTTCTGATTCACCCTCCAGACTTCATCTTCTCCTTCTCCTTCTTCTACTTCTTCTGATTCACCCTCCAGACTTCACCTTCTCCTTCTCCTTCTTCTACTTCTTCTGATTCACCCTCCAGACTTCATCTTCTCCTTCTCCTTCTTCTGCTTCTTCTGATTCACCCTCCAGACTTCACCTTCTCCTTCTCCTTCTTCTGCTTCTTCTGATTCACCCTCCAGACTACAACTTCTCCTTCTCCTTCTTCTACTTCTTCTGATTCACCCTCCAGACTTCACCTTCTCCTTCTCCTTCTTCTACTTCTTCTGATTCACCCTCCAGTCTTCACCTTCTCCTTCTCCTTCTTCTGTTTCTTCTGCTTCACCCTCCAGACTTCACCTTCTCCTTCTCTTTCTTCTGCTTCTTCTGATTCACCCTCCAGACTTCACCTTCTCCTTCTCCTTCTTCTGATTCTTCTGATTCACCCTCCAGACTTCACCTTCTCCTTCTCCTTCTTCTGCTTCTTCTGATTCACCCTCCTGACTTCACCTTCTCCTTCTCCTTCTTCTACTTCTTCTGATTCACCCTCCTGACTTCACCTTCTCCTTCTTCTTCTTCTACTTCTTCTGCTTCACCCTCCAGACTTCACCTTCTCCTTCTCCTTCTTTTACTTCTTCTGATTCATCCTCCAGACTTCACCTTCTCCTTCTCCTTCTTCTGCTTCTTCTGATTCATCCTCCAGAATTCACCTTCTCCTTCTCCTTATTCTGCTTCTTCTGATTCACCCTCCAGACTTCACCTTCTCCTTCTCCTTATTCTGCTTCTTTTGATTCACCCTCCAGACTTCACCTTCTCCTTCTCCTTCCTCTGCTTCTTCTGATTCACCCTCCAGACTTCACCTTCTCCTTCTCCTTCTTCTGATTCTTCTGATTCACCCTCCAGACTTCACCTTCTCCTTCTCCATCTTCTGCTTCTTCTGATTCACCCTCCTGACTTCACCTTCTCCTTCTCCTTCTTCTACTTCTTCTGATTCACCCTCCTGACTTCACCTTCTCCTTCTCCATCTTCTACTTCTTCTGCTTCACCCTCCAGACTTCAACTTCTCCTTCTCCTTCTTCTACTTCTTCTGATTCACCCTCCAGACTTCACCTTCTCCTTCTCCTTCTTCTGCTTCTTCTGATTCACCCTCCAGACTTAACCTTCTCCTTCTCCTTCTTCTGCTTCTTCTGATTCACCCTCCAGACTTCACCTTCTCCTTCTCCTTCTTCTACTTCTTCTGATTCACCCTCCAGACTTCACCTTCTCCTTCTCCTTCTTCTGCTTCTTCTGATTCACCCTCCAGACTTCACCTTCTCCTTCTCCTTCGTCTACTTCTTCTGATTCACCCTCCAGACTACACCTTCTCCTTCTCCTTCTTCTACTTCTTCTGATTCACCCTCCAGACTTCACCTTCTCCTTCTCCTTCTTCTGTTTCTTCTAATTCACCCTCCAGACTTCATCTTCTCCTTCTCCTTCTTCTACTTCTTCTGATTCACACTCCAGACTTCACCTTCTCCTTCTCCTTCTTCTACTTCTTCTGATACACCCTCCAGACTTCATCTTCTCCTTCTCCTTCTTCTGCTTCTTCTGATTCACCCTCCAGACTTCACCTTCTCCTTCTCCTTCTTCTGCTTCCTCTGATTCACCCTCCAGACTTCAACTTCTCCTTCTCCTTCTTCTACTTCTTCTGATTCACCCTCCAGACTTCAACTTCTCCTTCTCCTTCTTCTACTTCTTCTGATACACCCTCCAGTCTTCACCTTCTCCTTCTCCTTCTTCTGTTTCTTCTGCTTCACCCTCCAGACTTCACCTTCTCCTTCTCTTTCTTCTGCTTCTTCTGATTCACCCTCCAGACTTCACCTTCTCCTTCTCCTTCTTCTGATTCTTCTGATTCACCCTCCAGACTTCACCTTCTCCTTCTCCTTCTTCTGCTTCTTCTGATTCACCCTCCTGACTTCACCTTCTCCTTCTCCTTCTTCTACTTCTTCTGATTCATCCTCCTGACTTCACCTTCTCCTTCTCCTTCTTCTACTTCTTCTGCTTCACCCTCCAGACTTCACCTTCTCCTTCTCCTTCTTCTACTTCTTCTGATTCACCCTCCAGACTTCACCTTCTCCTTCTCCTTCTTCTGCTTCTTCTGATTCACCCTCCAGACTTCACCTTCTCATTCTCCTTCTTCTGCTTCTTCTGCTGCGCCCTCCAGACTTCACCTTCTCCTTCTCCTTCTTCTGCTTCTTCTGCTTCACACTCCAGACTTCACCTTCTCCTTCTCCTTCTTTTGCTTCTTCTGCTGCGCCCTCCAGGCTTCACCTTCTCCTTCTTCTGCTTCTTCTGCTTCACCGTCCTGACTTCACCTTCTCCTTCTCCTTCTTCTACTTCTTCTGCTACACCCCCCTGACTTCACCTGCTCCTTCTCCTTTTTCTGCTTCTTCTGATTCACCCTCCTAACTTCACCTTCTCCTTCTCCTTCTTCTGCTTCTTCTGATTCACCCTCCTGACTTCACCTTCTCCTTCTCCTTCTTCTGCTTCTTCTGATTCACCCTCCAGACTTCACCTTCTCCTTCTCCTTCTTCTGCTTCTTCTGATTCACCCTCCAGACTTCACCTTCTCCTTCTCCTTCTTCTGCTTCTTCTGATTCACCCTCCAGACCTCACCTTCTCCTTCTCCTTCTTCTACTTCTTCTGATTCACCCTCCAGACTTCATCTTCTCCTTCTCCTTCTTCTGCTTCTTCTGATTCACCCTCCAGACTTCACCTTCTCCTTCTGCTTCTTCTGCTTCTTCTGATTCACCCTCCAGACTTCACCTTCTCCTTCTCCTTCTTCTACTTCTTCTGATTCACCCTCCAGACTTCACCTTCTCCTTCTCCTTCTTCTACTTATTCTGTTTCACCCTCCAGTCTTCACCTTCTCCTTCTCCTTCTTCTGTTTCTTCTGCTTCACCCTCCAGACTTCACCTTCTCCTTCTCTTTCTTATGCTTCTTCTGCTTCACCCTCCAGACTTCACCTTCTCCTTCTCCTTCTTCTGATTCTTCTGATTCACCCTCCAGACTTCACCTTCTCTATCTCCTTCTTCTGCTTCTTCTGATTCACCCTCCTGACTTCACCTTCTCCTTCTCCTTCTTCTACTTCTTCTGATTCACCCTCCTGACTTCACCTTCTCCATCTCCTTCTTCTACTTCTTCTGCTTCACCCTCCAGACTTCACCTTCTGCTTCTCCTTCTTCTACTTCTTCTGATTCACCCTCCAGACTTCACCTTCTCCTTCTTCTGCTTCTTCTGATTCACCCTCCAGACTTCACCTTCTCCTTCTCCTTATTCTGCTTCTTCTGATTCACCCTCCAGACTTCACCTTCTCCTTCTCCTTCTTCTGCTTCTTCTGATTCACCCTCCAGACTTCACCTTCTCCTTCTCCTTCTTCTGCTTCTTCTGATTCACTCTCCAGACTTCACCTTCTCCTTCTCCTTCTTCTACTTCTTCTGATTCACCCTCCAGACTTCACCTTCTCCTTCTCCTTCTTCTGCTTCTTCTGATTCACCCTCCTGACTTCACCTTCTCCTTCTCCTTCTTCTACATCTTCTGATTCACCCTCCTGACTTCACCTTCTCCTTCTCCTTCTTCTACATCTTCTGCTTCATCCTCCAGACTTCACCTTCTCCTTCTCCTTCTTCTACTTCTTCTGATTCACCCTCGAGACTTCACCTTCTCCTTCTCCTTATTCTGTTTCTTCTGATTCACCCTCCAGACTTCATCTTCTCCTTCTCCTTCTTCTACTTCTTCTGATTCACCCTCCAGACTTCACCTTCTCCTTCTCCTTCTTCTACTTCTTCTGATTCACCCTCCAGACTTCATCTTCTCCTTCTCCTTCTTCTGCTTCTTCTGATTCACCCTCCAGACTTCACCTTCTCCTTCTCCTTCTTCTGCTTCTTCTGATTCACCCTCCAGACTTCAACTTCTCCTTCTCCTTCTTCTACTTCTTCTGATTCACCCTCCAGACTTCACCTTC
Source organism: Somniosus microcephalus (assembly GCF_052327205.1). NCBI lineage: Eukaryota > Metazoa > Chordata > Chondrichthyes > Squaliformes > Somniosidae > Somniosus > Somniosus microcephalus. Next base: position 377,096 of record NW_028225215.1, read on the forward strand.
TCCTTCTCCTTCTTCTACTTCTTCTGATTCACCCTCCAGTCTTCACCTTCTCCTTCTCCTTCTTCTGTTTCTTCTGCTTCACCCTCCAGACTTCACCTTCTCCTTCTCTTTCTTCTGCTTCTTCTGATTCACCCTCCAGACTTCACCTTCTCCTTCTCCTTCTTCTGATTCTTCTGATTCACCCTCCAGACTTCACCTTCTCCTTCTCCTTCTTCTGCTTCTTCTGATTCACCCTCCTGACTTCACCTTCTCCTTCTCCTTCTTCTACTTCTTCTGATTCACCCTCCTGACTTCACCTTCTCCTTCTCCTTCTTCTACTTCTTCTGCTTCACCCTCCAGACTTCACCTTCTCCTTCTCCTTCTTCTACTTCTTCTGATTCATCCTCCAGACTTCACCTTCTCCTTCTCCTTCTTCTGCTTCTTCTGATTCACCCTCCAGACTTCACCTTCTCCTTCTCCTTATTCAGCTTCTTCTGATTCACCCTCCAGACTTCACCTTCTCCTTCTCCTTATTCTGCTTCTTTTGATTCACCCTCCAGACTTCACCTTCTCCTTCTCCTTCCTCTGCTTCTTCTGATTCACCCTCCAGACTTCACCTTCTCCTTCTCCTTCTTCTGATTCTTCTGATTCACCCTCCAGACTTCACCTTCTCCTTCTCCATCTTCTGCTTCTTCTGATTCACCCTCCTGACTTCACCTTCTCCTTCTCCTTCTTCTACTTCTTCTGATTCACCCTCCTGACTTCACCTTCTCCTTCTCCATCTTCTACTTCTTCTGCTTCACCCTCCAGACTTCAACTTCTCCTTCTCCTTCTTCTACTTCTTCTGATTCACCCTCCAGACTTCACCTTCTCCTTCTCCTTCTTCTGCTTCTTCTGATTCACCCTCCAGACTTCACCTTCTCCTTCTCCTTCTTCTGCTTCTTCTGATTCACCCTCCAGACTTCACCTTCTCCTTCTCCTTCTTCTACTTCTTCTGATTCACCCTCCAGACTTCACCTTCTCCTTCTCCTTCTTCTGCTTCTTCTGATTCACACTCCAGACTTCACCTTCTCCTTCTCCTTCGTCTACTTCTTCTGATTCACCCTCCAGACTACACCTTCTCCTTCTCCTTCTTCAACTTCTTCTGATTCACCCTCCAGACTTCACCTTCTCCTTCTCCTTCTTCTGTTTCTTCTAATTCACCCTCCAGACTTCATCTTCTCCTTCTCCTTCTTCTACTTCTTCTGATTCACACTCCAGACTTCACCTTCTCCTTCTCCTTCTTATACTTCTTCTGATTCACCCTCCAGACTTCATCTTCTCCTTCTCCTTCTTCTGCTTCTTCTGATTCACCCTCCAGACTTCACCTTCTCCTTCTCCTTCTTCTGCTTCTTCTGATTCACCCTCCAGACTTCAACTTCTCCTTCTCCTTCTTCTACTTCTTCTGATTCACCCTCCAGACTTCACCTTCTCCTTCTCCTTCTTCTACTTCTTCTGATTCACCCTCCAGTCTTCACCTTCTCCTTCTCCTTCTTCTGTTTCTTCTGCTTCACCCTCCAGACTTCACCTTCTCCTTCTCTTTCTTCTGCTTCTTCTGATTCACCCTCCAGACTTCACCTTCTCCTTCTCCTTCTTCTGATTCTTCTGATTCACCCTCCAGACTTCACCTTCTCCTTCTCCTTCTTCTGCTTCTTCTGATTCACCCTCCTGACTTCACCTTCTCCTTCTCCTTCTTCTACTTCTTCTGATTCACCCTCCTGACTTCACCTTCTCCTTCTCCTTCTTCTACTTCTTCTGCTTCACCCTCCAGACTTCACCTTCTCCTTCTCCTTCTTCTACTTCTTCTGATTCACCCTCCAGACTTCACCTTCTCCTTCTCCTTCTTCTGCTTCTTCTGATTCACCCTCCAGACTTCACCTTCTCCTTCTCCTTCGTCTACTTCTTCTGATTCACCCTCCAGACTACACCTTCTCCTTCTCCTTCTTCTACTTCTTCTGATTCACCCTCCAGACTTCACCTTCTCCTTCTCCTTCTTCTGTTTCTTCTGATTCACCCTCCAGACTTCACCTTCTCCTTCTCCTTCTTCTACTACTTCTGATTCACCCTCCAGACTTCACCTTCTCCTTCTCCTTCTTCTACTTCTTCTGATTCACCCTCCAGACTTCACCTTCTCCATCTCCTTCTTCTGCTTCTTCTGATTCACCCTCCAGACTTCACCTTCTCCTTCTCCTTCGTCTACTTCTTCTGATTCACCCTCCAGACTACACCTTCTCCTTCTCCTTCGTCTACTTCTTCTGATTCACCCTCCAGACTTCACCTTCTCCTTCTCCTTCGTCTACTTCTTCTGATTCACCCTCCAGACTTCACCTTCTCCTTCTCCTTCTTCTGTTTCTTCTGATTCACCCTCCAGACTTCACCTTCTCCTTCTCCTTCTTCTACTACTTCTGATTCACCCTCCAGACTTCACCTTCTCCTTCTCCTTCTTCTACTTCTTCTGATTCAACCTCCAGACTTCATCTTCTCCTTCTCCTTCTTCTGCTTCTTCTGATTCACCCTCCAGACTTCACCTTCTACTTCTCCTTCTTCTGCTTCTTCTGATTCACCCTCCAGACTTCACCTTCTCCTTCTCCTTCTTCTACTTCTTCTGATTCACCCTCCAGACTTCATCTTCTCCTTCTCCTTCTTCTACTTCTTCTGATTCACCCTCCAGTCTTCACCTTCTCCTTCTCCTTCTTCTGTTTCTTCTGCTTCACCCTCCAGACTTCACCTTCTCCTTCTCTTTCTTCTGCTTCTTCTGATTCACCCTCCAGACTTCACCTTCTCCTTCTCCTTCTTCTGATTCTTCTGATTCACCCTCCAGACTTCACCTTCTCCTTCTCCTTCTTCTGCTTCTTCGGATTCACCCTCCTGACTTCACCTTCTCCTTCTCCTTCTTCTACTTCTTCTGATTCACCCACCTGACTTCACCTTCTCCTTCTCCTTCTTCTACTTCTTCTGCTTCACCCTCCAGACTTCACCTTCTCCTTCTCCTTCTTCTACTTCTTCTGATTCACCCTCCAGACTTCACCTTCTCCTTCTCCTTCTTCTGCTTCTTCTGATTCACCCTCCAGACTTCACCTTCTCCATCTCCTTCTTCTGCTTCTTCTGATTCACCCTCCAGACTTCACCTTCTCCTTCTCCTTCGTCTACTTCTTCTGATTCACCCTCCAGACTTCACCTTCTCCTTCTCCTTCTTCTGCTTCTTCTGATTCACCCTCCAGACTTCACCTTCTCCTTCTCCTTCTTCTACCTCTTCTGATTCACCCTCCAGACTTCACCTTCTCCTTCTCTTTCTTCTGCTTCTTCTGATTCACCCTCCAGACTTCACCTTCTCCTTCTCCTTCTTCTGATTCTTCTGATTCACCCTCCAGACTTCACCTTCTCCTTCTCCTGCTTCTTCTGATTCACCCTCCTGACTTCACCTTCTCCTTCTCCTTCTTCTACATCTTCTGATTCACCCTCCTCACTTCACCTTCTCCTTCTCCTTCTTCTACTTCTTCTGCTTCACCCTCCAGACTTCAGCTTCTCCTTCTCCTTCTTCTACTTCTTCTGATTCACCCTCCAGACTTCACCTTCTCCTTCTCCTTCTTCTACTTCTTCTGATTCACCCTCCAGACTTCATCTTCTCCTTCTCCTTCTTCTACTTCTTCTGATTCACCCTCCAGACTTCACCTTCTCCTTCTCCTTCTTCTGCTTCTTCTGATTCACCCTCCAGACTTCACCTTCTCCTTCTCCTTATTCTGCTTCTTCTGAATCACCCTCCAGACTTCACCTTCTCCTTCTCCTTCTTCTGCTTCTTCTGATTCACCCTCCAGACTTCACCTTCTCCTTCTCCTTCTTCTGCTTCTTCTGATTCACCCTCCAGACTTCACCTTCTCCTTCTCCTTCTTCTACTTCTTCTGATTCACCCTCCAGACTTCACCTTCTCCATCTCCTTCTTCTGCTTCTTCTGATTCACCCTCCAGACTTCACCTTCTCCTTCTCCTTCTTCTACTTCTTCTGATTCACCCTCCAGACTTCACCTTCTCCATCTCCTTCTTCTGCTTCTTCTGATTCACCCTCCAGACTTCACCTTCTCCTTCTCCTTCTTCTACTTCTTCTGATTCACCCTCCAGTCTTCACCTTCTCCTTCTCCTTCTTCTGTTTCTTCTGCTTCACCCTCCAGACTTCACCTTCTCCTTCTCTTTCTTCTGCTTCTTCTGATTCACCCTCCAGACTTCACCTTCTCCTTCTCCTTCTTCTGATTCTTCTGATTCACCCTCCAGACTTCACCTTCTCCTTCTCCTTCTTCTGCTTCTTCTGATTCACCCTCCTGACTTCACCTTCTCCTTCTCCTTCTTCTACTTCTTCTGATTCACCCACCTGACTTCACCTTCTCCTTCTCCTTCTTCTACTTCTTCTGCTTCACCCTCCAGACTTCACCTTCTCCTTCTCCTTCTTCTACTTCTTCTGATTCACCCTCCAGACTTCACCTTCTCCTTCTCCTTCTTCTGCTTCTTCTGATTCACCCTCCAGACTTCACCTTCTCCTTCTCCTTATTCTGCTTCTTCTGATTCACCCTCCAGACTTTACCTTCTCCTTCTCCTTCCTCTGCTTCTTCTGATTCACCCTCCAGACTTCACCTTCTCCTTCTCCTTCTTCTGATTCTTCTGATTCACCCTCCAGACTTCACCTTCTCCTTCTCCATCTTCTGCTTCTTCCGATTCACCCTCCTGACTTCACCTTCTCCTTCTCCTTCTTCTACTTCTTCTGATTCACCCTCCTGACTTCACCTTCTCCTTCTCCATCTTCTAATTCTTCTGCTTCACCCTCCAGACTTCAACTTCTCCTTCTCCTTCTTCTACTTCTTCTGATTCACCCTCCAGACTTCACCTTCTCCTTCTCCTTCTTCTGCTTCTTCTGATTCACCCTCCAGACTTCACCTTCTCCTTCTCCTTATTCTGCTTCTACTGATTAACCCTCCAGACTTCACCTTCTCCTTCTCCTTCTTCTGCTTCTTCTGATTCACCCTGCAGACTTCACCTTCTCCTTCTCCTTCTTCTGCTTCTTCTGATTCACACTCCAGACTTCACCTTCTCCTTCTCCTTCTTCTGCTTCTTCTGATACACCCTCCAGACTTCACCTTCTCCTTCTCCTTCTTCTACTTCTTCTGATTCACCCTCCAGACTTCACCTTCTCCTTCTCTTTCTTCTGCTTCTTCTGATTCACCCTCCAGACTTCACCTTCTCCTTCTCCTTCTTCTGATTCTTCTGATTCACCCTCCAGACTTCACCTTCTCCTTCTCCTTCTTCTGCTTCTTCTGATTCACCCTCCTGACTTCACCTTCTCCTTCTCCTTCTTCTACTTCTTCTGATTCACCCTCCTGACTTCACCTTCTCCTTCTCCTTCTTCTACTTCTTCTGCTTCACCCTCCAGACTTCACCTTCTCCTTCTCCTTCTTCTACTTCTTCTGATTCACCCTCCAGACTTGACCTTCTCCTTTTCCTTCTTCTACTTCTTCTGATTCACCCTCCAGACTTCACCTTCTCCTTCTCCTTCTTCTGCTTCTTCTGCTTCACCGTCCTGACTTCACCTTCTCCTTCTCCTTCTTCTACTTCTTCTGCTTCATCCCCCTGACATCACCTGCTCCTTCTCCTTCTTCTGCTTCTTCTGATTCACCCTCCTAACTTCACCTTCTCCTTCTTCTGCTTCTTCTGATTCACCCTCCTGACTTCACCTTCTCCTTCTCCTTCTTCTGCTTCTTCTGATTCACCCTCCAGACTTCACCTTCTCCTTCTCCTTCTTCTGCTTCTTCTGATTCACCCTCCAGACTTCACCTTCTCCTTCTCCTTCTTCTGCTTCTTCTGATTCACCCTCCAGACTACACCTTCTCCTTCTCCTTCTTCTACTTCTTCTGATTCACCCTCCAGACTTCACCTTCTCCTTCTCCTTCTCCTTTTTCTGTTTCTTCTGATTCACCCGCCAGACTTCACCTTCTCCTTCTCCTTCTTCTGCTTCTTCTGATTCACCCTCCAGACTTCACCTTCTCCTTCTCCTTCTTCTGCTTCTTCTGATTCACCCTCCAGACCTCACCTTCTTCTTCTCCTTCTTCTACTTCTTCTGATTCACCCTCCAGACTTCATCTTCTCCTTCTCCTTCTTCTGCTTCTTCTGATTCACCCTCCAGACTTCACCTTCTCCTTCTCCTTCTTCTGCTTCTTCTGATTCACCCTCCAGACTTCACCTTCTCCTTCTCCTTCTTCTACTTCTTCTGATTCACCCTCCAGACTTCACCTTCTCCTTCTCCTTCTTCTACTTCTTCTGATTCATCCTCCAGTCTTCACCTTCTCCTTCTCTTTCTTCTGCTTCTTCTGATTCACCCTCCAGACTTCACCTTCTCCTTCTCCTTCTTCTGATTCTTCTGATTCACCCTACAGACTTCACCTTCTCCTTCTCCTTCTTCTGCTACTTCTGATTCACCCTCCTGATTTCACCTTCTCCTTCTCCTTCTTCTACTTCTTCTGATTCACCCTCCTGACTTCACCTTCTCCTTCTCCTTCTTCTGCTTCACCCTCCAGACTTCACCTTCTCCTTCTCCTTCTTCTACTTCTTCTGATTCACCCTCCAGACTTCACCTTCTCCTTCTCCTTCTTCTGCTTCTTCTGATTCACCCTCCAGACTTCACCTTCTCCTTCTCCTTATTCTGCTTCTTCTCATTCACCCTCCAGACTTCACCTTCTCCTTCTCCTTCTTCTGCTTCTTCTGATTCACCCTCCAGACTTCACCTTCTCCTTCTACTTCTTCTGCTTCTTCTGATTCACCCTCCAGACTTCACCTTCTCCTTCTCCTTCCTCTGCTTCTTCTGATTCACCCTCCAGACTTCACCTTCTCCTTCTCCTTCTTCTACTTTTTCTGATTCACCCTCCATACTTCACCATCTCCTTCTCTTTCTTCTGCTTCTTCTGATTCACCCTCCAGACTTCACATTCTCCTTCTCCTTCTTCTGATTCTTCTGATTCACCCTCCAGACTTCACCTTCTCCTTCTTCTGCTTCTTCTGATTCACCCTCCTGACTTCACCTTCTCCTTCTCCTTCTTCTACTTCTTCTGATTCACCCTCCTGACTTCACATTCTCCTTCTCCTTCTTCTACTTCTTCTGCTTCACCCTCCAGACTTCACCTTCTCCTTCTCCTTCTTCTACTTCTTCTGATTCAACCTCCAGACTTCACCTTCTCCTTCTCCTTCTTCTACTTCTTCTGATTCACCCTCCAGACTTCACCTTCTCCTTCTCCTTCTTCTACTTCTTCTGATTCACCCTCCAGACTTCACCTTCTCCTTCTCCTTCTTCTGCTTCTTCTGATTCACCCTCCAGACTTCACCTTCTCCTTCTCCTTATTCTGCTTCTTCTGATTCACCCTCCAGACTTCTCCTTCTCCTTCTCCTTCTTCTGCTTCTTCTGATTCACCCTCCAGACTTCACCTTCTCCTTCTCCTTCTTCTGCTTCTTCTGATTCACCCTCCAGACTTCACCTTCTCCTTCTCCTTCTTCTACTTCTTCTGATTCACCCTCCAGACTTCACCTTCTCCATCTCCTTCTTCTGCTTCTTCTGATTCATCCTCCAGACTTCACCTTCTCCTTCTCCTTCGTCTACTTCTTCTGATTCACCCTCCAGACTACACCTTCTCCTTCTCCTTCTTCTACTTCTTCTGATTCACCCTCCAGACTTCACCTTCTCCTTCTCCTTCTTCTGTTTCTTCTGATTCACCGTCCAGACTTCACCTTCTCCTTCTCCTTCTTCTACTACTTCTGATTCACCCTCCAGACTTCACCTTCTCCTTCTCCTTCTTCTACTTCTTCTGATTCACCCTCCAGACTTCATCTTCTCCTTCTCCTTCTTCTGCTTCTTCTGATTCACCCTCCAGACTTCACCTTCTCCTTCTCCTTCTTCTGCTTCTTCTGATTCACCCTCCAGACTTCACCTTCTCCTTCTCCTTCTTCTACTTCTTCTGATTCACCCTCCAGACTTCACCTTCTCCTTCTCCTTCTTCCACTTCTTCTGATTCACCCTCCAGTCTTCACCTTCTCCTTCTCCTTCTTCTTTTTCTTCTGCTTCACCCTCCAGACTTCACCTTCTCCTTCTCTTTCTTCTGCTTCTTCTGATTCACCCTCCAGACTTCACCTTCTCCTTCTCCTTCTTCTACTTCTTCTGATTCACCCTCCTGACTTCACCTTCTCCTTCTCCTTCTTCTGCTTCACCCTCCAGACTTCACCTTCTCCTTCTCCTTCTTCTACTTCTTCTGATTCACCCTCCAGACTTCACCTTCTCCTTCTCCTTCTTCTGCTTCTTCTGATTCACCCTCCAGACTTCACCTTCTCCTTCTCCTTATTCTGCTTCTTCTCATTCACCCTCCAGACTTCACCTTCTCCTTCTCCTTCTTCTGCTTCTTCTGATTCACCCTCCAGACTTCACCTTCTCCTTCTACTTCTTCTGCTTCTTCTGATTCACCCTCCAGACTTCACCTTCTCCTTCTCCTTCCTCTGCTTCTTCTGATTCACCCTCCAGACTTCACCTTCTCCTTCTCCTTCTTCTACTTTTTCTGATTCACCCTCCATACTTCACCATCTCCTTCTCTTTCTTCTGCTTCTTCTGATTCACCCTCCAGACTTCACATTCTCCTTCTCCTTCTTCTGATTCTTCTGATTCACCCTCCAGACTTCACCTTCTCCTTCTTCTGCTTCTTCTGATTCACCCTCCTGACTTCACCTTCTCCTTCTCCTTCTTCTACTTCTTCTGATTCACCCTCCTGACTTCACATTCTCCTTCTCCTTCTTCTACTTCTTCTGCTTCACCCTCCAGACTTCACCTTCTCCTTCTCCTTCTTCTACTTCTTCTGATTCAACCTCCAGACTTCACCTTCTCCTTCTCCTTCTTCTACTTCTTCTGATTCACCCTCCAGACTTCACCTTCTCCTTCTCCTTCTTCTACTTCTTCTGATTCACCCTCCAGACTTCACCTTCTCCTTCTCCTTCTTCTGCTTCTTCTGATTCACCCTCCAGACTTCACCTTCTCCTTCTCCTTATTCTGCTTCTTCTGATTCACCCTCCAGACTTCTCCTTCTCCTTCTCCTTCTTCTGCTTCTTCTGATTCACCCTCCAGACTTCACCTTCTCCTTCTCCTTCTTCTGCTTCTTCTGATTCACCCTCCAGACTTCACCTTCTCCTTCTCCTTCTTCTACTTCTTCTGATTCACCCTCCAGACTTCACCTTCTCCATCTCCTTCTTCTGCTTCTTCTGATTCATCCTCCAGACTTCACCTTCTCCTTCTCCTTCGTCTACTTCTTCTGATTCACCCTCCAGACTACACCTTCTCCTTCTCCTTCTTCTACTTCTTCTGATTCACCCTCCAGACTTCACCTTCTCCTTCTCCTTCTTCTGTTTCTTCTGATTCACCGTCCAGACTTCACCTTCTCCTTCTCCTTCTTCTACTACTTCTGATTCACCCTCCAGACTTCACCTTCTCCTTCTCCTTCTTCTACTTCTTCTGATTCACCCTCCAGACTTCATCTTCTCCTTCTCCTTCTTCTGCTTCTTCTGATTCACCCTCCAGACTTCACCTTCTCCTTCTCCTTCTTCTGCTTCTTCTGATTCACCCTCCAGACTTCACCTTCTCCTTCTCCTTCTTCTACTTCTTCTGATTCACCCTCCAGACTTCACCTTCTCCTTCTCCTTCTTCCACTTCTTCTGATTCACCCTCCAGTCTTCACCTTCTCCTTCTCCTTCTTCTTTTTCTTCTGCTTCACCCTCCAGACTTCACCTTCTCCTTCTCTTTCTTCTGCTTCTTCTGATTCACCCTCCAGACTTCACCTTCTCCTTTTCCTTCTTCTGATTCTTCTGATTCACCCTCCAGACTTCACCTTCTCCTTCTCCTTCTTCTGCTTCTTCTGATTCACCCTCCTGAATTCACCTTCTCCTTCTCCTTCTTCTACTTCTTCTGCTTCACCCTCCAGACTTCACCTCCTTCTCCTTCTTCTACTTCTTCTGATTCACCCTCCAGACTTCATCTTCTTCTTCTCCTTCTTCTGCTTCTTCTGATTCACCCTCCAGACTTCACCTTCTCCTTCTCCTTATTCTGCTTCTTCTGATTCACCCTCCAGACTTCACCTTCTCCTTCTCCTGATTCTGCTTCTTCTGATTCACCCTCCAGACTTCACCTTCTCCTTCTCCTTCTTCTGCTTCTTCTGATTCACCCTCCTGACTTCACCTTCTCCTTCTCCTTCTTCTACTTCTTCTGATTCACCCTCCTGACTTCACCTTCTCCTTCTCCTTCTTCTACTTCTTCTGCTTCACCCTCCAGACTTCACCTTCTCCTTCTCCTTCTTCTACTTCTTCTGATTCACCCTCCAGACTTCACCTTCTCCTTCTCCTTCTTCTGCTTCTTCTGATTCACCCTCCATACTTCACCTTCACTTCTCCTTATTCTGCTTCTTCTGATTCACCCTCCAGACTTCAACTTCTCCTTCTCCTTCTTCTGCTTCTTCTGATTCACCCTCCAGACTTCACCTTCTCCTTCTCCTTCTTCTGCTTCTTCTGATTCACCCTCCAGACTTCACCTTCTCCTTCTCCTTCTTCTGCTTCTTCTGATTCACCCTCCAGACTTCACCTTCTCCTTCTCCTTCTTCTACTTCTTCTGATTCACCCTCCAGACTTCACCTTCTCCTTCTCTTTCTTCTGCTTCTTCTGATTCACCCTCCAGATTTCATCTTCTCCTTCTCCTTCTTCTGCTTCTTCTGATTCACCCTCCAGACTTCACCTTCTCCTTCTCCTTCTTCTGCTTCTTCTGATTCACCCTCCAGACTTCACCTTCTCCTTCTCCTTCTTCTGCTTCTTCTGATTCACCCTCCAGACTTCACCTTCTCCTTCTCCTTCTTCTACTTCTTCTGATTCACCCTCCAGACCTCACCTTCTCCTTCTCCTTCTTCTACTTCTTCTGATTCACCCTCCAGATTTCATCTTCTCCTTCTCCTTCTTCTGCTTCTTCTGATTCACCCTCCAGACTTCACCTTCTCCTTCTCCTTCTTCTGCTTCTTCTGATTCACCCTCCTGACTTCACCTTCTCCTTCTCCTTCTTCTACTTCTTCTGATTCACCCTCCTGACTTCACCTTCTCCTTCTCCTTCTTCTACTTCTTCTGCTTCACCCTCCAGACTTCACCTTCTCCTTCTCCTTCTTCTACTTCTTCTGATTCACCCTCCAGACTTGACCTTCTCCTTCTCCTTCTTCTACTTCTTCTGATTCACCCTCCAGACTTCACCTTCTCCTTCTCCTTCTTCTGCTTCTTCTGCTTCACCGTCCTGACTTCACCTTCTCCTTCTCCTTCTTCTACTTCTTCTGCTTCATCCCCCTGACATCACCTGCTCCTTCTCCTTCTTCTGCTTCTTCTGATTCACCCTCCTAACTTCACCTTCTCCTTCTCCTTCTTCTGCTTCTTCTGATTCACCCTCCTGACTTCACCTTCTCCTTCTCCTTCTTCTGCTTCTTCTGATTCACCCTCCAGACTTCACCTTCTCCTTCTCTTTCTTCTGCTTCTTCTGATTCACCCTCCAGACTTCACCTTCTCCTTCTCCTTCTTCTGATTCTTCTGATTCACCCTCCAGACTTCACCTTCTCCTTCTCCTTCTTCTGCTTCTTCTGATTCACCCTCCTGACTTCACCTTCTCCTTCTCCTTCTTCTACTTCTTCTGATTCACCCTCCTGACTTCACCTTCTCCTTCTCCTTCTTCTACTTCTTCTGCTTCACCCTCCGGACTTCACCATCTCCTTCTCCTTCTTCTACTTCTTCTGATTCACACTCCAGACTTGACCTTCTCCTTCTCCTTCTTCTACTTATTCTGATTCACCCTCCAGACTTCACCTTCTCCTTCTCCTTCTTCTGCTTCTTCTGCTTCACCGTCCTGACTTCACCTTCTCCTTCTCCTTCTTCTACTTCTTCTGCTTCATGCCGCTGACATCACCTGCTCCTTCTCCTTCTTCTGCTTCTTCTGATTCACCCTCCTAACTTCACCTTCTCCTTCTCCTTCTTCTGCTTCTTCTGATTCACCCTCCTGACTTCACCTTCTCCTTCTCCTTCTTCTGCTTCTTCTGATTCACCCTCCAGACTTCACCTTCTCCTTCTCCTTCTTCTGCTTCTTCTGATTCACCCTCCAGACTTCACCTTCTCCTTCTCCTTCTTCTGATTCTTCTGATTCACCCTCCAGACTTCACCTTCTCCTTCTCCTTCTACTGCTTCTTCTGATTCGCCCTCCTGACCTCACCTTCTCCTTCTCCTTCTTCTACTTCTTCTGATTCACCCTCCTGACTTCACCTTCTCCTTCTCCTTCTTCTACTTCTTCTGCTTCACCCTCCAGACTTCACCTTCTCCTTCTCCTTCTTCTGCTTCTTCTGATTCACCCTCCAGACTTCTCCTTCTCCTTCTCCTTCTTTTGCTTCTTCTGATTCACCCTCCAGACTTCACCTTCTCCTTCTCCTTCTTCTGCTTCTTCTGATTCACCCTCCAGACTTCACCTTCTCCTTCTCCTTCTTCTACTTCTTCTGATTCACCCTCCAGACTTCACCTTCTCCATTTCCTTCTTCTGCTTCTTCTGATTCACCCTCCAGACTTCACCTTCTCCTTCTGCTTCGTCTACTTCTTCCGATTGACCCTCCAGACTACACCTTCTCCTTCTCCTTCTTCTACTTCTTCTGATTCACCCTCCTGACTTCACCTTCTCCTTCTCCTTCTTCTACTTCTTCTGCTTCACCCTCCAGACATCACCTTCTCCTTCTCCTTCTTCTACTTCTTCTGATTCACCCTCCAGACTTCATCTTCTCCTTCTTCTTCTTCTGCTTCTTCTGATTCACCCTCCAGACTTCACCTTCTTCTTCTCCTTATTCTGCTTCTTCTGATTCACCCTCCAGACTTCACCTTCTCCTTCTCCTTATTCTGCTTCTTCTGATTCACCCTCCAGACTTCACCTTCTCCTTCTCCTGATTCTGCTTCTTCTGATTCACCCTCCAGACTTCACCTTCTCCTTCTCCTTCTTCTACTTCTTCTGCTTCACCCTCCAGACTTCACCTTCTCCTTCTCCTTCTTCTACTTCTTCTGATTCACCCTCCAGACTTCACATTCTCCTTCTCCTTCTTCTGCTTCTTCTGATTCACCCTCCATACTTCACCTTCACTTCTCCTTATTCTGCTTCTTCTGATTCACCCTCCAGACTTCAACTTCTCCTTCTCCTTCTTCTGCTTCTTCTGATTCACCCTCCAGACTTCACCTTCTCCTTCTCCTTCTTCTGCTTCTTCTGATTCACCCTCCAGACTTCACCTTCTCCTTCTCCTTCTTCTGCTTCTTCTGATTCACCCTCCAGACTTCACCTTCTCCTTCTCCTTCTTCTACTTCTTCTGATTCACCCTCCAGACTTCACCTTCTCCTTCTCTTTCTTCTGCTTCTTCTGATTCACCCTCCAGAGTTCATCTTCTCCTTCTCCTTCTTCTGCTTCTTCTGATTCACCCTCCAGACTTCACCTTCTCCTTCTCCTTCTTCTGCTTCTTCTGATTCACCCTCCAGACTTCACCTTCTCCTTCTCCTTCTTCTGCTTCTTCTGATTCACCCTCCAGACTTCACCTTCTCCTTCTCCTTCTTCTACTTCTTCTGATTCACCCTCAAGACCTCACCTTCTCCTTCTCCTTCTTCTACTTCTTCTGATTCACCCTCCAGATTTCACCTTCTCCTTCTCCTTCTTCTGCTTCTTCTGATTCACCCTCCAGACTTCACCTTCTCCTTCTCCTTCTTCTGCTTCTTCTGATTCACCCTCCTGACTTCACCTTCTCCTTCTCCTTCTTCTACTTCTTCTGATTCACCCTCCTGACTTCACCTTCTCCTTCTCCTTCTTCTACTTCTTCTGCTTCACCCTCCAGACTTCACCTTCTCCTTCTCCTTCTTCTACTTCTTCTGATTCACCCTCCAGACTTGACCTTCTCCTTCTCCTTCTTCTACTTCTTCTGATTCACCCTCCAGACTTCCCCTTCTCCTTCTCCTTCTTCTGCTTCTTCTGCTTCACCGTCCTGACTTCACCTTCTCCTTCTTCTACTTCTTCTGCTTCATCCCCCTGACATCACCTGCTCCTTCTCCTTCTTCTGCTTCTTCTGATTCACCCTCCTAACTTCACCTTCTCCTTCTCCTTCTTCTGCTTCTTCTGATTCACCCTCCTGACTTCACCTTCTCCTTCTCCTTCTTCTGCTTCTTCTGATTCACCCTCCAGACTTCACCTTCTCCTTCTCCTTCTTCTGCTTCTTCTGATTCACCCTCCAGACTTCATCTTCTCCTTCTCCTTCTTCTGATTCTTCTGATTCACCCTCCAGACTTCACCTTCTCCTTCTCCTTCTACTGCTTCTTCTGATTCACCCTCCTGACCTCACCTTCTCCTTCTCCTTCTTCTACTTCTTCTGATTCACCCTCCTGACTTCACCTTCTCCTTCTCCTTCTTCTACTTCTTCTGCTTCACCCTCCAGACTTCACCTTCTCCTTCTCCTTCTTCTGCTTCTTCTGATTCACCCTCCAGACTTCTCCTTCTCCTTCTCCTTCTTCTGCTTCTTCTGATTCACCCTCCAGACTTCACCTTCTCCTTCTCCTTCTTCTGCTTCTTCTGATTCACCCTCCAGACTTCACCTTCTCCTTCTCCTTCTTCTACTTCTTCTGATTCACCCTCCAGACTTCACCTTCTCCATTTCCTTCTTCTGCTTCTTCTGATTCACCCTCCAGACTTTACCTTATCCTTCTGCTTCGTCTACTTCTTCCGATTGACCCTCCAGACTACACCTTCTCCTTCTCCTTCTTCTACTTCTTCTGATTCACCCTCCTGACTTCACCTTCTCCTTCTCCTTCTTCTACTTCTTCTGCTTCACCCTCCAGACTTCACCTTCTCCTTCTCCTTCTTCTACTTCTTCTGATTCACCCTCCAGACTTCATCTTCTCCTTCTTCTTCTTCTGCTTCTTCTGATTCACCCTCCAGACTTCACCTTCTTCTTCTCCTTATTCTGCTTCTTCTGATTCACCCTCCAGACTTCACCTTCTCCTTCTCCTTATTCTGCTTCTTCTGATTCACCCTCCAGACTTCACCTTCTCCTTCTCCTGATTCTGCTTCTTCTGATTCACCCTCCAGACTTCACCTTCTCCTTCTCCTTCTTCTACTTCTTCTGCTTCACCCTCCAGACTTCACCTTCTCCTTCTCCTTCTTCTACTTCTTCTGATTCACCCTCCAGACTTCACATTCTCCTTCTCCTTCTTCTGCTTCTTCTGATTCACCCTCCATACTTCACCTTCACTTCTCCTTATTCTGCTTCTTCTGATTCACCCTCCAGACTTCAACTTCTCCTTCTCCTTCTTCTGCTTCTTCTGATTCACCCTCCAGACTTCACCTTCTCCTTCTCCTTCTTCTGCTTCTTCTGATTCACCCTCCAGACTTCACCTTCTCCTTCTCCTTCTTCTGCTTCTTCTGATTCACCCTCCAGACTTCACCTTCTCCTTCTCCTTCTTCTACTTCTTCTGATTCACCCTCCAGACTTCACCTTCTCCTTCTCTTTCTTCTGCTTCTTCTGATTCACCCTCCAGATTTCATCTTCTCCTTCTCCTTCTTCTGCTTCTTCTGATTCACCCTCCAGACTTCACCTTCTCCTTCTCCTTCTTCTGCTTCTTCTGATTCACCCTCCAGACTTCACCTTCTCCTTCTCCTTCTTCTGCTTCTTCTGATTCACCCTCCAGACTTCACCTTCTCCTTCTCCTTCTTCTACTTCTTCTGATTCACCCTCAAGACCTCACCTTCTCCTTCTCCTTCTTCTACTTCTTCTGATTCACCCTCCAGATTTCACCTTCTCCTTCTCCTTCTTCTGCTTCTTCTGATTCACCCTCCAGACTTCACCTTCTCCTTCTCCTTCTTCTGCTTCTTCTGATTCACCCTCCTGACTTCACCTTCTCCTTCTCCTTCTTCTACTTCTTCTGATTCACCCTCCTGACTTCACCTTCTCCTTCTCCTTCTTCTACTTCTTCTGCTTCACCCTCCAGACTTCACCTACTCCTTCTCCTTCTTCTACTTCTTCTGATTCACCCTCCAGACTTGACCTTCTCCTCCTCCTTCTTCTACTTCTTCTGATTCACCCTCCAGACTTCCCCTTCTCCTTCTCCTTCTTCTGCTTCTTCTGCTTCACCGTCCTGACTTCACCTTCTCCTTCTTCTACTTCTTCTGCTTCATCCCCCTGACATCACCTGCTCCTTCTCCTTCTTCTGCTTCTTCTGATTCACCCTCCTAACTTCACCTTCTCCTTCTACCTCTTCTGCTTCTTCTGATTCACCCTCCTGACTTCACCTTCTCCTTCTCCTTCTTCTGCTTCTTCTGATTCACCCTCCAGACTTCACCTTCTCCTTCTCTTTCTTCTGCTTCTTCTGATTCACCCTCCAGACTTCACCTTCTCCTTCTCCTTCTTCTGATTCTTCTGATTCACCCTCCAGACTTCACCTTCTCCTTCTCCTTCTTCTGCTTCTTCTGATTCACCCTCCAGACTTCACCTTCTCCTTCTCCTTCTTCTGCTTCTTCTGATTCACCCTCCAGACTTCACCTTCTCCTTCTCCTTCTTCTGCTTCTTCTGATTCACCCTCCAGACTTCACCTTCTCCTTCTCCTTCTTCTACTTCTTCTGATTCACCCTCAAGTCCTCACCTTCTCCTTCTCCTTCTTCTACTTCTTCTGATTCACCCTCCAGATTTCATCTTCTCCTTCTCCTTCTTCTGCTTCTTCTGATTCACCCTCCAGACTTCACCTTCTCCTTCTCCTTCTTCTGCTTCTTCTGATTCACCCTCCTGACTTCACCTTCTCCTTCTCCTTCTTCTACTTCTTCTGATTCACTCTCCTGACTTCACCTTCTCCTTCTCCTTCTTCTACTTCTTCTGCTTCACCCTCCAGACTTCACCTTCTCCTTCTCCTTCTTCTGCTTCTTCTAATTCACCCTCCAGACTTGACCTTCTCCTTCTCCTTCTTCTACTTCTTCTGATTCACCCTCCAGACTTCACCTTCTCCTTCTCCTTCTTTTGCTTCTTCTGCTTCACCGTCCTGACTTCACCTTCTCCTTCTTCTACTTCTTCTGCTTCATCCCCCTGACATCACCTGCTCCTTCTCCTTCTTCTGCTTCTTCTGATTCACCCTCCTAACTTCACCTTCTCCTTCTCCTTCTTCTGCTTCTTCTGATTCACCCTCCAGACTTCACCTTCTCCTTCTCTTTCTTCTGCTTCTTCTGATTCACCCTCCAGACTTCACCTTCTCCTTCTCCTTCTTCTGATTCTTCTGATTCACCCTCCAGACTTCACCTTCTCCTTCTCCTTCTTCTGCTTCTTCTGATTCACCCTCCTGACTTCACCTTCTCCTTCTCCTTCTTCTACTTCTTCTGATTCACCCTCCTGACTTCACCTTCTCCTTCTCCTTCTTCTACTTCTTCTGCTTCACCCTCCAGACTTCACCTTCTCCTTCTCCTTCTTCTACTTCTTCTGATTCACCCTCCAGACTTGACCTTCTCCTTCTCCTTCTTCTACTTATTCTGATTCACCCTCCAGACTTCACCTTCTCCTTCTCCCTCTTCTGCTTCTTCTGCTTCACCGTCCTGACTTCACCTCCTCCTTCTCCTTCTTCTACTTCTTCTGCTTCATCCCGCAGACATCACCTGCTCCTTCTCCTTCTTCTGCTTCTTCTGATTCACCCTCCTAACTTCACCTTCTCCTTCTCCTTCTTCTGCTTCTTCTGATTCACCCTCCTGACTTCACCTTCTCCTTCTCCTTCTTCTGCTTCTTCTGATTCACCCTCCAGACTTCACCTTCTCCTTCTCCTTCTTCTGATTCTTCTGATTCACCCTCCAGACTTCACCTTCTCCTTCTCCTTCGTCTGCTTCTTCTGATTCACCCTCCTGACCTCACCTTCTCCTTCTCCTTTTTCTACTTCTTCTGATTCACCCTCCTGACTTCACCTTCTCCTTCTCCTTCTTCTACTTCTTCTGCTTCACCCTCCAGACTTCACCTTCTCCTTCTCCTTCTTCTGCTTCTTCTGATTCACCCTCCAGACTTCACCTTCTCCTTCTCCTTCTTCTGCTTCTTCTGATTCACCCTCCAGACTTCACCTTCTCCTTCTCCTTCTTCTACTTCTTCTGATTCACCCTCCAGACTTCACCTTCTCCATTTCCTTCTTCTGCTTCTTCTGATTCACCCTCCAGACTTCACCTTCTCCTTCTCCTTCGTCTACTTCTTCTGATTGACCCTCCAGACTACACCTTCTCCTGCTCCTTCTTCTACTTCTTCTGATTCACCCTCCAGACTTCACCTTCTCCTTCTCCTTCTTCTGTTTCTTCTGATTCACCGTCCAGACTTCACCTTCTCCTTCTCCTTCTTCTACTACTTCTGATTCACCCTCCAGACTTCACCTTCTCCTTCTCCTTCTTCTACTTCTTCTGATTCACCCTCCAGACTTCATCTTCTCCTTCTCCTTCTTCTGCTTCTTCTGATTCACCCTCCAGACTTCACCTTCTCCTTCTCCTTCTTCTGCTTCTTCTGATTCACCCTCCAGACTTCACCTTCTCCTTCTCCTTCTTCTACTTCTTCTGATTCACCCTCCAGACTTCACCTTCTCCTTCTCCTTCTTCTACTTCTTCTGATTCACCCTCCAGTCTTCACCTTCTCCTTCTCCTTCTTCTGATTCTTCTGATTCACCCTCCAGACTTCACCTTCTCCTTCTCCTTCTTCTGCTTCTTCTGATTCACCCTCCTGACTTCACCTTCTCCTTCTCCTTCTTCTACTTCTTCTGCTTCACCCTCCAGACTTCACCTTCTCCTTCTCCTTCTTCTACTTCTTCTGATTCACCCTCCAGACTTCATCTTCTCCTTCTCCTTCTTCTGCTTCTTCTGATTCACCCTCCAGACTTCACCTTCTCCTTCTCCTTATTCTGCTTCTTCTGATTCACCCTCCAGACTTCACCTTCTCCTTCTCCTTATTCTGCTTCTTCTGATTCACCCTCCAGACTTCACCTTCTCCTTCTCCTTCCTCTGCTTCTTCTGATTCACCCTCCAGACTTCACCTTCTCCTTCTCCTTCTTCTGATTCTTCTGATTCACCCTCCAGACTTCACCTTCTCCTTCTCCTTCTTCTGCTTCTTCTGATTCACCCTCCTGACTTCACCTTCTCCTTCTCCTTCTTCTACTTCTTCTGATTCACCCTCCTGACTTCTCCTTCTCCTTCTCCTTCTTCTACTTCTTCTGCTTCACCCTCCAGACTTCACCTTCTCCTTCTCCTTCTTCTACTTCTTCTGATTCACCCTCCAGACTTCACCTTCTCCTTCCCCTTCTTCTGCTTCTTCTGATTCACCCTCCAGACTTCACCTTCTCCTTCTCCTTATTCTGCTTCTTCTGATTCACTCTCCAGACTTCACCTTCTCCTTCTCCTTCTTCTGCTTCTTCTGATTCACACTCCAGACTTCACCTTCTCCTTCTCCTTCTTCTACTTCTTCTGATTCACCCTCCAGACTTCACCTTCTCCTTCTCTTTCTTCTGCTTCATCTGATTCACCCTCCAGACTTCACCTTCTCCTTCTCCTTCTTCTGATTCTTCTGATTCACCCTCCAGACTTCACCTTCTTCCTCTCCTTCTTCTGCTTCTTCTGATTCACCCTCCTGACTTCACCTTCTCCTTCTCCTTCTTCTACTTCTTCTGATTCACCCTCCTGACTTCACCTTCTCCTTCTCCTTCTTCTACTTCTTCTGCTTCACCCTCCAGACTTCACCTTCTCCTTCTCCTTCTTCTACTTCTTCTGATTCACCCTCCAGACTTGACCTTCTCCTTCTCCTTCTTCTACTTCTTCTGATTCACCCTCCAGACTTCACCTTCTCCTTCTCCTTCTTCTGCTTCTTCTGCTTCACCGTCCTGACTTCACCTTCTCCTTCTCCTTCTTCTACTTCTTCTGCTTCATCCCCCTGACATCACCTGCTCCTTCTCCTTCTTCTGCTTCTTCCGATTCACCCTCCTAACTTCTCCTTCTCCTTCTTCTACTTCTTCTGATTCACCCTCCTGACTTCACCTTCTCCTTCTCCTTCTTCTACTTCTTCTGCTTCACCCTCCAGACTTCACCTTCTCCTTCTCCTTCTTCTGCTTCTTCTGATTCACCCTCCAGACTTCACCTTCTCCTTCTCCTTCTTCTGCTTCTTCTGATTCACCCTCCAGACTTCACCTTCTCCTTCTCCTTCTTCTACTTCTTCTGATTCACCCTCCAGACTTCACCTTCTCCATTTCCTTCTTCTGCTTCTTCTGATTCACCCTCCATACTTCACCTTCTCCTTCTCCTTCTTCTACTTCTTCTGATTCACCCTCCAGACTTCACCTTCTCCATTTCCTCCTTCTGCTTCTTCTGATTCACCCTCCAGACTTCACCTTCTCCATTTCCTTCTTCTACTTCTTCTGATTCACCCTCCAGACTTCACCTTCTCCATTTCCTTATTCTGCTTCTTCTGATTCACCCTCCAGACTTCAACTTCTCCTTCTCCTTCTTCTGCTTCTTCTGATTCACCCTCCAGACTTCACCTTCTCCTTCTCCTTCTTCTGCTTCTTCTGATTCACCCTCCAGACTTCACCTTCTCCTTCTCCTTCTTCTGCTTCTTCTGATTCACCCTCCAGACTTCACCTTCTCCTTCTCCTTCTTCTACTTCTTCTGATTCACCCTCCAGACTTCACCTTCTCCTTCTCTTTCTTCTGCTTCTTCTGATTCACCCTCCAGATTTCATCTTCTCCTTCTCCTTCTTCTGCTTCTTCTGATTCACCCTCCAGACTTCACCTTCTCCTTCTCCTTCTTCTGCTTCTTCTGATTCACCCTCCAGACTTCACCTTCTCCTTCTCCTTCTTCTGCTTCTTCTGATTCACCCTCCAGACTTCACCTTCTCCTTCTCCTTCTTCTACTTCTTCTGATTCACCCTCCAGACCTCACCTTCTCCTTCTCCTTCTTCTACTTCTTCTGATTCACCCTCCAGATTTCATCTTCTCCTTCTCCTTCTTCTGCTTCTTCTGATTCACCCTCCAGACTTCACCTTCTCCTTCTCCTTCTTCTGCTTCTTCTGATTCACCCTCCTGACTTCACCTTCTCCTTCTCCTTCTTCTACTTCTTCTGATTCACCCTCCTGACTTCACCTTCTCCTTCTCCTTCTTCTACTTCTTCTGCTTCACCCTCCAGACTTCACCTTCTCCTTCTCCTTCTTCTACTTCTTCTGATTCACCCTCCAGACTTGACCTTCTCCTTCTCCTTCTTCTACTTCTTCTGATTCACCCTCCAGACTTCACCTTCTCCTTCTCCTTCTTCTGCTTCTTCTGCTTCACCGTCCTGACTTCACCTTCTCCTTCTCCTTCTTCTACTTCTTCTGCTTCATCCCCCTGACATCACCTGCTCCTTCTCCTTCTTCTGCTTCTTCTGATTCACCCTCCTAACTTCACCTTCTCCTTCTCCTTCTTCTGCTTCTTCTGATTCACCCTCCTGACTTCACCTTCTCCTTCTCCTTCTTCTGCTTCTTCTGATTCACCCTCCAGACTTCACCTTCTCCTTCTCTTTCTTCTGCTTCTTCTGATTCACCCTCCAGACTTCACCTTCTCCTTCTCCTTCTTCTGATTCTTCTGATTCACCCTCCAGACTTCACCTTCTCCTTCTCCTTCTTCTGCTTCTTCTGATTCACCCTCCTGACTTCACCTTCTCCTTCTCCTTCTTCTACTTCTTCTGATTCACCCTCCTGACTTCACCTTCTCCTTCTCCTTCTTCTCCTTCTTCTGCTTCACCCTCCGGACTTCACCATCTCCTTCTCCTTCTTCTACTTCTTCTGATTCACCCTCCAGACTTGACCTTCTCCTTCTCCTTCTTCTACTTATTCTGATTCACCCTCCAGACTTCACCTTCTCCTTCTCCTTCTTCTGCTTCTTCTGCTTCACCGTCCTGACTTCACCTTCTCCTTCTCCTTCTTCTACTTCTTCTGCTTCATGCCGCTGACATCACCTGCTCCTTCTCCTTCTTCTGCTTCTTCTGATTCACCCTCCTAACTTCACCTTCTCCTTCTCCTTCTTCTGCTTCTTCTGATTCACCCTCCTGACTTCACCTTCTCCTTCTCCTTCTTCTGCTTCTTCTGATTCACCCTCCAGACTTCACCTTCTCCTTCTCCTTCTTCTGCTTCTTCTGATTCACCCTCCAGACTTCACCTTCTCCTTCTCCTTCTTCTGATTCTTCTGATTCACCCTCCAGACTTCACCTTCTCCTTCTCCTTCTACTGCTTCTTCTGATTCACCCTCCTGACCTCACCTTCTCCTTCTCCTTCTTCTACTTCTTCTGATTCACCCTCCTGACTTCACCTTCTCCTTCTCCTTCTTCTACTTCTTCTGCTTCACCCTCCAGACTTCACCTTCTCCTTCTCCTTCTTCTGCTTCTTCTGATTCACCCTCCAGACTTCTCCTTCTCCTTCTCCTTCTTCTGCTTCTTCTGATTCACCCTCCAGACTTCACCTTCTCCTTCTCCTTCTTCTGCTTCTTCTGATTCACCCTCCAGACTTCACCTTCTCCTTCTCCTTCTTCTACTTCTTCTGATTCACCCTCCAGACTTCACCTTCTCCATTTCCTTCTTCTGCTTCTTCTGATTCACCCTCCAGACTTTACCTTATCCTTCTGCTTCGTCTACTTCTTCCGATTGACCCTCCAGACTACACCTTCTCCTTCTCCTTCTTCTACTTCTTCTGATTCACCCTCCTGACTTCACCTTCTCCTTCTCCTTCTTCTACTTCTTCTGCTTCACCCTCCAGACTTCACCTTCTCCTTCTCCTTCTTCTACTTCTTCTGATTCACCCTCCAGACTTCATCTTCTCCTTCTTCTTCTTCTGCTTCTTCTGATTCACCCTCCAGACTTCACCTTCTTCTTCTCCTTATTCTGCTTCTTCTGATTCACCCTCCAGACTTCACCTTCTCCTTCTCCTTATTCTGCTTCTTCTGATTCACCCTCCAGACTTCACCTTCTCCTTCTCCTGATTCTGCTTCTTCTGAATCACCCTCCAGACTTCACCTTCTCCTTCTCCTTCTTCTACTTCTTCTGCTTCACCCTCCAGACTTCACCTTCTCCTTCTCCTTCTTCTACTTCTTCTGATTCACCCTCCAGACTTCACATTCTCCTTCTCCTTCTTCTGCTTCTTCTGATTCACCCTCCATACTTCACCTTCACTTCTCCTTATTCTGCTTCTTCTGATTCACCCTCCAGACTTCAACTTCTCCTTCTCCTTCTTCTGCTTCTTCTGATTCACCCTCCAGACTTCACCTTCTCCTTCTCCTTCTTCTGCTTCTTCTGATTCACCCTCCAGACTTCACCTTCTCCTTCTCCTTCTTCTGCTTCTTCTGATTCACCCTCCAGACTTCACCTTCTCCTTCTCCTTCTTCTACTTCTTCTGATTCACCCTCCAGACTTCACCTTCTCCTTCTCTTTCTTCTGCTTCTTCTGATTCACCCTCCAGATTTCATCTTCTCCTTCTCCTTCTTCTGCTTCTTCTGATTCACCCTCCAGACTTCACCTTCTCCTTCTCCTTCTTCTGCTTCTTCTGATTCACCCTCCAGACTTCACCTTCTCCTTCTCCTTCTTCTGCTTCTTCTGATTCACCCTCCAGACTTCACCTTCTCCTTCTCCTTCTTCTACTTCTTCTGATTCACCCTCAAGACCTCACCTTCTCCTTCTCCTTCTTCTACTTCTTCTGATTCACCCTCCAGATTTCACCTTCTCCTTCTCCTTCTTCTGCTTCTTCTGATTCACCCTCCAGACTTCCCCTTCTCCTTCTCCTTCTTCTGCTTCTTCTGATTCACCCTCCTGACTTCACCTTCTCCTTCTCCTTCTTCTACTTCTTCTGATTCACCCTCCTGACTTCACCTTCTCCTTCTCCTTCTTCTACTTCTTCTGCTTCACCCTCCAGACTTCACCTTCTCCTTCTCCTTCTTCTACTTCTTCTGATTCACCCTCCAGACTTGACCTTCTCCTCCTCCTTCTTCTACTTCTTCTGATTCACCCTCCAGACTTCCCCTTCTCCTTCTCCTTCTTCTGCTTCTTCTGCTTCACCGTCCTGACTTCACCTTCTCCTTCTTCTACTTCTTCTGCTTCATCCCCCTGACATCACCTGCTCCTTCTCCTTCTTCTGCTTCTTCTGATTCACCCTCCTAACTTCACCTTCTCCTTCTACCTCTTCTGCTTCTTCTGATTCACCCTCCTGACTTCACCTTCTCCTTCTCCTTCTTCTGCTTCTTCTGATTCACCCTCCAGACTTCACCTTCTCCTTCTCTTTCTTCTGCTTCTTCTGATTCACCCTCCAGACTTCACCTTCTCCTTCTCCTTCTTCTGATTCTTCTGATTCACCCTCCAGACTTCACCTTCTCCTTCTCCTTCTTCTGCTTCTTCTGATTCACCCTCCAGACTTCACCTTCTCCTTCTCCTTCTTCTACTTCTTCTGATTCACCCTCAAGTCCTCACCTTCTCCTTCTCCTTCTTCTACTTCTTCTGATTCACCCTCCAGATTTCATCTTCTCCTTCTCCTTCTTCTGCTTCTTCTGATTCACCCTCCAGACTTCACCTTCTCCTTCTCCTTCTTCTGCTTCTTCTGATTCACCCTCCTGACTTCACCTTCACCTTCTCCTTCTTCTACTTCTTCTGATTCACTCTCCTGACTTCACCTTCTCCTTCTCCTTCTTCTACTTCTTCTGCTTCACCCTCCAGACTTCACCTTCTCCTTCTCCTTCTTCTACTTCTTCTAATTCACCCTCCAGACTTGACCTTCTCCTTCTCCTTCTTCTACTTCTTCTGATTCACCCTCCAGACTTCACCTTCTCCTTCTCCTTCTTTTGCTTCTTCTGCTTCACCGTCCTGACTTCACCTTCTCCTTCTTCTACTTCTTCTGCTTCATCCCCCTGACATCACCTGCTCCTTCTCCTTCTCCTGCTTCTTCTGATTCACCCTCCTAACTTCACCTTCTCCTTCTCCTTCTTCTGCTTCTTCTGATTCACCCTCCAGACTTCACCTTCTCCTTCTCTTTCTTCTGCTTCTTCTGATTCACCCTCCAGACTTCACCTTCTCCTTCTCCTTCTTCTGATTCTTCTGATTCACCCTCCAGACTTCACCTTCTCCTTCTCCTTCTTCTGCTTCTTCTGATTCACCCTCCTGACTTCACCTTCTCCTTCTCCTTCTTCTACTTCTTCTGATTCACCCTCCTGACTTCACCTTCTCCTTCTCCTTCTTCTACTTCTTCTGCTTCACCCTCCAGACTTCACCTTCTCCTTCTCCTTCTTCTACTTCTTCTGATTCACCCTCCAGACTTGACCTTCTCCTTCTCCTTCTTCTACTTATTCTGATTCACCCTCCAGACTTCACCTTCTCCTTCTCCCTCTTCTGCTTCTTCTGCTTCACCGTCCTGACTTCACATTCTCCTTCTCCTTCTTCTGCTTCTTCTGATTCACCCTCCATACTTCACCTTCACTTCTCCTTATTCTGCTTCTTCTGATTCACCCTCCAGACTTCACCTTCTCCTTCTCCTGATTCTGCTTCTTCTGATTCACCCTCCAGACTTCACCTTCTCCTTCTCCTTCTTCTACTTCTTCTGATTCACCCTCAAGTCCTCACCTTCTCCTTCTCCTTCTTCTACTTCTTCTGATTCACCCTCCAGATTTCATCTTCTCCTTCTCCTTCTTCTGCTTCTTCTGATTCACCCTCCAGACTTCACCTTCTCCTTCTCCTTCTTCTGCTTCTTCTGATTCACCCTCCTGACTTCACCTTCTCCTTCTCCTTCTTCTACTTCTTCTGATTCACTCTCCTGACTTCACCTTCTCCTTCTCCTTCTTCTACTTCTTCTGCTTCACCCTCCAGACTTCACCTTCTCCTTCTCCTTCTTCTACTTCTTCTAATTCACCCTCCAGACTTGACCTTCTCCTTCTCCTTCTTCTACTTCTTCTGATTCACCCTCCAGACTTCACCTTCTCCTTCTCCTTCTTTTGCTTCTTCTGCTTCACCGTCCTGACTTCACCTTCTCCTTCTTCTACTTCTTCTGCTTCATCCCCCTGACATCACCTGCTCCTTCTCCTTCTTCTGCTTCTTCTGATTCACCCTCCTAACTTCACCTTCTCCTTCTCCTTCTTCTGCTTCTTCTGATTCACCCTCCAGACTTCACCTTCTCCTTCTCTTTCTTCTGCTTCTTCTGATTCACCCTCCAGACTTCACCTTCTCCTTCTCCTTCTTCTGATTCTTCTGATTCACCCTCCAGACTTCACCTTCTCCTTCTCCTTCTTCTGCTTCTTCTGATTCACCCTCCTGACTTCACCTTCTCCTTCTCCTTCTTCTACTTCTTCTGATTCACCCTCCTGACTTCACCTTCTCCTTCTCCTTCTTCTACTTCTTCTGCTTCACCCTCCAGACTTCACCTTCTCCTTCTCCTTCTTCTACTTCTTCTGATTCACCCTCCAGACTTGACCTTCTCCTTCTCCTTCTTCTACTTATTCTGATTCACCCTCCAGACTTCACCTTCTCCTTCTCCCTCTTCTGCTTCTTCTGCTTCACCGTCCTGACTTCACATTCTCCTTCTCCTTCTTCTGCTTCTTCTGATTCACCCTCCATACTTCACCTTCACTTCTCCTTATTCTGCTTCTTCTGATTCACCCTCCAGACTTCACCTTCTCCTTCTCCTGATTCTGCTTCTTCTGATTCACCCTCCAGACTTCACCTTCTCCTTCTCCTTCTTCTACTTCTTCTGCTTCACCCTCCAGACTTCACCTTCTCCTTCTCCTTCTTCTACTTCTTCTGATTCACCCTCCAGACTTCACATTCTCGTTCTCCTTCTTCTGCTTCTTCTGATTCACCCTCCATACTTCACCTTCACTTCTCCTTATTCTGCTTCTTCTGATTCACCCTCCAGACTTCAACTTCTCCTTCTCCTTCTTCTGCTTCTTCTGATTCACCCTCCAGACTTCACCTTCTCCTTCTCCTTCTTCTGCTTCTTCTGATTCACCCTCCAGACTTCACCTTCTCCTTCTCCTTCTTCTGCTTCTTCTGATTCACCCTCCAGACTTCACCTTCTCCTTCTCCTTCTTCTACTTCTTCTGATTCACCCTCCAGACTTCACCTTCTCCTTCTCTTTCTTCTGCTTCTTCTGATTCACCCTCCAGATTTCATCTTCTCCTTCTCCTTCTTCTGCTTCTTCTGATTCACCCTCCAGACTTCACCTTCTCCTTCTCCTTCTTCTGCTTCTTCTGATTCACCCTCCAGACTTCACCTTCTCCTTCTCCTTCTTCTGCTTCTTCTGATTCACCCTCCAGACTTCACCTTCTCCTTCTCCTTCTTCTACTTCTTCTGATTCACCCTCAAGACCTCACCTTCTCCTTCTCCTTCTTCTACTTCTTCTGATTCACCCTCCAGATTTCACCTTCTCCTTCTCCTTCTTCTGCTTCTTCTGATTCACCCTCCAGACTTCACCTTCTCCTTCTCCTTCTTCTGCTTCTTCTGATTCACCCTCCTGACTTCACCTTCTCCTTCTCCTTCTTCTACTTCTTCTGATTCACCCTCCTGACTTCACCTTCTCCTTCTCCTTCTTCTACTTCTTCTGCTTCACCCTCCAGACTTCACCTTCTCCTTCTCCTTCTTCTACTTCTTCTGATTCACCCTCCAGACTTGACCTTCTCCTCCTCCTTCTTCTACTTCTTCTGATTCACCCTCCAGACTTCCCCTTCTCCTTCTCCTTCTTCTGCTTCTTCTGCTTCACCGTCCTGACTTCACCTTCTCCTTCTTCTACTTCTTCTGCTTCATCCCCCTGACATCACCTGCTCCTTCTCCTTCTTCTGCTTCTTCTGATTCACCCTCCTAACTTCACCTTCTCCTTCTACCTCTTCTGCTTCTGATTCACCCTCCTGACTTCACCTTCTCCTTCTCCTTCTTCTGCTTCTTCTGATTCACCCTCCAGACTTCACCTTCTCCTTCTCTTTCTTCTGCTTCTTCTGATTCACCCTCCAGACTTCACCTTCTCCTTCTCCTTCTTCTGATTCTTCTGATTCACCCTCCAGACTTCACCTTCTCCTTCTCCTTCTTCTGCTTCTTCTGATTCACCCTCCAGACTTCACCTTCTCCTTCTCCTTCTTCTGCTTCTTCTGATTCACCCTCCAGACTTCACCTTCTCCTTCTCCTTCTTCTGCTTCTTCTGATTCACCCTCCAGACTTCACCTTCTCCTTCTCCTTCTTCTACTTCTTCTGATTCACCCTCAAGTCCTCACCTTCTCCTTCTCCTTCTTCTACTTCTTCTGATTCACCCTCCAGATTTCATCTTCTCCTTCTCCTTCTTCTGCTTCTTCTGATTCACCCTCCAGACTTCACCTTCTCCTTCTCCTTCTTCTGCTTCTTCTGATTCACCCTCCTGACTTCACCTTCTCCTTCTCCTTCTTCTACTTCTTCTGATTCACTCTCCTGACTTCACCTTCTCCTTCTCCTTCTTCTACTTCTTCTGCTTCACCCTCCAGACTTCACCTTCTCCTTCTCCTTCTTCTACTTCTTCTAATTCACCCTCCAGACTTGACCTTCTCCTTCTCCTTCTTCTACTTCTTCTGATTCACCCTCCAGACTTCACCTTCTCCTTCTCCTTCTTTTGCTTCTTCTGCTTCACCGTCCTGACTTCACCTTCTCCTTCTTCTACTTCTTCTGCTTCATCCCCCTGACATCACCTGCTCCTTCTCCTTCTTCTGCTTCTTCTGATTCACCCTCCTAACTTCACCTTCTCCTTCTCCTTCTTCTGATTCTTCTGATTCACCCTCCAGACTTCACCTTCTCCTTCTCCTTCTTCTGCTTCTTCTGATTCACCCTCCTGACTTCACCTTCTCCTTCTCCTTCTTCTACTTCTTCTGATTCACCCTCCTGACTTCACCTTCTCCTTCTCCTTCTTCTACTTCTTCTGCTTCACCCTCCAGACTTCACCTTCTCCTTCTCCTTCTTCTACTTCTTCTGATTCACCCTCCAGACTTGACCTTCTCCTTCTCCTTCTTCTACTTATTCTGATTCACCCTCCAGACTTCACCTTCTCCTTCTCCCTCTTCTGCTTCTTCTGCTTCACCGTCCTGACTTCACCTCCTCCTTCTCCTTCTTCTACTTCTTCTGCTTCATCCCGCAGACATCACCTGCTCCTTCTCCTTCTTCTGCTTCTTCTGATTCACCCTCCTAACTTCACCTTCTCCTTCTCCTTCTTCTGCTTCTTCTGATTCACCCTCCTGACTTCACCTTCTCCTTCTCCTTCTTCTGCTTCTTCTGATTCACCCTCCAGACTTCACCTTCTCCTTCTCCTTCTTCTGATTCTTCTGATTCACCCTCCAGACTTCACCTTCTCCTTCTCCTTCGTCTGCTTCTTCTGATTCACCCTCCTGACCTCACCTTCTCCTTCTCCTTTTTCTACTTCTTCTGATTCACCCTCCTGACTTCACCTTCTCCTTCTCCTTCTTCTACTTCTTCTGCTTCACCCTCCAGACTTCACCTTCTCCTTCTCCTTCTTCTGCTTCTTCTGATTCACCCTCCAGACTTCACCTTCTCCTTCTCCTTCTTCTGCTTCTTCTGATTCACCCTCCAGACTTCACCTTCTCCTTCTCCTTCTTCTACTTCTTCTGATTCACCCTCCAGACTTCACCTTCTCCATTTCCTTCTTCTGCTTCTTCTGATTCACCCTCCAGACTTCACCTTCTCCTTCTCCTTCGTCTACTTCTTCTGATTGACCCTCCAGACTACACCTTCTCCTGCTCCTTCTTCTACTTCTTCTGATTCACCCTCCAGACTTCACCTTCTCCTTCTCCTTCTTCTGTTTCTTCTGATTCACCGTCCAGACTTCAATCTTCTCCTTCTCCTTCTTCTGCTTCTTCTGATTCACCCTCCAGACTTCACCTTCTCCTTCTCCTTCTTCTGCTTCTTCTGATTCACCATCCAGACTTCACCTTCTCCTTCTCCTTCTTCTACTTCTTCTGATTCACCCTCCAGACTTCACCTTCTCCTTCTCCTTCTTCTACTTCTTCTGATTCACCCTCCAGTCTTCACCTTCTCCTTCTCCTTCTTCTGTTTCTTCTGCTTCACCCTCCAGACTTCACCTTCTCCTTCTCTTTCTTCTGCTTCTTCTGATTCACCCTCCAGACTTCACCTTCTCCTTCTCCTTCTTCTGATTCTTCTGATTCACCCTCCAGACTTCATCTTCTCCTTCTCCTTCTTCTGCTTCTTCTGATTCACCCTCCTGACTTCACCTTCTCCTTCTCCTTCTTCTACTTCTTCTGCTTCACCCTCCAGACTTCACCTTCTCCTTCTCCATCTTCTACTTCTTCTGATTCACCCTCCAGACTTCATCTTCTCCTTCTCCTTCTTCTGCTTCTTCTGATTCACCCTCCAGACTTCACCTTCTCCTTCTCCTTATTCTGCTTCTTCTGATTCACCCTCCAGACTTCACCTTCTCCTTCTCCTTATTCTGCTTCTTCTGATTCACCCTCCAGACTTCACCTTCTCCTTCTCCTTCCTCTGCTTCTTCTGATTCACCCTCCAGACTCACCTTCTCCTTCTCCTTCTTCTGATTCTTCTGATTCACCCTCCAGACTTCACCTTCTCCTTCTCCTTCTTCTGCTTCTTCTGATTCACCCTCCTGACTTCACCTTCTCCTTCTCCTTCTTCTACTTCTTCTGATTCACCCTCCTGACTTCACCTTCTCCTTCTCCTTCTTCTACTTCTTCTGCTTCACCCTCCAGACTTCACCTTCTCCTTCTCCTTCTTCTACTTCTTCTGATTCACCCTCCAGACTTCACCTTCTCCTTCCCCTTCTTCGGCTTCTTCTGATTCACCCTCCAGACTTCACCTTCTCCTTCTCCTTATTCTGCTTCTTCTGATTCACTCTCCAGACTTCACCTTCTCCTTCTCCTTCTTCTGCTTCTTCTGATTCACACTCCAGACTTCACCTTCTCCTTCTCCTTCTTCTACTTCTTCTGATTCACCCTCCAGACTTCACCTTCTCCTTCTCTTTCTTCTGCTTCATCTGATTCACCCTCCAGACTTCACCTTCTCCTTCTCCTTCTTCTGATTCTTCTGATTCACCCTCCAGACTTCACCTTCTTCTTCTCCTTCTTCTGCTTCTTCTGATTCACCCTCCTGACTTCACCTTCTCCTTCTCCTTCTTCTACTTCTTCTGATTCACCCTCCTGACTTCACCTTCTCCTTCTCCTTCTTCTACTTCTTCTGCTTCACCCTCCAGACTTCACCTTCTCCTTCTCCTTCTTCTACTTCTTCTGATTCACCCTCCAGACTTGACCTTCTCCTTCTCCTTCTTCTACTTCTTCTGATTCACCCTCCAGACTTCACCTTCTCCTTCTCCTTCTTCTGCTTCTTCTGCTTCACCGTCCTGACTTCACCTTCTCCTTCTCCTTCTTCTACTTCTTCTGCTTCATCCCCCTGACATCACCTGCTCCTTCTCCTTCTTCTGCTTCTTCCGATTCACCCTCCTAACTTCACCTTCTCCTTCTCCTTCTTCTGCTTCTTCTGATTCACCCTCCTGACTTCACCTTCTCCTTCTCCTTATTCTGCTTCTTCTGATTCACTCTCCAGACTTCACCTTCTCCTTCTCCTTCTTCTGCTTCTTCTGATTCACCCTCCTGACTTCACCTTCTCCTTCTCCTTATTCTGCTTCTTCTGATTCACTCTCCAGACTTCACCTTCTCCTTCTCCTTCTTCTGCTTCTTCTGATTCACACTCCAGACTTCACCTTCTCCTTCTCCTTCTTCTACTTCTTCTGATTCACCCTCCAGACTTCACCTTCTCCTTCTCTTTCTTCTGCTTCATCTGATTCACCCTCCAGACTTCACCTTCTCCTTCTCCTTCTTCTGATTCTTCTGATTCACCTCCAGACTTCACCTTCTTCTTCTCCTTCTTCTGCTTCTTCTGATTCACCCTCCTGACTTCACCTTCTCCTTCTCCTTCTTCTACTTCTTCTGATTCACCCTCCTGACTTCACCTTCTCCTTCTCCTTCTTCTACTTCTTCTGCTTCACCCTCCAGACTTCACCTTCTCCTTCTCCTTCTTCTACTTCTTCTGATTCACCCTCCAGACTTGACCTTCTCCTTCTCCTTCTTCTACTTCTTCTGATTCACCCTCCAGACTTCACCTTCTCCTTCTCCTTCTTCTGCTTCTTCTGCTTCACCGTCCTGACTTCACCTTCTCCTTCTCCTTCTTCTACTTCTTCTGCTTCATCCCCCTGACATCACCTGCTCCTTCTCCTTCTTCTGCTTCTTCCGATTCACCCTCCTAACTTCACCTTCTCCTTCTCCTTCTTCTGCTTCTTCTGATTCACCCTCCTGACTTCACCTTCTCCTTCTCCTTCTTCTGCTTCTTCTGATTCACCCTCCAGACTTCACCTTCTCCTTCTCCTTCTTCTGCTTCTTCTGATTCACCCTCCAGACTTCACCTTCTCCTTCTCCATCTTCTGCTTCTTCTGATTCACCCTCCAGACCTCACCTTCTCCTTCTCCTTCTTCTACTTCTTCTGATTCACCCTCCAGACTTCATCTGTTCCTTCTCCTTCTTCTGCTTCTTCTGATTCACCCTCCAGACTTCACCTTCTCCTTCTCCTTCTTCTGCTTCTTCTGATTCACCCTCCAGACTTCACCTTCTCCATCTCCTTCTTCTGCTTCTTCTGATTCACCCTCCAGACTTCACCTTCTCCTTCTCCTTCTTCTGCTTCTTCTGATTCACCCTTCAGACTTCACCTTCTCCTTCTCCTTTTCTGCTTCTTCTGATTCACCCTCCAGACCTCACCTTCTCCTTCTCCTTCATCTACTTCTTCTGATTCACCCTCCAGACTTCATCTTCTCCTTCTCCTTCTTCTGCTTCTTCTGATTCACCCTCCAGACTTCACCTTCTCCTTCTCCTTCTTCTGCTTCTTCTGATTCACCCTCCAGACTTCACCTTCTCCTTCTCCTTCTTCTACTTCTTCTGCTTCTCCCCCCTGACTTCACCTTCTCCTTCTCCTTCTTCTGCTTCTTCTGATTCACCCTCCTAACTTCACCTTCTCCTTCTCCTTCTTCTGCTTCTTCTGATTCACCCTCCTGACTTCACCTTCTCCTTCTCCTTCTTCTGCTTCTTCTGATTCACCCTCCAGACTTCACCTTCTCCTTCTCCTTCTTCTGCTTCTTCTGATTCACCCTCCTGACTTCACCTTCTCCTTCTCCTTCTTCTACTTCTTCTGCTTCACCCTCCAGCCTCCAGACTTCACCTTCTCCTTCTCCGTCTTCTACTTCTTCTGATTCACCCTCCAGACTTCACCTTCTCCTTCTTCTGCTTCTTCTGATTCACCCTCCAGACTTCACCTTCTCCTTCTCCTTCTTCTGCTTCTTCCGATTCACCCTTCAGACTTCACCTTCTCCTTCTCCTTCTTCTGCTTCTTCTGATTCACCCTCCAGACCTCACCTTCCCCTTCTCCTTCTTATACATCTTCTGATTCACCCTCCAGACTTCATCTTCTCCTTCTCCTTCTTGTGCTTCTTCTGATTCACCCTCCAGACTTCACCTTCTCCTTCTCCTTCTTCTGCTTCTTCTGATTCACCCTCCAGACTTCGCCTTCTCCTTCTTCTACTTCTTCTGATTCACCCTCCAGACTTCACCTTCTCCTTCTCCTTCTTCTACTTCTTCTGATTCACCCTCCAGTCTTCACCTTCTCCTTCTCCTTCTTCTGCTTCTTCTGATTCACCCTCCAGACTTCACCTTCTCCTTCTCCTTCTTCTGCTTCTTCTGATTCACCCTCCTGACTTCACCTTCTCCTTCTCCTTCTTCTGCTTCTTCTGATTCACCCTCCAGACTTCACCTTCTCCTTCTCCTTCTTCTACTTCTTCTGATTCACCCTCCAGACTTCACCTTCTCCTTCTACCTCT
Source organism: Somniosus microcephalus (assembly GCF_052327205.1). Lineage (NCBI taxonomy): Eukaryota > Metazoa > Chordata > Chondrichthyes > Squaliformes > Somniosidae > Somniosus > Somniosus microcephalus. Next base: position 411,099 of record NW_028225215.1, read on the forward strand.
TCTGCTTCTTCTGATTCACCCTCCAGACTTCACCTTCTCCTTCCCCTTCTTCTGCTTCTTCTGATTCACCCTCCAGACTTCACCTTCTCCTTCTCCTTCTTCTGCTACTTCTGATTCAACCTCCAGAATTCACATTCTCCTTCTCCTTCTTCTGCTTCTTCTGATTCACCCTCCAGACTTCACCTTCTCCTTCTCCTTATTCTACTTCTTCTGTTTCACCCTCCAGACTTCACCTTCTCCTTCTCCTGCTTCTGCTTCTTCTGATTCACCCTCCAGACTTCACCTTCTCCTTCTCCTTCGTCTACTTCTTCTGATTCACCCTCCAGACTACACCTTCTCCTTCTCCTTCTTCTACATCTTCTGATTCACCCTCCAGACTTCACCTTCTCCTTCTCCTTCTTCTGCTTCTTCTGATTCACCCTCCAGACTTCACCTTCTCATTCTCCTTCTTCTACTTCTTCTGATTCACACTCCAAACTTCACCTTCTCCTTCTCCTTCTTCTACTTCTTCTGATTCACCCTCCAGACTTCACCTTCTCCTTCTCCTTCTTCTACTTCTTCTGCTTCTCCCTCCAGACTTCACCTTCTCCTTCTCCTTCTTCTGCTTCTTCTGATTCACCCTCCAGACTTCACCTTCTCCTTCTCCTTCTTCTGCTTCTTCTGATTCACCCTCCAGACTTCACCTTCTCCTTCTCCATCTTCTGCTTCTTCTGATTCACCCTCCAGACCTCACCTTCTCCTTCTCCTTCTTCTACTTCTTCTGATTCACCCTCCAGACTTCATCTGTTCCTTCTCCTTCTTCTGCTTCTTCTGATTCACCCTCCAGACTTCACCTTCTCCTTCTCCTTCTTCTGCTTCTTCTGATTCACCCTCCAGACTTCACCTTCTCCTTCTCATTCTTCTGCTTCTTCTGATTCACCCTCCAGACTTCACCTTCTCCTTCTCCTTCTTCTGCTTCTTCTGATTCACCCTCCTGACTTCACCTTCTCCTTCTCCTTCTTCTACTTCTTCTGCTTCACCCTCCAGCCTCCAGACTTCACCTTCTCCTTCTCCGTCTTCTACTTCTTCTGATTCACCCTCCAGACTTCACCTTCTCCTTCTTCTGCTTCTTCTGATTCACCCTCCAGACTTCACCTTCTCCTTCTCCTTCTTCTGCTTCTTCCGATTCACCCTTCAGACTTCACCTTCTCCTTCTCCTTCTTCTGCTTCTTCTGATTCACCCTCCAGACCTCACCTTCCCCTTCTCCTTCTTATACATCTTCTGATTCACCCTCCAGACTTCATCTTCTCCTTCTCCTTCTTGTGCTTCTTCTGATTCACCCTCCAGACTTCACCTTCTCCTTCTCCTTCTTCTGCTTCTTCTGATTCACCCTCCAGACTTCGCCTTCTCCTTCTTCTACTTCTTCTGATTCACCCTCCAGACTTCACCTTCTCCTTCTCCTTCTTCTACTTCTTCTGATTCACCCTCCAGTCTTCACCTTCTCCTTCTCCTTCTTCTGCTTCTTCTGATTCACCCTCCAGACTTCACCTTCTCCTTCTCCTTCTTCTGCTTCTTCTGATTCACCCTCCTGACTTCACCTTCTCCTTCTCCTTCTTCTGCTTCTTCTGATTCACCCTCCAGACTTCACCTTCTCCTTCTCCTTCTTCTACTTCTTCTGATTCACCCTCCAGACTTCACCTTCTCCTTCTACCTCTTCTGCTTCTTCTGATTCACCCTCCAGACTTCACCTTCTCCTTCCCCTTCTTCTGCTTCTTCTGATTCACCCTCCAGACTTCACCTTCTCCTTCTCCTTCTTCTGCTACTTCTGATTCAACCTCCAGAATTCACATTCTCCTTCTCCTTGTTCTGCTTCTACTGATTCACCCTCCAGACTTCACCTTCTCCTTCTCCTTATTCTACTTCTTCTGTTTCACCCTCCAGACTTCACCTTCTCCTTCTCCTGCTTCTGCTTCTTCTGATTCACCCTCCAGACTTCACCTTCTCCTTCTCCTTCGTCTACTTCTTCTGATTCACCCTCCAGACTACACCTTCTCCTTCTCCTTCTTCTACATCTTCTGATTCACCCTCCAGACTTCACCTTCTCCTTCTCCTTCTTCTGCTTCTTCTGATTCACCCTCCAGACTTCACCTTCTCATTCTCCTTCTTCTACTTCTTCTGATTCACACTCCAAACTTCACCTTCTCCTTCTCCTTCTTCTACTTCTTCTGATTCACCCTCCAGACTTCACCTTCTCCTTCTCCTTCTTCTACTTCTTCTGCTTCTCCCTCCAGACTTCACCTTCTCCTTCTCCTTCTTCTGCTTCTTCTGATTCACCCTCCAGACTTCACCTTCTCCTTCTCCTTCTTCTACTTCTTCTGATTCACCCTCCAGACTTCACCTTCTCCTTCTCCTTCTTCTACTTCTTCTGATTCACCCTCCAGACTTCACCTTCTCCTTCTCCTTCTTCTACTTCTTCTGATTCACCCTCCTGACTTCACCTTATCCTTCTCCTTCTTCTGCTTCGTCTGCTTCACCCTCCAGACTTCACCTTCTCCTTCTCCTTCTTCTGCTTCTTCTGCTTCACTCTCCAGACTTCACCTTCTCCTTCTGCTTCTTCTGCTTCGTCTGCTTCACCCTCCTGACTTCACCTTCAGCTACTCCTTCTTCTACTTCTTCTGATTCACCCTCCAGACTTCACCTTCTCCTTCTCCTTCATCTGCTTTTTCTGCTTCAGCCTCCAGAATTCACCTTCTCCTTCTCATTCTTCTGCTTCTTCTGCTTCGCCCTCCAGACTTCACCTTCTCCTTCTCCTTATTCTGCTTCTTCTGCTTCACCCTCCAGACTTCACCTTCTCCTTCTCCTTCTTCTGCTTCTTCTGCTTCACCCTCCTGACTTCACCTTCTCCTTCTCCTTCTTCTACTTCTTCTGATTCACCCTCCAGACTTCACCTTCTCCTTCTCCTTCTTCTGCTTCTACGGCTTCACCCTCCAGACTTCACCTTCTCCTTCTCCTTCTTCTGCTTCTTCTGCTGCGCCCTCCAGACTTGACCTTCTCCTTCTCCTTCTTCTGCTTCTTCTGCTTCACCCTCCTGACTTCACCTTCTCCTTCTCCTTATTCTACTTCTTCTGCTTCACCCCCCTGACTTCACCTTCTCCTTCTCCTTCTTCTGCTTCTTCTGATTCACCCTCCTGACTTCACCTTCTCCTTCTCCTTCTTCTACTTCTTCTGCTTCACCCTCCAGCCTCCAGACTTCACCTTCTCCTTCTCCGTCTTCTACTTCTTCTGATTCACCCTCCAGACTTCACCTTATCCTTCTTCTGCTTCTTCTGATTCACCCTCCAGACTTCACCTTCTCCTTCTCCTTCTTCTGCTTCTTCCGATTCACCCTTCAGACTTCACCTTCTCCTTCTCCTTCTTCTGCTTCTTCTGATTCACCCTCCAGACCTCACCTTCCCCTTCTCCTTCTTATACATCTTCTGATTCACCCTCCAGACTTCATCTTCTCCTTCTCCTTCTTGTGCTTCTTCTGATTCACCCTCCAGACTTCACCTTCTCCTTCTCCTTCTTCTGCTTCTTCTGATTCACCCTCCAGACTTCGCCTTCTCCTTCTTCTACTTCTTCTGATTCACCCTCCAGACTTCACCTTCTCCTTCTCCTTCTTCTACTTCTTCTGATTCACCCTCCAGTCTTCACCTTCTCCTTCTCCTTCTTCTGCTTCTTCTGATTCACCCTCCAGACTTCACCTTCTCCTTCTCCTTCTTCTGCTTCTTCTGATTCACCCTCCTGACTTCACCTTCTCCTTCTCCTTCTTCTGCTTCTTCTGATTCACCCTCCAGACTTCACCTTCTCCTTCTCCTTCTTCTACTTCTTCTGATTCACCCTCCAGACTTCACCTTCTCCTTCTACCTCTTCTGCTTCTTCTGATTCACCCTCCAGACTTCACCTTCTCCTTCCCCTTCTTCTGCTTCTTCTGATTCACCCTCCAGACTTCACCTTCTCCTTCTCCTTCTTCTGCTACTTCTGATTCAACCTCCAGAATTCACATTCTCCTTCTCCTTCTTCTGCTTCTTCTGATTCACCCTCCAGACTTCACCTTCTCCTTCTCCTTATTCTACTTCTTCTGTTTCACCCTCCAGACTTCACCTTCTCCTTCTCCTGCTTCTGCTTCTTCTGATTCACCCTCCAGACTTCACCTTCTCCTTCTCCTTCGTCTACTTCTTCTGATTCACCCTCCAGACTACACCTTCTCCTTCTCCTTCTTCTACATCTTCTGATTCACCCTCCAGACTTCACCTTCTCCTTCTCCTTCTTCTGCTTCTTCTGATTCACCCTCCAGACTTCACCTTCTCATTCTCCTTCTTCTACTTCTTCTGATTCACACTCCAAACTTCACCTTCTCCTTCTCCTTCTTCTACTTCTTCTGATTCACCCTCCAGACTTCACCTTCTCCTTCTCCTTCTTCTACTTCTTCTGCTTCTCCCTCCAGACTTCACCTTCTCCTTCTCCTTCTTCTGCTTCTTCTGATTCACCCTCCAGACTTCACCTTCTCCTTCTCCTTCTTCTACTTCTTCTGATTCACCCTCCAGACTTCACCTTCTCCTTCTCCTTCTTCTACTTCTTCTGATTCACCCTCCAGACTTCACCTTCTCCTTCTCCTTCTTCTACTTCTTCTGATTCACCCTCCTGACTTCACCTTATCCTTCTCCTTCTTCTGCTTCGTCTGCTTCACCCTCCAGACTTCACCTTCTCCTTCTCCTTCTTCTGCTTCTTCTGCTTCACTCTCCAGACTTCACCTTCTCCTTCTGCTTCTTCTGCTTCGTCTGCTTCACCCTCCTGACTTCACCTTCAGCTACTCCTTCTTCTACTTCTTCTGATTCACCCTCCAGACTTCACCTTCTCCTTCTCCTTCATCTGCTTTTTCTGCTTCAGCCTCCAGAATTCACCTTCTCCTTCTCCTTCTTCTGCTTCTTCTGCTTCGCCCTCCAGACTTCACCTTCTCCTTCTCCTTATTCTGCTTCTTCTGCTTCACCCTCCAGACTTCACCTTCTCCTTCTCCTTCTTCTGCTTCTTCTGCTTCACCCTCCTGACTTCACCTTCTCCTTCTCCTTCTTCTACTTCTTCTGATTCACCCTCCAGACTTCACCTTCTCCTTCTCCTTCTTCTGCTTCTACGGCTTCACCCTCCAGACTTCACCTTCTCCTTCTCCTTCTTCTGCTTCTTCTGCTGCGCCCTCCAGACTTGACCTTCTCCTTCTCCTTCTTCTGCTTCTTCTGCTTCACCCTCCTGACTTCACCTTCTCCTTCTCCTTATTCTACTTCTTCTGCTTCACCCCCCTGACTTCACCTTCTCCTTCTCCTTCTTCTGCTTCTTCTGATTCACCCTCCTATCTTCACCTTCTCCTTCTCCTTCTTCTGCTTCTTCTGATTCACCCTCCTGACTTCACCTTCTCCTTCTCCTTCTTCTGCTTCTTCTGATCCACCCTCCAGACTTCACCTTCTACTTCTCCTTCTTCTGCTTCTTCTGATTCACCCTCCAGACCTCACCTTCTCCTTCTCCTTTTTCTTCTTCTTCTGATTCACCCTCCAGACTTCATCTTCTCCTTCTCCTTCTTCTGCTTCTTCTGATTCACCCTCCAGACTTCACCTCCTCCTTCTCCTTCTTCTGCTTCTTCTGATTCACCCTCCAGACTTCACCTTCTCCTTCTCCTCCTTCTATTCTTCTGATTCACCCTCCAGACTTCACCTTCTTCTTCTCCTACTTCTACTTCTTCTGATTCATCCTCCAGTCTTCACCTTCTCCTTCTCCTTCTTCTGCTTCTTCTGCTTCACCCTCCAGACTTCACCTTCTCCTTCTCCTTCTTCTGATTCTTCTGGTTTACCCTCCAGACTTCACCTTCTCCTTCTCCTTCTTCTGCTTCTTCTGATTCACCCTCCTGACTTCACCTTCTCCTTCTCCTTCTTCTACTTCTTCTGATTCACCCTCCTGACTTCACCTTCTCCTTCTCCTTCTTCTACTTCTTCTGCTTCACCATCCAGACTTCACCTTCTCCTTCTCCTTCTTCTACTTCTTCTGATTCACCCTCCAGACTTCACCTTCTCCTTCTCCTTCTTCTACTTCTTCTGATTCACCCTCCAGACTTCATCTTCTCCTTCTCCTTCTTCTGCTTCTTCTGATTCACCCTCCAGACTTCACCTTCTCCTTCTCCTTCTTCTGCTTCTTCTGATTCACCCTCCAGACTTCACCTTCTCCTTCTCCTTCTTCTACTTCTTCTGATTCACCCTCCAGACTTCACCTTCTCCTTCTCCTTCTTCTACTTCTTCTGATTCACCCTCCGGACTTCACCTTCTCCTTCTCCTTCTTCTGCTTCTTCTGATTCACCCTCCAGACTTCACCTTCTCCTTCTCCTTCTTCTGCTTCTTCTGATTCACCCTCCAGACTTCACCTTCTCCTTCTCCTTTTTCTGCTTCTTCTGATTCAACCTTCAGACTTCACCTTCTCCTTCTCCTTCTTCTGCTTCTTCTGATTCACCCTCCAGATCTCACCTTCTCCTTCTCCTTCTTCTACTTCTTCTGATTCACCCTCCAGACTTCATCTTCTCCTTCTCCTTCTTCTGCTTCTTCTGATTCACCCTCCAGATTTCACCTTCTCCTTCTCCTTCTTCTGCTTCTTCTGATTCACCCTCCAGACTTCGCCTTCTCCTTCTCCTTCTTCTACTTCTTCTGATTCACCCTCCTGACTTCACCTTCTCCTTCTCCTTCTTCTGCTTCTTCTGATTCACCCTCCAGACTTCACCTTCTCCTTCTCCTTCTTCTACTTCTTCTGATTCACCCTCCGGACTTCACCTTCTCCTTCTCCTCCTTCTGCTTCTTCTGATTCACCCTCCAGACTTCACCTTCTCCTTCTCCTTCTTCTGCTTCTTCTGATTCACCCTCCAGACTTCACCTTCTCCTTCTCCTTTTTCTGCTTCTTCTGATTCACCCTTCAGACTTCACCTTCTCCTTCTCCTTCTTCTGCTTCTTCTGATTCACCCTCCAGATCTCACCTTCTCCTTCTCCTTCTTCTACTTCTTCTGATTCACCCTCCAGACTTCATCTTCTCCTTCTCCTTCTTCTGCTTCTTCTGATTCACCCTCCAGACTTCATCTTCTCCTTCTCCTTCTTCTGCTTCTTCTGATTCACCCTCCAGACTTCACCTTCTCCTTCTCCTTCTTCTGCTTCTTCTGATTCACCCTCCAGACTTCACCTTCTCCTTCTCCTTCTTCTACTTCTTCTGATTCACCCTCCAGACTTCACCTTCTCCTTCTCCTTCTTCTACTTCTTCTGATTCACCCTCCGGACTTCACCTTCTCCTTCTCCTTCTTCTGCTTCTTCTGATTCACCCTCCAGACTTCACCTTCTCCTTCTCCTTCTTCTGCTTCTTCTGATTCACCCTCCAGACTTCACCTTCTCCTTCTCCTTTTTCTGCTTCTTCTGATTCAACCTTCAGACTTCACCTTCTCCTTCTCCTTCTTCTGCTTCTTCTGATTCACCCTCCAGATCTCACCTTCTCCTTCTCCTTCTTCTACTTCTTCTGATTCACCCTCCAGACTTCATCTTCTCCTTCTCCTTCTTCTGCTTCTTCTGATTCACCCTCCAGATTTCACCTTCTCCTTCTCCTTCTTCTGCTTCTTCTGATTCACCCTCCAGACTTCGCCTTCTCCTTCTCCTTCTTCTACTTCTTCTGATTCACCCTCCTGACTTCACCTTCTCCTTCTCCTTCTTCTGCTTCTTCTGATTCACCCTCCAGACTTCACCTTCTCCTTCTCCTTCTTCTACTTCTTCTGATTCACCCTCCGGACTTCACCTTCTCCTTCTCCTTCTTCTGCTTCTTCTGATTCACCCTCCAGACTTCACCTTCTCCTTCTCCTTCTTCTGCTTCTTCTGATTCACCCTCCAGACTTCACCTTCTCCTTCTCCTTTTTCTGCTTCTTCTGATTCACCCTTCAGACTTCACCTTCTCCTTCTCCTTCTTCTGCTTCTTCTGATTCACCCTCCAGATCTCACCTTCTCCTTCTCCTTCTTCTACTTCTTCTGATTCACCCTCCAGACTTCATCTTCTCCTTCTCCTTCTTCTGCTTCTTCTGATTCACCCTCCAGATTTCACCTTCTCCTTCTCCTTCTTCTGCTTCTTCTGATTCACCCTCCAGACTTCGCCTTCTCCTTCTCCTTCTTCTACTTCTTCTGATTCACCCTCCAGACTTCACCTTCTCCTTCTCCTTCTTCTACTTCTTCTGATTCACCCTCCAGTCTTCACCTTCTCCTTCTCCTTCTTCTGCTTCTTCTGATTCACCCTCCAGACTTCACCTTCTCCTTCTCCTTCTTCTGCTTCTTCTGATTCACCCTCCTGACTTCACCTTCTCCTTCTCCTTCTTCTGCTTCTTCTGATTCACCCTCCAGACTTCACCTTCTCCTTCTCCTTCTTCTACTTCTTCTGATTCACCCTCCAGACTTCACCTTCTCCTTCTACTTCTTCTGCTTCTTCTGATTCACCCTCCAGACTTCACCTTCTCCTTCTCCTTCTTCTGCTTCTTCTGATTCACCCTCCATACTTCACCTTCTCCTTCTCCTTCTTCTGCTTCTTCTGATTCACCCTCCAGACTTCACCTTATCCTTCTCCTTCTTCTGCTTCTTCTGCTTCACCGTCCAGACTTCAACTTCTCCTTCTCCTTCTTCTGCTTCTTCTGCTTCACTCTCCAGACTTCACCTTCTCCTTCTCCTTCTTCTCCTTCTTCTGCTTCACCCTCCTGACTTCACATTCTGCTACTCCTTCTTCTACTTCTTCTGATTCACCCTCCAGACTTCACCTTCTCCTTCTCCTTCATCTGCTTTTTCTGCTTCAGCCTCCAGAATTCACCTTCTCCTTCTCCTTCTTCTGCTTCTTCTGCTTCGCCCTCCAGACATTTAACTTCTCCTTCTCCTTCTTCTGCTTCTTCTGCTTCACCCTCCAGACTTCACCTTCTCCTTCTCCTTCTTCTGCTTCTTCTGCTTCACCCTCCTGACTTCACCTTCTCCTTCTCCTTCTTCTACTTCTTCTGATTCACCCTCCAGACTTCACCTTCTCCTTCTCCTTCTTCTGCTTCTACGGCATCACCCTCCAGACTTCACCTTCTCCTTCTCCTTCTTCTGCTTCTTCTGCTGCGCCCTCCAGACTTGACCTTCTCCTTCTCCTTCTTCTGCTTCTTCTGCTTCACCCTCCTGACTTCACCTTCTCCTTCTCCTTCTTCTACTTCTTCTGCTTCACCCCCCTGACTTCACCTTCTCCTTCTCCTTCTTCTGCTTCTTCTGATTCACCCTCCTAACTTCACCTTCTCCTTCTCCTTCTTCTGCTTCTTCTGATTCACCCTCCTGACTTCACCTTCTCCTTCTCCTTCTTCTGCTTCTTCTGATCCACCCTCCAGACTTCACCTTCTACTTCTCCTTCTTCTGCTTCTTCTGATTCACCCTCCAGACCTCACCTTCTCCTTCTCCTTCTTCTACTTCTTCTGATTCACCCTCCAGACTTCATCTTCTCCTTCTCCTTCTTCTGCTTCTTCTGATTCACCCTCCAGACTTCACATTCTCCTTCTCCTTCTTCTGCTTCTTCTGATTCACCCTCCAGACTTCACCTTCTCCTTCTCCTTCTTCTATTCTTCTGATTCACCCTCCAGACTTCACCTTCTTCTTCTCCTTCTTCTACTTCTTCTGATTCACCCTCCAGTCTTCACCTTCTCCTTCTTCTGCTTCTTCTGCTTCACCCTCCAGACTTCACCTTCTCCTTCTCTTTCTTCTGCTTCTTCTGATTCACCCTCCAGACTTCACCTTCTCCTTCTCCTTCTTCTGATTCTTCTGGTTTACCCTCCAGACTTCACCTTCTCCTTCTCCTTCTTCTGCTTCTTCTGATTCACCCTCCTGACTTCACCTTCTCCTTCTCCTTCTTCTACTTCTTCTGATTCACCCTCCTGACTTCACCTTCTCCTTCTCCTTTTTCTACTTCTTCTGCTTCACCCTCCAGACTTCACCTTCTCTTTCTCCTTCTTCTACTTCTTCTGATTCACCCTCCAGACTTCACCTTCTCCTTCTCCTTCTTCTGCTTCTTCTGATTCACCCTCCAGACTTCACCTTCTCCTTCTCCTTATTCTGCTTCTTCTGATTCACCCTCCAGACTTCACCTCCTCCTTCTCCTTCTTCTGCTTCTTCTGATTCACCCTCCAGACTTCACCTTCTCCTTCTCCTTCTTCTGCTTCTTCTGATTCACCCTCCAGACTTCACCTTCTCCTTCTCCTTCTTCTACTTCTTCTGATTCACCCTCCAGACTTCACCTTCTCCTTCTCCTTCTTCTACTTCTTCTGATTCACCCTCCGGACTTCACCTTCTCCTTCTCCTTCTTCTGCTTCTTCTGATTCACCCTCCAGACTTCACCTTCTCCTTCTCCTTCTTCTGCTTCTTCTGATTCACCCTCCAGGCTTCACCTTCTCCTTCTCCTTTTTCTGCTTCTTCTGATTCACCCTTCAGACTTCACCTTCTCCTTCTCCTTCTTCTGCTTCTTCTGATTCACCCTCCAGATCTCACCTTCTCCTTCTCCTTCTTCTACTTCTTCTGATTCACCCTCCAGACTTCATCTTCTCCTTCTCCTTCTTCTGCTTCTTCTGATTCACCCTCCAGATTTCACCTTCTCCTTCTCCTTCTTCTGCTTCTTCTGATTCACCCTCCAGACTTCGCCTTCTCCTTCTCCTTCTTCTACTTCTTCTGATTCACCCTCCAGACTTCACCTTCTCCTTCTCCTTCTTCTACTTCTTCTGATTCACCCTCCAGTCTTCACCTTCTCCTTCTCCTTCTTCTGCTTCTTCTGATTCACCCTCCAGACTTCACCTTCTCCTTCTCCTTCTTCTGCTTCTTCTGATTCACCCTCCTGACTTCACCTTCTCCTTCTCCTTCTTCTGCTTCTTCTGATTCACCCTCCAGACTTCACCTTCTCCTTCTCCTTCTTCTACTTCTTCTGATTCACCCTCCAGACTTCACCTTCTCCTTCTCCTTCTTCTACTTCTTCTGATTCACCCTCCGGACTTCACCTTCTCCTTCTCCTTCTTCTGCTTCTTCTGATTCACCCTCCAGACTTCACCTTCTCCTTCTCCTTCTTCTGCTTCTTCTGATTCACCCTCCAGACTTCACCTTCTCCTTCTACTTTTTCTGCTTCTTCTGATTCACCCTTCAGACTTCACCTTCTCCTTCTCCTTCTTCTGCTTCTTCTGATTCACCCTCCAGATCTCACCTTCTCCTTCTCCTTCTTCTACTTCTTCTGATTCACCCTCCAGACTTCATCTTCTCCTTCTCCTTCTTCTGCTTCTTCTGATTCACCCTCCAGATTTCACCTTCTCCTTCTCCTTCTTCTGCTTCTTCTGATTCACCCTCCAGACTTCGCCTTCTCCTTCTCCTTCTTCTACTTCTTCTGATTCACCCTCCAGACTTCACCTTCTCCTTCTCCTTCTTCTACTTCTTCTGATTCACCCTCCAGTCTTCACCTTCTCCTTCTCCTTCTTCTGCTTCTTCTGATTCACCCTCCAGACTTCACCTTCTCCTTCTCCTTCTTCTGCTTCTTCTGATTCATCCTCCTGACTTCACCTTCTCCTTCTCCTTCTTCTGCTTCTTCTGATTCACCCTCCAGACTTCACCTTCTCCTTCTCCTTCTTCTACTTCTTCTGATTCACCCTCCAGACTTCACCTTCTCCTTCTACTTCTTCTGCTTCTTCTGATTCACCCTCCAGACTTCACCTTCTCCTTCTCCTTCTTCTGCTTCTTCTGATTCACCCTCCATACTTCACCTTCTCCTTCTCCTTCTTCTGCTTCTTCTGATTCACCCTCCAGACTTCACCTTCTCCTTCTGCTTCTTCTACTTCTTCTGATTCACCCTCCAGACTTCACCTTCTCCTTCTCCTTCTTCTGCTTCTTCTGATTCACCCTCCAGACTTCACCTTCTCCTTCTCCTTCTTCTACTTCTTCTGATTCACCCTCCAGACTTTACATTCTCCTTCTCCTTCTTCTACTTCTTCTGCTTCTCCCTCCAGACTTCACCTTCTCCTTCTCCTTCTTCTGCTTCTTCTGCTTCACCCTCCAGACTTCACCTTCTCCTTCTCCTTCTTCTACTTCTTCTGATTCACCCTCCAGACTTCACCTTCTCATTCTCCTTCTTCTACTTCTTCTGATTCACCCTCCAGACTTCACCTTCTCCTTCTCCTTCTTCTACTTCTTCTGATTCACCCTCCTGACTTCACCTTCTCCTTCTCCTTCTTCTGCTTCTTCTGCTTCACCCTCCAGACATCACCTTCTCCTTCTCCTTCTTCTGCTTCTTCTGCTTCACCCTCCAGACTTCACCTTCTCCGTCTCCTTCTTCTGCTTCACCCTCCAGACTTCATCTTCTCCTTCTCCTTCTTCTGCTTCTTCTGATTCACCCTCCAGACTTCACCTTCTCCTTCTCCTTCTTCTGCTTCTTCTGATTCACCCTCCAGACTTCACCTTCTCCTTCTCCTTCTTCTACTTCTTGTGATTCACCCTCCAGACTTCACCTTCTCCTTCTCCTTCTTCTGCTTCTTCTGATTCACCCTCCAGACTTCACCTTCTCCTTCTCCTTCTTCTGCTTCTTCTGATTCACCCTCCAGACTTCACCTTCTCCTTCTCCTTCTTCTACTTCTTCTGATTCACCCTCCAGACTTCACCTTCTCCTTCTCCTTCGTCTACTTCTCCTGATTCACCCTCCAAACTACACCTTCTCCTTCTCCTTCTTCTACTTCTTCTGATTCACCCTCCAGACTTCACTTTCTCCTTCTCCTTCTTCTGCTTCTTCTGATTCACCCTCCAGACTTCACCTTCTCCTTTTCCTTCTTCTACTTCTTCTGATTCACCCTCCAGACTTTACCTTCTCCTTCTCCTTCTTCTACTTCTTCTGATTCACCCTCCAGACTTTACATTCTCCTTCTCCTTCTTCTACTTCTTCTGCTTCTCCCTCCAGACTTCACCTTCTCCTTCTCCTTCTTCTGCTTCTTCTGATTCACCCTCCAGACTTCACCTTCTCCTTCTCCTTCTTCTACTTCTTCTGATTCACCCTCCAGACTTCACCTTCTTCTTCTCCTTCTTCTACTTCTTCTGATTCACCCTCCAGACTTCACCTTCTCCTTCTCCTTCTTCTACTTCTTCTGATTCACCCTCCTGACTTCACCTTCTCCTTCTCCTTCTTCTGCTTCTTCTGCTTCACCCTCCAGACTTCACCTTCTCCTTCTCCTTCTTCTGCTTCTTCTGCTTCACCCTCCAGACTTCACCTTCTCCGTCTCCTTCTTCTGCTTCACCCTCCAGACTTCATCTTCTCCTTCTCCTTCTTCTGCTTCTTCTGATTCACCCTCCAGACTTCACCTTCTCCTTCTCCTTCTTCTGCTTCTTCTGATTCACCCTCCAGACTTCACCTTCTCCTTCTCCTTCTTCTACTTCTTCTGATTCACCCTCCAGACTTCACCTTCTCCTTCTCCTTCTTCTACTTCTTCTGATTCACCCTCCAGACTTCATCTTCTCCTTCTCCTTCTTCTGCTTCTTCTGCTTCTCCCTCCAGACTTCACCTTCTCCTTCTCCTTCTTCTGCTTCTTCTGATTCACCCTCCAGACTTCACCTTCTCCTTCTCCTTCTTCTACTTCTTCTGATTCACCCTCCAGACTTCACCTTCTCCTTCTCCTTCTTCTACTTCTTCTGATTCACCCTCCAGACTTCACCTTCTCCTTCTCCTTCTTCTACTTCTTCTGATTCACCCTCCTGACTTCACCTTCTCCTTCTCCTTCTTCTGCTTCTTCTGCTTCACCCTCCAGACTTCACCTTCTCCTTCTCCTTCTTCTGCTTCTTCTGCTTCACCCTCCAGACTTCACCTTCTCCGTCTCCTTCTTCTGCTTCACCCTCCTGACTTCACCTTCTCCTTCTCCTTCTTCTACTTCTTCTGATTCACCCTCCAGACTTCACCTTCTCCTTCTCCTTCTTCTGCTTCTTCTGCTTCACCTTCCAGACTTCACCTTCACCTTCTCCTTCTTCTGCTTCTTCTGCTTCGCCCTCCAGACTTCACCTTCTCCTTCTCCTTCTTCTGTTTCTTCTGCTTCACCCTCCAGACTTCACCTTCTCCTTCTCCTTCTTCTGCTTCTTCTGCTTCATCCTCCTGACTTCACCATCTCCTTCTCCTTCTTCTACTTCTTCTGCTTCACCCCCCTGACTTCACCTTCTCCTTCTCCTTCTTCTGCTTCTTCTGATTCACCCTCCTAACTTCACCTTCTCCTTCTCCTTCTTCTGCTTCTTCTGATTCACCCTCCTGACTTCACCTTCTCCTTCTCCTTCTTCTGCTTCTTCTGATTCACACTCCAGACTTCATCTTCTCCTTCTCCTTCTTCTGCTTCTTCTGATTCACCCTCCAGACCTCACCTTCTCCTTCTCCTTCTTCTACTTCTTCTGATTCACCCTCCAGACTTCATCTTCTCCTTCTCATTCTTTTGCTTCTTCTATTTTCACCCTCCAGACTTCACCTTCTCCTACTCCTTCTTCTGCTTCTTCTGATTCACCCTCCAGACTTCACCTTCTCCTTCTCCTTCTTCTACTTCTTCTGATTCACCCTCCTGACTTCACCTTCTCCTTCTCCTTCTTCTACTTCTTCTGCTTCACCCTCCAGACTTCACCTTATCCTTCTCCTTCTTCTACTTCTTCTGATTCACCCTCCAGACTTCACCTTCTCCTTCTCCTTCTTCTGCTTCTCCTGATTCACCCTCCAGACTTCACCTTCTCCTTCTCCTTATTCTGCTTCTTCTGATTCACCCTCCAGACTTCACCTTCTCCTTCTCCTTCTTCTGCTTCTTCTGATTCACCCTCCAGACTTCACCTTCTCCTTCTCCTTCTTCTGCTTCTTCTGATTCACCCTCCAGACTTCACCTTCTCCTTCTCCTTCTTCTTCTTCTTCTGATACACCCTCCAGACTTCATCTTCTCATTCTCCTTCTTCTGCTTCTTCTGATTCACCCTCCAGACTTCACCTTCTCCTTCTCCTTCTTCTGCTTCTTCTGATTCACCCTCCAGACTTGTCCTTCTCCTTCTCCTTCTTCTACTTCTTCTGATTCACCCTCCAGACTTCACCTTCTCCTTCTCCTTCTTCTACTTCTACTGATTCACCCTCCAGACTTCACCTTCTCCTTCTCCTTCTTCTGCATCTTCTGATTCACCCTCCAGACTTCACCTTCTCCTTCTCCTTCTTCTGCTTCTTCTGATTCACCCTCCAGACTTCACCTTCTCCTTCTCCATCTTCTGCTTCTTCTGATTCACCCTTCAGACTTCACCTTCTCCTTCTCCTTCTTCTGCTTCTTCTGATTCACCCTCCAGACCTCACCTTCTCCTTCTCCTTCTTCTACTTCTTATGATTCACCCTCCAGACTTCACCTTCTCCTTCTCCTTCTTCTGCTTCTTCTGATTCACCCTCCAGACTTAACCTTCTCCTTCTCCTTCTTCTGCTTCTTCTGATTCACCCTCCAGACTTCGCCTTCTCCTTCTGCTTCTTCTACTTCTTCTGATTCACCCTCCAGACTTCACCATCTCCTTCTCCTTCTTCTACTTATTCTGATTCACCCTCCAGTCTTCACCTTCTCCTTCGCCTTCTTCTGCTTCTTCTGATTCACCCTCCAGACTTCACCTTCTCCTTCTCCTTCTTCTGCTTCTTCTGATTCACCCTCCTGACTTCACCTTCTCCTTCTCCTTCTTCTGCTTCTTCTGATTCACCCTCCAGACTTCACCTTCTCCTTCTCCTTCTTCTCCTTCTTCTGATTCACCCTCCAGACCTCACCTTCTCCTTCTACTTCTTCTGCTTCTTCTGATTCACCCTCCAGACTTCACCTTCTCCTTCTCCTTCTTCTGCTTCTTCTGATTCACCCTCCAGACTTCACCTTCTCCTTCTCCTTCTTCTGCTTCTTCTGATTCACCCTCCAGACTTCACCTTCTCCTTCTCCTTCTTCTGCTTCTTCTGATTCACCCTCCAGACTTCACCTTCTCCTTCTCCTTCTTCTACTTCTTCTGATTCACCCTCCAGACTTCACCTTCTCCTTCTCCTTCGTCTACTTCTTCTGATTCACCCTCCAGACTTCACCTTCTCCTTCTCCTTCTTCTGCTTCTCCTGATTCACCCTCCAGACTTCACCTTCTCCTTCTCCTTATTCTGCTTCTTCTGATTCACCCTCCAGACTTCACCTTCTCCTTCTCCTTCTTCTGCTTCTTCTGATTCACCCTCCAGACTTCACCTTCTCCTTCTCCTTCTTCTGCTTCTTCTGATTCACCCTCCAGACTTCACCTTCTCCTTCTCCTTCTTCTACTTCTTCTGATACACCCTCCAGACTTCATCTTCTCATTCTCCTTCTTCTGCTTCTTCTGATTCACCCTCCAGACTTCACCTTCTCCTTCTCCTTCTTCTGCTTCTTCTGATTCACCCTCCAGACTTGTCCTTCTCCTTCTCCTTCTTCTACTTCTTCTGATTCACCCTCCAGACTTCACCTTCTCCTTCTCCTTCTTCTACTTCTACTGATTCACCCTCCAGACTTCACCTTCTCCTTCTCCTTCTTCTGCATCTTCTGATTCACCCTCCAGACTTCACCTTCTCCTTCTCCTTCTTCTGCTTCTTCTGATTCACCCTCCAGACTTCACCTTCTCCTTCTCCATCTTCTGCTTCTTCTGATTCACCCTTCAGACTTCACCTTCTCCTTCTCCTTCTTCTGCTTCTTCTGATTCACCCTCCAGACCTCACCTTCTCCTTCTCCTTCTTCTACTTCTTATGATTCACCCTCCAGACTTCACCTTCTCCTTCTCCTTCTTCTGCTTCTTCTGATTCACCCTCCAGACTTAACCTTCTCCTTCTCCTTCTTCTGCTTCTTCTGATTCACCCTCCAGACTTCGCCTTCTCCTTCTGCTTCTTCTACTTCTTCTGATTCACCCTCCAGACTTCACCATCTCCTTCTCCTTCTTCTACTTATTCTGATTCACCCTCCAGTCTTCACCTTCTCCTTCGCCTTCTTCTGCTTCTTCTGATTCACCCTCCAGACTTCACCTTCTCCTTCTCCTTCTTCTGCTTCTTCTGATTCACCCTCCTGACTTCACCTTCTCCTTCTCCTTCTTCTGCTTCTTCTGATTCACCCTCCAGACTTCACCTTCTCCTTCTCCTTCTTCTCCTTCTTCTGATTCACCCTCCAGACCTCACCTTCTCCTTCTACTTCTTCTGCTTCTTCTGATTCACCCTCCAGACTTCACCTTCTCCTTCTCCTTCTTCTGCTTCTTCTGATTCACCCTCCAGACTTCACCTTCTCCTTCTCCTTCTTCTGCTTCTTCTGATTCACCCTCCAGACTTCACCTTCTCCTTCTCCTTCTTCTGCTTCTTCTGATTCACCCTCCAGACTTCACCTTCTCCTTCTCCTTCTTCTACTTCTTCTGATTCACCCTCCAGACTTCACCTTCTCCTTCTCCTTCGTCTACTTCTTCTGATTCACCCTCCAGACTACACCTTCTCCTTCTCCTTCTTCTACTTCTTCTGTTTCACCCTCCAGACTTCTCCTTCTCCTTCTCCTTCTTCTGCTTCTTCTGATTCACCCTCCAGACTTCACCTTCTCCTTCTCCTTCTTCTACTTCTTCTGATTCACCCTCCAGACGTCACCTTCTCCTTCTCCTTCTTCTACTTCTTCTGATTCACCCTCCAGACTTCACCTTCTCCTTCTCCTTCTTCTACTTCTTCTGCTTCTCCCTCCAGACTTCACCTTCTCCTTCTCCTTCTTCTGCTTCTTCTGCTTCACCCTCCAGAATTCACCTTCTCCTTCTCCTTCTTCTGCTTCTTCTGCTTCACCCTCCTGACTTCACCTTCTCCTTCTCCTTCTTCTACTTCTTCTGATTCACCCTCCAGACTTCACCTTCTCCTTCTCCTTCTTCTACTTCTTCTGATTCACCCTCCAGACTTCACCTTCTCCTTCTCCTTCTTCTGCTTCTTCTTCTTCACCCTCCAGACGTCACCTTCTCTTTCTCCTTCTTCTGCTTCTTCTGCTTCGCCCTCCAGACTTCACCTTCTCCTTCTCCTTCTTCTGCTTCTTCTGCTTCACCCTCCAGGCATCACCTTCTCCTTCTCCTTCTTCTGCTTCTTCTGCTTCTCCCTCATGACTTCACCTTCTCCTTCTCCTTCTTCTACTTCTTCTGATTCACCCTCCAGACTTCGCCTTCTCCTTCTTCTACTTCTTCTGATTCACCCTCCAGACTTCACCTTCTCCTTCTCCTTCTTCTGCTTCTTCTGATTCACCCTCCAGACTTCACCTTCTCCTTCTCCTTCGTCTACTTCTCCTGATTCACCCTCCAGACTTCACCTTCTCCTTCTCCTTCTTCTACTTCTTCTGATTCACCCTCCAGACTTCACCTTCTCCTTCTCCTTCTTCTACTTCTTCTGATTCACCCTCCAGACTTCACCTTCTCCTTCTCCTTCTTCTACTTCTTCTGATTCACCCTCCTGACTTCACCTTCTCCTTCTCCTTCTTCTGCTTCTTCTGCTTCACCCTCCAGACTTCACCTTCTCCTTCTCCTTCTTCTGCTTCTTCTGCTTCACCCTCCAGACTTCACCTTCTCCGTCTCCTTCTTCTGCTTCACCCTCCAGACTTCATCTTCTCCTTCTCCTTCTTCTGCTTCTTCTGATTCACCCTCCAGACTTCACCTTCTCCTTCTCCTTCTTCTGCTTCTTCTGATTCACCCTCCAGACTTCACCTTCTCCTTCTCCTTCTTCTACTTCTTCTGATTCACCCTCCAGACTTCACCTTCTCCTTCTCCTTCTTCTACTTCTTCTGATTCACCCTCCGGACTTCACCTTCTCCTTCTCCTTCTTCTGCTTCTTCTGATTCACCCTCCAGACTTCACAATCTCCTTCTCCTTCTTCTGGTTCTTCTGATTCACCCTCCAGACTTCACCTTCTCCTTCTCCTTTTTCTGCTTCTTCTGATTCACCCATCAGACTTCACCTTCTCCTTCTCCTTCTTCTGCTTCTTCTGATTCACCCTCCAGATCTCACCTTCTCCTTCTCCTTCTTCTACTTCTTCTGATTCACCCTCCAGACTTCATCTTCTCCTTCTCCTTCTTCTGCTTCTTCTGCTTCTCCCTCCAGACTTCACCTTCTCCTTCTCCTTCTTCTGCTTCTTCTGATTCACCCTCCAGACTTCACCTTCTCCTTCTCCTTCTTCTACTTCTTCTGATTCACCCTCCAGACTTCACCTTCTCCTTCTCCTTCTTCTACTTCTTCTGATTCACCCTCCAGACTTCACCTTCTCCTTCTCCTTCTTCTACTTCTTCTGATTCACCCTCCTGACTTCACCTTCTCCTTCTCCTTCTTCTGCTTCTTCTGCTTCACCCTCCAGACTTCACCTTCTCCTTCTCCTTCTTCTGCTTCTTCTGCTTCACCCTCCAGACTTCACCTTCTCCGTCTCCTTCTTCTGCTTCACCCTCCTGACTTCACCTTCTCCTTCTCCTTCTTCTACTTCTTCTGATTCACCCTCCAGACTTCACCTTCTCCTTCTCCTTCTTCTGCTTCTTCTGCTTCACCTTCCAGACTTCACCTTCACCTTCTCCTTCTTCTGCTTCTTCTGCTTCGCCCTCCAGACTTCACCTTCTCCTTCTCCTTCTTCTGTTTCTTCTGCTTCACCCTCCAGACTTCACCTTCTCCTTCTCCTTCTTCTGCTTCTTCTGCTTCATCCTCCTGACTTCACCATCTCCTTCTCCTTCTTCTACTTCTTCTGCTTCACCCCCCTGACTTCACCTTCTCCTTCTCCTTCTTCTGCTTCTTCTGATTCACCCTCCTAACTTCACCTTCTCCTTCTCCTTCTTCTGCTTCTTCTGATTCACCCTCCTGACTTCACCTTCTCCTTCTCCTTCTTCTGCTTCTTCTGATTCACACTCCAGACTTCATCTTCTCCTTCTCCTTCTTCTGCTTCTTCTGATTCACCCTCCAGACCTCACCTTCTCCTTCTCCTTCTTCTACTTCTTCTGATTCACCCTCCAGACTTCATCTTCTCCTTCTCATTAGTTTGCTTCTTCTATTTTCACCCTCCAGACTTCACCTTCTCCTACTCCTTCTTCTGCTTCTTCTGATTCACCCTCCAGACTTCACCTTCTCCTTCTCCTTCTTCTACTTCTTCTGATTCACCCTCCTGACTTCACCTTCTCCTTCTCCTTCTTCTACTTCTTCTGCTTCACCCTCCAGACTTCACCTTATCCTTCTCCTTCTTCTACTTCTTCTGATTCACCCTCCAGACTTCACCTTCTCCTTCTCCTTCTTCTGCTTCTCCTGATTCACCCTCCAGACTTCACCTTCTCCTTCTCCTTATTCTGCTTCTTCTGATTCACCCTCCAGACTTCACCTTCTCCTTCTCCTTCTTCTGCTTCTTCTGATTCACCCTCCAGACTTCACCTTCTCCTTCTCCTTCTTCTGCTTCTTCTGATTCACCCTCCAGACTTCACCTTCTCCTTCTCCTTCTTCTACTTCTTCTGATACACCCTCCAGACTTCATCTTCTCATTCTCCTTCTTCTGCTTCTTCTGATTCACCCTCCAGACTTCACCTTCTCCTTCTCCTTCTTCTGCTTCTTCTGATTCACCCTCCAGACTTGTCCTTCTCCTTCTCCTTCTTCTACTTCTTCTGATTCACCCTCCAGACTTCACCTTCTCCTTCTCCTTCTTCTACTTCTACTGATTCACCCTCCAGACTTCACCTTCTCCTTCTCCTTCTTCTGCATCTTCTGATTCACCCTCCAGACTTCACCTTCTCCTTCTCCTTCTTCTGCTTCTTCTGATTCACCCTCCAGACTTCACCTTCTCCTTCTCCATCTTCTGCTTCTTCTGATTCACCCTTCAGACTTCACCTTCTCCTTCTCCTTCTTCTGCTTCTTCTGCTTCACCCTCCAGACTTCACCTTCTCCTTCTCCTTCTTCTGCTTCTTCTGCTTCACCCTCCAGACTTCACCTTCTCCGTCTCCTTCTTCTGCTTCACCCTCCAGACTTCATCTTCTCCTTCTCCTTCTTCTGCTTCTTCTGATTCACCCTCCAGACTTCACCTTCTCCTTCTCCTTCTTCTGCTTCTTCTGATTCACCCTCCAGACTTCACCTTCTCCTTCTCCTTCTTCTACTTCTTCTGATTCACCCTCCAGACTTCACCTTCTCCTTCTCCTTCTTCTACTTCTTCTGATTCACCCTCCGGACTTCACCTTCTCCTTCTCCTTCTTCTGCTTCTTCTGATTCACCCTCCAGACTTCACAATCTCCTTCTCCTTCTTCTGGTTCTTCTGATTCACCCTCCAGACTTCACCTTCTCCTTCTCCTTTTTCTGCTTCTTCTGATTCACCCATCAGACTTCACCTTCTCCTTCTCCTTCTTCTGCTTCTTCTGATTCACCCTCCAGATCTCACCTTCTCCTTCTCCTTCTTCTACTTCTTCTGATTCACCCTCCAGACTTCATCTTCTCCTTCTCCTTCTTCTGCTTCTTCTGCTTCTCCCTCCAGACTTCACCTTCTCCTTCTCCTTCTTCTGCTTCTTCTGATTCACCCTCCAGACTTCACCTTCTCCTTCTCCTTCTTCTACTTCTTCTGATTCACCCTCCAGACTTCACCTTCTCCTTCTCCTTCTTCTACTTCTTCTGATTCACCCTCCAGACTTCACCTTCTCCTTCTCCTTCTTCTACTTCTTCTGATTCACCCTCCTGACTTCACCTTCTCCTTCTCCTTCTTCTGCTTCTTCTGCTTCACCCTCCAGACTTCACCTTCTCCTTCTCCTTCTTCTGCTTCTTCTGCTTCACCCTCCAGACTTCACCTTCTCCGTCTCCTTCTTCTGCTTCACCCTCCTGACTTCACCTTCTCCTTCTCCTTCTTCTACTTCTTCTGATTCACCCTCCAGACTTCACCTTCTCCTTCTCCTTCTTCTGCTTCTTCTGCTTCACCTTCCAGACTTCACCTTCACCTTCTCCTTCTTCTGCTTCTTCTGCTTCGCCCTCCAGACTTCACCTTCTCCTTCTCCTTCTTCTGTTTCTTCTGCTTCACCCTCCAGACTTCACCTTCTCCTTCTCCTTCTTCTGCTTCTTCTGCTTCATCCTCCTGACTTCACCATCTCCTTCTCCTTCTTCTACTTCTTCTGCTTCACCCCCCTGACTTCACCTTCTCCTTCTCCTTCTTCTGCTTCTTCTGATTCACCCTCCTAACTTCACCTTCTCCTTCTCCTTCTTCTGCTTCTTCTGATTCACCCTCCTGACTTCACCTTCTCCTTCTCCTTCTTCTGCTTCTTCTGATTCACACTCCAGACTTCATCTTCTCCTTCTCCTTCTTCTGCTTCTTCTGATTCACCCTCCAGACCTCACCTTCTCCTTCTCCTTCTTCTACTTCTTCTGATTCACCCTCCAGACTTCATCTTCTCCTTCTCATTAGTTTGCTTCTTCTATTTTCACCCTCCAGACTTCACCTTCTCCTACTCCTTCTTCTGCTTCTTCTGATTCACCCTCCAGACTTCACCTTCTCCTTCTCCTTCTTCTACTTCTTCTGATTCACCCTCCTGACTTCACCTTCTCCTTCTCCTTCTTCTACTTCTTCTGCTTCACCCTCCAGACTTCACCTTATCCTTCTCCTTCTTCTACTTCTTCTGATTCACCCTCCAGACTTCACCTTCTCCTTCTCCTTCTTCTGCTTCTCCTGATTCACCCTCCAGACTTCACCTTCTCCTTCTCCTTATTCTGCTTCTTCTGATTCACCCTCCAGACTTCACCTTCTCCTTCTCCTTCTTCTGCTTCTTCTGATTCACCCTCCAGACTTCACCTTCTCCTTCTCCTTCTTCTGCTTCTTCTGATTCACCCTCCAGACTTCACCTTCTCCTTCTCCTTCTTCTACTTCTTCTGATACACCCTCCAGACTTCATCTTCTCATTCTCCTTCTTCTGCTTCTTCTGATTCACCCTCCAGACTTCACCTTCTCCTTCTCCTTCTTCTGCTTCTTCTGATTCACCCTCCAGACTTGTCCTTCTCCTTCTCCTTCTTCTACTTCTTCTGATTCACCCTCCAGACTTCACCTTCTCCTTCTCCTTCTTCTACTTCTACTGATTCACCCTCCAGACTTCACCTTCTCCTTCTCCTTCTTCTGCATCTTCTGATTCACCCTCCAGACTTCACCTTCTCCTTCTCCTTCTTCTGCTTCTTCTGATTCACCCTCCAGACTTCACCTTCTCCTTCTCCATCTTCTGCTTCTTCTGATTCACCCTTCAGACTTCACCTTCTCCTTCTCCTTCTTCTGCTTCTTCTGATTCACCCTCCAGACCTCACCTTCTCCTTCTCCTTCTTCTACTTCTTATGATTCACCCTCCAGACTTCACCTTCTCCTTCTCCTTCTTCTGCTTCTTCTGATTCACCCTCCAGACTTAACCTTCTCCTTCTCCTTCTTCTGCTTCTTCTGATTCACCCTCCAGACTTCGCCTTCTCCTTCTGCTTCTTCTACTTCTTCTGATTCACCCTCCAGACATCACCATCTCCTTCTCCTTCTTCTACTTATTCTGATTCACCCTCCAGTCTTCACCTTCTCCTTCGCCTTCTTCTGCTTCTTCTGATTCACCCTCCAGACTTCACCTTCTCCTTCTCCTTCTTCTGCTTCTTCTGATTCACCCTCCTGACTTCACCTTCTCCTTCTCCTTCTTCTGCTTCTTCTGATTCACCCTCCAGACTTCACCTTCTCCTTCTCCTTCTTCTCCTTCTTCTGATTCACCCTCCAGACCTCACCTTCTCCTTCTACTTCTTCTGCTTCTTCTGATTCACCCTCCAGACTTCACCTTCTCCTTCTCCTTCTTCTGCTTCTTCTGATTCACCCTCCAGACTTCACCTTCTCCTTCTCCTTCTTCTGCTTCTTCTGATTCACCCTCCAGACTTCACCTTCTCCTTCTCCTTCTTCTGCTTCTTCTGATTCACCCTCCAGACTTCACCTTCTCCTTCTCCTTCTTCTACTTCTTCTGATTCACCCTCCAGACTTCACCTTCTCCTTCTCCTTCGTCTACTTCTTCTGATTCACCCTCCAGACTACACCTTCTCCTTCTCCTTCTTCTACTTCTTCTGTTTCACCCTCCAGACTTCTCCTTCTCCTTCTCCTTCTTCTGCTTCTTCTGATTCACCCTCCAGACTTCACCTTCTCCTTCTCCTTCTTCTACTTCTTCTGATTCACCCTCCAGACGTCACCTTCTCCTTCTCCTTCTTCTACTTCTTCTGATTCACCCTCCAGACTTCACCTTCTCCTTCTCCTTCTTCTACTTCTTCTGCTTCTCCCTCCAGACTTCACCTTCTCCTTCTCCTTCTTCTGCTTCTTCTGCTTCACCCTCCAGAATTCACCTTCTCCTTCTCCTTCTTCTGCTTCTTCTGCTTCACCCTCCAGACTTCACCTTCTCCTTCTCCTTCTTCTGCTTCTTCTGCTTCACCCTCCTGACTTCACCTTCTCCTTCTCCTTCTTCTACTTCTTCTGATTCACCCTCCAGACTTCACCTTCTCCTTCTCCTTCTTCTACTTCTTCTGATTCACCCTCCAGACTTCACCTTCTCCTTCTCCTTCTTCTGCTTCTTCTTCTTCACCCTCCAGACGTCACCTTCTCTTTCTCCTTCTTCTGCTTCTTCTGCTTCGCCCTCCAGACTTCACCTTCTCCTTCTCCTTCTTCTGCTTCTTCTGCTTCACCCTCCAGGCATCACCTTCTCCTTCTCCTTCTTCTGCTTCTTCTGCTTCTCCCTCATGACTTCACCTTCTCCTTCTCCTTCTTCTACTTCTTCTGATTCACCCTCCAGACTTCGCCTTCTCCTTCTTCTACTTCTTCTGATTCACCCTCCAGACTTCACCTTCTCCTTCTCCTTCTTCTGCTTCTTCTGATTCACCCTCCAGACTTCACCTTCTCCTTCTCCTTCGTCTACTTCTCCTGATTCACCCTCCAAACTACACCTTCTCCTTCTCCTTCTTCTACTTCTTCTGATTCACCCTCCAGACTTCACTTTCTCCTTCTCCTTCTTCTGCTTCTTCTGATTCACCCTCCAGACTTCACCTTCTCCTTTTCCTTCTTCTACTTCTTCTGATTCACCCTCCAGACTTTACCTTCTCCTTCTCCTTCTTCTACTTCTTCTGATTCACCCTCCAGACTTTACATTCTCCTTCTCCTTCTTCTACTTCTTCTGCTTCTCCCTCCAGACTTCACCTTCTCCTTCTCCTTCTTCTGCTTCTTCTGATTCACCCTCCAGACTTCACCTTCTCCTTCTCCTTCTTCTACTTCTTCTGATTCCTCCTCCAGACTTCACCTTCTCCTTCTCCTTCTTCTACTTCTTCTGATTCACCCTCCAGACTTCACCTTCTCCTTCTCCTTCTTCTACTTCTTCTGATTCACCCTCCTGACTTCACCTTCTCCTTCTCCTTCTTCTGCTTCTTCTGCTTCACCCTCCAGACTTCACCTTCTCCTTCTCCTTCTTCTGCTTCTTCTGCTTCACCCTCCAGACTTCACCTTCTCCGTCTCCTTCTTCTGCTTCACCCTCCAGACTTCATCTTCTCCTTCTCCTTCTTCTGCTTCTTCTGATTCACCCTCCAGACTTCACCTTCTCCTTCTCCTTCTTCTGCTTCTTCTGATTCACCCTCCAGACTTCACCTTCTCCTTCTCCTTCTTCTACTTCTTCTGATTCACCCTCCAGACTTCACCTTCTCCTTCTCCTTCTTCTACTTCTTCTGATTCACCCTCCGGACTTCACCTTCTCCATCTCCTTCTTCTGCTTCTTCTGATTCACCCTCCGGACTTCACCTTCTCCTTCTCCTTCTTCTGGTTCTTCTGATTCACCCTCCAGACTTCACCTTCTCCTTCTCCTTTTTCTGCTTCTTCTGATTCACCCTTCAGACTTCACCTTCTCCTTCTCCTTCTTCTGCTTCTTCTGATTCACCCTCCAGATCTCACCTTCTCCTTCTCCTTCTTCTACTTCTTCTGATTCACCCTCCAGACTTCATCTTCTCCTTCTCCTTCTTCTGCTTCTTCTGCTTCTCCCTCCAGACTTCACCTTCTCCTTCTCCTTCTTCTGCTTCTTCTGATTCACCCTCCAGACTTCACCTTCTCCTTCTCCTTCTTCTACTTCTTCTGATTCACCCTCCAGACTTCACCTTCTCCTTCTCCTTCATCTACTTCTTCTGATTCACCCTCCAGACTTCACCTTCTCCTTCTCCTTCTTCTACTTCTTCTGATTCACCCTCCTGACTTCACCTTCTCCTTCTCCTTCTTCTGCTTCTTCTGCTTCACCCTCCAGACTTCACCTTCTCCTTCTCCTTCTTCTGCTTCTTCTGCTTCACCCTCCAGACTTCACCTTCTCCGTCTCCTTCTTCTGCTTCACCCTCCTGACTTCACCTTCTCCTTCTCCTTCTTCTACTTCTTCTGATTCACCCTCCAGACTTCACCTTCTCCTTCTCCTTCTTCTGCTTCTTCTGCTTCACCCTCCAGACTTCACCTTCACCTTCTCCTTCTTCTGCTTCTTCTGCTTCGCCCTCCAGACTTCACCTTCTCCTTCTCCTTCTTCTGTTTCTTCTGCTTCACCCTGCAGACTTCACCTTCTCCTTCTCCTTCTTCTGCTTCTTCTGCTTCATCCTCCTGACTTCACCATCTCCTTCTCCTTCTTCTACTTCTTCTGCTTCACCCCCCTGACTTCACCTTCTCCTTCTCCTTCTTCTGCTTCTTCTGATTCACCCTCCTAACTTCACCTTCTCCTTCTCCTTCTTCTGCTTCTTCTGATTCACCCTCCTGACTTCACCTTCTCCTTCTCCTTCTTCTGCTTCTTCTGATTCACCCTCCAGACTTCACCTTCTCCTTCTCCTTCTTCTGCTTCTTCTGATTCACACTCCAGACTTCATCTTCTCCTTCTCCTTCTTCTGCTTCTTCTGATTCACCCTCCAGACCTCACCTTCTCCTTCTCCTTCTTCTACTTCTTCTGATTCACCCTCCAGACTTCATCTTCTCCTTCTCATTCTTTTGCTTCTTCTATTTTCACCCTCCAGACTTCACCTTCTCCTTCTCCTTCTTCTGCTTCTTCTGATTCACCCTCCAGACTTCACCTTCTCCTTCTCCTTCTTCTACTTCTTCTGATTCACCCTCCTGACTTCACCTTCTCCTTCTCCTTCTTCTACTTCTTCTGCTTCACCCTCCAGACTTCACCTTATCCTTCTCCTTCTTCTACTTCTTCTGATTCACCCTCCAGACTTCACCTTCTCCTTCTCCTTCTTCTGCTTCTCCTGATTCACCCTCCAGACTTCACCTTCTCCTTCTCCTTATTCTGCTTCTTCTGATTCACCCTCCAGACTTCACCTTCTCCTTCTCCTTCTTCTGCTTCTTCTGATTCACCCTCCAGACTTCACCTTCTCCTTCTCCTTCTTCTGCTTCTTCTGATTCACCCTCCAGACTTCACCTTCTCCTTCTCCTTCTTCTACTTCTTCTGATACACCCTCCAGACTTCATCTTCTCATTCTCCTTCTTCTGCTTCTTCTGATTCACCCTCCAGACTTGACCTTCTCCTTCTCCTTCTTCTGCTTCGTCTGATTCACCCTCCAGACTTGTCCTTCTCCTTTTCCTTCTTCTACTTCTTCTGATTCACCCTCCAGACTTCACCTTCTCCTTCTCCTTCTTCTACTTCTACTGATTCACCCTCCAGACTTCACCTTCTCCTTCTCCTTCTTCTGCATCTTCTGATTCACCCTCCAGACTTCACCTTCTCCTTCTCCTTCTTCTGCTTCTTCTGATTCACCCTCCAGACTTCACCTTCTCCTTCTCCATCTTCTGCTTCTTCTGATTCACCCTTCAGACTTCACCTTCTCCTTCTCCTTCTTCTGCTTCTTCTGATTCACCCTCCAGACCTCACCTTCTCCTTCTCCTTCTTCTACTTCTTATGATTCACCCTCCAGACTTCGCCTTCTCCTTCTCCTTCTTCTGCTTCTTCTGATTCACCCTCCAGACTTAACCTTCTCCTTCTCCTTCTTCTGCTTCTTCTGATTCACCCTCCAGACTTCGCCTTCTCCTTCTGCTTCTTCTACTTCTTCTGATTCACCCTCCAGACTTCACCTTCTCCTTCTCCTTCTTCTACTTCTTCTGATTCACCCTCCAGACTTCACCTTCTCCTTCTCCTTCGTCTACTTCTTCTGATTCACCCTCCAGACTACACCTTCTCATTCTCCTTCTTCTACTTCTTCTGATTCACCCTCCAGACTTCTCCTTCTCCTTCTCCTTCTTCTGCTTCTTCTGATTCACCCTCCAGACTTCACCTTCTCCTTCTCCTTCTTCTACTTCTTCTGATTCACCCTCCAGACGTCACCTTCTCCTTCTCCTTCTTCTACTTCTTCTGATTCACCCTCCAGACTTCACCTTCTCCTTCTCCTTCTTCTACTTCTTCTGCTTCTCCCTCCAGACTTCACCTTCTCCTTCTCCTTCTTCTGCTTCTTCTGCTTCACCCTCCAGACTTCACCTTCTCCTTCTCCTTCTTCTGCTTCTTCTGCTTCACCCTCCAGACTTCACCTTCTCCTTCTCCTTCTTCTGCTTCTTCTGCTTCACCCTCCTGACTTCACCTTCTCCTTCTCCTTCTTCTACTTCTTCTGATTCACCCTCCAGACTTCACCTTCTCCTTCTCCTTCTTCTACTTCTTCTGATTCACCCTCCAGACTTCACCTTCTCCTTCTCCTTCTTCTGCTTCTTCTTCTTCACCCTCCAGACGTCACCTTCTCTTTCTCCTTCTTCTGCTTCTTCTGCTTCGCCATCCAGACTTCACCTTCTCCTTCTCCTTCTTCTGCTTCTTCTGCTTCACCCTCCAGGCATCACCTTCTCCTTCTCCTTCTTCTGCTTCTTCTGCTTCTCCCTCATGACTTCACCTTCTCCTTCTCCTTCTTCTACTTCTTCTGATTCACCCTCCAGACTTCGCCTTCTCCTTCTTCTACTTCTTCTGATTCACCCTCCAGACTTCACCTTCTCCTTCTCCTTCTTCTACTTCTTCTGATTCACCCTCCAGTCTTCACCTTCTCCTTCTCCTTCTTCTGCTTCTTCTGATTCACCCTCCAGACTTCACCTTCTCCTTCTCCTTCTTCCGCTTCTTCTGATTCACCCTCCTGACTTCACCTTCTCCTTCTTCTTCTTCTGCTTCTTCTGATTCACCCTCCAGACTTCACCTTCTCCTTCTCCTTCTTCTACTTCTTCTGATTCACCCTCCATAATGCACCTTCTCCTTCTACTTCTTCTGCTTCTTCTGATTCACCCTCCAGACTTCACCTTCTCCTTCTCCTTCTTCTGCTTCTTCTGATTCACCCTCCAGACTTCACCTTCTCCTTCTCCTTCTTCTGCTACTTCTGATTCAACCTCCAGAATTCACCTTCTCCTTCTCCTTCTTCTGCTTCTTCTGATTCACCCTCCAGACTTTACCTTCTCCTTCTCCTTCTTCTACTTCTTCTGTTTCACCCTCCAGACTTCACCTTCTCCTTCTCCTGCTTCTGCTTCTTCTGATTCACCCTCCAGACTTCACCTTCTCCTTCTCCTTCGTCTACTTCTTCTGATTCACCCTCCAGACTACACCTTCTCCTTCTCCTTCTTCTACTTCTTCTGATTCACCCTCCAGACTTCACCTTCTCCTTCTCCTTCTTCTGCTTCTTCTGATTCACCCTCCAGACTTCACCTTCTCCTTCTCCTTCTTCTACTTCTTCTGATTCACACTCCAAACTTCACCTTCTCCTTCTCCTTCTTCTACTTCTTCTGATTCACCCTCCAGACTTCACCTTCTCCTTCTCCTTCTTCTACTTCTTCTGCTTCTCCCTCCAGACTTCACCTTCTCCTTCTCCTTTTTCTGCTTCTTCTGATTCACCCTCCAGACTTCACCTTCTCCTTCTCCTTCTTCTACTTTTTCTGATTCACCCTCCAGACTTCACCTTCTCCTTCTCCTTCTTCTACTTCTTCTGATTCACCCTCCAGACTTCACCTTCTCCTTGTCCTTCTTCTGATTCTTCTGATTCACCCTCCTCACTTCACCTTCTCCTTCTCCTTCTTCTGCTTCTTCTGCTTCACCCTCCAGACTTCACCTTCTCCTTCTCCTTCTTCTGCTTCTTCTGCTTCTTCTGCTTCACCCTCCAGACTTCACCTTCTCCTTGTCCTTCATCTGCTTTTTCTGCTTCACCCTCCAGAATTCACCTTCTCCTTCTCCTTCTTCTGCTTCTTCTGCTTCGCCCTCCAGACTTCACCTTCTCCTTCTCCTTCTTCTGCTTCTTCTGCTTCACCCTCCAGACTTCACCTTCTCCTTCTCCTTCTTCTGCTTCTTCTGCTTCACCCTCCTGACTTCACCTTCTCCTTCTCCTTCTTCTACTTCTTCTGATTCACCCTCCAGACTTCACCTTCTCCTTCTCCTTCTTCTGCTTCTACGGCTTCACCCTCCAGACTTCACCTTCTCCTTCTCCTTCTTCTGCTTCTTCTGCTGCGCCCTCCAGACTTGACCTTCTCCTTCTCCTTCTTCTGCTTCTTCTGCTTCACCCTCCTGACTTCACCTTCTCCTTCTCCTTCTTCTACTTCTTCTGCTTCACCCCCCTGACTTCACCTTCTCCTTCTCCTTCTTCTGCTTCTTCTGATTCACCCTCCTAACTTCACCTTCTCCTTCTCCTTCTTCTGCTTCTTCTGATTCACCCTCCTGACCTCACCTTCTCCTTCTCCTTCTTCTGCTTCTTCTGATCCACCCTCCAGACTTCACCTTCTACTTCTCCTTCTTCTGCTTCTTCTGATTCACCCTCCAGACCTCACCTTCTCCTTCTCCTTCTTCTACTTCTTCTGATTCACCCTCCAGACTTCACCTTCTCCTTCTCCTTCTTCTGCTTCTTCTGATTCACCCTCCAGACTTCACCTTCTCCTTCTCCTTCTTCTACTTCTTCTGATTCACCCTCCAGACTTCACCTTCTTCTTCTCCTTCTTCTACTTCTTCTGATTCACCCTCCAGTCTTCACCTTCTCCTTCTCCTTCTTCTGCTTCTTCTGCTTCACCCTCCAGACTTCACCTTCTCCTTCTCTTTCTTCTGCTTCTTCTGATTCACCCTCCAGACTTCACCTTCTCCTTCTCCTTCTTCTGATTCTTCTGGTTGACCCTCCAGACTTCACCTTCTCCTTCTCCTTCTTCTGCTTCTTCTGGTTCACCCTCCTGACTTCACCTTCTCCTTCTCCTTCTTCTACTTCTTCTGATTCACCCTCCTGACTTCACCTTCTCCTTCTCCTTCTTCTACTTCTTCTGCTTCACCCTCCAGACTTCACCTTCTCCTTCTCCTTCTTCTACTTCTTCTGATTCACCCTCCAGACTTCACCTTCTCCTTCTCCTTCTTCTGGTTCTTCTGATTCACCCTCCAGACTTCACCTTCTCCTTCTCCTTATTCTGCTTCTTCTGATTCACCCTCCAGACTTCACCTTCTCCTTCTCCTTCTTCTGCTTCTTCTGATTCACCCTCCAGACTTCACCTTCTCCTTCTCCTTCTTCTGCTTCTTCTGATTCACCCTCCAGACTTCACCTTCTCCTTCTCCTTCTTCTACTTCTTCTGATTCACCCTCCAGACTTCATCTTCTACTTCTCCTTCTTCTGCTTCTTCTGATTCACCCTCCAGACTTCACCTTCTCCTTCTCCTTCTTCTGCTTCTTCTGATTCACCGTCCAGACTTCACCTTCTCCTTCTCCTTCTTCTACTTCTTCTGATTCACACTCCAGACTTCACCTTCTCCTCTCCTTCTTCTACTTCTTCTGATTCACCCTCCGGACTTCACCTTCTCCTTCTCCTTCTTCTGCTTCTTCTGATTCACCCTCCAGACTTCAGCTTCTACTTCTCCTTCTTCTGCTTCTTCTGATTCACCCTCCAGACTTCACCTTCTCCTTCTCCTTTTTCTGCTTCTTCTGATTCACGCTTCAGACTTCACCTTCTCCTTCTCCTTCTTCTGCTTCTTCTGATTCACCCTCCAGATCTCAACTTCTCCTTCTCCTTCTTCTACTTCTTCTGATTCACCCTCCAGACTTCATCTTCTCCTTCTCCTTCTTCTGCTTCTTCTGATTCACCCTCCAGATTTCATCTTCTCCTTCTCCTTCTTCTGCTTCTTCTGATTCACCCTCCAGACTTCGCCTTCTCCTTCTCCTTCTTCTCCTTCTTCTGATTCACCCTCCAGACTTCACCTTCTCCTTCTCCTTCTTCTACTTCTTCTGATTCACCCTCCAGTCTTCACCTTCTCCTTCTCCTTCTTCTGCTTCTTCTGATTCACCCTCCAGACTTCACCTTCTCCTTCTCCTTCTTCTGCTTCTTCAGATTCACCCTCCTGACTTCACCTTCTCCTTCTCCTTCTTCTGCTTCTTCTGATTCACCCTCCAGACTTCACCTTCTCCTTCTCCTTGTTCTACTTCTTCTGATTCACCCTCCAGACTTCACCTTCTCCTTCTACTTCTTCTGCTTCTTCTGATTCACACTCCAGACTTCACCTTCTCCTTCTCCTTCTTCTGCTTCTTCTGATTCACCCTCCATACTTCACCTTCTCCTTCTCCTTCTTCTACTTCTTCTGATTCACCCTCCAGACTTCACCTTCTCCTTCTCCTTCTTCTACTTCTTCTGCTTCTCCCTCCAGACTTCACCTTCTCCTTCTCCTTCTTCTGCTTCTTCTGATTCACCCTCCAGACTTCACCTTCTCCTTCTCCTTCTTCTACTTCTTCTGATTCACCCTCCAGACTTCACCTTCTCCTTCTCCTTCTTCTACTTCTTCTGATTCACCCTCCAGACTTCACCTTCTCCTTCTCCTTCTTCTACTTCTTCTGATTCACCCTCCTGACTTCACCTTCTCCTTCTCCTTCTTCTGCTTCTTCTGCTTCACCCTCCAGACTTCACCTTCTCCTTCTCCTTCTTTTGCTTCTTCTGCTTCAACCTCCAGACTTCACCTTCTCCGTCTCCTTCTTCTGCTTCACCCTCCTGACTTCACCTTCTCCTTCTCCTTCTTCTACTTCTTCTGATTCACCCTCCAGACTTCACCTTCTCCTTCTCCTTCTTCTGCTTCTTCTGCTTCACCCTCCAGACTTCACCTTCTACTTCTCCTTCTTCTGTTTCTTCTGCTTCACCCTCCAGACTTCACCTTCTCCTTCTCCTTCTTCTGCTTCTTCTGCTTCACCCTCCTGACTTCACCATCTCCTTCTCCTTCTTCTACTTCTTCTGCTTCACCCTCCTGACTTCACCTTCTCCTTCTCCTTCTTCTGCTTCTTCTGATTCACCATCCTAACTTCACCTTCTCCTTCTCCTTCCTCTGCTTCTTCTGATTCACCCTCCTGACTTCACCTTCTCCTTCTCCTTCTTCTGCTTCTTCTGATTCACCCTCCAGACTTCACCTTCTCCTTCTCCTTCTTCTGCTTCTTCTGATTCACCCTCCAGACTTCATCTTCTCCTTCTCCTTCTTCTGCTTCTTCTGATTCACCCTCCAGACCTCACCTTCTCCTTCTCCTTCTTCTACTTCTTCTGATTCACCCTCCAGACTTCACCTTCTCCTTCTCCTTCTTCTACTTCTTCTGATTCACCCTCCTGACTTCACCTTCTCCTTCTCCTTCTTCTACTTCTTCTGCTTCACCCTCCAGACTTCACCTTCTCCTTCTCCTTCTTCTACTTCTTCTGATTCACCCTCCAGACTTCACCTTCTCCTTCTCCTTCTTCTGCTTCTCCTGATTCACCCACCAGACTTCACCTTCTCCTTCTCCTTATTCTGCTTCTTCTGATTCACCCTCCAGACTTCACCTTCTCCTTCTCCTTCTTCTGCTTCTTCTGATTCACCCTCCAGACTTCACCTTCTCCTTCTCCTTCTTCTGCTTCTTCTGATTCACCCTCCAGACTTCACCTTCTCCTTCTCCTTCTTCTACTTCTTCTGATACACCCTCCAGACTTCTTCTTCTCATTCTCCTTCTTCTGCTTCTTCTGATTCACCCTCCAGACTTCACCTTCTCCTTCTCCTTCTTCTGCTTCTTCTGATTCACCCTCCAGACTTGTCCTTCTCCTTCTCCTTCTTCTACTTCTTCTGATTCACCCTCCAGACTTCACCTTCTCCTTCTCCTTCTTCTACTTCTTCTGATTCACCCTCCAGACTTCACCTTCTCCTTCTCCTTCTTCTGCATCTTCTGATTCACCCTCCAGACTTCACCTTCTCCTTCTCCTTCTTCTGCTTCTTCTGATTCACCCTTCAGACTTCACCTTCTCCTTCTCCTTCTTCTGCTTCTTCTGATTCACCCTCCAGACCTCACCTTCTCCTTCTCCTTCTTCTACTTCTTATGATTCACCCCCCAGACTTCACCTTCTCCTTCTCCTTCTTCTGCTTCTTCTGATTCACCCTCCAGACTTAACCTTCTCCTTCTCCTTCTTCTGCTTCTTCTGATTCACCCCCCAGACTTCGCCTTCTCCTTCTGCTTCTTCTACTTCTTCTGATTCACCCTCCAGACTTCACCATCTCCTTCTCCTTCTTCTACTTATTCTGATTCACCCTCCAGTCTTCACCTTCTCCTTCGCCTTCTTCTGCTTCTTCTGATTCACCCTCCAGACTTCACCTTCTCCTTCTCCTTCTTCTGCTTCTTCTGATTCACCCTCCTGACTTCACCTTCTCCTTCTCCTTCTTCTGCTTCTTCTGATTCACCCTCCAGACTTCACCTTCTCCTTCTCCTTCTTCTCCTTCTTCTGATTCACCCTCCAGACTTCACCTTCTCCTTCTACTTCTTCTGCTTCTTCTGATTCACCCTCCAGACTTCACCTTCTCCTTCTCCTTCTTCTGCTTCTTCTGATTCACCCTCCAGACTTCACCTTCTCCTTCTCCTTCTTCTGCTTCTTCTGATTCACCCTCCAGACTTCACCTTCTCCTTCTCCTTCTTCTACTTCTTCTGATTCACCCTCCAGACGTCACCTTCTCCTTCTCCTTCTTCTACTTCTTCTGATTCACCCTCCAGACTTCACCTTCTCCTTCTCCTTCTTCTACTTCTTCTGCTTCTCCCTCCAGACTTCACCTTCTCCTTCTCCTTCTTCTGCTTCTTCTGATTCACCCTCCAGACTTCACCTTCTCCTTCTCCTTCTTCTACTTCTTCTGATTCACCCTCCTGACTTCACCTTCTCCTTCTCCTTCTTCTGCTTCTTCTGCTTCACCCTCCAGACTTCACCTTCTCCTTCTCCTTCTTCTGCTTCTTCTGCTTCACCCTCCAGACTTCACCTTGTCCTTCTCCTTCTTCTGCTTCTTCTGCTTCACCCTCCAGACTTCACCTTCTCCTTCTCCTTCTTTTGCTTCTTCTGCTTCAACCTCCAGACTTCACCTTCTCCGTCTCCTTCTTCTGCTTCACCCTCCTGACTTCACCTTCTCCTTCTCCTTCTTCTACTTCTTCTGATTCACCCTCCAGACTTCACCTTCTCCTTCTCCTTCTTCTGCTTCTTCTGCTTCACCCTCCAGACTTCACCTTCTACTTCTCCTTCTTCTGTTTCTTCTGCTTCACCCTCCAGACTTCACCTTCTCCTTCTCCTTCTTCTGCTTCTTCTGCTTCACCCTCCTGACTTCACCATCTCCTTCTCCTTCTTCTACTTCTTCTGCTTCACCCCCCTGACTTCACCTTCTCCTTCTCCTTCTTCTGCTTCTTCTGATTCACCATCCTAACTTCACCTTCTCCTTCTCCTTCCTCTGCTTCTTCTGATTCACCCTCCTGACTTCACCTTCTCCTTCTCCTTCTTCTGCTTCTTCTGATTCACCCTCCAGACTTCACCTTCTCCTTCTCCTTCTTCTGCTTCTTCTGATTCACCCTCCAGACTTCATCTTCTCCTTCTCCTTCTTCTGCTTCTTCTGATTCACCCTCCAGACCTCACCTTCTCCTTCTCCTTCTTCTACTTCTTCTGATTCACCCTCCAGACTTCACCTTCTCCTTCTCCTTCTTCTACTTCTTCTGATTCACCCTCCTGACTTCACCTTCTCCTTCTCCTTCTTCTACTTCTTCTGCTTCACCCTCCAGACTTCACCTTCTCCTTCTCCTTCTTCTACTTCTTCTGATTCACCCTCCAGACTTCACCTTCTCCTTCTCCTTCTTCTGCTTCTCCTGATTCACCCACCAGACTTCACCTTCTCCTTCTCCTTATTCTGCTTCTTCTGATTCACCCTCCAGACTTCACCTTCTCCTTCTCCTTCTTCTGCTTCTTCTGATTCACCCTCCAGACTTCACCTTCTCCTTCTCCTTCTTCTGCTTCTTCTGATTCACCCTCCAGACTTCACCTTCTCCTTCTCCTTCTTCTACTTCTTCTGATACACCCTCCAGACTTCATCTTCTCATTCTCCTTCTTCTGCTTCTTCTGATTCACCCTCCAGACTTCACCTTCTCCTTCTCCTTCTTCTGCTTCTTCTGATTCACCCTCCAGACTTGTCCTTCTCCTTCTCCTTCTTCTACTTCTTCTGATTCACCCTCCAGACTTCACCTTCTCCTTCTCCTTCTTCTACTTCTTCTGATTCACCCTCCAGACTTCACCTTCTCCTTCTCCTTCTTCTGCATCTTCTGATTCACCCTCCAGACTTCACCTTCTCCTTCTCCTTCTTCTGCTTCTTCTGATTCACCCTTCAGACTTCACCTTCTCCTTCTCCTTCTTCTGCTTCTTCTGATTCACCCTCCAGACCTCACCTTCTCCTTCTCCTTCTTCTACTTCTTATGATTCACCCTCCAGACTTCACCTTCTCCTTCTCCTTCTTCTGCTTCTTCTGATTCACCCTCCAGACTTAACCTTCTCCTTCTCCTTCTTCTGCTTCTTCTGATTCACCCCCCAGACTTCGCCTTCTCCTTCTGCTTCTTCTACTTCTTCTGATTCACCCTGCAGACTTCACCATCTCCTTCTCCTTCTTCTACTTATTCTGATTCACCCTCCATTCTTCACCTTCTCCTTCGCCTTCTTCTGCTTCTTCTGATTCACCCTCCAGACTTCACCTTCTCCTTCTCCTTCTTCTGCTTCTTCTGATTCACCCTCCTGACTTCACCTTCTCCTTCTCCTTCTTCTGCTTCTTCTGATTCACCCTCCAGACTTCACCTTCTCCTTCTCCTTCTTCTCCTTCTTCTGATTCACCCTCCAGACTTCACCTTCTCCTTCTACTTCTTCTGCTTCTTCTGATTATTCTCCAGACTTCACCTTCTCCTTCTCCTTCTTCTGCTTCTTCTGATTCACCCTCCAGACTTCACCTTCTCCTTCTCCTTCTTCTGCTTCTTCTGATTCACCCTCCAGACTTCACCTTCTCCTTCTCCTTCTTCTACTTCTTCTGATTCACCCTCCAGACGTCACCTTCTCCTTCTCCTTCTTCTACTTCTTCTGATTCACCCTCCAGACTTCACCTTCTCCTTCTCCTTCTTCTACTTCTTCTGCTTCTCCCTCCGGCATACACCTTCTCCTTCTCCTTCTTCTGCTTCTTCTGATTCACCCTCCAGACTTCACCTTCTCCTTCTCCTTCTTCTACTTCTTCTGATTCACCCTCCTGACTTCACCTTCTCCTTCTCCTTCTTCTGCTTCTTCTGCTTCACCCTCCAGACTTCACCTTCTCCTTCTCCTTCTTCTGCTTCTTCTGCTTCACCCTCCAGACTTCACCTTGTCCTTCTCCTTCTTCTGCTTCTTCTGCTTCACCCTCCTGACTTCACCTTCTCCTTCTCCTTCTTCTACTTCTTCTGATTCACCCTCCAGACTTCACCTTCTCCTTCTCCTTCTTCTACTTCTTCTGATTCACCCTCCAGACTTCACCTTCTCCTTCTCCTTCTTCTGCTTCTTCTTCTTCACCCTCCAGACGTCACCTTCTCTTTCTCCTTCTTCTGCTTCTTCTGCTTCGCCCTCCAGACTTCACCTTCTCCTTCTCCTTCTTCTGCTTCTTCTGCTTCACCCTCCAGACATCACCTTCTCCGTCTCCTTCTTCTGCTTCTTCTGCTTCTCCCTCATGACTTCACCTTCTCCTTCTCCTTCTTCTACTTCTTCTGATTCACCCTCCAGACTTCACCTTCTCCTTCTACTTCTTCTGCTTCTTCTGCTTCACCCTCCAGACTTCACCTTCTCCTTCTCCTTCTTCTGCTTCTTCTGCTGCGCCCGCCAGACTTCACCTTCTCCTTCTCCTTCTTCTGCTTCTTCTGCTTCACCCTCCTGACTTCACCTTCTCCTTCTCCTTCTTCTACTTCTTCTGCTTCACCCCCCTGACTTCACCTTCTCCTTCTCCTTCTTCTGCTTCTTCTGATTCACCCTCCTAACTTCACCTTCTCCTTCTCCTTCTTCTGCTTCTTCTGATTCACCCTCCTGACTTCACCTTCTCCTTCTCCTTCTTCTGCTTCTTCTGATTCACCCTCCAGACTTCACCTTCTCCTTCTCCTTCTTCTGCTTCTTCTGATTCACCCTCCAGACTTCACCTTCTCCTTCTCCTTCTTCTGCTTCTTCTGATTCACCCTCCAGACCTCACCTTCTCCTTCTCCTTCTTCTACTTCTTCTGATTCACCCTCCGGACTTCATCTTCTCCTTCTCCTTCTTCTACTTCTTCTGATTCACCCGCCAGTCTTCACGTTCTCCTTCTCCTTCTTCTGCTTCTTCTGATTCACCCTCCAGACTTCACCTTCTCCTTCTCCTTCTTCTGCTTCTTCTGATTCACCCTCCAGAGCTCACCATCTCCTTCTCCTTCTTCTACTTCTTCTGATTCACCCTCCAGACTTCACCTTCTCCTTCTGCTTCTTCTACTTCTTCTGATTCACCCTCCAGGCTTCACCTTCACCTTCTCCTGCTTCTGCTTCTTCTGATGCACCCTCCTGACTTCACCTTCTCCTTCTCCTTCTTCTGCTTCTTCTGATTCACCCTCCAGACTTCACCTTCTCCTTCTACTTCTTCTACTTCTTCTGATTCACCCTCCAGACTTCACCTTCTCCTTCTACTTCTTCTGCTTCTTCTGATTCACCCTCCAGACTTCACCTTCTCCTTCTCCTTCTTCTGCTTCTTCTGATTCACCCTCCAGACTTCACCTTCTCCTTCTCCTTCTTCTGCTTCTTCAGATTCACCCTCCAGACTTCACCTTCTCCTTCTCCTTCTTCTGCTTCTTCTGATTCACCCTCCAGACTTCACCTTCTCCTTCTCCTTCTTCTACTTCTTCTGATTCACCCTCCAGACTTCGCCTTCTCCTTCTCCTTCTTCTGCTTTTTCTGATTCACCCTCCAGACTTCACCTTCTCCTTCTCCTTCGTCTACTTCTTCTGATTCACTCTCCAGACTACACCTTCTCCTTCTCCTTCTTCTACTTCTTCTGATTCAGCCTCCAGACTCCACCTTCTCCTTCTCCTTCTTCTGCTTCTTCTGATTCACCCTCCAGACTTCACCTTCTCCTTCTCCTTCTTCTACTTCTTCTGATTCACCCTCCAGACTTCACCTTCTCCTTCTCCTTCTTCTACTTCTTCTTATTCACCCTCCAGATTTCACCTTCTCCTTCTTCTTCTACTTCTTCTGCTTCTCCCTCCAGACTTCACCTTCTCCTTCTCCTTCTTCTGCTTCTTCTGATTCACCCTCCAGACTTCCCCTTCTCCTTCTTCTTCTTCTACTTCTTCTGATTCAACCTCCAGACTTCACCTTCTCCTTCTCCTTCTTCTACTTCTTCTGATTCACCCTCCAGACTTCACCTTCTCCTTCTCCTTCTTCTACTTCTTCTGATTCACCCTCCTGACTTCACCTTCTCCTTCTCCTTCTTCTGCTTCTTCTGATTCACCCTCCAGACTTCACCTTCTCCTTCTCCTTCTTCTGCTTCTTCTGATTCACCCTCCAGACCTCACCTTCTCCTTCTCCTTCTTCTACTTCTTCTGATTCACCCTCCGGACTTCATCTTCTCCTTCTCCTTCTTCTACTTCTTCTGATTCACCCGCCAGTCTTCACGTTCTCCTTCTCCTTCTTCTGCTTCTTCTGATTCACCCTCCAGACTTCACCTTCTCCTTCTCCTTCTTCTGCTTCTTCTGATTCACCCTCCAGAGCTCACCATCTCCTTCTCCTTCTTCTACTTCTTCTGATTCACCCTCCAGACTTCACCTTCTCCTTCTGCTTCTTCTACTTCTTCTGATTCACCCTCCAGTCTTCACCTTCTCCTTCTCCTGCTTCTGCTTCTTCTGATGCACCCTCCTGACTTCACCTTCTCCTTCTCCTTCTTCTGCTTCTTCTGATTCACCCTCCAGACTTCACCTTCTCCTTCTCCTTCTTCTACTTCTTCTGATTCACCCTCCAGACTTCACCTTCTCCTTCTACTTCTTCTGCTTCTTCTGATTCACCCTCCAGACTTCACCTTCTCCTTCTCCTTCTTCTGCTTCTTCTGATTCACCCTCCAGACTTCACCTTCTCCTTCTCCTTCTTCTGCTTCTTCAGATTCACCCTCCAGACTTCACCTTCTCCTTCTCCTTCTTCTGCTTCTTCTGATTCACCCTCCAGACTTCACCTTCTCCTTCTCCTTCTTCTACTTCTTCTGACTCACCCTCCAGACTTCGCCTTCTCCTTCTCCTTCTTCTGCTTTTTCTGATTCACCCACCAGACTTCACCTTCTCCTTCTCCTTCGTCTACTTCTTCTGATTCACTCTCCAGACTACACCTTCTCCTTCTCCTTCTTCTACTTCTTCTGATTCAGCCTCCAGACTCCACCTTCTCCTTCTCCTTCTTCTGCTTCTTCTGATTCACCCTTCTGACTTCACCTTCTCCTTCTCCTTCTTCTACTTCTTCTGATTCACCCTCCAGACTTCACCTTCTCCTTCTCCTTCTTCTACTTCTTCTTATTCACCCTCCAGATTTCACCTTCTCCTTCTTCTTCTACTTCTTCTGCTTCTCCCTCCAGACTTCACCTTCTCCTTCTCCTTCTTCTGCTTCTTCTGATTCACCCTCCAGACTTCCCCTTCTCCTTCTTCTTCTTCTACTTCTTCTGATTCAAACTCCAGACTTCACCTTCTCCTTCTCCTTCTTCTACTTCTTCTGATTCACCCTCCAGACTTCACCTTCTCCTTCTCCTTCTTCTACTTCTTCTGATTCACCCTCCTGACTTCACCTTCTCCTTCTCCTTCTTCTGCTTCTTCTGCTTCACCCTCCAGACTTCACCTTCTCCTTCTCCTTCTTCTGCTTCTTCTGTTTCACCCTCCAGTCTTCACCTTCTCCTTCTCCTTCTTCTGCTTCTTCTGCTTCACCCTCCTGACTTCACCTTCTCCTTCACCTTCTTCTACTTCTTCTGATTCACCCTCCAGACTTCACCTTCTCCTTCTCCTTCTTCTGCTTCTTCTGCTTCACCATCCAGACTTCACCTTCTCCTTCTCCTTCTTCTACTTCTTCTGCTTCGCCCGCCAGACTTCACCTTCTCCTTCTCCTTCTTCTGCTTTTTCTGCTTCACCCTCCAGACTTCACCTTCTCCTTCTCCTTCTTCTGCTTTTTCTGCTTCACCCTCCTGACTTCACCTTCTCCTTCTCCTTCTTCTACTTCTTCTGATTCACCCTCCAGACTTCACCTTCTCCTTCTCCTTCTTCTGCTTCTTCTGCTTCACCCTCCAGACTTCACCTTCACCTTCTCCTTCTTCTGCTTCTTCTGCTGCGCCCGCCAGACTTCAACATCTCCTTCTCCTTCTTCTGCTTCTTCTGCTTCACCTTCCTGACTTCGCCTTCTCCTTCTCCTTCTTCTGCTTCTTCTGATTCACCCTCCTAACTTCACCTTCTCCTTCTCCTTCTTCTGCTTCTTCTGATTCACCCTCCTGACTTCACCTTCTCCTTCTCCTTCTTCTACTTCTTCTGATTCACCCTCCAGACTTCACCTTCTCCTTCTCCTTCTTCTACCTCTTCTGATTCACCCTCCAGACTTCACCTTCTCCTTCTCCTTCTTCTACTTCTTCTGATTCACCCTCCAGTCTTCACCTTCTTCTTCTCCTTCTTCTGCTTCTTCTGCTTCACCCTCTAGACTTCACCTTCTCCTTCTCTTTCTTCTGCTTC
This sequence comes from Somniosus microcephalus, assembly GCF_052327205.1. Classification (NCBI taxonomy): domain Eukaryota; kingdom Metazoa; phylum Chordata; class Chondrichthyes; order Squaliformes; family Somniosidae; genus Somniosus; species Somniosus microcephalus. The sequence continues at coordinate 453,128 of NW_028225215.1, forward strand.
TTCTGATTCACCCTCCAGACTTCACCTTCTCCTTCTCCTTCTTCTACTTCTTCTGATTCACCCTCATGACTTCACCTTCTCCTTCTCCTTCTTCTACTTCTTCTGCTTCACCCTCCAGACTTCACCTTCTCCTTCTCCTTCTTCTACTTCTTCTGATTCACCCTCCAGACTTCACCTTCTCCTTCTCCTTCTTCTGCTTCTTCTGATTCACCCTCCAGACTTCACCTTCTCCTTCTCCTTATTCTGCTTCTTCTGATTCACCCTCCAGACTTCACCTTCTCCTTCTCCTTCTTCTGCTTCTTCTGATTCACTCTTCAGACTTCACCTTCTCCTTCCCCTTCTTCTGCTTCTTCTGATTCACCCTCCAGACTTCACCTTCTCCTTCTCCTTCTTCTACTTCTTCTGATTCACCCTCCGGACTTCATCTTCTCCTTCTCCTTCTTCTACTTCTTCTGATTCACCCGCCAGTCTTCACGTTCTCCTTCTCCTTCTTCTGCTTCTTCTGATTCACCCTCCAGACTTCACCTTCTCCTTCTCCTTCTTCTGCTTCTTCTGATTCACCCTCCAGAGCTCACCATCTCCTTCTCCTTCTTCTACTTCTTCTGATTCACCCTCCAGACTTCACCTTCTCCTTCTGCTTCTTCTACTTCTTCTGATTCACCCTCCAGTCTTCACCTTCTCCTTCTCCTGCTTCTGCTTCTTCTGATGCACCCTCCTGACTTCACCTTCTCCTTCTCCTTCTTCTGCTTCTTCTGATTCACCCTCCAGACTTCACCTTCTCCTTCTCCTTCTTCTGCTTCTTCTGATTCACCCTCCAGACTTCACCTTCTCCTTCTCCTTCTTCTGCTTCTTCAGATTCACCCTCCAGACTTCACCTTCTCCTTCTCCTTCTTCTGCTTCTTCTGATTCACCCTCCAGACTTCACCTTCTCCTTCTCCTTCTTCTACTTCTTCTGATTCACCCTCCAGACTTCGCCTTCTCCTTCTCCTTCTTCTGCTTTTTCTGATTCACCCTCCAGACTTCACCTTCTCCTTCTCCTTCGTCTACTTCTTCTGATTCACTCTCCAGACTACACCTTCTCCTTCTCCTTCTTCTACTTCTTCTGATTCAGCCTCCAGACTCCACCTTCTCCTTCTCCTTCTTCTGCTTCTTCTGATTCACCCTCCAGACTTCACCTTCTCCTTCTCCTTCTTCTACTTCTTCTGATTCACCCTCCAGACTTCACCTTCTCCTTCTCCTTCTTCTACTTCTTCTTATTCACCCTCCAGATTTCACCTTCTCCTTCTTCTTCTACTTCTTCTGCTTCTCCCTCCAGACTTCACCTTCTCCTTCTCCTTCTTCTGCTTCTTCTGATTCACCCTCCAGACTTCCCCTTCTCCTTCTTCTTCTTCTACTTCTTCTGATTCAACCTCCAGACTTCACCTTCTCCTTCTCCTTCTTCTACTTCTTCTGATTCACCCTCCAGACTTCACCTTCTCCTTCTCCTTCTTCTACTTCTTCTGATTCACCCTCCTGACTTCACCTTCTCCTTCTCCTTCTTCTGCTTCTTCTGCTTCACCCTCCAGACTTCACCTTCTCCTTCTCCTTCTTCTGCTTCTTCTGTTTCACCCTCCAGACTTCACCTTCTCCTTCTCCTTCTTCTGCTTCTTCTGCTTCACCCTCCTGACTTCACCTTCTCCTTCACCTTCTTCTACTTCTTCTGATTCACCCTCCAGACTTCACCTTCTCCTTCTCCTTCTTCTGCTTCTTCTGCTTCACCATCCAGACTTCACCTTCTCCTTCTCCTTCTTCTACTTCTTCTGCTTCGCCCGCCAGACTTCACCTTCTCCTTCTCCTTCTTCTGCTTCTTCTGCTTCACCCTCCAGACTTCACCTTCTCCTTCTCCTTCTTCTGCTTTTTCTGCTTCACCCTCCTGACTTCACCTTCTCCTTCTCCTTCTTCTACTTCTTCTGATTCACCCTCCAGACTTCACCTTCTCCTTCTCCTTCTTCTGCTTCTTCTGCTTCACCCTCCAGACTTCACCTTCACCTTCTCCTTCTTCTGCTTCTTCTGCTGCGCCCGCCAGACTTCACCTTCTCCTTCTCCTTCTTCTGCTTCTTCTGCTTCACCTTCCTGACTTCGCCTTCTCCTTCTCCTTCTTCTACTTTTTCTGCTTCACCCCCCTGACTTCACCTTCTCCTTCTCCTTCTTCTGCTTCTTCTGATTCACCCTCCTAACTTCACCTTCTCCTTCTCCTTCTTCTACTTCTTCTGATTCACCCTCCAGACTTCACCTTCTCCTTCTCCTTCTTCTACCTCTTCTGATTCACCCTCCAGACTTCACCTTCTCCTTCTGCTTCTTCTACTTCTTCTGATTCACCCTCCAGTCTTCACCTTCTCCTTCTCCTGCTTCTGCTTCTTCTGATGCACCCTCCTGACTTCACCTTCTCCTTCTCCTTCTTCTGCTTCTTCTGATTCACCCTCCAGACTTCACCTTCTCCTTCTCCTTCTTCTGCTTCTTCTGATTCACCCTCCAGACTTCACCTTCTCCTTCTCCTTCTTCTGCTTCTTCAGATTCACCCTCCAGACTTCACCTTCTCCTTCTCCTTCTTCTGCTTCTTCTGATTCACCCTCCAGACTTCACCTTCTCCTTCTCCTTCTTCTACTTCTTCTGATTCACCCTCCAGACTTCGCCTTCTCCTTCTCCTTCTTCTGCTTTTTCTGATTCACCCTCCAGACTTCACCTTCTCCTTCTCCTTCGTCTACTTCTTCTGATTCACTCTCCAGACTACACCTTCTCCTTCTCCTTCTTCTACTTCTTCTGATTCAGCCTCCAGACTCCACCTTCTCCTTCTCCTTCTTCTGCTTCTTCTGATTCACCCTCCAGACTTCACCTTCTCCTTCTCCTTCTTCTACTTCTTCTGATTCACCCTCCAGACTTCACCTTCTCCTTCTCCTTCTTCTACTTCTTCTTATTCACCCTCCAGATTTCACCTTCTCCTTCTTCTTCTACTTCTTCTGCTTCTCCCTCCAGACTTCACCTTCTCCTTCTCCTTCTTCTGCTTCTTCTGATTCACCCTCCAGACTTCCCCTTCTCCTTCTTCTTCTTCTACTTCTTCTGATTCAACCTCCAGACTTCACCTTCTCCTTCTCCTTCTTCTACTTCTTCTGATTCACCCTCCAGACTTCACCTTCTCCTTCTCCTTCTTCTACTTCTTCTGATTCACCCTCCTGACTTCACCTTCTCCTTCTCCTTCTTCTGCTTCTTCTGCTTCACCCTCCAGACTTCACCTTCTCCTTCTCCTTCTTCTGCTTCTTCTGTTTCACCCTCCAGACTTCACCTTCTCCTTCTCCTTCTTCTGCTTCTTCTGCTTCACCCTCCTGACTTCACCTTCTCCTTCACCTTCTTCTACTTCTTCTGATTCACCCTCCAGACTTCACCTTCTCCTTCTCCTTCTTCTGCTTCTTCTGCTTCACCATCCAGACTTCACCTTCTCCTTCTCCTTCTTCTACTTCTTCTGCTTCGCCCGCCAGACTTCACCTTCTCCTTCTCCTTCTTCTGCTTCTTCTGCTTCACCCTCCAGACTTCACCTTCTCCTTCTCCTTCTTCTGCTTTTTCTGCTTCACCCTCCTGACTTCACCTTCTCCTTCTCCTTCTTCTACTTCTTCTGATTCACCCTCCAGACTTCACCTTCTCCTTCTCCTTCTTCTGCTTCTTCTGCTTCACCCTCCAGACTTCACCTTCACCTTCTCCTTCTTCTGCTTCTTCTGCTGCGCCCGCCAGACTTCACCTTCTCCTTCTCCTTCTTCTGCTTCTTCTGCTTCACCTTCCTGACTTCGCCTTCTCCTTCTCCTTCTTCTACTTTTTCTGCTTCACCCCCCTGACTTCACCTTCTCCTTCTCCTTCTTCTGCTTCTTCTGATTCACCCTCCTAACTTCACCTTCTCCTTCTCCTTCTTCTGCTTCTTCTGATTCACCCTCCTGACTTCACCTTCTCCTTCTCCTTCTTCTACTTCTTCTGATTCACCCTCCAGACTTCACCTTCTCCTTCTCCTTCTTCTACCTCTTCTGATTCACCCTCCAGACTTCACCTTCTCCTTCTCCTTCTTCTACTTCTTCTGATTCACCCTCCAGTCTTCACCTTCTTCTTCTCCTTCTTCTGCTTCTTCTGCTTCACCCTCTAGACTTCACCTTCTCCTTCTCTTTCTTCTGCTTCTTCTGATTCACCCTCCAGACTTCACCTTCTCCTTCTCCTTCTTCTGATTCTTCTGATTCACACTCCAGACTTCACCTTCTCCTTCTCCTTCTTCTGCTTCTTCTGATTCACCCTCCTGACTTCACCTTCTCCTTCTCCTTCTTCTACATCTTCTGATTCACCCTCATGACTTCACCTTCTCCTTCTCCTTCTTCTACTTCTTCTGCTTCACCCTCCAGACTTCACCTTCTCCTTCTCCTTCTTCTACTTCTTCTGATTCACCCTCCAGACTTCACCTTCTCCTTCTCCTTCTTCTGCTTCTTCTGATTCACCCTCCAGACTTCACCTTCTCCTTCTCCTTATTCTGCTTCTTCTGATTCACCCTCCAGACTTCACCTTCTCCTTCTCCTTCTTCTGCTTCTTCTGATTCACTCTTCAGACTTCACCTTCTCCTTCCCCTTCTTCTGCTTCTTCTGATTCACCCTCCAGACTTCACCTTCTCCTTCTCCTTCTTCTACTTCTTCTGATTCACCCTCCAGACTTCATCTTCTCCTTCTCCTTCTTCTACTTCTTCTGATTCACCCGCCAGTCTTCACCTTCTCCTTCTCCTTCTTCTGCTTCTTCTGATTCACCCTCCAGACTTCACCTTCTCCTTCTCCTTCTTCTGCTTCTTCTGATTCACCCTCCAGACCTCACCATCTCCTTCTCCTTCTTCTACTTCTTCTGATTCACCCTCCAGACTTCACCTTCTCCTTCTGCTTCTTCTACTTCTTCTTATTCACCCTCCAGTCTTCACCTTCTCCTTCTCCTGCTTCTGCTTCTTCTGATTCACCCTCCTGACTTCACCTTCTCCTTCTCCTTCTTCTGCTTCTTCTGATTCACCCTCCAGACTTCACCTTCTCCTTCTCCTTCTTCTACTTCTTCTGATTCACCCTCCAGACTTCACCTTCTCCTTCTACTTCTTCTGCTTCTTCTGATTCACCCTCCAGACTTCACCTTCTCCTTCTCCTTCTTCTGCTTCTTCTGATTCACCCTCCAGACTTCACCTTCTCCTTCTCCTTCTTCTGCTTCTTCAGATTCACCCTCCAGACTTCACCTTCTCCTTCTCCTTCTTCTGCTTCTTCTGATTCACCCTCCAGACTTCACCTTCTCCTTCTCCTTCTTCTACTTCTTCTGATTCACCCTCCAGACTTCGCCTTCCCCTTCTCCTTCTTCTGCTTTTTCTGATTCACCCTCCAGACTTCACCTTCTCCTTCTCCTTCGTCTACTTCTTCTGATTCACTCTCCAGACTACACCTTCTCCTTCTCCTTCTTCTACTTCTTCTGATTCAGCCTCCAGACTCCACCTTCTCCTTCTCCTTCTTCTGCTTCTTCTGATTCACCCTCCAGACTTCACCTTCTCCTTCTCCTTCTTCTACTTCTTCTGATTCACCCTCCAGACTTCACCTTCTCCTTCTCCTTCTTCTACTTCTTCTTATTCACCCTCCAGATTTCACCTTCTCCTTCTTCTTCTACTTCTTCTGCTTCTCCCTCCAGACTTCACCTTCTCCTTCTCCTTCTTCTGCTTCTTCTGATTCACCCTCCAGACTTCCCCTTCTCCTTCTTCTTCTTCTACTTCTTCTGATTCAACCTCCAGACTTCACCTTCTCCTTCTCCTTCTTCTACTTCTTCTGATTCACCCTCCAGACTTCACCTTCTCCTTCTCCTTCTTCTACTTCTTCTGATTCACCCTCCTGACTTCACCTTCTCCTTCTCCTTCTTCTGCTTCTTCTGCTTCACCCTCCAGACTTCACCTTCTCCTTCTCCTTCTTCTGCTTCTTCTGTTTCACCCTCCAGACTTCACCTTCTCCTTCTCCTTCTTCTGCTTCTTCTGCTTCACCCTCCTGACTTCACCTTCTCCTTCTCCTTCTTCTACTTCTTCTGATTCACCCTCCAGACTTCACCTTCTCCTTCTCCTTCTTCTGCTTCTTCTGCTTCACCATCCAGACTTCACCTTCTCCTTCTCCTTCTTCTACTTCTTCTGCTTCGCCCTCCAGACTTCACCTTCTCCTTCTCCTTCTTCTGCTTCTTCTGCTTCACCCTCCAGACTTCACCTTCTCCTTCTCCTTCTTCTGCTTCTTCTGCTTCACCCTCCTGACTTCACCTTCTCCTTCTCCTTCTTCTACTTCTTCTGATTCACCCTCCAGACTTCACCTTCTCCTTCTCCTTCTTCTGCTTCTTCTGCTTCACCCTCCAGACTTCACCTTCACCTTCTTCTTCTGCTTCTTCTGCTGCGCCCGCCAGACTTCACCTTCTCCTTCTTCTGCTTCTTCTGCTTCACCTTCCTGACTTCGCCTTCTCCTTCTCCTTCTTCTACTTTTTCTGCTTCACCCCCCTGACTTCACCTTCTCCTTCTCCTTCTTCTGCTTCTTCTGATTCACCCTCCTAACTTCACCTTCTCCTTCTCCTTCTTCTGCTTCTTCTGATTCACCCTCCTGACTTCACCTTCTCCTTCTCCTTCTTCTACTTCTTCTGATTCACCCTCCAGACTTCACCATCTCCTTCTCCTTCTTCTACTTCTTCTGATTCACCCTCCAGACTTCACCTTCTCCTTCTCCTTCTTCTACCTCTTCTGATTCACCCTCCAGACTTCACCTTCTCCTTCTCCTTCTTCTACTTCTTCTGATTCACCCTCCAGTCTTCACCTTCTACTTCTCCTCCTTCTGCTTCTTCTGCTTCACCCTCTAGACTTCACCTTCTCCTTCTCTTTCTTCTGCTTCTTCTGATTCACCCTCCAGACTTCACCTTCTCCTTCTCCTTCCTCTGATTCTTCTGATTCACACTCCAGACTTCACCTTCTCCTTCTCCTTCTTCTGCTTCTTCTGATTCACCCTCCTGACTTCACCTTCTCCTTCTCCTTCTTCTACTTCTTCTGATTCACCCTCATGACTTCACCTTCTCCTTCTCCTTCTTCTACTTCTTCTGCTTCACCCTCCAGACTTCACCTTCTCCTTCTCCTTCTTCTACTTCTTCTGATTCACCCTCCAGACTTCACCTTCTCCTTCTCCTTCTTCTGCTTCTTCTGATTCACCCTCCAGACTTCACCTTCTCCTTCTCCTTATTCTGCTTCTTCTGATTCACCCTCCAGTCTTCACCTTCTCCTTCTCCTTCTTCTGCTTCTTCTGATTCACTCTTCAGACTTCACCTTCTCCTTCCCCTTCTTCTGCTTCTTCTGATTCACCCTCCAGACTTCACCTTCTCCTTCTCCTTCTTCTGCTTCTTCTGATTCACCCTCCAGACTTCACCTTCTCCTTCTCCTTATTCTGCTTCTTCTGATTCACCCTCCAGACTTCACCTTCTCCTTCTCCTTCTTCTGCTTCTTCTGATTCACTCTTCAGACTTCACCTTCTCCTTCCCCTTCTTCTGCTTCTTCTGATTCACCCTCCAGACTTCACCTTCTCCTTCTCCTTCTTCTACTTCTTCTGATTCACCCTCCGGACTTCATCTTCTCCTTCTCCTTCTTCTACTTCTTCTGATTCACCCGCCAGTCTTCACGTTCTCCTTCTCCTTCTTCTGCTTCTTCTGATTCACCCTCCAGACTTCACCTTCTCCTTCTCCTTCTTCTGCTTCTTCTGATTCACCCTCCAGAGCTCACCATCTCCTTCTCCTTCTTCTACTTCTTCTGATTCACCCTCCAGACTTCACCTTCTCCTTCTGCTTCTTCTACTTCTTCTGATTCACCCTCCAGTCTTCACCTTCTCCTTCTCCTGCTTCTGCTTCTTCTGATGCACCCTCCTGACTTCACCTTCTCCTTCTCCTTCTTCTGCTTCTTCTGATTCACCCTCCAGACTTCACCTTCTCCTTCTCCTTCTTCTACTTCTTCTGATTCACCCTCCAGACTTCACCTTCTCCTTCTACTTCTTCTGCTTCTTCTGATTCACCCTCCAGACTTCACCTTCTCCTTCTCCTTCTTCTGCTTCTTCTGATTCACCCTCCAGACTTCACCTTCTCCTTCTCCTTCTTCTGCTTCTTCAGATTCACCCTTCAGACTTCACCTTCTCCTTCTCCTTCTTCTGCTTCTTCTGATTCACCCTCCAGACTTCACCTTCTCCTTCTCCTTCTTCTACTTCTTCTGATTCACCCTCCAGACTTCGCCTTCTCCTTCTCCTTCTTCTGCTTTTTCTGATTCACCCTCCAGACTTCACCTTCTCCTTCTCCTTCGTCTACTTCTTCTGATTCACTCTCCAGACTACACCTTCTCCTTCTCCTTCTTCTACTTCTTCTGATTCAGCCTCCAGACTCCACCTTCTCCTTCTCCTTCTTCTGCTTCTTCTGATTCACCCTCCAGACTTCACCTTCTCCTTCTCCTTCTTCTACTTCTTCTGATTCACCCTCCAGACTTCACCTTCTCCTTCTCCTTCTTCTACTTCTTCTTATTCACCCTCCAGATTTCACCTTCTCCTTCTTCTTCTACTTCTTCTGCTTCTCCCTCCAGACTTCACCTTCTCCTTCTCCTTCTTCTGCTTCTTCTGCTTCACCCTCCAGACTTCACCTTCTCCTTCTCCTTCTTCTGCTTTTTCTGCTTCACCCTCCTGACTTCACCTTCTCCTTCTCCTTCTTCTACTTCTTCTGATTCACCCTCCAGACTTCACCTTCTCCTTCTCCTTCTTCTGCTTCTTCTGCTTCACCCTCCAGACTTCACCTTCACCTTCTCCTTCTTCTGCTTCTTAAGCTGCGCCCGCCAGACTTCCCCTTCTCCTTCTCCTTCTTCTGCTTCTTCTGCTTCACCTTCCTGACTTCGCCTTCTCCTTCTCCTTCTTCTACTTTTTCTGCTTCACCCCCCTGACTTCACCTTCTCCTTCTCCTTCTTCTGCTTCTTCTGATTCACCCTCCTAACTTCACCTTCTCCTTCTCCTTCTTCTGCTTCTTCTGATTCACCCTCCTGACTTCACCTTCTCCTTCTCCTTCTTCTACTTCTTCTGATTCACCCTCCAGACTTCACCTTCTCATTCTCCTTCTTCTACCTCTTCTGATTCACCCTCCAGACTTCACCTTCTCCTTCTCCTTCTTCTACTTCTTCTGATTCACCCTCCAGTCTTCACCTTCTCCTTCTCCTTCTTCTACTTCTTCTGATTCACCCTCCAGACTTCACCTTCTCCTTCTCCTTCTTCTACTTCTTCTGCTTCACCCTCCTGACTTCACCTTCTCCTTCTCCTTCTTCTGCTTCTTCTGCTTCACCCTCCAGACTTCACCTTCTCCTTCTCCTTCTTCTGCTTCTTCTGTTTCACCCTCCAGACTTCACCTTCTCCTTCTCCTTCTTCTGCTTCTTCTGCTTCACCCTCCTGACTTCACCTTCTCCTTCACCTTCTTCTACTTCTTCTGATTCACCCTCCAGACTTCACCTTCTCCTTCTCCTTCTTCTGCTTCTTCTGCTTCACCATCCAGACTTCACCTTCTCCTTCTCCTTCTTCTACTTCTTCTGCTTCGCCCGCCAGACTTCACCTTCTCCTTCTCCTTCTTCTGCTTCTTCTGCTTCACCCTCCAGACTTCACCTTCTCCTTCTCCTTCTTCTGCTTTTTCTGCTTCACCCTCCTGACTTCACCTTCTCCTTCTCCTTCTTCTACTTCTTCTGATTCACCCTCCAGACTTCACCTTCTCCTTCTCCTTCTTCTGCTTCTTCTGCTTCACCCTCCAGACTTCACCTTCACCTTCTCCTTCTTCTGCTTCTTAAGCTGCGCCCGCAAGACTTCACCTTCTCCTTCTCCTTCTTCTGCTTCTTCTGCTTCACCTTCCTGACTTCGCCTTCTCCTTCTCCTTCTTCTACTTTTTCTGCTTCACCCCCCTGACTTCACCTTCTCCTTCTCCTTCTTCTGCTTCTTCTGATTCACCCTCCTAACTTCACCTTCTCCTTCTCCTTCTTCTGCTTCTTCTGATTCACCCTCCTGACTTCACCTTCTCCTTCTCCTTCTTCTACTTCTTCTGATTCACCCTCCAGACTTCACCTTCTCATTCTCCTTCTTCTACCTCTTCTGATTCACCCTCCAGACTTCACCTTCTCCTTCTCCTTCTTCTACTTCTTCTGATTCACCCTCCAGTCTTCACCTTCTTCTTCTCCTTCTTCTGCTTCTTCTGCTTCACCCTCTAGACTTCACCTTCTCCTTCTCTTTCTTCTGCTTCTTCTGATTCACCCTCCAGACTTCACCTTCTCCTTCTCCTTCTTCTGATTCTTCTGATTCACACTCAAGACTTCACCTTCTCCTTCTCCTTCTTCTGCTTCTTCTGATTCACCCTCCTGACTTCACCTTCTCCTTCTCCTTCTTCTACTTCTTCTGATTCACCCTCATGACTTCACCTTCTCCTTCTCCTTCTTCTACTTCTTCTGCTTCACCCTCCAGACTTCACCTTCTCCTTCTCCTTCTTCTACTTCTTCTGATTCACCCTCCAGACTTCACCTTCTCCTTCTCCTTCTTCTGCTTCTTCTGATTCACCCTCCAGACTTCACCTTCTCCTTCTCCTTCTTCTGCTTCTTCTGATTCACCCTCCAGAGCTCACCATCTCCTTCTCCTTCTTCTACTTCTTCTGATTCACCCTCCAGACTTCACCTTCTCCTTCTGCTTCTTCTACTTCTTCTGATTCACCCTCCAGTCTTCACCTTCTCCTTCTCCTGCTTCTGCTTCTTCTGATGCACCCTCCTGACTTCACCTTCTCCTTCTCCTTCTTCTGCTTCTTCTGATTCACCCTCCAGACTTCACCTTCTCCTTCTCCTTCTTCTACTTCTTCTGATTCACCCTCCAGACTTCACCTTCTCCTTCTACTTCTTCTGCTTCTTCTGATTCACCCTCCAGACTTCACCTTCTCCTTCTCCTTCTTCTGCTTCTTCTGATTCACCCTCCAGACTTCACCTTCTCCTTCTCCTTCTTCTGCTTCTTCAGATTCACCCTTCAGACTTCACCTTCTCCTTCTCCTTCTTCTGCTTCTTCTGATTCACCCTCCAGACTTCACCTTCTCCTTCTCCTTCTTCTACTTCTTCTGATTCACCCTCCAGACTTCGCCTTCTCCTTCTCCTTCTTCTGCTTTTTCTGATTCACCCTCCAGACTTCACCTTCTCCTTCTCCTTCGTCTACTTCTTCTGATTCACTCTCCAGACTACACCTTCTCCTTCTCCTTCTTCTACTTCTTCTGATTCAGCCTCCAGACTCCACCTTCTCCTTCTCCTTCTTCTGCTTCTTCTGATTCACCCTCCAGACTTCACCTTCTCCTTCTCCTTCTTCTACTTCTTCTGATTCACCCTCCAGACTTCACCTTCTCCTTCTCCTTCTTCTACTTCTTCTTATTCACCCTCCAGATTTCACCTTCTCCTTCTTCTTCTACTTCTTCTGCTTCTCCCTCCAGACTTCACCTTCTCCTTCTCCTTCTTCTGCTTCTTCTGCTTCACCCTCCAGACTTCACCTTCTCCTTCTCCTTCTTCTGCTTTTTCTGCTTCACCCTCCTGACTTCACCTTCTCCTTCTCCTTCTTCTACTTCTTCTGATTCACCCTCCAGACTTCACCTTCTCCTTCTCCTTCTTCTGCTTCTTCTGCTTCACCCTCCAGACTTCACCTTCACCTTCTCCTTCTTCTGCTTCTTAAGCTGCGCCCGCCAGACTTCACCTTCTCCTTCTCCTTCTTCTGCTTCTTCTGCTTCACCTTCCTGACTTCGCCTTCTCCTTCTCCTTCTTCTACTTTTTCTGCTTCACCCCCCTGACTTCACCTTCTCCTTCTCCTTCTTCTGCTTCTTCTGATTCACCCTCCTAACTTCACCTTCTCCTTCTCCTTCTTCTGCTTCTTCTGATTCACCCTCCTGACTTCACCTTCTCCTTCTCCTTCTTCTACTTCTTCTGATTCACCCTCCAGACTTCACCTTCTCATTCTCCTTCTTCTACCTCTTCTGATTCACCCTCCAGACTTCACCTTCTCCTTCTCCTTCTTCTACTTCTTCTGATTCACCCTCCAGTCTTCACCTTCTCCTTCTCCTTCTTCTACTTCTTCTGATTCACCCTCCAGACTTCACCTTCTCCTTCTCCTTCTTCTACTTCTTCTGATTCACCCTCCTGACTTCACCTTCTCCTTCTCCTTCTTCTGCTTCTTCTGCTTCACCCTCCAGACTTCACCTTCTCCTTCTCCTTCTTCTGCTTCTTCTGTTTCACCCTCCAGACTTCACCTTCTCCTTCTCCTTCTTCTGCTTCTTCTGCTTCACCCTCCTGACTTCACCTTCTCCTTCACCTTCTTCTACTTCTTCTGATTCACCCTCCAGACTTCACCTTCTCCTTCTCCTTCTTCTGCTTCTTCTGCTTCACCATCCAGACTTCACCTTCTCCTTCTCCTTCTTCTACTTCTTCTGCTTCGCCCGCCAGACTTCACCTTCTCCTTCTCCTTCTTCTGCTTCTTCTGCTTCACCCTCCAGACTTCAACTTCTCCTTCTCCTTCTTCTGCTTTTTCTGCTTCACCCTCCTGACTTCACCTTCTCCTTCTCCTTCTTCTACTTCTTCTGATTCACCCTCCAGACTTCACCTTCTCCTTCTCCTTCTTCTGCTTCTTCTGCTTCACCCTCCAGACTTCACCTTCACCTTCTCCTTCTTCTGCTTCTTAAGCTGCGCCCGCCAGACTTCACCTTCTCCTTCTCCTTCTTCTGCTTCTTCTGCTTCACCTTCCTGACTTCGCCTTCTCCTTCTCCTTCTTCTACTTTTTCTGCTTCACCCCCCTGACTTCACCTTCTCCTTCTCCTTCTTCTGCTTCTTCTGATTCACCCTCCTAACTTCACCTTCTCCTTCTCCTTCTTCTGCTTCTTCTGATTCACCCTCCTGACTTCACCTTCTCCTTCTCCTTCTTCTACTTCTTCTGATTCACCCTCCAGACTTCACCTTCTCATTCTCCTTCTTCTACCTCTTCTGATTCACCCTCCAGACTTCACCTTCTCCTTCTCCTTCTTCTACTTCTTCTGATTCACCCTCCAGTCTTCACCTTCTTCTTCTCCTTCTTCTGCTTCTTCTGCTTCACCCTCTAGACTTCACCTTCTCCTTCTCTTTCTTCTGCTTCTTCTGATTCACCCTCCAGACTTCACCTTCTCCTTCTCCTTCTTCTGATTCTTCTGATTCACACTCAAGACTTCACCTTCTCCTTCTCCTTCTTCTGCTTCTTCTGATTCACCCTCCTGACTTCACCTTCTCCTTCTCCTTCTTCTACTTCTTCTGATTCACCCTCATGACTTCACCTTCTCCTTCTCCTTCTTCTACTTCTTCTGCTTCACCCTCCAGACTTCACCTTCTCCTTCTCCTTCTTCTACTTCTTCTGATTCACCCTCCAGACTTCACCTTCTCCTTCTCCTTATTCTGCTTCTTCTGATTCACCCTCCAGACTTCACCTTCTCCTTCTCCTTCTTCTGCTTCTTCTGATTCACTCTTCAGACTTCACCTTCTCCTTCCCCTTCTTCTGCTTCTTCTGATTCACCCTCCAGACTTCACCTTCTCCTTCTCCTTCTTCTACTTCTTCTGATTCACCCTCCAGACTTCATCTTCTCCTTCTCCTTCTTCTACTTCTTCTGATTCACCCGCCAGTCTTCACCTTCTCCTTCTCCTTCTTCTGCTTCTTCTGATTCACCCTCCAGACTTCACCTTCTCCTTCTCCTTCTTCTGCTTCTTCTGATTCACCCTCCAGACCTCACCATCTCCTTCTCCTTCTTCTACTTCTTCTGATTCACCCTCCAGACTTCACCTTCTCCTTCTGCTTCTTCTACTTCTTCTGATTCACCCTCCAGTCTTCACCTTCTCCTTCTCCTGCTTCTGCTTCTTCTGATTCACCCTCCTGACTTCACCTTCTCCTTCTCCTTCTTCTGCTTCTTCTGATTCACCCTCCAGACTTCACCTTCTCCTTCTCCTTCTTCTACTTCTTCTGATTCACCCTCCAGACTTCACCTTCTCCTTCTACTTCTTCTGCTTCTTCTGATTCACCCTCCAGACTTCACCTTCTCCTTCTCCTTCTTCTGCTTCTTCTGATTCACCCTCCAGACTTCACCTTCTCCTTCTCCTTCTTCTGCTTCTTCAGATTCACCCTCCAGACTTCACCTTCTCCTTCTCCTTCTTCTGCTTCTTCTGATTCACCCTCCAGACTTCACCTTCTCCTTCTCCTTCTTCTACTTCTTCTGATTCACCCTCCAGACTTCGCCTTCCCCTTCTCCTTCTTCTGCTTTTTCTGATTCACCCTCCAGACTTCACCTTCTCCTTCTCCTTCGTCTACTTCTTCTGATTCACTCTCCAGACTACACCTTCTCCTTCTCCTTCTTCTACTTCTTCTGATTCAGCCTCCAGACTCCACCTTCTCCTTCTCCTTCTTCTGCTTCTTCTGATTCACCCTCCAGACTTCACCTTCTCCTTCTCCTTCTTCTACTTCTTCTGATTCACCCTCCAGACTTCACCTTCTCCTTCTCCTTCTTCTACTTCTTCTTATTCACCCTCCAGATTTCACCTTCTCCTTCTTCTTCTACTTCTTCTGCTTCTCCCTCCAGACTTCACCTTCTCCTTCTCCTTCTTCTGCTTCTTCTGATTCACCCTCCAGACTTCCCCTTCTCCTTCTTCTTCTTCTACTTCTTCTGATTCAACCTCCAGACTTCACCTTCTCCTTCTGCTTCTTCTACTTCTTCTGATTCACCCTCCAGACTTCACCTTCTCCTTCTCCTTCTTCTACTTCTTCTGATTCACCCTCCTGACTTCACCTTCTCCTTCTCCTTCTTCTGCTTCTTCTGCTTCACCCTCCAGACTTCACCTTCTCCTTCTCCTTCTTCTGCTTCTTCTGTTTCACCCTCCAGACTTCACCTTCTCCTTCTCCTTCTTCTGCTTCTTCTGCTTCACCCTCCTGACTTCACCTTCTCCTTCTCCTTCTTCTACTTCTTCTGATTCACCCTCCAGACTTCACCTTCTCCTTCTCCTTCTTCTGCTTCTTCTGCTTCACCATCCAGACTTCACCTTCTCCTTCTCCTTCTTCTACTTCTTCTGCTTCGCCCTCCAGACTTCACCTTCTCCTTCTCCTTCTTCTGCTTCTTCTGCTTCACCCTCCAGACTTCACCTTCTCCTTCTCCTTCTTCTGCTTCTTCTGCTTCACCCTCCTGACTTCACCTTCTCCTTCTCCTTCTTCTACTTCTTCTGATTCACCCTCCAGACTTCACCTTCTCCTTCTCCTTCTTCTGCTTCTTCTGCTTCACCCTCCAGACTTCACCTTCACCTTCTTCTTCTGCTTCTTCTGCTGCGCCCGCCAGACTTCACCTTCTCCTTCTCCTTCTTCTGCTTCTTCTGCTTCACCTTCCTGACTTCGCCTTCTCCTTCTCCTTCTGCTACTTTTTCTGCTTCACCCCCCTGACTTCACCTTCTCCTTCTCCTTCTTCTGCTTCTTCTGATTCACCCTCCTAACTTCACCTTCTCCTTCTCCTTCTTCTGCTTCTTCTGATTCACCCTCCTGACTTCACCTTCTCCTTCTCCTTCTTCTACTTCTTCTGATTCACCCTCCAGACTTCACCATCTCCTTCTCCTTCTTCTACTTCTTCTGATTCACCCTCCAGACTTCACCTTCTCCTTCTCCTTCTTCTACCTCTTCTGATTCACCCTCCAGACTTCACCTTCTCCTTCTCCTTCTTCTACTTCTTCTGATTCACCCTCCAGTCTTCACCTTCTACTTCTCCTCCTTCTGCTTCTTCTGCTTCACCCTCTAGACTTCACCTTCTCCTTCTCTTTCTTCTGCTTCTTCTGATTCACCCTCCAGACTTCACCTTCTCCTTCTCCTTCCTCTGATTCTTCTGATTCACACTCCAGACTTCACCTTCTCCTTCTCCTTCTTCTGCTTCTTCTGATTCACCCTCCTGACTTCACCTTCTCCTTCTCCTTCTTCTACTTCTTCTGATTCACCCTCATGACTTCACCTTCTCCTTCTCCTTCTTCTACTTCTTCTGCTTCACCCTCCAGACTTCACCTTCTCCTTCTCCTTCTTCTACTTCTTCTGATTCACCCTCCAGACTTCACCTTCTCCTTCTCCTTCTTCTGCTTCTTCTGATTCACCCTCCAGACTTCACCTTCTCCTTCTCCTTATTCTGCTTCTTCTGATTCACCCTCCAGTCTTCACCTTCTCCTTCTCCTTCTTCTGCTTCTTCTGATTCACTCTTCAGACTTCACCTTCTCCTTCCCCTTCTTCTGCTTCTTCTGATTCACCCTCCAGACTTCACCTTCTCCTTCTCCTTCTTCTACTTATTCTGATTCACCCTCCAGACTTCATCTTCTCCTTCTCCTTCTTCTGCTTCTTCTGATTCACCCTCCAGACTTCACCTTCTCCTTCTCCTTCTTCTGCTTCTTCTGATTCACCCTCCAGACTTCAACTTCTCCTTCTCCTTGTTCTACTTCTTCTGATTCACCCTCCAGACTTCACCTTCTCCTTCTCCTTCTTCTACTTCTTCTGATTCACCCTCCAGACTTCACCTTCTCCTTCTCCTTCTTCTGCTTCTTCTGATTCACCCTCCAGACTTCACCTTCTCCTTCTACTTCTTCTGCTTCTTCTGATACACCCTCCAGACTTCACCTTCTCCTTCTCCTTCTTCTGCTTCTTCTGGTTCACCCTTCAGACTTCACCTTCTCCTTCTCCTTCTTCTGCTTCTTCTGGTTCACCCTTCAGACTTCACCTTCTCCTTCTCCTTCTTCTGCTTCTTCTGGTTCACCCTTCAGACTTCACCTTCTCCTTCTCCTTCTTCTGCTTCTTCTGATTCACCCTCCAGACCTCAACTTCTCCTTCTCCTTCTTCTAATTCTTCTGATTCACCCTCCAGACTTCATCTTCTCCTTCTCCTTCTTCTGCTTCTTCTGATTCACCCTCCAGACTTCACCTTCTCCTTCTCCTTCTTCTGCTTCTTCTGATTCACCCTCCAGACTTCGCCTTCTCCTTCTCCTTCTTCTACTTCTTCCGCTTCACCCTCCAGACTTCACCTTCTCCTTCTCCTTCTTCTACTTCTTCTGATTCACCCTCCAGACTTCAACTTCTCCTTCTCCTTCTTCTGCTTCTTCCGATTCACCCTCCAGACTTCACCTTCTCCTTCTCCTTATTCTGTTTCTTCTGATTCACCCTCCAGACTTCACCTTCTCCTTCTCCTTCTTCTGCTTCTTCTGATTCACCCTCCAGACTTCCCCTTCTCCTTCTTCTTCTTCTACTTCTTCTGATTCAACCTCCAGACTTCACCTTCTCCTTCTCCTTCTTCTACTTCTTCTGATTCACCCTCCAGACTTCACCTTCTCCTTCTCCTTCTTCTACTTCATCTGATTCACCCTCCTGACTTCACCATCTCCTTCTCCTTCTTCTGCTTCTTCTGCTTCACCGTCCAGACTTCACCTTCTCCTTCTCCTTCTTCTGCTTCTTCTGTTTCACCCGCCTGACTTCACCTTCTCCTTCTCCTTCTTCTGCTTCTTCTGCTTCACCCTCCTGACTTCACCTTCTCCTTCTCCTTCTTCTACTTCTTCTGATTCACCCTCCAGACTTCACCTTCTCCTTCTCCTTCTTCTGCTTCTTCTGCTTCACCATCCAGACTTCACCTTCTCCTTCTCCTTCTTCTACTTCTTCTGCTTCGCCCTCCAGACTTCACCTTCTCCTTCTCCTTCTTCTGCTTCTTCTGCTTCACCCTCCAGACTTCACCTTCTCCTTCTCCTTCTTCTGCTTCTTCTGCTTCACCCTCCTGACTTCACCTTCTCCTTCTCCTTCTTCTACTTCTTCTGATTCACCCTCCAGACTTCACCTTCTCCTTCTCCTTCTTCTGCTTCTTCTGCTTCACCCTCCAGACTTCACCTTCACCTTCTCCTTCTTCTGCTTCTTCTGCTGCGCCCGCCAGACTTCACCTTCTCCTTCTCCTTCTTCTGCTTCTTCTGCTTCACCTTCCTGACTTCGCCTTCTCCTTCTCCTTCTTCTACTTTTTCTGCTTCACCCCCCTGACTTCACCTTCTCCTTCTCCTTCTTCTGCTTCTTCTGATTCACCCTCCTAACTTCACCTTCTCCTTCTCCTTCTTCTGCTTCTTCTGATTCACCCTCCTGACTTCACCTTCTCCTTCTCCTTCTTCTACTTCTTCTGATTCACCCTCCAGACTTCACCATCTCCTTCTCCTTCTTCTACTTCTTCTGATTCACCCTCCAGACTTCACCTTCTCCTTCTCCTTCTTCTACCTCTTCTGATTCACCCTCCAGACTTCACCTTCTCCTTCTCCTTCTTCTTCTTCTTCTGAATCACCCTCCAGTCTTCACCTTCTACTTCTCCTTCTTCTGCTTCTTCTGCTTCACCCTCTAGACTTCACCTTCTCCTTCTCTTTCTTCTGCTTCTTCTGATTCACCCTCCAGACTTCACCTTCTCCTTCTCCTTCTTCTGATTCTTCTGATTCACACTCCAGACTTCACCTTCTCCTTCTCCTTCTTCTGCTTCTTCTGATTCACCCTCCTGACTTCACCTTCTCCTTCTCCTTCTTCTACTTCTTCTGATTCACCCTCATGACTTCACCTTCTCCTTCTCCTTCTTCTACTTCTTCTGCTTCACCCTCCAGACTTCACCTTCTCCTTCTCCTTCTTCTACTTCTTCTGATTCACCCTCCAGACTTCACCTTCTCCTTCTCCTTCTTCTGCTTCTTCTGATTCACCCTCCAGACTTCACCTTCTCCTTCTCCTTATTCTGCTTCTTCTGATTCACTCTTCAGACTTCACCTTCTCCTTCCCCTTCTTCTGCTTCTTCTGATTCACCCTCCAGACTTCACCTTCTCCTTCTCCTTCTTCTACTTACTCTGATTCACCCTCCAGACTTCATCTTCTCCTTCTCCTTCTTCTGCTTCTTCTGATTCACCCTCCAGACTTCACCTTCTCCTTCTCCTTCTTCTGCTTCTTCTGATTCACCCTCCAGACTTCAACTTCTCCTTCTCCTTGTTCTACTTCTTCTGATTCACCCTCCAGACTTCACCTTCTCCTTCTCCTTCTTCGACTTCTTCTGATTCACCCTCCAGACTTCACCTTCTCCTTCTCCTTCTTCTGCTTCTTCTGATTTACCCTCCAGACTTCACCTTCTCCTTCTCCTTCTTCTGCTTCTTCTGATACACCCTCCAGACTTCACCTTCTCCTTCTCCTTCTTCTGCTTCTTCTGATTCACCCTCCAGACCTCAACTTCTCCTTCTCCTTCTTCTAATTCTTCTGATTCACCCTCCAGACTTCATCTTCTCCTTCTCCTTCTTCTGCTTCTTCTGATTCACCCTCCAGACTTCACCTTCTCCTTCTCCTTCTTCTGCTTCTTCTGATTCACCCTCCAGACTTCGCCTTCTCCTTCTCCTTCTTCTACTTCTTCTGATTCACCCTCCAGACTTCACCTTCTCCTTCTCCTTCTTCTACTTCTTCTGATTCAACCTCCAGTCTTCACCTTCTCCTTCTCCTTCTTCAACTTCTTCTGATTCACCCTCCAGACTTCGCCTTCTCCTTCCCCTTCTTCTACTTCTTCTGATTCACCCTCCAGACTTCACCTTCTCCTTCTCCTTCTTCTGCTTCTTCTGATTCACCCTCCAGACTTCGCCTTCTCCTTCTCCTTCTTCTACTTCTTCCGCTTCACCCTCCAGACTTCACCTTCTCCTTCTCCTTCTTCTACTTCTTCTGATTCACCCTCCAGACTTCACCTTCTCCTTCTCCTTCTTCTGCTTCTTCTGATTCACCCTCCAGACTTCACCTTCTCCTTCTCCTTATTCTGTTTCTTCTGATTCACCCTCCAGACTTCACCTTCTCCTTCTCCTTCTTCAACTTCTTCTGATTCACCCTCCAGACTTCACCTTCTCCTTCTCCTTCTTCTGCTTCTTCTGATTCACCCTCCAGACTTCACCTCCTCCTTCTCCTTCTTCTGCTTCTTCTGCTTCACCCTCCAGACTTCACCTTCTCCTTCTCCTTCTTCTGCTTCTTCTGCTTCACCCTCCTTACTTCACCTTCTCCTTCTCCTTCTTCTACTTCTTCTGATTCACCCTCCAGACTTCACCTTCTCCTTCTCCTTCTTCTGCTTCTTCTGCTTCACCCTCCAGACTTCACCTTCTCCTTCTCCTTCTTCTGCTTCTTCTGCTTCGCCCTCCAGACTTCACCTTCTCCTTCTCCTTCTTCTACTTCTTCTGCTTCACGCTCCAGACTTCACCTTCTCCTTCTCCTTCTTCTACTTCTTTTGATTCACCCTCCAGACTTCACCTTCTCCTTCTCCTTCTTCTGCTTCTTCTGATTCACCCTCCAGACTTCACCTTCTCCTTCTCCTTATTCTGCTTCTTCTGATTCACCCTCCAGACTTCACCTTCTCCTTCTCCTTCTTCTACTTCTTCTGATTCATCCTCCAGACTACACCTTCTCCTTCTCCTTCTTCTACTTCTTCTGATTCACCCTCCAGACTTCACCTTCTCCTTCTCCTTCTTCTGCTCCTTTTGATTCACCCTCCAGACTTGACCTTCTCCTTCTCCTTCTTCTACTTCTTCTGATTCACCCTCCAGACTTCACCTCCTCCTTCTCCTTCTTCTACTTCTTCTGATTCACAATCCAGACTTCTCCTTCTCCTTCTCCTTCTTCTACTTCTTCTGCTTCTCCCTCCAGACTTCACCTTCTCCTTCTCCTTCTTCTGCTTCTTCTGATTCACCCTCCAGACTTCACCTTCTCCTTCTCCTTCTTCCACTTCTTCTGATTCACCCTCCAGACTTCACCTTCTCCTTCTCCTTCTTCTACTTCTTCTGATTCCCCCTCCAGACTTCACCTTCTCCTTTTCCTTCTTCTACTTCTTCTGATTCACCCTCCTGACTTCACCTTCTCCTTCTCCTTCTTCTGCTTCTTCTGCTTCACCCTCCAGACTTCACCTTCTCCTTCTCCTTCTTCTGCTTCTTCTGTTTCACCCTCCAGACTTCACCTTCTCCTTCTCCTTCTTCTGCTTCTTCTGCTTCACCCTCCTTACTTCACCTTCTCCTTCTCCTTCTTCTACTTCTTGTGATTCACCCTCCAGACTTCACCTTCTCCTTCTCCTTCTTCTGCTTCTTCTGCTTCACCCTCCAGACTTCACCTTCTCCTTCTCCTTCTTCTGCTTCTTCTGCTTCGCCCTCCAGACTTCACCTTCTCCTTCTCCTTCTTCTGCTTCTTCTGCTTCACCCTCCAGATTTCACCTTCTCCTTCTCCTTCTTCTGCTTCTTCTGCTTCACCCTCCTGACTTCACCTTCTCCTTCTCCTTCTTCTACTTCTTCTGATTCACCCTCCAGACTTCACCTTCTCCTTCTCCTTCTTCTACTTCTTCTGATTCACCCTCCTAACTTCACCTTCTCCTTCTCCTTCTTCTGCTTCTTCTGATTCACCCTCCTGACTTCACCTTCTCCTTCTCCTTCTTCTGCTTCTTCTGATTCACCCTCCAGACTTCACCTTCTCCTTCTCCTTCTTCTGCTTCTTCTGATTCACCCTCCAGACTTCACCTTCTCCTTCTCCTTCTTCTGCTTCTTCTGATTCACCCTCCAGACCTCACCTTCTCCTTCTCCTTCTTCTACTTCTTCTGATTCACCCTCCAGACTTCATCTTCTCCTTCTCCTTCTTCTACTTCTTCTGATTCACCCGCCAGTCTTCACCTTCTCCTTCTCCTTCTTCTGCTTCTTCTGATTCACCCTCCAGACTTCACCTTCTCCTTCTCCTTCTTCTGCTTCTTCTGATTCACCCTCCAGACCTCACCATCTCCTTCTCCTTCTTCTACTTCTTCTGATTCACCCTCCAGACTTCACCTTCTCCTTCTGCTTCTTCTACTTCTTCTGATTCACCCTCCAGTCTTCACCTTCTCCTTCTCCTGTTTCTGCTTCTTCTGATTCACACTCCTGACTTCACCTTCTCCTTCTCCTTCTTCTGCTTCTTCTGATTCACCCTCCTGACTTCACCTTCTCCTTCTCCTTCTTCTACTTCTTCTGATTCACCCTCCAGACTTCACCTTCTCCTTCTACTTCTTCTGCTTCTTCTGATTCACCCTCCAGACTTCACCTTCTCCTTCTCCTTCTTCTGCTTCTTCTGATTCACCCTCCAGACTTCACCTTCTCCTTCTCCTTCTTCTGCTTCTTCTGATTCACCCTCCAGACTTCACCTTCTCCTTCTCCTTCTTCTACTTCTTCTGATTCACCCTCCAGACTTCGCCTTCTCCTTCTCCTTCTTCTGCTTTTTCTGATTCACCCTCCAGACTTCACCTTCTCCTTCTCCTTCGTCTACTTCTTCTGATTCACTCTCCAGACTACAACTTCTCCTTCTCCTTCTTCTACTTCTTCTGATTCAGCCTCCAGACTCCACCTTCTCCTTCTCCTTCTTCTGCTTCTTCTGATTCACCCTCCAGACTTCACCTTCTCCTTCTCCTTCTTCTACTTCTTCTGATTCACCCTCCAGACTTCACCTTCTCCTTCTCCTTCTTCTACTTCTTCTTATTCACCCTCCAGATTTCACCTTCTCCTTCTTCTTCTACTTCTTCTGCTTCTCCCTCCAGACTTCACCTTCTCCTTCTCCTTCTTCTGCTTCTTCTGATTCACCCTCCAGACTTCCCCTTCTCCTTCTTCTTCTTCTACTTCTTCTGATTCAACCTCCAGACTTCACCTTCTCCTTCTCCTTCTTCTACTTCTTCTGATTCACCCTCCAGACTTCACCTTCTCCTTCTCCTTCTTCTACTTCTTCTGATTCACCCTCCTGACTTCACCTTCTCCTTCTCCTTCTTCTGCTTCTTCTGCTTCACCCTCCAGACTTCACCTTCTCCTTCTCCTTCTTCTGCTTCTTCTGTTTCACCCTCCAGACTTCACCTTCTCCTTCTCCTTCTTCTGCTTCTTCTGCTTCACCCTCCTGACTTCACCTTCTCCTTCTCCTTCTTCTACTTCTTCTGATTCACCCTCCAGACTTCACCTTCTCCTTCTCCTTCTTCTGCTTCTTCTGCTTCACCATCCAGACTTCACCTTCTCCTTCTCCTTCTTCTACTTCTTCTGCTTCGCCCTCCAGACTTCACCTTCTCCTTCTCCTTCTTCTGCTTCTTCTGCTTCACCCTCCAGACTTCACCTTCTCCTTCTCCTTCTTCTGCTTCTTCTGCTTCACCCTCCTGACTTCACCTTCTCCTTCTCCTTCTTCTACTTCTTCTGATTCACCCTCCAGACTTCACCTTCTCCTTCTCCTTCTTCTGCTTCTTCTGCTTCACCCTCCAGATTTCACCTTCACCTTCTCCTTCTTCTGCTTCTTCTGCTGCGCCCGCCAGGCTTCACCTTCTCCTTCTCCTTCTTCTGCTTCTTCTGCTTCACCTTCCTGACTTCGCCTTCTCCTTCTCCTTCTTCTACATTTTCTGCTTCACCCCCCTGACTTCACCTTCTCCTTCTCCTTCTTCTGCTTCTTCTGATTCACCCTCCTAACTTCACCTTCTCCTTCTCCTTCTTCTGCTTCTTCTGATTCACCCTCCTGACTTCACCTTCTCCTTCTCCTTCTTCTACTTCTTCTGATTCACCCTCCAGACTTCACCATTTCCTTCTCCTTCTTCGACTTCTTCTGATTCACCCTCCAGACTTCACCTTCTCCTTCTCCTTCTTCTACCTCTTCTGATTCACCCTCCAGACTTCACCTTCTCCTTCTCCTTCTTCTACTTCTTCTGATTCACCCTCCAGTCTTCACCTTCTACTTCTCCTTCTTCTGCTTCTTCTGCTTCACCCTCTAGACTTCACCTTCTCCTTCTCTTTCTTCTGCTTCTTCTGATTCACCCTCCAGACTTCACCTTCTCCTTCTCCTTCTTCTGATTCTTCTGATTCACACTCCAGACTTCACCTTCTCCTTCTCCTTCTTCTGCTTCTTCTGATTCACCCTCCTGACTTCACCTTCTCCTTCTCCTTCTTCTCCTTCTTCTGATTCACCCTCATGACTTCACCTTCTCCTTCTCCTTCTTCTACTTCTTCTGCTTCACCCTCCAGACTTCACCTTCTCCTTCTCCTTCTTCTACTTCTTCTGCTTCACCCTCCAGACTTCACCTTCTCCTTCTCCTTCTTCTGCTTCTTCTGATTCACCCTCCAGACTTCACCTTCTCCTTCTCCTTATTCTGCTTCTTCTGATTCACCCTCCAGACTTCACCTTCTCCTTCTCCTTCTTCTGCTTCTTCTGATTCACTCTTCAGACTTCACCTTCTCCTTCCCCTTCTTCTGCTTCTTCTGATTCACCCTCCAGACTTCACCTTCTCCTTCTCCTTCTTCTACTTATTCTGATTCACCCTCCAGACTTCATCTTCTCCTTCTCCTTCTTCTGCTTCTTCTGATTCACCCTCCAGACTTCACCTTCTCCTTCTCCTTCTTCTGCTTCTTCTGATTCACCCTCCAGACTTCAACTTCTCCTTCTCCTTGTTCTACTTCTTCTGATTCACCCTCCAGACTTCACCTTCTCCTTCTCCTTCTTCTACTTCTTCTGATTCACCCTCCAGACTTCACCTTCTCCTTCTCCTTCTTCTGCTTCTTCTGATTCACCCTCCAGACTTCACCTTCTCCTTCTCCTTCTTCTGCTTCTTCTGATACACCCTCCAGACTTCACCTTCTCCTTCTCCTTCTTCTGCTTCTTCTGGTTCACCCTTCAGACTTCACCTTCTCCTTCTCCTTCTTCTGCTTCTTCTGATTCACCCTCCAGACCTCAACTTCTCCTTCTCCTTCTTCTGCTTCTTCTGATTCACCCTCCAGACCTCAACTTCTCCTTCTCCTTCTTCTAATTCTTCTGATTCACCCTCCAGACTTCATCTTCTCCTTCTCCTTCTTCTGCTTCTTCTGATTCACCCTCCAGACTTCACCTTCTCCTTCTCCTTCTTCTGCTTCTTCTGATTCACCCTCCAGACTTCGCCTTCTCCTTCTCCTTCTTCTACTTCTTCTGATTCACCCTCCAGACTTCACCTTCTCCTTCTCCTTCTTCTACTTCTTCTGATTCAACCTCCAGTCTTCACCTTCTCCTTCTCCTTCTTCAACTTCTTCTGATTCACCCTCCAGACTTCGCCTTCTCCTTCTCCTTCTTCTACTTCTTCTGATTCACCCTCCAGACTTCACCTTCTCCTTCTCCTTCTTCTGCTTCTTCTGATTCACCCTCCAGACTTCGCCTTCTCCTTCTCCTTCTTCTACTTCTTCCGCTTCACCCTCCAGACTTCACCTTCTCCTTCTCCTTCTTCTACTTCTTCTGATTCACCCTCCAGACTTCACCTTCTCCTTCTCCTTCTTCTGCTTCTTCTGATTCACCCTCCAGACTTCACCTTCTCCTTCTCCTTATTCTGCTTCTTCTGATTCACCCTCCAGACTTCACCTTCTCCTTCTCCTTCTTCAACTTCTTCTGATTCACCCTCCAGACTTCAATTCTCCTTCTCCTTCTTCTGCTTCTTCTGATTCACCCTCCAGACTTCACCTCCTACTTCTCCTTCTTCTGCTTCTTCTGCTTCTCCCTCCAGACTTCACCTTCTCCTTCTCCTTCTTCTGCTTCTTCTGCTTCACCCTCCTTACTTCACCTTCTCCTTCTCCTTCTTCTACTTCTTCTGATTCACCCTCCAGACTTCACCTTCTTCTTCTCCTTCTTCTGCTTCTTCTGCTTCACCCTCCAGACTTCACCTTCTCCTTCTCCTTCTTCTGCTTCTTCTGCTTCGCCCTCCAGACTTCACCTTCTCCTTCTCCTTCTTCTACTTCTTCTGCTTCACGCTCCAGACTTCACCTTCTCCTTCTCCTTCTTCTACTTATTCTGATTCACCCTCCAGACTTCATCTTCTCCTTCTCCTTCTTCTGCTTCTTCTGATTCACCCTCCAGACTTCACCTTCTCCTTCTCCTTCTTCTGCTTCTTCTGCTTCACCCTCCTTACTTCACCTTCTCCTTCTCCTTCTTCTACTTCTTCTGATTCACCCTCCAGACTTCACCTTCTTCTTCTCCTTCTTCTGCTTCTTCTGCTTCACCCTCCAGACTTCACCTTCTCCTTCTCCTTCTTCTGCTTCTTCTGATTCACTCTTCAGACTTCACCTTCTCCTTCCCCTTCTTCTGCTTCTTCTGATTCACCCTCCAGACTTCACCTTCTCCTTCTCCTTCTTCTACTTATTCTGATTCACCCTCCAGACTTCATCTTCTCCTTCTCCTTCTTCTGCTTCTTCTGATTCACCCTCCAGACTTCACCTTCTCCTTCTCCTTCTTCTGCTTCTTCTGATTCACCCTCCAGACTTCAACTTCTCCTTCTCCTTGTTCTACTTCTTCTGATTCACCCTCCAGACTTCACCTTCTCCTTCTCCTTCTTCTACTTCTTCTGATTCACCCTCCAGACTTCACCTTCTCCTTCTCCTTCTTCTGCTTCTTCTGATTCACCCTCCAGACTTCACCTTCTCCTTCTCCTTCTTCTGCTTCTTCTGATTCACCCTCCAGACTTCACCTTCTCCTTCTCCTTCTTCTGCTTCTTCTGATACACCCTCCAGACTTCACCTTCTCCTTCTCCTTCTTCTGCTTCTTCTGATTCACCCTTCAGACTTCACCTTCTCCTTCTCCTTCTTCTGCTTCTTCTGATTCACCCTCCAGACCTCAACTTCTCCTTCTCCTTCTTCTAATTCTTCTGATTCACCCTCCAGACTTCATCTTCTCCTTCTCCTTCTTCTGCTTCTTCTGATTCACCCTCCAGACTTCACCTTCTCCTTCTCCTTCTTCTGCTTCTTCTGATTCACCCTCCAGACTTCGCCTTCTCCTTCTCCTTCTTCTACTTCTTCTGATTCACCCTCCAGACTTCACCTTCTCCTTCTCCTTCTTCTGCTTCTTCTGATTCACCCTCCAGACTTCGCCTTCTCCTTCTCCTTCTTCTACTTCTTCCGCTTCACCCTCCAGACTTCACCTTCTCCTTCTCCTTCTTCTACTTCTTCTGATTCACCCTCCAGACTTCACCTTCTCCTTCTCCTTCTTCTGCTTCTTCTGATTCACCCTCCAGACTTCACCTTCTCCTTCTCCTTATTCTGCTTCTTCTGATTCACCCTCCAGACTTCACCTTCTCCTTCTCCTTCTTCAACTTCTTCTGATTCACCCTCCAGACTTCACCTTCTCCTTCTCCTTCTTCTGCTTCTTCTGATTCACCCTCCAGACTTCACCTCCTACTTCTCCTTCTTCTGCTTCTTCTGCTTCTCCCTCCAGACTTCACCTTCTCCTTCTCCTTCTTCTGCTTCTTCTGCTTCACCCTCCTTACTTCACCTTCTCCTTCTCCTTCTTCTACTTCTTCTGATTCACCCTCCAGACTTCACCTTCTTCTTCTCCTTCTTCTGCTTCTTCTGCTTCACCCTCCAGACTTCACCTTCTCCTTCTCCTTCTTCTGCTTCTTCTGCTTCGCCCTCCAGACTTCACCTTCTCCTTCTCCTTCTTCTACTTCTTCTGCTTCACGCTCCAGACTTCACCTTCTCCTTCTCCTTCTTCTACTTCTTCTGATTCACCCTCCAGACTTCACCTTCTCCTTCTCCTTCTTCTGCTTCTTCTGATTCACCCTCCAGACTTCACCTTCTCCTTCTCCTTATTCTGCTTCTTCTGATTCACCCTCCAGACTTCACCTTCTCCTTCTCCTTCTTCTACTTCTTCTGATTCATCCTCCAGACTACACCTTCTCCTTCTCCTTCTTCTACTTCTTCTGATTCACCCTCCAGACTTCACCTTCTCCTTCTCCTTCTTCTGCTCCTTTTGATTCACCCTCCAGACTTGACCTTCTCCTTCTCCTTCTTCTACTTCTTCTGATTCACCCTCCAGACTTCACCTCCTCCTTCTCCTTCTTCTACTTCTTCTGATTCACAATCCAGACTTCACCTTCTCCTTCTCCTTCTTCTACTTCTTCTGCTTCTCCCTCCAGACTTCACCTTCTCCTTCTCCTTCTTCTGCTTCTTCTGATTCACCCTCCAGACTTCACCTTCTCCTTCTCCTTCTTCCACTTCTTCTGATCCACCCTCCAGAATTCACCTTCTCCTTCTCCTTCTTCTACTTCTTCTGATTCACCCTCCAGACTTCACCTTCTCCTTTTCCTTCTTCTACTTTTTCTGATTCACCCTCCTGACTTCACCTTCTCCTTCTCCTTCTTCTGCTTCTTCTGCTTCACCCTCTAGACTTCACCTTCTCCTTCTCTTTCTTCTGATTCTTCTGATTCACCCTCCAGACTTCACCTTCTCCTTCTCCTTCTTCTGATTCTTCTGATTCACACTCCAGACTTCACCTTCTCCTTCTCCTTCTTCTGCTTCTTCTGATTCACCCTCCTGACTTCACCTTCTCCTTCTCCTTCTTCTACTTCTTCTGATTCACCCTTATGACTTCACCTTCTCCTTCTCCTTCTTCTACTTCTTCTGCTTCACCCTCCAGACTTCACCTTCTCCTTCTCCTTCTTCTACTTCTTCTGATTCACCCTCCAGACTTCACCTTCTCCTTCTCCTTCTTCTGCTCCTTTTGATTCACCCTCCAGACTTGACCTTCTCCTTCTCCTTCTTCTACTTCTTCTGATTCACCCTCCAGACTTCACCTCCTCCTTCTCCTTCTTCTACTTCTTCTGATTCACAATCCAGACTTCACCTTCTCCTTCTCCTTCTTCTACTTCTTCTGCTTCTCCCTCCAGACTTCACCTTCTCCTTCTCCTTCTTCTGCTTCTTCTGATTCACCCTCCAGACTTCACCTTCTCCTTCTCCTTCTTCCACTTCTTCTGATTCACCCTCCAGACTTCACCTTCTCCTTCTCCTTCTTCTACTTCTTCTGATTCACCCTCCAGACTTCACCTTCTCCTTTTCCTTCTTCTACTTCTTCTGATTCACCCTCCTGACTTCACCTTCTCCTTCTCCTTCTTCTGCTTCTTCTGCTTCACCCTCTAGACTTCACCTTCTCCTTCTCTTTCTTCTGCTTCTTCTGATTCAGCCTCCAGACTTCACCTTCTCCTTCTCCTTCTTCTGATTCTTCTGATTCACACTCCAGACTTCACCTTCTCCTTCTCCTTCTTCTGCTTCTTCTGATTCACCCTCCTGACTTCACCTTCTCTTTCTCCTTCTTCTACTTCTTCTGATTCACCCTCATGACTTCACCTTCTCCTTCTCCTTCTTCTACTTCTTCTGCTTCACCCTCCAGACTTCACCTTCTCCTTCTCCTTCTTCTACTTCTTCTGATTCACCCTCCAGACTTCACCTTCTCCTTCTCCTTCTTCTGCTTCTTCTGATTCACCCTCCAGACTTCACCTTCTCCTTCTCCTTATTCTGCTTCTTCTGATTCACCCTCCAGACTTCACCTTCTCCTTCTCCTTCTTCTGCTTCTTCTGATTCACTCTTCAGACTTCACCTTCTCCTTCCCCTTCTTCTGCTTCTTCTGATTCACCCTCCAGACTTCACCTTCTCCTTCTCCTTCTTCTACTTATTCTGATTCACCCTCCAGACTTCATCTTCTCCTTCTCCTTCTTCTGCTTCTTCTGATTCACCCTCCAGACTTCAACTTCTCCTTCTCCTTGTTCTACTTCTTCTGATTCACCCTCCAGACTTCACCTTCTCCTTCTCCTTCTTCTACTTCTTCTGATTCACCCTCCAGACTTCACCTTCTCCTTCTCCTTCTTCTGCTTCTTCTGATTCACCCTCCAGACTTCACCTTCTCCTTCTCCTTCTTCTGCTTCTTCTGATACACCCTCCAGACTTCACCTTCTCCTTCTCCTTCTTCTGCTTCTTCTGGTTCACCCTTCAGACTTCACCTTCTCCTTCTCCTTCTTCTGCTTCTTCTGATTCACCCTCCAGACCTCAACTTCTCCTTCTCCTTCTTCTAATTCTTCTGATTCACCCTCCAGACTTCATCTTCTCCTTCTCCTTCTTCTGCTTCTTCTGATTCACCCTCCAGACTTCACCTTCTCCTTCTCCTTCTTCTGCTTCTTCTGATTCACCCTCCAGACTTCGCCTTCTCCTTCTCCTTCTTCTACTTCTTCTGATTCACCCTCCAGACTTCACCTTCTCCTTCTCCTTCTTCTACTTCTTCTGATTCAACCTCCAGTCTTCACCTTCTCCTTCTCCTTCTTCAACTTCTTCTGATTCACCCTCCAGACTTCGCCTTCTCCTTCTCCTTCTTCTACTTCTTCTGATTCACCCTCCAGACTTCACCTTCTCCTTCTCCTTCTTCTGCTTCTTCTGATTCACCCTCCAGACTTCGCCTTCTCCTTCTCCTTCTTCTACTTCTTCCGCTTCACCCTCCAGACTTCACCTTCTCCTTCTCCTTCTTCTACTTCTTCTGATTCACCCTCCAGACTTCACCTTCTCCTTCTCCTTCTTCTGCTTCTTCTGATTCACCCTCCAGACTTCACCTTCTCCTTCTCCTTATTCTGCTTCTTCTGATTCACCCTCCAGACTTCACCTTCTCCTTCTCCTTCTTCAACTTCTTCTTATTCACCCTCCAGACTTCACCTTCTCCTTCTCCTTCTTCTGCTTCTTCTGATTCACCCTCCAGACTTCGCCTTCTCCTTCTCCTTCTTCTACTTCTTCTGATTCACCCTCCAGACTTCACCTTCTCCTTCTCCTTCTTCTACTTCTTCTGATTCAACCTCCAGTCTTCACCTTCTCCTTCTCCTTCTTCAACTTCTTCTGATTCACCCTCCAGACTTCGCCTTCTCCTTCTCCTTCTTCTACTTCTTCTGATTCACCCTCCAGACTTCACCTTCTCCTTCTCCTTCTTCTGCTTCTTCTGATTCACCCTCCAGACTTCGCCTTCTCCTTCTCCTTCTTCTACTTCTTCCGCTTCACCCTCCAGACTTCACCTTCTCCTTCTCCTTCTTCTACTTCTTCTGATTCACCCTCCAGACTTCACCTTCTCCTTCTCCTTCTTCTGCTTCTTCTGATTCACCCTCCAGACTTCACCTTCTCCTTCTCCTTATTCTGCTTCTTCTGATTCACCCTCCAGACTTCACCTTCTCCTTCTCCTTCTTCAACTTCTTCTGATTCACCCTCCAGACTTCACCTTCTCCTTCTCCTTCTTCTGCTTCTTCTGATTCACCCTCCAGACTTCACCTCCTACTTCTCCTTCTTCTGCTTCTTCTGATTCACCCTCCAGACTTCACCTTCTCCTTCTCCTTCTTCTGCTTCTTCTGATTCACCCTCCAGACTTCACCTCCTCCTTCTCCTTCTTCTACTTCTTCTGATTCACAATCCAGACTTCACCTTCTCCTTCTCCTTCTTCTACTTCTTCTGCTTCTCCCTCCAGACTTCACCTTCTCCTTCTCCTTCTTCTGCTTCTTCTGATTCACCCTCCAGACTTCACCTTCTCCTTCTCCTTCTTCCACTTCTTCTGATCCACCCTCCAGAATTCACCTTCTCCTTCTCCTTCTTCTACTTCTTCTGATTCACCCTCCAGACTTCACCTTCTCCTTTTCCTTCTTCTACTTTTTCTGATTCACCCTCCTGACTTCACCTTCTCCTTCTCCTTCTTCTGCTTCTTCTGCTTCACCCTCTAGACTTCACCTTCTCCTTCTCTTTCTTCTGATTCTTCTGATTCACCCTCCAGACTTCACCTTCTCCTTCTCCTTCTTCTGATTCTTCTGATTCACACTCCAGACTTCACCTTCTCCTTCTCCTTCTTCTGCTTCTTCTGATTCACCCTCCTGACTTCACCTTCTCCTTCTCCTTCTTCTACTTCTTCTGATTCACCCTTATGACTTCACCTTCTCCTTCTCCTTCTTCTACTTCTTCTGCTTCACCCTCCAGACTTCACCTTCTCCTTCTCCTTCTTCTACTTCTTCTGATTCACCCTCCAGACTTCACCTTCTCCTTCTCCTTCTTCTGCTCCTTTTGATTCACCCTCCAGACTTGACCTTCTCCTTCTCCTTCTTCTACTTCTTCTGATTCACCCTCCAGACTTCACCTCCTCCTTCTCCTTCTTCTACTTCTTCTGATTCACAATCCAGACTTCACCTTCTCCTTCTCCTTCTTCTACTTCTTCTGCTTCTCCCTCCAGACTTCACCTTCTCCTTCTCCTTCTTCTGCTTCTTCTGATTCACCCTCCAGACTTCACCTTCTCCTTCTCCTTCTTCCACTTCTTCTGATTCACCCTCCAGACTTCACCTTCTCCTTCTCCTTCTTCTACTTCTTCTGATTCACCCTCCAGACTTCACCTTCTCCTTTTCCTTCTTCTACTTCTTCTGATTCACCCTCCTGACTTCACCTTCTCCTTCTCCTTCTTCTGCTTCTTCTGCTTCACCCTCTAGACTTCACCTTCTCCTTCTCTTTCTTCTGCTTCTTCTGATTCAGCCTCCAGACTTCACCTTCTCCTTCTCCTTCTTCTGATTCTTCTGATTCACACTCCAGACTTCACCTTCTCCTTCTCCTTCTTCTGCTTCTTCTGATTCACCCTCCTGACTTCACCTTCTCTTTCTCCTTCTTCTACTTCTTCTGATTCACCCTCATGACTTCACCTTCTCCTTCTCCTTCTTCTACTTCTTCTGCTTCACCCTCCAGACTTCACCTTCTCCTTCTCCTTCTTCTACTTCTTCTGATTCACCCTCCAGACTTCACCTTCTCCTTCTCCTTCTTCTGCTTCTTCTGATTCACCCTCCAGACTTCACCTTCTCCTTCTCCTTATTCTGCTTCTTCTGATTCACCCTCCAGACTTCACCTTCTCCTTCTCCTTCTTCTGCTTCTTCTGATTCACTCTTCAGACTTCACCTTCTCCTTCCCCTTCTTCTGCTTCTTCTGATTCACCCTCCAGACTTCACCTTCTCCTTCTCCTTCTTCTACTTATTCTGATTCACCCTCCAGACTTCATCTTCTCCTTCTCCTTCTTCTGCTTCTTCTGATTCACCCTCCAGACTTCAACTTCTCCTTCTCCTTGTTCTACTTCTTCTGATTCACCCTCCAGACTTCACCTTCTCCTTCTCCTTCTTCTACTTCTTCTGATTCACCCTCCAGACTTCACCTTCTCCTTCTCCTTCTTCTGCTTCTTCTGATTCACCCTCCAGACTTCACCTTCTCCTTCTCCTTCTTCTGCTTCTTCTGATACACCCTCCAGACTTCACCTTCTCCTTCTCCTTCTTCTGCTTCTTCTGGTTCACCCTTCAGACTTCACCTTCTCCTTCTCCTTCTTCTGCTTCTTCTGATTCACCCTCCAGACCTCAACTTCTCCTTCTCCTTCTTCTAATTCTTCTGATTCACCCTCCAGACTTCATCTTCTCCTTCTCCTTCTTCTGCTTCTTCTGATTCACCCTCCAGACTTCACCTTCTCCTTCTCCTTCTTCTGCTTCTTCTGATTCACCCTCCAGACTTCGCCTTCTCCTTCTCCTTCTTCTACTTCTTCTGATTCACCCTCCAGACTTCACCTTCTCCTTCTCCTTCTTCTACTTCTTCTGATTCAACCTCCAGTCTTCACCTTCTCCTTCTCCTTCTTCAACTTCTTCTGATTCACCCTCCAGACTTCGCCTTCTCCTTCTCCTTCTTCTACTTCTTCTGATTCACCCTCCAGACTTCACCTTCTCCTTCTCCTTCTTCTGCTTCTTCTGATTCACCCTCCAGACTTCGCCTTCTCCTTCTCCTTCTTCTACTTCTTCCGCTTCACCCTCCAGACTTCACCTTCTCCTTCTCCTTCTTCTACTTCTTCTGATTCACCCTCCAGACTTCACCTTCTCCTTCTCCTTCTTCTGCTTCTTCTGATTCACCCTCCAGACTTCACCTTCTCCTTCTCCTTATTCTGCTTCTTCTGATTCACCCTCCAGACTTCACCTTCTCCTTCTCCTTCTTCAACTTCTTCTTATTCACCCTCCAGACTTCACCTTCTCCTTCTCCTTCTTCTGCTTCTTCTGATTCACCCTCCAGACTTCGCCTTCTCCTTCTCCTTCTTCTACTTCTTCTGATTCACCCTCCAGACTTCACCTTCTCCTTCTCCTTCTTCTACTTCTTCTGATTCAACCTCCAGTCTTCACCTTCTCCTTCTCCTTCTTCAACTTCTTCTGATTCACCCTCCAGACTTCGCCTTCTCCTTCTCCTTCTTCTACTTCTTCTGATTCACCCTCCAGACTTCACCTTCTCCTTCTCCTTCTTCTGCTTCTTCTGATTCACCCTCCAGACTTCGCCTTCTCCTTCTCCTTCTTCTACTTCTTCCGCTTCACCCTCCAGACTTCACCTTCTCCTTCTCCTTCTTCTACTTCTTCTGATTCACCCTCCAGACTTCACCTTCTCCTTCTCCTTCTTCTGCTTCTTCTGATTCACCCTCCAGACTTCACCTTCTCCTTCTCCTTATTCTGCTTCTTCTGATTCACCCTCCAGACTTCACCTTCTCCTTCTCCTTCTTCAACTTCTTCTGATTCACCCTCCAGACTTCACCTTCTCCTTCTCCTTCTTCTGCTTCTTCTGATTCACCCTCCAGACTTCACCTCCTACTTCTCCTTCTTCTGCTTCTTCTGCTTCTCCCTCCAGACTTCACCTTCTCCTTCTCCTTCTTCTGCTTCTTCTGCTTCACCCTCCTTACTTCACCTTCTCCTTCTCCTTCTTCTACTTCTTCTGATTCACCCTCCAGACTTCACCTTCTTCTTCTCCTTCTTCTGCTTCTTCTGCTTCACCCTCCAGACTTCACCTTCTCCTTCTCCTTCTTCTGCTTCTTCTGCTTCGCCCTCCAGACTTCACCTTCTCCTTCTCCTTCTTCTACTTCTTCTGCTTCACGCTCCAGACTTCACCTTCTCCTTCTCCTTCTTCTACTTCTTCTGATTCACCCTCCAGACTTCACCTTCTCCTTCTCCTTCTTCTGCTTCTTCTGATTCACCCTCCAGACTTCACCTTCTCCTTCTCCTTATTCTGCTTCTTCTGATTCACCCTCCAGACTTCACCTTCTCCTTCTCCTTCTTCTACTTCTTCTGATTCATCCTCCAGACTACACCTTCTCCTTCTCCTTCTTCTACTTCTTCTGATTCACCCTCCAGACTTCACCTTCTCCTTCTCCTTCTTCTGCTCCTTTTGATTCACCCTCCAGACTTGACCTTCTCCTTCTCCTTCTTCTACTTCTTCTGATTCACCCTCCAGACTTCACCTCCTCCTTCTCCTTCTTCTACTTCTTCTGATTCACAATCCAGACTTCACCTTCTCCTTCTCCTTCTTCTACTTCTTCTGCTTCTCCCTCCAGACTTCACCTTCTCCTTCTCCTTCTTCTGCTTCTTCTGATTCACCCTCCAGACTTCACCTTCTCCTTCTCCTTCTTCCACTTCTTCTGATCCACCCTCCAGACTTCACCTTCTCCTTCTCCTTCTTCTACTTCTTCTGATTCACCCTCCAGACTTCACCTTCTCCTTTTCCTTCTTCTACTTTTTCTGATTCACCCTCCTGACTTCACCTTCTCCTTCTCCTTCTTCTGCTTCTTCTGCTTCACCCTCTAGACTTCACCTTCTCCTTCTCTTTCTTCTGATTCTTCTGATTCACCCTCCAGACTTCACCTTCTCCTTCTCCTTCTTCTGATTCTTCTGATTCACACTCCAGACTTCACCTTCTCCTTCTCCTTCTTCTGCTTCTTCTGATTCACCCTCCTGACTTCACCTTCTCCTTCTCCTTCTTCTACTTCTTCTGATTCACCCTCATGACTTCACCTTCTCCTTCTCCTTCTTCTACTTCTTCTGCTTCACCCTCCAGACTTCACCTTCTCCTTCTCCTTCTTCTACTTCTTCTGATTCACCCTCCAGACTTCACCTTCTCCTTCTCCTTCTTCTGCTCCTTTTGATTCACCCTCCAGACTTGACCTTCTCCTTCTCCTTCTTCTACTTCTTCTGATTCACCCTCCAGACTTCACCTCCTCCTTCTCCTTCTTCTACTTCTTCTGATTCACAATCCAGACTTCACCTTCTCCTTCTCCTTCTTCTACTTCTTCTGCTTCTCCCTCCAGACTTCACCTTCTCCTTCTCCTTCTTCTGCTTCTTCTGATTCACCCTCCAGACTTCACCTTCTCCTTCTCCTTCTTCCACTTCTTCTGATTCACCCTCCAGACTTCACCTTCTCCTTCTCCTTCTTCTACTTCTTCTGATTCACCCTCCAGACTTCACCTTCTCCTTTTCCTTCTTCTACTTCTTCTGATTCACCCTCCTGACTTCACCTTCTCCTTCTCCTTCTTCTGCTTCTTCTGCTTCACCCTCTAGACTTCACCTTCTCCTTCTCTTTCTTCTGCTTCTTCTGATTCAGCCTCCAGACTTCACCTTCTCCTTCTCCTTCTTCTGATTCTTCTGATTCACACTCCAGACTTCACCTTCTCCTTCTCCTTCTTCTGCTTCTTCTGATTCACCCTCCTGACTTCACCTTCTCTTTCTCCTTCTTCTACTTCTTCTGATTCACCCTCATGACTTCACCTTCTCCTTCTCCTTCTTCTACTTCTTCTGCTTCACCCTCCAGACTTCACCTTCTCCTTCTCCTTCTTCTACTTCTTCTGATTCACCCTCCAGACTTCACCTTCTCCTTCTCCTTCTTCTGCTTCTTCTGATTCACCCTCCAGACTTCACCTTCTCCTTCTCCTTATTCTGCTTCTTCTGATTCACCCTCCAGACTTCACCTTCTCCTTCTCCTTCTTCTGCTTCTTCTGATTCACTCTTCAGACTTCACCTTCTCCTTCCCCTTCTTCTGCTTCTTCTGATTCACCCTCCAGACTTCACCTTCTCCTTCTCCTTCTTCTACTTATTCTGATTCACCCTCCAGACTTCATCTTCTCCTTCTCCTTCTTCTGCTTCTTCTGATTCACCCTCCAGACTTCAACTTCTCCTTCTCCTTGTTCTACTTCTTCTGATTCACCCTCCAGACTTCACCTTCTCCTTCTCCTTCTTCTACTTCTTCTGATTCACCCTCCAGACTTCACCTTCTCCTTCTCCTTCTTCTGCTTCTTCTGATTCACCCTCCAGACTTCACCTTCTCCTTCTCCTTCTTCTGCTTCTTCTGATACACCCTCCAGACTTCACCTTCTCCTTCTCCTTCTTCTGCTTCTTCTGGTTCACCCTTCAGACTTCACCTTCTCCTTCTCCTTCTTCTGCTTCTTCTGATTCACCCTCCAGACCTCAACTTCTCCTTCTCCTTCTTCTAATTCTTCTGATTCACCCTCCAGACTTCATCTTCTCCTTCTCCTTCTTCTGCTTCTTCTGATTCACCCTCCAGACTTCACCTTCTCCTTCTCCTTCTTCTGCTTCTTCTGATTCACCCTCCAGACTTCGCCTTCTCCTTCTCCTTCTTCTACTTCTTCTGATTCACCCTCCAGACTTCACCTTCTCCTTCTCCTTCTACTTCTTCTGATTCAACCTCCAGTCTTCACCTTCTCCTTCTCCTTCTTCAACTTCTTCTGATTCACCCTCCAGACTTCGCCTTCTCCTTCTCCTTCTTCTACTTCTTCTGATTCACCCTCCAGACTTCACCTTCTCCTTCTCCTTCTTCTGCTTCTTCTGATTCACCCTCCAGACTTCGCCTTCTCCTTCTCCTTCTTCTACTTCTTCCGCTTCACCCTCCAGACTTCACCTTCTCCTTCTCCTTCTTCTACTTCTTCTGATTCACCCTCCAGACTTCACCTTCTCCTTCTCCTTCTTCTGCTTCTTCTGATTCACCCTCCAGACTTCACCTTCTCCTTCTCCTTATTCTGCTTCTTCTGATTCACCCTCCAGACTTCACCTTCTCCTTCTCCTTCTTCAACTTCTTCTGATTCACCCTCCAGACTTCACCTTCTCCTTCTCCTTCTTCTGCTTCTTCTGATTCACCCTCCAGACTTCACCTCCTCCTTCTCCTTCTTCTGCTTCTTCTGCTTCTCCCTCCAGACTTCACCTTCTCCTTCTCCTTCTTCTGCTTCTTCTGCTTCACCCTCCTTACTTCACCTTCTCCTTCTCCTTCTTCTACTTCTTCTGATTCACCCTCCAGACTTCACCTTCTTCTTCTCCTTCTTCTGCTTCTTCTGCTTCACCCTCCAGACTTCACCTTCTCCTTCTCCTTCTTCTGCTTCTTCTGATTCACCCTCCAGACTTCACCTTCTCCTTCTCCTTATTCTGCTTCTTCTGATTCACCCTCCAGACTTCACCTTCTCCTTCTCCTTCTTCAACTTCTTCTGATTCACCCTCCAGACTTCACCTTCTCCTTCTCCTTCTTCTGCTTCTTCTGCTTCGCCCTCCAGACTTCACCTTCTCCTTCTCCTTCTTCTACTTCTTCTGCTTCACGCTCCAGACTTCACCTTCTCCTTCTCCTTCTTCTACTTCTTCTGATTCACCCTCCAGACTTCACCTTCTCCTTCTCCTTCTTCTGCTTCTTCTGATTCACCCTCCAGACTTCACCTTCTCCTTCTCCTTATTCTGCTTCTTCTGATTCACCCTCCAGACTTCACCTTCTCCTTCTCCTTCTTCTACTTCTTCTGATTCATCCTCCAGACTACACCTTCTCCTTCTCCTTCTTCTACTTCTTCTGATTCACCCTCCAGACTTCACCTTCTCCTTCTCCTTCTTCTGCTCCTTTTGATTCACCCTCCAGACTTGACCTTCTCCTTCTCCTTCTTCTACTTCTTCTGATTCACCCTCCAGACTTCACCTCCTCCTTCTCCTTCTTCTACTTCTTCTGATTCACAATCCAGACTTCACCTTCTCCTTCTCCTTCTTCTACTTCTTCTGCTTCTCCCTCCAGACTTCACCTTCTCCTTCTCCTTCTTCTGCTTCTTCTGATACACCCTCCAGACTTCACCTTCTCCTTCTCCTTCTTCCACTTCTTCTGATTCACCCTCCAGACTTCACCTTCTCCTTCTCCTTCTTCTACTTCTTCTGATTCACCCTCCAGACTTCACCTTCTCCTTTTCCTTCTTCTACTTCTTGTGATTCACCCTCCAGACTTCACCTTCTCCTTCTCCTTCTTCTACTTCTTGTGATTCACCCTCCAGACTTCACCTTCTCCTTCTCCTTCTTCTGCTTCTTCTGCTTCACCCTCCAGACTTCACCTTCTCCTTCTCCTTCTTCTGCTTCTTCTGCTTCGCCCTCCAGACTTCACCTTCTCCTTCTCCTTCTTCTGCTTCTTCTGCTTCACCCTCCAGATTTCACCTTCTCCTTCTCCTTCTTCTGCCTCTTCTGCTTCACCCTCCTGACTTCACCTTCTCCTTCTCCTTCTTCTACTTCTTCTGATTCACCCTCCAGACTTCACCTTCTCCTTCTCCTTCTTCTGCTTCTTCTGCTTCACCCTTAGGACTTCACCTTCTCCTTCTCCTCCTTCTGCTTCTTCTGCTGCGCCCTCCAGGCTTCACCGTCTCCATCTCCTTCTTCTGCTTCTTCTGCTTCACCCTCCTGACTTCACCTTCTCCTTCTCCTTCTTCTGCTTCTTCTGCTTCACCCTCCTGACTTCACCTTCTCCTTCTCCTTCTTCTACTTCTTCTGCTTCACCCCCCTGACTTCACCTTCTCCTTCTCCTTCTTCTGCTTCTTCTGATTCACCCTCCTAACTTCACCTTCTCCTTCTCCTTCTTCTGCTTCTTCTGATTCACCCTCCTGACTTCACCTTCTCCTTCTCCTTCTTCTGCTTCTTCTGATTCACCCTCCAGACTTCCCCTTCTCCTTCTTCTTCTTCTACTTCTTCTGATTCAACCTCCAGACTTCATCTTCTCCTTCTCCTTCTTCTACTTCTTCTGATTCACCCTCCAGACTTCACCTTCTCCTTCTCCTTCTTCTACTTCTTCTGATTCACCCTCCTGACTTCACCTTCTCCTTCTCCTTCTTCTGCTTCTTCTGCTTCACCCTCCAGACTTCACCTTCTCCTTCTCCTTCTTCTGCTTCTTCTGCTTCACCCTCCAGACTTCACCTTCTCCTTCTCCTTCTTCTGCTTCTTCTGCTTCACCCTCCTGACTTCACCTTCTCCTTCTCCTTCTTCTACTTCTTCTGATTCACCCTCCAGACTTCACCTTCTCCTTCTCCTTCTTCTGCTTCTTCTGCTTCACCATCCAGACTTCACCTTCTCCTTCTCCTTCTTCTACTTCTTCTGCTTCGCCCTCCAGACTTCACCTTCTCCTTCTCCTTCTTCTGCTTCTTCTGCTTCACCCTCCAGACTTCACCTTCTCCTTCTCCTTCTTCTGCTTCACCCTCCTGACTTCACCTTCTCCTTCTCCTTCTTCTACTTCTTCTGATTCACCCTCCAGACTTCACCTTCTCCTTCTCCTTCTTCTGCTTCTTCTGCTTCACCCTCCAGACTTCACCTTCACCTTCTCCTTCTTCTGATTCTTCTGCTGCGCCCGCCAGACTTCACCTTCTCCTTCTCCTTCTTCTGCTTCTTCTGCTTCACCTTCCTGACTTCGCCTTCTCCTTCTCCTTCTTCTACTTTTTCTGCTTCACCCCCCTGACTTCACCTTCTCCTTCTCCTTCTTCTGCTTCTTCTGATTCACCCTCCTAACTTCACCTTCACCTTCTCCTTCTTCTGCTTCTTCTGATTCACCCTCCTGACTTCACCTTCTCCTTCTCCTTCTTCTACTTCTTCTGATTCACCCTCCAGACTTCACCATCTCCTTCTCCTTCTTCTACTTCTTCTGATTCACCCTCCAGACTTCACCTTCTCCTTCTGCTTCTTCTACCTCTTCTGATTCACCCTCCAGACTTCACCTTCTCCTTCTCCTTCTTCTACTTCTTCTGATTCACCCTCCAGTCTTCACCTTCTACTTCTCCTTCTTCTGCTTCTTCTGCTTCACCCTCTAGACTTCACCTTCTCCTTCTCTTTCTTCTGCTTCTTCTGATTCACCCTCCAGACTTCACCTTCTCCTTCTCCTTCTTCTGATTCTTCTGATTCACACTCCAGACTTCACCTTCTCCTTCTCCTTCTTCTGCTTCTTCTGATTCACCCTCCTGACTTCACCTTCACCTTCTCCTTCTTCTGCTTCTTCTGATTCACCCTCCAGACTTCACCTTCTCCTTCTCCTTATTCTGCTTCTTCTGATTCACCCTCCAGACTTCACCTTCTCCTTCTCCTTCTTCTGCTTCTTCTGATTCACTCTTCAGACTTCACCTTCTCCTTCCCCTTCTTCTGCTTCTTCTGATTCACCCTCCAGACTTCACCTTCTCCTTCTCCTTCTTCTACTTATTCTGATTCACCCTCCAGACTTCATCCTCTCCTTCTCCTTCTTCTGCTTCTTCTGATTCACCCTCCAGACTTCACCTTCTCCTTCTCCTTCTTCTGCTTCTTCTGATGCACCCTCCAGACTTCAACTTCTCCTTCTCCTTGTTCTACTTCTTCTGATTCACCCTCCAGACTTCACCTTCTCCTTCTCCTTCTTCTACTTCTTCTGATTCACCCTCCAGACTTCACCTTCTCCTTCTCCTTCTTCTGCTTCTTCTGATTCACCCTCCAGACTTCACCTTCTCCTTCTCCTTCTTCTGCTTCTTCTGATACACCCTCCAGACTTCACCTTCTCCTTCTCCTTCTTCTGCTTCTTCTGGTTCACCCTTCAGACTTCACCTTCTCCTTCTCCTTCTTCTGCTTCTTCTGATTCACCCTCCAGACTTCAACTTCTCCTTCTCCTTCTTCTAATTCTTCTGATTCACCCTCCAGACTTCATCTTCTCCTTCTCCTTCTTCTGCTTCTTCTGATTCACCCTCCAGACTTCACCTTCTCCTTCTCCTTCTTCTGCTTGTTCTGATTCACCCTCCAGACTCGCCTTCTCCTTCTCCTTCTTCTACTTCTTCTGATTCACCCTCCAGACTTCACCTTCTCCTTCTCCTTCTTCTACTTCTTCTGATTCAACCTCCAGTCTTCACCTTCTCCTTCTCCTTCTTCAACTTCTTCTGATTCACCCTCCAGACTTCGCCTTCTCCTTCTCCTTCTTCTACTTCTTCTGATTCACCCTCCAGACTTCACCTTCTCCTTCTCCTTCTTCTGCTTCTTCTGATTCACCCTCCAGACTTCGCCTTCTCCTTCTCCTTCTTCTACTTCTTCCGCTTCACCCTCCAGACTTCACCTTCTCCTTCTCCTTCTTCTACTTCTTCTGATTCACCCTCCAGACTTCACCTTCTCCTTCTCCTTCTTCTGCTTCTTCTGATTCACCCTCCAGACTTCACCTTCTCCTTCTCCTTATTCTGCTTCTTCTGATTCACCCTCCAGACTTCACCTTCTCCTTCTCCTTCTTCAACTTCTTCTGATTCACCCTCCAGACTTCACCTTCTCCTTCTCCTTCTTCTGCTTCTTCTGATTCACCCTCCAGACTTCACCTCCTCCTTCTCCTTCTTCTGCTTCTTCTGCTTCACCCTCCAGACTTCACCTTCTCCTTCTCCTTCTTCTGCTTCTTCTGCTTCACCCTCCTTACTTCACCTTCTACTTCTCCTTCTTCTACTTCTTCTGATTCACCCTCCAGAC
Source organism: Somniosus microcephalus (assembly GCF_052327205.1). Taxonomy (NCBI): domain Eukaryota; kingdom Metazoa; phylum Chordata; class Chondrichthyes; order Squaliformes; family Somniosidae; genus Somniosus; species Somniosus microcephalus. The sequence goes on from NW_028225215.1 coordinate 495,601, forward strand.
TTCACCTCCTCCTTCTCCTTCTTCTGCTTCTTCTGCTTCACCCTCCAGACTTCACCTCCTCCTTCTCCTTCTTCTGCTTCTTCTGATTCACCCTCCAGACTTCAACTTCTCCTTCTCCTTGTTCTACTTCTTCTGATTCACCCTCCAGACTTCACCTTCTCCTTCTCCTTCTTCTACTTCTTCTGATTCACCCTCCAGACTTCACCTTCTACTTCTCCTTCTTCTGCTTCTTCTGATTCACCCTCCAGACTTCACCTTCTCCTTCTCCTTCTTCTGCTTCTTCTGATACACCCTCCAGACTTCACCTTCTCCTTCTCCTTCTTCTGCTTCTTCTGGTTCACCCTTCAGACTTCACCTTCTCCTTCTCCTTCTTCTGCTTCTTCTGATTCACCCTCCAGACCTCAACTTCTCCTTCTCCTTCTTCTAATTCTTCTGATTCACCCTCCAGACTTCATCTTCTCCTTCTCCTTCTTCTGCTTCTTCTGATTCACCCTCCAGACTTCACCTTCTCCTTCTCCTTTTTCTGCTTCTTCTGATTCACCCTCCAGACTTCACCTTCTCCTTCTCCTTCTTCTACTTCTTCTGATTCACCCTCCTGACTTCACCTTCTCCTTCTCCTTCTTCTGCTTCTTCTGCTTCACCCTCCAGACTTCACCTTCTCCTTCTCCTTCTTCTGCTTCTTCTGTTTCACCCTCCAGACTTCACCTTCTCCTTCTCCTTCTTCTGCTTCTTCTGCTTCACCCTCCAGACTTCACCTTCTCCTTCTCCTTCTTCTGCTTCTTCTGCTTCACCCTCCAGACTTCACCTTCTCCTTCTCCTTCTTCTGCTTCTTCTGCTTCACCCTCCTGACTTCACCTTCTCCTTCTCCTTCTTCTACTTCTTCTGATTCACCCTCCAGACTTCACCTTCTCCTTCTCCTTCTTCTGCTTCTTCTGCTTCACCCTCCAGACTTCACCTTCACCTTCTCCTTCTTCTGCTTCTTCTGCTGCGCCCGCCAGACTTCACCTTCTCCTTCTCCTTCTTCTGCTTCTTCTGCTTCACCTTCCTGACTTCGCCTTCTCCTTCTCCTTCTTCTACTTTTTCTGCTTCACCCCCCTGACTTCACCTTCTCCTTCTCCTTCTTCTGCTTCTTCTGATTCACCCTCCTAACTTCACCTTCTCCTTCTCCTTCTTCTGCTTCTTCTGATTCACCCTCCTGACTTCACCTTCTCCTTCTCCTTCTTCTACTTCTTCTGATTCACCCTCCAGACTTCACCATCTCCTTCTCCTTCTTCTACTTCTTCTGATTCACCCTCCAGACTTCACCTTCCCCTTCTCCTTCTTCTACCTCTTCTGATTCACCCTCCAGACTTCACCTTCTCCTTCTCCTTCTTCTACTTCTTCTGATTCACCCTCCAGTCTTCACCTTATACTTCTCCTTCTTCTGCTTCTTCTGCTTCACCCTCTAGACTTCACCTTCTCCTTCTCTTTCTTCTGCTTCTTCTGATTCACCCTCCAGACTTCACCTTCTCCTTCTCCTTCTTCTGATTCTTCTGATTCACACTCCAGACTTCACCTTCTCCTTCTCCTTCTTCTGCTTCTTCTGATTCACCCTCCTGACTTCACCTTCTCCTTCTCCTTCTTCTGCTTCTTCTGATTCACCCTCCAGACTTCACCTTCTCCTTCTCCTTATTCTGCTTCTTCTGATTCACCCTCCAGACTTCACCTTCTCCTTCTCCTTCTTCTGCTTCTTCTGATTCACTCTTCAGACTTCACCTTCTCCTTCCCCTTCTTCTGCTTCTTCTGATTCACCCTCCAGACTTCACCTTCTCCTTCTCCTTCTTCTACTTATTCTGATTCACCCTCCAGACTTCATCTTCTCCTTCTCCTTCTTCTGCTTCTTCTGATTCACCCTCCAGACTTCACCTGCTCCTTCTCCTTCTTCTGCTTCTTCTGATGCACCCTCCAGACTTCAACTTCTCCTTCTCCTTGTTCTACTTCTTCTGATTCACCCTCCAGACTTCACCTTCTCCTTCTCCTTCTTCTACTTCTTCTGATTCACCCTCCAGACTTCACCTTCTCCTTCTCCTTCTTCTGCTTCTTCTGATTCACCCTCCAGACTTCAACTTCTCCTTCTCCTTCTTCTGCTTCTAATGATACACCCTCCAGACTTCACCTTCTCCTTCTCCTTCTTCTGTTTCTTCTGGTTCACCCTTCAGACTTCACCTTCTCCTTCTCCTTCTTCTGCTTCTTCTGATTCACCCTCCAGACCTCAACTTCTCCTTCTCCTTCTTCTAATTCTTCTGATTCACCCTCCAGACTTCATCTTCTCCTTCTCCTTCTTCTGCTTCTTCTGATTCACCCTCCAGACTTCACCTTCTCCTTCTCCTTCTTCTGCTTCTTCTGATTCACCCTCCAGACTTCGCCTTCTCCTTCTCCTTCTTCTACTTCTTCTGATTCACCCTCCAGACTTCACCTTCTCCTTCTCCTTCTTCTACTTCTTCTGATTCAACCTCCAGTCTTCACCTTCTCCTTCTCCTTCTTCAACTTCTTCTGATTCACCCTCCAGACTTCGCCTTCTCCTTCTCCTTCTTCTACTTCTTCTGATTCACCCTCCAGACTTCACCTTCTCCTTCTCCTTCTTCTGCTTCTTCTGATTCACCTTCCAGACTTCGCCTTCTCCTTCTCCTTCTTCTACTTCTTCCGCTTCACCCTCCAGACTTCACCTTCTCCTTCTCCTTCTTCTACTTCTTCTGATTCACCCTCCAGACTTCACCTTCTACTTCTCCTTCTTCTGCTTCTTCTGATTCACCCTCCAGACTTCACCTTCTCCTTCTCCTTCTTCTGCTTCTTCTGATACACCCTCCAGACTTCACCTTCTCCTTCTCCTTCTTCTGCTTCTTCTGGTTCACCCTTCAGACTTCACCTTCTCCTTCTCCTTCTTCTGCTTCTTCTGATTCACCCTCCAGACCTCAACTACTCCTTCTCCTTCTTCTAATTCTTCTGATTCACCCTCCAGACTTCATCTTCTCCTTCTCCTTCTTCTGCTTCTTCTGATTCACCCTCCAGACTTCACCTTCTCCTTCTCCTTCTTCTGCTTCTTCTGATTCACCCTCCAGACTTCGCCTTCTCCTTCTCCTTCTTCTACTTCTTCTGATTCACCCTCCAGACTTCACCTTCTCCTTCTCCTTCTTCTACTTCTTCTGATTCAACCTCCAGTCTTCACCTTCTCCTTCTCCTTCTTCAACTTCTTCTGATTCACCCTCCAGACTTCGCCTTCTCCTTCTCCTTCTTCTACTTCTTCTGATTCACCCTCCAGACTTCACCTTCTCCTTCTCCTTCTTCTGCTTCTTCTGATTCACCCTCCAGACTTCGCCTTCTCCTTCTCCTTCTTCTACTTCTTCCGCTTCACCCTCCAGACTTCACCTTCTCCTTCTCCTTCTTCTACTTCTTCTGATTCACCCTCCAGACTTCACCTTCTCCTCTCCTTCTTCTGCTTCTTCTGATTCACCCTCCAGACTTCACCTTCTCCTTCTCCTTATTCTGCTTCTTCTGATTCACCCTCCAGACTTCACCTTCTCCTTCTCCATCTTCAACTTCTTCTGATTCACCCTCCAGACTTCACCTTCTCCTTCTCCTTCTTCTGCTTCTTCTGATTCACCCTCCAGACTTCACCTCCTCCTTCTCCTTCTTCTGCTTCTTCTGCTTCACCCTCCAGACTTCACCTTCTCCTTCTCCTTCTTCTGCTTCTTCTGCTTCACCCTCCTTACTTCACCTTCTCCTTCTCCTTCTTCTACTTCTTCTGATTCACCCTCCAGACTTCACCTTCTCCTTCTCCTTCTTCTGCTTCTTCTGATTCACCCTCCAGACTTCGCCTTCTCCTTCTCCTTCTTCTACTTCTTCCGCTTCACCCTCCAGACTTCACCTTCTCCTTCTCCTTCTTCTACTTCTTCTGATTCACCCTCCAGACTTCACCTTCTCCTTCTCCTTCTTCTGCTTCTTTTGATTCACCCTCCAGACTTCACCTTCTCCTTCTCCTTATTCTGCTTCTTCTGATTCACCCTCCAGACTTCACCTTCTCCTTCTCCTTCTTCAACTTCTTCTGATTCACCCTCCAGACTTCACCTTCTCCTTCTCCTTCTTCTGCTTCTTCTGATTCACCCTCCAGACTTCACCTCCTACTTCTCCTTCTTCTGCTTCTTCTGCTTCTCCCTCCAGACTTCACCTTCTCCTTCTCCTTCTTCTGCTTCTTCTGCTTCACCCTCCTTACTTCACCTTCTCCTTCTCCTTCTTCTACTTCTTCTGATTCACCCTCCAGACTTCACCTTCTTCTTCTCCTTCTTCTGCTTCTTCTGCTTCACCCTCCAGACTTCACCTTCTCCTTCTCCTTCTTCTGCTTCTTCTGCTTCGCCCTCCAGACTTCACCTTCTCCTTCTCCTTCTTCTACTTCTTCTGCTTCACGCTCCAGACTTCACCTTCTCCTTCTCCTTCTTCTACTTCTTCTGATTCACCCTCCAGACTTCACCTTCTCCTTCTCCTTCTTCTGCTTCTTCTGATTCACCCTCCAGACTTCACCTTCTCCTTCTCCTTATTCTGCTTCTTCTGATTCACCCTCCAGACTTCACCTTCTCCTTCTCCTTCTTCTACTTCTTCTGATTCATCCTCCAGACTACACCTTCTCCTTCTCCTTCTTCTACTTCTTCTGATTCACCCTCCAGACTTCACCTTCTCCTTCCCCTTCTTCTGCTCCTTTTGATTCACCCTCCAGACTTGACCTTCTCCTTCTCCTTCTTCTACTTCTTCTGATTCACCCTCCAGACTTCACCTCCTCCTTCTCCTTCTTCTACTTCTTCTGATTCACAATCCAGACTTCACCTTCTCCTTCTCCTTCTTCTACTTCTTCTGCTTCTCCCTCCAGACTTCACCTTCTCCTTCTCCTTCTTCTGCTTCTTCTGATTCACCCTCCAGACTTCACCTTCTCCTTCTCCTTCTTCCACTTCTTCTGATTCACCCTCCAGACTTCACCTTCTCCTTCTCCTTCTTCTACTTCTTCTGATTCACCCTCCAGACTTCACCTTCTCCTTTTCCTTCTTCTACTTCTTCTGATTCACCCTCCTGACTTCTCCTTCTCCTTCTCCTTCTTCTGCTTCTTCTGCTTCACCCTCTAGACTTCACCTTCTCCTTCTCTTTCTTCTGCTTCTTCTGATTCACCCTCCAGACTTCACCTTCTCCTTCTCCTTCTTCTGATTCTTCTGATTCACACTCCAGACTTCACCTTCTCCTTCTCCTTCTTCTGCTTCTTCTGATTCACCCTCCTGACTTCACCTTCTCCTTCTCCTTCTTCTACTTCTTCTGATTCACCCTCATGACTTCACCTTCTCCTTCTCCTTCTTCTACTTCTTCTGCTTCACCCTCCAGACTTCACCTTCTCCTTCTCCTTCTTCTACTTCTTCTGATTCACCCTCCAGACTTCACCTTCTCCTTCTCCTTCTTCTGCTCCTTTTGATTCACCCTCCAGACTTGACCTTCTCCTTCTCCTTCTTCTACTTCTTCTGATTCACCCTCCAGACTTCACCTCCTCCTTCTCCTTCTTCTACTTCTTCTGATTCACAATCCAGACTTCACCTTCTCCTTCTCCTTCTTCTACTTCTTCTGCTTCTCCCTCCAGACTTCACCTTCTCCTTCTCCTTCTTCTGCTTCTTCTGATTCACCCTCCAGACTTCACCTTCTCCTTCTCCTTCTTCCACTTCTTCTGATGCACCCTCCAGACTTCACCTTCTCCTTCTCCTTCTTCTACTTCTTCTGATTCACCCTCCAGACTTCACCTTCTCCTTTTCCTTCTTCTACTTCTTCTGATTCACCCTCCTGACTTCACCTTCTCCTTCTCCTTCTTCTGCTTCTTCTGCTTCACCCTCTAGACTTCACCTTCTCCTTCTCTTTCTTCTGCTTCTTCTGATTCAGCCTCCAGACTTCACCTTCTCCTTCTCTTTCTTCTGATTCTTCTGATTCACACTCCAGACTTCACCTTCTCCTTCTCCTTCTTCTGCTTCTTCTGATTCACCCTCCTGACTTCACCTTCTCCTTCTCCTTCTTCTACTTCTTCTGATTCACCCTCATGACTTCACCTTCTCCTTCTCCTTCTTCTACTTCTTCTGCTTCACCCTCCAGACTTCACCTTCTCCTTCTCCTTCTTCTACTTCTTCTGATTCACCCTCCAGACTTCACCTTCTCCTTCTCCTTCTTCTGCTTCTTCTGATTCACCCTCCGGACTTCACCTTCTCCTTCTCCTTATTCTGCTTCTTCTGATTCACCCTCCAGACTTCACCTTCTCCTTCTCCTTCTTCTGCTTCTTCTGATTCACTCTTCAGACTTCACCTTCTCCTTCCCCTTCTTCTGCTTCTTCTGATTCACCCTCCAGACTTCACCTTCTCCTTCTCCTTCTTCTACTTATTCTGATTCACCCTCCAGACTTCATCTTCTCCTTCTCCTTCTTCTGCTTCTTCTGATTCACCCTCCAGACTTCACCTTCTCCTTCTCCTTCTTCTGCTTCTTCTGATTCACCCTCCAGACTTCAACTTCTCCTTCTCCTTGTTCTACTTCTTCTGAATCACCCTCCAGACTTCACCTTCTCCTTCTCCTTCTTCTACTTCTTCTGATTCACCCTCCAGACTTCACCTTCTCCTTCTCCTTCTTCTGCTTCTTCTGATTCACCCTCCAGACTTCACCTTCTCCTTCTCCTTCTTCTGCTTCTTCTGATACACCCTCCAGACTTCACCTTCTCCTTCTCCTTCTTCTGCTTCTTCTGGTTCACCCTTCAGACTTCACCTTCTCCTTCTCCTTCTTCGGCTTCTTCTGATTCACCCTCCAGACCTCAACTTCTCCTTCTCCTTCTTCTAATTCTTCTGATTCACCCTCCAGACTTCATCTTCTCCTTCTCCTTCTTCTGCTTCTTCTGATTCACCCTCCAGACTTCACCTTCTCCTTCTCCTTCTTCTGCTTCTTCTGATTCACCCTCCAGACTTCGCCTTCTCCTTCTCCTTCTTCTACTTCTTCTGATTCACCCTCCAGACTTCACCTTCTCCTTCTCCTTCTTCTACTTCTTCTGATTCAACCTCCAGTCTTCACCTTCTCCTTCTCCTTCTTCAACTTCTTCTGATTCACCCTCCAGACTTCGCCTTCTCCTTCTCCTTCTTCTACTTCTTCTGATTCACCCTCCAGACTTCACCTTCTCCTTCTCCTTCTTCTGCTTCTTCTGATTCACCCTCCAGACTTCGCCTTCTCCTTCTCCTTCTTCTACTTCTTCCGCTTCACCCTCCAGACTTCACCTTCTCCTTCTCCTTCTTCTACTTCTTCTGATTCACCCTCCAGACTTCACCTTCTCCTTCTCCTTCTTCTGCTTCTTCTGATTCACCCTCCAGACTTCACCTTCTCCTTCTCCTTATTCTGCTTCTTCTGATTCACCCTCCAGACTTCACCTTCTCCTTCTCCTTCTTCAACTTCTTCTGATTCACCCTCCAGACTTCACCTTCTCCTTCTCCTTCTTCTGCTTCTTCTGATTCACCCTCCAGACTTCACCTCCTCCTTCTCCTTCTTCTGCTTCTTCTGCTTCTCCCTCCAGACTTCACCTTCTCCTTCTCCTTCTTCTGCTTCTTCTGCTTCACCCTCCTTACTTCACCTTCTCCTTCTCCTTCTTCTACTTCTTCTGATTCACCCTCCAGACTTCACCTTCTTCTTCTCCTTCTTCTGCTTCTTCTGCTTCACCCTCCAGACTTCACCTTCTCCTTCTCCTTCTTCTGCTTCTTCTGATTCACCCTCCAGACTTCACCTTCTCCTTCTCCTTATTCTGCTTCTTCTGATTCACCCTCCAGACTTCACCTTCTCCTTCTCCTTCTTCAACTTCTTCTGATTCACCCTCCAGACTTCACCTTCTCCTTCTCCTTCTTCTGCTTCTTCTGCTTCGCCCTCCAGACTTCACCTTCTCCTTCTCCTTCTTCTACTTCTTCTGCTTCACGCTCCAGACTTCACCTTCTCCTTCTCCTTCTTCTACTTCTTCTGATTCACCCTCCAGACTTCACCTTCTCCTTCTCCTTCTTCTGCTTCTTCTGATTCACCCTCCAGACTTCACCTTCTCCTTCTCCTTATTCTGCTTCTTCTGATTCACCCTCCAGACTTCACCTTCTCCTTCTCCTTCTTCAACTTCTTCTGATTCACCCTCCAGACTTCACCTTCTCCTTCTCCTTCTTCTGCTTCTTCTGCTTCGCCCTCCAGACTTCACCTTCTCCTTCTCCTTCTTCTACTTCTTCTGCTTCACGCTCCAGACTTCACCTTCTCCTTCTCCTTCTTCTACTTCTTCTGATTCACCCTCCAGACTTCACCTTCTCCTTCTCCTTCTTCTGCTTCTTCTGATTCACCCTCCAGACTTCACCTTCTCCTTCTCCTTATTCTGCTTCTTCTGATTCACCCTCCAGACTTCACCTTCTCCTTCTCCTTCTTCTACTTCTTCTGATTCATCCTCCAGACTACACCTTCTCCTTCTCCTTCTTCTACTTCTTCTGATTCACCCTCCAGACTTCACCTTCTCCTTCTCCTTCTTCTGCTCCTTTTGATTCACCCTCCAGACTTGACCTTCTCCTTCTCCTTCTTCTACTTCTTCTGATTCACCCTCCAGACTTCACCTCCTCCTTCTCCTTCTTCTACTTCTTCTGATTCACAATCCAGACTTCACCTTCTCCTTCTCCTTCTTCTACTTCTTCTGCTTCTCCCTTCAGACTTCACCTTCTCCTTCTCCTTCTTCTGCTTCTTCTGATTCACCCTCCAGACTTCACCTTCTCCTTCTCCTTCTTCCACTTCTTCTGATTCACCCTCCAGACTTCACCTTCTCCTTCTCCTTCTTCTACTTCTTCTGATTCACCCTCCAGACTTCACCTTCTCCTTTTCCTTCTTCTACTTCTTCTGATTCACCCTCCTGACTTCACCTTCTCCTTCTCCTTCTTCTGCTTCTTCTGCTTCACCCTCCAGACTTCACCTTCTCCTTCTCCTTCTTCTGCTTCTTCTGCTTCACCCTCCAGACTTCACCTTCTCCTTCTCCTTCTTCTGCTTCTTCTGCTTCACCCTCCTTACTTCAGCTTCTCCTTCTCCTTCTTCTACTTCTTGTGATTCACCCTCCAGACTTCACCTTCTCCTTCTCCTTCTTCTGCTTCTTCTGCTTCACCCTCCAGACTTCACCTTCTCCTTCTCCTTCTTCTGCTTCTTCTGCTTCGCCCTCCAGACTTCACCTTCTCCTTCTCCTTCTTCTGCTTCTTCTGCTTCACCCTCCAGATTTCACCTTCTCCTTCTCCTTCTTCTGCCTCTTCTGCTTCACCCTCCTGACTTCACCTTCTCCTTCTCCTTCTTCTACTTCTTCTGATTCACCCTCCAGACTTCACCTTCTCCTTCTCCTTCTTCTGCTTCTTCTGCTTCACCCTTAGGACTTCACCTTCTCCTTCTCCTCCTTCTGCTTCTTCTGCTGCGCCCTCCAGGCTTCACCGTCTCCATCTCCTTCTTCTGCTTCTTATGCTTCACCCTCCTGACTTCACCTTCTCCTTCTCCTTCTTCTGCTTCTTCTGCTTCACCCTCCTGACTTCACCTTCTCCTTCTCCTTCTTCTGCTTCTTCTGCTTCACCCTCCAGACTTCACCTTCTCCTTCTCCTTCTTCTGCTTCTTCTGCTTCACCCTCCTGACTTCACCTTCTCCTTCTCCTTCTTCTACTTCTTCTGATTCACCCTCCAGACTTCACCTTCTCCTTCTCCTTCTTCTGCTTCTTCTGCTTCACCCTCCAGACTTCACCTTCACCTTCTCCTTCTTCTGCTTCTTCTGCTGCGCCCGCCAGACTTCACCTTCTCCTTCTCCTTCTTCTGCTTCTTCTGCTTCACCTTCCTGACTTCGCCTTCTCCTTCTCCTTCTTCTACTTTTTCTGCTTCACCCCCCTGACTTCACCTTCTCCTTCTCCTTCTTCTGCTTCTTCTGATTCACCCTCCTAACTTCACCTTCTCCTTCTCCTTCTTCTGCTTCTTCTGATTCACCCTCCTGACTTCACCTTCTCCTTCTCCTTCTTCTACTTCTTCTGATTCACCCTCCAGACTTCACCATCTCCTTCTCCTTCTTCTACTTCTTCTGATTCACCCTCCAGACTTCACCTTCTCCTTCTCCTTCTTCTACCTCTTCTGATTCACCCTCCAGACTTTACCTTCTCCTTCTCCTTCTTCTACTTCTTCTGATTCACCCTCCAGTCTTCACCTTCTACTTCTCCTTCTTCTGCTTCTTCTGCTTCACCCTCTAGACTTCACCTTCTCCTTCTCTTTCTTCTGCTTCTTCTGATTCACCCTCCAGACTTCACCTTCTCCTTCTCCTTCTTCTGATTCTTCTGATTCACACTCCAGACTTCACCTTCTCCTTCTCCTTCTTCTGCTTCTTCTGATTCACACTCCTGACTTCACCTTCTCCTTCTCCTTCTTCTGCTTCTTCTGATTCACCCTCCAGACTTCACCTTCTCCTTCTCCTTATTCTGCTTCTTCTGATTCACCCTCCAGACTTCACCTTCTCCTTCTCCTTCTTCTGCTTCTTCTGATTCACCCTCCAGACTTCACCTTCTCCTTCTCCTTCTTCTGCTTCTTCTGATTCACTCTTCAGACTTCACCTTCTCCTTCTCCTTCTTCTGCTTCTTCTGATTCACCCTCCAGACTTCACCTTCTCCTTCTCCTTCTTCTGCTTCTTCTGATGCACCCTCCAGACTTCAACTTCTCCTTCTCCTTGTTCTACTTCTTCTGATTCACCCTCCAGACTTCACCTTCTCCTTCTCCTTCTTCTACTTCTTCTGATTCACCCTCCAGACTTCACCTTCTCCTTCTCCTTCTTCTGCTTCTTCTGATTCACCCTCCAGACTTCACCTTCTCCTTCTCCTTCTTCTGCTTCTTCTGATACACCCTCCAGACTTTACCTTCTCCTTCTCCTTCTTCTGCTTCTTCTGATTCACCCTTCAGACTTCACCTTCTCCTTCTCCTTCTTCTGCTTCTTCTGATTCACCCTCCAGACCTCAACTTCTCCTTCTCCTTCTTCTAATTCTTCTGATTCACCCTCCAGACTTCATCTTCTCCTTCTCCTTCTTCTGCTTCTTCTGATTCACCCTCCAGACTTCACCTTCTCCTTCTCCTTCTTCTGCTTCTTCTGATTCACCCTCCAGACTTCGCCTTCTCCTTCTCCTTCTTCTACTTCTTCTGATTCACCCTCCAGACTTCACCTTCTCCTTCTCCTTCTTCTACTTCTTCTGATTCAACCTCCAGTCTTCACCTTCTCCTTCTCCTTCTTCAACTTCTTCTGATTCACCCTCCAGACTTCGCCTTCTCCTTCTCCTTCTTCTACTTCTTCTGATTCACCCTCCAGACTTCACCTTCTCCTTCTCCTTCTTCTGCTTCTTCTGATTCACCCTCCAGACTTCGCCTTCTCCTTCTCCTTCTTCTACTTCTTCCGCTTCACCCTCCAGACTTCACCTTCTCCTTCTCCTTCTTCTACTTCTTCTGATTCACCCTCCAGACTTCACCTTCTCCTTCTCCTTCTTCTGCTTCTTCTGATTCACCCTCCAGACTTCACCTTCTCCTTCTCCTTATTCTGCTTCTTCTGATTCACCCTCCAGACTTCACCTTCTCCTTCTCCTTCTTCAACTTCTTCTGATTCACCCTCCAGACTTCACCTTCTCCTTCTCCTTCTTCTGCTTCTTCTGATTCACCCTCCAGACTTCACCTCCTCCTTCTCCTTCTTCTGCTTCTTCTGCTTCACCCTCCAGACTTCACCTTCTCCTTCTCCTTCTTCTGCTTCTTCTGCTTCACCCTCCTTACTTCACCTTCTACTTCTCCTTCTTCTACTTCTTCTGATTCACCCTCCAGACTTCACCTCCTCCTTCTCCTTCTTCTGCTTCTTCTGATTCACCCTCCAGACTTCACCTCCTCCTTCTCCTTCTTCTGCTTCTTCTGATTCACCCTCCAGACTTCACCTTCTCCTTCTCCTTCTTCTGCTTCTTCTGATGCACCCTCCAGACTTCAACTTCTCCTTCTCCTTGTTCTACTTCTTCTGATTCACCCTCCAGACTTCACCTTCTCCTTCTCCTTCTTCTACTTCTTCTGATTCACCCTCCAGACTTCACCTTCTACTTCTCCTTCTTCTGCTTCTTCTGATTCACCCTCCAGACTTCACCTTCTCCTTCTCCTTCTTCTGCTTCTTCTGATACACCCTCCAGACTTCACCTTCTCCTTCTCCTTCTTCTGCTTCTTCTGGTTCACCCTTCAGACTTCACCTTCTCCTTCTCCTTCTTCTGCTTCTTCTGATTCACCCTCCAGACCTCAACTTCTCCTTCTCCTTCTTCTGATTCTTCTGATTCACACTCCAGACTTCACCTTCTCCTTCTCCTTCTTCTGCTTCTTCTGATTCACCCTCCTGACTTCACCTTCTCCTTCTCCTTCTTCTGCTTCTTCTGATTCACCCTCCAGACTTCACCTTCTCCTTCTCCTTATTCTGCTTCTTCTGATTCACCCTCCAGACTTCACCTTCTCCTTCTCCTTCTTCTGCTTCTTCTGATTCACTCTTCAGACTTCACCTTCTCCTTCCCCTTCTTCTGCTTCTTCTGATTCACCCTCCAGACTTCACCTTCTCCTTCTTCTACTTCTTCTGATTCACCCTCCTGACTTCACCTTCTCCTTCTCCTTCTTCTGCTTCTTCTGCTTCACCCTCCTTACTTCAGCTTCTCCTTCTCCTTCTTCTACTTCTTGTGATTCACCCTCCAGACTTCACCTTCTCCTTCTCCTTCTTCTGCTTCTTCTGCTTCACCCTCCAGACTTCACCTTCTCCTTCTCCTTCTTCTGCTTCTTCTGCTTCGCCCTCCAGACTTCACCTTCTCCTTCTCCTTCTTCTGCTTCTTCTGCTTCACCCTCCAGATTTCACCTTCTCCTTCTCCTTCTTCTGCCTCTTCTGCTTCACCCTCCTGACTTCACCTTCTCCTTCTCCTTCTTCTACTTCTTCTGATTCACCCTCCAGACTTCACCTTCTCCTTCTCCTTCTTCTGCTTCTTCTGCTTCACCCTTAGGACTTCACCTTCTCCTTCTCCTCCTTCTGCTTCTTCTGCTGCGCCCTCCAGGCTTCACCGTCTCCATCTCCTTCTTCTGCTTCTTATGCTTCACCCTCCTGACTTCACCTTCTCCTTCTCCTTCTTCTGCTTCTTCTGCTTCACCCTCCTGACTTCACCTTCTCCTTCTCCTTCTTCTGCTTCTTCTGCTTCACCCTCCAGACTTCACCTTCTCCTTCTCCTTCTTCTGCTTCTTCTGCTTCACCCTCCTGACTTCACCTTCTCCTTCTCCTTCTTCTACTTCTTCTGATTCACCCTCCAGACTTCACCTTCTCCTTCTCCTTCTTCTGCTTCTTCTGCTTCACCCTCCAGACTTCACCTTCACCTTCTCCTTCTTCTGCTTCTTCTGCTGCGCCCGCCAGACTTCACCTTCTCCTTCTCCTTCTTCTGCTTCTTCTGCTTCACCTTCCTGACTTCGCCTTCTCCTTCTCCTTCTTCTACTTTTTCTGCTTCACCCCCCTGACTTCACCTTCTCCTTCTCCTTCTTCTGCTTCTTCTGATTCACCCTCCTAACTTCACCTTCTCCTTCTCCTTCTTCTGCTTCTTCTGATTCACCCTCCTGACTTCACCTTCTCCTTCTCCTTCTTCTACTTCTTCTGATTCACCCTCCAGACTTCACCATCTCCTTCTCCTTCTTCTACTTCTTCTGATACACCCTCCAGACTTCACCTTCTCCTTCTCCTTCTTCTACCTCTTCTGATTCACCCTCCAGACTTTACCTTCTCCTTCTCCTTCTTCTACTTCTTCTGATTCACCCTCCAGTCTTCACCTTCTACTTCTCCTTCTTCTGCTTCTTCTGCTTCACCCTCTAGACTTCACCTTCTCCTTCTCTTTCTTCTGCTTCTTCTGATTCACCCTCCAGACTTCACCTTCTCCTTCTCCTTCTTCTGATTCTTCTGATTCACACTCCAGACTTCACCTTCTCCTTCTCCTTCTTCTGCTTCTTCTGATTCACACTCCTGACTTCACCTTCTCCTTCTCCTTCTTCTGCTTCTTCTGATTCACCCTCCAGACTTCACCTTCTCCTTCTCCTTATTCTGCTTCTTCTGATTCACCCTCCAGACTTCACCTTCTCCTTCTCCTTCTTCTGCTTCTTCTGATTCACCCTCCAGACTTCACCTTCTCCTTCTCCTTCTTCTGCTTCTTCTGATTCACTCTTCAGACTTCACCTTCTCCTTCTCCTTCTTCTGCTTCTTCTGATTCACCCTCCAGACTTCACCTTCTCCTTCTCCTTCTTCTGCTTCTTCTGATGCACCCTCCAGACTTCAACTTCTCCTTCTCCTTGTTCTACTTCTTCTGATTCACCCTCCAGACTTCACCTTCTCCTTCTCCTTCTTCTACTTCTTCTGATTCACCCTCCAGACTTCACCTTCTCCTTCTCCTTCTTCTGCTTCTTCTGATTCACCCTCCAGACTTCACCTTCTCCTTCTCCTTCTTCTGCTTCTTCTGATACACCCTCCAGACTTTACCTTCTCCTTCTCCTTCTTCTGCTTCTTCTGATTCACCCTTCAGACTTCACCTTCTCCTTCTCCTTCTTCTGCTTCTTCTGATTCACCCTCCAGACCTCAACTTCTCCTTCTCCTTCTTCTAATTCTTCTGATTCACCCTCCAGACTTCATCTTCTCCTTCTCCTTCTTCTGCTTCTTCTGATTCACCCTCCAGACTTCACCTTCTCCTTCTCCTTCTTCTGCTTCTTCTGATTCACCCTCCAGACTTCGCCTTCTCCTTCTCCTTCTTCTACTTCTTCTGATTCACCCTCCAGACTTCACCTTCTCCTTCTCCTTCTTCTACTTCTTCTGATTCAACCTCCAGTCTTCACCTTCTCCTTCTCCTTCTTCAACTTCTTCTGATTCACCCTCCAGACTTCGCCTTCTCCTTCTCCTTCTTCTACTTCTTCTGATTCACCCTCCAGACTTCACCTTCTCCTTCTCCTTCTTCTGCTTCTTCTGATTCACCCTCCAGACTTCGCCTTCTCCTTCTCCTTCTTCTACTTCTTCCGCTTCACCCTCCAGACTTCACCTTCTCCTTCTCCTTCTTCTACTTCTTCTGATTCACCCTCCAGACTTCACCTTCTCCTTCTCCTTCTTCTGCTTCTTCTGATTCACCCTCCAGACTTCACCTTCTCCTTCTCCTTATTCTGCTTCTTCTGATTCACCCTCCAGACTTCACCTTCTCCTTCTCCTTCTTCAACTTCTTCTGATTCACCCTCCAGACTTCACCTTCTCCTTCTCCTTCTTCTGCTTCTTCTGATTCACCCTCCAGACTTCACCTCCTCCTTCTCCTTCTTCTGCTTCTTCTGCTTCACCCTCCAGACTTCACCTTCTCCTTCTCCTTCTTCTGCTTCTTCTGCTTCACCCTCCTTACTTCACCTTCTACTTCTCCTTCTTCTACTTCTTCTGATTCACCCTCCAGACTTCACCTCCTCCTTCTCCTTCTTCTGCTTCTTCTGATTCACCCTCCAGACTTCACCTCCTCCTTCTCCTTCTTCTGCTTCTTCTGATTCACCCTCCAGACTTCACCTTCTCCTTCTCCTTCTTCTGCTTCTTCTGATGCACCCTCCAGACTTCAACTTCTCCTTCTCCTTGTTCTACTTCTTCTGATTCACCCTCCAGACTTCACCTTCTCCTTCTCCTTCTTCTACTTCTTCTGATTCACCCTCCAGACTTCACCTTCTACTTCTCCTTCTTCTGCTTCTTCTGATTCACCCTCCAGACTTCACCTTCTCCTTCTCCTTCTTCTGCTTCTTCTGATACACCCTCCAGACTTCACCTTCTCCTTCTCCTTCTTCTGCTTCTTCTGGTTCACCCTTCAGACTTCACCTTCTCCTTCTCCTTCTTCTGCTTCTTCTGATTCACCCTCCAGACCTCAACTTCTCCTTCTCCTTCTTCTGATTCTTCTGATTCACACTCCAGACTTCACCTTCTCCTTCTCCTTCTTCTGCTTCTTCTGATTCACCCTCCTGACTTCACCTTCTCCTTCTCCTTCTTCTGCTTCTTCTGATTCACCCTCCAGACTTCACCTTCTCCTTCTCCTTATTCTGCTTCTTCTGATTCACCCTCCAGACTTCACCTTCTCCTTCTCCTTCTTCTGCTTCTTCTGATTCACTCTTCAGACTTCACCTTCTCCTTCCCCTTCTTCTGCTTCTTCTGATTCACCCTCCAGACTTCACCTTCTCCTTCTCCTTCTTCTACGTATTCTGATTCACCCTCCAGACTTCATCTTCTCCTTCTCCTTCTTCTGCTTATTCTGATTCACCCTCCAGACTTCACCTTCTCCTTCTCCTTCTTCTGCTTCTTCTGATGCACCCTCCAGACTTCAACTTCTCCTTCTCCTTGTTCTACTTCTTCTGATTCACCCTCCAGACTTCACCTTCTCCTTCTCCTTCTTCTACTTCTTCTGATTCACCCTCCAGACTTCACCTTCTCCTTCTCCTTCTTCTGCTTCTTCTGATTCACCCTCCAGACTTCACCTTCTCCTTCTCCTTCTTCTGCTTCTTCTGATACACCCTCCAGACTTCACCTTCTCCTTCTCCTTCTTCTGCTTCTTCTGGTTCACCCTTCAGACTTCACCTTCTCCTTCTCCTTCTTCTGCTTCTTCTGATTCACCCTCCAGACCTCAACTTCTCCTTCTCCTTCTTCTAATTCTTCTGATTCACCCTCCAGACTTCATCTTCTCCTTCTCCTTCTTCTGCTTCGTCTGATTCACCCTCCAGACTTCACCTTCTCCTTCTCCTTCTTCTGCTTCTTCTGATTCACCCTCCAGACTTCGCCTTCTCCTTCTCCTTCTTCTACTTCTTCTGATTCACCCTCCAGACTTCACCTTCTCCTTCTCCTTCTTCTACTTCTTCTGATTCAACCTCCAGTCTTCACCTTCTCCTTCTCCTTCTTCAACTTCTTCTGATTCACCCTCCAGACTTCGCCTTCTCCTTCTCCTTCTTCTACTTCTTCTGATTCCCCCTCCAGACTTCACCTTCTCCTTCTCCTTCTTCTGCTTCTTCTGATTCACCCTCCAGACTTCGCCTTCTCCTTCTCCTTCTTCTACTTCTTCCGCTTCACCCTCCAGACTTCACCTTCTCCTTCTCCTTCTTCTACTTCTTCTGATTCACCCTCCAGACTTCACCTTCTCCTTCTCCTTCTTCTGCTTCTTCTGATTCACCCTCCAGACTTCACCTTCTCCTTCTCCTTATTCTGCTTCTTCTGATTCACCCTCCAGACTTCACCTTCTCCTTCTCCTTCTTCAACTTCTTCTGATTCACCCTCCAGACTTCACCTTCTCCTTCTCCTTCTTCTGCTTCTTCTGATTCACCCTCCAGACTTCACCTCCTCCTTCTCCTTCTTCTGCTTCTTCTGCTTCACCCTCCAGACTTCACCTTCTCCTTCTCCTTCTTCTGCTTCTTCTGCTTCACCCTCCTTACTTCACCTTCTACTTCTCCTTCTTCTACTTCTTCTGATTCACCCTCCAGACTTCACCTCCTCCTTCTCCTTCTTCTGCTTCTTCTGATTCACCCTCCAGACTTCACCTCCTCCTTCTCCTTCTTCTGCTTCTTCTGATTCACCCTCCAGACTTCACCTTCTCCTTCTCCTTCTTCTGCTTCTTCTGATGCACCCTCCAGACTTCAACTTCTCCTTCTCCTTGTTCTACTTCTTCTGATTCACCCTCCAGACTTCACCTTCTCCTTCTCCTTCTTCTACTTCTTCTGATTCACCCTCCAGACTTCACCTTCTACTTCTCCTTCTTCTGCTTCTTCTGATTCACCCTCCAGACTTCACCTTCTCCTTCTCCTTCTTCTGCTTCTTCTGATACACCCTCCAGACTTCACCTTCTCCTTCTCCTTCTTCTGCTTCTTCTGGTTCACCCTTCAGACTTCACCTTCTCCTTCTCCTTCTTCTGCTTCTTCTGATTCACCCTCCAGACCTCAACTTCTCCTTCTCCTTCTTCTAATTCTTCTGATTCACCCTCCAGACTTCATCTTCTCCTTCTCCTTCTTCTGCTTCTTCTGATTCACCCTCCAGACTTCACCTTCTCCTTCTCCTTCTTCTGCTTCTTCTGATTCACCCTCCAGACTTCACCTTCTCCTTCTCCTTCTTCTACTTCTTCTGATTCACCCTCCTGACTTCACCTTCTCCTTCTTCTGCTTCTTCTGCTTCACCCTCCAGACTTCACCTTCTCCTTCTCCTTCTTCTGCTTCTTCTGTTTCACCCTCCAGACTTCACCTTCTCCTTCTCCTTCTTCTGCTTCTTCTGCTTCACCCTCCTGACTTCACCTTCTCCTTCTCCTTCTTCTACTTCTTCTGATTCACCCTCAAGACTTCACCTTCTCCTTCTCCTTCTTCTGCTTCTTCTGCTTCACCATCCAGACTTCACCTTCTCCTTCTCCTTCTTCTACTTCTTCTGCTTCGCCCTCCAGACTTCACCTTCTCCTTCTCCTTCTTCTGCTTCTTCTGCTTCACCCTCCAGACTTCACCTTCTCCTTCTCCTTCTTCTGCTTCTTCTGCTTCACCCTCCTGACTTCACCTTCTCCTTCTCCTTCTTCTACTTCTTCTGATTCACCCTCCAGACTTCACCTTCTCCTTCTCCTTCTTCTGCTTCTTCTGCTTCACCCTCCAGACTTCACCTTCACCTTCTCCTTCTTCTGCTTCTTCTGCTGCGCCCGCCAGACTTCACCTTCTCCTTCTCCTTCTTCTGCTTCTTCTGCTTCACCTTCCTGACTTCGCCTTCTCCTTCTCCTTCTACTTTTTCTGCTTCACCCCCCTGACTTCACCTTCTCCTTCTCCTTCTTCTGCTTCTTCTGATTCACCCTCCTAACTTCACCTTCTCCTTCTCCTTCTTCTGCTTCTTCTGATTCACCCTCCTGACGTCACCTTCTCCTTCTCCTTCTTCTACTTCTTCTGATTCACCCTCCAGACTTCACCATCTCCTTCTCCTTCTTCTACTTCTTCTGATTCACCCTCCAGACTTCACCTTCTCCTTCTCCTTCTTCTACCTCTTCTGATTCACCCTCCAGACTTCACCTTCTCCTTCTCCTTCTTCTACTTCTTCTGATTCACCCTCCAGTCTTCACCTTCTACTTCTCCTTCTTCTGCTTCTTCTGCTTCACCCTCTAGACTTCACCTTCTCCTTCTCTTTCTTCTGCTTCTTCTGATTCACCCTCCAGACTTCACCTTCTCCTTCTCCTTCTTCTGATTCTTCTGATACACACTCCAGACTTCACCTTCTCCTTCTCCTTCTTCTGCTTCTTCTGATTCACCCTCCTGACTTCACCTTCTCCTTCTCCTTCTTCTGCTTCTTCTGATTCACCCTCCAGACTTCACCTTCTCCTTCTCCTTATTCTGCTTCTTCTGATTCACCCTCCAGACTTCACCTTCTCCTTCTCCTTCTTCTGCTTCTTCTGATTCACTCTTCAGACTTCACCTTCTCCTTCCCCTTCTTCTGCTTCTTCTGATTCACCCTCCAGACTTCACCTTCTCCTTCTCCTTCTTCTACTTATTCTGATTCACCCTCCAGACTTCATCTTCTCCTTCTCCTTCTTCTGCTTCTTCTGATTCACCCTCCAGACTTCACCTTCTCCTTCTCCTTCTTCTGCTTCTTCTGATGCACCCTCCAGACTTCAACTTCTCCTTCTCCTTGTTCTACTTCTTCTGATTCACCCTCCAGACTTCACCTTCTCCTTCTCCTTCTTCTACTTCTTCTGATTCACCCTCCAGACTTCACCTTCTCCTTCTCCTTCTTCTGCTTCTTCTGATTCACCCTCCAGACTTCAACTTCTCCTTCTCCTTCTTCTGCTTCTTCTGATACACCCTCCAGACTTCACCTTCTCCTTCTCCTTCTTCTGCTTCTTCTGGTTCACCCTTCAGACTTCACCTTCTCCTTCTCCTTCTTCTGCTTCTTCTGATTCACCCTCCAGACCTCAACTTCTCCTTCTCCTTCTTCTAATTCTTCTGATTCACCCTCCAGACTTCATCTTCTCCTTCTCCTTCTTCTGCTTCTTCTGATTCCCCCTCCAGACTTCACCTTCTCCTTCTCCTTCTTCTGCTTCTTCTGATTCACCCTCCAGACTTCGCCTTCTCCTTCTCCTTCTTCTACTTCTTCTGATTCACCCTCCAGACTTCACCTTCTCCTTCTCCTTCTTCTACTTCTTCTGATTCAACCTCCAGTCTTCACCTTCTCCTTCTCCTTCTTCAACTTCTTCTGATTCACCCTCCAGACTTCGCCTTCTCCTTCTCCTTCTTCTACTTCTTCTGATTCACCCTCCAGACTTCACCTTCTCCTTCTCCTTCTTCTGCTTCTTCTGATTCACCCTCCAGACTTCGCCTTCTCCTTCTCCTTCTTCTACTTCTTCCGCTTCACCCTCCAGACTTCACCTTCTCCTTCTCCTTCTTCTACTTCTTCTGATTCACCCTCCAGACTTCACCTTCTCCTTCTCCTTCTTCTGCTTCTTCTGATTCACCCTCCAGACTTCACCTTCTCCTTTTCCTTATTCTGCTTCTTCTGATTCACCCTCCAGACTTCACCTTCTCCTTCTCCTTCTTCAACTTCTTCTGATTCACCCTCCAGACTTCACCTTCTCCTTCTCCTTCTTCTGCTTCTTCTGATTCACCCTCCAGACTTCACCTCCTCCTTCTCCTTCTTCTGCTTCTTCTGCTTCACCCTCCAGACTTCACCTTCTCCTTCTCCTTCTTCTGCTTCTTCTGCTTCACCCTCCTTACTTCACCTTCTACTTCTCCTTCTTCTACTTCTTCTGATTCACCCTCCAGACTTCACCTCCTCCTTCTCCTTCTTCTGCTTCTTCTGATTCACCCTCCAGACTTCACCTCCTCCTTCTCCTTCTTCTGCTTCTTCTGATTCACCCTCCAGACTTCACCTTCTCCTTCTCCTTCTTCTGCTTCTTCTGATGCACCCTCCAGACTTCAACTTCTCCTTCTCCTTGTTCTACTTCTTCTGATTCACCCTCCAGACTTCACCTTCTCCTTCTCCTTCTTCTACTTCTTCTGATTCACCCTCCAGACTTCACCTTCTACTTCTCCTTCTTCTGCTTCTTCTGATTCACCCTCCAGACTTCACCTTCTCCTTCTCCTTCTTCTGCTTCTTCTGGTTCACCCTTCAGACTTCACCTTCTCCTTCTCCTTCTTCTGCTTCTTCTGATTCACCCTCCAGACCTCAACTTCTCCTTCTCCTTCTTCTAATTCTTCTGATTCACCCTCCAGACTTCATCTTCTCCTTCTCCTTCTTCTGCTTCTTCTGATTCACCCTCCAGACTTCACCTTCTCCTTCTCCTTCTTCTGCTTCTTCTGATTCACCCTCCAGACTTCGCCTTCTCCTTCTCCTTCTTCTACTTCTTCTGATTCACCCTCCAGACTTCACCTTCTCCTTCTCCTTCTTCTACTTCTTCTGATTCAACCTCCAGTCTTCACCTTCTCCTTCTCCTTCTTCAACTTCTTCTGATTCACCCTCCAGACTTCGCCTTCTCCTTCTCCTTCTTCTACTTCTTCTGATTCACCCTCCAGACTTCACCTTCTCCTTCTCCTTCTTCTGCTTCTTCTGATTCACCCTCCAGACTTCGCCTTCTCCTTCTCCTTCTTCTACTTCTTCCGCTTCACCCTCCAGACTTCACCTTCTCCTTCTCCTTCTTCTACTTCTTCTGATTCACCCTCCAGACTTCACCTTCTCCTTCTCCTTCTTCTGCTTCTTCTGATTCACCCTCCAGACTTCACCTTCCCCTTCTCCTTATTCTGCTTCTTCTGATTCACCCTCCAGACTTCACCTTCTCCTTCTCCATCTTCAACTTCTTCTGATTCACCCTCCAGACTTCACCTTCTCCTTCTCCTTCTTCTGCTTCTTCTGATTCACCCTCCAGACTTCACCTCCTCCTTCTCCTTCTTCTGCTTCTTCTGCTTCACCCTCCAGACTTCACCTTCTCCTTCTCCTTCTTCTGCTTCTTCTGCTTCACCCTCCTTACTTCACCTTCTACTTCTCCTTCTTCTACTTCTTCTGATTCACCCTCCAGACTTCATCTTCTCCTTCTCCTTCTTCTGCTTCTTCTGATTCACCCTCCAGACTTCACCTTCTCCTTCTCCTTCTTCTGCTTCTTCTGATTCACCCTCCAGACTTCAACTTCTCCTTCTCCTTGTTCTACTTCTTCTGATTCACCCTCCAGACTTCACCTTCTCCTTCTCCTTCTTCTACTTCTTCTGATTCACCCTCCAGACTTCACCTTCTACTTCTCCTTCTTCTACTTCTTCTGATTCACCCTCCAGACTTCACCTTCTCCTTCTCCTTCTTCTGCTTCTTCTGCTTCACCCTCCAGACTTCACCTTCTCCTTCTCCTTCTTCTGCTTCTTCTGCTTCGCCCTCCAGACTTCACCTTCTCCTTCTCCTTCTTCTACTTCTTCTGCTTCACGCTCCAGACTTCACCTTCTCCTTCTCCTTCTTCTACTTATTCTGATTCACCCTCCAGACTTCACCTTCTCCTTCTCCTTATTCTGCTTCTTCTGATTCACCCTCCAGACTTCACCTTCTCCTTCTCCTTCTTCTGCTTCTTCTGATTCACTCTTCAGACTTCACCTTCTCCTTCCCCTTCTTCTGCTTCTTCTGATTCACCCTCCAGACTTCACCTTCTCCTTCTCCTTCTTCTACTTATTCTGATTCACCCTCCAGACTTCATCTTCTCCTTCTCCTTCTTCTGCTTCTTCTGATTCACCCTCCAGACTTCACCTTCTCCTTCTCCTTCTTCTGCTTCTTCTGATTCACCCTCCAGACTTCAACTTCTCCTTCTCCTTGTTCTACTTCTTCTGATTCACCCTCCAGACTTCACCTTCTCCTTCTCCTTCTTCTACTTCTTCTGATTCACCCTCCAGACTTCACCTTCTCCTTCTCCTTCTTCTGCTTCTTCTGATTCACCCTCCAGACTTCACCTTCTCCTTCTCCTTCTTCTGCTTCTTCTGATACACCCTCCAGACTTCACCTTCTCCTTCTCCTTCTTCTGCTTCTTCTGGTTCACCCTTCAGACTTCACCTTCTCCTTCTCCTTCTTCTGCTTCTTCTGATTCACCCTCCAGACCTCAACTTCTCCTTCTCCTTCTTCTAATTCTTCTGATTCACCCTCCAGACTTCATCTTCTCCTTCTCCTTCTTCTGCTTCTTCTGATTCACCCTCCAGACTTCACCTTCTCCTTCTCCTTCTTCTGCTTCTTCTGATTCACCCTCCAGACTTCGCCTTCTCCTTCTCCTTCTTCTACTTCTTCTGATTCACCCTCCAGACTTCACCTTCTCCTTCTCCTTCTTCTACTTCTTCTGATTCAACCTCCAGACTTCACCTTCTCCTTCTCCTTCTTCAACTTCTTCTGATTCACCCTCCAGACTTCGCCTTCTCCTTCTCCTTCTTCTACTTCTTCTGATTCACCCTCCAGACTTCACCTTCTCCTTCTCCTTCTTCTGCTTCTTCTGATTCACCCTCCAGACTTCGCCTTCTCCTTCTCCTTCTTCTACTTCTTCCGCTTCACCCTCCAGACTTCACCTTCTCCTTCTCCTTCTTCTACTTCTTCTGATTCACCCTCCAGACTTCACCTTCTCCTTCTCCTTCTTCTACTTCTTCTGCTTCACGCTCCAGACTTCACCTTCTCCTTCTCCTTCTTCTACTTCTTCTGATTCACCCTCCAGACTTCACCTTCTCCTTCTCCTTCTTCTGCTTCTTCTGATTCACCCTCCAGACTTCACCTTCTCCTTCTCCTTATTCTGCTTCTTCTGATTCACCCTCCAGACTTCACCTTCTCCTTCTCCTTCTTCAACTTCTTCTGATTCACCCTCCAGACTTCACCTTCTCCTTCTCCTTCTTCTGCTTCTTCTGCTTCGCCCTCCAGACTTCACCTTCTCCTTCTCCTTCTTCTACTTCTTCTGCTTCACGCTCCAGACTTCACCTTCTCCTTCTCCTTCTTCTACTTCTTCTGATTCACCCTCCAGACTTCACCTTCCCCTTCTCCTTATTCTGCTTCTTCTGATTCACCCTCCAGACTTCACCTTCTCCTTCTCCATCTTCAACTTCTTCTGATTCACCCTCCAGACTTCACCTTCTCCTTCTCCTTCTTCTGCTTCTTCTGATTCACCCTCCAGACTTCACCTCCTCCTTCTCCTTCTTCTGCTTCTTCTGCTTCACCCTCCTTACTTCACCTTCTACTTCTCCTTCTTCTACTTCTTCTGATTCACCCTCCAGACTTCACCTTCTCCTTCTCCTTCTTCTACTTATTCTGATTCACCCTCCAGACTTCACCTTCTCCTTCTCCTTATTCTGCTTCTTCTGATTCACCCTCCAGACTTCACCTTCTCCTTCTCCTTCTTCTGCTTCTTCTGATTCACTCTTCAGACTTCACCTTCTCCTTCCCCTTCTTCTGCTTCTTCTGATTCACCCTCCAGACTTCACCTTCTCCTTCTCCTTCTTCTACTTATTCTGATTCACCCTCCAGACTTCATCTTCTCCTTCTCCTTCTTCTGCTTCTTCTGATTC
This sequence comes from Somniosus microcephalus, assembly GCF_052327205.1. Taxonomy (NCBI): domain Eukaryota; kingdom Metazoa; phylum Chordata; class Chondrichthyes; order Squaliformes; family Somniosidae; genus Somniosus; species Somniosus microcephalus. The sequence goes on from NW_028225215.1 coordinate 520,224, forward strand.
ACCCTCCAGACTTCACCTTCTCCTTCTCCTTCTTCTGCTTCTTCTGATTCACCCTCCAGACTTCAACTTCTCCTTCTCCTTGTTCTACTTCTTCTGATTCACCCTCCAGACTTCACCTTCTCCTTCTCCTTCTTCTACTTCTTCTGATTCACCCTCCAGACTTCACCTTCTACTTCTCCTTCTTCTACTTCTTCTGATTCACCCTCCAGACTTCACCTTCTCCTTCTCCTTCTTCTGCTTCTTCTGCTTCACCCTCCAGACTTCACCTTCTCCTTCTCCTTCTTCTGCTTCTTCTGCTTCGCCCTCCAGACTTCACCTTCTCCTTCTCCTTCTTCTACTTCTTCTGCTTCACGCTCCAGACTTCACCTTCTCCTTCTCCTTCTTCTACTTATTCTGATTCACCCTCCAGACTTCACCTTCTCCTTCTCCTTATTCTGCTTCTTCTGATTCACCCTCCAGACTTCACCTTCTCCTTCTCCTTCTTCTGCTTCTTCTGATTCACTCTTCAGACTTCACCTTCTCCTTCCCCTTCTTCTGCTTCTTCTGATTCACCCTCCAGACTTCACCTTCTCCTTCTCCTTCTTCTACTTATTCTGATTCACCCTCCAGACTTCATCTTCTCCTTCTCCTTCTTCTGCTTCTTCTGATTCACCCTCCAGACTTCACCTTCTCCTTCTCCTTCTTCTGCTTCTTCTGATTCACCCTCCAGACTTCAACTTCTCCTTCTCCTTGTTCTACTTCTTCTGATTCACCCTCCAGACTTCACCTTCTCCTTCTCCTTCTTCTACTTCTTCTGATTCACCCTCCAGACTTCACCTTCTCCTTCTCCTTCTTCTGCTTCTTCTGATTCACCCTCCAGACTTCACCTTCTCCTTCTCCTTCTTCTGCTTCTTCTGATACACCCTCCAGACTTCACCTTCTCCTTCTCCTTCTTCTGCTTCTTCTGGTTCACCCTTCAGACTTCACCTTCTCCTTCTCCTTCTTCTGCTTCTTCTGATTCACCCTCCAGACCTCAACTTCTCCTTCTCCTTCTTCTAATTCTTCTGATTCACCCTCCAGACTTCATCTTCTCCTTCTCCTTCTTCTGCTTCTTCTGATTCACCCTCCAGACTTCACCTTCTCCTTCTCCTTCTTCTGCTTCTTCTGATTCACCCTCCAGACTTCGCCTTCTCCTTCTCCTTCTTCTACTTCTTCTGATTCACCCTCCAGACTTCACCTTCTCCTTCTCCTTCTTCTACTTCTTCTGATTCAACCTCCAGACTTCACCTTCTCCTTCTCCTTCTTCAACTTCTTCTGATTCACCCTCCAGACTTCGCCTTCTCCTTCTCCTTCTTCTACTTCTTCTGATTCACCCTCCAGACTTCACCTTCTCCTTCTCCTTCTTCTGCTTCTTCTGATTCACCCTCCAGACTTCGCCTTCTCCTTCTCCTTCTTCTACTTCTTCCGCTTCACCCTCCAGACTTCACCTTCTCCTTCTCCTTCTTCTACTTCTTCTGATTCACCCTCCAGACTTCACCTTCTCCTTCTCCTTCTTCTACTTCTTCTGCTTCACGCTCCAGACTTCACCTTCTCCTTCTCCTTCTTCTACTTCTTCTGATTCACCCTCCAGACTTCACCTTCTCCTTCTCCTTCTTCTGCTTCTTCTGATTCACCCTCCAGACTTCACCTTCTCCTTCTCCTTATTCTGCTTCTTCTGATTCACCCTCCAGACTTCACCTTCTCCTTCTCCTTCTTCAACTTCTTCTGATTCACCCTCCAGACTTCACCTTCTCCTTCTCCTTCTTCTGCTTCTTCTGCTTCGCCCTCCAGACTTCACCTTCTCCTTCTCCTTCTTCTACTTCTTCTGCTTCACGCTCCAGACTTCACCTTCTCCTTCTCCTTCTTCTACTTCTTCTGATTCACCCTCCAGACTTCACCTTCTCCTTCTCCTTCTTCTGCTTCTTCTGATTCACCCTCCAGACTTCACCTTCTCCTTCTCCTTATTCTGCTTCTTCTGATTCACCCTCCAGACTTCACCTTCTCCTTCTCCTTCTTCTACTTCTTCTGATTCATCCTCCAGACTACACCTTCTCCTTCTCCTTCTTCTACTTCTTCTGATTCACCCTCCAGACTTCACCTTCTCCTTCTCCTTCTTCTGCTCCTTTTGATTCACCCTCCAGACTTGACCTTCTCCTTCTCCTTCTTCTACTTCTTCTGATTCACCCTCCAGACTTCACCTCCTCCTTCTCCTTCTTCTACTTCTTCTGATTCACAATCCAGACTTCACCTTCTCCTTCTCCTTCTTCTACTTCTTCTGCTTCTCCCTCCAGACTTCACCTTCTCCTTCTCCTTCTTCTGCTTCTTCTGATTCACCCTCCAGACTTCACCTTCTCCTTCTCCTTCTTCCACTTCTTCTGATTCACCCTCCAGACTTCACCTTCTCCTTCTCCTTCTTCTACTTCTTCTGATTCACCCTCCAGACTTCACCTTCTCCTTTTCCTTCTTCTACTTCTTCTGATTCACCCTCCTGACTTCACCTTCTCCTTCTCCTTCTTCTGCTTCTTCTGCTTCACCCTCCAGACTTCACCTTCTCCTTCTCCTTCTTCTGCTTCTTCTGCTTCACCCTCCAGACTTCACCTTCTCCTTCTCCTTCTTCTGCTTCTTCTGCTTCACCCTCCTTACTTCAGCTTCTCCTTCTCCTTCTTCTACTTCTTGTGATTCACCCTCCAGACTTCACCTTCTCCTTCTCCTTCTTCTGCTTCTTCTGCTTCACCCTCCAGACTTCACCTTCTCCTTCTCCTTCTTCTGCTTCTTCTGCTTCGCCCTCCAGACTTCACCTTCTCCTTCTCCTTCTTCTGCTTCTTCTGCTTCACCCTCCAGATTTCACCTTCTCCTTCTCCTTCTTCTGCCTCTTCTGCTTCACCCTCCTGACTTCACCTTCTCCTTCTCCTTCTTCTACTTCTTCTGATTCACCCTCCAGACTTCACCTTCTCCTTCTCCTTCTTCTGCTTCTTCTGCTTCACCCTTAGGACTTCACCTTCTCCTTCTCCTCCTTCTGCTTCTTCTGCTGCGCCCTCCAGGCTTCACCGTCTCCATCTCCTTCTTCTGCTTCTTCTGCTTCACCCTCCTGACTTCACCTTCTCCTTCTCCTTCTTCTGCTTCTTCTGCTTCACCCTCCTGACTTCACCTTCTCCTTCTCCTTCTTCTGCTTCTTCTGCTTCAGCCTCCAGACTTCACCTTCTCCTTCTCCTTCTTCTGCTTCTTCTGCTTCACCCTCCTGACTTCACCTTCTCCTTCTCCTTCTTCTACTTCTTCTGATTCACCCTCCAGACTTCACCTTCTCCTTCTCCTTCTTCTGCTTCTTCTGCTTCACCCTCCAGACTTCACCTTCACCTTCTCCTTCTTCTGCTTCTTCTGCTGCGCCCGCCAGACTTCACCTTCTCCTTCTCCTTCTTCTGCTTCTTCTGCTTCACCTTCCTGACTTCGCCTTCTCCTTCTCCTTCTTCTACTTTTTCTGCTTCACCCCCCTGACTTCACCTTCTCCTTCTCCTTCTTCTGCTTCTTCTGATTCACCCTCCTAACTTCACCTTCTCCTTCTCCTTCTTCTGCTTCTTCTGATTCACCCTCCTGACTTCACCTTCTCCTTCTCCTTCTTCTACTTCTTCTGATTCACCCTCCAGACTTCACCATCTCCTTCTCCTTCTTCTACTTCTTCTGATTCACCCTCCAGACTTCACCTTCTCCTTCTCCTTCTTCTACCTCTTCTGATTCACCCTCCAGACTTCACCTTCTCCTTCTCCTTCTTCTACTTCTTCTGATTCACCCTCCAGTCTTCACCTTCTACTTCTCCTTCTTCTGCTTCTTCTGCTTCACCCTCTAGACTTCACCTTCTCCTTCTCTTTCTTCTGCTTCTTCTGATTCACCCTCCAGACATCACCTTCTCCTTCTCCTTCTTCTGATTCTTCTGATTCACACTCCAGACTTCACCTTCTCCTTCTCCTTCTTCTGCTTCTTCTGATTCACCCTCCTGACTTCACCTTCTCCTTCTCCTTCTTCTGCTTCTTCTGATTCACCCTCCAGACTTCACCTTCTCCTTCTCCTTATTCTGCTTCTTCTGATTCACCCTCCAGACTTCACCTTCTCCTTCTCCTTCTTCTGCTTCTTCTGATTCACTCTTCAGACTTCACCTTCTCCTTCCCCTTCTTCTGCTTCTTCTGATTCACCCTCCAGACTTCACCTTCTCCTTCTCCTTCTTCTACTTATTCTGATTCACCCTCCAGACTTCATCTTCTCCTTCTCCTTCTTCTGCTTCTTCTGATTCACCCTCCAGACTTCACCTTCTCCTTCTCCTTCTTCTGCTTCTTCTGATGCACCCTCCAGACTTCAACTTCTCCTTCTCCTTGTTCTACTTCTTCTGATTCACCCTCCAGACTTCACCTTCTCCTTCTCCTTCTTCTACTTCTTCTGATTCACCCTCCAGACTTCAACTTCTCCTTCTCCTTCTTCTGCTTCTTCTGATTCACCCTCCAGACTTCACCTTCTCCTTCTCCTTCTTCTGCTTCTTCTGATACACCCTCCAGACTTCACCTTCTCCTTCACCTTCTTCTGCTTCTTCTGGTTCACCCTTCAGACTTCACCTTCTCCTTCTCCTTCTTCTGCTTCTTCTGATTCACCCTCCAGACCTCAACTTCTCCTTCTCCTTCTTCTAATTCTTCTGATTCACCCTCCAGACTTCATCTTCTCCTTCTCCTTCTTCTGCTTCTTCTGATTCACCCTCCAGACTTCACCTTCTCCTTCTCCTTCTTCTGCTTCTTCTGATTCACCCTCCAGACTTCGCCTTCTCCTTCCTTCTCCTTCTCCTTCTTCTACTTCTTCTGATTCACCCTCCAGACATCACCTTCTCCTTCTCCTTCTTCTACTTCTTCTGATTCAACCTCCAGTCTTCACCTTCTCCTTCTCCTTCTTCAACTTCTTCTGATTCACCCTCCAGACTTCGCCTTCTCCTTCTCCTTCTTCTACTTCTTCTGATTCACCCTCCAGACTTCACCTTCTCCTTCTCCTTCTTCTGCTTCTTCTGATTCACCCTCCAGACTTCGCCTTCTCCTTCTCCTTCTTCTACTTCTTCCGCTTCACCCTCCAGACTTCACCTTCTCCTTCTCCTTCTTCTACTTCTTCTGATTCACCCTCCAGACTTCACCTTCTCCTTCTCCTTCTTCTGCTTCTTCTGATTCACCCTCCAGACTTCACCTTCTCCTTCTCCTTATTCTGCTTCTTCTGATTCACCCTCCAGACTTCACCTTCTCCTTCTCCTTCTTCAACTTCTTCTGATTCACCCTCCAGACTTCACCTTCTCCTTCTCCTTCTTCTGCTTCTTCTGATTCACCCTCCAGACTTCACCTCCTCCTTCTCCTTCTTCTGCTTCTTCTGCTTCACCCTCCAGACTTCACCTTCTCCTTCTCCTTCTTCTGCTTCTTCTGCTTCACCCTCCTTACTTCACCTTCTACTTCTCCTTCTTCTACTTCTTCTGATTCACCCTCCAGACTTCACCTCCTCCTTCTCCTTCTTCTGCTTCTTCTGATTCACCGTCCAGACTTCACCTCCTCCTTCTCCTTCTTCTGCTTCTTCTGATTCACCCTCCAGACTTCACCTTCTCCTTCTCCTTCTTCTGCTTCTTCTGATGCACCCTCCAGACTTCAACTTCTCCTTCTCCTTGTTCTACTTCTTCTGATTCACCCTCCAGACTTCACCTTCTCCTTCTCCTTCTTCTACTTCTTCTGATTCACCCTCCAGACTTCACCTTCTACTTCTCCTTCTTCTGCTTCTTCTGATTCACCCTCCAGACTTCACCTTCTCCTTCTCCTTCTTCTGCTTCTTCTGATACACCCTCCAGACTTCACCTTCTCCTTCTCCTTCTTCTGCTTCTTCTGGTTCACCCTTCAGACTTCACCTTCTCCTTCTCCTTCTTCTGCTTCTTCTGATTCACCCTCCAGACCTCAACTTCTCCTTCTCCTTCTTCTGATTCTTCTGATTCACACTCCAGACTTCACCTTCTCCTTCTCCTTCTTCTGCTTCTTCTGATTCACCCTCCTGACTTCACCTTCTCCTTCTCCTTCTTCTGCTTCTTCTGATTCACCCTCCAGACTTCACCTTCTCCTTCTCCTTATTCTGCTTCTTCTGATTCACCCTCCAGACTTCACCTTCTCCTTCTCCTTCTTCTGCTTCTTCTGATTCACTCTTCAGACTTCACCTTCTCCTTCCCCTTCTTCTGCTTCTTCTGATTCACCCTCCAGACTTCACCTTCTCCTTCTCCTTCTTCTACTTATTCTGATTCACCCTCCAGACTTCATCTTCTCCTTCTCCTTCTTCTGCTTATTCTGATTCACCCTCCAGACTTCACCTTCTCCTTCTCCTTCTTCTGCTTCTTCTGATGCACCCTCCAGACTTCAACTTCTCCTTCTCCTTGTTCTACTTCTTCTGATTCACCCTCCAGACTTCACCTTCTCCTTCTCCTTCTTCTACTTCTTCTGATTCACCCTCCAGACTTCACCTTCTCCTTCTCCTTCTTCTGATTCACCCTCCAGACTTCACCTTCTCCTTCTCCTTCTTCTGCTTCTTCTGATACACCCTCCAGACTTCACCTTCTCCTTCTCCTTCTTCTGCTTCTTCTGGTTCACCCTTCAGACTTCACCTTCTCCTTCTCCTTCTTCTGCTTCTTCTGATTCACCCTCCAGACCTCAACTTCTCCTTCTCCTTCTTCTAATTCTTCTGATTCACCCTCCAGACTTCATCTTCTCCTTCTCCTTCTTCTGCTTCGTCTGATTCACCCTCCAGACTTCACCTTCTCCTTCTCCTTCTTCTGCTTCTTCTGATTCACCCTCCAGACTTCGCCTTCTCCTTCTCCTTCTTCTACTTCTTCTGATTCACCCTCCAGACTTCACCTTCTCCTTCTCCTTCTTCTACTTCTTCTGATTCAACCTCCAGTCTTCACCTTCTCCTTCTCCTTCTTCAACTTCTTCTGATTCACCCTCCAGACTTCGCCTTCTCCTTCTCCTTCTTCTACTTCTTCTGATTCCCCCTCCAGACTTCACCTTCTCCTTCTCCTTCTTCTGCTTCTTCTGATTCACCCTCCAGACTTCGCCTTCTCCTTCTCCTTCTTCTACTTCTTCCGCTTCACCCTCCAGACTTCACCTTCTCCTTCTCCTTCTTCTACTTCTTCTGATTCACCCTCCAGACTTCACCTTCTCCTTCTCCTTCTTCTGCTTCTTCTGATTCACCCTCCAGACTTCACCTTCTCCTTCTCCTTATTCTGCTTCTTCTGATTCACCCTCCAGACTTCACCTTCTCCTTCTCCTTCTTCAACTTCTTCTGATTCACCCTCCAGACTTCACCTTCTCCTTCTCCTTCTTCTGCTTCTTCTGATTCACCCTCCAGACTTCACCTCCTCCTTCTCCTTCTTCTGCTTCTTCTGCTTCACCCTCCAGACTTCACCTTCTCCTTCTCCTTCTTCTGCTTCTTCTGCTTCACCCTCCTTACTTCACCTTCTACTTCTCCTTCTTCTACTTCTTCTGATTCACCCTCCAGACTTCACCTCCTCCTTCTCCTTCTTCTGCTTCTTCTGATTCACCCTCCAGACTTCACCTCCTCCTTCTCCTTCTTCTGCTTCTTCTGATTCACCCTCCAGACTTCACCTTCTCCTTCTCCTTCTTCTGCTTCTTCTGATGCACCCTCCAGACTTCAACTTCTCCTTCTCCTTGTTCTACTTCTTCTGATTCACCCTCCAGATTTCACCTTCTCCTTCTCCTTCTTCTACTTCTTCTGATTCACCCTCCAGACTTCACCTTCTACTTCTCCTTCTTCTGCTTCTTCTGATTCACCCTCCAGACTTCACCTTCTCCTTCTCCTTCTTCTGCTTCTTCTGATACACCCTCCAGACTTCACCTTCTCCTTCTCCTTCTTCTGCTTCTTCTGGTTCACCCTTCAGACTTCACCTTCTCCTTCTCCTTCTTCTGCTTCTTCTGATTCACCCTCCAGACCTCAACTTCTCCTTCTCCTTCTTCTAATTCTTCTGATTCACCCTCCAGACTTCATCTTCTCCTTCTCCTTCTTCTGCTTCTTCTGATTCACCCTCCAGACTTCACCTTCTCCTTCTCCTTCTTCTGCTTCTTCTGATTCACCCTCCAGACTTCACCTTCTCCTTCTCCTTCTTCTACTTCTTCTGATTCACCCTCCTGACTTCACCTTCTCCTTCTTCTGCTTCTTCTGCTTCACCCTCCAGACTTCACCTTCTCCTTCTCCTTCTTCTGCTTCTTCTGTTTCACCCTCCAGACTTCACCTTCTCCTTCTCCTTCTTCTGCTTCTTCTGCTTCACCCTCCTGACTTCACCTTCTCCTTCTCCTTCTTCTACTTCTTCTGATTCACCCTCCAGACTTCACCTTCTCCTTCTCCTTCTTCTGCTTCTTCTGCTTCACCCTCCTGACTTCACCTTCTCCTTCTCCTTCTTCTGCTTCTTCTGCTTCACCCTCCAGACTTCACCTTCACCTTCTCCTTCTTCTGCTTCTTCTGCTGCGCCCGCCAGACTTCACCTTCTCCTTCTCCTTCTTCTGCTTCTTCTGCTTCACCTTCCTGACTTCGCCTTCTCCTTCTCCTTCTTCTACTTTTTCTGCTTCACCCCCCTGACTTCACCTTCTCCTTCTCCTTCTTCTGCTTCTTCTGATTCACCCTCCTAACTTCACCTTCTCCTTCTCCTTCTTCTGCTTCTTCTGATTCACCCTCCTGACGTCACCTTCTCCTTCTCCTTCTTCTACTTCTTCTGATTCACCCTCCAGACTTCACCATCTCCTTCTCCTTCTTCTACTTCTTCTGATTCACCCTCCAGACTTCACCTTCTCCTTCTCCTTCTTCTACCTCTTCTGATTCACCCTCCAGACTTCACCTTCTCCTTCTCCTTCTTCTACTTCTTCTGATTCAACCTCCAGTCTTCACCTTCTACTTCTCCTTCTTCTGCTTCTTCTGCTTCACCCTCTAGACTTCACCTTCTCCTTCTCTTTCTTCTGCTTCTTCTGATTCACCCTCCAGACTTCACCTTCTCCTTCTCCTTCTTCTGATTCTTCTGATTCACACTCCAGACTTCACCTTCTCCTTCTCCTTCTTCTGCTTCTTCTGATTCACCCTCCTGACTTCACCTTCTCCTTCTCCTTCTTCTGCTTCTTCTGATTCACCCTCCAGACTTCACCTTCTCCTTCTCCTTATTCTGCTTCTTCTGATTCACCCTCCAGACTTCACCTTCTCCTTCTCCTTCTTCTGCTTCTTCTGATTCACTCTTCAGACTTCACCTTCTCCTTCCCCTTCTTCTGCTTCTTCTGATTCACCCTCCAGACTTCACCTTCTCCTTCTCCTTCTTCTACTTATTCTGATTCACCCTCCAGACTTCATCTTCTCCTTCTCCTTCTTCTGCTTCTTCTGATTCACCCTCCAGACTTCACCTTCTCCTTCTCCTTCTTCTGCTTCTTCTGATGCACCCTCCAGACTTCGCCTTCTCCTTCTCCTTCTTCTACTTCTTCTGATTCACCCTCCAGACTTCACCTTCTCCTTCTCCTTCTTCTACTTCTTCTGATTCAACCTCCAGTCTTCACCTTCTCCTTCTCCTTCTTCAACTTCTTCTGATTCACCCTCCAGACTTCGCCTTCTCCTTCTCCTTCTTCTACTTCTTCTGATTCACCCTCCAGACTTCACCTTCTCCTTCTCCTTCTTCTGCTTCTTCTGATTCACCCTCCAGACTTCGCCTTCTCCTTCTCCTTCTTCTACTTCTTCCGCTTCACCCTCCAGACTTCACCTTCTCCTTCTCCTTCTTCTACTTCTTCTGATTCACCCTCCAGACTTCACCTTCTCCTTCTCCTTCTTCTGCTTCTTCTGATTCACCCTCCAGACTTCACCTTCTCCTTCTCCTTATTCTGCTTCTTCTGATTCACCCTCCAGACTTCACCTTCTCCTTCTCCTTCTTCAAGTTCTTCTGATTCACCCTCCAGACTTCACCTTCTCCTTCTCCTTCTTCTGCTTCTTCTGATTCACCCTCCAGACTTCACCTCCTCCTTCTCCTTCTTCTGCTTCTTCTGCTTCACCCTCCAGACTTCACCTTCTCCTTCTCCTTCTTCTGCTTCTTCTGCTTCACCCTCCTTACTTCACCTTCTACTTCTCCTTCTTCTACTTCTTCTGATTCACCCTCCAGACTTCACCTCCTCCTTCTCCTTCTTCTGCTTCTTCTGATTCACCCTCCAGACTTCACCTCCTCCTTCTCCTTCTTCTGCTTCTTCTGATTCACCCTCCAGACTTCACCTTCTCCTTCTCCTTCTTCTGCTTCTTCTGATGCACCCTCCAGACTTCAACTTCTCCTTCTCCTTGTTCTACTTCTTCTGATTCACCCTCCAGACTTCACCTTCTCCTTCTCCTTCTTCTACTTCTTCTGATTCACCCTCCAGACTTCACCTTCTACTTCTCCTTCTTCTGCTTCTTCTGATTCACCCTCCAGACTTCACCTTCTCCTTCTCCTTCTTCTGCTTCTTCTGATACACCCTCCAGACTTCACCTTCTCCTTCTCCTTCTTCTGCTTCTTCTGGTTCACCCTTCAGACTTCACCTTCTCTTTCTCCTTCTTCTGCTTCTTCTGATTCACCCTCCAGACCTCAACTTCTCCTTCTCCTTCTTCTAATTCTTCTGATTCACCCTCCAGACTTCATCTTCTCCTTCTCCTTCTTCTGCTTCTTCTGATTCACCCTCCAGACTTCAGCTTCTCCTTCTCCTTCTTCTGCTTCTTCTGATTCACCCTCCAGACTTCGCCTTCTCCTTCTCCTTCTTCTACTTCTTCTGATTCACCCTCCAGACTTCACCTTCTCCTTCTCCTTCTTCTACTTCTTCTGATTCAACCTCCAGTCTTCACCTTCTCCTTCTCCTTCTTCAACTTCTTCTGATTCACCCTCCAGACTTCGCCTTCTCCTTCTCCTTCTTCTACTTCTTCTGATTCACCCTCCAGACTTCACCTTCTCCTTCTCCTTCTTCTGCTTCTTCTGATTCACCCTCCAGACTTCGCCTTCTCCTTCTCCTTCTTCTACTTCTTCCGCTTCACCCTCCAGACTTCACCTTCTCCTTCTCCTTCTTCTACTTCTTCTGATTCACCCTCCAGACTTCACCTTCTCCTTCTCCTTATTCTGCTTCTTCTGATTCACCCTCCAGACTTCACCTTCTCCTTCTCCTTATTCTGCTTCTTCTGATTCACCCTCCAGACTTCACCTTCTCCTTCTCCATCTTCAACTTCTTCTGATTCACCCTCCAGACTTCACCTTCTCCTTCTCCTTCTTCTGCTTCTTCTGATTCACCCTCCAGACTTCACCTCCTCCTTCTCCTTCTTCTGCTTCTTCTGCTTCACCCTCCAGACTTCACCTTCTCCTTCTCCTTCTTCTGCTTCTTCTGCTTCACCCTCCTTACTTCACCTTCTACTTCTCCTTCTTCTACTTATTCTGATTCACCCTCCAGACTTCACCTTCTCCTTCTCCTTATTCTGCTTCTTCTGATTCACTCTTCAGACTTCACCTTCTCCTTCCCCTTCTTCTGCTTCTTCTGATTCACCCTCCAGACTTCACCTTCTCCTTCTCCTTCTTCTACTTATTCTGATTCACCCTCCAGACTTCATCTTCTCCTTCTCCTTCTTCTGCTTCTTCTGATTCACCCTCCAGACTTCACCTTCTCCTTCTCCTTCTTCTGCTTCTTCTGATTCACCCTCCAGACTTCAACTTCTCCTTCTCCTTGTTCTACTTCTTCTGATTCACCCTCCAGACTTCACCTTCTCCTTCTCCTTCTTCTACTTCTTCTGATTCACCCTCCAGACTTCACCTTCTACTTCTCCTTCTTCTACTTCTTCTGATTCACCCTCCAGACTTCACCTTCTCCTTCTCCTTCTTCTGCTTCTTCTGCTTCACCCTCCAGACTTCACCTTCTCCTTCTCCTTCTTCTGCTTCTTCTGCTTCGCCCTCCAGACTTCACCTTCTCCTTCTCCTTCTTCTACTTCTTCTGCTTCACGCTCCAGACTTCACCTTCTCCTTCTCCTTCTTCTACTTATTCTGATTCACCCTCCAGACTTCACCTTCTCCTTCTCCTTATTCTGCTTCTTCTGATTCACCCTCCAGACTTCACCTTCTCCTTCTCCTTCTTCTGCTTCTTCTGATTCACTCTTCAGACTTCACCTTCTCCTTCCCCTTCTTCTGCTTCTTCTGATTCACCCTCCAGACTTCACCTTCTCCTTCTCCTTCTTCTACTTATTCTGATTCACCCTCCAGACTTCATCTTCTCCTTCTCCTTCTTCTGCTTCTTCTGATTCACCCTCCAGACTTCACCTTCTCCTTCTCCTTCTTCTGCTTCTTCTGATTCACCCTCCAGACTTCAACTTCTCCTTCTCCTTGTTCTACTTCTTCTGATTCACCCTCCAGACTTCACCTTCTCCTTCTCCTTCTTCTACTTCTTCTGATTCACCCTCCAGACTTCACCTTCTCCTTCTCCTTCTTCTACTTCTTCTGATTCAACCTCCAGTCTTCACCTTCTCCTTCTCCTTCTTCAACTTCTTCTGATTCACCCTCCAGACTTCGCCTTCTCCTTCTCCTTCTTCTACTTCTTCTGATTCACCCTCCAGACTTCACCTTCTCCTTCTCCTTCTTCTGCTTCTTCTGATTCACCCTCCAGACTTCGCCTTCTCCTTCTCCTTCTTCTACTTCTTCCGCTTCACCCTCCAGACTTCACCTTCTCCTTCTCCTTCTTCTACTTCTTCTGATTCACCCTCCAGACTTCACCTTCTCCTTCTCCTTCTTCTGCTTCTTCTGATTCACCCTCCAGACTTCACCTTCTCCTTCTCCTTATTCTGCTTCTTCTGATTCACCCTCCAGACTTCACCTTCTCCTTCTCCATCTTCAACTTCTTCTGATTCACCCTCCAGACTTCACCTTCTCCTTCTCCTTCTTCTGCTTCTTCTGATTCACCCTCCAGACTTCACCTCCTCCTTCTCCTTCTTCTGCTTCTTCTGCTTCACCCTCCAGACTTCACCTTCTCCTTCTCCTTCTTCTGCTTCTTCTGCTTCACCCTCCTTACTTCACCTTCTACTTCTCCTTCTTCTACTTATTCTGATTCACCCTCCAGACTTCACCTTCTCCTTCTCCTTATTCTGCTTCTTCTGATTCACTCTTCAGACTTCACCTTCTCCTTCCCCTTCTTCTGCTTCTTCTGATTCACCCTCCAGACTTCACCTTCTCCTTCTCCTTCTTCTACTTATTCTGATTCACCCTCCAGACTTCATCTTCTCCTTCTCCTTCTTCTGCTTCTTCTGATTCACCCTCCAGACTTCACCTTCTCCTTCTCCTTCTTCTGCTTCTTCTGATTCACCCTCCAGACTTCAACTTCTCCTTCTCCTTGTTCTACTTCTTCTGATTCACCCTCCAGACTTCACCTTCTCCTTCTCCTTCTTCTACTTCTTCTGATTCACCCTCCAGACTTCACCTTCTACTTCTCCTTCTTCTACTTCTTCTGATTCACCCTCCAGACTTCACCTTCTCCTTCTCCTTCTTCTGCTTCTTCTGCTTCACCCTCCAGACTTCACCTTCTCCTTCTCCTTCTTCTGCTTCTTCTGCTTCGCCCTCCAGACTTCACCTTCTCCTTCTCCTTCTTCTACTTCTTCTGCTTCACGCTCCAGACTTCACCTTCTCCTTCTCCTTCTTCTACTTATTCTGATTCACCCTCCAGACTTCACCTTCTCCTTCTCCTTATTCTGCTTCTTCTGATTCACCCTCCAGACTTCACCTTCTCCTTCTCCTTCTTCTGCTTCTTCTGATTCACTCTTCAGACTTCACCTTCTCCTTCCCCTTCTTCTGCTTCTTCTGATTCACCCTCCAGACTTCACCTTCTCCTTCTCCTTCTTCTACTTATTCTGATTCACCCTCCAGACTTCATCTTCTCCTTCTCCTTCTTCTGCTTCTTCTGATTCACCCTCCAGACTTCACCTTCTCCTTCTCCTTCTTCTGCTTCTTCTGATTCACCCTCCAGACTTCAACTTCTCCTTCTCCTTGTTCTACTTCTTCTGATTCACCCTCCAGACTTCACCTTCTCCTTCTCCTTCTTCTACTTCTTCTGATTCACCCTCCAGACTTCACCTTCTCCTTCTCCTTCTTCTGCTTCTTCTGATTCACCCTCCAGACTTCACCTTCTCCTTCTCCTTCTTCTGCTTCTTCTGATACACCCTCCAGACTTCACCTTCTCCTTCTCCTTCTTCTGCTTCTTCTGGTTCACCCTTCAGACTTCACCTTCTCCTTCTCCTTCTTCTGCTTCTTCTGATTCACCCTCCAGACCTCAACTTCTCCTTCTCCTTCTTCTAATTCTTCTGATTCACCCTCCAGACTTCATCTTCTCCTTCTCCTTCTTCTGCTTCTTCTGATTCACCCTCCAGACTTCACCTTCTCCTTCTCCTTCTTCTGCTTCTTCTGATTCACCCTCCAGACTTCGCCTTCTCCTTCTCCTTCTTCTACTTCTTCTGATTCACCCTCCAGACTTCACCTTCTCCTTCTCCTTCTTCTACTTCTTCTGATTCAACCTCCAGACTTCACCTTCTCCTTCTCCTTCTTCAACTTCTTCTGATTCACCCTCCAGACTTCGCCTTCTCCTTCTCCTTCTTCTACTTCTTCTGATTCACCCTCCAGACTTCATCTTCTCCTTCTTCTGCTTCTTCTGATTCACCCTCCAGACTTCGCCTTCTCCTTCTCCTTCTTCTATTTCTTCCGCTTCACCCTCCAGACTTCACCTTCTCCTTCTCCTTCTTCTACTTCTTCTGATTCACCCTCCAGACTTCACCTTCTCCTTCTCCTTCTTCTGTTTCTTCTGATTCACCCTCCAGACTTCACCTTCTCCTTCTCCTTATTCTGCTTCTTCTGATTCACCCTCCAGACTTCACCTTCTCCTTCTCCTTCTTCAACTTCTTCTGATTCACCCTCCAGACTTCACCTTCTCCTTCTCCTTCTTCTGCTTCTTCTGATTCACCCTCCAGACTTCACCTCCTCCTTATCCTTCTTCTGCTTCTTCTGCTTCTCCCTCCAGACTTCACCTTCTCCTTCTCCTTCTTCTGCTTCTTCTGCTTCACACTCCTTACTTCACCTTCTCCTTCTCCTTCTTCTACTTCTTCTGATTCACCCTCCAGAATTCACCTTCTTCTTCTCCTTCTTCTGCTTCTTCTGCTTCTCCCTCCAGACTTCACCTTCTCCTTCTCCTTCTTCTGCTTCTTCTGATTCACCCTCCAGACTTCACCTTCTCCTTCTCCTTATTCTGCTTCTTCTGATTCACCCTCCAGACTTCACCTTCTCCTTCTCCTTCTTCAACTTCTTCTGATTCACCCTCCAGACTTCACCTTCTCCTTCTCCTTCTTCTGCTTCTTCTGCTTCGCCCTCCAGACTTCACCTTCTCCTTCTCCTTCTTCTACTTCTTCTGCTTCACGCTCCAGACTTCACCTTCTCCTTCTCCTTCTTCTACTTCTTCTGATTCACCCTCCAGACTTCACCTTCTCCTTCTCCTTCTTCTGCTTCTTCTGATTCAGCCTCCAGACTTCACCTTCTCCTTCTCCTTATTCTGCTTCTTCTGATTCACCCTCCGGACTTCATCTTCTCCTTCTCCTTATTCTGCTTCTTCTGATTCACCCTCCTGACTTCACCTTCTCCTTCTCCTTCTTCTGCTTCTTCTGATTCACTCTTCAGACTTCACCTTCTCCTTCCCCTTCTTCTGCTTCTTCTGATTCACCCTCCAGACTTCACCTTCTCCTTCTCCTTCTTCTACTTATTCTGATTCACCCTCCAGACTTCATCTTCTCCTTCTCCTTCTTCTGCTTCTTCTGATTCACCCTCCAGACTTCACCTTCTCCTTCTCCTTCTTCTGCTTCTTCTGATTCACCCTCCAGACTTCAACTTCTCCTTCTCCTTGTTCTACTTCTTCTGATTCACTCTTCAGACTTCACCTTCTCCTTCTCCTTCTTCTGCTTCTTCTGATTCACCCTCCAGACTTCACCTTCTCCTTCTCCTTCTTCTACTTATTCTGATTCACCCTCCAGACTTCATCTTCTCCTTCTCCTTCTTCTGCTTCTTCTGATTCACCCTCCAGACTTCACCTTCTCCTTCTCCTTCTTCTGCTTCTTCTGGTTCACCCTTCAGACTTCACCTTCTCCTTCTCCTTCTTCTGCTTCTTCTGATTCACCCTCCAGACCTCAACTTCTCCTTCTCCTTCTTCTAATTCTTCTGATTCACCCTCCAGACTTCATCTTCTCCTTCTCCTTCTTCTGCTTCTTCTGATTCACCCTCCAGACTTCACCTTCTCCTTCTCCTTCTTCTGCTTCTTCTGATTCACCCTCCAGACTTCGCCTTCTCCTTCTCCTTCTTCTACTTCTTCTGATTCACCCTCCAGACTTCACCTTCTCCTTCTCCTTCTTCTACTTCTTCTGATTCAACCTCCAGTCTTCACCTTCTCCTTCTCCTTTTTCAACTTCTTCTGATTCACCCTCCAGACTTCGCCTTCTCCTTCTCCTTCTTCTACTTCTTATGATTCACCCTCCAGACTTCACCTTCTCCTTCTCCTTCTTCTGCTTCTTCTGATTCACCCTCCAGACTTCGCCTTCTCCTTCTCCTTGTTCTGCTTCTTCTGATTCACTCTTCAGACTTCACCTTCTCCTTCCCCTTCTTCTGCTTCTTCTGATTCACCCTCCAGACTTCACCTTCTCCTTCTCCTTCTTCTACTTATTCTGATTCACCCTCCAGACTTCATCTTCTCCTTCTCCTTCTTCTGCTTCTTCTGATTCACCCTCCAGACTTCACCTTCTCCTTCTCCTTCTTCTGCTTCTTCTGATTCACCCTCCAGACTTCAACTTCTCCTTCTCCTTGTTCTACTTCTTCTGATTCACCCTCCAGACTTCACCTTCTCCTTCTCCTTCTTCTACTTCTTCTGATTCACCCTCCAGACTTCACCTTCTACTTCTCCTTCTTCTACTTCTTCTGATTCACCCTCCAGACTTCACCTTCTCCTTCTCCTTCTTCTGCTTCTTCTGCTTCACCCTCCAGACTTCACCTTCTCCTTCTCCTTCTTCTGCTTCTTCTGCTTCGCCCTCCAGACTTCACCTTCTCCTTCTCCTTCTTCTACTTCTTCTGCTTCACGCTCCAGACTTCACCTTCTCCTTCTCCTTCTTCTACTTATTCTGATTCACCCTCCAGACTTCACCTTCTCCTTCTCCTTATTCTGCTTCTTCTGATTCACCCTCCAGACTTCACCTTCTCCTTCTCCTTCTTCTGCTTCTTCTGATTCACTCTTCAGACTTCACCTTCTCCTTCCCCTTCTTCTGCTTCTTCTGATTCACCCTCCAGACTTCACCTTCTCCTTCTCCTTCTTCTACTTATTCTGATTCACCCTCCAGACTTCATCTTCTCCTTCTCCTTCTTCTGCTTCTTCTGATTCACCCTCCAGACTTCACCTTCTCCTTCTCCTTCTTCTGCTTCTTCTGATTCACCCTCCAGACTTCAACTTCTCCTTCTCCTTGTTCTACTTCTTCTGATTCACCCTCCAGACTTCACCTTCTCCTTCTCCTTCTTCTACTTCTTCTGATTCACCCTCCAGACTTCACCTTCTCCTTCTCCTTCTTCTGCTTCTTCTGATTCACCCTCCAGACTTCACCTTCTCCTTCTCCTTCTTCTGCTTCTTCTGATACACCCTCCAGACTTCACCTTCTCCTTCTCCTTCTTCTGCTTCTTCTGGTTCACCCTTCAGACTTCACCTTCTCCTTCTCCTTCTTCTGCTTCTTCTGATTCACCCTCCAGACCTCAACTTCTCCTTCTCCTTCTTCTAATTCTTCTGATTCACCCTCCAGACTTCATCTTCTCCTTCTCCTTCTTCTGCTTCTTCTGATTCACCCTCCAGACTTCACCTTCTCCTTCTCCTTCTTCTGCTTCTTCTGATTCACCCTCCAGACTTCGCCTTCTCCTTCTCCTTCTTCTACTTCTTCTGATTCACCCTCCAGACTTCACCTTCTCCTTCTCCTTCTTCTACTTCTTCTGATTCAACCTCCAGACTTCACCTTCTCCTTCTCCTTCTTCAACTTCTTCTGATTCACCCTCCAGACTTCACCTTCTCCTTCTCCTTATTCTGCTTCTTCTGATTCACCCTCCAGACTTCACCTTCTCCTTCTCCTTCTTCAACTTCTTCTGATTCACCCTCCAGACTTCACCTTCTCCTTCTCCTTCTTCTGCTTCTTCTGCTTCGCCCTCCAGACTTCACCTTCTCCTTCTCCTTCTTCTACTTCTTCTGCTTCACGCTCCAGACTTCACCTTCTCCTTCTCCTTCTTCTACTTCTTCTGATTCACCCTCCAGACTTCACCTTCTCCTTCTCCTTCTTCTGCTTCTTCTGATTCAGCCTCCAGACTTCACCTTCTCCTTCTCCTTATTCTGCTTCTTCTGATTCACCCTCCGGACTTCACCTTCTCCTTCTCCTTATTCTGCTTCTTCTGATTCACCCTCCTGACTTCACCTTCTCCTTCTCCTTCTTCTGCTTCTTCTGATTCACTCTTCAGACTTCACCTTCTCCTTCCCCTTCTTCTGCTTCTTCTGATTCACCCTCCAGACTTCACCTTCTCCTTCTCCTTCTTCTACTTATTCTGATTCACCCTCCAGACTTCATCTTCTCCTTCTCCTTCTTCTGCTTCTTCTGATTCACCCTCCAGACTTCACCTTCTCCTTCTCCTTCTTCTGCTTCTTCTGATTCACCCTCCAGACTTCAACTTCTCCTTCTCCTTGTTCTACTTCTTCTGATTCACTCTTCAGACTTCACCTTCTCCTTCTCCTTCTTCTGCTTATTCTGATTCACCCTCCAGACTTCACCTTCTCCTTCTCCTTCTTCTACTTATTCTGATTCACCCTCCAGACTTCATCTTCTCCTTCTCCTTCTTCTGCTTCTTCTGATTCACCCTCCAGACTTCACCTTCTCCTTCTCCTTCTTCTGCTTCTTCTGGTTCACCCTTCAGACTTCACCTTCTCCTTCTCCTTCTTCTGCTTCTTCTGATTCACCCTCCAGACCTCAACTTCTCCTTCTCCTTCTTCTAATTCTTCTGATTCACCCTCCAGACTTCATCTTCTCCTTCTCCTTCTTCTGCTTCTTCTGATTCACCCTCCAGACTTCACCTTCTCCTTCTCCTTCTTCTGCTTCTTCTGATTCACCCTCCAGACTTCGCCTTCTCCTTCTCCTTCTTCTACTTCTTCTGATTCACCCTCCAGACTTCACCTTCTCCTTCTCCTTCTTCTACTTCTTCTGATTCAACCTCCAGTCTTCACCTTCTCCTTCTCCTTTTTCAACTTCTTCTGATTCACCCTCCAGACTTCGCCTTCTCCTTCTCCTTCTTCTACTTCTTATGATTCACCCTCCAGACTTCACCTTCTCCTTCTCCTTCTTCTGCTTCTTCTGATTCACCCTCCAGACTTCGCCTTCTCCTTCTCCTTGTTCTGCTTCTTCTGATTCACTCTTCAGACTTCACCTTCTCCTTCCCCTTCTTCTGCTTCTTCTGATTCACCCTCCAGACTTCACCTTCTCCTTCTCCTTCTTCTACTTATTCTGATTCACCCTCCAGACTTCATCTTCTCCTTCTCCTTCTTCTGCTTCTTCTGATTCACCCTCCAGACTTCACCTTCTCCTTCTCCTTCTTCTGCTTCTTCTGATTCACCCTCCAGACTTCAACTTCTCCTTCTCCTTGTTCTACTTCTTCTGATTCACCCTCCAGACTTCACCTTCTCCTTCTCCTTCTTCTACTTCTTCTGATTCACCCTCCAGACTTCACCTTCTACTTCTCCTTCTTCTACTTCTTCTGATTCACCCTCCAGACTTCACCTTCTCCTTCTCCTTCTTCTGCTTCTTCTGCTTCACCCTCCAGACTTCACCTTCTCCTTCTCCTTCTTCTGCTTCTTCTGCTTCGCCCTCCAGACTTCACCTTCTCCTTCTCCTTCTTCTACTTCTTCTGCTTCACGCTCCAGACTTCACCTTCTCCTTCTCCTTCTTCTACTTATTCTGATTCACCCTCCAGACTTCACCTTCTCCTTCTCCTTATTCTGCTTCTTCTGATTCACCCTCCAGACTTCACCTTCTCCTTCTCCTTCTTCTGCTTCTTCTGATTCACTCTTCAGACTTCACCTTCTCCTTCCCCTTCTTCTGCTTCTTCTGATTCACCCTCCAGACTTCACCTTCTCCTTCTCCTTCTTCTACTTATTCTGATTCACCCTCCAGACTTCATCTTCTCCTTCTCCTTCTTCTGCTTCTTCTGATTCACCCTCCAGACTTCACCTTCTCCTTCTCCTTCTTCTGCTTCTTCTGATTCACCCTCCAGACTTCAACTTCTCCTTCTCCTTGTTCTACTTCTTCTGATTCACCCTCCAGACTTCACCTTCTCCTTCTCCTTCTTCTACTTCTTCTGATTCACCCTCCAGACTTCACCTTCTCCTTCTCCTTCTTCTGCTTCTTCTGATTCACCCTCCAGACTTCACCTTCTCCTTCTCCTTCTTCTGCTTCTTCTGATACACCCTCCAGACTTCACCTTCTCCTTCTCCTTCTTCTGCTTCTTCTGGTTCACCCTTCAGACTTCACCTTCTCCTTCTCCTTCTTCTGCTTCTTCTGATTCACCCTCCAGACCTCAACTTCTCCTTCTCCTTCTTCTAATTCTTCTGATTCACCCTCCAGACTTCATCTTCTCCTTCTCCTTCTTCTGCTTCTTCTGATTCACCCTCCAGACTTCACCTTCTCCTTCTCCTTCTTCTGCTTCTTCTGATTCACCCTCCAGACTTCGCCTTCTCCTTCTCCTTCTTCTACTTCTTCTGATTCACCCTCCAGACTTCACCTTCTCCTTCTCCTTCTTCTACTTCTTCTGATTCAACCTCCAGACTTCACCTTCTCCTTCTCCTTCTTCAACTTCTTCTGATTCACCCTCCAGACTTCGCCTTCTCCTTCTCCTTCTTCTACTTCTTCTGATTCACCCTCCAGACTTCATCTTCTCCTTCTTCTGCTTCTTCTGATTCACCCTCCAGACTTCGCCTTCTCCTTCTCCTTCTTCTATTTCTTCCGCTTCACCCTCCAGACTTCACCTTCTCCTTCTCCTTCTTCTACTTCTTCTGATTCACCCTCCAGACTTCACCTTCTCCTTCTCCTTCTTCTGTTTCTTCTGATTCACCCTCCAGACTTCACCTTCTCCTTCTCCTTATTCTGCTTCTTCTGATTCACACTCCAGACTTCACCTTCTCCTTCTCCTTCTTCAACTTCTTCTGATTCACCCTCCAGACTTCACCTTCTCCTTCTCCTTCTTCTGCTTCTTCTGATTCACCCTCCAGACTTCACCTCCTCCTTATCCTTCTTCTGCTTCTTCTGCTTCTCCCTCCAGACTTCACCTTCTCCTTCTCCTTCTTCTGCTTCTTCTGCTTCACACTCCTTACTTCACCGTCTCCTTCTCCTTCTTCTACTTCTTCTGATTCACCCTCCAGAATTCACCTTCTTCTTCTCCTTCTTCTGCTTCTTCTGCTTCTCCCTCCAGACTTCACCTTCTCCTTCTCCTTCTTCTGCTTCTTCTGATTCACCCTCCAGACTTCACCTTCTCCTTCTCCTTATTCTGCTTCTTCTGATTCACCCTCCAGACTTCACCTTCTCCTTCTCCTTCTTCAACTTCTTCTGATTCACCCTCCAGACTTCACCTTCTCCTTCTCCTTCTTCTGCTTCTTCTGCTTCGCCCTCCAGACTTCACCTTCTCCTTCTCCTTCTTCTACTTCTTCTGCTTCACGCTCCAGACTTCACCTTCTCCTTCTCCTTCTTCTACTTCTTCTGATTCACCCTCCAGACTTCACCTTCTCCTTCTCCTTCTTCTGCTTCTTCTGATTCAGCCTCCAGACTTCACCTTCTCCTTCTCCTTATTCTGCTTCTTCTGATTCACCCTCCGGACTTCACCTTCTCCTTCTCCTTCTTCTGCTTCTTCTGATTCACCCTCCTGACTTCACCTTCTCCTTCTCCTTCTTCTGCTTCTTCTGATTCACTCTTCAGACTTCACCTTCTCCTTCCCCTTCTTCTGCTTCTTCTGATTCACCCTCCAGACTTCACCTTCTCCTTCTCCTTCTTCTACTTATTCTGATTCACCCTCCAGACTTCATCTTCTCCTTCTCCTTCTTCTGCTTCTTCTGATTCACCCTCCAGACTTCACCTTCTCCTTCTCCTTCTTCTGCTTCTTCTGATTCACCCTCCAGACTTCAACTTCTCCTTCTCCTTGTTCTACTTCTTCTGATTCACTCTTCAGACTTCACCTTCTCCTTCTCCTTCTTCTGCTTCTTCTGATTCACCCTCCAGACTTCACCTTCTCCTTCTCCTTCTTCTACTTATTCTGATTCACCCTCCAGACTTCATCTTCTCCTTCTCCTTCTTCTGCTTCTTCTGATTCACCCTCCAGACTTCACCTTCTCCTTCTCCTTCTTCTGCTTCTTCTGGTTCACCCTTCAGACTTCACCTTCTCCTTCTCCTTCTTCTGCTTCTTCTGATTCACCCTCCAGACCTCAACTTCTCCTTCTCCTTCTTCTAATTCTTCTGATTCACCCTCCAGACTTCATCTTCTCCTTCTCCTTCTTCTGCTTCTTCTGCTTCACCCTCCAGATTTCACCTTCTCCTTCTCCTTCTTCTGCCTCTTCTGCTTCACCCTCCTGACTTCACCTTCTCCTTCTCCTTCTTCTACTTCTTCTGATTCACCCTCCAGACTTCACCTTCTCCTTCTCCTTCTTCTGCTTCTTCTGCTTCACCCTTAGGACTTCACCTTCCCCTTCTCCTCCTTCTGCTTCTTCTGCTGCGCCCTCCAGGCTTCACCGTCTCCATCTCCTTCTTCTGCTTCTTCTGCTTCACCCTCCTGACTTCACCTTCTCCTTCTCCTTCTTCTGCTTCTTCTGCTTCACCCTCCTGACTTCACCTTCTCCTTCTCCTTCTTCTACTTCTTCTGCTTCACCCCCCTGACTTCACCTTCTCCTTCTCCTTCTTCTGCTTCTTCTGATTCACCCTCCTAACTTCACCTTCTCCTTCTCCTTCTTCTGCTTCTTCTGATTCACCCTCCTGACTTCACCTTCTCCTTCTCCTTCTTCTGCTTCTTCTGATTCACCCTCCAGACTTCCCCTTCTCCTTCTTCTTCTTCTACTTCTTCTGATTCAACCTCCAGACTTCACCTTCTCCTTCTCCTTCTTCTACTTCTTCTGATTCACCCTCCAGACTTCACCTTCTCCTTCTCCTTCTTCTACTTCTTCTGATTCACCCTCCTGACTTCACCTTCTCCTTCTCCTTCTTCTGCTTCTTCTGCTTCACCCTCCAGACTTCACCTTCTCCTTCTCCTTCTTCTGCTTCTTCTGTTTCACCCTCCAGACTTCACCTTCTCCTTCTCCTTCTTCTGCTTCTTCTGCTTCACCCTCCTGACTTCACCTTCTCCTTCTCCTTCTTCTACTTCTTCTGATTCACCCTCCAGACTTCACCTTCTCCTTCTCCTTCTTCTGCTTCTTCTGCTTCACCATCCAGACTTCACCTTCTCCTTCTCCTTCTTCTACTTCTTCTGCTTCGCCCTCCAGACTTCACCTTCTCCTTCTCCTTCTTCTGCTTCTTCTGCTTCACCCTCCAGACTTCACCTTCTCCTTCTCCTTCTTCTGCTTCTTCTGCTTCACCCTCCTGACTTCACCTTCTCCTTCTCCTTCTTCTACTTCTTCTGATTCACCCTCCAGACTTCACCTTCTCCTTCTCCTTCTTCTGCTTCTTCTGCTTCACCCTCCAGACTTCACCTTCACCTTCTCCTTCTTCTGCTTCTTCTGCTGCGCCCGCCAGACTTCACCTTCTCCTTCTCCTTCTTCTGCTTCTTCTGCTTCACCTTCCTGACTTCGCCTTCTCCTTCTCCTTCTTCTACTTTTTCTGCTTCACCCCCCTGACTTCACCTTCTCCTTCTCCTTCTTCTGCTTCTTCTGATTCACCCTCCTAACTTCACCTTCTCCTTCTCCTTCTTCTGCTTCTTCTGATTCACCCTCCTGACTTCACCTTCTCCTTCTCCTTCTTCTACTTCTTCTGATTCACCCTCCAGACTTCACCATCTCCTTCTCCTTCTTCTACTTCTTCTGATTCACCCTCCAGACTTCACCTTCTCCTTCTCCTTCTTCTACCTCTTCTGATTCACCCTCCAGACTTCACCTTCTCCTTCTCCTTCTTCTACTTCTTCTGATTCACCCTCCAGTCTTCACCTTCTACTTCTCCTTCTTCTGCTTCTTCTGCTTCACCCTCTAGACTTCACCTTCTCCTTCTCTTTCTTCTGCTTCTTCTGATTCACCCTCCAGACTTCACCTTCTCCTTCTCCTTCTTCTGATTCTTCTGATTCACACTCCAGACTTCACCTTCTCCTTCTCCTTCTTCTGCTTCTTCTGATTCACCCTCCTGACTTCACCTTCTCCTTCTCCTTCTTCTGCTTCTTCTGATTCACCCTCCAGACTTCACCTTCTCCTTCTCCTTATTCTGCTTCTTCTGATTCACCCTCCAGACTTCACCTTCTCCTTCTCCTTCTTCTGCTTCTTCTGATTCACTCTTCAGACTTCACCTTCTCCTTCCCCTTCTTCTGCTTCTTCTGATTCACCCTCCAGACTTCACCTTCTCCTTCTCCTTCTTCTACTTATTCTGATTCACCCTCCAGACTTCATCTTCTCCATTTCCTTCTTCTGCTTCTTCTGATTCACCCTCCAGACTTCACCTTCTCCTTCTCCTTCTTCTGCTTCTTCTGATGCACCCTCCAGACTTCAACTTCTCCTTCTCCTTGTTCTACTTCTTCTGATTCACCCTCCAGACCTCACCTTCTCCTTCTCCTTCTTCTACTTCTTCTGATTCACCCTCCAGACTTCACCTTCTCCTTCTCCTTCTTCTGCTTCTTCTGATTCACCCTCCAGACTTCACCTTCTCCTTCTCCTTCTTCTGCTTCTTCTGATACACCCTCCAGACTTCACCTTCTCCTTCTCCTTCTTCTGCTTCTTTTGGTTCACCCTTCAGACTTCACCTTCTCCTTCTCCTTCTTCTGCTTCTTCTGATTCACCCTCCAGACCTCAACTTCTCCTTCTCCTTCTTCTAATTCTTCTGATTCACCCTCCAGACTTCATCTTCTCCTTCTCCTTCTTCTGCTTCTTCTGATTCACCCTCCAGACTTCGCCTTCTCCTTCTCCTTCTTCTACTTCTTCTGATTCACCCTCCAGACTTCACCTTCTCCTTCTCCTTCTTCTGCTTCTTCTGATTCACCCTCCAGACTTCGCCTTCTCCTTCTCCTTCTTCTCCTTCTTCCGCTTCACCCTCCAGACTTCACCTTCTCCTTCTCCTTCTTCTACTTCTTCTGATTCACCCTCCAGACTTCAACTTCTCCTTCTCCTTCTTCTGCTTCTTCTGATTCACCCTCCAGACTTCACCTTCTCCTTCTCCTTATTCTGCTTCTTCTGATTCACCCTCCAGACTTCACCTTCTCCTTCTCCTTCTTCAACTTCTTCTGATTCACCCTCCAGACTTCACCTTCTCCTTCTCCTTCTTCTGCTTCTTCTGATTCACCCTCCAGACTTCACCTCCTCCTTCTCCTTCTTCTGCTTCTTCTGCTTCACCCTCCAGACTTCACCTTCTCCTTCTCCTTCTGGGACCGCATGACGGCCCTTGAGCTGCAGATGGACTCACTTTGGAGCATCCACGATTCTGAGAGGGGTGTGGATAGCACATTTAGTGAGTTGGTCACACCGCAGGTTAAGGCCAGCGTAGACAGTACATGGGTGACCAAAAGGCAGAGCAAGGGCAGGAAGGTAGTGCAGAAATCCCCTGGGGTTGTCTCCCTTAGCAACAGGTTCACCGCCTTAGGTACTGTTGTCGGGGGGGGTGACACATCGGGGGAAGGCACCAGCAGCCAGGCTCATGGCACCATGACTGGCTCTGTTGCAAAGAAGGGAGGGAAAAAGAGTGGCAGGGCTATAGTAATAGGGGATTCGATTGTAAGGGGAATAGATAGGGGTTTCTGTGGTCGCGACCGAGACTCCAGGATGGTATGTTGCCTCCCTGGTGCAAGGGTCAAGGATGTCTCGGCGCGGGTGCAGAACATTCTGGAGGGGGAGGGGGAACAGCCAGTTGTCGTGATACATGTTGGTACCAACGACGTAGCTAAAAAAAGGGAAGAGGTCCTACAAGTAGAATTTCGGGAGTTAGGAGCCAAGCTAAAAAGTAGGACCTCGAAGGTAGTAATCTCTGGATTACTACCAGTGCCACGTGCTAGTAAGAGTACAGAGAACAGGATAGTTAGGCTAAATACGTGGCTTGAGCAGTGGTGTAAGAGGGAGGGTTTTAAATTTTTGAGGCATTGGAACCAGTTTTGTGGTAGGTGTGACCTATACAAAAGGGACGGTCTACACCTGTGCAGAGATGGAACTGATGTTCTCGGGGTAATTTTTGATAAAGCAGTTCGGGAGCATTTAAACTAGTATGGCAGGGGGCTAGAAACCTATGTAGTGAAATAGAGGAAAGTGAAAGGCAGACAGAAATAAATGATAAAAGGGTGAGGAACAAAAAACAAAGGGCCAAACTAATTCATAAAAAATGTGAGCATAAAAAAAGCCTGAGGGTTTTATACCTTAATGCGAGAAGCATCAGGAACAAGGTAGATGAATTAGCTGTGGAAATAGAGGTTAATAATTATGACCTAATTGGGATTACGGAAACATGGTTGCAGGGTGAGCAGGGCTGGGAGCTTAACATACAGGGGTATTCAGTATTTAGGAAGGATCGACAAAAAAGAAAGGGAGGAGGGGTAGCATTGCTAGTAAAAGAGGGGATAAATGCAATTGAAAGGAAGGATATTAACTCAGTTAATACAGAATCTATATGGGTGGAGCTAAGAAATAGCGAGGGGCGAAAAACATTAATAGGAGTGGTATATAGGCCTCCAAATAGTAAAATAGAGGTTAGGGAGGGCATCACGAGGGAAATTAGAGAAGCGTGCAATAAGAGCACAGCTGTCATCATAGGTGACTTTAACTTACATATAGATTGGACTAGCCTAATCAGTAAAAATAATGAGGAGGAGGAATTCCTTGAGTGTTTGAGGGATGGTTATCTGGATCAATATGTCGAGGAACCAACTCGGGAACAGGCTATATTGGACTGGGTACTGTGCAATGAGAAGGGACTAATCAGTAATCTTGTTGTACGGGGACCCTTGGGTCAGAGCGATCATAACATGATCGATTTCTCACTCGAAATGGAGAGCGAAGAAATTGACTCAGAGACTAAGGTCCTGAATTTAAACAAGGGGAATTATGATGCCATGAGACGGGAACTGAGTAGGTCTGATTGGACAACGTTCCTGGGAGGACTGGAGGTAGATAAACAATGGCAAACATTTAAAGATAGAATGACAAAATTGCAAAAATTGTTTATACCAATCTGGCATAAAAGGAAATCTAAAAAGGTGACTCAACCGTGGATAACAGGGGAAATTAGAGACAGCATAAAATCCAAAGATAGGGCGTATAAAATAGCCAAAAAAAGCGCCAGAGCGGAAGATTGGGAACAGTTTAAGATAGAGCAAAGGAGGGCAAAGGGCATAATCAAGAGGGGCAAAATAGCTTACGAAAACAAGCTGGCGGAAAATATAAAAACTAACTCCAAAAGCTTTTATAAGTATATCAAAAGGAAAAGACTGGTGAAAACCAAAGTTGGTCCATTGCAGTCAGATACGGGGGAATATATAATGGGAAATAAGGAAATGGCAGATCAACTAAATGCATACTTTGGGTCAGTCTTTACGAAGGAAGACACAAAAAACCTCCCTGGGATATCGGGAAAAATAGGGACATTGGCAAAGGAGGAACTGACGCAAATCAATATTTCTAAGGATATGGTGTTAAGGAAGCTAAAGGGATTGAAGGTGGACAAATCCCCAGGGCCTGATAACATGCATCCTAGGGTACTGAAGGAGGTGGCCCTAGAGATAGCGGATGCACTAAGGATGATTTTTCAGAATTCATTAGACTCGGGAACAGTGCCGATGGATTGGAGGGTAGCTAACGTTACCCCACTATTCAAAAAGGGGGGTAGGGAAAAAGCAGGTAATTACAGACCTGTAAGCCTTACATCAGTTGTGGGCAAAATGCTGGAGTCCATCATTAAGGATGAAATAGCGGAGCACTTAGCAAATGGGGACAGGATAGGACAGAGTCAACATGGATTTACAAAGGGTAAATCGTGCTTGACTAATCTATTGGAATTTTTTGAGGGAGTAACTGGTAGAATAGATGGGGGAGAGCCAGTAGATGTGGTGTACCTGGACTTCCAAAAGGCCTTCGATAAGGTCCCACATAAAAGATTAGCATGGAAAATTGAGGCTCATGGGATAAAGGGGAAAGTTTTGGCGTGGATAGGGAACTGGCTGTCAGATAGAAAACAGAGAGTTGGAATAAACGGCTCATTTTCTGAATGGCAGGCAGTAACAAGTGGGGTACCACAGGGATCTGTCCTGGGCCCCCAGCTGTTCACAATTTACATTAATGACCTGGATCAGGGAGTCGGATGCAGCATTTCCAAATTTGCAGACGACACTAAACTAGGAGGGGGGGTGGGCTCAGAGGAAGAGACCAGGAAGCTCCAGAGCGATTTGGACAGACTGGGCGATTGGGCGGATAAATGGCAGATGCACTATAATGTGGACAAGTGCGAAGTTATCCACCTTGGGTGCAGGAACGGGAGGGCAAATTATTATTTAAATGGCAATAGATTGGGAGAGGGGGAAGTACAGAGAGACCTGGGTGTTCTTGTACACCAGTCACTGAAGGCGAGCATGCAGGTGCAACAGGCGGTCAAGAAGGCAAACGGTATGCTGGCCTTCATAGCAAAAGGGTTAGAATACAGGAACAGGGATACCTTGCTGCAGCTGTACAGGGCACTGGTGAGACCACACCTCGAGTACTGTGTACAGTTTTGGTCGCCTCATCTGAGGAAGGATGTTCTTGCCATGGAGGGGGTGCAGCGGCGATTCACCAGGCTGATACCAGGAATGGCGGGAATGACCTATGAGGAGAGACTATGTAGTTTAGGGATGTACACACTGGAGTTTAGAAGATTGAGAGGGGACCTCATAGAAGTGTATAAAATTCTGACAGGTCTAGACAGACTGGATGCAGAAGGAATGTTTCCCTTGGCGGGTGAGAACAGAACTAGAGGACATAATTTAAGGATAAGGGCTAAAGCATTTAGGACAGAGATGAGGGGGAATTTCTTCACTCAGAGAGTGGTGAACCTGTGGAACTCATTGCCACAGAGGGCAGTGTACGCCAGCTCATTAAATATATTTAAGAGGGAATTAGATATATTTCTACGGGCAAAAGGGGTTAAGGGTTACGGAGAGAAGGCGGGGACGGGATACTGAATTAAAGGATCAGCCATGATCTCATCGAATGGCGGAGCAGGCACGAAGGGCCGAATGGCCTACTCCTGCTCCTATCTTCTATGTATGTATCTATGTATGTATCTACCCTCCAGACCTCAACTTCTCCTTCTCCTTCTTCTAATTCTTCTGATTCACCCTCCAGACTTCATCTTCTCCTTCTCCTTCTTCTGCTTCTTCTGATTCACCCTCCAGACTTCACCTTCTCCTTCTCCTTCTTCTGCTTCTTCTGATTCACCCTCCAGACTTCGCCTTCTCCTTCTCCTTCTTCTACTTCTTCTGATTCACCCTCCAGACTTCACCTTCTCCTTCTCCTTCTTCTACTTCTTCTGATTCAACCTCCAGTCTTCACCTTCTCCTTCTCCTTCTTCAACTTCTTCTGATTCACCCTCCAGACTTCGCCTTCTCCTTCTCCTTCTTCTACTTCTTCTGATTCACCCTCCAGACTTCACCTTCTCCTTCTCCTTCTTCTGCTTCTTCTGATTCACCCTCCAGACTTCGCCTTCTCCTTCTCCTTCTTCTACTTCTTCCGCTTCACCCTCCAGACTTCACCTTCTCCTTCTCCTTCTTCTACTTCTTCTGATTCACCCTCCAGACTTCACCTTCTCCTTCTCCTTCTTCTGCTTCTTCTGATTCACCCTCCAGACTTCACCTTCTCCTTCTCCTTATTCTGCTTCTTCTGATTCACCCTCCAGACTTCACCTTCTCCTTCTCCTTCTTCAACTTCTTCTGATTCACCCTCCAGACTTCACCTTCTCCTTCTCCTTCTTCTGCTTCTTCTGATTCACCCTCCAGACTTCACCTCCTCCTTCTCCTTCTTCTGCTTCTTCTGCTTCACCCTCCAGACTTCACCTTCTCCTTCTCCTTCTTCTGCTTCTTCTGCTTCACCCTCCTTACTTCACCTTCTACTTCTCCTTCTTCTACTTCTTCTGATTCACCCTCCAGACTTCACCTTCTCCTTCTCCTTCTTCTGCTTCTTCTGCTTCACCCTCCAGACTTCACCTTCTCCTTCTCCTTCTTCTGCTTCTTCTGCTTCGCCCTCCAGACTTCACCTTCTCCTTCTCCTTCTTCTACTTCTTCTGCTTCACGCTCCAGACTTCACCTTCTCCTTCTCCTTCTTCTACTTCTTCTGATTCACCCTCCAGACTTCACCTTCTCCTTCTCCTTCTTCTGCTTCTTCTGATTCACCCTCCAGACTTCACCTTCTCCTTCTCCTTATTCTGCTTCTTCTGATTCACCCTCCAGACTTCACCTTCTCCTTCTCCTTCTTCTACTTCTTCTGATTCATCCTCCAGACTACACCTTCTCCTTCTCCTTCTTCTACTTCTTCTGATTCACCCTCCAGACTTCACCTTCTCCTTCTCCTTCTTCTGCTCCTTTTGATTCACCCTCCAGACTTGACCTTCTCCTTCTCCTTCTTCTACTTCTTCTGATTCACCCTCCAGACTTCACCTCCTCCTTCTCCTTCTTCTACTTCTTCTGATTCACAATCCAGACTTCACCTTCTCCTTCTCCTTCTTCTACTTCTTCTGCTTCTCCCTCCAGACTTCACCTTCTCCTTCTCCTTCTTCTGCTTCTTCTGATTCACCCTCCAGACTTCACCTTCTCCTTCTCCTTCTTCCACTTCTTCTGATTCACCCTCCAGACTTCACCTCCTCCTTCTCCTTCTTCTGCTTCTTCTGATTCACCCTCCAGACTTCACCTCCTCCTTCTCCTTCTTCTGCTTCTTCTGATTCACCCTCCAGACATCACCTTCTCCTTCTCCTTCTTCTGCTTCTTCTGTTGCACCCTCCAGACTTCAACTTCTCCTTCTCCTTGTTCTACTTCTTCTGATTCACCCTCCAGACTTCACCTTCTCCTTCTCCTTCTTCTACTTCTTCTGATTCACCCTCCAGACTTCACCTTCTACTTCTCCTTCTTCTGCTTCTTCTGATTCACCCTCCAGACTTCACCTTCTCCTTCTCCTTCTTCTGCTTCTTCTGATACACCCTCCAGACTTCACCTTCTCCTTCTCCTTCTTCTGCTTCTTCTGGTTCACCCTTCAGACTTCACCTTCTCCTTCTCCTTCTTCTGCTTCTTCTGATTCACCCTCCAGACCTCAACTTCTCCTTCTCCTTCTTCTAATTCTTCTGATTCACCCTCCAGACTTCATCTTCTCCTTCTCCTTCTTCTGCTTCTTCTGATTCACCCTCCAGACTTCAACTTCTCCTTCTCCTTCTTCTGCTTCTTCTGATTCACCCTCCAGACTTCGCCTTCTCCTTCTCCTTCTTCTACTTCTTCTGATTCAACCTCCAGTCTTCACCTTCTCCTTCTCCTTCTTCAACTTCTTCTGATTCACCCTCCAGACTTCGCCTTCTCCTTCTCCTTCTTCTACTTCTTCTGATTCACCCTCCAGACTTCACCTTCTCCTTCTCCTTCTTCTGCTTCTTCTGATTCACCCTCCAGACTTCGCCTTCTCCTTCTCCTTCTTCTACTTCTTCCGCTTCACCCTCCAGACTTCACCTTCTCCTTCTCCTTCTTCTACTTCTTCTGATTCACCCTCCAGACTTCACCTTCTCCTTCTCCTTCTTCTGCTTCTTCTGATTCACCCTCCAGACTTCACCTTCTCCTTCTCCTTATTCTGCTTCTTCTGATTCACCCTCCAGACTTCACCTTCTCCTTCTCCTTCTTCAACTTCTTCTGATTCACCCTCCAGACTTCACCTTCTCCTTCTCCTTCTTCTGCTTCTTCTGATTCACCCTCCAGACTTCACCTCCTCCTTCTCCTTCTTCTGCTTCTTCTGCTTCACCCTCCAGACTTCACCTTCTCCTTCTCCTTCTTCTGCTTCTTCTGCTTCACCCTCCTTACTTCACCTTCTACTTCTCCTTCTTCTACTTCTTCTGATTCACCCTCCAGACTTCACCTTCTCCTTCTCCTTCTTCTGCTTCTTCTGCTTCACCCTCCAGACTTCACCTTCTCCTTCTCCTTCTTCTGCTTCTTCTGCTTCGCCCTCCAGACTTCACCTTCTCCTTCTCCTTCTTCTACTTCTTCTGCTTCACGCTCCAGACTTCACCTTCTCCTTCTCCTTCTTCTACTTCTTCTGATTCACCCTCCAGACTTCACCTTCTCCTTCTCCTTCTTCTGCTTCTTCTGATTCACCCTCCAGACTTCACCTTCTCCTTCTCCTTATTCTGCTTCTTCTGATTCACCCTCCAGACTTCACCTTCTCCTTCTCCTTCTTCTACTTCTTCTGATTCATCCTCCAGACTACACCTTCTCCTTCTCCTTCTTCTACTTCTTCTGATTCACCCTCCAGACTTCACCTTCTCCTTCTCCTTCTTCTGCTCCTTTTGATTCACCCTCCAGACTTGACCTTCTCCTTCTCCTTCTTCTACTTCTTCTGATTCACCCTCCAGACTTCACCTCCTCCTTCTCCTTCTTCTACTTCTTCTGATTCACAATGCAGACTTCACCTTCTCCTTCTCCTTCTTCTACTTCTTCTGCTTCTCCCTCCAGACTTCACCTTCTCCTTCTCCTTCTTCTGCTTCTTCTGATTCACCCTCCAGACTTCACCTTCTCCTTCTCCTTCTTCCACTTCTTCTGATTCACCCTCCAGACTTCACCTTCTCCTTCTCCTTCTTCTACTTCTTCTGATTCACCCTCCAGACTTCACCTTCTCCTTTTCCTTCTTCTACTTCTTCTGATTCACCCTCCTGACTTCACCTTCTCCTTCTCCTTCTTCTGCTTCTTCTGCTTCACCCTCCAGACTTCACCTTCTCCTTCTCCTTCTTCTGCTTCTTCTGCTTCACCCTCCAGACTTCACCTTCTCCTTCTCCTTCTTCTGCTTCTTCTGCTTCACCCTCCTTACTTCACCTTCTCCTTCTCCTTCTTCTACTTCTTGTGATTCACCCTCCAGACTTCACCTTCTCCTTCTCCTTCCTCTGCTTCTTCTGCTTCACCCTCCAGACTTCACCTTCTCCTTCTCCTTCTTCTGCTTCTTCTGCTTCGCCCTCCAGACTTCACCTTCTCCTTCTCCTGCTTCTGCTTCTTCTGCTTCACCCTCCAGATTTCACCTTCTCCTTCTCCTTCTTCTGCTTCACCCTCCTGACTTCACCTTCTCCTTTTCCTTCTTCTACTTCTTCTGATTCACCCTCCAGACTTCACCTTCTCCTTCTCCTTCTTCTGCTTCTTCTGCTTCACCCTTAGGACTTCACCTTCTCCTTCTCCTCCTTCTACTTCTTCTGCTGCGCCCTCCAGGCTTCACCGTCTCCATCTCCTTCTTCTGCTTCTTCTGCTTCACCCTCCTGACTTCACCTTCTCCTTCTCCTTCTTCTGCTTCTTCTGCTTCACCCTCCTGACTTCACCTTCTCCTTCTCCTTCTTCTACATCTTCTGCTTCACCCCCCTGACTTCACCTTCTCCTTCTCCATCTTCTGCTTCTTCTGATTCACCCTCCTAACTTCACCTTCTCCTTCTCCTTCTTCTGCTTCTTCTGATTCACCCTCCTGACTTCACCTTCTCCTTCTCCTTCTTCTGCTTCTTCTGATTCACCCTCCAGACTTCACCTTCTCCTTCTCCTTCTTCTGCTTCTTCTGATTCACCCTCCAGACTTCACCTTCTCCTTCTCCTTCTTCTGCTTCTTCTGATTCACCCACCAGACCTCACCTTCTCCTTCTCCTTCTTGTACTTCTTCTGATTCACCCTCCAGACTTCATCTTCTCCTTCTCCTTCTTCTGCTTCTTCTGATTCACGCTCCAGACTTCATCTTCTACTTCTCCTTCTTCTGCTTCTTCTGATTCACCCTCCAGACTTCACCATCTCCTTCTCCTTCTTCGACTTCTTCTGATTCACCCTCCAGACTTCACCTTCTCCTTCTCCTTCTTCTCCTTCTTCTGATTCACCCTCCAGTCTTCACCTTCTTCTCCTTCTTCTGCTTCTTCTGCTTCACCCTCCAGACTTCACCTTCTCCTTCTCTTTCTTCTGCTTCTTCTGATTCACCCTCCAGACTTCACCTTCTCCTTCTCCTTCGTCTGATTCTTCTGATTCACCCTCCAGACTTCACCTTCTCCTTCTCCTTCTTCTGCTTCTTCTGATTCACCCTCCTGACCTCACCTTCTCCTTCTCCTTCTTCTACTTCTTCTGATTCACCCTTCTGACTTCACCTTCTCCTTCTCCTTCTTCTACTTCTTCTGCTTCACCCTCCAGACTTCACCTTCTCCTTCTCCTTCTTCTACTTCTTCTGATTCACCCTCCAGACTTCACCTTCTCCTTCTCCTTCTTCTGCTTCTTCTGATTCACCCTCCAGACTTCACCTTCTCCTTCTCCTTATTCTGCTTCTTCTGATTCACCCTCCAGACTTCACCTTCTCCTTCTCCTTCTTCTGCTTCTTCTGATTCACCCTCCAGACTTCATCTTCTCCTTCTCCTTCTTCTGCTTCTTCTGAATCACCCTCCAGACTTCACCTTCTCCTTCTCCTTCTTCTACTTCTTCTGATTCACCTTCCAGACTTCACCTTCTCCTTCTCCTTCTTCTGCTTCTTCTGCTTCACCCTCCAGACTTCACCTTCTACTTCTCCTTCTTCTACTTCTTCTGATTCACCCTCCAGACTTCACCTTCTCCTTCTCCTTCTTCTGCTTCTTCTGCTTCACCCTCCAGACTTCACCTTCTCCTTCTCCTTCTTCCACTTCTTCTGATTCACCCTCCAGACTTCACCTTCTCCTTCTCCTTCTGCTACATCTTCTGATTCACCCTCCGGACTTCACCTTCTCCTTTTCCTTCTTCTACTTCTTCTGATTCACCCTCCTGACTCCACCTTCTCCTTCTCCTTCTTCTGCTTCTTCTGCTTCACCCTCCAGACTTCACCTTCTCCTTCTCCTTCTTCTGCTTCACCCTCCAGACTTCACCTTCTCCTTCTCCTTCTTCTGCTTCTTCTGCTTCACCCTCCTTACTTCACCTTCTCCTTCTCCTTCTTCTACTTCTTCTGATTCACCCTCCAGACTTCACCTTCTCCTTCTCCTTCTTCTGCTTCTTCTGCTTCACCCTCCAGACTTCACCTTCTCCTTCTCCTTCTTCTGCTTCTTCTGCTTCACCCTCCAGATTTCACCTTCTCCTTCTCCTTCTTCTGCTTCTTCTGCTTCACCCTCCTGACTTCACCTTCTCCTTCTCCTTCTTCTACTTCTTCTGATTCACCCTCCAGACTTCACCTTCTCCTTCTCCTTCTTCTGCTTCTTCTGATTCACCCTCCAGACTTCACCTCCTCCTTCTCCTTCTTCTGCTTCTTCTGCTTCACCCTCCAGACTTCACCTTCTCCTTCTCCTTCTTCTGCTTCTTCTGCTTCACCCTCCTTACTTCACCTTCTCCTTCTCCTTCTTCTACTTCTTCTGATTCACCCTCCAGACTTCACCTTCTCCTTCTCCTTCTTCTGCTTCTTCTGCTTCACCCTCCAGACTTCACCTTCTCCTTCTCCTTCTTCTGCTTCTTCTGCTTCGCCCTCCAGACTTCACCTTCTCCTTCTCCTTCTTCTACTTCTTCTGCTTCACCCTCCAGACTTCACCTTCTCCTTCTCCTTCTTCTACTTCTTCTGATTCACCCTCCAGACTTCACCTTCTCCTTCTCCTTCTTCTGCTTCTTCTGATTCACCCTCCAGACTTCACCTTCTCCTTCTCCTTATTCTGCTTCTTCTGATTCGCCCTCCAGACTTCACCTTCTCCTTCTCCTTCTTCTACTTCTTCTGATTCATCTTCCAGACTACACCTTCTCCTTCTCCTTCTTCTACTTCTTCTGATTCACCCTCCAGACTTCACCTTCTCCTTCTCCTTCTTCTGCTCCTTTTGATTCACCCTCCAGACTTGACCTTCTCCTTCTCCTTCTTCTACTTCTTCTGATTCACCCTCCAGACTTCACCTCCTCCTTCTCCTTCTTCTACTTCTTCTGATTCACAATCCAGACTTCACCTTCTCCTTCTCCTTCTTCTACTTCTTCTGCTTCTCCCTCCAGACTTCACCTTCTCCTTCTCCTTCTTCTGCTTCTTCTGATTCACCCTCCAGACTTCACCTTCTCCTTCTCCTTCTTCCACTTCTTCTGATTCACCCTCCAGACTTCACCTTCTCCTTCTCCTTCTTCTACTTCTTCTGATTCACCCTCCAGACTTCACCTTCTTCTTTTCCTTCTTCTACTTCTTCTGATTCACCCTCCTGACTTCACCTTCTCCTTCTCCTTCTTCTGCTTCTTCTGCTTCACCCTCCAGACTTCACCTTCTCCTTCTCCTTCTTCTGCTTCTTCTGCTTCACCCTCCAGACTTCACCTTCTCCTTCTCCTTCTTCTGCTTCTTCTGCTTCACCCTCCTTACTTCAACTTCTCCTTCTCCTTCTTCTACTTCTTGTGATTCACCCTCCAGACTTCACCTTCTCCTTCTCCTTCTTCTGCTTCTTCTGCTTCACCCTCCAGACTTCACCTTCTCCTTCTCCTTCTTCTGCTTCTTCTGCTTCGCCCTCCAGACTTCACCTTCTCCTTCTCCTTCTTCTGCTTCTTCTGCTTCACCCTCCAGACTTCACCTTCTTCTTATCCTTCTTCTGCTTCTTCTGATTCACCCTCCAGACTTCACCTTCTCCTTCTCCTTCGTCTGATTCTTCTGATTCACCCTCCAGACTTCACCTTCTCCTTCTCCTTCTTCTGCTTCTTCTGATTCACCCTCCTGACTTCACCTTCTCCTTCTCCTTCTTCTACTTCTTCTGATTCACCCTCCTGACTTCACCTTCTCCTTCTCCTTCTTCTACTTCTTCTGCTTCACCCTCCAGACTTCACCTTCTCCTTCTCCTTCTTCTACTTCTTCTGATTCACCCTCCAGACTTCACCTTCTCCTTCTCCTTCTTCTGCTTCTTCTGATTCACCCTCCAGACTTCACCTTCTCCTTCTCCTTATTCTGCTTCTTCTGATTCTCCCTCCAGACTTCACCTTCTCCTTCTCCTTCTTCTGCTTCTTCTGATTCACCCTCCAGACTTCATCTTCTCCTTCTCCTTCTTCTGCTTCTTCTGATTCACCCTCCAGACTTCACCTTCTCCTTCTCCTTCTTCTACTTCTTCTGATTCACCTTCCAGACTTCACCTTCTCCTTCTCCTTCTTCTGCTTCTTCTGCTTCACCCTCCAGACTTCACCTTCTCCTTCTCCTTCTTCTACTTCTTCTGATTCACCCGCCAGACTTCTCCTTCTCCTTCTCCTTCTTCTGCTTCTTCTGCTTCACCCTCCAGACTTCACCTTCTCCTTCTCCTTCTTCCACTTCTTCTGATTCACCCTCCAGACTTCACCTTCTCCTTCTCCTTCTTCTACATCTTCTGATTCACCCTCCGGACTTCACCTTCTCCTTTTCCTTCTTCTACTTCTTCTGATTCACCCTCCTGACTTCACCTTCTCCTTCTCCTTCTTCTGCTTCTTCTGCTTCACCCTCCAGACTTCACCTTCTCCTTCTCCTTCTTCTGCTTCACCCTCCAGACTTCACCTTCTCCTTCTCCTTCTTCTGCTTCTTCTGCTTCACCCTCCTTACTTCACCTTCTCCTTCTCCTTCTTCTACTTCTTCTGATTCACCCTCCAGACTTCACCTTCTCCTTCTCCTTCTTCTGCTTCTTCTGCTTCACCCTCCAGACTTCACCTTCTCCTTCTCCTTCTTCTGCTTCTTCTGCTTCACCCTCCAGATTTCACCTTCTCCTTCTCCTTCTTCTGCTTCTTCTGCTTCACCCTCCTGACTTCACCTTCTCCTTCTCCTTCTTCTACTTCTTCTGATTCACCCTCCAGACTTCACCTTCTCCTTCTCCTTCTTCTGCTTCTTCTGATTCACCCTCCAGACTTCACCTCCTCCTTCTCCTTCTTCTGCTTCTTCTGCTTCACCCTCCAGACTTCACCTTCTCCTTCTCCTTCTTCTGCTTCTTCTGCTTCACCCTCCTTACTTCACCTTCTCCTTCTCCTTCTTCTACTTCTTCTGATTCACCCTCCAGACTTCACCTTCTCCTTCTCCTTCTTCTGCTTCTTCTGCTTCACCCTCCAGACTTCACCTTCTCCTTCTCCTTCTTCTGCTTCTTCTGCTTCGCCCTCCAGACTTCACCTTCTCCTTCTCCTTCTTCTACTTCTTCTGCTTCACCCTCCAGACTTCACCTTCTCCTTCTCCTTCTTCTACTTCTTCTGATTCACCCTCCAGACTTCACCTTCTCCTTCTCCTTCTTCTGCTTCTTCTGATTCACCCTCCAGACTTCACCTTCTCCTTCTCCTTATTCTGCTTCTTCTGATTCACCCTCCAGACTTCACCTTCTCCTTCTCCTTCTTCTACTTCTTCTGATTCATCCTCCAGACTACACCTTCTCCTTCTCCTTCTTCTACTTCTTCTGATTCACCCTCCAGACTTCACCTTCTCCTTCTCCTTCTTCTGCTCCTTTTGATTCACCCTCCAGACTTGACCTTCTCCTTCTCCTTCTTCTAATTCTTCTGATTCACCCTCCAGACTTCACCTCCTCCTTCTCCTTCTTCTACTTCTTCTGATTCACAATCCAGACTTCACCTTCTCCTTCTCCTTCTTCTACTTCTTCTGCTTCTCCCTCCAGACTTCACCTTCTCCTTCTCCTTCTTCTGCTTCTTCTGATTCACCCTCCAGACTTCACCTTCTCCTTCTCCTTCTTCCACTTCTTCTGATTCTCCCTCCAGACTTCACCTTCTCCTTCTCCTTCTTCTACTTCTTCTGATTCACCCTCCAGACTTCACCTTCTCCTTTTCCTTCTTCTACTTCTTCTGATTCACCCTCCTGACTTCACCTTCTCCTTCTCCTTCTTCTGCTTCTTCTGCTTCACCCTCCAGACTTCACCTTCTCCTTCTCCTTCTTCTGCTTCTTCTGCTTCACCCTCCAGACTTCACCTTCTCCTTCTCCTTCTTCTGCTTCTTCTGCTTCACCCTCCTTACTTCACCTTCTCCTTCTCCTTCTTCTACTTCTTGTGATTCACCCTCCAGACTTCACCTTCTCCTTCTCCTTCTTCTGCTTCTTCTGCTTCACCCTCCAGACTTCACCTTCTCCTTCTCCTTCTTCTGCTTCTTCTGCTTCGCCCTCCAGACTTCACCTTCTCCTTCTCCTTCTTCTGCTTCTTCTGCTTCACCCTCCAGATTTCACCTTCTCCTTCTCCTTCTTCTGCTTCTTCTGCTTCACCCTCCTGACTTCACCATCTCCTTCTCCTTCTTCTACTTCTTCTGATTCACCCTCCAGACTTCACCTTCTCCTTCTCCTTCTTCTGCTTCTTCTGCTTCACCCTTAGGACTTCACCTTCTCCTTCTCCTTCTTCTGCTGCGCCCTCCAGGCTTCACCGTCTCCATCTACTTCTTCTGCTTCTTCTGCTTCACCCTCCTGACTTCACCTTCTCCTTCTCCTTCTTCTACTTCTTCTGCTTCACCCCCCTGACTTCACCTTCTCCTTCTCCTTCTTCTGCTTCTTCTGATTCACCCTCCTAACTTCACCTTCTCCTTCTCCTTCTTCTGCTTCTTCTGATTCACCCTCCTGACTTCACCTTCTCCTTCTCCTTCTTCTGCTTCTTCTGATTCTCCCTCCAGACTTCACCTTCTCCTTCTCCTTCTTCTGCTTCTTCTGATTCACCCTCCAGACTTCATCTTCTCCTTCTCCTTCTTCTGCTTCTTCTGATTCACCCTCCTGACTTCACCTTCTCCTTCTCCTTCTTCTACTTCTTCTGATTCACCCTCCAGACTTCAGCTTCTCCTTCTCCTTCTTCTGCTTCTTCTGCTTCACCCTCCAGACTTCACCTTCTCCTTCTCCTTCTTCTACTTCTTCTGATTCACCCTCCAGACTTCACCTTCTCCTTCTCCTTCTTCTGCTTCTTCTGCTTCACCCTCCAGACTTCACCTTCTCCTTCTCCTTCTTCCACTTCTTCTGATTCACCCTCCAGACTTCACCTTCTCCTTCTCCTTCTTCTACTTCTTCTGATTCACCCTCCAGACTTCACCTTCTCCTTTTCCTTCTTCTACTTCTTCTGATTCACCCTCCTGACTTCACCTTGTCCTTCTCCTTCTTCTGCTTCTTCTGCTTCACCCTCCAGACTTCACCTTCTCCTTCTCCTTCTTCTGCTTCACCCTCCAGACTTCACCTTCTCCTTCTCCTTCTTCTGCTTCTTCTGCTTCACCCTCCTTACTTCACCTTCTCCTTCTCCTTCTTCTACTTCTTCTGATTCACCCTCCAGACTTCACCTTCTCCTTTTCCTTCTTCTGCTTCTTCTGCTTCACCCTCCAGACTTCACCTTCTCCTTCTCCTTCTTCTGCTTCTTCTGCTTCACCCTCCAGATTTCACCTTATCCTTCTCCTTCTTCTACTTCTTCTGCTTCACCCTCCTGACTTCACCTTCTCCTTCTCCTTCTTCTACTTCTTCTGATTCACCCTCCAGACTTCACCTTCTCCTTCTCCTTCTTCTGCTTCTTCTGCTTCACCCTCCAGACTTCACCTTCTCCTTCTCCTTCTTCTGCTTCTTCTGCTTCGCCCTCCAGACTTCACCTTCTCCTTCTCCTTCTTCTACTTCTTCTGCTTCACCCTCCAGACTTCACCTTCTCCTTCTCCTTCTTCTACTTCTTCTGATTCACCCTCCAGACTTCACCTTCTCCTTCTCCTTCTTCTGCTTCTTCTGATTCACCCTCCAGACTTCACCTTCTCCTTCTCCTTATTTTGCTTCTTCTGATTCACCCTCCAGACTTCACCTTCTCCTTCTCCTTCTTCTACTTCTTCTGATTCATCCTCCAGACTACACCTTCTCCTTCTCCTTCTTCTACTTCTTCTGATTCACCCTCCAGACTTCACCTTCTCCTTCTCCTTCTTCTGCTCCTTTTGATTCACCCTCCAGACTTGACCTTCTCCTTCTCCTTCTTCTACTTCTTCTGATTCACCCTCCAGACTTCACCTCCTCCTTCTCCTTCTTCTACTTCTTCTGATTCACAGTCCAGACTTCACCTTCTCCTTCTCCTTCTTCTACTTCTTCTGCTTCTCCCTCCAGACTTCACCTTCTCCTTCTCCTTCTTCTGCTTCTTCTGATTCACCCTCCAGACTTCACCTTCTCCTTCTCCTTCTTCCACTTCTTCTGATTCTCCCTCCAGACTTCACCTTCTCCTTCTCCTTCTTCTACTTCTTCTGATTCACCCTCCAGACTTCACCTTCTCCTTTTCCTTCTTCTACTTCTTCTGATTCACCCTCCTGACTTCACCTTCTCCTTCTCCTTCTTCTGCTTCTTCTGCTTCACCCTCCAGACTTCACCTTCTCCTTCTCCTTCTTCTGCTTCTTCTGCTTCACCCTCCAGACTTCACCTTCTCCTTCTCCTTCTTCTGCTTCTTCTGCTTCACCCTCCTTACTTCACCTTCTCCTTCTCCTTCTTCTACTTCTTGTGATTCACCCTCCAGACTTCACCTTCTCCTTCTCCTTCTTCTGCTTCTTCTGCTTCACCCTCCAGACTTCACCTTCTCCTTCTCCTTCTTCTGCTTCTTCTGCTTCGCCCTCCAGACTTCACCTTCTCCTTCTCCTTCTTCTGCTTCTTCTGCTTCACCCTCCAGATTTCACCTTCTCCTTCTCCTTCTTCTGCTTCTTCTGCTTCACCCTCCTGACTTCACCATCTCCTTCTCCTTCTTCTACTTCTTCTGATTCACCCTCCAGACTTCACCTTCTCCTTCTCCTTCTTCTGCTTCTTCTGCTTCACCCTTAGGACTTCACCTTCTCCTTCTCCTTCTTCTGCTGCGCCCTCCAGGCTTCACCGTCTCCATCTACTTCTTCTGCTTCTTCTGCTTCACCCTCCTGACTTCACCTTCTCCTTCTCCTTCTTCTACTTCTTCTGCTTCACCCCCCTGACTTCACCTTCTCCTTCTCCTTCTTCTGCTTCTTCTGATTCACCCTCCTAACTTCACCTTCTCCTTCTCCTTCTTCTGCTTCTTCTGATTCACCCTCCTGACTTCACCTTCTCCTTCTCCTTCTTCTGCTTCTTCTGATTCTCCCTCCAGACTTCACCTTCTCCTTCTCCTTCTTCTGCTTCTTCTGATTCACCCTCCAGACTTCATCTTCTCCTTCTCCTTCTT
Source organism: Somniosus microcephalus (assembly GCF_052327205.1). Taxonomy (NCBI): domain Eukaryota; kingdom Metazoa; phylum Chordata; class Chondrichthyes; order Squaliformes; family Somniosidae; genus Somniosus; species Somniosus microcephalus. The sequence goes on from NW_028225215.1 coordinate 562,793, forward strand.
CTGCTTCTTCTGATTCACCCTCCTGACTTCACCTTCTCCTTCTCCTTCTTCTACTTCTTCTGATTCACCCTCCAGACTTCAGCTTCTCCTTCTCCTTCTTCTGCTTCTTCTGCTTCACCCTCCAGACTTCACCTTCTCCTTCTCCTTCTTCTACTTCTTCTGATTCACCCTCCAGACTTCACCTTCTCCTTCTCCTTCTTCTGCTTCTTCTGCTTCACCCTCCAGACTTCACCTTCTCCTTCTCCTTCTTCCACTTCTTCTGATTCACCCTCCAGACTTCACCTTCTCCTTCTCCTTCTTCTACTTCTTCTGATTCACCCTCCAGACTTCACCTTCTCCTTTTCCTTCTTCTACTTCTTCTGATTCACCCTCCTGACTTCACCTTGTCCTTCTCCTTCTTCTGCTTCTTCTGCTTCACCCTCCAGACTTCACTTTCTCCTTCTCCTTCTTCTGCTTCACCCTCCAGACTTCACCTTCTCCTTCTCCTTCTTCTGCTTCTTCTGCTTCACCCTCCTTACTTCACCTTCTCCTTCTCCTTCTTCTACTTCTTCTGATTCACCCTCCAGACTTCACCTTCTCCTTTTCCTTCTTCTGCTTCTTCTGCTTCACCCTCCAGACTTCACCTTCTCCTTCTCCTTCTTCTGCTTCTTCTGCTTCACCCTCCAGATTTCACCTTATCCTTCTCCTTCTTCTACTTCTTCTGCTTCACCCTCCTGACTTCACCTTCTCCTTCTCCTTCTTCTACTTCTTCTGATTCACCCTCCAGACTTCACCTTCTCCTTCTCCTTCTTCTGCTTCTTCTGCTTCACCCTTAGGACTTCACCTTCTCCTTCTCCTTCTTCTGCTTCTTCTGCTGCACCCTCCAGACTTCACCGCCTCCATCTCCTTCTTCTGCTTCTTCTGCTTCACCCTCCTGACTTCACCTTCTCCTTCTCCTTCTTCTGCTTCTTCTGCTTCACCCTCCTGACTTCACCTTCTCCTTCTTCTACTTCTTCTGCTTCACCCCCCTGACCTCAACTTCTCCTTCTCCTTCTTCTGCTTCTTCTGATTCACCCTCCTAACTTCACCTTCTCCTTCTCCTTCTTCTGCTTCTTCTGATTCACCCTCCTGACTTCACCTTCTCCTTCTCCTTCTTCTGCTTCTTCTGATTCACCCTCCAGACTTCACCTTCTCCTTCTCCTGCTTCTGCTTCTTCTGATTCACCCTCCAGACTTCACCTTCTCCTTCTCCTTCTTCTGCTTCTTCTGATTCACCCTCCAGACCTCACCTTCTCCTTCTCCTTCTTCTACTTCTTCTGATTCACCCTCCAGACTTCATCTTCTCCTTCTCCTTCTTCTGCTTCTTCTGATTCACGCTCCAGACTTCATCTTCCACTTCTCCTTCTTCTGCTTCTTCTGATTCACCCTCCAGACTTCACCTTCTCCTTCTCCTTCTTCTACTTCTTCTGATTCACCCTCCAGACATCAACTTCTCCTTCTCCTTCTTCTACTTCTTCTGATTCACCCTCCAATCTTCACCTTCTCCTTCTCCTTCTTCTGCTTCTTCTGCTTCACCCTCCAGACTTCACCTTCTCCTTCTCTTTCTTCTGCTTCTTCTGATTCACCCTCCAGACTTCACCTTCTCCTTCTCCTTCGTCTGATTCTTCTGATTCACCCTCCAGACTTCACCTTCTCCTTCTCCTTCTTCTGCTTCTTCTGATTCACCCTCCTGACTTCACCTTCTCCTTCTTCTACTTCTTCTGATTCACCCTCCTGACTTCACCTTCTCCTTCTCCTTCTTCTACTTCTTCTGCTTCACCCTCCAGACTTCACCTTCTCCTTCTCCTTCTTCTGCTTCTTCTGATTCACCCTCCAGACTTCACCTTCTCCTTCTCCTTATTCTGCTTCTTCTGTTTCACCCTCCAGACTTCACCTTCTCCTTCTCCTTCTTCTGCTTCTTCTGATTCACCCTCCAGACTTCACCTTCTCCTTCTCCTTCTTCTACTTCTTCTGATTCACCCTCCAGACTTCATCTTCTCCTTCTCCTTCTTCTGCTTCTTCTGATTCACGCTCCAGACTTCACCTTCTCCTTCTCCTTCGTCTACTTCTTCTGATTCACCCTCCAGACTACCCCTTCTCCTTCTCCTTCTTCTACTTCTTCTGATTCACCCTCCAGACTTCACCTTCTCCTTCTCCTTCTTCTACTTCTTCTGATTCATCCTCCAGACTACACCTTCTCCTTCTCCTTCTTCTACTTCTTCTGATTCACCCTCCAGACTTCACCTTCTCCTTCTCCTTCTTCTGCTTCTTCTGATTCACCCTCCAGACTTCACCTTCTCCTCCTCCTTCTTCTGCTTCTTCTGATTCACCCTCCAGACTTCACCTTCTCCTTCTCCTTCTTCTACTTCTTCTGATTCACCCTCCAGACTTCACCTTCTCCTTCTCCTTCTTCTGCTTCTTCTGATTCACCCTCCAGACTTCACCTTCTCCTTCTCCTTCGTCTACTTCTTCTGATTCACCCTCCAGACTACCCCTTCTCCTGCTCCTTCTTCTACTTTTTCTGATTCACCCTCCTGACTTCACCTTCTCCTTCTCCTTCTTCTACTTCTTCTGATTCACCCTCCAGACTTCATCTTCTCCTTCTCCTTCTTCTCCTTCTTCTGATTCACCCTCCAGACTTCACCTTCTCCTTCTCCTTCTTCTGCTTCTTCTGATTCACCCTCCAGACTTCACCTTCTCCTTCTCCTTCTTCTACTTCTTCTGATTCACCCTCCAGACTTCACCTTCTCCTTCTCCTTCTTCTACTTCTTCTGATTCACCCTCCAGACTTCACCTTCTCCTTCTCCTTCTTCTGCTTCTTCTGATTCACCCTCCAGACTTCACCTTCTCCTTCTCCTTATTCTGCTTCTTCTGATTCACCCTCCAGACTTCACCTTCTCCTTCTCCTTCTTCTACTTCTTCTGATTCATCCTCCAGACTACACCTTCTCCTTCTCCTTCTTCTACTTCTTCTGATTCACCCTCCAGACTTCACCTTCTCCTTCTCCTTCTTCTGCTCCTTTTGATTCACCCTCCAGACTTGACCTTCTCCTTCTCCTTCTTCTACTTCTTCTGATTCACCCTCCAGACTTCACCTCCTCCTTCTCCTTCTTCTACTTCTTCTGATTCACAATCCAGACTTCACCTTCTCCTTCTCCTTCTTCTACTTCTTCTGCTTCTCCCTCCAGACTTCACCTTCTCCTTCTCCTTCTTCTGCTTCTTCTGATTCACCCTCCAGACTTCACCTTCTCCTTCTCCTTCTTCCACTTCTTCTGATTCTCCCTCCAGACTTCACCTTCTCCTTCTCCTTCTTCTACTTCTTCTGATTCACCCTCCAGACTTCACCTTCTCCTTTTCCTTCTTCTACTTCTTCTGATTCACCCTCCTGACTTCACCTTCTCCTTCTCCTTCTTTTGCTTCTTCTGCTTCACCCTCCAGACTTCACCTTCTCCTTCTCCTTCTTCTGCTTCTTCTGCTTCACCCTCCAGACTTCACCTTCTCCTTCTCCTTCTTCTGCTTCTTCTGCTTCACCCTCCTTACTTCACCTTCTCCTTCTCCTTCTTCTACTTCTTGTGATTCACCCTCCAGACTTCACCTTCTCCTTCTCCTTCTTCTGCTTCTTCTGCTTCACCCTCCAGACTTCACCTTCTCCTTCTCCTTCTTCTGCTTCTTCTGCTTCGCCCTCCAGACTTCACCTTCTCCTTCTCCTTCTTCTGCTTCTTCTGCTTCACCCTCCAGATTTCACCTTCTCCTTCTCCTTCTTCTGCTTCTTCTGCTTCACCCTCCTGACTTCACCATCTCCTTCTCCTTCTTCTACTTCTTCTGATTCACCCTCCAGACTTCACCTTCTCCTTCTCCTTCTTCTGCTTCTTCTGCTTCACCCTTAGGACTTCACCTTCTCCTTCTCCTTCTTCTGCTGCGCCCTCCAGGCTTCACCGTCTCCATCTACTTCTTCTGCTTCTTCTGCTTCACCCTCCTGACTTCACCTTCTCCTTCTCCTTCTTCTACTTCTTCTGCTTCACCCCCCTGACTTCACCTTCTCCTTCTCCTTCTTCTGCTTCTTCTGATTCACCCTCCTAACTTCACCTTCTCCTTCTCCTTCTTCTGCTTCTTCTGATTCACCCTCCTGACTTCACCTTCTCCTTCTCCTTCTTCTGCTTCTTCTGATTCTCCCTCCAGACTTCACCTTCTCCTTCTCCTTCTTCTGCTTCTTCTGATTCACCCTCCAGACTTCATCTTCTCCTTCTCCTTCTTCTGCTTCTTCTGATTCACCCTCCTGACTTCACCTTCTCCTTCTCCTTCTTCTACTTCTTCTGATTCACCCTCCAGACTTCAGCTTCTCCTTCTCCTTCTTCTGCTTCTTCTGCTTCACCCTCCAGACTTCACCTTCTCCTTCTCCTTCTTCTGCTTCTTCTGCTTCACCCTCCAGACTTCACCTTCTCCTTCTCCTTCTTCTACTTCTTCTGATTCACCCTCCAGACTTCACCTTCTCCTTCTCCTTCTTCTGCTTCTTCTGCTTCACCCTCCAGACTTCACCTTCTCCTTCTCCTTCTTCCACTTCTTCTGATTCACCCTCCAGACTTCACCTTCTCCTTCTCCTTCTTCTACTTCTTCTGATTCACCCTCCAGACTTCACCTTCTCCTTTTCCTTCTTCTACTTCTTCTGATTCACCCTCCTGACTTCACCTTGTCCTTCTCCTTCTTCTGCTTCTTCTGCTTCACCCTCCAGACTTCACTTTCTCCTTCTCCTTCTTCTGCTTCACCCTCCAGACTTCACCTTCTCCTTCTCCTTCTTCTGCTTCTTCTGCTTCACCCTCCTTACTTCACCTTCTCCTTCTCCTTCTTCTACTTCTTCTGATTCACCCTCCAGACTTCACCTTCTCCTTTTCCTTCTTCTGCTTCTTCTGCTTCACCCTCCAGACTTCACCTTCTCCTTCTCCTTCTTCTGCTTCTTCTGCTTCACCCTCCAGATTTCACCTTATCCTTCTCCTTCTTCTACTTCTTCTGCTTCACCCTCCTGACTTCACCTTCTCCTTCTCCTTCTTCTACTTCTTCTGATTCACCCTCCAGACTTCACCTTCTCCTTCTCCTTCTTCTGCTTCTTCTGCTTCACCCTTAGGACTTCACCTTCTCCTTCTCCTTCTTCTGCTTCTTCTGCTGCACCCTCCAGACTTCACCGCCTCCATCTCCTTCTTCTGCTTCTTCTGCTTCACCCTCCTGACTTCACCTTCTCCTTCTCCTTCTTCTGCTTCTTCTGCTTCACCCTCCTGACTTCACCTTCTCCTTCTTCTACTTCTTCTGCTTCACCCCCCTGACCTCAACTTCTCCTTCTCCTTCTTCTGCTTCTTCTGATTCACCCTCCTAACTTCACCTTCTCCTTCTCCTTCTTCTGCTTCTTCTGATTCACCCTCCTGACTTCACCTTCTCCTTCTCCTTCTTCTGCTTCTTCTGATTCACCCTCCAGACTTCACCTTCTCCTTCTCCTGCTTCTGCTTCTTCTGATTCACCCTCCAGACTTCACCTTCTCCTTCTCCTTCTTCTGCTTCTTCTGATTCACCCTCCAGACCTCACCTTCTCCTTCTCCTTCTTCTACTTCTTCTGATTCACCCTCCAGACTTCATCTTCTCCTTCTCCTTCTTCTGCTTCTTCTGATTCACGCTCCAGACTTCATCTTCCACTTCTCCTTCTTCTGCTTCTTCTGATTCACCCTCCAGACTTCACCTTCTCCTTCTCCTTCTTCTACTTCTTCTGATTCACCCTCCAGACATCAACTTCTCCTTCTCCTTCTTCTACTTCTTCTGATTCACCCTCCAATCTTCACCTTCTCCTTCTCCTTCTTCTGCTTCTTCTGCTTCACCCTCCAGACTTCACCTTCTCCTTCTCTTTCTTCTGCTTCTTCTGATTCACCCTCCAGACTTCACCTTCTCCTTCTCCTTCGTCTGATTCTTCTGATTCACCCTCCAGACTTCACCTTCTCCTTCTCCTTCTTCTGCTTCTTCTGATTCACCCTCCTGACTTCACCTTCTCCTTCTTCTACTTCTTCTGATTCACCCTCCTGACTTCACCTTCTCCTTCTCCTTCTTCTACTTCTTCTGCTTCACCCTCCAGACTTCACCTTCTCCTTCTCCTTCTTCTGCTTCTTCTGATTCACCCTCCAGACTTCACCTTCTCCTTCTCCTTATTCTGCTTCTTCTGTTTCACCCTCCAGACTTCACCTTCTCCTTCTCCTTCTTCTGCTTCTTCTGATTCACCCTCCAGACTTCACCTTCTCCTTCTCCTTCTTCTGCTTCTTCTGATTCACCCTCCAGACTTCACCTTCTCCTTCTCCTTCTTCTACTTCTTCTGATTCACCCTCCAGACTTCACCTTCTCCTTCTCCTTCTTCTGCTTCTTCTGATTCACCCTCCAGACTTCACCTTCTCCTTCTCCTTCGTCTACTTCTTCTGATTCACCCTCCAGACTACCCCTTCTCCTTCTCCTTCTTCTACTTCTTCTGATTCACCCTCCAGACTTCACCTTCTCCTTCTCCTTCTTCTACTTCTTCTGATTCATCCTCCAGACTACACCTTCTCCTTCTCCTTCTTCTACTTCTTCTGATTCACCCTCCAGACTTCACCTTCTCCTTCTCCTTCTTCTGCTTCTTCTGATTCACCCTCCAGACTTCACCTTCTCCTTCTCCTTCTTCTGCTTCTTCTGATTCACCCTCCAGACTTCACCTTCTCCTTCTCCTTCTTCTACTTCTTCTGATTCACCCTCCAGACTTCACCTTCTCCTTCTCCTTCTTCTGCTTCTTCTGATTCACCCTCCAGACTTCACCTTCTCCTTCTCCTTCGTCTACTTCTTCTGATTCACCCTCCAGACTACCCCTTCTCCTGCTCCTTCTTCTACTTTTTCTGATTCACCCTCCTGACTTCACCTTCTCCTTCTCCTTCTTCTACTTCTTCTGATTCACCCTCCAGACTTCATCTTCTCCTTCTCCTTCTTCTCCTTCTTCTGATTCACCCTCCAGACTTCACCTTCTCCTTCTCCTTCTTCTGCTTCTTCTGATTCACCCTCCAGACTTCACCTTCTCCTTCTCCTTCTTCTACTTCTTCTGATTCACCCTCCAGACTTCACCTTCTCCTTCTCCTTCTTCTACTTCTTCTGATTCACCCTCCAGACTTCACCTTCTCCTTCTCCTTCTTCTGCTTCTTCTGATTCACCCTCCAGACTTCACCTTCTCCTTCTCCTTATTCTGCTTCTTCTGATTCACCCTCCAGACTTCACCTTCTCCTTCTCCTTCTTCTACTTCTTCTGATTCATCCTCCAGACTACACCTTCTCCTTCTCCTTCTTCTACTTCTTCTGATTCACCCTCCAGACTTCACCTTCTCCTTCTCCTTCTTCTGCTCCTTTTGATTCACCCTCCAGACTTGACCTTCTCCTTCTCCTTCTTCTACTTCTTCTGATTCACCCTCCAGACTTCACCTCCTCCTTCTCCTTCTTCTACTTCTTCTGATTCACAATCCAGACTTCACCTTCTCCTTCTCCTTCTTCTACTTCTTCTGCTTCTCCCTCCAGACTTCACCTTCTCCTTCTCCTTCTTCTGCTTCTTCTGATTCACCCTCCAGACTTCACCTTCTCCTTCTCCTTCTTCCACTTCTTCTGATTCTCCCTCCAGACTTCACCTTCTCCTTCTCCTTCTTCTACTTCTTCTGATTCACCCTCCAGACTTCACCTTCTCCTTTTCCTTCTTCTACTTCTTCTGATTCACCCTCCTGACTTCACCTTCTCCTTCTCCTTCTTTTGCTTCTTCTGCTTCACCCTCCAGACTTCACCTTCTCCTTCTCCTTCTTCTGCTTCTTCTGCTTCACCCTCCAGACTTCACCTTCTCCTTCTCCTTCTTCTGCTTCTTCTGCTTCACCCTCCTTACTTCACCTTCTCCTTCTCCTTCTTCTACTTCTTGTGATTCACCCTCCAGACTTCACCTTCTCCTTCTCCTTCTTCTGCTTCTTCTGCTTCACCCTCCAGACTTCACCTTCTCCTTCTCCTTCTTCTGCTTCTTCTGCTTCGCCCTCCAGACTTCACCTTCTCCTTCTCCTTCTTCTGCTTCTTCTGCTTCACCCTCCAGATTTCACCTTCTCCTTCTCCTTCTTCTGCTTCTTCTGCTTCACCCTCCTGACTTCACCATCTCCTTCTCCTTCTTCTACTTCTTCTGATTCACCCTCCAGACTTCACCTTCTCCTTCTCCTTCTTCTGCTTCTTCTGCTTCACCCTTAGGACTTCACCTTCTCCTTCTCCTTCTTCTGCTGCGCCCTCCAGGCTTCACCGTCTCCATCTACTTCTTCTGCTTCTTCTGCTTCACCCTCCTGACTTCACCTTCTCCTTCTCCTTCTTCTACTTCTTCTGCTTCACCCCCCTGACTTCACCTTCTCCTTCTCCTTCTTCTGCTTCTTCTGATTCACCCTCCTAACTTCACCTTCTCCTTCTCCTTCTTCTGCTTCTTCTGATTCACCCTCCTGACTTCACCTTCTCCTTCTCCTTCTTCTGCTTCTTCTGATTCTCCCTCCAGACTTCACCTTCTCCTTCTCCTTCTTCTGCTTCTTCTGATTCACCCTCCAGACTTCATCTTCTCCTTCTCCTTCTTCTGCTTCTTCTGATTCACCCTCCTGACTTCACCTTCTCCTTCTCCTTCTTCTACTTCTTCTGATTCACCCTCCAGACTTCAGCTTCTCCTTCTCCTTCTTCTGCTTCTTCTGCTTCACCCTCCAGACTTCACCTTCTCCTTCTCCTTCTTCTACTTCTTCTGATTCACCCTCCAGACTTCACCTTCTCCTTCTCCTTCTTCTGCTTCTTCTGCTTCACCCTCCAGACTTCACCTTCTCCTTCTCCTTCTTCCACTTCTTCTGATTCACCCTCCAGACTTCACCTTCTCCTTCTCCTTCTTCTACTTCTTCTGATTCACCCTCCAGACTTCACCTTCTCCTTTTCCTTCTTCTACTTCTTCAGTTTCACCCTCCTGACTTCACCTTGTCCTTCTCCTTCTTCTGCTTCTTCTGCTTCACCCTCCAGACTTCACCTTCTCCTTCTCCTTCTTCTGCTTCACCCTCCAGACTTCACCTTCTCCTTCTCCTTCTTCTGCTTCTTCTGCTTCACCCTCCTTACTTCACCTTCTCCTTCTCCTTCTTCTACTTCTTCTGATTCACCCTCCAGACTTCACCTTCTCCTTTTCCTTCTTCTGCTTCTTCTGCTTCACCCTCCAGACTTCACCTTCTCCTTCTCCTTCTTCTGCTTCTTCTGCTTCACCCTCCAGATTTCACCTTATCCTTCTCCTTCTTCTACTTCTTCTGCTTCACCCTCCTGACTTCACCTTCTCCTTCTCCTTCTTCTACTTCTTCTGATTCACCCTCCAGACTTCACCTTCTCCTTCTCCTTCTTCTGCTTCTTCTGCTTCACCCTTAGGACTTCACCTTCTCCTTCTCCTTCTTCTGCTTCTTCTGCTGCACCCTCCAGACTTCACCGCCTCCATCTCCTTCTTCTGCTTCTTCTGCTTCACCCTCCTGACTTCACCTTCTCCTTCTCCTTCTTCTGCTTCTTATGCTTCACACTCCTGACTTCACCTTCTCCTTCTTCTACTTCTTCTGCTTCACCCCCCTGACCTCAACTTCTCCTTCTCCTTCTTCTGCTTCTTCTGATTCACCCTCCTAACTTCACCTTCTCCTTCTCCTTCTTCTGCTTCTTCTGATTCACCCTCCTGACTTCACCTTCTCCTTCTCCTTCTTCTGCTTCTTCTGATTCACCCTCCAGACTTCACCTTCTCCTTCTCCTGCTTCTGCTTCTTCTGATTCACCCTCCAGACTTCCCCTTCTCCTTCTCCTTCTTCTGCTTCTTCTGATTCACCCTCCAGACCTCACCTTCTCCTTCTCCTTCTTCTACTTCTTCTGATTCACCCTCCAGACTTCATCTTCTCCTTCTCCTTCTTCTGCTTCTTCTGATTCACGCTCCAGACTTCATCTTCCACTTCTCCTTCTTCTGCTTCTTCTGATTCACCCTCCAGACTTCACCTTCTCCTTCTCCTTCTTCTACTTCTTCTGATTCACCCTCCAGACATCAACTTCTCCTTCTCCTTCTTCTACTTCTTCTGATTCACCCTCCAATCTTCACCTTCTCCTTCTCCTTCTTCTGCTTCTTCTGCTTCACCCTCCAGACTTCACCTTCTCCTTCTCTTTCTTCTGCTTCTTCTGATTCACCCTCCAGACTTCACCTTCTCCTTCTCCTTCGTCTGATTCTTCTGATTCACCCTCCAGACTTCACCTTCTCCTTCTCCTTCTTCTGCTTCTTCTGATTCACCCTCCTGACTTCACCTTCTCCTTCTTCTACTTCTTCTGATTCACCCTCCTGACTTCACCTTCTCCTTCTCCTTCTTCTACTTCTTCTGCTTCACCCTCCAGACTTCACCTTCTCCTTCTCCTTCTTCTGCTTCTTCTGATTCACCCTCCAGACTTCACCTTCTCCTTCTCCTTATTCTGCTTCTTCTGTTTCACCCTCCAGACTTCACCTTCTCCTTCTCCTTCTTCTGCTTCTTCTGATTCACCCTCCAGACTTCACCTTCTCCTTCTCCTTCTTCTGCTTCTTCTGATTCACCCTCCAGACTTCACCTTCTCCTTCTCCTTCTTCTACTTCTTATGATTCACCCTCCAGACTTCACCTTCTCCTTCTCCTTCTTCTGCTTCTTCTGATTCACCCTCCAGACTTCACCTTCTCCTTCTCCTTCGTCTACTTCTTCTGATTCACCCTCCAGACTACCCCTTCTCCTTCTCCTTCTTCTACTTCTTCTGATTCACCCTCCAGACTTCACCTTCTCCTTCTCCTTCTTCTACTTCTTCTGATTCATCCTCCAGACTACACCTTCTCCTTCTCCTTCTTCTACTTCTTCTGATTCACCCTCCAGACTTCACCTTCTCCTTCTCCTTCTTCTGCTTCTTCTGATTCACCCTCCAGACTTCACCTTCTCCTTCTCCTTCTTCTGCTTCTTCTGATTCACCCTCCAGACTTCACCTTCTCCTTCTCCTTCTTCTACTTCTTCTGATTCACCCTCCAGACTTCACCTTCTCCTTCTCCTTCTTCTGCTTCTTCTGATTCACCCTCCAGACTTCACCTTCTCCTTCTCCTTCGTCTACTTCTTCTGATTCACCCTCCAGACTACCCCTTCTCCTTCTCCTTCTTCTACTTCTTCTGATTCACCCTCCTGACTTCACCTTCTCCTTCTCCTTCTTCTACTTCTTCTGATTCACCCTCCAGACTTCATCTTCTCCTTCTCCTTCTTCTCCTTCTTCTGATTCACCCTCCAGACTTCACCTTCTCCTTCTCCTTCTTCTGCTTCTTCTGATTCACCCTCCAGACTTCACCTTCTCCTTCTCCTTCTTCTACTTCTTCTGATTCACCCTCCAGACTTCACCTTCTCCTTCTCCTTCTTCTACTTCTTCTGATTCACCCTCCAGTCTTCACCTTCTCCTTCTCCTTCTTCTGTTTCTTCTGCTTCACCCTCCAGACTTCACCTTCTCCTTCTCTTTCTTCTGCTTCTTCTGATTCACCCTCCAGACTTCACCATCTCCTTCTCCTTCTTCTGATTCTTCTGATTCACCCTCCAGACTTCACCTTCTCCTTCTCCTTCTTCTGCTTCATCTGATTCACCCTCCAGACCTCACCTTCTCCTTCTCCTTCTTCTACTTCTTCTGATTCACCCTCCTGACTTCATCTTCTCCTTCTCCTTCATCTACTTCTTCTGCTTCACCCTCCAGACTTCACCTTCTCCTTCTCCTTCTTCTACTTCTTCTGATTCACCCTCCAGACTTCACCTTCTCCTTCTCCTTCTTCTACTTCTTCTGATTCACCCTCCAGACTTCACCTTCTCCTTCTCCTTCTTCTACTTCTTCTGATTCACCCTCCAGACTTCACCTTCTCCTTCTCCTTCTTCTGCTTCTTCTGATTCACCCTCCAGACTTCACCTTCTCCTTCTCCTTATTCTGCTTCTTCTGATTCTCCCTCCAGACTTCACCTTCTCCTTCTCCTTCTTCTGCTTCTTCTGATTCACCCTCCAGACTTCACCTTCTCCTTCTCCTTCTTCTGCTTCTTCTGATTCACCCTCCAGACTTCACCTTCTCCTTCTCCTTCTTCTACTTCTTCTGATTCACCCTCCAGACTTCACCTTCTCCTTCTCCTTCTTCTGCTTCTTCTGATTCACCCTCCAGACTTCACCTTCTCCTTCTCCTTCGTCTACTTCTTCTGATTCACCCTCCAGACTACACCTTCTCCTTATCCTTCTTCTACTTCTTCTGATTCACCCTCCAGACTTCACCTTCTCCTTCTCCTTCTTCTCTTTCTTCTGATTCACCCTCCAGACTTCATCTTCTCCTTCTCCTTCTTCTACTTCTTCTGATTCACCCTCCAGACTTCACCTTCTCCTTCTCCTTCTTCTACTTCTTCTGATTCACCCTCCAGACTTCACCTTCTCCTTCTCCTTCTTCTGCATCTTCTGATTCACCCTCCAGACTTCACATTCTCCTTCTCCTTATTCTGCTTCTTCTGATTTACACTCCAGACTTCACCTTCTCCTTCTCCTTCTTCTGCCTCTTCTGCTTCACCCTCCAGACTTCACCTTCTCCTTCTCCTTCTTCTACTTCTTCTGCTTCACCCTCCAGACTTCACCTTCTCCTTCTCCTTCTTCTACTTCTTCTGATTCACCCTCCAGACTTCACCTTCTCCTTCTCCTTCTTCTGCTTCTTCTGATTCACCCTCCAGACTTCACCTTCTCCTTCTCCTTATTCTGCTTCTTCTGATTCACCCTCCAGACTTCACCTTCTCCTTCTCCTTCTTCTACTTCTTCTGATTCATCCTCCAGACTACACCTTCTCCTTCTCCTTCTTCTACTTCTTCTGATTCACCCTCCAGACTTCACCTTCTCCTTCTCCTTCTTCTGCTCCTTTTGATTCACCCTCCAGACTTGACCTTCGCCTTCTCCTTCTTCTACTTCTTCTGATTCACCCTCCAGACTTCATCTGCTCCTTCTCCTTCTTCTACTTCTTCTGATTCACAATCCAGACTTCACCTTCTCCTTCTCCTTCTTCTACTTCTTCTGCTTCTCCCTCCAGACTTCACCTTCTCCTTCTCCTTCTTCTGCTTCTTCTGATTCACCCTCCAGACTTCACCTTCTCCTTCTCCTTCTTCCACTTCTTCTGATTCTCCCTCCAGACTTCACCTTCTCCTTTTCCTTCTTCTACTTCTTCTGATTCACCCTCCAGACTTCACCTTCTCCTTTTCCTTCTTCTACTTCTTCTGATTCACCCTCCTGACTTCACCTTCTCCTTCTCCTTCTTCTGCTTCTTCTGCTTCACCCTCCAGACTTCACCTTCTCCTTCTCCTTCTTCTGCTTCTTCTGCTTCACCCTCCAGACTTCACCTTCTCCTTCTTCTGCTTCTTCTGCTTCACCCTCCTTACTTCACCTTCTCCTTCTCCTTCTTCTACTTCTTGTGATTCACCCTCCAGACTTCACCTTCTCCTTCTCCTTCTTCTGCTTCTTCTGCTTCACCCTCCAGACTTCACCTTCTCCTTCTCCTTCTTCTGCTTCTTCTGCTTCGCCCTCCAGACTTCACCTTCTCCTTCTCCTTCTTCTGCTTCTTCTGCTTCACCCTCCAGATTTCACCTTCTCCTTCTCCTTCTTCTGCTTCTTCTGCTTCACCCTCCTGACTTCACCTTCTCCTTCTCCTTCTTCTACTTCTTCTGATTCACCCTCCAGACTTCACCTTCTCCTTCTCCTTCTTCTGCTTCTTCTGCTTCACCCTTAGGACTTCACCTTCTCCTTCTCCTTCTTCTGCTTCTTCTGCTGCGCCCTCCAGGCTTCACCGTCTCCATCTACTTCTTCTGCTTCTTCTGCTTCACCCTCCTGACTTCACCTTCTCCTTCTCCTTCTTCTACTTCTTCTGCTTCACCCCCCTGATTCACCTTCTCCTTCTCCTTCTTCTGCTTCTTCTGATTCACCCTCCTAACTTCACCTTCTCCTTCTCCTTCTTCTGCTTCTTCTGATTCACCCTCCTGACTTCACCTTCTCCTTCTCCTTCTTCTGCTTCTTCTGATTCACCCTCCGGACTTCACCTTCTCCTTCTCCTTCTTCTGCTTCTTCTGATTCACCCTCCAGACTTCACCTTCTCCTTCTCCTTCTTCTGCTTCTGCTGATTCACCCTCCAGACCTCACCTTCTCCTTCTCCTTCTTCTTCTTCTTCTGATTCACCCTCCAGACTTCATCTTCTCCTTCTCCTTCTTCTGCTTCTTCTGATTCACGCTCCAGACTTCATCTTCTACTTCTCCTTCTTCTGCTTCTTCTGATTCACCCTCCAGACTTCACCATCTCCGTCTCCTTCTTCTACTTCATCTGAGTCACCCTCCAGACTTCACCTTCTCCTTCTCCTTCTTCTCCTTCTTCTGATTCACCCTCCAGTCTTCACCTTCTTCTCCTTCTTCTGCTTCTTCTGCTTCACCCTCCAGACTTCACCTTCTCCTTCTCTTTCTTCTGCTTCTTCTGATTCACCCTCCAGACTTCACCTTCTCCTTCTCCTTCGTCTGATTCTTCAGATTCACCCTCCAGTCTTCACCTTCTCCTTCTCCTTCTTCTGCTTCTTCTGATTCACCCTCCTGACTTCACCTTCTCCTTCTCCTTCTTATACTTCTTCTGATTCACCCTCCTGACTTCACCTTCTCCTTCTCCTTCTTCTACTTCTTCTGCTTCACTCTCCAGACTTCACCTTCTCCTTCTCCTTCTTCTACTTCTTCTGATTCACCCTCCAGACTTCACCTTCTCCTTCTCCTTCTTCTGCTTCTTCTGATTCACCCTCCAGACTTCACCTTCTCCTTCTCCTTATTCTGCTTCTTCTGATTCACCCTCCAGACTTCACCTTCTCCTTCTCCTTCTTCTGCTTCTTCTGATTCACCCTCCAGACTTCATCTCCTCCTTCTCCTTCTTCTGCTTCTTCTGATTCACCCTCCTGACTTCACCTTCTCCTTCTCCTTCTTCTACTTCTTCTGATTCACCCTCCAGACTTCAGCTTCTCCTTCTCCTTCTTCTGCTTCTTCTGCTTCACCCTCCAGACTTCACCTTCTCCTTCTCCTTCTTCTACTTCTTCTGATTCACCCTCCAGACTTCACCTTCTCCTTCTCCTTCTTCTGCTTCTTCTGCTTCACCCTCCAGACTTCACCTTCTCCTTCTCCTTCTTCCACTTCTTCTGATTCACCCTCCAGACTTCACCTTCTCCTTCTCCTTCTTCTACTTCTTCTGATTCACCCTCCAGACTTCACCTTCTCCTTTTCCTTCTTCTACTTCTTCTGATTCACCCTCCTGACTTCACCTTGTCCTTCTCCTTCTTCTGCTTCTTCTGCTTCACCCTCCAGACTTCACCTTCTCCTTCTCCTTCTTCTGCTTCACCCTCCAGACTTCACCTTCTCCTTCTCCTTCTTCTGCTTCTTCTGCTTCACCCTCCTTACTTCACCTTCTCCTTCTCCTTCTTCTACTTCTTCTGATTCACCCTCCAGACTTCACCTTCTCCTTTTCCTTCTTCTGCTTCTTCTGCTTCACCCTCCAGACTTCACCTTCTCCTTCTCCTTCTTCTGCTTCTTCTGCTTCACCCTCCAGATTTCACCTTCTCCTTCTCCTTCTTCTGCTTCTTCTGCTTCACCCTCCTGACTTCACCTTCTCCTTCTCCTTCTTCTACTTCTTCTGATTCACCCTCCAGACTTCACCTTCTCCTTCTCCTTCTTCTGCTTCTTCTGCTTCACCCTTAGGACTTCACCTTCTCCTTCTCCTTCTTCTGCTTCTTCTGCTGCACCCTCCAGACTTCACCGCCTTCATCTCCTTCTTCTGCTTCTTCTGCTTCACCCTCCTGACTTCACCTTCTCCTTCTCCTTCTTCTGCTTCTTCTGCTTCACCCTCCTGACTTCACCTTCTCCTTCTCCTTCTTCTACTTCTTCTGCTTCACCCCCCTGACCTCAACTTCTCCTTCTCCTTCTTCTGCTTCTTCTGATTCACCCTCCTAACTTCACCTTCTCCTTCTCCTTCTTCTGCTTCTTCTGATTCACCCTCCTGACTTCACCTTCTCCTTCTCCTTCTTCTGCTTCTTCTGATTCACCCTCCAGACTTCACCTTCTCCTTCTCCTGCTTCTGCTTCTTCTGATTCACCCTCCAGACTTCACCTTCTACTTCTCCTTCTTCTGCTTCTTCTGATTCACCCTCCAGACCTCACCTTCTCCTTCTCCTTCTTCTACTTCTTCTGATTCACCCTCCAGACTTCATCTTCTCCTTCTCCTTCTTCTGCTTCTTCTGATTCACGCTCCAGACTTCATCTTCCACTTCTCCTTCTTCTGCTTCTTCTGATTCACCCTCCAGACTTCACCTTCTCCTTCTCCTTCTTCTACTTCTTCTGATTCACCCTCCAGACTTCACCTTCTCCTTCTACTTCTTCTACTTCTTCTGATTCACCCTCCAAACTTCACCTTCTCCTTCTCCTTCTTCTGCTTCTTCTGCTTCACCCTCCAGACTTCACCTTCTCCTTCTCTTTCTTCTGCTTCTTCTGATTCACCCTCCAGACTTCACCTTCTCCTTCTCCTTCGTCTGATTCTTCTGATTCACCCTCCAGACTTCACCTTCTCCTTCTCCTTCTTCTGCTTCTTCTGATTCACCCTCCTGACTTCACCTTCTCCTTCTTCTACTTCTTCTGATTCACCCTCCTGACTTCACCTTCTCCTTCTCCTTCTTCTACTTCTTCTGCTTCACCCTCCAGACTTCACCTTCTCCTTCTCCTTCTTCTACTTCTTCTGATTCACCCTCCAGACTTCACCTTCTCCTTCTCCTTTTTCTGCATCTTCTGATTCACCCTCCAGACTTCACATTCTCCTTCTCCTTATTCTGCTTCTTCTGATTCACCCTCCAGACTTCACCTTCTCCTTCTCCTTCTTCTGCTTCTTCTGATTCACCCTCCAGACTTCACCTTCTCCTTCTTCTACTTCTTCTGATTCACCCTCCAGACTTCACCTTCTCCTTCTCCTTCTTCTACTTCTTCTGATTCACCCTCCTGACTTCACCTTCTCCTTCTCCTTCTTCTACTTCTTCTGATTCACCCTCCAGACTTCATCTTCTCCTTCTCCTTCTTCTGCTTCTTCTGATTCACCCTCCAGACTTCACCTTCTCCTTCTCCTTCTTCTGCTTCTTCGGATTCACCCTCAAGACTTCGCCTTCTCCTTCTCCTTCTTCTACTTCTTCTGAATCACCCTCCAGACTTCACCTTCTCCTTCTCCTTCTTCTACTTCTTCTGATTCACCCTCCAGACTTCACCTTCTCCTTCTCCTTCTTCTGCTTTTCTGATTCACCCTCCAGACTTCACCTTCTCCTTCTCCTTCTTCTGCTTCTTCTGATTCACCCTCCAGACTTCACCTTCTCCTTCTCCTTCTTCTGCTTCTTCTGATTCACCCTTCAGACTTCACCATCTCCTTCTCCTTCTTCTGCTTCTTCTGATTCACCCTCCAGACCTCACCTTCTCCTTCTCCTTCTTCTACTTCTTCTGATTCACCCTCCAGACTTCATCTTCTCCTTCTCCTTCTTCTGCTTCTTCTGATTCACCCTCCAGACTTCACCTTCTCCTTCTCCTTCTTCTGCTTCTTCTGATTCACCCTCCAGACTTCGCCTTCTCCTTCCCCTTCTTCTACTTCTTCTGATTCACCCTCCAGACTTCACCTTCTCCTTCTTCTCCTTCTTCTGATTCACCCTCCAGTCTTCACCTTCTCCTTCTCCTTCTTCTGCTTCTTCTGATTCACCCTCCAGACTTCACCTTCTCCTTCTCCTTCTTCTGCTTCTTCTGATTCACCCTCCTGACTTCACCTTCTCCTTCTCCTTCTTCTGCTTCTTCTGATTCACCCTCCAGACTTCACCTTCTCCTTCTCCTTCTTCTACTTCTTCTGATTCACCCTCCAGACTTCACCTTCTCCTTCTACTTCTCTGCTTCTTCTGATTCACCCTCCAGACTTCACCTTCTCCTTCTCCTTCTTCTGCTTCTTCCGATTCACCCTCCAGACTTCACCTTCTCCTTCTCCTTCTTCTGCTTCTTCTGGTTCACCCTCCAGACTTCACCTTCTCCTTATCCTTCTTCTACCTCTTCTGATCCACCCTCCAGACTTCACCTTCTCCTTCTCCTTCTTCTGCTTCTTCTGATTCACCCTCCAGACTTCACCTTCTCCTTCTCCTTCGTCTACTTCTTCTGATTCACCCTCCAGACTACACCTTCTCCTTCTCCTTCTTCTACTTCTTCTGATTCACCCTCCAGACTTCACCTTCTCCTTCTCCTTCTTCTGCTTCTTCCGATTCACCCTCCAGACTTCACCTTCTCCTTCTCCTTCTTCTACTTCTTCTGATTCACCCTCCAGACTTTACCTTCGCCTTCTCCTTCTTCTACTTCTTCTGATTCACCCTCCAGACTTCACCTTCTCCTTCTCCTTCTTCTACTTCTTCTGCTTCTCCCTCCAGACTTCACCTTCCCGTTCTCCTTCTTCTGCTTCTTCTGATTCACCCTCCAGACTGCACCTTCTCCTTCTCCTTCTTCTACTTCTTCTGATTCACCCTGCAGACTTCACCTTCTCCTTCTCCTTCTTCTACTTCTTCTGATTCACCCTCCAGACTTCACCTTCTCCTTCTCCTTCTTCTGCTTCTTCTGATTCACCCTCCAGACTTCACCTTCTCCTTCTCCTTCTTCTGCTTCTTCTGATTCACCCTCCAGACTTCACCTTCTCCTTCTCCTTCTTCTGCTTCTTCTGATTCACCCTTCAGACTTCACCTTCTACTTCTCCTTCTTCTGCTTCTTCTGATTCACCCTCCAGACCTCACCTTCTCCTTCTCCTTCTTCTACTTCTTCTGATTCACCCTCCAGACTTCATCTTCTCCTTCTCCTTCTTCTGCTTCTTCTGATTCACCCTCCAGACTTCACCTTCTCCTTCTCCTTCTTCTGCTTCTTCTGATTCACCCTCCAGACTTCGCCTTCTCCTTCTCCTTCTTCTACTTCTTCTGATTCACCCTCCAGACTTCACCTTCTCCTTCTCCTTCTTCTACTTCTTCTGATTCACCCTCCAGTCTTCACCTTCTCCTTCTCCTTCTTCTGCTTCTTCTGATTCACCCTCCAGACTTCACCTTCTCCTTCTCCTTCTTCTGCTTCTTCTGATTCACCCTCCTGACTTCACCTTCTCCTTCTCCTTCTTCTGCTTCTTCTGATTCACCCTCCAGACTTCACCATCTCCTTCTCCTTCTTCTACTTCTTCTGATTCACCCTCCAGACTTCACCTTCTCCTTCTACTTCTTCTACTTCTTCTGATTCACCCTCCAGACTTCACCTTCTCCTTATCCTTCTTCTGCTTCGTCTGATTCACCCTCCAGACTTCACCTTCTCCTTCTCCTTCTTCTGCTTCTTCTGGTTCACCCTCCAGACTTCACCTTCTCCTTATCCTTCTTCTACCTCTTCTGATTCACCCTCCAGACTTCACCTTCTCCTTTTCCTTCTTCTGCTTCTTCTGATTCACCCTCCAGATTTCACCTTCTCCTTCTCCTTCGTCTACTTCTTCTGATTCACCCTCCAGACTACACCTTCTCCTTCTCCTTCTTCTACTTCTTCTGATTCACCCTCCAGACTTCACCTTCTCCTTCTCCTTCTTATGCTTCTTCCGATTCACCCTCCAGACTTCACCTTCTCCTTCTCCTTCTTCTACTTCTTCTGATTCACCCTCCAGACATTCCCTTCGCCTTCTCCATCTTCTACTTCTTCTGATTCACCCTCCAGACTTCACCTTCTCCTTCTCCTTCTTCTACTTCTTCTGCTTCTCCCTCCTGACTTCACCTTCCCGTTCTCCTTCTTCTGCTTCTTCTGATTCACCCTCCAGACTTCACCTTCTCCTTCTCCTTCTTCTACATCTTCTGATTCACCCTCCAGACTTCACCTTCTCCTTCTCCTTCTTCTACTTCTTCTGATTCACCCTCCAGACTTCACCTTCTCCTTCTCCTTCTTCTACTTCTTCTGATTCACCCTCCTGACTTCACCTTCTCCTTCTCCTTCTTCTGCTTCTTCTGCTTCACCCTCCAGACTTCACCTTCCCTTCTCCTTCTTCTG
Source organism: Somniosus microcephalus (assembly GCF_052327205.1). NCBI lineage: Eukaryota > Metazoa > Chordata > Chondrichthyes > Squaliformes > Somniosidae > Somniosus > Somniosus microcephalus. Next base: position 582,975 of record NW_028225215.1, read on the forward strand.
CTTCTTCTGCTTCACCCTCCAGACTTCACCTTCTCCTTCTCCTTCTTCTGCTTCTTCTGCTTCACCCTCCTGACTTCACCTTCTCCTTCTCCTTCTTCTACTTCTTCTGATTCACCCTCCAGACTTCACCTTCTCCTTCTCCTTCTTCTGCTTCTTCTGCTTCAACCTCCTGACTTCACCTTCTCCTTCTCCTTCTTCTACTTCTTCTGTTTCACCCTCCAGACTTCACCTTCTCCTTCTCCTTCTTCTGCTTCTTCTGCTTCACCCTCCAGACTGCACCTTCTCCTTCTCCTTCTTCTGCTTCTTCTGATTCACCCTCCAGACTTCACCTTCTCCTTCTCCTTCTTCTGCTTCTTCTGATTCACCCTCCAGACTTCACCTTCTCCTTCTCCTTCTTCTGCTTCTTCTGATTCACCCTCCAGACCTCACCTTCTCCTTCTCCTTCTTCTACTTCTTCTGATTCACCCTCCAGACTTCATCTTCTCCTTCTTCTTCTTCTGCTTCTTCTGATTCACCCTCCAGACTTCACCTTCTCCTTCTCCTTCTTCTGCTTCTTCTGATTCACCCTCCAGACTTCACCTTCTCCTTCAACTTCTTCTACTTCTTCTGATTCACCCTCCTGACTTCACCTTCTCCTTCTCCTTATTCTGCTTCTTCTGATTCACCCTCCAGACTTCACCTTCTCCTTCTCCTTCTTCTGCTTCTTCTGATTCACCCTCCAGACTTCACCTTCTCCTTCTCCTTCTTCTACTTCTTCTGATTCACCCTCCAGACTTCACCTTCTCCTTCTCCTTCTTCTGCTTCTTCTGATTCACCCTGCAGACTTCACCTTCTCCTTCTCCTTCGTCTACTTCTTCTGATTCACCGTCCAGACTACACCTTCTCCTTCTCCTTCTTCTACTTCTTCTGATTCACACTCCAGACTTCACCTTCTCCTTCTCCTTCTTCTGCTTCTTCTGATTCACCCTCCAGACTTCACCTTCTCCATCTTCTTCTTCTACTTCTTCTGATTGACCCTCCAGACTTCACCTTCTCCTTCTCCTTCTTCTACATCTTCTGATTCACGCTCCAGACTTCACCTTCTCCTTCTCCTTCTTCTACTTCTTCTGTTTCACACTCCAGGCTTCGCCTTCTCCTTCTCCTTCTTCTACTTCTTCTGCTTCACCCTCCTGACTTCACCTTCTCCTTCTCCTTCTTCTACTTCTTCTGATTTACCCTCCAGACTTCACCTTCTCCTTCTCCTTCTTCTGCTTCTTCTGCTTCACCCTCCTGACTTCACCTTCTCCTTCTCCTTCTTCTACTTCTTCTGTTTCACCCTCCAGACTTCACCTTCTTCTTCTCCTTCTTCTGCTTCTTCTGCTTCACCCTCCAGACTGCACCTTCTCCTTCTCCTTCATCTGCTTCTTCTGCTGCGCCCTCCAGACTTCACCTTCTCCTTCTCCTTCTTCTGCTTCTTCTGCTTCACCCTCCTGACTTCACCTTCTCCTTCTCCTTCTTCTACTTCTTCTGCTTCACCCCCCTGACTTCACCTTCTCCTTCTCCTTCTTCTGCTTCTTCTGATTCACCCTCCTAACTTCACCTTCTCCTTCTCCTTCTTCTGCTTCTTCTGATTCACCCTCCAGACTTCACCTTCTCCTTCTCCTTCTTCTGCATCTTCTGATTCACCCTCCTAACTTCACCTTCTCCTTCTCCTTCTTCTGCTTCTTCTGATTCACCCTCCTAACTTCACCTTCTCCTTCTCCTTCTTCTGCTTCTTCTGATTCACCCTCCAGACTTCACCTTCTCCTTCTCCTTCTTCTGCTTCATCTGATTCACCCTCCAGACTTCACCTTCTCCTTCTCCTTCTTCTGCTTCTTCTGATTCACCCTCCAGACTTCACCTTCTCCTTCAACTTCTTCTACTTCTTCTGATTCATCCTCCAGACTTCACCTTCTCCTTCTCCTTCTTCTACTTCTTCTGATTCAGCCTCCAGTCTTCACCTTCTCCTTCTCCTTCTTCTGTTTCTTCTGCTTCACCCTCCAGACATCACCTTCTCCTTCTCTTTCTTCTGCTTCTTCTGATTCACCCTCCAGACTTCACCTTCTCCTTCTTCTGATTCTTCTGATTCACCCTCCAGACTTCACCTTCTCCTTCTCCTTCTTCAGCTTCTTCTGATTCACCCTCCTGACTTCACCTTCTCCTTCTCCTTCTTCTACTTCTTCTGATTCACCCTCCTGACTTCACCTTCTCCTTCTCCTTCTTCTACTTCTTCTGCTTCACCCTCCAGACTTCACTTTCTCCTTCTCCTTCTTCTGCTTCTTCTGATTCACCCTCCAGACTTCACCTTCTCCTTCTCCTTCTTCTGCTTCTTCTGATTCACCCTCCAGACTTCACCTTCTCCTTCTCCTTCTTCTGCTTCTTCTGATTCACCCTCCAGACTTCACCTTCTCCTTCTCCTTCTTCTACTTCTTCTGATTCACCCTCCAGACTTCATCGTCTCCTTCTCCTTCTTCTGCTTCTTCTGATTCATCCTCCAGACTTCACCTTCTCCTTCTCATTTTCTGCTTCTTCTGATTCACCCTCCAGACTTCAACTTCTCCTTCTCCTTCTTCTACATCTTCTGATTCACCCTCCAGACTTCACCTTCTCCTTCTCCTTCTTCTACTTCTTCTGATTCACCCTCCAGACTTCACCTTCTCCATCTCCTTCTTCTGCTTCTTCTGATTCACCCTCCAGACTTCACCTTCTCCTTCTCCTTATTCTGCTTCTTCTGATTCACCCTCCAGATTTCAACTTCTCCTTCTCCTTCTTCTGCTTCTTCTAATTCACCCTCCAGACTTCACCTTCTCCTTCTCCTTCTTCTGCTTCTTCTGATTCACCCTCCAGACTTCACCTTCTCCTGCTCCTTCTTCTACTTCTTCTGATTCACCCTCCAGACTTCACCTTCTCCTTCTCCTTCTTCTGCTTCTTCTGATTCACCCTGCAGACTTCACCTTCTCCTTCTCCTTCGTCTACTTCTTCTGATTCACCGTCCAGACTACAACTTCTCCTTCTCCTTCTTCTACTTCTTCTGATTCACCCTCCAGACTTCACCTTCTCCTTCTCCTTCTTCTGCTTCTTCTGATTCACCCTCCAGACTTCACCTTCTCCTTCTCCTTCTTCTACTTCTTCTGATTGACCCTCCAGACTTCACCTTCTCCTTCTCCTTCTTCTACATCTTCTGATTCACGCTCCAGACTTCACCTTCTCCTTCTCCTTCTTCTACTTCTTCTGCTTCTCCCTCCAGACTTCACCTTCTCCTTCTCTTTCTTCTACTTCATCTGATTCACCCTCCAGACTTCACCTTCTCCTTCTCCTTCTTCTACTTCTTCTGATTCACCCTCCAGACTTCACCTTCTCCTTCTCCTTCTTCTACTTCTTCTGATTCACCCTCCAGACTTCACCTTCTCCTTCTCCTTCTTCTACTTCTTCTGATTCACCCTCCTGACTTCACCTTCTCCTTCTCCTTCTTCTGCTTCTTCTGCTTCACCCTCCAAACTTCACCTTCTCCTTCTCCTTCTTCTGCTTCTTCTGCTTCACCCTCCAGACTTCACCTTCTCCTTCTCCTTCTTCTGCTTCTTCTGCTTCACCCTCCTGACTTCACCTTCTCCTTCTCCTTCTTCTACTTCTTCTGATTCACCCTCCAGACTTCACCTTCTCCTTCTCCTTCTTCTGCTTCTTCTGCTTCACCCTCCAGACTTCACCTTCTCCTTCTCCTTCTTCTGCTTCTTCTGCTTCACCCTCCAGAATTCACCTTCTCCTTCTCCTTCTTCTACTTCTTCTGATTCACCCTCCAGACTTCACCTTCTCCTTCTCCTTCTTCTACTTCTTCTGATTCTCCCTCCAGACTTCACCTTCTCCTTCTCCTTCTTCTGCTTCTTCTGATTCACCCTCCAGACTTCACCTTCTCCTTCTCCTTATTCTGCTTCTTCTGATTCACCCTCCAGACTTCAGCGTCTCCTTCTCCTTCTTCTACTTCTTCTGATTGACCCTCCAGACTTCACCTTCTCCTTCTCCTTCTTCTACATCTTCTGATTCACGCTCCAGACTTCACCTTCTCCTTCTCCTTCTTCTACTTCTTCTGCTTCACCCTCCTGACTTCACCTTCTCCTTCTCCTTCTTCTACTTCTTCTGATTCACCCTCCAGACTTCACCTTCTCCTTCTCCTTCTTCTGCTTATTCTGCTTCACCCTCCTGACTTCACCTTCTCCTTCTCCTTCTTCTACTTCTTCTGTTTCACCCTCCAGACTTCACCTTCTCCTTCTCCTTCTTCTGCTTCTTCTGCTTCACCCTCCAGACTGCACCTTCTCCTTCTCCTTCTTCTGCTTCTTCTGCTGCGCCCTCCAGACTTCACCTTCTCCTTCTCCTTCTTCTGCTTCTTCTGCTTCACCCTCCTGACTTCACCTTCTCCTTCTCCTTCTTCTACTTCTTCTGCTTCACCCCCCTGACTTCACCTTCTCCTTCTCCTTCTTCTGCTTCTTCTGATTCACCCTCCTAACTTCACCTTCTCCTTCTCCTTCTTCTGCTTCTTCTGATTCACCCTCCAGACTTCACCTTCTCCTTCTCCTTCTTCTGCTTCTTCTGATTCACCCTCCAGACTTCACCTTCTCCTTCTCCTTCTTCTACTTCTTCTGATTCACCCTCCAGACTTCATCTTCTCCTTCTTCTTCTTCTGCTTCTTCTGATTCACCCTCCAGACTTCACCTTCTCCTTCTCCTTCTTCTGCTTCTTCTGATTCACCCTCCAGACTTCACCTTCTCCTTCAACTTCTTCTACTTCTTCTGATTCACCCTCCAGACTTCACCTTCTCCTTCTCCTTCTTCTACTTCTTCTGATTCAGCCTCCAGTCTTCACCTTCTCCTTCTCCTTCTTCTGTTTCTTCTGCTTCACCCTCCAGACTTCACCTTCTCCTTCTCTTTCTTCTGCTTCTTCTGATTCACCCTCCAGACTTCACCTTCTCCTTCTCCTTCTTCTGATTCTTCTGATTCACCCTCCAGACTTCACCTTCTCCTTCTCCTTCTTCAGCTTCTTCTGATTCACCCTCCTGACTTCACCTTCTCCATCTCCTTCTTCTACTTCTTCTGATTCACCCTCCTGACTTCACCTTCTCCTTCTCCTTCTTCTACTTCTTCTGCTTCACCCTCCAGACTTCACCTTCTCCTTCTCCTTCTTCTACTTCTTCTGATACACCCTCCAGACGTCACCTTCTCCTTCTTCTGCTTCTTCTGATTCACCCTCCAGACTTCACCTTCTCCTTCTCCTTATTCTGCTTCTTCTGATTCACCCTCCAGACTTCACCTTCTCCTTCTCCTTCTTCTGCTTCTTCTGATTCACCCTCCAGACTTCACCTTCTCCTTCTCCTTCTTCTGCTTCTTCTGATTCACCCTCCAGACTTCACCGTCTCCTTCTCCTTCTTCTGCTTCTTCTGATTCATCCTCCAGACTTCACCTTCTCCTTCTCCTTCTTCTGCTTCTTCTGATTCACCCTCCAGACTTCACCTTCTCCTTCTCCTTCTTCTACATCTTCTGATTCACCCTCCAGACTTCACCTTCTCCTTCTCCTTCTTCTACTTCTTCTGATTCACCCTCCAGACTTCACCTTCTCCATCTCCTTCTTCTGCTTCTTCTGATTCACCCTCCAGACTTCACCTTCTCCATCTCCTTAATCTGCTTCTTCTGATTCACCCTCCAGACTTCACCTTCTCCTTCTCCTTCTTCTGCTTCTTCTGATTCACCCTCCAGACTTCACCTTCTCCTTCTCCTTCTTCTGCTTCTTCTGATTCACCCTCCAGACTTCACCTTCTCCTTCTCCTTCTTCTACTTCTTCTGATTCACCCTCCAGACTTCACCTTCTCCTTCTCCTTCTTCTGCTTCTTCTGATTCACCCTGCAGACTTCACCTTCTCCTTCTCCTTCGTCTACTTCTTCTGATTCACCGTCCAGACTACACCTTCTCCTTCTCCTTCTCCTACTTCTTCTGATTCACCCTCCAGACTTCACCTTCTCCTTCTCCTTCTTCTGCTTCTTCTGATTCACCCTCCAGACTTCACCTTCTCCTTCTCCTTCTTCTACTTCTTCTGATTGACCCTCCAGACTTCACCTTCTCCTTCTCCTTCTTCTACATCTTCTGATTCACGCTCCAGACTTCACCTTCTCCTTCTCCTTCTTCTACTTCTTCTGCTTCTCCCTCCAGCCTTCAACTTCTCCTTCTCTTTCTTCTACTTCATCTGATTCACCCTCCAGACTTCACCTTCTCCTTCTCCTTCTTCTACTTCTTCTGATTCACCCTCCAGACTTCACCTTCTCCTTCTCCTTCTTCTACTTCTTCTGATTCACCCTCCAGACATCACCTTCTCCTTCTCCTTCTTCTACTTCTTCTGATTCACCCTCCTGACTTCACCTTCTCCTTCTCCTTCTTCTGCTTCTTCTGCTTCACCCTCCAACCTTCACCTTCTCCTTCTCCTTCTTCTGCTTCTTCTGCTTCACAGTCCAGACTTCACCTTCTCCTTCTCCTTCTTCTGCTTCTTCTGCTTCACCCTCCTGACTTCACCTTCTGCTTCTCCTTCTTCTACTTCTTCTGATTCACCCTCCAGACTTCACCTTCTCCTTCTCCTTCTTCTGCTTCTTCTGCTTCACCCTCCAGACTTCACCTTCTCCTTCTCCTTCTTATGCTTCTTCTGCTTCGCCCTCCAGACTTCACCTTCTCCTTCTCCTTCTTCTGCTTCTTCTGCTTCACCCTCCAGACTTCACCTTCTCCTTCTCCTTCTTCTGCTTCTTCTGCTTCACTCTCCTGACTTCACCTTCTCCTTCTCCTTCTTCTACTTCTTCTGATTCACCCTCCAGAATTCACCTTCTCCTTCTCCTTCTTCTACTTCTTCTGATTCTCCCTCCAGACTTCACCTTCTCCTTCTCCTTCTTCTGCTTCTTCTGATTCACCCTCCAGACTTCACCTTCTCCTTCTCCTTATTCTGCTTCTTCTGATTCACCCTCCAGACTTCACCTTCTCCTTCTCCTTCTTCTGCTTCTTCTGATTCACCCTCCAGACTTCACCTTCTCCTTCTTCTTCTGATTCACCCTCCAGACTTCACCTTCTCCTTCTCCTTCTTCGACTTCTTCTGATTCACCCTCCAGACTTCACCTTCTCCTTCTCCTTCTTCTGCTTCTTCTGATTCACCCTGCAGACTTCACCTTCTCCTTCTTCTTCGTCTACTTCTTCTGATTCACCGTCCAGACTACACCTTCTCCTTCTCCTTCTTCTACTTCTTCTGATTCACCCTCCAGACTTCATCTTCTCCTTCTCCTTCTTCTGCTTCTTCTGATTCACCCTCCAGACTTCACCTTCTCCTTCTCCTTCTTCTACTTCTTCTGATTGACCCTCCAGACTTCACCTTCTCCTTCTCCTTCTTCTACTTCTTCTGATTCACCCTCCAGACTTCAACTTCTCCTTCTCCTTCTTCTACTTCTTCTGCTTCTCCCTCCAGACTTCACCTTCTCCTTCTCCTTCTTCTGCTTCTTCTGATTCACCCTCCAGACTTCACCTTCTCCTTCTCCTTCTTCTACTTCTTCTGATTCACCCTCCAGACTTCACCTTCTCCTTCTCCTTCTTCTACGTCTTCTGATTCACCCTCCAGACTTCACCTTCTCCTTCTCCTTCTTCTACTTCTTCTGATTCACCCTCCTTACTTCACCTTCTCCTTCTCCTTCTTCTGCTTCTTCTGCTTCACCCTCCAGACCTCACCTTCTCCTTCTCCTTCTTCTGCTTCTTCTGCTTCACCTTCCAGACTTCACCTTCTCCTTCTCCTTCTTCTGCTTCTTCTGCTTCACCCTCCTGACTTCACCTTCTCCTTCTCCTTCTTCTACATCTTCTGATTCACCCTCCAGACTTCACCTTCTCCTTCTCCTTCTTCTGCTTCTTCTGCTTCACCCTCCAGACTTCACCTTCTCCTTCTACTTCTTCTGCTTCTTCTGTTTCGCGCTCCAGACTTCACCTTCTCCTTCTCCTTCTTCTGCTTCTTCTGCTTCACCCTCCAGACTTCAACTTCTCCTTCTCCTTCTTCTGCTTCTTCTGCTTCACTCTCCTGACTTCACCTTCTCCTTCTCCTTCTTCTACTTCTTCTGATTCACCCTCCAGACTTCACCTTCTCCTTCTCCTTCTTCTGCTTCTTCTGCTTCACCCTCCAGACTTCACCTTCTCCTTCTCCTTCTTCTGCTTCTTCTGCTGCGCCCTCCAGACTTCACCTTCTCCTTCTCCTTCTTCTGCTTCTTCTGCTTCACCGTCCTGACTTCACCTTCTGCTTCTCCTTCTTCTACTTCTTCTGCTTCACCCCCTGACTTCACCTGCTCCTTCTCCTTCTTCTGCTTCTTCTGATTCACCCTCCTAACTTCACCTTCTACTTCTCCTTCTTCTGCTTCTTCTGATTCACCCTCCTGACTTCACCTTCTACTTCTCCTTCTTTTGCTTCTTCTGATTCACCCTCCAGACTTCACCTTCTCCTTCTCCTTCTTCTGCTTCTTCTGATTCACCCTCCAGACTTCACCTTCTCCTTCTCCTTCTTCTGCTTCTTCTGATTCAACCTCCAGACCGCACCTTCTCCTTCTCCTTCTTCTACTTCTTCTGATTCACCCTCCAGACTTCATCTTCTCCTTCTCCTTCTTCTGCTTCTTCTGATTCACCCTCCAGACTTCACCTTCTCCTTCTCCTTCTTCTGCTTCTTCTGATTCACCCTCCAGACTTCACCTTCTCCTTCTCCTTCTTCTACTTCTTCTGATTCACCCTTCAGTCTTCACCTTCTCCTTCTCCTTCTTCTGTTTCTTCTGCTTCACCCTCCAGACTTCACCTTCTCCTTCTCCTTCTTCTACTTCTTCTGATTCACCCTCCAGACTTCACCTTCTCCTTCTCCTTCTTCTGCTTCTTCTGCTTCACCCTCCAGACTTCACCATCTCCTTCTCCTTCTTCTGCTTCTTCTGCTTCGCCCTCCAGACTTCACCTTCTCCTTCTCCTTCTTCTGCTTCTTCTGCTTCACCCTCCAGACTTCACCTTCTCCTTCTCCTTCTTCTGCTTCTTCTGCTTCACTCTCATGACTTCACCTTCTCGTTCTCCTTCTTCTACTTCTTCTGATTCACCCTCCAGACTTCACCTTCTCCTTCTCCTTCTTCTTCTTCTTCTGATTCACCCTCCAGACTTCACCTTCTCCTTCTCCTTCTTCTGCTTCTTCTGATTCACCCTCCAGACTTCACCTTCTCCTTCTCCTTATTCTGCTTCTTCTGATTCACCCTCCAGACTTCACCTTCTCCTTCTCCTTCTTCTGCTTCTTCTGATTCACCCTCCAGACTTCACCTTCTCCTTCTTCTTCTGATTCACCCTCCAGACTTCACCTTCTCCTTCTCCTTCTTCTACTTCTTCTGATTCACCCTCCAGACTTCACCTTATCCTTCTCCTTCTTCTGCTTGTTCTGATTCACCCTGCAGACTTCACCTTCTCCTTCTCCTTCGTCTACTTCTTCTGATTCACCGTCCAGACTACACCTTCTCCTTCTCCTTCTTCTACTTCTTCTGATTCACCCTCCAGACTTCATCTTCTCCTTCTCCTTCTTCTGCTTCTTCTGATTCACCCTCCAGACTTCACATTCTCCTTCTCCTTCTTCTACTTCTTCTGATTCACCTTCCAGACTTCACCTTCTCCTTCTCCTTCTTCTACGTCTTCTGATTCACCCTCCAGACTTCACCTTCTCCTTCTCCTTCTTCTACTTCTTCTGATTCAACCTCCTTACTTCACCTTCTCCTTCTCCTTCTTCTGCTTCTTCTGCTTCACCCTCCAGACTTCACCTTCTCCTTCTCCTTCTTCTGCTTCTTCTGCTTCACCCTCCAGACTTCACCTTCTCCTTCTCCTTCTTCTGCTTCTTCTGCTTCACCCTCCTGACTTCACCTTCTCCTTCTCCTTCTTCTACTTCTTCTGATTCACCCTCCAGACTTCACCTTCTCCTTCTCCTTCTTCTGCTTCTTCTGCTTCACCCTCCAGACTTCACCTTCTCCTTCTCCTTCTTCTGCTTCTTCTGCTTCGCCCTCCAGACTTCACCTTCTCCTTCTCCTTCTTCTGCTTCTTCTGCTTCACCCTCCAGACTTCACCTTCTCCTTCTCCTTCTTCTGCTTCTTCTGCTTCACTCTCCAGACTTCACCTTCTCCTTCTCCTTCTTCTGCTTCTTCTGATTCACCCTCCAGACCTCACCTTCTCCTTCTCCTTCTTCTACTTCTTCTGATTCACCCTCCAGACTTCATCTTCTCCTTCTCCTTCTTCTGCTTCTTCTGATTCACCCTCCAGACTTCACCTTCTCCTTCTCCTTCTTCTGCTTCTTCTGCTTCACCCTCCTGACTTCACCTTCTCCTTCTCCTTCTTCTACATCTTCTGTTTCACCCTCCAGACTTCACCTTCTCCTTCTCCTTCTTCTGCTTCTTCTGCTTCACCCTCCAGACTTCACCTTCTCCTTCTACTTCTTCTGCTTCTTCTGCTTCGCCCTCCAGACTTCACCTTCTCCTTCTCCTTCTTCTGCTTCTTCTGCTTCACCCTCCAGACTTCAACTTCTCCTTCTCCTTCTTCTGCTTCTTCTGCTTCACTCTCCTGACTTCACCTTCTCCTTCTCCTTCGTCTACTTCTTCTGATTCACCCTCCAGACTTCACCTTCTCCTTCTCCTTCTTCTGCTTCTTCTGCTTCACCCTCCAGACTTCACCTTCTCCTTCTCCTTCTTCTGCTTCTTCTGCTTCGCCCTCCAGACTTCACCTTCTCCTTCTCCTTCTTCTGCTTCTTCTGCTTCACCGTCCTGACTTCACCTTCTGCTTCTCCTTCTTCTACTTCTTCTGCTTCACCCCCTGACTTCACCTGCTCCTTCTCCTTCTTCTGCTTCTTCTGATTCACCCTCCTAACTTCACCTTCTCCTTCTCCTTCTTCTGCTTCTTCTGATTCACCCTCCAGACTTCACCTTCTCCTTCTCCTTCTTCTGCTTCTTCTGATTCAACCTCCAGACCGCACCTTCTCCTTCTCCTTCTTCTACTTCTTCTGATTCACCCTCCAGACTTCATCTTCTCCTTCTCCTTCTTCTGCTTCTTCTGATTCACCCTCCAGACTTCACCTTCTCCTTCTCCTTCTTCTGCTTCTTCTGATTCACCCTCCAGACTTCACCTTCTCCTTCTCCTTCTTCTACTTCTTCTGATTCACCCTTCAGTCTTCACCTTCTCCTTCTCCTTCTTCTGTTTCTTCTGCTTCACCCTCCAGACTTCACCTTCTCCTTCTCCTTCTTCTACTTCTTCTGATTCACCCTCCAGACTTCACCTTCTCCTTCTCCTTCTTCTGCTTCTTCTGCTTCACCCTCCAGACTTCACCATCTCCTTCTCCTTCTTCTGCTTCTTCTGCTTTGCTCTCCAGACTTCACCTTCTCCTTCTCCTTCTTCTGCTTCTTCTGCTTCACCCTCCAGACTTCACCTTCTCCTTCTCCTTCTTCTGCTTCTTCTGCTTCACTCTCCTGACTTCACCTTCTCGTTCTCCTTCTTCTACTTCTTCTGATTCACCCTCCAGACTTCACCTTCTCCTTCTCCTTCTTCTTCTTCTTCTGATTCACCCTCCAGACTTCACCTTCTCCTTCTCCTTCTTCTGCTTCTTCTGATTCACCCTCCAGACTTCACCTTCTCCTTCTCCTTATTCTGCTTCTTCTGATTCACCCTCCAGACTTCACCTGCTCCTTCTCCTTCTTCTGCTTCTTCTGATTCACCCTCCAGACTTCACCTTCTCCTTCTTCTTCTGATTCACCCTCCAGACTTCACCTTCTCCTTCTCCTTCTTCTACTTCTTCTGATTCACCCTCCAGACTTCACCTTATCCTTCTCCTTCTTCTGCTTGTTCTGATTCACCCTGCAGACTTCACCTTCTCCTTCTCCTTCGTCTACTTCTTCTGATTCACCGTCCAGACTACACCTTCTCCTTCTCCTTCTTCTACTTCTTCTGATTCACCCTCCAGACTTCATCTTCTCCTTCTCCTTCTTCTGCTTCTTCTGATTCACCCTCCAGACTTCACCTTCTCCTTCTCCTTCTTCTACTTCTTCTGATTGACCCTCCAGACTTCACCTTCTCCTTCTCCTTCTTCTACTTCTTCTGATTCACCCTCCAGACTTCAACTTCTCCTTCTCCTTCTTCTACTTCTTCTGCTTCTCCCTCCAGACTTCACCTTCTCCTTCTTCTGCTTCTTCTGATTCACCCTCCAGACTTCACATTCTCCTTCTCCTTCTTCTACTTCTTCTGATTCACCTTCCAGACTTCACCTTCTCCTTCTCCTTCTTCTACGTCTTCTGATTCACCCTCCAGACTTCACCTTCTCCTTTTCCTTCTTCTACTTCTTCTGATTCAACCTCCTTACTTCACCTTCTCCTTCTCCTTCTTCTGCTTCTTCTGCTTCACCCTCCAGACTTCACCTTCTCCTTCTCCTTCTTCTGCTTCTTCTGCTTCACCCTCCAGACTTCACCTTCTCCTTCTCCTTCTTCTGCTTCTTCTGCTTCACCCTCCTGACTTCACCTTCTCCTTCTCCTTCTTCAACTTCTTCTGATTCACCCTCCAGACTTCACCTTCTCCTTCTCCTTCTTCTGCTTCTTCTGCTTCACCCTCCAGACTTCACCTTCTCCTTCTCCTTCTTCTGCTTCTTCTGCTTCGCCCTCCAGACTTCACCTTCTCCTTCTCCTTCTTCTGCTTCTTCTGCTTCACCCTCCAGACTTCACCTTCTCCTTCTCCTTCTTCTGCTTCTTCTGCTTCACTCTCCAGACTTCACCTTCTCCTTCTCCTTCTTCTACTTCTTCTGATTCACCCTCCAGACTTCATCTTCTCCTTCTCCTTCTTCTGCTTCTTCTGATTCACCCTCCAGACTTCACCTTCTCCTTCTCCTTCTTCTGCTTCTTCTGATTCACCCTCCAGACTTCACCTTCTCCTTCTCCTTCTTCTACTTCTTCTGATTCACCCTTCAGTCTTCACCTTCTCCTTCTCCTTCTTCTGTTTCTTCTGCTTCACCCTCCAGACTTCACCTTCTCCTTCTCCTTCTTCTACTTCTTCTGATTCACCCTCCAGACATCACCTTCTCCTTCTCCTTCTTCTGCTTCTTCTGCTTCACCCTCCAGACTTCACCTTCTCCTTCTCCTTCTTCTGCTTCTTCTGCTTCGCCCTCCAGACTTCACCTTCTCCTTCTCCTTCTTCTGCTTCTTCTGCTTCACCCTCCAGACTTCACCTTCTCCTTCTCCTTCTTCTGCTTCTTCTGCTTCACTCTCCTGACTTCACCTTCTCCTTCTCCTTCTTCTACTTCTTCTGATTCACCCTCCAGACTTCAACTTCTCCTTCTCCTTCTTCTACTTCTTCTGATTCACCCTCCAGACTTCACCTTCTCCTTCTCCTTCTTCTGCTTCTTCTGATTCACCCTCCAGACTTCACCTTCTCCTTCTCCTTATTCTGCTTCTTCTGATTCACCCTCCAGACTTCACCTTCTCCTTCTCCTTCTTCTGCTTCTTCTGATTCATCCTCCAGACTTCACCTTCTCCTTCTTCTTCTGATTCACCCTCCAGACTTCACCTTCTCCTTCTCCTTCTTCTACTTCTTCTGATCCACCCTCCAGACTTCACCTTCTCCTTCTCCTTCTTCTGCTTCTTCTGATTCACCCTGCAGACTTCACCTTCTCCTTCTCCTTCGTCTACTTCTTCTGATTCACCGTCCAGACTACACCTTCTCCTTCTCCTTCTTCTACTTCTTCTGATTCACCCTCCAGACTTCATCTTCTCCTTCTCCTTCTTCTGCTTCTTCTGATTTACCCTCCAGACTTCACCTTCTCCTTCTCCTTCTTCTACTTCTTCTGATTGACCCTCCAGACTTCACCTTCTCCTTCTCCTTCTTCTACTTCTTCTGATTCACCCTCCAGACTTCAACTTCTCCTTCTCCTTCTTCTACTTCTTCTGCTTCTCCCTCCAGACTTCACCTTCTCCTTCTCCTTCTTCTGCTTCTTCTGATTCACCCTCCAGACTTCACATTCTCCTTCTCCTTCTTCTACTTCTTCTGATTCACCCTCCAGACTTCACCTTCTCCTTCTCCTTCTTCTACGTCTTCTGATTCACCCTCCAGATTTAACCTTCTCCTTCTCCTTCTTCTACTTCTTCTGATTCACCCTCCTTACTTCACCTTCTCCTTCTCCTTCTTCTGCTTCTTCTGCTTCACCCTCCAGACTTCACCTTCTCCTTCTCCTTCTTCTGCTTCTTCTGCTTCACCCTCCAGACTTCACCTTCTCCTTCTCCTTCTTCTGCTTCTTCTGCTTCACCCTCCTGACTTCACCTTCTCCTTCTCCTTCTTCTACTTCTTCTGATTCACCCTCCAGACTTCACCTTCTCCTTCTCCTTCTTCTGCTTCTTCTGCTTCACCCTCCAGACTTCACCTTCTCCTTCTCCTTCTTCGGCTTCTTCTGCTTCGCCCTCCAGACTTCACCTTCTCCTTCTCCTTCTTCTGCTTCTTCTGCTTCACCCTCCAGACTTCACCTTCTCCTTCTCCTTCTTCTGCTTCTTCTGCTTCACTCTCCTGACTTCAACTTCTCCCTCTCCTTCTTCTACTTCTTCTGATTCACCCTCCAGACTTCACCTTCTCCTTCTCCTTCTTCTGCTTCTTCTGCTTCACCCTCCAGACTTCAAATTCTCCTTCTCCTTCTTCGGCTTCTTCTGCTGCGCCCTCCAGACTTCACCTTCTCCTTCTCCTTCTTCTGATTCTTCTGCTTCACCGTCCTGACTTCACCTTCTCCTTCTCCTTCTTCTACTTCTTCTGCTTCACCCCCCTCACTTCACCTGCTCCTTCTCCTTCTTCTGCTTCTTCTGATTCACCCTCCTAACTTCACCTTCTCCTTCTCCTTCTTCTGCTTCTTCTGATTCACCCTCCTGACTTCACCTTCTCCTTCTCCTTCTTTTGCTTCTTCTGATTCACCCTCCTGACTTCACCTTCTCCTTCTCCTTCTTCTGCTTCTTCTGATTCACCCTCCTGACTTCACCTTCTCCTTCTCCTTCTTTTGCTTCTTCTGATTCACCCTTCAGTCTTCACCTTCTCCTTCTCCTTCTTCTGTTTCTTCTGCTTCACCCTCCAGACTTCACCTTCTCCTTCTCTTTCTTCTGCTTCTTCTGATTCACCCTCCAGACTTCACCTTCTCCTTCTCCTTCTTCTGATTCTTCTGTTTCACCCTCCAGACTTCACCTCCTCCTTCTCCATCTTCTGCTTCTTCTGCTTCACCCTCCTGACTTCACCTTCTCCTTCTCCTTCTTCGACTTCTTCTGATTCACCCTCCAGACTTCACCTTCTCCTTCTCCTTCTTCAGCTTCTTCTGCTTCACCCTCCAGACTTCACCTTCTCCTTCTCCTTCTTCTGCTTCTTCTGCTTCGCCCTCCAGACTTCACCTTCTCCTTCTCCTTCTTCTGCTTCTTCTGCTTCACCCTCCAGACTTCACCTTCTCCTTCTCCTTTTTCTGCTTCTTCTGCTTCACTCTCCTGACTTCACCTTCTCCTTCTCCTTCTTCTACTTCTTCTGATTCACCCTCCAGACTTCACCTTCTCCTTCTCCTTCTTCTGCTTCTTCTGCTTCACCCTCCAGACTTCACCTTCTCCTTCTCCTTCTTCTGCTTCTTCTGCTGCGCCCTCCAGACTTCACCTTCTCCTTCTCCTTCTTCTGCCTCTTCTGCTTCACCGTCCCGACTTCACCTTCTCCTTCTCCTTCTTCTACTTCTTCTGCTTCCCCCCCCTGACTTCACCTTCTCCTTCTCCTTCTTCTGCTTCTTCTGATTCACCCTCCTAACTTCACCTTCTCCTTCTCCTTCTTCTGATTCTTCTGATTCACCCTCCTGACTTCACCTTCTCCTTCTCCTTCTTTTGCTTCTTCTGATTCACCCTCCAGACATCACCTTCTCCTTCTCCTTCTTCTGCTTCTTCTGATTCACCCTCCAGACTTCACCTTCTCCTTCTCCTTCTTCTGCTTCTTCTGATTCACCCTCCAGACCTCACCTTCTCCTTCTCCTTCTTCTACTTCTTCTGATTCACCCTCCAGACTTCATCTTCTCCTTCTCCTTCTTCTGCTTCTTCTGATTCACCCTCCAGACTTCACCTTCTCCTTCTCCTTCTTCTGCTTCTTCTGATTCACCCTCCAGACTTCACCTTCTCCTTCTCCTTCTTCTACTTCTTCTGATTCACCCTCCAGACCTCACCTTCTCCTTCTCCTTCTTCTACTTCTTCTGATTCACCCTTCAGTCTTCACCTTCTCCTTCTCCTTCTTCTGTTTCTTCTGCTTCACCCTCCAGACTTCACCTTCTCCTTCTCTTTCTTCTGCTTCTTCTGATTCACCCTCCAGACTTCACCTTCTCCTTCTCCTTCTTCTGATTCTTCTGATTCACCCTCCAGACTTCACCTTCTCCTTCTCCTCCTTCTGCTTCTTCTGAATCACCCTCCTGACTTCACCTTCTCCTTCTCCTTCTTCTACTTCTTCTGATTCACCCTCCTGACTTCACCTTCTCCTTCTCCTTCTTCTACTTCTTCTGCTTCACCCTCCAGACTTCACCTTCTCCTTCTCCTTCTTCTACTTCTTCTGATTCACCCTCCAGACTTCACCTTCTCCTTCTACTTCTTCTGCTTCTTCTGATTCACCCTCCAGACTTCACCTTCTCCTTCTCCTTATTCTGCTTCTTCTGATTCACCCTCCAGACTTCATCTTCTCCTTCTCCTTCTTCTGCTTCTTCTGATTCACCCTCCAGACTTCACCTTCTCCTTCTCCTTCTTCTACTTCTTCTGATTGACCCTCCAGACTTCACCTTCTCCTTCTCCTTCTTCTACTTCTTCTGATTCACCCTCCAGACTTCAACTTCTCCTTCTCCTTCTTCTACTTCTTCTGCTTCTCCCTCCAGACTTCACCTTCTCCTTCTTCTGCTTCTTCTGATTCACCCTCCAGACTTCACATTCTCCTTCTCCTTCTTCTACTTCTTCTGATTCACCTTCCAGACTTCACCTTCTCCTTCTCCTTCTTCTACGTCTTCTGATTCACCCTCCAGACTTCACCTTCTCCTTCTCCTTCTTCTACTTCTTCTGATTCAACCCCCTTACTTCACCTTCTCCTTCTCCTTCTTCTGCTTCTTCTGCTTCACCCTCCAGACTTCACCTTCTCCTTCTCCTTCTTCTGCTTCTTCTGCTTCACCCTCCAGACTTCACCTTCTCCTTCTCCTTCTTCTGCTTCTTCTGCTTCACCCTCCTGACTTCACCTTCTCCTTCTCCTTCTTCTACTTCTTCTGATTCACCCTCCAGACTTCACCTTCTCCTTCTCCTTCTTCTGCTTCTTCTGCTTCACCCTCCAGACTTCACCTTCTCCTTCTCCTTCTTCTGCTTCTTCTGCTTCGCCCTCCAGACTTCACCTTCTCCTTCTCCTTCTTCTGCTTCTTCTGCTTCACCCTCCAGACTTCACCTTCTCCTTCTCCTTCTTCTGCTTCTTCTGCTTCACTCTCCAGACTTCACCTTCTCCTTCTCCTTCTTCTGCTTCTTCTGATTCACCCTCCAGACCTCACCTTCTCCTTCTCCTTCTTCTACTTCTTCTGATTCACCCTCCAGACTTCATCTTCTCCTTCTCCTTCTTCTGCTTCTTCTGATTCACCCTCCAGACTTCACATTCTCCTTCTCCTTCTTCTGCTTCTTCTGATTCACTCTCCAGACTTCACCTTCTCCTTCTCCTTCTTCTACTTCTTCTGATTCACCCTTCAGTCTTCACCTTCTCCTTCTCCTTCTTCTGTTTCTTCTGCTTCACCCTCCAGACTTCACCTTCTCCTTCTCCTTCTTCTACTTCTTCTGATTCACCCTCCAGACATCACCTTCTCCTTCTCCTTCTTCTGCTTCTTCTGCTTCACCCTCCAGACTTCACCTTCTCCTTCTCCTTCTTCTGCTTCTTCTGCTTCGCCCTCCAGACTTCACCTTCTCCTTCTCCTTCTTCTGCTTCTTCTGCTTCACCCTCCAGACTTCACCTTCTCCTTCTCCTTCTTCTGCTTCTTCTGCTTCACTCTCCTGACTTCACCTTCTCCTTCTCCTTCTTCTACTTCTTCTGATTCACCCTCCAGACTTCAACTTCTCCTTCTCCTTCTTCTACTTCTTCGGATTCACCCTCCAGACTTCACCTTCTCCTTCTCCTTCTTCTGCTTCTTCTGATTCACCCTCCAGACTTCACCTTCTCCTTCTCCTTATTCTGCTTCTTCTGATTCACCCTCCAGACTTCACCTTCTCCTTCTCCTTCTTCTGCTTCTTCTGATTCATCCTCCAGACTTCACCTTCTCCTTCTTCTTCTGATTCACCCTCCAGACTTCACCTTCTCCTTCTCCTTCTTCTACTTCTTCTGATCCACCCTCCAGACTTCACCTTCTCCTTCTCCTTCTTCTGCTTCTTCTGATTCACCCTGCAGACTTCACCTTCTCCTTCTCCTTCGTCTACTTCTTCTGATTCACCGTCCAGACTACACCTTCTCCTTCTCCTTCTTCTACTTCTTCTGATTCACCCTCCAGACTTCATCTTCTTCTTCTCCTTCTTCTGCTTCTTCTGATTTACCCTCCAGACTTCACCTTCTCCTTCTCCTTCTTCTACTTCTTCTGATTGACCCTCCAGACTTCACCTTCTCCTTCTCCTTCTTCTACTTCTTCTGATTCACCCTCCAGACTTCAACTTCTCCTTCTCCTTCTTCTACTTCTTCTGCTTCTCCCTCCAGACTTCACCTTCTCCTTCTCCTTCTTCTGCTTCTTCTGATTCACCCTCCAGACTTCACATTCTCCTTCTCCTTCTTCTACTTCTTCTGATTCACCCTCCAGACTTCACCTTCTCCTTCTCCTTCTTCTACGTCTTCTGATTCACCCTCCAGACTTAACCTTCTCCTTCTCCTTCTTCTACTTCTTCTGATTCACCCTCCTTACTTCACCTTCTCCTTCTCCTTCTTCTGCTTCTTCTGCTTCACCCTCCAGACTTCACCTTCTCCTTCTCCTTCTTCTGCTTCTTCTGCTTCACCCTCCAGACTTCACCTTCTCCTTCTCCTTCTTCTGCTTCTTCTGCTTCACCCTCCTGACTTCACCTTCTCCTTCTCCTTCTTCTACTTCTTCTGATTCACCCTCCAGACTTCACCTTCTCCTTCTCCTTCTTCTGCTTCTTCTGCTTCACCCTCCAGACTTCACCTTCTCCTTCTCCTTCTTCGGCTTCTTCTGCTTCGCCCTCCAGACTTCACCTTCTCCTTCTCCTTCTTCTGCTTCTTCTGCTTCACCCTCCAGACTTCACCTTCTCCTTCTCCTTCTTCTGCTTCTTCTGCTTCACTCTCCTGACTTCAACTTCTCCCTCTCCTTCTTCTACTTCTTCTGATTCACCCTCCAGACTTCACCTTCTCCTTCTCCTTCTTCTGCTTCTTCTGCTTCACCCTCCAGACTTCAAATTCTCCTTCTCCTTCTTCGGCTTCTTCTGCTGCGCCCTCCAGACTTCACCTTCTCCTTCTCCTTCTTCTGATTCTTCTGCTTCACCGTCCTGACTTCACCTTCTCCTTCTCCTTCTTCTACTTCTTCTGCTTCACCCCCCTCACTTCACCTGCTCCTTCTCCTTCTTCTGCTTCTTCTGATTCACCCTCCTAACTTCACCTTCTCCTTCTCCTTCTTCTGCTTCTTCTGATTCACCCTCCTGACTTCACCTTCTCCTTCTCCTTCTTTTGCTTCTTCTGATTCACCCTCCAGACTTCACCTTCTCCTTCTCCTTCTTCTGCTTCTTCTGATTCACCCTCCAGACTTCACCTTCTCCTTCTCCTTCTTCTACTTCTTCTGATTCACCCTCCAGACTTCATCTTCTCCTTCTCCTTCTTCTGCTTCATCTGATTCACCCTCCAGACTTCACCTTCTCCTTCTCCTTCTTCTGCTTCTTCTGATTCACCCTCCAGACTTCACCTTCTCCTTCGCCTTCTTCTACTTCTTCTGATTCACCCTCCAGACTTCACCTTCTCCTTCGCCTTCTTCTACTTCTTCTGATTCACCCTTCAGTCTTCACCTTCTCCTTCTCCTTCTTCTGTTTCTTCTGCTTCACCCTCCAGACTTCACCTTCTCCTTCTCTTTCTTCTGCTTCTTCTGATTCACCCTCCAGACTTCACCTTCTCCTTCTCCTTCTTCTGATTCTTCTGTTTCACCCTCCAGACTTCACCTTCTCCTTCTCCATCTTCTGCTTCTTCTGCTTCACCCTCCTGACTTCACCTTCTCCTTCTCCTTCTTCGACTTCTTCTGATTCACCCTCCAGACTTCACCTTCTCCTTCTCCTTCTTCAGCTTCTTCTGCTTCACCCTCCGGACTTCACCTTCTCCTTCTCCTTCTTCTGCTTCTTCTGCTTCGCCCTCCAGACTTCACCTTCTCCTTCTCCTTCTTCTGCTTCTTCTGCTTCACCCTCCAGACTTCACCTTCTCCTTCTCCTTGTTCTGCTTCTTCTGCTTCACTCTCCTGACTTCACCTTCTCCTTCTCCTTCTTCTACTTCTTCTGATTCACCCTCCAGACTTCACCTTCTCCTTCTCCTTCTTCTGCTTCTTCTGCTTCACCCTCCAGACTTCACCTTCTCCTTCTCCTTCTTCTGCTTCTTCTGCTGCGCCCTCCAGACTTCACCTTCTCCTTCTCCTTCTTCTGCCTCTTCTGCTTCACCGTCCTGACTTCACCTTCTCCTTCTCCTTCTTCTACTTCTTTTGCTTCACCCCCCTGACTTCACCTTCTCCTTCTCCTTCTTCTGCTTCTTCTGATTCACCCTCCTAACTTCACCTTCTCCTTCTCCTTCTTCTGATTCTTCTGATTCAACCTCCTGACTTCACCTTCTCCTTCTCCTTCTTTTGCTTCTTCTGATTCACCCTCCAGACATCACCTTCTCCTTCTCCTTCTTCTGCTTCTTCTGATTCACCCTCCAGACTTCACCTTCTCCTTCTCCTTCTTCTGCTTCTTCTGATTCACCCTCCAGACCTCACCTTCTCCTTCTCCTTCTTCTACTTCTTCTGATTCACCCTCCAGACTTCATCTTCTCCTTCTCCTTCTTCTGCTTCTTCTGATTCACCCTCCAGACTTCACCTTCTCCTTCTCCTTCTTCTGCTTCTTCTGATTCACCCTCCAGACTTCACCTTCTCCTTCTCCTTCTTCTACTTCTTCTGATTCACCCTCCAGACCTCACCTTCTCCTTCTCCTTCTTCTACTTCTTCTGATTCACCCTTCAGTCTTCACCTTCTCCTTCTCCTTCTTCTGTTTCTTCTGCTTCACCCTCCAGACTTCACCTTCTCCTTCTCTTTCTTCTGCTTCTTCTGATTCACCCTCCAGACTTCACCTTCTCCTTCTCCTTCTTCTGATTCTTCTGATTCACCCTCCTGACTTCACCTTCTCCTTCTCCTTCTTCTACTTCTTCTGCTTCACCCTCCAGACTTCACCTTCTCCTTCTCCTTCTTCTACTTCTTCTGATTCACCCTCCAGACTTCACCTTCTCCTTCTACTTCTTCTGCTTCTTCTGATTCACCCTCCAGACTTCACCTTCTCCTTCTCCTTATTCTGCTTCTTCTGATTCACCCTCCAGACTTCACCTTCTCCTTCTCCTTCTTCTGCTTCTTCTGATTCACCCTCCAGACTTCACCTTCTCCTTCTCCTTCTTCTGCTTCTTCTGATTCACCCTCCAGACTTCACCTTCTCCTTCTCCTTCTTCTACTTCTTGTGATTCACCCTCCAGACTTCATCGTCTCCTTCTCCTTCTTCTGCTTCTTCTGATTCACCCTCCAGACTTCACCTTCTCCTTCTCCTTCTTCTGCTTCTTCTGATTCACCCTCCAGTCTACACCTTCTCCTTCTCCTTCTTCTACTTCTTCTGATTCACCCTCCAGACTTCACCTTCTCCTTCTCCTTCTTCTACTTCTTCTGATTCACCCTCCAGACTTCACCTTCTCCTTCTCCTTCTTCTGCTTCTTCTGATTCACCCTCCAGACTTCACCTTCTCCTTCTCCTTATTCTGCTTCTTCTGATTCACCCTCCAAACTTCACCTTCTCCTTCTCCTTCTTCTGCTTCTTGTGATTCACCCTCCAGACTTCACCTTCTCCTTCTCCTTCTTCTGCTTCTTCTGATTCACCCTCCAGACTTCACCTTCTCCTTCGCCTTCTTCTACTTCTTCTGATTCACCCTCCAGACTTCACCTTCTCCTTCTCCTTCTTCTACTTCTTCTGATTCACCCTTCAGTCTTCACCTTCTCCTTCTCCTTCTTCTGTTTCTTCTGCTTCACCCTCCAGACTTCACCTTCTCCTTCTCTTGCTTCTGCTTCTTCTGATTCACCCTCCAGACTTCACCTTCTCCTTCTCCTTCTTCTGATTCTTCTGTTTCACCCTCCAGACTTCACCTTCTCCTTCTCCATCTTCTGCTTCTTCTGCTTCACCCTCCTGACTTCACCTTCTTCTTCTCCTTCTTCTACTTCTTCTGATTCACCCTCCAGACTTCACCTTCTCCTTCTCCTTCTTCAGCTTCTTCTGCTTCACCCTCCAGACTTCACCTTCTCCTTCTCCTTCTTCTGCTTCTTCTGCTTCGCCCTCCAGACTTCACCTTCTCCTTCTCCTTCTTCTGCTTCTTCTGCTTCACCCTCCAGACTTCACCTTCTCCTTCTCCTTCTTCTGCTTCTTCTGCTTCACTCTCCTGACTTCACCTTCTCCTTCTCCTTCTTCTACTTCTTCTGATTCACCCTCCTAACTTCACCTTCTCCTTCTCCTTCTTCTGCTTCTTCTGATTCACCCTCCAGACTTCACCTTCTCCTTCTCTTTCTTCTGCTTCTTCTGATTCACCCTCCAGGCTTCACCTTCTCCTTCTCCTTCTTCTGATTCTTCTGATTCACCCTCCAGACTTCACCTTCTCCTTCTCCTTCTTCTGCTTCTTCTGAATCACCCTCCTGACTTCACCTTCTCCTTCTCCTTCTTCTACTTCTTCTGATTCACCCTCCTGACTTCACCTTCTCCTTCTTCTACTTCTTCTGCTTCACCCTCCAGACTTCACCTTCTCCTTCTCCTTCTTCTACTTCTTCTGATTCACCCTCCAGACTTCACCTTCTCCTTCTACTTCTTCTGCTTCTTCTGATTCACCCTCCAGACTTCACCTTCTCCTTCTCCTTATTCTGCTTCTTCTGATTCACCCTCCAGACTTCACCTTCTCCTTCTCCTTCTTCTGCTTCTTCTGATTCGCCCTCCAGACTTCACCTTCTCCTTCTCCTTCTTCTGCTTCTTCTGATTCACCCTCCAGACTTCACCTTCTCCTTCTCCTTCTTCTACTTCTTCTGATTCACCCTCCAGACTTCATCGTCTCCTTCTCCTTCTTCTGCTTCTTCTGATTCACCCTCCAGACTTCACCTTCTCCTTCTCCTTCTTCTGCTTCTTCTGATTCACCCTCCAGTCTTCACCTTCTCCTTCTCCTTCTTCTACTTCTTCTGATTCACCCTCCAGACTTCACCTTCTCCTTCTCCTTCTTCTACTTCTTCTGATTCACCCTCCAGACTTCACCTTCTCCTTCTCCTTCTTCTGCTTCTTCTGATTCACCCTCCAGACTTCACCTTCTCCTTCTCCTTATTCTGCTTCTTCTGATTCACCCTCCAGACTTCACCTTCTCCTTCTCCTTCTTCTGCTTCTTCTGATTCACCCTCCAGACTTCACCTTCTCCTTCTCCTTCTTCTGCTTCTTCTGATTCACCCTCCAGACTTCACCTTCTCCTTCTGCTTCTTCTACTTCTTCTGATTCACCCTCCAGACTTCACCTTCCCCTTCTCCTTCTTCTGCTTCTTCTGCTTCGCCCTCCAGACTTCACCTTGTCCTTCTCCTTCTTCTGCTTCTTCTGCTTCACCCTCCAGACTTCACCTTCTCCTTCTCCTTCTTCTGCTTCTTCGGCTTCACTCTCCTGACTTCACCTTCTCCTTCTCCTTCTTCTACTTCTTCTGATTCACCCTCCAGGCTTCACCTTCTCCTTCTCCTTCTTCTGCTTCTTCTGCTTCACCCTCCAGACTTCACCTTCTCCTTCTCCATCTTCTGCTTCTTCTGCTGCGCCCTCCAGACTTCACCTTCTCCTTCTCCTTCTTCTGCTTCTTCTGCTTCACCCTCCTGACTTCACCTTCTCCTTCTCCTTCTTCTACTTCTTCTGCTTCACCCCCCTGACTTCACCTGCTCCTTCTCCTTCTTCTGATTCTTCTGGTTCACCCTCCTAACTTTACCTTCTGCTTCTCCTTCTTCTGCTTCTTCTGATTCACCCCCCTGACTTCACCTTCTCCTTCTCCTTCTTCTGCTTCTTCTAATTCACCCTCCAGACTTCCCCTTCTCCTTCTCCTTCTTCTGCTTCTTCTGATTCACCCTCCAGACTTCACCTTCTCCTTCTCCTTCTTCTGATTCACCCTCCTAACTTCACCTTCTCCTTCTCCTTCTTCTGCTTCTTCTGATTCACCCTCCAGACTTCACCTTCTCCTTCTCCTTCTTCTGCTTCTTCTGATTCACCCTCCAGACTTCACCTTCTCCTTCTCCTTCTTCTACTTCTTCTGATTCACCCTCCAGACCTCGCCTTCTTCTTCTCCTTCTTCTACTTCTTCTGATTCATCCTCCAGTCTTCACCTTCTCCTTCTCCTTCTTCTGTTTCTTCTGCTTCACCCTCCAGAATTCACCTTCTCCTTCTCTTTCTTCTGCTTCTTCTGATTCATCCTCCAGACTTCACCTTCTCCTTCTCCTTCTTCTGATTCTTCTGATTCACTCTCCAGACTTCACCTTCTCCTTCTCCTTCTTCTGCTTCTTCTGATTCACACTCCTGACTTCACCTTCTCCTTCTCCTTCTTCTACTTCTTCTGATTCACCCTCCTGACTTCACCTTCTCCTTCTCCTTCTTCTACTTCTTCTGCTTCACCCTCCAGACTTCACCTTCTCCTTCTCCTTCTTCTACTGCTTCTGATTCACCCTCCAGACTTCACCTTCTCCTTCTCCTTCTTCTACTTCTTCTGATTCACCCTCCAGACTTCACCTTCTCCTTCTCCTTCTTCTACTTCTTCTGATTCACCCTCCAGTCTTCACCTTCTCCTTCTCCTTCTTCTGCTTCTTCTGATTCACCCTCCAGACTTCACCTTCTCCTTCTCCTTATTCTGCTTCTTCTGATTCTCCCTCCAGACTTCACCTTCTCCTTCTCCTTCTTCTGCTTCTTCTGATTCACCCTCCAGACTTCACCTTCTCCTTCTCCTTCTTCTGCTTCTTCTGATTCATCCTCCAGACTTCACCTTCTCATTCTCCTTCTTCTACTTCTTCTGATTCACCCTCCAGACTTCACCTTCTCCTTCTCCTTCTTCTACTTCTTCTGCTTCTCCCTCCAGACGTCACCTTCTCCTTCTCCTTCTTCTGCTTCTTCTGATTCACCCTCCAGACTTCACCTTCTCCTTCTCCTTCTTCTACTTCTTCTGATTCACCCTCCAGACTTCACCTTCTCCTTCTCCTTCTTCTACTTCTTCTGATTCACCCTCCAGACTTCACCTTCTCCTTCTCCTTCTTCCACTTCTTCCGATTCACCCTCCTGACTTCACCTTCTCCTTCTCCTTCTTCTGCTTCTTCTGCTTCACCCTCCTGACTTCACCTTCTCCTTCTCCTTCTTCTACTTCTTCTGATTCACCCTCCTGACTTCACCTTCTCCTTCTCCTTCTTCTACTTCTTCTGATTCACCCTCCAGACTTCACCTTCTCCTTCTCCTTCTTCTGCTTCTTCTGCTTCACCCTCCAGACTTCACCTTCTCCTTCTCCTTCTTCTGCTTCTTCTGCTTCGCCCTCCAGACTTCACCTTCTCCTTCTCCTTCTTCTGCTTCTTCTGCTTCACCCTCCAGACTTCACCTTCTCCTTCTCCTTCTTCTGCTTCTTCTGCTTCACTCTCCTGACTTCACCTTCTCCTTCTCCTTCTTCTACTTCTTCTGATTCACCCTGCAGACTTCACCTTCTCCTTCTCCTTCCTCTGCTTCTTCTGCTGCGCCCTCCAGACTTCACCTTCTCCTTCTCCTTCTTCTGCTTCTTCTGCTTCACCCTCCTGACTTCACCTTCTCCTTCTCCTTCTTCTACTTCTTCTGCTTCACCCCCCTGACTTCACCTGCTCCTTCTCCTTCTTCTGCTTCTTCTGATTCACCCTCCTGACTTCACCGTCTCCTTCTCCTTCTTCTGCTTCTTCTAATTCACCCTCCAGACTTCACCTTCTCCTTCTCCTTCTTCTGCTTCTTCTGATTCACCCTCCAGACTTCACCTTCTCCTTCTCCTTCTTCTGCTTCTTCTGATTCACCCTCCAGACCTCATCTTCTCCTTCTCCTTCTTCTACTACTTCTGATTCACCCTCCAGACTTCATCTTCTCCTTCTCCTTCTTCTGCTTCTTCTTATTCACCCTCCAGACTTCACCTTCTCCTTCTCCTTCTTCTGCTTCTTCTGATTCACCCTCCAGACTTCACCTTCTCCTTCTCCTTCTTCTGCTTCACCCTCCAGACTTCACCTTCTCCTTCTCCTTCTTCTGCTTCTTCTGCTTCACCCTCCTGACTTCACCTTCTCCTTCTCCTTCTTCTACTTCTTCTGATTCACCCTCCAGACTTCACCTACTCCTTCTCCTTCTTCTGCTTCTTCTGCTTCACCCTCCAGACTTCACCTTCTCCTTCTCCTTCTTCTGCTTCTTCTGCTTCGCCCTCCAGACTTCACCTTCTCCTTCTCCTTCTTCTGCTTCTTCTGCTTCACTCTCCTGACTTCACCTTCTCCTTCTCCTTCTTCTACTTCTTCTGATTCACCCTCCAGACTTCACCCTCTCCTTCTCCTTCTTCTGCTTCTTCTGCTTCACCCTCCAGACTTCACCTTCTCTTTCTCCTTCTTCTGCTTCTTCTGCTGCGCACTCCAGACTTCACCTTCTCCTTCTCCTTCTTCTGCTTCTTCTGATTCACCCTCCAGACTTCACCTTCTCCTTCTCCTTCTTCTACTTCTTCTGATCCACCCTCCAGACTTCACCTTCTCCTTCTCCTTCTTCTGCTTCTTCTGCTTCGCCCTCCAGACGACTTCACCTTCTCCTTCTCCTTCTTCTGCTTCTTCTGCTTCACTCTCCTGACTTCACCTTCTCCTTCTCCTTCTTCTACTTCTTCTGATTCACCCTCCAGACTTCACCCTCTCCTTCTCCTTCTTCTGCTTCTTCTGCTTCACCCTCCAGACTTCACCTTCTCCTTCTCCTTCTTCTGCTTCTTCTGCTTCACCGTCCTGACTTCACCTTCTCCTTCTCCTTCTTCTACTTCTTCTGCTTCACCCCCCTGACTTCACCTGCTCCTTCTCCTTCTTCTGCTTCTTCTGATTCACCCTCCTAACTTCACCTTCTCCTTCTCCTTCTTCTGCTTCTTCTGATTCACGCTCCTGACTTCACCTTTTCCTTCTCCTTCTTCTGCTTCTTCTGATTCACCCTCCAGACTTCACCTTCTCCTTCTCCTTCCTCTGCTTCTTCTGATTCACCCTCCAGACTTCACCTTCTCCTTCTCCTTCTTCTGCTTCTTCTGATTCACCCTCCAGACCTCACCTTCTCCTTCTCCTTCTTCTACTTCTTCTGATTCACCCTCCAGACCTCATCTTCTCCTTCTCCTTCTTATGCTTCTTCTGACTCACCCTCCAGACTTCACCTTCTCCTTCTCCTTCTTCTACTTCTTCTGATTCACCCTCCAAACTTCACCTTCTCCTTCTCCTTCTTCTACTTCGTCTGATTCACCCTCCGGACTTCACCTTCTCCTTCTCCTTCTTCTACTTCTTCTGATTCACCCTCCAGTCTTCACCTACTCCTTCTCCTTCTTCTGTTTCTTCTGCTTCACCCTCCAGACTTCCCCTTCTCCTTCTCTTTCTTCTGCTTCTTCTGATTCACCCTCCAGACTTCATCTTCTCCTTCTCCTTCTTCTGATTCTTCCGATTCACCCTCCAGACTTCACCTTCTCCTTCTCCTTCTTCTGCTTCTTCTGATTCACCCTCCTGACTTCACCTTCTCCTTTTCCTTCTTCTACTTCTTCTGCTTCACCCTCCAGACTTCACCTTCTCCTTCTCCTTCTTCTACTTCTTCTGATTCACCCTCCAGACTTCACCTTCTCCTTCTCCTTCTTCTGCTTCTTCTGATTCACCCTCCAGACTTCACCTTCTCCTTCTCCTTATTCTGCTTCTTCTGATTCATCCTCCAGACTTCACCTTCTCCTTCTCCTTCTTCTGCTTCTTCTGATTCACCCTCCAGACTTCACCTTTTCCTTCTCCTTCTTCTGCTTCTTCTGATACACCCTCCAGACTTCACCTTCTCCTTCTCCTTCTTCTGCTTCTTCTGATTCACCCTCCAGACTTCACCTTCTCCTTCTCCTTCTTCTACTTCTTCTGATTCACCCTCCAGACTTCACCTTCTCCTTCTCTTTCTTCTGCTTCTTCTGATTCTCCCTCCAGACTTCACCTTCTCCTTCTCCTTCTTCTGATTCTTCTGATTCACCCTCCAGACTTCACCTTCTCCTTCTCCTTCTTCTGCTTCTTCTGATTCACCCTCCTGACTTCACCTTCTCCTTCTCCTTCTTCTACTTCTTCTGATTCACCCTCCTGACTTCACCTTCTCCTTCTCCTTCTTCTACTTCTTCTGCTTCACCCTCCAGACTTCACCTTCTCCTTCTCCTTCTTCTACTTCTTCAGATTCACCCTCCAGACTTCACCTTCTCCTTCTCCTTCTTCTACTTCTTCTGATTCACCCTCCAGACTTCACCTTCTCCTTCTCCTTCTTCTACTTCTTCTGATTCACCCTCCAGACTTCACCTTCTCCTTCTCCTTATTCTGATTCTTCTGGTTCACCCTCCAGACTTCACCTTCTCCTTCTCCTTCTTCTGCTTCTTCTGATTCACCCTCCAGACTTCACCTTCTCCTTCTCCTTCTTCTGCTTCTTCTGATTCACCCTCCAGACTTCACCTTCTCCTTCTCCTTCTTCTACTTCTTCTGATTCACCCTCCAGACTTCATCTTCTCCTTCTCCTTCTTCTGCTTCTTCTGATTCACCCTCCAGACTTCACCTTCTCCTTCTCCTTCTTCTACTTCTTCTGATTCACCCTCCAGACTTCACCTTCTCCTTCTCCTTCTTCTGTTTCTTCTGATTCACCCTCCAGACTTCACCTTCTCCTTCTCCTTCTTCTACTTCTTCTGATTCACCCTCCAGACTTCACCTTCTCCTTCTCCTTCTTCTACTTCTTCTGATTCACCCTCCAGACTTCATCTTCTCCTTCTCCTTCTTCTGCATCTTCTGATTCACCCTCCAGACTTCACCTTCTCCTTCTCCTTCTTCTGCTTCTTCTGATTCACCCTCCAGACTTCACCTTCTCCTTCTCCTTCTTCTACTTCTTCTGATTCACCCTCCAGACTTCACCTTCTCCTTCTCCTTCTTCTACTTCTTCTGATTCACCCTCCAGTCTTCACATTCTCCTTCTCCTTCTTCTGTTTCTTCTGCTTCAGCCTCCAGACTTCACCTTCTCCTTCTCTTTCTTCTGATTCTTCTGATTCACCCTCCAGACTTCACCTTCTCCTTCTCCTTCTTCTGATTCTTCTGATTCACCCTCCAGACTTCACCTTCTCCTTCTCCTTCATCTGCTTCTTCTGATTCACCCTCCTGGCTTCACCTTCTCCTTCTCCTTCTTCTACTTCTTCTGATTCACCCTCCTGACTTCACCTTCTCCTTCTCCTTCTTCTCCTTCTTCTGCTTCACCCTCCAGACTTCACCTTCTCCTTCTCCTTCTTCTACCTCTTCTGATTCACCCTCCAGACTTCACCTTCTCTTTCTCCTTCTTCTGCTTCTTCTGATTCACCCTCCAGACTTCACCTTCTCCTTCTCCTTATTCTGCTTCTTCTGATTCACCCTCCAGACTTCACCTTCTCCTTCTCCTTATTCTGCTTCTTCTGATTCAACCTCCAGACTTCACCTTCTCCTTCTCCTTCTTCTGCTTCTTCCGACTCACCCTCCAGACTTCACCTTCTCCTTCTCCTTCTTCTACTTCTTCTGATTCACCCTCCAAACTTCACCTTCTCCTTCTCCTTCTTCTACTTCGTCTGATTCACCCTCCAGACTTCACCTTCTCCTTCTCCTTCTTCTACTTCTTCTGATTCACCCTCCAGTCTTCACCTACTCCTTCTCCTTCTTCTGTTTCTTCTGCTTCACCCTCCAGACTTCCCCTTCTCCTTCTCTTTCTTCTGCTTCTTCTGATTCACCCTCCAGACTTCATCTTCTCCTTCTCCTTCTTCTGATTCTTCTGATTCACCCTCCAGACTTCACCTTCTCCTTCTCCTTCTTCTGCTTCTTCTGATTCACCCTCCTGACTTCACCTTCTCCTTCTCCTTCTTCTACTTCTTCTGCTTCACCCTCCAGACTTCACCTTCTCCTTCTCCTTCTTCTACTTCTTCTGATTCACCCTCCAGACTTCACCTTCTCCTTCTCCTTCTTCTGCTTCTTCTGATTCACCCTCCAGACTTCACCTTCTCCCTCTCCTTATTCTGCTTCTTCTGATTCACCCTCCAGACTTCACCTTCTCCTTCTCCTTCTTCTGCTTCTTCTGATTCACCCTCCAGACTTCACCTTTTCCTTCTCCTTCTTCTGCTTCTTCTGATACACCCTCCAGACTTCACCTTCTCCTTCTCCTTCTTCTGCTTCTTCTGATTCACCCTCCAGACTTCACCTTCTCCTTCTCCTTCTTCTACTTCTTCTGATTCACCCTCCAGACTTCACCTTCTCCTTCTCTTTCTTCTGCTTCTTCTGATTCTCCCTCCAGACTTCACCTTCTCCTTCTCCTTCTTCTGATTCTTCTGATTCACCCTCCAGACTTCACCTTCTCCTTCTCCTTCTTCTGCTTCTTCTGATTCACCCTCCTGACTTCACCTTCTCCTTCTCCTTCTTCTACTTCTTCTGATTCACCCTCCTGACTTCACCTTCTCCTTCTCCTTCTTCTACTTCTTCTGCTTCACCCTCCAGACTTCACCTTCTCCTTCTCCTTCTTCTACTTCTTCAGATTCACCCTCCAGACTTCACCTTCTCCTTCTCCTTCTTCTACTTCTTCTGATTCACCCTCCAGACTTCACCTTCTCCTTCTCCTTCTTCTACTTCTTCTGATTCACCCTCCAGACTTCACCTTCTCCTTCTCCTTATTCTGATTCTTCTGGTTCACCCTCCAGACTTCACCTTCTCCTTCTCCTTCTTCTGCTTCTTCTGATTCACCCTCCAGACTTCACCTTCTCCTTCTCCTTCTTCTGCTTCTTCTGATTCACCCTCCAGACTTCACCTTCTCCTTCTCCTTCTTCTACTTCTTCTGATTCACCCTCCAGACTTCATCTTCTCCTTCTCCTTCTTCTGCTTCTTCTGATTCACCCTCCAGACTTCACCTTCTCCTTCTCCTTCTTCTACTTCTTCTGATTCACCCTCCAGACTTCACCTTCTCCTTCTCCTTCTTCTGTTTCTTCTGATTCACCCTCCAGACTTCACCTTCTCCTTCTCCTTCTTCTACTTCTTCTGATTCACCCTCCAGACTTCACCTTCTCCTTCTCCTTCTTCTACTTCTTCTGATTCACCCTCCAGACTTCATCTTCTCCTTCTCCTTCTTCTGCACCTTCTGATTCACCCTCCAGACTTCACCTTCTCCTTCTCCTTCTTCTGCTTCTTCTGATTCACCCTCCAGACTTCACCTTCTCCTTCTCCTTCTTCTACTTCTTCTGATTCACCCTCCAGACTTCACCTTCTCCTTCTCCTTCTTCTACTTCTTCTGATTCACCCTCCAGTCTTCACATTCTCCTTCTCCTTCTTCTGTTTCTTCTGCTTCAGCCTCCAGACTTCACCTTCTCCTTCTCTTTCTTCTGATTCTTCTGATTCACCCTCCAGACTTCACCTTCTCCTTCTCCTTCTTCTGATTCTTCTGATTCACCCTCCAGACTTCACCTTCTCCTTCTCCTTCTTCTGCTTCTTCTGATTCACCCTCCTGGCTTCACCTTCTCCTTCTCCTTCTTCTACTTCTTCTGATTCACCCTCCTGACTTCACCTTCTCCTTCTCCTTCTTCTCCTTCTTCTGCTTCACCCTCCAGACTTCACCTTCTCCTTCTCCTTCTTCTACCTCTTCTGATTCACCCTCCAGACTTCACCTTCTCTTTCTCCTTCTTCTGCTTCTTCTGATTCACCCTCCAGACTTCACCTTATCCTTCTCCTTATTCTGCTTCTTCTGATTCACCCTCCAGACTTCACCTTCTCCTTCTCCTTATTCTGCTTCTTCTGATTCAACCTCCAGACTTCACCTTCTCCTTCTCCTTCTTCTGCTTCTTCTGATTCACCCTCCAGATTTCACCTTCTCCTTCTCCTTCTTCTGTTTCTTCTGATTCGCCCTCCAGACTTCACCTTCTCCTTCTCCTTCTTCTGCTTCTTCTGATTCACCCTCCTGACTTCACCTTCTTCTTCTCCTTCTTCTACTTCTTCTGATTCACCCTCCTGACTTCACCTTCTCCTTCTCCTTCTTCTACTTCTTCTGATTCACCCTCCAGACTTCACCTTCTCCTTCTCCTTCTTCTGCTTCTTCTGATTCACCCTCCAGACTTCACCTTCTCCTTCTCCTTATTCTGCTTCTTCTGATTCACCCTCCAGACTTCACCTTCTCCTTCTCCTTCTTCTGCTTCTTCTGATTCACCCTCCAGACTTCACCTTCTCCTTCTCCTTCTTCTGCTTCTTCTGATTCACCCTCCAGACATCACCTTCTCCTTCTCCTTCTTCTGCTTCTTCTGATTCACCCTCCAGACTTCACCTTCTCCTTCTCCTTCTTCTACTTCTTCTGATTCACCCTCCAGACTTCACCTTCTCCTTCTCTTTCTTCTGCTTCTTCTGATTCACCCTCCAGACGTCACCTTCTCCTTCTCCTTCTTCTGATTCTTCTGATTCACCCTCCAGACTTCACCTTCTCCTTCTCCTTCTTCTGCTTCTTCTGATTCACCCTCCAGACTTCACCTTCTCCTTCTCCTTCTTCTACTTCTTCTGATTCACCCTCCTGACTTCACCTTCTCCTTCTCCTTCTTCTACTTCTTCTGCTTCACCCTCCAGACTTCACCTTCTCCTTCTCCTTTTTCTACTTCTTCTGATTCACCCTCCTGACTTCACCTTCTCCTTCTCCTTCTTCTACTTCTTCTGATTCACCCTCCAGACATCACCTTCTCCTTCTCCTTCTTCTGCTTCTTCTGATTCACCCTCCAGACTTCACCTTCTCCTTCTCCTTCTTCTACTTCTTCTGATTCACCCTCCAGACTTCACCTTCTCCTTCTCCTTCTTCTGCTTCTTCTGATTCACCCTCCAGACTTCACCTTCTCCTTCTCCTTCTTCTACTTCTTCTGATTCACCCTCCTGACTTCACCTTCTCCTTCTCCTTCTTCTACTTCTTCTGCTTCACCCTCCTGACTTCACCTTCTCCTTCTCCTTCTTCTACTTCTTCTGCTTCACCCCCCTGACTTCACCTGCTCCTTCTCCTTCTTCTGCTTCTTCTGATTCACCCTCCTGACTTCACCTTCTCCTTCTCCTTCTTCTGCTTCTTCTAATTCACCCTCCAGACTTCACCTTCTCCTTCTCCTTCTTCTGCTTCTTCTGATTCACCCTCCAGACTTCACCTTCTCCTTCTCCTTCTTCTGCTTCTTCTGATTCACCCTCCAGACCTCATCTTCTCCTTCTCCTTCTTCTACTACTTCTGATTCACCCTCCAGACTTCATCTTCTCCTTCTCCTTCTTCTGCTTCTTCTTATTCACCCTCCAGACTTCACCTTCTCCTTCTCCTTCTTCTGCTTCTTCTGATTCACCCTCCAGACTTCACCTTCTCCTTCTCCTTCTTCTGCTTCACCCTCCAGACTTCACCTTCTCCTTCTCCTTCTTCTGCTTCTTCTGCTTCACCCTCCTGACTTCACCTTCTCCTTCTCCTTCTTCTACTTCTTCTGATTCACCCTCCAGACTTCACCTACTCCTTCTCCTTCTTCTGCTTCTTCTGCTTCACCCTCCAGACTTCACCTTCTCCTTCTCCTTCTTCTGCTTCTTCTGCTTCGCCCTCCAGACTTCACCTTCTCCTTCTCCTTCTTCTGCTTCTTCTGCTTCACTCTCCTGACTTCACCTTCTCCTTCTCCTTCTTCTACTTCTTCTGATTCACCCTCCAGACTTCACCATCTCCTTCTCCTTCTTCTGCTTCTTCTGCTTCACCCTCCAGACTTCACCTTCTCTTTCTCCTTCTTCTGCTTCTTCTGCTGCGCCCTCCAGACTTCACCTTCTCCTTCTCCTTCTTCTGCTTCTTCTGATTCACCCTCCAGACTTCACCTTCTCCTTCTCCTTCTTCTACTTCTTCTGATCCACCCTCCAGACTTCACCTTCTCCTTCTCCTTCTTCTGCTTCTTCTGCTTCGCCCTCCAGACGACTTCACCTTCTCCTTCTCCTTCTTCTGCTTCTTCTGCTTCACTCTCCTGACTTCACCTTCTCCTTCTCCTTCTTCTACTTCTTCTGATTCACCCTCCAGACTTCACCCTCTCCTTCTCCTTCTTCTGCTTCTTCTGCTTCACCCTCCAGACTTCACCTTCTCCTTCTCCTTCTTCTGCTTCTTCTGCTTCACCGTCCTGACTTCACCTTCTCCTTCTCCTTCTTCTACTTCTTCTGCTTCACCCCCCTGACTTCACCTGCTCCTTCTCCTTCTTCTGCTTCTTCTGATTCACCCTCCTAACTTCACCTTCTCCTTCTCCTTCTTCTGCTTCTTCTGATTCACGCTCCTGACTTCACCTTTTCCTTCTCCTTCTTCTGCTTCTTCTGATTCACCCTCCAGACTTCACCTTCTCCTTCTCCTTCCTCTGCTTCTTCTGATTCACCCTCCAGACTTCACCTTCTCCTTCTCCTTCTTCTGCTTCTTCTGATTCACCCTCCAGACCTCACCTTCTCCTTCTCCATCTTCTACTTCTTCTGATTCACCCTCCAGACCTCATCTTCTCCTTCTCCTTCTTATGCTTCTTCTGACTCACCCTCCAGACTTCACCTTCTCCTTCTCCTTCTTCTACTTCTTCTGATTCACCCTCCAAACTTCACCTTCTCCTTCTCCTTCTTCTACTTCGTCTGATTCACCCTCCAGACTTCACCTTCTCCTTCTCCTTCTTCTACTTCTTCTGATTCACCCTCCAGTCTTCACCTACTCCTTCTCCTTCTTCTGTTTCTTCTGCTTCACCCTCCAGACTTCCCCTTCTCCTTCTCTTTCTTCTGCTTCTTCTGATTCACCCTCCAGACTTCATCTTCTCCTTCTCCTTCTTCTGATTCTTCTGATTCACCCTCCAGACTTCACCTTCTCCTTCTCCTTCTTCTGCTTCTTCTGATTCACCCTCCTGACTTCACCTTCTCCTTCTCCTTCTTCTACTTCTTCTGCTTCACCCTCCAGACTTCACCTTCTCCTTCTCCTTCTTCTACTTCTTCTGATTCACCCTCCAGACTTCACCTTCTCCTTCTCCTTCTTCTGCTTCTTCTGATTCACCCTCCAGACTTCACCTTCTCCTTCTCCTTATTCTGCTTCTTCTGATTCACCCTCCAGACTTCAACTTCTCCTTCTCCTTCTTCTGCTTCTTCTGATTCACCCTCCAGACTTCACCTTTTCCTTCTCCTTCTTCTGCTTCTTCTGATACACCCTCCAGACTTCACCTTCTCCTTCTCCTTCTTCTGCTTCTTCTGATTCACCCTCCAGACTTCACCTTCTCCTTCTCCTTCTTCTACTTCTTCTGATTCACCCTCCCGACTTCACCTTCTCCTTCTCTTTCTTCTGCTTCTTCTGATTCTCCCTCCAGACTTCACCTTCTCCTTCTCCTTCTTCTGATTCTTCTGATTCACCCTCCAGACTTCACCTTCTCCTTCTCCTTCTTCTGCTTCTTCTGATTCACCCTCCTGACTTCACCTTCTCCTTCTCCTTCTTCTACTTCTTCTGATTCACCCTCCTGACTTCACCTTCTCCTTCTCCTTCTTCTACTTCTTCTGCTTCACCCTCCAGACTTCACCTTCTCCTTCTCCTTCTTCTACTTCTTCAGATTCACCCTCCAGACTTCACCTTCTCCTTCTCCTTCTTCTACTTCTTCTGATTCACCCTCCAGACTTCACCTTCTCCTTCTCCTTCTTCTACTTCTTCTGATTCACCCTCCAGACTTCACCTTCTCCTTCTCCTTATTCTGATTCTTCTGGTTCACCCTCCAGACTTCACCTTCTCCTTCTCCTTCTTCTGCTTCTTCTGATTCACCCTCCAGACTTCACCTTCTCCTTCTCCTTCTTCTGCTTCTTCTGATTCACCCTCCAGACTTCACCTTCTCCTTCTCCTTCTTCTACTTCTTCTGATTCACCCTCCAGACTTCATCTTCTCCTTCTCCTTCTTCTGCTTCTTCTGATTCACCCTCCAGACTTCACCTTCTCCTTCTCCTTCTTCTACTTCTTCTGATTCACCCTCCAGACTTCACCTTCTCCTTCTCCTTCTTCTGTTTCTTCTGATTCACCCTCCAGACTTCACCTTCTCCTTCTCCTTCTTCTACTTCTTCTGATTCACCCTCCAGACTTCACCTTCTCCTTCTCCTTCTTCTACTTCTTCTGATTCACCCTCCAGACTTCATCTTCTCCTTCTCCTTCTTCTGCATCTTCTGATTCACCCTCCAGACTTCACCTTCTCCTTCTCCTTCTTCTGCTTCTTCTGATTCACCCTCCAGACTTCACCTTCTCCTTCTCCTTCTTCTACTTCTTCTGATTCACCCTCCAGACTTCACCTTCTCCTTCTCCTTCTTCTACTTCTTCTGATTCACCCTCCAGTCTTCACATTCTCCTTCTCCTTCTTCTGTTTCTTCTGCTTCAGCCTCCAGACTTCACCTTCTCCTTCTCTTTCTTCTGATTCTTCTGATTCACCCTCCAGACTTCACCTTCTCCTTCTCCTTCTTCTGATTCTTCTGATTCACCCTCCAGACTTCACCTTCTCCTTCTCCTTCTTCTGCTTCTTCTGATTCACCCTCCTGGCTTCACCTTCTCCTTCTCCTTCTTCTACTTCTTCTGATTCACCCTCCTGACTTCACCTTCTCCTTCTCCTTCTTCTCCTTCTTCTGCTTCACCCTCCAGACTTCACCTTCTCCTTCTCCTTCTTCTACCTCTTCTGATTCACCCTCCAGACTTCACCTTCTCTTTCTCCTTCTTCTGCTTCTTCTGATTCACCCTCCAGACTTCACCTTCTCCTTCTCCTTATTCTGCTTCTTCTGATTCATCCTCCAGACTTCACCTTCTCCTTCTCCTTATTCTGCCTCTTCTAATTCAACCTCCAGACTTCACCTTCTCCTTCTCCTTCTTCTGCTTCTTCTGACTCACCCTCCAGACTTCACCTTCTCCTTCTCCTTCTTCTACTTCTTCTGATTCACCCTCCAAACTTCACCTTCTCCTTCTCCTTCTTCTACTTCGTCTGATTCACCCTCCAGACTTCACCTTCTCCTTCTCCTTCTTCTACTTCTTCTGATTCACCCTCCAGTCTTCACCTACTCCTTCTCCTTCTTCTGTTTCTTCTGCTTCACCCTCCAGACTTCCCCTTCTCCTTCTCTTTCTTCTGCTTCTTCTGATTCACCCTCCAGACTTCATCTTCTCCTTCTCCTTCTTCTGATTCTTCTGATTCACCCTCCAGACTTCACCTTCTCCTTCTCCTTCTTCTGCTTCTTCTGATTCACCCTCCTGACTTCACCTTCTCCTTCTCCTTCTTCTACTTCTTCTGCTTCACCCTCCAGACTTCACCTTCTCCTTCTCCTTCTTCTACTTCTTCTGATTCACCCTCCAGACTTCACCTTCTCCTTCTCCTTCTTCTGCTTCTTCTGATTCACCCTCCAGACTTCACCTTCTCCTTCTCCTTATTCTGCTTCTTCTGATTCACCCTCCAGACTTCACCTTCTCCTTCTCCTTCTTCTGCTTCTTCTGATTCACCCTCCAGACTTCACCTTTGCCTTCTCCTTCTTCTGCTTCTTCTGATACACCCTCCAGACTTCACCTTCTCCTTCTCCTTCTTCTGCTTCTTCTGATTCACCCTCCAGACTTCACCTTCTCCTTCTCCTTCTTCTACTTCTTCTGATTCACCCTCCAGACTTCACCTTCTCCTTCTCTTTCTTCTGCTTCTTCTGATTCTCCCTCCAGACTTCACCTTCTCCTTCTCCTTCTTCTGATTCTTCTGATTCACCCTCCAGACTTCACCTTCTCCTTCTCCTTCTTCTGCTTCTTCTGATTCACCCTCCTGACTTCACCTTCTCCTTCTCCTTCTTCTACTTCTTCTGATTCACCCTCCTGACTTCACCTTCTCCTTCTCCTTCTTCTACTTCTTCTGCTTCACCCTCCAGACTTCACCTTCTCCTTCTCCTTCTTCTACTTCTTCAGATTCACCCTCCAGACTTCACCTTCTCCTTCTCCTTCTTCTACTTCTTCTGATTCACCCTCCAGACTTCACCTTCTCCTTCTCCTTCTTCTACTTCTTCTGATTCACCCTCCAGACTTCACCTTCTCCTTCTCCTTATTCTGATTCTTCTGGTTCACCCTCCAGACTTCACCTTCTCCTTCTCCTTCTTCTGCTTCTTCTGATTCACCCTCCAGACTTCACCTTCTCCTTCTCCTTCTTCTGCTTCTTCTGATTCACCCTCCAGACTTCACCTTCTCCTTCTCCTTCTTCTACTTCTTCTGATTCACCCTCCAGACTTCATCTTCTCCTTCTCCTTCTTCTGCTTCTTCTGATTCACCCTCCAGACTTCACCTTCTCCTTCTCCTTCTTCTACTTCTTCTGATTCACCCTCCAGACTTCACCTTCTCCTTCTCCTTCTTCTGTTAGTTCTGATTCACCCTCCAGACTTCACCTTCTCCTTCTCCTTCTTCTACTTCTTCTGATTCACCCTCCAGTCTTCACATTCTCCTTCTCCTTCTTCTGTTTCTTCTGCTTCAGCCTCCAGACTTCACCTTCTCCTTCTCTTTCTTCTGATTCTTCTGATTCACCCTCCAGACTTCACCTTCTCCTTCTCCTTCTTCTGATTCTTCTGATTCACCCTCCAGACTTCACCTTCTCCTTCTCCTTCTTCTGCTTCTTCTGATTCACCCTCCTGGCTTCACCTTCTCCTTCTCCTTCTTCTACTTCTTCTGATTCACCCTCCTGACTTCACCTTCTCCTTCTCCTTCTTCTCCTTCTTCTGCTTCACCCTCCAGACTTCACCTTCTCCTTCTCCTTCTTCTACCTCTTCTGATTCACCCTCCAGACTTCACCTTCTCTTTCTCCTTCTTCTGCTTCTTCTGATTCACCCTCCAGACTTCACCTTCTCCTTCTCCTTATTCTGCTTCTTCTGATTCACCCTCCAGACTTCACCTTCTCCTTCTCCTTATTCTGCTTCTTCTGATTCAACCTCCAGACTTCACCTTCTCCTTCTCCTTCTTCTGCTTCTTCTGACTCACCCTCCAGACTTCACCTTCTCCTTCTCCTTCTTCTACTTCTTCTGATTCACCCTCCAAACTTCACCTTCTCCTTCTCCTTCTTCTACTTCGTCTGATTCACCCTCCAGACTTCACCTTCTCCTTCTCCTTCTTCTACTTCTTCTGATTCACCCTCCAGTCTTCACCTACTCCTTCTCCTTCTTCTGTTTCTTCTGCTTCACCCTCCAGACTTCCCCTTCTCCTTCTCTTTCTTCTGCTTCTTCTGATTCACCCTCCAGACTTCATCTTCTCCTTCTCCTTCTTCTGATTCTTCTGATTCACCCTCCAGACTTCACCTTCTCCTTCTCCTTCTTCTGCTTCTTCTGATTCACCCTCCTGACTTCACCTTCTCCTTCTCCTTCTTCTACTTCTTCTGCTTCACCCTCCAGACTTCACCTTCTCCTTCTCCTTCTTCTACTTCTTCTGATTCACCCTCCAGACTTCACCTTCTCCTTCTTCTGCTTCTTCTGATTCACCCTCCAGACTTCACCTTCTCCTTCTCCTTATTCTGCTTCTTCTGATTCACCCTCCAGACTTCACCTTCTCCTTCTCCTTCTTCTGCTTCTTCTGATTCACCCTCCAGACTTCACCTTTTCCTTCTCCTTCTTCTGCTTCTTCTGATACACCCTCCAGACTTCACCT
This sequence comes from Somniosus microcephalus, assembly GCF_052327205.1. NCBI lineage: Eukaryota > Metazoa > Chordata > Chondrichthyes > Squaliformes > Somniosidae > Somniosus > Somniosus microcephalus. Next base: position 623,186 of record NW_028225215.1, read on the forward strand.
TCTCCTTCTCCTTCTTCTGCTTCTTCTGATTCACCCTCCAGACTTCACCTTCTCCTTCTCCTTCTTCTACTTCTTCTGATTCACCCTCCAGACTTCACCTTCTCCTTCTCTTTCTTCTGCTTCTTCTGATTCTCCCTCCAGACTTCACCTTCTCCTTCTCCTTCTTCTGATTCTTCTGATTCACCCTCCAGACTTCACCTTCTCCTTCTCCTTCTTCTGCTTCTTCTGATTCACCCTCCTGACTTCACCTTCTCCTTCTCCTTCTTCTACTTCTTCTGATTCACCCTCCTGACTTCACCTTCTCCTTCTCCTTCTTCTACTTCTTCTGCTTCACCCTCCAGACTTCACCTTCTCCTTCTCCTTCTTCTACTTCTTCAGATTCACCCTCCAGACTTCACCTTCTCCTTCTCCTTCTTCTACTTCTTCTGATTCACCCTCCAGACTTCACCTTCTCCTTCTCCTTCTTCTACTTCTTCTGATTCACCCTCCAGACTTCACCTTCTCCTTCTCCTTATTCTGATTCTTCTGGTTCACCCTCCAGACTTCACCTTCTCCTTCTCCTTCTTCTGCTTCTTCTGATTCACCCTCCAGACTTCACCTTCTCCTTCTCCTTCTTCTGCTTCTTCTGATTCACCCTCCAGACTTCACCTTCTCCTTCTCCTTCTTCTACTTCTTCTGATTCACCCTCCAGACTTCATCTTCTCCTTCTCCTTCTTCTGCTTCTTCTGATTCACCCTCCAGACTTCACCTTCTCCTTCTCCTTCTTCTACTTCTTCTGATTCACCCTCCAGACTTCACCTTCTCCTTCTCCTTCTTCTGTTTCTTCTGATTCACCCTCCAGACTTCACCTTCTCCTTCTCCTTCTTCTACTTCTTCTGATTCACCCTCCAGACTTCACCTTCTCCTTCTCCTTCTTCTACTTCTTCTGATTCACCCTCCAGACTTCATCTTCTCCTTCTCCTTCTTCTGCATCTTCTGATTCACCCTCCAGACTTCACCTTCTCCTTCTCCTTCTTCTGCTTCTTCTGATTCACCCTCCAGACTTCACCTTCTCCTTCTCCTTCTTCTACTTCTTCTGATTCACCCTCCAGACTTCACCTTCTCCTTCTCCTTCTTCTACTTCTTCTGATTCACCCTCCAGTCTTCACATTCTCCTTCTCCTTCTTCTGTTTCTTCTGCTTCAGCCTCCAGACTTCACCTTCTCCTTCTCCTTCTTCTGATTCTTCTGATTCACCCTCCAGACTTCACCTTCTCCTTCTCCTTCTTCTGCTTCTTCTGATTCACCCTCCAGACTTCACCTTCTCCTTCTCTTTCTTCTGATTCTTCTGATTCACCCTCCAGACTTCACCTTCTCCTTCTCCTTCTTCTGATTCTTCTGATTCACCCTCCAGACTTCACCTTCTCCTTCTCCTTCTTCTGCTTCTTCTGATTCACCCTCCTGGCTTCACCTTCTCCTTCTCCTTCTTCTACTTCTTCTGATTCACCCTCCTGACTTCACCTTCTCCTTCTCCTTCTTCTCCTTCTTCTGCTTCACCCTCCAGACTTCACCTTCTCCTTCTCCTTCTTCTACCTCTTCTGATTCACCCTCCAGACTTCACCTTCTCTTTCTCCTTCTTCTGCTTCTTCTGATTCACCCTCCAGACTTCACCTTCTCCTTCTCCTTATTCTGCTTCTTCTGATTCACCCTCCAGACTTCACCTTCTCCTTCTCCTTATTCTGCTTCTTCTGATTCAACCTCCAGACTTCACCTTCTCCTTCTCCTTCTTCTGCTTCTTCTGACTCACCCTCCAGACTTCACCTTCTCCTTCTCCTTCTTCTACTTCTTCTGATTCACCCTCCAAACTTCACCTTCTCCTTCTCCTTCTTCTACTTCGTCTGATTCACCCTCCAGACTTCACCTTCTCCTTCTCCTTCTTCTACTTCTTCTGATTCACCCTCCAGTCTTCACCTACTCCTTCTCCTTCTTCTGTTTCTTCTGCTTCACCCTCCAGACTTCCCCTTCTCCTTCTCTTTCTTCTGCTTCTTCTGATTCACCCTCCAGACTTCATCTTCTCCTTCTCCTTCTTCTGATTCTTCTGATTCACCCTCCAGACTTCACCTTCTCCTTCTCCTTCTTCTGCTTCTTCTGATTCACCCTCCTGACTTCACCTTCTCCTTCTCCTTCTTCTACTTCTTCTGCTTCACCCTCCAGACTTCACCTTCTCCTTCTCCTTCTTCTACTTCTTCTGATTCACCCTCCAGACTTCACCTTCTCCTTCTCCTTCTTCTGCTTCTTCTGATTCACCCTCCAGACTTCACCTTCTCCTTCTCCTTATTCTGCTTCTTCTGATTCACCCTCCAGACTTCACCTTCTCCTTCTCCTTCTTCTGCTTCTTCTGATTCACCCTCCAGACTTCACCTTTTCCTTCTCCTTCTTCTGCTTCTTCTGATACACCCTCCAGACTTCACCTTCTCCTTCTCCTTCTTCTGCTTCTTCTGATTCACCCTCCAGACTTCACCTTCTCCTTCTCCTTCTTCTACTTCTTCTGATTCACCCTCCAGACTTCACCTTCTCCTTCTCTTTCTTCTGCTTCTTCTGATTCTCCCTCCAGACTTCACCTTCTCCTTCTCCTTCTTCTGATTCTTCTGATTCACCCTCCAGACTTCACCTTCTCCTTCTCCTTCTTCTGCTTCTTCTGATTCACCCTCCTGACTTCACCTTCTCCTTCTCCTTCTTCTACTTCTTCTGATTCACCCTCCTGACTTCACCTTCTCCTTCTCCTTCTTCTACTTCTTCTGCTTCACCCTCCAGACTTCACCTTCTCCTTCTCCTTCTTCTACTTCTTCAGATTCACCCTCCAGACTTCACCTTCTCCTTCTCCTTCTTCTACTTCTTCTGATTCACCCTCCAGACTTCACCTTCTCCTTCTCCTTCTTCTACTTCTTCTGATTCACCCTCCAGACTTCACCTTCTCCTTCTCCTTATTCTGATTCTTCTGGTTCACCCTCCAGACTTCACCTTCTCCTTCTCCTTCTTCTGCTTCTTCTGATTCACCCTCCAGACTTCACCTTCTCCTTCTCCTTCTTCTGCTTCTTCTGATTCACCCTCCAGACTTCACCTTCTCCTTCTCCTTCTTCTACTTCTTCTGATTCACCCTCCAGACTTCATCTTCTCCTTCTCCTTCTTCTGCTTCTTCTGATTCACCCTCCAGACTTCACCTTCTCCTTCTCCTTCTTCTACTTCTTCTGATTCACCCTCCAGACTTCACCTTCTCCTTCTCCTTCTTCTGTTTCTTCTGATTCACCCTCCAGACTTCACCTTCTCCTTCTCCTTCTTCTACTTCTTCTGATTCACCCTCCAGACTTCACCTTCTCCTTCTCCTTCTTCTACTTCTTCTGATTCACCCTCCAGACTTCATCTTCTCCTTCTCCTTCTTCTGCATCTTCTGATTCACCCTCCAGACTTCACCTTCTCCTTCTCCTTCTTCTGCTTCTTCTGATTCACCCTCCAGACTTCACCTTCTCCTTCTCCTTCTTCTACTTCTTCTGATTCACCCTCCAGACTTCACCTTCTCCTTCTCCTTCTTCTACTTCTTCTGATTCACCCTCCAGTCTTCACATTCTCCTTCTCCTTCTTCTGTTTCTTCTGCTTCAGCCTCCAGACTTCACCTTCTCCTTCTCCTTCTTCTGATTCTTCTGATTCACCCTCCAGACTTCACCTTCTCCTTCTCCTTCTTCTGCTTCTTCTGATTCACCCTCCAGACTTCACCTTCTCCTTCTCTTTCTTCTGATTCTTCTGATTCACCCTCCAGACTTCACCTTCTCCTTCTCCTTCTTCTGATTCTTCTGATTCACCCTCCAGACTTCACCTTCTCCTTCTCCTTCTTCTGCTTCTTCTGATTCACCCTCCTGGCTTCACCTTCTCCTTCTCCTTCTTCTACTTCTTCTGATTCACCCTCCTGACTTCACCTTCTCCTTCTCCTTCTTCTCCTTCTTCTGCTTCACCCTCCAGACTTCACCTTCTCCTTCTCCTTCTTCTACCTCTTCTGATTCACCCTCCAGACTTCACCTTCTCTTTCTCCTTCTTCTGCTTCTTCTGATTCACCCTCCAGACTTCACCTTCTCCTTCTCCTTATTCTGCTTCTTCTGATTCACCCTCCAGACTTCACCTTCTCCTTCTCCTTATTCTGCTTCTTCTGATTCAACCTCCAGACTTCACCTTCTCCTTCTCCTTCTTCTGCTTCTTCTGATTCACCCTCCAGATTTCACCTTCTCCTTCTCCTTCTTCTGTTTCTTCTGATTCGCCCTCCAGACTTCACCTTCTCCTTCTCCTTCTTCTGCTTCTTCTGATTCACCCTCCTGACTTCACCTTCTTCTTCTCCTTCTTCTACTTCTTCTGATTCACCCTCCTGACTTCACCTTCTCCTTCTCCTTCTTCTACTTCTTCTGATTCACCCTCCAGACTTCACCTTCTCCTTCTCCTTCTTCTGCTTCTTCTGATTCACCCTCCTGACTTCACCTTCTCCTTCTCCTTCTTCTACTTCTTCTGATTCACCCTCCAGACTTCACCTTCTCCTTCTCCTTCTTCTGCTTCTTCTGATTCACCCTCCAGACTTCACCTTCTCCTTCTCCTTCTTCTGCTTCTTCTGATTCACCCTCCTGACTTCACCTTCTTCTTCTCCTTCTTCTACTTCTTCTGATTCACCCTCCTGACTTCACCTTCTCCTTCTCCTTCTTCTGCTTCTTCTGATTCACCCTCCAGACTTCACCTTCTCCTTCTCCTTATTCTGCTTCTTCTGATTCACCCTCCAGACTTCACCTTCTCCTTCTCCTTCTTCTGCTTCTTCTGATTCACCCTCCAGACTTCACCTTCTCCTTCTCCTTCTTCTGCTTCTTCTGATTCACCCTCCAGACATCACCTTCTCCTTCTCCTTCTTCTGCTTCTTCTGATTCACCCTCCAGACTTCACCTTCTCCTTCTCTTTCTTCTGCTTCTTCTGATTCACCCTCCAGACTTCACCTTCTCCTTCTCCTTCTTCTGATTCTTCTGATTCACCCTCCAGACTTCACCTTCTCCTTCTCCTTCTTCTGCTTCTTCTGATTCACCCTCCAGACTTCACCTTCTCCTTCTCCTTCTTCTACTTCTTCTGATTCACCCTCCTGACTTCACCTTCTCCTTCTCCTTCTTCTACTTCTTCTGCTTCACCCTCCAGACTTCACCTTCTCCTTCTCCTTTTTCTACTTCTTCTGATTCACCCTCCAGACTTCACCTTCTCCTTCTCCTTCTTCTACTTCTTCTGATTCACCCTACAGACTTCACCTTCTCCTTCTCCTTCTTCTGCTTCTTCTGATTCACCCTCCAGACTTCACCTTCTCCTTCTCCTTATTCTGCTTCTTCTGTTTCAACCTCCAGACTTCACCTTCTCCTTCTCCTTCTTCTGCTTCTTCTGATTCACCCTCCAGACTTCACCTTCTCCTTCTCCTTCTTCTGCTTCTTCTGATTCACCCTCCAGACTTCACCTTCTCCTTCTCCTTCTTCTACTTCTTCTGATTCACCCTCCAGAGTTCACCTTCTCCTTCTCCTTCTTCTGCTTCTTCTGATTCACCCTCCAGACTTCACCTTCTCCTTCTCCTTCGTCTACTTCTTCTGATTCACCCTCCAGACTTCACCTTCTCCTTCTCCTTCTTCTACTTCTTCTGATTCACCCTCCAGACTTCACCTTCTCCTTCTCCTTCTTCTACTTCTTCTGATTCACCCTCCAGTCTTCACCTTCTCCTTCTCCTTCTTCTGTTTCTTCTGCTTCACCCTCCAGACTTCATCTTCTCCTTCTCCTTCTTCTCCTTCTTCTGATTCACCCTCCAGACTTCACCTTCTCCTTCTCCTTCTTCTGCTTCTTCTGATTCACCCTCCAGACTTCACCTTCTCCTTCTCCTTCTTCTCCTTCTTCTGATTCACCCTCCAGACTTCACCTTCTCCTTCTCCTTCTTCTACTTCTTCTGATTCACCCTCCAGTCTTCACCTTCTCCTTCTCCTTCTTCTGTTTCTTCTGCTTCACCCTCCAGACTTCACCTTCTCCTTCTCTTTCTTCTGCTTCTTCTGATTCACCCTCCAGACTTCACCTTCTCCTTCTCCTTCTTCTGATTCTTCTGATTCACCCTCCAGACTTCACCTTCTCCTTCTCCTTCTTCTGCTTCTTCTGATTCACCGTCCAGACCTCACCTTCTCCTTCTCCTTCTTCTACTTCTTCTGATTCACCCTCCTGACTTCACCTTCTCCTTCTCCTTCATCTACTTCTTCTGCTTCACCCACCAGACTTCACCTTCTCCTTCTCCTTCTTCTACTTCTTCTGATTCACCCTCCAGACTTCACCTTCTCCTTCTCCTTCTTCTACTTCTTCTGATTCACCCTCCAGACTTCACCTTCTCCTTCTCCTTCTTCTGCTTCTTCTGATTCACCCTCCAGACTTCACCATCTCCTTCTCCTTATTCTGCTTCTTCTGATTCACCCTCCAGACTTCACCTTCTCCTTCTACTTCTTCTGCTTCTTCTGATTCACCCTCCAGACTTCACCTTCTCCTTCTCCTTCTTCTGCTTCTTCTGATTCACCCTCCAGACTTCACCTTCTCCTTCTCCTTCTTCTACTTCTTCTGATTCACCCTCCAGACTTCACCTTCTCCTTCTCCTTCTTCTGCTTCTTCTGATTCACCCTCCAGACTTCACCTTCTCCTTCTCCTTCGTCTACTTCTTCTGATTCACCCTCCAGACTACACCTTCTCCTTCTCCTTCTTCTACTTCTTCTGATTCACCCTCCAGACTTCACCTTCTCCTTCTCCTTCTTCTGTTTCTTCTGATTCACCCTCCAGACTTCATCTTCTCATTCTCCTTCTTCTACTTCTTCTGATTCACCCTCCAGACTTCACCTTCTCCTTCTCCTTCTTCTACTTCTTCTGATTCACCCTCCAGACTTCATCTTCTCCTTCTCCTTCTTCTGCTTCTTCTGATTCACCCTCCAGACTTCACCTTCTCCTTCTCCTTCTTCTGCTTCTTCTGATTCACCCTCCAGACTTCAACTTCTCCTTCTCCTTCTTCTACTTCTTCTGATTCACCCTCCAGACTTCACCTTCTCCTTCTCCTTCTTCTACTTCTTCTGATTCACCCTCCAGTCTTCACCTTCTCCTTCTCCTTCTTCTGTTTCTTCTGCTTCACCCTCCAGACTTCACCTTCTCCTTCTCTTTCTTCTGCTTCTTCTGATTCACCCTCCAGACTTCACCTTCTCCTTCTCCTTCTTCTGATTCTTCTGATTCACCCTCCAGACTTCACCTTCTCCTTCTCCTTCTTCTGCTTCTTCTGATTCACCCTCCTGACTTCACCTTCTCCTTCTCCTTCTTCTACTTCTTCTGATTCACCCTCCTGACTTCACCTTCTCCTTCTCCTTCTTCTACTTCTTCTGCTTCACCCTCCAGACTTCACCTTCTCCTTCTCCTTCTTCTACTTCTTCTGATTCACCCTCCAGACTTCACCTTCTCCTTCTCCTTCTTCTGCTTCTTCTGATTCACCCTCCAGACTTCACCTTCTCCTTCTCCTTATTCTGCTTCTTCTGTTTCACCCTCCAGACATCACCTTCTCCTTCTCCTTCTTCTGCTTCTTCTGATTCACCCTCCAGACTTCACCTTCTCCTTCTCCTTCTTCTGCTTCTTCTGATTCACCCTCCAGACTTCACCTTCTCCTTCTCCTTCTTCTACTTCTTCTGATTCACCCTCCAGACTTCACCTTCTCCTTCTCCTTCTTCTGCTTCTTCTGATTCACCCTCCAGACTTCACCTTCTCCTTCTCCTTCGTCTACTTCTTCTGATTCACCCTCCAGACTACACCTTCTCCTTCTCCTTCTTCTACTTCTTCTGATTCACCCTCCAGACTTCACCTTCTCCTTCTCCTTCTTCTACTTCTTCTGATTCACCCTCCAGACTTCATCTTCTCCTTCTCCTTCTTCTCCTTCTTCTGATTCACCCTCCAGACTTCACCTTCTCCTTCTTCTGCTTCTTCTGATTCACCCTCCAGACTTCACCTTCTCCTTCTCCTTCTTCTACTTCTTCTGATTCACCCTCCAGACTTCACCTTCTCCTTCTCCTTCTTCTACTTCTTCTGATTCACCCTCCAGTCTTCACCTTCTCCTTCTCCTTCTTCTGTTTCTTCTGCTTCACCCTCCAGACTTCACCTTCTCCTTCTCTTTCTTCTGCTTCTTCTGATTCACCCTCCAGACTTCACCTTCTCCTTCTCCTTCTTCTGATTCTTCTGATTCACCCGCCAGACTTCACCTTCTCCTTCTCCTTCTTCTGCTTCTTCTGATTCACCCTCCAGACCTCACCTTCTCCTTCTCCTTCTTCTACTTCTTCTGATTCACCCTCCTGACTTCACCTTCTCCTTCTCCTTCATCTACTTCTTCTGCTTCACCCTCCAGACTTCACCTTCTCCTTCTCCTTCTTCTACTTCTTCTGATTCACCCTCCAGACTTCACCTTCTCCTTCTCCTTCTTCTACTTCTTCTGATTCACCCTCCAGACTTCAACTTCTCCTTCTCCTTCTTCTACTTCTTCTGATTCACCCTCCAGACTTCACCTTCTCCTTCTCCTTCTTCTGCTTCTTCTGATTCACCCTCCAGACTTCACCTTCTCCTTCTCCTTCTTCTACTTCTTCTGATTCACCCTCCAGACTTCACCTTCTCCTTCTCCTTCTTCTGCTTCTTCTGATTCACCCTCCAGACTTCACCTTCTCCTTCTCCTTCGTCTACTTCTTCTGATTCACACTCCAGACTACACCTTCTCCTTCTCCTTCTTCTACTTCTTCTGATTCACCCTCCAGACTTCACCTTCTCCTTCTCCTTCTTCTACCTCTTCTGATTCACCCTCCAGACTTCATCTTCTCCTTCTCCTTCTTCTCCTTCTTCTGATTCACCCTCCAGACTTCACCTTCTCCTTCTCCTTCTTCTGCTTCTTCTGATTCACCCTCCAGACTTCACCTTCTCCTTCTCCTTCTTCTACTTCTTCTGATTCACCCTCCAGACTTCACCTTCTCCTTCTCCTTCTTCTACTTCTTCTGATTCACCCTCCAGTCTTCACCTTCTCCTTCTCCTTCTTCTGTTTCTTCTGCTTCACCCTCCAGACTTCACCTTCTCCTTCTCTTTCTTCTGCTTCTTCTGATTCACCCTCCAGACTTCACCTTCTCCTTCTCCTTCTTCTGATTCTTCTGATTCACCCTCCAGACTTCACCTTCTCCTTCTCCTTCTTCTGCTTCTTCTGATTCACCCTCCAGACCTCACCTTCTCCTTCTCCTTCTTCTACTTCTTCTGATTCACCCTCCTGACTTCACCTTCTCCTTCTCCTTCATCTACTTCTTCTGCTTCACCCTCCAGACTTCACCTTCTCCTTCTCCTTCTTCTACTTCTTCTGATTCACCCTCCAGACTTCACCTTCTCCTTCTCCTTCTTCTACTTCTTCTGATTCACCCTCCAGACTTCACCTTCTCCTTCTCCTTCTTCTACTTCTTCTGATTCACCCTCCAGACTTCTCCTTCTCCTTCTCCTTCTTCTGCTTCTTCTGATTCACCCTCCAGACTTCACCTTCTCCTTCTCCTTATTCTGCTTCTTCTGATTCACCCTCCAGACTTCACCTTCTCCTTCTCCTTCTTCTGCTTCTTCTGATTCACCCTCCAGACTTCACCTTCTCCTTCTCCTTCTTCTGCTTCTTCTGATTCACCCTCCAGACTTCACCTTCTCCTTCTCCTTCTTCTACTTCTTCTGATTCACCATCCAGACTTCACCTTCTCCTTCTCCTTCTTCTGCTTCTTCTGATTCACCCTCCAGACTTCACCTTCTCCTTCTCCTTCGTCTACTTCTTCTGATTCACCCTCCAGACTACACCTTCTCCTTCTCCTTCTTCTACTTCTTCTGATTCACCCTCCAGACTTCACCTTCTCCTTCTCCTTCTTCTCTTTCTTCTGATTCACCCTCCAGACTTCATCTTCTCCTTCTCCTTCTTCTACTTCTTCTGATTCACCCTCCAGACTTCACCTTCTCCTTCTCCTTCTTCTACTTCTTCTGATTCACCCTCCAGACTTCATCTTCTCCTTCTCCTTCTTCTGCTTCTTCTGATTCACCCTCCAGACTTCACCTTCTCCTTCTCCTTCTTCTGCTTCTTCTGATTCACCCTCCAGACTTCAACTTCTCCTTCTCCTTCTTCTACTTCTTCTGATTCACCCTCCAGACTTCACCTTCTCCTTCTCCTTCTTCTACTTCTTCTGATTCACCCTCCAGTCTTCACCTTCTCCTTCTCCTTCTTCTGTTTCTTCTGCTTCACCCTCCAGACTTCACCTTCTCCTTCTCCTTCTTCTGCTTCTTCTGCTTCACACTCCAGACTTCACCTTCTCCTTCTCCTTCTTCTGCTTCTTCTGCTGCGCCCTCCAGGCTTCACCTTCTCCTTCTCCTTCTTCTGCTTCTTCTGCTTCACCGTCCTGACTTCACCTTCTCCTTCTCCTTCTTCTACTTCTTCTGCTACACCCCCCTGACTTCACCTGCTCCTTCTCCTTCTTCTGCTTCTTCTGATTCACCCTCCTAAATTCACCTTCTCCTTCTCCTTCTTCTGCTTCTTCTGATTCACCCTCCTGACTTCACCTTCTCCTTCTCCTTCTTCTGCTTCTTCTGATTCACCCTCCAGACTGCACCTTCTCCTTCTCCTTCTTCTGCTTCTTCTGATTCACCCTCCAGACTTCACCTTCTCCTTCTCCTTCTTCTGCTTCTTCTGCTTCACCCTCCAGACTTCACCTTCTCCTTCTCCTTCTTCTGCTTCTTCTGCTTCACCCTCCTGACTTCACCTTCTCCTTCTCCTTCTTCTACTTCTTCTGATTCACCCTCCAGACTTCACCTACTCCTTCTCCTTCTTCTGCTTCTTCTGCTTCACCCTCCAGACTTCACCTTCTCCTTCTCCTTCTTCTGCTTCTTCTGCTTCGCCCTCCAGACTTCACCTTCACCTTCTCCTTCTTCTGCTTCTTCTGCTTCACTCTCCTGACTTCACCTTCTCCTTCTCCTTCTTCTACTTCTTCTGATTCACCCTCCAGACTTCACCCTCTCCTTCTCCTTCTTCTGCTTCTTCTGCTCCACCCTCCAGACTTCACCTTCTCTTTCTCCTTCTTCTGCTTCTTCTGCTGCGCCCTCCAGACTTCGCCTTCTCCTTCTCCTTCTTCTGCTTCTTCTGATTCACCCTCCAGACTTCACCTTCTCCTTCTCCTTCTTCTACTTCTTCTGATCCACCCTCCTGACTTCACCTTCTCCTTCTCCTTCTTCTGCTTCTTCTGCTTCACCCTCCAGACTTCACCTTCTCCTTCTCCTTCTTCTGCTTCTTCTGCTTCGCCCTCCAGACTTCACCTTCTCCTTCTCCTTCTTCTGCTTCTTCTGCTTCACTCTCCTGACTTCACCTTCTCCTTCTCCTTCTTCTACTTCTTCTGATTCACCCTCCAGACTTCACCCTCTCCTTCTCCTTCTTCTGCTTCTTCTGCTTCACCCTCCAGACTTCAACTTCTCCTTCTCCTTCTTCTGCTTCTTCTGCTTCACCGTCCTGACTTCACCTTCTCCTTCTCCTTCTTCTACTTCTTCTGCTTCACCCCCCTGACTTCACCTGCTCCTTCTCCTTCTTCTGCTTCTTCTGATTCACCCTCCTAACTTCACCTTCTCCTTCTCCTTCTTCTGCTTCTTCTGATTCACCCTCCAGACTTCACCTTCTCCTTCTCCTTCTTCTACTTCGTCTGATTCACCCTCCAGACTTCACCTTCTCCTTCTCCTTCTTCTACTTCTTCTGATTCACCCTCCAGTCTTCACCTACTCCTTCTCCTTCTTCTGTTTCTTCTGCTTCACCCTCCAGACTTCACCTTCTCCTTCTCTTTCTTCTGCTTCTTCTGATTCACCCTCCAGACTTCATCTTCTCCTTCTCCTTCTTCTGATTCTTCTGATTCACCCTCCAGACTTCACCTTCTCCTTCTCCTTCTTCTGCTTCTTCTGATTCACCCTCCTGACTTCACCTTCTCCTTCTCCTTCTTCTACTTCTTCTGCTTCACCCTCCAGACTTCACCTTCTCCTTCTCCTTCTTCTACTTCTTCTGATTCACCCTCCAGACTTCACCTTCTCCTTCTCCTTCTTCTGCTTCTTCTGATTCACCCTCCAGACTTCACCTTCTCCTTCTCCTTATTCTGCTTCTTCTGATTCACCCTCCAGACTTCACCTTCTCCTTCTCCTTCTTCTGCTTCTTCTGATTCACCCTCCAGACTTCACCTTTTCCTTATCCTTCTTCTGCTTCTTCTGATTCACCCGCCAGACTTCACCTTCTCCTTCTCCTTCTTCTGCTTCTTCTGATTCACCCTCCAGACTTCACTTTCTCCTTCTCCTTCTTCTACTTCTTCTGATTCACCCTCCAGACTTCACCTTCTCCTTCTCTTTCTTCTGCTTCTTCTGATTCACCCTCCAGACTTCACCTTCTCCTTCTCCTTCTTCTACTTCTTCTGATTCACCCTCCAGACTTCACCTTCTCCTTATCCTTCTTCTGCTTCTTCTGATTCACCCTCCAGACTTCACCTTCTCCTTCTACTTCTTCTGCTTCTTCTGATTCACCCTCCAGACTTCACCTTCTCCTTCTCCTTCTTCTGCTTCTTCTGATTCACCCTCCAGACTTCACCTTCTCCTTCTCCTTCTTCTACTTCTTCTGATTCACCCTCCAGACTTCACCTTCTCCTTCTCCTTCTTCTGCTTCTTCTGATTCACCCTCCAGACTTCACCTTCTCCTTCTCCTTCGTCTACTTCTTCTGATTCACCCTCCAGACTACACCTTCTCCTTCTCCTTCTTCTACTTCTTCTGATTCACCCTCCAGACTTCACCTTCTCCTTCTCCTTCTTCTGTTTCTTCTGATTCACCCTCCAGACTTCATCTTCTCATTCTCCTTCTTCTACTTCTTCTGATTCACCCTCCAGACTTCACCTTCTCCTTCTCCTTCTTCTACTTCTTCTGATTCACCCTCCAGACTTCATCTTCTCCTTCTCCTTCTTCTGCTTCTTCTGATTCACCCTCCAGACTTCACCTTCTCCTTCTCCTTCTTCTGCTTCTTCTGATTCACCCTCCAGACTTCAACTTCTCCTTCTCCTTCTTCTACTTCTTCTGATTCACCCTCCAGACTTCACCTTCTCCTTCTCCTTCTTCTACTTCTTCTGATTCACCCTCCAGTCTTCACCTTCTCCTTCTCCTTCTTCTGTTTCTTCTGCTTCACCCTCCAGACTTCACCTTCTCCTTCTCTTTCTTCTGCTTCTTCTGATTCACCCTCCAGACTTCACCTTCTCCTTCTCCTTCTTCTGATTCTTCTGATTCACCCTCCAGACTTCACCTTCTCCTTCTCCTTCTTCTGCTTCTTCTGATTCACCCTCCTGACTTCACCTTCTCCTTCTCCTTCTTCTACTTCTTCTGATTCACCCTCCTGACTTCACCTTCTCCTTCTCCTTCTTCTACTTCTTCTGCTTCACCCTCCAGACTTCACCTTCTCCTTCTCCTTCTTCTACTTCTTCTGATTCACCCTCCAGACTTCACCTTCTCCTTCTCCTTCTTCTGCTTCTTCTGATTCACCCTCCAGACTTCACCTTCTCCTTCTCCTTATTCTGCTTCTTCTGTTTCACCCTCCAGACATCACCTTCTCCTTCTCCTTCTTCTGCTTCTTCTGATTCACCCTCCAGACTTCACCTTCTCCTTCTCCTTCTTCTGCTTCTTCTGATTCACCCTCCAGACTTCACCTTCTCCTTCTCCTTCTTCTACTTCTTCTGATTCACCCTCCAGACTTCACCTTCTCCTTCTCCTTCTTCTGCTTCTTCTGATTCACCCTCCAGACTTCACCTTCTCCTTCTCCTTCGTCTACTTCTTCTGATTCACCCTCCAGACTACACCTTCTCCTTCTCCTTCTTCTACTTCTTCTGATTCACCCTCCAGACTTCACCTTCTCCTTCTCCTTCTTCTACTTCTTCTGATTCACCCTCCAGACTTCATCTTCTCCTTCTCCTTCTTCTCCTTCTTCTGATTCACCCTCCAGACTTCACCTTCTCCTTCTTCTGCTTCTTCTGATTCACCCTCCAGACTTCACCTTCTCCTTCTCCTTCTTCTACTTCTTCTGATTCACCCTCCAGACTTCACCTTCTCCTTCTCCTTCTTCTACTTCTTCTGATTCACCCTCCAGTCTTCACCTTCTCCTTCTCCTTCTTCTGTTTCTTCTGCTTCACCCTCCAGACTTCACCTTCTCCTTCTCTTTCTTCTGCTTCTTCTGATTCACCCTCCAGACTTCACCTTCTCCTTCTCCTTCTTCTGATTCTTCTGATTCACCCGCCAGACTTCACCTTCTCCTTCTCCTTCTTCTGCTTCTTCTGATTCACCCTCCAGACCTCACCTTCTCCTTCTCCTTCTTCTACTTCTTCTGATTCACCCTCCTGACTTCACCTTCTCCTTCTCCTTCATCTACTTCTTCTGCTTCACCCTCCAGACTTCACCTTCTCCTTCTCCTTCTTCTACTTCTTCTGATTCACCCTCCAGACTTCACCTTCTCCTTCTCCTTCTTCTACTTCTTCTGATTCACCCTCCAGACTTCAACTTCTCCTTCTCCTTCTTCTACTTCTTCTGATTCACCCTCCAGACTTCACCTTCTCCTTCTCCTTCTTCTGCTTCTTCTGATTCACCCTCCAGACTTCACCTTCTCCTTCTCCTTCTTCTACTTCTTCTGATTCACCCTCCAGACTTCACCTTCTCCTTCTCCTTCTTCTGCTTCTTCTGATTCACCCTCCAGACTTCACCTTCTCCTTCTCCTTCGTCTACTTCTTCTGATTCACACTCCAGACTACACCTTCTCCTTCTCCTTCTTCTACTTCTTCTGATTCACCCTCCAGACTTCACCTTCTCCTTCTCCTTCTTCTACCTCTTCTGATTCACCCTCCAGACTTCATCTTCCCCTTCTCCTTCTTCTCCTTCTTCTGATTCACCCTCCAGACTTCACCTTCTCCTTCTCCTTCTTCTGCTTCTTCTGATTCACCCTCCAGACTTCACCTTCTCCTTCTCCTTCTTCTACTTCTTCTGATTCACCCTCCAGACTTCACCTTCTCCTTCTCCTTCTTCTACTTCTTCTGATTCACCCTCCAGTCTTCACCTTCTCCTTCTCCTTCTTCTGTTTCTTCTGCTTCACCCTCCAGACTTCACCTTCTCCTTCTCTTTCTTCTGCTTCTTCTGATTCACCCTCCAGACTTCACCTTCTCCTTCTCCTTCTTCTGATTCTTCTGATTCACCCTCCAGACTTCACCTTCTCCTTCTCCTTCTTCTGCTTCTTCTGATTCACCCTCCAGACCTCACCTTCTCCTTCTCCTTCTTCTACTTCTTCTGATTCACCCTCCTGACTTCACCTTCTCCTTCTCCTTCATCTACTTCTTCTGCTTCACCCTCCAGACTTCACCTTCTCCTTCTCCTTCTTCTACTTCTTCTGATTCACCCTCCAGACTTCACCTTCTCCTTCTCCTTCTTCTACTTCTTCTGATTCACCCTCCAGACTTCACCTTCTCCTTCTCCTTCTTCTACTTCTTCTGATTCACCCTCCAGACTTCTCCTTCTCCTTCTCCTTCTTCTGCTTCTTCTGATTCACCCTCCAGACTTCACCTTCTCCTTCTCCTTATTCTGCTTCTTCTGATTCACCCTCCAGACTTCACCTTCTCCTTCTCCTTCTTCTGCTTCTTCTGATTCACCCTCCAGACTTCACCTTCTCCTTCTCCTTCTTCTGCTTCTTCTGATTCACCCTCCAGACTTCACCTTCTCCTTCTCCTTCTTCTACTTCTTCTGATTCACCATCCAGACTTCACCTGCTCCTTCTCCTTCTTCTGCTTCTTCTGATTCACCCTCCAGACTTCACCTTCTCCTTCTCCTTCGTCTACTTCTTCTGATTCACCCTCCAGACTACACCTTCTCCTTCTCCTTCTTCTACTTCTTCTGATTCACCCTCCAGACTTCACCTTCTCCTTCTCCTTCTTCTCTTTCTTCTGATTCACCCTCCAGACTTCATCTTCTCCTTCTCCTTCTTCTACTTCTTCTGATTCACCCTCCAGACTTCACCTTCTCCTTCTCCTTCTTCTACTTCTTCTGATTCACCCTCCAGACTTCATCTTCTCCTTCTCCTTCTTCTGCTTCTTCTGATTCACCCTCCAGACTTCACCTTCTCCTTCTCCTTCTTCTGCTTCTTCTGATTCACCCTCCAGACTTCAACTTCTCCTTCTCCTTCTTCTACTTCTTCTGATTCACCCTCCAGACTTCACCTTCTCCTTCTCCTTCTTCTACTTCTTCTGATTCACCCTCCAGTCTTCACCTTCTCCTTCTCCTTCTTCTGTTTCTTCTGCTTCACCCTCCAGACTTCACCTTCTCCTTCTCCTTCTTCTGCTTCTTCTGCTTCACACTCCAGACTTCACCTTCTCCTTCTCCTTCTTCTGCTTCTTCTGCTGCGCCCTCCAGGCTTCACCTTCTCCTTCTCCTTCTTCTGCTTCTTCTGCTTCACCGTCCTGACTTCACCTTCTCCTTCTCCTTCTTCTACTTCTTCTGCTACACCCCCCTGACTTCACCTGCTCCTTCTCCTTCTTCTGCTTCTTCTGATTCACCCTCCTAAATTCACCTTCTCCTTCTCCTTCTTCTGCTTCTTCTGATTCACCCTCCTGACTTCACCTTCTCCTTCTCCTTCTTCTGCTTCTTCTGATTCACCCTCCAGCCTGCACCTTCTCCTTCTCCTTCTTCTGCTTCTTCTGATTCACCCTCCAGACTTCACCTTCTCCTTCTCCTTCTTCTGCTTCTTCTGCTTCACCCTCCAGACTTCACCTTCTCCTTCTCCTTCTTCTGCTTCTTCTGCTTCACCCTCCTGACTTCACCTTCTCCTTCTCCTTCTTCTACTTCTTCTGATTCACCCTCCAGACTTCACCTACTCCTTCTCCTTCTTCTGCTTCTTCTGCTTCACCCTCCAGACTTCACCTTCTCCTTCTCCTTCTTCTGCTTCTTCTGCTTCGCCCTCCAGACTTCACCTTCACCTTCTCCTTCTTCTGCTTCTTCTGCTTCACTCTCCTGACTTCACCTTCTCCTTCTCCTTCTTCTACTTCTTCTGATTCACCCTCCAGACTTCACCCTCTCCTTCTCCTTCTTCTGCTTCTTCTGCTCCACCCTCCAGACTTCACCTTCTCTTTCTCCTTCTTCTGCTTCTTCTGCTGCGCCCTCCAGACTTCACCTTCTCCTTCTCCTTCTTCTGCTTCTTCTGATTCACCCTCCAGACTTCACCTTCTCCTTCTCCTTCTTCTACTTCTTCTGATCCACCCTCCTGACTTCACCTTCTCCTTCTCCTTCTTCTGCTTCTTCTGCTTCACCCTCCAGACTTCACCTTCTCCTTCTCCTTCTTCTGCTTCTTCTGCTTCGCCCTCCAGACTTCACCTTCTCCTTCTCCTTCTTCTGCTTCTTCTGCTTCACTCTCCTGACTTCACCTTCTCCTTCTCCTTCTTCTACTTCTTCTGATTCACCCTCCAGACTTCACCCTCTCCTTCTCCTTCTTCTGCTTCTTCTGCTTCACCCTCCAGACTTCAACTTCTCCTTCTCCTTCTTCTACTTCTTCTGCTTCACCCCCCTGACTTCACCTGCTCCTTCTCCTTCTTCTGCTTCTTCTGATTCACCCTCCTAACTTCACCTTCTCCTTCTCCTTCTTCTGCTTCTTCTGATTCACCCTCCAGACTTCACCTTCTCCTTCTCCTTCTTCTACTTCGTCTGATTCACCCTCCAGACTTCACCTTCTCCTTCTCCTTCTTCTACTTCTTCTGATTCACCCTCCAGTCTTCACCTACTCCTTCTCCTTCTTCTGTTTCTTCTGCTTCACCCTCCAGACTTCACCTTCTCCTTCTCTTTCTTCTGCTTCTTCTGATTCACCCTCCAGACTTCATCTTCTCCTTCTCCTTCTTCTGATTCTTCTGATTCACCCTCCAGACTTCACCTTCTCCTTCTCCTTCTTCTGCTTCTTCTGATTCACCCTCCTGACTTCACCTTCTCCTTCTCCTTCTTCTACTTCTTCTGCTTCACCCTCCAGACTTCACCTTCTCCTTCTCCTTCTTCTACTTCTTCTGATTCACCCTCCAGACTTCACCTTCTCCTTCTCCTTCTTCTGCTTCTTCTGATTCACCCTCCAGACTTCACCTTCTCCTTCTCCTTATTCTGCTTCTTCTGATTCACCCTCCAGACTTCACCTTCTCCTTCTCCTTCTTCTGCTTCTTCTGATTCACCCTCCAGACTTCACCTTTTCCTTATCCTTCTTCTGCTTCTTCTGATTCACCCGCCAGTCTTCACCTTCTCCTTCTCCTTCTTCTGCTTCTTCTGATTCACCCTCCAGACTTCACTTTCTCCTTCTCCTTCTTCTACTTCTTCTGATTCACCCTCCAGACTTCACCTTCTCCTTCTCTTTCTTCTGCTTCTTCTGATTCACCCTCCAGACTTCACCTTCTCCTTCTCCTTCTTCTACTTCTTCTGATTCACCCTCCAGACTTCACCTTCTCCTTCTCCTTCTTCTGCTTCTTCTGATTCACCCTCCAGACTTCACCTTCTCCTTCTCCTTCGTCTACTTCTTCTGATTCACCCTCCAGACTACACCTTCTCCTTCTCCTTCTTCTACTTCTTCTGATTCACCCTCCAGACTTCACCTTCTCCTTCTCCTTCTTCTCTTTCTTCTGATTCACCCTCCAGACTTCACCTTCTCCTTCTCCTTATTCTGCTTCTTCTGATTCACCCTCCAGACTTCACCTTCTCCTTCTCCTTCTTCTGCTTCTTCTGATTCACCCTCCAGACTTCACCTTCTCCTTCTCCTTCTTCTGCTTCTTCTGATTCACCCTCCAGACTTCACCTTCTCCTTCTCCTTCTTCTACTTCTTCTGATTCACCCTCCAGACTTCACCTTCTCCTTCTCCTTCTTCTGATTCACCCTCCAGACTTCACCTTCTCCTTCTCCTTCGTCTACTTCTTCTGATTCACCCTCCAGACTACACCTTCTCCTTCTCCTTCTTCTACTTCTTCTGATTCACCCTCCAGACTTCACCTTCTCCTTCTTCTTCTTCTGTTTCTTCTGATTCACCCTCCAGACTTCATCTTCTCATTCTCCTTCTTCTACTTCTTCTGATTCACCCTCCAGACTTCACCTTCTCCTTCTCCTTCTTCTACTTCTTCTGATACACCCTCCAGACTTCATCTTCTCCTTCTCCTTCTTCTGCTTCTTCTGATTCACCCTCCAGACTTCACCTTCTCCTTCTCCTTCTTCTGCTTCTTCTGATTCACCCTCCAGACTTCAACTTCTCCTTCTCCTTCTTCTACATCTTCTGATTCACCCTCCAGACTTCACCTTCTCCTTCTCCTTCTTCTACTTCTTCTGATTCACCCTCCAGTCTTCACCTTCTCCTTCTCCTTCTTCTGTTTCTTCTGCTTCACCCTCCAGACTTCACCTTCTCCTTCTCTTTCTTCTGCTTCTTCTGATTCACCCTCCAGACTTCACCTTCTCCTTCTCCTTCTTCTGATTCTTCTGATTCACCCTCCAGACTTCACCTTCTCCTTCTCCTTCTTCTGCTTCTTCTGATTCACCCTCCTGACTTCACCTTCTCCTTCTCCTTCTTCAACGTCTTCTGATTCACCCTCCTGACTTCACCTTCTCCTTCTCCTTCTTCTACTTCTTCTGCTTCACCCTCCAGACTTCACCTTCTCCTTCTCCTTCTTCTACTTCTTCTGATTCACCCTCCAGACTTCACCTTCTCCTTCTCCTTCTTCTGCTTCTTCTGATTCACCCTCCAGACTTCACCTTCTCCTTCTCCTTATTCTGCTTCTTCTGTTTCACCCTCCAGACTTCACCTTCTCCTTCTCCTTCTTCTGCTTCTTCTGATTCACCCTCCAGACTTCACCTTCTCCTTCTCCTTCTTCTGCTTCTTCTGATTCACCCTCCAGACCTCACCTTCTCCTTCTCCTTCTTCTACTTCTTCTGATTCACCCTCCTGACTTCACCTTCTCCTTCTCCTTCATCTACTTCTTCTGCTTCACCCTCCAGACTTCACCTTCTCCTTCTCCTTCTTCTACTTCTTCTGATTCACCCTCCAGACTTCACCTTCTCCTTCTCCTTCTTCTACTTCTTCTGATTCACCCTCCAGACTTCACCTTCTCCTTCTCCTTCTTC
Source organism: Somniosus microcephalus (assembly GCF_052327205.1). Lineage (NCBI taxonomy): Eukaryota > Metazoa > Chordata > Chondrichthyes > Squaliformes > Somniosidae > Somniosus > Somniosus microcephalus. The sequence goes on from NW_028225215.1 coordinate 643,432, forward strand.
TACTTCTTCTGATTCACCCTCCAGACTTCACCTTCTCCTTCTCCTTCTTCTGCTTCTTCTGATTCACCCTCCAGACTTCACCTTCTCCTTCTCCTTCTTCTACTTCTTCTGATTCACCCTCCAGACTTCACCTTCTCCTTCTCCTTCTTCTGCTTCTTCTGATTCACCCTCCAGACTTCACCTTCTCCTTCTCCTTCGTCTACTTCTTCTGATTCACCCTCCAGACTACACCTTCTCCTTCTCCTTCTTCTACTTCTTCTGATTCACCCTCCAGACTTCACCTTCTCCTTCTCCTTCTTCTACCTCTTCTGATTCACCCTCCAGACTTCATCTTCTCCTTCTCCTTCTTCTCCTTCTTCTGATTCACCCTCCAGACTTCACCTTCTCCTTCTCCTTCTTCTGCTTCTTCTGATTCACCCTCCAGACTTCACCTTCTCCTTCTCCTTCTTCTACTTCTTCTGATTCACCCTCCAGACTTCACCTTCTCCTTCTCCTTCTTCTACTTCTTCTGATTCACCCTCCAGTCTTCACCTTCTCCTTCTCCTTCTTCTGTTTCTTCTGCTTCACCCTCCAGACTTCACCTTCTCCTTCTCTTTCTTCTGCTTCTTCTGATTCACCCTCCAGACTTCACCTTCTCCTTCTCCTTCTTCTGATTCTTCTGATTCACCCTCCAGACTTCACCTTCTCCTTCTCCTTCTTCTGCTTCTTCTGATTCACCCTCCAGACCTCACCTTCTCCTTCTCCTTCTTCTACTTCTTCTGATTCACCCTCCTGACTTCACCTTCTCCTTCTCCTTCATCTACTTCTTCTGCTTCACCCTCCAGACTTCACCTTCTCCTTCTCCTTCTTCTACTTCTTCTGATTCACCCTCCAGACTTCACCTTCTCCTTCTCCTTCTTCTACTTCTTCTGATTCACCCTCCAGACTTCACCTTCTCCTTCTCCTTCTTCTACTTCTTCTGATTCACCCTCCAGACTTCTCCTTCTCCTTCTCCTTCTTCTGCTTCTTCTGATTCACCCTCCAGACTTCACCTTCTCCTTCTCCTTATTCTGCTTCTTCTGATTCACCCTCCAGACTTCACCTTCTCCTTCTCCTTCTTCTGCTTCTTCTGATTCACCCTCCAGACTTCACCTTCTCCTTCTCCTTCTTCTGCTTCTTCTGATTCACCCTCCAGACTTCACCTTCTCCTTCTCCTTCTTCTACTTCTTCTGATTCACCATCCAGACTTCACCTTCTCCTTCTCCTTCTTCTGCTTCTTCTGATTCACCCTCCAGACTTCACCTTCTCCTTCTCCTTCGTCTACTTCTTCTGATTCACCCTCCAGACTACACCTTCTCCTTCTCCTTCTTCTACTTCTTCTGATTCACCCTCCAGACTTCACCTTCTCCTTCTCCTTCTTCTCTTTCTTCTGATTCACCCTCCAGACTTCATCTTCTCCTTCTCCTTCTTCTACTTCTTCTGATTCACCCTCCAGACTTCACCTTCTCCTTCTCCTTCTTCTACTTCTTCTGATTCACCCTCCAGACTTCATCTTCTCCTTCTCCTTCTTCTGCTTCTTCTGATTCACCCTCCAGACTTCACCTTCTCCTTCTCCTTCTTCTGCTTCTTCTGATTCACCCTCCAGACTTCAACTTCTCCTTCTCCAACTTCTACTTCTTCTGATTCACCCTCCAGACTTCACCTTCTCCTTCTCCTTCTTCTACTTCTTCTGATTCACCCTCCAGTCTTCACCTTCTCCTTCTCCTTCTTCTGTTTCTTCTGCTTCACCCTCCAGACTTCACCTTCTCCTTCTCCTTCTTCTGCTTCTTCTGCTTCACACTCCAGACTTCACCTTCTCCTTCTCCTTCTTCTGCTTCTTCTGCTGCGCCCTCCAGGCTTCACCTTCTCCTTCTCCTTCTTCTGCTTCTTCTGCTTCACCGTCCTGACTTCACCTTCTCCTTCTCCTTCTTCTACCTCTTCTGCTACACCCCCCTGACTTCACCTGCTCCTTCTCCTTCTTCTGCTTCTTCTGATTCACCCTCCTAAATTCACCTTCTCCTTCTCCTTCTTCTGCTTCTTCTGATTCACCCTCCTGACTTCACCTTCTCCTTCTCCTTCTTCTGCTTCTTCTGATTCACCCTCCAGACTTCACCTTCTCCTTCTCCTTCTTCTGCTTCTTCTGATTCTCCCTCCAGACTTCACCTTCTCCTTCTCCTTCTTCTGCTTCTTCTGCTTCACCCTCCAGACTTCACCTTCTCCTTCTCCTTCTTCTGCTTCTTCTGCTTCACCCTCCTGACTTCACCTTCTCCTTCTCCTTCTTCTACTTCTTCTGATTCACCCTCCAGACTTCACCTACTCCTTCTCCTTCTTCTGCTTCTTCTGCTTCACCCTCCAGACTTCACCTTCTCCTTCTCCTTCTTCTGCTTCTTCTGCTTCGCCCTCCAGACTTCACCTTCACCTTCTCCTTCTTCTGCTTCTTCTGCTTCACTCTCCTGACTTCACCTTCTCCTTCTCCTTCTTCTACTTCTTCTGATTCACCCTCCAGACTTCACCCTCTCCTTCTCCTTCTTCTGCTTCTTCTGCTCCACCCTCCAGACTTCACCTTCTCTTTCTCCTTCTTCTGCTTCTTCTGCTGCGCCCTCCAGACTTCACCTTCTCCTTCTCCTTCTTCTGCTTCTTCTGATTCACCCTCCAGACTTCACCTTCTCCTTCTCCTTCTTCTACTTCTTCTGATCCACCCTCCTGACTTCACCTTCTCCTTCTCCTTCTTCTACTTCTTCTGCTTCACCCCCCTGACTTCACCTTCTCCTTCTCCTTCTTCTGCTTCTTCTGATTCACCCTCCTAACTTCACCTTCTCCTTCTCCTTCTTCTACTTCTTCTGATTCACCCTCCTGACTTCACCTTCTCCTTCTCCATCTTCTAATTCTTCTGCTTCACCCTCCAGACTTCAACTTCTCCTTCTCCTTCTTCTACTTCTTCTGATTCACCCTCCAGACTTCACCTTCTCCTTCTCCTTCTTCTGCTTCTTCTGATTCACCCTCCAGACTTCACCTTCTCCTTCTCCTTATTCTGCTTCTTCTGATTCACCCTCCAGACTTCACCTTCTCCTTCTCCTTCTTCTGCTTCTTCTGATTCACCCTGCAGACTTCACCTTCTCCTTCTCCTTCTTCTGCTTCTTCTGATTCACCCTCCAGACTTCACCTTCTCCTTCTCCTTCTTCTGCTTCTTCTGATTCACCCTCCAGACTTCACCTTCTCCTTCTCCTTCTTCTACTTCTTCTGATTCACCCTCCAGACTTCACCTTCTCCTTCTCTTTCTTCTGCTTCTTCTGATTCACCCTCCAGACTTCACCTTCTCCTTCTCCTTCTTCTGATTCTTCTGATTCACCCTCCAGACTTCACCTTCTCCTTCTCCTTCTTCTGCTTCTTCTGATTCACCCTCCTGACTTCACCTTCTCCTTCTCCTTCTTCTACTTCTTCTGATTCACCATCCTGACTTCACCTTCTCCTTCTCCTTCTTCTACTTCTTCTGCTTCACCCTCCAGACTTCACCTTCTCCTTCTCCTTCTTCTACTTCTTCTGATTCACCCTCCAGACTTGACCTTCTCCTTTTCCTTCTTCTACTTCTTCTGATTCACCCTCCAGACTTCACCTTCTCCTTCTCCTTCTTCTGCTTCTTCTGCTTCACCGTCCTGACTGCACCATCTCCTTCTCCTTCTTCTACTTATTCTGCTTCATCCCCCTGACATCACCTGCTCCTTCTCCTTCTTCTGCTTCTTCTGATTCACCCTCCTAACTTCACCTTCTCCTTCTCCTTCTTCTGCTTCTTCTGATTCACCCTCCTGACTTCACCTTCTCCTTCTCCTTCTTCTGCTTCTTCTGATTCACCCTCCAGACTTCACCTTCTCCTTCTCCTTCTTCTGCTTCTTCTGATTCACCCTCCAGACTTCACCTTCTCCTTCTCCTTCTTCTGCTTCTTCTGATTCACCCTCCAGACTACACCTTCTCCTTCTCCTTCTTCTACTTCTTCTGATTCACCCTCCAGACTTCACCTTCTCCTTCTCCTTCTTCTGTTTCTTCTGATTCACCCTCCAGACTTCTCCTTCTCCTTCTCCTTCTTCTGCTTCTTCTGATTCACCCTCCAGACTTCACCTTCTCCTTCTCCTTCTTCTGCTTCTTCTGATTCACCCTCCAGACCTCACCTTCTCCTTCTCCTTCTTCTACTTCTTCTGATTCACCCTCCAGACTTCATCTTCTCCTTCTCCTTATTCTGCTTCTTCTGATTCACCCTCCAGACTTCACCTTCTCCTTCTCCTTCTTCTACTTCTTCTGATTCACCCTCCAGACTTCACCTTCTCCTTCTCCTTCTTCTACTTCTTCTGATTCACCCTCCAGACTTCACCTTCTCCTTCTTCTTCTTCTGCTTCTTCTGATTCACCCTCCAGACTTCACCTTCTCCTTCTCCTTATTCTGCTTCTTCTGAATCACCCTCCAGACTTCACCTTCTCCTTCTCCTTCTTCTGCTTCTTCTGATTCACCCTCCAGACTTCACCTGTTCCTTCTCCTTCTTCTGCTTCTTCTGATTCACCCTCCAGACTTCACCTTCTCCTTATCCTTCTTCTACTTCTTCTGATTCACCCTCCAGACTTCACCTTCTCCATCTCCTTCTTCTGCTTCTTCTGATTCACCCTCCACACTTCACCTTCTCCTTCTCCTTCGTCTACTTCTTCTGATTCACCCTCCAGACTTCACCTTCTCCTTCTCCTTCTTCTGCTTCTTCTGATTCACCCTCCAGACTTCACCTTCTCCTTCTCCTTCTTCTACTTCTTCTGATTCACCCTCCAGACTTCACCTTCTCCATCTCCTTCTTCTGCTTCTTCTGATTCACCCTCCAGACTTCACCTTCTCCTTCTCCTTCGTCTACTTCTTCTGATTCACCCTCCAGACTTCACCTTCTCCTTCTCCTTCTTCTGCTTCTTCTGATTCACCCTCCAGACTTCACCTTCTCCTTCTCCTTCTTCTACTTCTTCTGATTCACCCTCCAGACTTCACCTTCTCCTTCTCATTCTTCTGCTTCTTCTGATTCACCCTCCAGACTTCACCTTCTCCTTCTCCTTCTTCTGATTTTTCTGATTCACCCTCCAGACTTCACCTTCTCCTTCTCCTTCTTCTGCTTCTTCTGATTCACCCTCCTGACTTCACCTTCTCCTTCTCCTCCTTCTACATCTTCTGATTCACCCTCCTGACTTCACCTTCTCCTTCTCCTTCTTCTACTTCTTCTGCTTCACCCTCCAGACTTCACCTTCTCCTTCTCCTTCTTCTACGTCTTCCGATTCACCCTCCAGACTTCACCTTCTCCTTCTCCTTCTTCTACTTCTTCTGATTCACCCTCCAGACTTCATCTTCTCCTTCTCCTTCTTCTACTTCTTCTGATTCACCCTCCAGACTTCAGCTTCTTCTTCTCCTTCTTCTGCTTCTTCTGATTCAACCTCCAGCCTTCACCTTCTCCTTCTCCTTATCCTGCTTCTTCTGAATCACCCTCCAGACTTCACCTTCTCCTAATCCTTCTTCTGCTTCTTCTGATTCACCCTCCAGACTTCACCTTCTCCTTCTCCTTCTTCTGCTTCTTCTGATTCACCCTCCAGGCTTCACCTTCTCCTTCTCCTTCTTCTACTTCTTCTGATTCAACCTCCAGACTTCAACTTCTCCATCTCCTTCTTCTGCTTCATCTGATTCACCCTCCAGACTTCACCTTCTCCTTCTCCTTCGTCTACTTCTTCTGATTCACCCTCCAGACTACACCTTCTCCTTCTCCTTCTTCTACTTCTTCTGATTCACCCTCCAGACTTCACCTTCTCCTTCTCCTTCTTCTGTTTCTTCTGATTCACCCTCCAGACTTCACCTTCTCCTTCTCCTTCTTCTACTACTTCTGATTCACCCTCCAGACTTCACCTTCTCCTTCTCCTTCTTCTACTTCTTCTGATTCACCCTCCAGACTTCATCTTCTCCTTCTCCTTCTTCTGCTTCTTCTGATTCACCCTCCAGACTTCACCTTCTCCTTCTCCTTCTTCTGCTTCTTCTGATTCACCCTCCAGACTTCACCTTCTCCTTCTCCTTCTTCTACTTCTTCTGATTCACCCTCCAGACTTCACCTTCTCCTTCTCCTTCTTCTACTTCTTCTGATTCACCCTCCAGTCTTCACCTTCTCCTTCTCCTTCTTCTGTTTCTTCTGCTTCACCCTCCAGACTTCACCTTCTCCTTCTCTTTCTTCTGCTTCTTCTGATTCACCCTCCAGACTTCACCTTCTCCTTCTCCTTCTTCTGATTCTTCTGATTCACCCTCCAGACTTCACCTTCTCCTTCTCCTTCTTCTGCTTCTTCTGATTCACCCTCCTGACTTCACCTTCTCCTTCTCCTTCTTCTACTTCTTCTGATTCACCCACCTGACTTCACCTTCTCCTTCTCCTTCTTCTACTTCTTCTGCTTCACCCTCCAGACTTCACCTTCTCCTTCTCCTTCTTCTACTTCTTCTGATTCACCCTCCAGACTTCACCTTCTCCTTCTCCTTCTTCTGCTTCTTCTGATTCACACTCCAGACTTCACCTTCTCCTTCTCCTTATTCTGCTTCTTCTGATTTACCCTCCAGACTTCACCTTCTCCTTCTCCTTCTTCTACTTCTTCTGATTCACCCTCCTGACTTCACCTTCTCCTTCTCCATCTTCTAATTCTTCTGCTTCACCCTCCAGACTTCAACTTCTCCTTCTCCTTCTTCTACTTCTTCTGATTCACCCTCCAGACTTCACCTTCTCCTTCTCCTTCTTCTGCTTCTTCTGATTCACCCTCCAGACTTCACCTTCTCCTTCTCCTTATTCTGCTTCTTCTGATTCACCCTCCAGACTTCACCTTCTCCTTCTCCTTCTTCTGCTTCTTCTGATTCACCCTGCAGACTTCACCTTCTCCTTCTCCTTCTTCTGCTTCTTCTGATTCACCCTCCAGACTTCACCTTCTCCTTCTCCTTTTTCTGCTTCTTCTGATTCACCCTCCAGACTTCACCTTCTCCTTCTCCTTCTTCTACTTCTTCTGATTCACCCTCCAGACTTCACCTTCTCCTTCTCTTTCTTCTGCTTCTTCTGATTCACCCTCCAGACTTCACCTTCTCCTTCTCCTTCTTCTGATTCTTCTGATTCACCCTCCAGACTTCACCTTCTCCTTCTCCTTCTTCTGCTTCTTCTGATTCACCCTCCTGACTTCACCTTCTCCTTCTCCTTCTTCTACTTCTTCTGATTCACCATCCTGACTTCACCTTCTCCTTCTCCTTCTTCTACTTCTTCTGCTTCACCCTCCAGACTTCACCTTCTCCTTCTCCTTCTTCTACTTCTTCTGATTCACCCTCCAGACTTGACCTTCTCCTTTTCCTTCTTCTACTTCTTCTGATTCACCCTCCAGACTTCACCTTCTCCTTCTCCTTCTTCTACTTCTTCTGATTCACCCTCCAGACTTCATCTTCTCCTTCTCCTTCTTCTACTTCTTCTGATTCACCCTCCAGACTTCAGCTTCTTCTTCTCCTTCTTCTGCTTCTTCTGATTCAACCTCCAGCCTTCACCTTCTCCTTCTCCTTATCCTGCTTCTTCTGAATCACCCTCCAGACTTCACCTTCTCGTTCTCCTTCTTCTGCTTCTTCTGATTCACCCTCCAGACTTCACCTTCTCCTTCTCCTTCTTCTGCTTCTTCTGATTCACCCTCCAGGCTTCACCTTCTCCTTCTCCTTCTTCTACTTCTTCTGATTCAACCTCCAGACTTCAACTTCTCCATCTCCTTCTTCTGCTTCATCTGATTCACCCTCCAGACTTCACCTTCTCCTTCTCCTTCGTCTACTTCTTCTGATTCACCCTCCAGACTACACCTTCTCCTTCTCCTTCTTCTACTTCTTCTGATTCACCCTCCAGACTTCACCTTCTCCTTCTCCTTCTTCTGTTTCTTCTGATTCACCCTCCAGACTTCACCTTCTCCTTCTCCTTCTTCTACTACTTCTGATTCACCCTCCAGACTTCACCTTCTCCTTCTCCTTCTTCTACTTCTTCTGATTCACCCTCCAGACTTCATCTTCTCCTTCTCCTTCTTCTGCTTCTTCTGATTCACCCTCCAGACTTCACCTTCTCCTTCTCCTTCTTCTGCTTCTTCTGATTCACCCTCCAGACTTCACCTTCTCCTTCTCCTTCTTCTACTTCTTCTGATTCACCCTCCAGACTTCACCTTCTCCTTCTCCTTCTTCTACTTCTTCTGATTCACCCTCCAGTCTTCACCTTCTCCTTCTCCTTCTTCTGTTTCTTCTGCTTCACCCTCCAGACTTCACCTTCTCCTTCTCTTTCTTCTGCTTCTTCTGATTCACCCTCCAGACTTCACCTTCTCCTTCTCCTTCTTCTGATTCTTCTGATTCACCCTCCAGACTTCACCTTCTCCTTCTCCTTCTTCTGCTTCTTCTGATTCACCCTCCTGACTTCACCTTCTCCTTCTCCTTCTTCTACTTCTTCTGATTCACCCACCTGACTTCACCTTCTCCTTCTCCTTCTTCTACTTCTTCTGCTTCACCCTCCAGACTTCACCTTCTCCTTCTCCTTCTTCTACTTCTTCTGATTCACCCTCCAGACTTCACCTTCTCCTTCTCCTTCTTCTGCTTCTTCTGATTCACACTCCAGACTTCACCTTCTCCTTCTCCTTATTCTGCTTCTTCTGATTTACCCTCCAGACTTCACCTTCTCCTTCTCCTTCTTCTACTTCTTCTGATTCACCCTCCTGACTTCACCTTCTCCTTCTCCATCTTCTAATTCTTCTGCTTCACCCTCCAGACTTCAACTTCTCCTTCTCCTTCTTCTACTTCTTCTGATTCACCCTCCAGACTTCACCTTCTCCTTCTCCTTCTTCTGCTTCTTCTGATTCACCCTCCAGACTTCACCTTCTCCTTCTCCTTATTCTGCTTCTTCTGATTCACCCTCCAGACTTCACCTTCTCCTTCTCCTTCTTCTGCTTCTTCTGATTCACCCTGCAGACTTCACCTTCTCCTTCTCCTTCTTCTGCTTCTTCTGATTCACCCTCCAGACTTCACCTTCTCCTTCTCCTTCTTCTGCTTCTTCTGATTCACCCTCCAGACTTCACCTTCTCCTTCTCCTTCTTCTACTTCTTCTGATTCACCCTCCAGACTTCACCTTCTCCTTCTCTTTCTTCTGCTTCTTCTGATTCACCCTCCAGACTTCACCTTCTCCTTCTCCTTCTTCTGATTCTTCTGATTCACCCTCCAGACTTCACCTTCTCCTTCTCCTTCTTCTGCTTCTTCTGATTCACCCTCCTGACTTCACCTTCTCCTTCTCCTTCTTCTACTTCTTCTGATTCACCATCCTGACTTCACCTTCTCCTTCTCCTTCTTCTACTTCTTCTGCTTCACCCTCCAGACTTCACCTTCTCCTTCTCCTTCTTCTACTTCTTCTGATTCACCCTCCAGACTTGACCTTCTCCTTTTCCTTCTTCTACTTCTTCTGATTCACCCTCCAGACTTCACCTTCTCCTTCTCCTTCTTCTGCTTCTTCTGCTTCACCGTCCTGACTGCACCATCTCCTTCTCCTTCTTCTACTTATTCTGCTTCATCCCCCTGACATCACCTGCTCCTTCTCCTTCTTCTGCTTCTTCTGATTCACCCTCCTAACTTCACCTTCTCCTTCTCCTTCTTCTGCTTCTTCTGATTCACCCTCCTGACTTCACCTTCTCCTTCTCCTTCTTCTGCTTCTTCTGATTCACCCTCCAGACTTCACCTTCTCCTTCTCCTTCTTCTGCTTCTTCTGATTCACCCTCCAGACTTCACCTTCTCCTTCTCCTTCTTCTGCTTCTTCTGATTCACCCTCCAGACTACACCTTCTCCTTCTCCTTCTTCTACTTCTTCTGATTCACCCTCCAGACTTCACCTTCTCCTTCTCCTTCTTCTGTTTCTTCTGATTCACCCTCCAGACTTCACCTTCTCCTTCTCCTTCTTCTGCTTCTTCTGATTCACCCTCCAGACTTCACCTTCTCCTTCTCCTTCTTCTGCTTCTTCTGATTCACCCTCCAGACCTCACCTTCTCCTTCTCCTTCTTCTACTTCTTCTGATTCACCCTCCAGACTTCATCTTCTCCTTCTCCTTATTCTGCTTCTTCTGATTCACCCTCCAGACTTCACCTTCTCCTTCTCCTTCTTCTGCTTCTTCTGATTCACCCTCCAGACTTCACCTTCTCCTTCTCCTTCTTCTACTTCTTCTGATTCACCCTCCAGTCTTCACCTTCTCCTTCTCCTTCTTCTGTTTCTTCTGCTTCACCCTCCAGACTTCACCTTCTCCTTCTCTTTCTTCTGCTTCTTCTGATTCACCCTCCAGACTTCACCTTCTCCTTCTCCTTCTTCTGATTCTTCTGATTCACCCTACAGACTTCACCTTCTCCTTCTCCTTCTTCTGCTTCTTCTGATTCACTCTCCTGATTTCACCTTCTCCTTCTCCTTCTTCTACTTCTTCTGATTCACCCTCCTGACTTCACCTTCTCCTTCTCCTTCTTCTGCTTCACCCTCCAGACTTCACCTTCTCCTTCTCCTTCTTCTACTTCTTCTGATTCACCCTCCAGACTTCACCTTCTCCTTCTCCTTCTTCTGCTTCTTCTGATTCACCCTCCAGACTTCACCTTCTCCTTCTCCTTATTCTGCTTCTTCTCATTCACCCTCCAGACTTCACCTTCTCCTTCTCCTTCTTCTGCTTCTTCTGATTCACCCTCCAGACTTCACCTTCTCCTTCTACTTCTTCTGCTTCTTCTGATTCACCCTCCAGACTTCACCTTCTCCTTCTCCTTCCTCTGCTTCTTCTGATTCACCCTCCAGACTTCACCTTCTCCTTCTCCTTCTTCTGCTTCTTCTGATTCACCCTCCAGACTTCACCTTCTCCTTCTCCTTATTCTGCTTCTTCTGATTCACCCTCCAGACTTCACCTTCTCCTTCTCCTTCTTCTGCTTCTTCTGATTCACCCTGCAGACTTCACCTTCTCCTTCTCCTTCTTCTACTTCTTCTGCTTCACCCTCCAGACTTCACATTCTCCTTCTCCTTCTTCTACTTCTTCTGATTCACCCTCCAGACTTGACCCTCTCCTTTTCCTTCTTCTACTTCTTCTGATTCACCCTCCAGACTTCACCTTCTCCTTCTCCTTCTTCTGCTTCTTCTGCTTCACCGTCCTGACTTCACCTTCTCCTTCTCCTTCTTCTACTTATTCTGCTTCATCCCCCTGACATCACCTGCTCCTTCTCCTTCTTCTGCTTCTTCTGATTCACCCTCCTAACTTCACCTTCTCCTTCTCCTTCTTCTGCTTCTTCTGATTCACCCTCCTGACTTCACCTTCTCCTTCTCCTTCTTCTGCTTCTTCTGATTCACCCTCCAGACTTCACCTTCTCCTTCTCCTTCTTCTGCTTCTTCTGATTCACCCTCCAGACTTCACCTTCTCCTTCTCCTTCTTCTGCTTCTTCTGATTCACCCTCCAGACTACACCTTCTCCTTCTCCTTCTTCTACTTCTTCTGATTCACCCTCCAGACTTCACCTTCTCCTTCTCCTTCTTCTGTTTCTTCTGATTCACCCTCCAGACTTCACCTTCTCCTTCTCCTTCTTCTGCTTCTTCTGATTCACCCTGCAGACTTCACCTTCTCCTTCTCCTTCTTCTGCTTCTTCTGATTCACCCTCCAGACTTCACCTTCTCCTTCTCCTTCTTCTGCTTCTTCTGATTCACCCTCCAGACTTCACCTTCTCCTTCTCCTTCTTCTACTTCTTCTGATTCACCCTCCAGACTTCACCTTCTCCTTCTCTTTCTTCTGCTTCTTCTGATTCACCCTCCAGACTTCACCTTCTCCTTCTCCTTCTTCTGATTCTTCTGATTCACCCTCCAGACTTCACCTTCTCCTTCTCCTTCTTCTGCTTCTTCTGATTCACCCTCCTGACTTCACCTTCTCCTTCTCCTTCTTCTACTTCTTCTGATTCACCATCCTGACTTCACCTTCTCCTTCTCCTTCTTCTACTTCTTCTGCTTCACCCTCCAGACTTCACCTTCTCCTTCTCCTTCTTCATCTTCTTCTGATTCACCCTCCAGACTTGACCTTCTCCTTTTCCTTCTTCTACTTCTTCTGATTCACCCTCCAGACTTCACCTTCTCCTTCTCCTTCTTCTGCTTCTTCTGCTTCAGCGTCCTGACTTCACCTTCTCCTTCTCCTTCTTCTACTTATTCTGCTTCATCCCCCTGACATCACCTGCTCCTTCTCCTTCTTCTGCTTCTTCTGATTCACCCTCCTAACTTCACCTTCTCCTTCTCCTTCTTCTGCTTCTTCTGATTCACCCTCCTGACTTCACCTTCTCCTTCTCCTTCTTCTGCTTCTTCTGATTCACCCTCCAGACTTCTCCTTCTCCTTCTCCTTCTTCTGCTTCTTCTGATTCACCCTCCAGACTTCACCTTCTCCTTCTCCTTCTTCTGCTTCTCCTGATTCACCCTCCAGACTACACTTTCTCCTTCTCCTTCTTCTACTTCTTCTGATTCACCCTCCAGACTTCACCTTCTCCTTCTCCTTTTTCTGTTTCTTCTGATTCACCCTCCAGACTTCACCTTCTCCTTCTCCTTCTTCTGCTTCTTCTGATTCACCCTCCAGACTTCACCTTCTCCTTCTCCTTCTTCTGCTTCTTCTGATTCACCCTCCAGACCTCACCTTCTCCTTCTCCTTCTTCTGCTTCTTCTGATTCACCCTCCAGACTTCACCTTCTCCTTCTCCTTCTTCTGCTTCTTCTGATTCACCCTCCAGACTTCACCTTCTCCTTCTCCTTCTTCTGCTTCTTCTGATTCACCCTCCTGACTTCACCTTCTCCTTCTCCTTCTTCTACTTCTTCTGATTCACCATCCTGACTTCACCTTCTCCTTCTCCTTCTTCTACTTCTTCTGCTTCACCCTCCAGACTTCACCTTCTCCTTCTCCTTCTTCTGCTTCTTCTGATTCACCCTCCAGACTACACTTTCTCCTTCTCCTTCTTCTACTTCTTCTGATTCACCCTCCAGACTTCACCTTCTCCTTCTCCTTTTTCTGTTTCTTCTGATTCACCCTCCAGACTTCACCTTCTCCTTCTCCTTCTTCTGCTTCTTCTGATTCACCCTCCAGACTTGACCTTCTCCTTTTCCTTCTTCTACTTCTTCTGATTCACCCTCCAGACTTCACCTTCTCCTTCTCCTTCTTCTGCTTCTTCTGCTTCACCGTCCTGACTTTACCTTCTCCTTCTCCTTCTTCTACTTATTCTGCTTCATCCCCCTGACATCACCTGCTCCTTCTCCTTCTTCTGCTTCTTCTGATTCACCCTCCTAACTTCACCTTCTCCTTCTCCTTCTTCTGCTTCTTCTGATTCACCCTCCTGACTTCACCTTCTCCTTCTCCTTCTTCTGCTTCTTCTGATTCACCCTCCAGACTTCTCCTTCTCCTTCTCCTTCTTCTGCTTCTTCTGATTCACCCTCCAGACTTCACCTTCTCCTTCTCCTTCTTCTGCTTCTTCTGATTCACCCTCCAGACTACACTTTCTCCTTCTCCTTCTTCTACTTCTTCTGATTCACCCTCCAGACTTCACCTTCTCCTTCTCCTTTTTCTGTTTCTTCTGATTCACCCTCCAGACTTCACCTTCTCCTTCTCCTTCTTCTGCTTCTTCTGATTCACCCTCCAGACTTCACCTTCTCCTTCTCCTTCTTCTGCTTCTTCTGATTCACCCTCCAGACCTCACCTTCTCCTTCTCCTTCTTCTGCTTCTTCTGATTCACCCTCCAGACTTCACCTTCTCCTTCTCCTTCTTCTGCTTCTTCTGATTCACCCTCCAGACTTCACCTTCTCCTTTTCCTTCTTCTGCTTCTTCTGATTCACCCTCCAGACTACACCTTCTCCTTCTCCTTCTTCTACTTCTTCTGATTCACCCTCCAGACTTCACCTTCTCCTTCTCCTTCTTCTGTTTCTTCTGATTCACCCTCCAGACTTCACCTTCTCCTTCTCCTTCTTCTGCTTCTTCTGATTCACCCTCCAGACTTCACCTTCTCCTTCTCCTTCTTCTGCTTCTTCTGATTCACCCTCCAGACCTCACCTTCTCCTTCTCCTTCTTCTACTTCTTCTGATTCACCCTCCAGACTTCATCTTCTCCTTCTCCTTCTTCTGCTTCTTCTGATTCACCCTCCAGACTTCACCTTCTCCTTCTCCTTCTTCTGCTTCTTCTGATTCACCCTCCAGACTTCACCTTCTCCTTCTCCTTCTTCTACTTCTTCTGATTCACCCTCCAGACTTCACCTTCTCCTTCTCCTTCTTCTACTTCATCTGATTCACCCTCCAGTCTTCACCTTCTCCTTGTCCTTCTTCTGTTTCTTCTGCTTCACCCTCCAGACTTCACCTTCTCCTTCTCTTTCTTCTGCTTCTTCTGATTCACCCTCCAGACTTCACCTTCTCCTTCTCCTTCTTCTGATTCTTCTGATTCACCCTACAGACTTCACCTTCTCCTTCTCCTTCTTCTGCTTCTTCTGATTCACCCTCCTGATTTCACCTTCTCCTTCTCCTTCTTCTACTTCTTCTGATTCACCCTCCTGACTTCACCTTCTCCTTCTCCTTCTTCTGCTTCACCCTCCAGACTTCACCTTCTCCTTCTCCTTCTTCTGCTTCTTCTGATTCACCCTCCATACTTCACCTTCACTTCTCCTTATTCTGCTTCTTCTGATTCACCCTCCAGACTTCAACTTCTCCTTCTCCTTCTTCTGCTTCTTCTGATTCACCCTCCAGACTTCACCTTCTCCTTCTCCTTCTTCTGCTTCTTCTGATTCACCCTCCAGACTTCACCTTCTCCTTCTCCTTCTTCTGCTTCTTCTGATTCACCCTCCAGACTTCACCTTCTCCTTCTCCCTCTTCTACTTCTTCTGATTCACCCTCCAGACTTCACCTTCTCCTTCTCTTTCTTCTGCTTCTTCTGATTCACCCTCCAGACTTCACCTTCTCCTTCTCCTTCTTCTACTTCTTCTGATTCACCCTCCAGACTTCATCTTCTCCTTCTCCTTCTTCTGCTTCTTCTGATTCACCCTCCAGACTTCACCTTCTCCTTCTCCTTCTTCTGCTTCTTCTGATTCACCCTCCAGACTTCACCTTCTCCTTCTCCTTCTTCTACTTCTTCTGATTCACCCTCCAAACTTCACCTTCTCCTTCTCCTTCTTCCACTTCTTCTGATTCACCCTCCAGTCTTCACCTTCTCCTTCTCCTTCTTCTGTTTCTTCTGCTTCACCCTTTGACTTCACCTTCTCCTTCTCTTTCTTCTGCTTCTTCTGATTCACCCTCCAGACTTCACCTTCTCCTTCTCCTTCTTCTGATTCTTCTGATTCACCCTCCAGACTTCACCTTCTCCTTCTCCTTCTTCTGCTTCTTCTGATTCACCCTCCTGACTTCACCTTCTCCTTCTCCTTCTTCTGCTTCTTCTGATTCACGCTCCAGACTTCACCTTCTCCTTCTCCTTCTTCTACTTCTTCTGATTCACCCTCCAGACTTCACCTTCTCCTTCTACTTCTTCTGCTTCTTCTGATTCACCCTCCAGACTTCATCTTCTCCTTCTCCTTCTTCTGCTTCTTCTGATTCACCCTCCAGACTTCACCTTCTCCTTCTCCTTCTTCTGCTTCTTCTGATTCACCCTCCAGACTTCACCTTCTCCTTCTCCTTCTTCTGCTTCTTCTGATTCACCCTCCAGACTTCACCTTCTCCTTCTCCTTCTTCTGCTTCTTCTGATTCACCCTCCAGACTACACCTTCTCCTTCTCCTTCTTCTACTTCTTCTGATTCACCCTCCAGACTTCACCTTCTCCTTCTCCTTCTTCTGTTTCTTCTGATTCACCCTCCAGACTTCACCTTCTCCTTCTCCTTCTTCTGCTTCTTCTGATTCACCCTGCAGACTTCACCTTCTCCTTCTCCTTCTTCTGCTTCTTCTGATTCACCCTCCAGACTTCACCTTCTCCTTCTCCTTCTTCTGCTTCTTCTGATTCACCCTCCAGACTTCACCTTCTCCTTCTCCTTCTTCTGATTCACCCTCCAGACTTCACCTTCTCCTTCTCCTTCTTCTACTTCTTCTGATTCACCCTCCAGACTTCACCTTCTCCTTCTCCTTCTTCTGCTTCTTCTGATTCACCCTCCAGACTTCACCTTCTCCTTCTCCTTCTTCTGCTTCTTCTGATTCACCCTCCAGACTTCACCTTCTCCTTCTCCCTCTTCTACTTCTTCTGATTCACCCTCCAGACTTCACCTTCTCCTTCTCTTTCTTCTGCTTCTTCTGATTCACCCTCCAGACTTCACCTTCTCCTTCTCCTTCTTCTACTTCTTCTGATTCACCCTCCAGACTTCGTCTTCTCCTTCTCCTTCTTCTGCTTCTTCTGATTCACCCTCCAGACTTCACCTTCTCCTTCTCCTTCTTCTGCTTCTTCTGCTTCACCCTCCAGACTTCACCTTCTCCTTCTCCTTCTTCTACTTCTTCTGATTCACCCTCCAGACTTCACCTTCTCCTTCTCCTTCTTCTGCTTCTTCTGATTCACCCTCCATACTTCACCTTCACTTCTCCTTATTCTGCTTCTTCTGATTCACCCTCCAGACTTCAACTTCTCCTTCTCCTTCTTCTGCTTCTTCTGATTCACCCTCCAGACTTCACCTTCTCCTTCTCCTTCTTCTGCTTCTTCTGATTCACCCTCCAGACTTCACCTTCTCCTTCTCCTTCTTCTGCTTCTTCTGATTCACCCTCCAGACTTCAACTTCTCCTTCTCCCTCTTCTACTTCTTCTGATTCACCCTCCAGACTTCACCTTCTCCTTCTCTTTCTTCTGCTTCTTCTGATTCACCCTCCAGACTTCACCTTCTCCTTCTCCTTCTTCTACTTCTTCTGATTCACCCTCCAGACTTCATCTTCTCCTTCTCCTTCTTCTGCTTCTTCTGATTCACCCTCCAGACTTCACCTTCTCCTTCTCCTTCTTCTGCTTCTTCTGATTCACCCTCCAGACTTCACCTTCTCCTTCTCCTTCTTCTACTTCTTCTGATTCACCCTCCAAACTTTACCTTCTCCTTCTCCTTCTTCCACTTCTTCTGATTCACCCTCCAGTCTTCACCTTCTCCTTCTCCTTCTTCTGTTTCTTCTGCTTCACCCTTTGACTTCACCTTCTCCTTCTCTTTCTTCTGCTTCTTCTGATTCACCCTCCAGACTTCACCTTCTCCTTCTCCTTCTTCTGATTCTTCTGATTCACCCTCCAGACTTCCCCTTCTCCTTCTCCTTCTTCTGCTTCTTCTGATTCACCCTCCTGACTTCACCTTCTCCTTCTCCTTCTTCTACTTCTTCTGATTCACCCTCCTGACTTCACCTTCTCCTTCTCCTTCTTCTACTTCTTCTGCTTCACCCTCCAGACTTCACCTTCTCCTTCTCCTTCTTCTACTTCTTCTGATTCACCCTCCAGACTTCATCTTCTCCTTCTGCTTCTTCTGCTTCTTCTGATTCACCCTCCAGACTTCACCTTCTCCTTCTCCTTATTCTGCTTCTTCTGATTCACCCTCCAGACTTCACCTTCTCCTTCTCCTTATTCTGCTTCTTCTGATTCACCCTCCAGACTTCACCTTCTCCTTCTCCTTCTTCTGCTTCTTCTGATTCACACTCCTGACTTCACCTTCTCCTTCTCCTTCTTCTACTTCTTCTGATTCACCCTCCTGACTTCACCTTCTCCTTCTCCTTCTTCTACTTCTTCTGCTTCACCCTCCAGACTTCACCTTCTCCTTCTCCTTCTTCTAATTCTTCTGATTCACCCTCCAGACTTCACCTTCTCCTTCTCCTTCTTCTGCTTCTTCTGATTCACCCTCCAGACTTCACCTTCTCCTTCTCCTTCTTCTGCTTCTCCTGATTCACCCTCCAGACTACACTTTCTCCTTCTCCTTCTTCTACTTCTTCTGATTCACCCTCCAGACTTCACCTTCTCCTTCTCCTTTTTCTGTTTCTTCTGATTCACCCTCCAGACTTCACCTTCTCCTTCTCCTTCTTCTGCTTCTTCTGATTCACCCTCCAGACTTCACCTTCTCCTTCTCCTTCTTCTGCTTCTTCTGATTCACCCTCCAGACCTCACCTTCTCCTTCTCCTTCTTCTGCTTCTTCTGATTCACCCTCCAGACTTCACCTTCTCCTTCTCCTTCTTCTGCTTCTTCTGATTCACCCTCCAGACTTCACCTTCTCCTTCTCCTTCTTCTGCTTCTTCTGATTCACCCTCCTGACTTCACCTTCTCCTTCTCCTTCTTCTACTTCTTCTGATTCACCATCCTGACTTCACCTTCTCCTTCTCCTTCTTCTACTTCTTCTGCTTCACCCTCCAGACTTCACCTTCTCCTTCTCCTTCTTCTGCTTCTTCTGATTCACCCTCCAGACTACACTTTCTCCTTCTCCTTCTTCTACTTCTTCTGATTCACCCTCCAGACTTCACCTTCTCCTTCTCCTTTTTCTGTTTCTTCTGATTCACCCTCCAGACTTCACCTTCTCCTTCTCCTTCTTCTGCTTCTTCTGATTCACCCTCCAGACTTGACCTTCTCCTTTTCCTTCTTCTACTTCTTCTGATTCACCCTCCAGACTTCACCTTCTCCTTCTCCTTCTTCTGCTTCTTCTGCTTCACCGTCCTGACTTTACCTTCTCCTTCTCCTTCTTCTACTTATTCTGCTTCATCCCCCTGACATCACCTGCTCCTTCTCCTTCTTCTGCTTCTTCTGATTCACCCTCCTAACTTCACCTTCTCCTTCTCCTTCTTCTGCTTCTTCTGATTCACCCTCCTGACTTCACCTTCTCCTTCTCCTTCTTCTGCTTCTTCTGATTCACCCTCCAGACTTCTCCTTCTCCTTCTCCTTCTTCTGCTTCTTCTGATTCACCCTCCAGACTTCACCTTCTCCTTCTCCTTCTTCTGCTTCTTCTGATTCACCCTCCAGACTACACTTTCTCCTTCTCCTTCTTCTACTTCTTCTGATTCACCCTCCAGACTTCACCTTCTCCTTCTCCTTTTTCTGTTTCTTCTGATTCACCCTCCAGACTTCACCTTCTCCTTCTCCTTCTTCTGCTTCTTCTGATTCACCCTCCAGACTTCACCTTCTCCTTCTCCTTCTTCTGCTTCTTCTGATTCACCCTCCAGACCTCACCTTCTCCTTCTCCTTCTTCTGCTTCTTCTGATTCACCCTCCAGACTTCACCTTCTCCTTCTCCTTCTTCTGCTTCTTCTGATTCACCCTCCAGACTTCACCTTCTCCTTTTCCTTCTTCTGCTTCTTCTGATTCACCCTCCAGACTACACCTTCTCCTTCTCCTTCTTCTACTTCTTCTGATTCACCCTCCAGACTTCACCTTCTCCTTCTCCTTCTTCTGTTTCTTCTGATTCACCCTCCAGACTTCACCTTCTCCTTCTCCTTCTTCTGCTTCTTCTGATTCACCCTCCAGACTTCACCTTCTCCTTCTCCTTCTTCTGCTTCTTCTGATTCACCCTCCAGACCTCACCTTCTCCTTCTCCTTCTTCTACTTCTTCTGATTCACCCTCCAGACTTCATCTTCTCCTTCTCCTTCTTCTGCTTCTTCTGATTCACCCTCCAGACTTCACCTTCTCCTTCTCCTTCTTCTGCTTCTTCTGATTCACCCTCCAGACTTCACCTTCTCCTTCTCCTTCTTCTACTTCTTCTGATTCACCCTCCAGACTTCACCTTCTCCTTCTCCTTCTTCTACTTCATCTGATTCACCCTCCAGTCTTCACCTTCTCCTTGTCCTTCTTCTGTTTCTTCTGCTTCACCCTCCAGACTTCACCTTCTCCTTCTCTTTCTTCTGCTTCTTCTGATTCACCCTCCAGACTTCACCTTCTCCTTCTCCTTCTTCTGATTCTTCTGATTCACCCTACAGACTTCACCTTCTCCTTCTCCTTCTTCTGCTTCTTCTGATTCACCCTCCTGATTTCACCTTCTCCTTCTCCTTCTTCTACTTCTTCTGATTCACCCTCCTGACTTCACCTTCTCCTTCTCCTTCTTCTGCTTCACCCTCCAGACTTCACCTTCTCCTTCTCCTTCTTCTGCTTCTTCTGATTCACCCTCCATACTTCACCTTCACTTCTCCTTATTCTGCTTCTTCTGATTCACCCTCCAGACTTCAACTTCTCCTTCTCCTTCTTCTGCTTCTTCTGATTCACCCTCCAGACTTCACCTTCTCCTTCTCCTTCTTCTGCTTCTTCTGATTCACCCTCCAGACTTCACCTTCTCCTTCTCCTTCTTCTGCTTCTTCTGATTCACCCTCCAGACTTCACCTTCTCCTTCTCCCTCTTCTACTTCTTCTGATTCACCCTCCAGACTTCACCTTCTCCTTCTCTTTCTTCTGCTTCTTCTGATTCACCCTCCAGACTTCACCTTCTCCTTCTCCTTCTTCTACTTCTTCTGATTCACCCTCCAGACTTCATCTTCTCCTTCTCCTTCTTCTGCTTCTTCTGATTCACCCTCCAGACTTCACCTTCTCCTTCTCCTTCTTCTGCTTCTTCTGATTCACCCTCCAGACTTCACCTTCTCCTTCTCCTTCTTCTACTTCTTCTGATTCACCCTCCAAACTTCACCTTCTCCTTCTCCTTCTTCCACTTCTTCTGATTCACCCTCCAGTCTTCACCTTCTCCTTCTCCTTCTTCTGTTTCTTCTGCTTCACCCTTTGACTTCACCTTCTCCTTCTCTTTCTTCTGCTTCTTCTGATTCACCCTCCAGACTTCACCTTCTCCTTCTCCTTCTTCTGATTCTTCTGATTCACCCTCCAGACTTCACCTTCTCCTTCTCCTTCTTCTGCTTCTTCTGATTCACCCTCCTGACTTCACCTTCTCCTTCTCCTTCTTCTGCTTCTTCTGATTCACGCTCCAGACTTCACCTTCTCCTTCTCCTTCTTCTACTTCTTCTGATTCACCCTCCAGACTTCACCTTCTCCTTCTACTTCTTCTGCTTCTTCTGATTCACCCTCCAGACTTCATCTTCTCCTTCTCCTTCTTCTGCTTCTTCTGATTCACCCTCCAGACTTCACCTTCTCCTTCTCCTTCTTCTGCTTCTTCTGATTCACCCTCCAGACTTCACCTTCTCCTTCTCCTTCTTCTGCTTCTTCTGATTCACCCTCCAGACTTCACCTTCTCCTTCTCCTTCTTCTGCTTCTTCTGATTCACCCTCCAGACTACACCTTCTCCTTCTCCTTCTTCTACTTCTTCTGATTCACCCTCCAGACTTCACCTTCTCCTTCTCCTTCTTCTGTTTCTTCTGATTCACCCTCCAGACTTCACCTTCTCCTTCTCCTTCTTCTGCTTCTTCTGATTCACCCTGCAGACTTCACCTTCTCCTTCTCCTTCTTCTGCTTCTTCTGATTCACCCTCCAGACTTCACCTTCTCCTTCTCCTTCTTCTGCTTCTTCTGATTCACCCTCCAGACTTCACCTTCTCCTTCTCCTTCTTCTGATTCACCCTCCAGACTTCACCTTCTCCTTCTCCTTCTTCTACTTCTTCTGATTCACCCTCCAGACTTCACCTTCTCCTTCTCCTTCTTCTGCTTCTTCTGATTCACCCTCCAGACTTCACCTTCTCCTTCTCCTTCTTCTGCTTCTTCTGATTCACCCTCCAGACTTCACCTTCTCCTTCTCCCTCTTCTACTTCTTCTGATTCACCCTCCAGACTTTACCTTCTCCTTCTCTTTCTTCTGCTTCTTCTGATTCACCCTCCAGACTTCACCTTCTCCTTCTCCTTCTTCTACTTCTTCTGATTCACCCTCCAGACTTCGTCTTCTCCTTCTCCTTCTTCTGCTTCTTCTGATTCACCCTCCAGACTTCACCTTCTCCTTCTCCTTCTTCTGCTTCTTCTGCTTCACCCTCCAGACTTCACCTTCTCCTTCTCCTTCTTCTACTTCTTCTGATTCACCCTCCAGACTTCACCTTCTCCTTCTCCTTCTTCTGCTTCTTCTGATTCACCCTCCATACTTCACCTTCACTTCTCCTTATTCTGCTTCTTCTGATTCACCCTCCAGACTTCAACTTCTCCTTCTCCTTCTTCTGCTTCTTCTGATTCACCCTCCAGACTTCACCTTCTCCTTCTCCTTCTTCTGCTTCTTCTGATTCACCCTCCAGACTTCACCTTCTCCTTCTCCTTCTTCTGCTTCTTCTGATTCACCCTCCAGACTTCAACTTCTCCTTCTCCCTCTTCTACTTCTTCTGATTCACCCTCCAGACTTCACCTTCTCCTTCTCTTTCTTCTGCTTCTTCTGATTCACCCTCCAGACTTCACCTTCTCCTTCTCCTTCTTCTACTTCTTCTGATTCACCCTCCAGACTTCATCTTCTCCTTCTCCTTCTTCTGCTTCTTCTGATTCACCCTCCAGACTTCACCTTCTCCTTCTCCTTCTTCTGCTTCTTCTGATTCACCCTCCAGACTTCACCTTCTCCTTCTCCTTCTTCTACTTCTTCTGATTCACCCTCCAAACTTTACCTTCTCCTTCTCCTTCTTCCACTTCTTCTGATTCACCCTCCAGTCTTCACCTTCTCCTTCTCCTTCTTCTGTTTCTTCTGCTTCACCCTTTGACTTCACCTTCTCCTTCTCTTTCTTCTGCTTCTTCTGATTCACCCTCCAGACTTCACCTTCTCCTTCTCCTTCTTCTGATTCTTCTGATTCACCCTCCAGACTTCCCCTTCTCCTTCTCCTTCTTCTGCTTCTTCTGATTCACCCTCCTGACTTCACCTTCTCCTTCTCCTTCTTCTACTTCTTCTGATTCACCCTCCTGACTTCACCTTCTCCTTCTCCTTCTTCTACTTCTTCTGCTTCACCCTCCAGACTTCACCTTCTCCTTCTCCTTCTTCTACTTCTTCTGATTCACCCTCCAGACTTCATCTTCTCCTTCTGCTTCTTCTGCTTCTTCTGATTCACCCTCCAGACTTCACCTTCTCCTTCTCCTTATTCTGCTTCTTCTGATTCACCCTCCAGACTTCACCTTCTCCTTCTCCTTATTCTGCTTCTTCTGATTCACCCTCCAGACTTCACCTTCTCCTTCTCCTTCTTCTGCTTCTTCTGATTCACACTCCTGACTTCACCTTCTCCTTCTCCTTCTTCTACTTCTTCTGATTCACCCTCCTGACTTCACCTTCTCCTTCTCCTTCTTCTACTTCTTCTGCTTCACCCTCCAGACTTCACCTTCTCCTTCTCCTTCTTCTAATTCTTCTGATTCACCCTCCAGACTTCACCTTCTCCTTCTCCTTCTTCTGCTTCTTCTGATTCACCCTCCATACTTCACCTTCACTTCTCCTTATTCTGCTTCTTCTGATTCACCCTCCAGACTTCAACTTCTCCTTCGCCTTCTTCTGCTTCTTCTGATTCACCCTCCAGACTTCACCTTCTCCTTCTCCTTCTTCTGCTTCTTCTGATTCACCCTCCAGACTTCACCTTCTCCTTCTCCTTCTTCTGCTTCTTCTGATTCACCCTCCAGACTTCACCTTCTCCTTCTCCTTCTTCTACTTCTTCTGATTCACCCTCCAGACTTCACCTTCTCCTTCTCTTTCTTCTGCTTCTTCTGATTCACCCTCCAGATTTCATCTTCTCCTTCTCCTTCTTCTGCTTCTTCTGATTCACCCTCCAGACTTCACCTTCTACTTCTCCTTCTTCTGCTTCTTCTGATTCACCCTCCTGACTTCACCTTCTCCTTCTCCTTCTTCTACTTCTTCTGATTCACCCTCCTGACTTCACCTTCTACTTCTCCTTCTTCTACTTCTTCTGCTTCACCCTCCAGACTTCACCTTCTCCTTCTCCTTCTTCTACTTCTTCTGATTCACCCTCCAGACTTGACCTTCTCCTTCTCCTTCTTCTACTTCTTCTGATTCACCCTCCAGACTTCACCTTCTCCTTCTCCTTCTTCTGCTTCTTCTGCTTCACCGTCCTGACTTCACCTTCTCCTTCTCCTTCTTCTACTTCTTCTGCTTCATCCCCCTGACATCACCTGCTCCTTCTCCTTCTTCTGCTTCTTCTGATTCACCCTCCTAACTTCACCTTCTCCTTCTCCTTCTTCTGCTTCTTCTGATTCACCCTCCTGACTTCACCTTCTCCTTCTCCTTCTTCTGCTTCTTCAGATTCACCCTCCAGACTTCACCTTCTCCTTCTCTTTCTTCTGCTTCTTCTGATTCACCCTCCAGACTTCACCTTCTCCTTCTCCTTCTTCTGATTCTTCTGATTCACCCTCCAGACTTCACCTTCTCCTTCTCCTTCTTCTGCTTCTTCTGATTCACCCTCCTGACTTCACCTTCTCCTTCTTCTTCTTCTACTTCTTCTGATTCACCCTCCTGACTTCACCTTCTCCTTCTCCTTCTTCTACTTCTTCTGCTTCACCCTCCAGACTTGACCTTCTCCTTCTCCTTCTTCTACTTATTCTGATTCACCCTCCAGACTTCACCTTCTCCTTCTCCTTCTTCTGCTTCTTCTGCTTCACCGTCCTGACTTCACCTTCTCCTTCTCCTTCTTCTACTTCTTCTGCTTCATCCCGCTGACATCACCTGCTCCTTCTCCTTCTTCTGCTTCTTCTGATTCACCCTCCTAACTTCACCTTCTACTTCTCCTTCTTCTGCTTCTTCTGATTCACCCTCCTGACTTCACCTTCTCCTTCTCCTTCTTCTGCTTCTTCTGATTCACCCTCCAGACTTCACCTTCTCCTTCTCCTTCTTCTGCTTCTTCTGATTCACCCTCCAGACTTCACCTTCTCCTTCTCCTTCTTCTGATTCTTCTGATTCACCCTCCAGACTTCACCTTCTCCTTCTCCTTCTTCTGCTTCTTCTGATTCACCCTCCTGACTTCACCTTCTCCTTCTCCTTCTTCTACTTCTTCTGATTCACCCTCCTGACTTCACCTTCTCCTTCTCCTTCTTCTACTTCTTCTGCTTCACCCTCCAGACTTCACCTTCTCCTTCTCCTTCTTCTGCTTCTTCTGATTCACCCTCCAGACTCCTCCTTCTCCTTCTCCTTCTTCTGCTTCTTCTGATTCACCCTCCAGACTTCACCTTCTCCTTCTCCTTCTTCTGCTTCTTCTGATTCACCCTCCAGACTTCACCTTCTCCTTCTCCTTCTTCTACTTCTTCTGATTCACCCTCCAGACTTCACCTTCTCCTTCTCCTTCTTCTGCTTCTTCTGATTCACCCTCCAGACTTCTCCTTCTCCTTCTCCTTCGTCTACTTCCTCTGATTCACCCTCCAGACTACACCTTCTCCTTCTCCTTCTTCTACTTCTTCTGATTCACCCTCCAGACTTCACCTTCTCCTTCTCCTTCTTCTGTTTCTTCTGATTCACCGTCCAGACTTCACCTTCTACTTCTCCTTCTTCTACTACTTCTGATTCACCCTCCAGACTTCACCTTCTCCTTCTCCTTCTTCTACTTCTTCTGATTCACCCTCCAGACTTCATCTTCTCCTTCTCCTTCTTCTGCTTCTTCTGATTCACCCTCCAGACTTCACCTTCTCCTTCTCCTTCTTCTGCTTCTTCTGATTCACCCTCCAGACTTCACCTTCTCCTTCTCCTTCTTCTACTTCTTCTGATTCACCCTCCAGACTTCACCTTCTCCTTCTCCTTCTTCTACTTCTTCTGATTCACCCTCCAGTCTTCACCTTCTCCTTCTCCTTCTTCTGTTTCTTCTGCTTCACCCTCCAGACTTCACCTTCTCCTTCTCTTTCTTCTGCTTCTTCTGATTCACCCTCCAGACTTCACCTTCTCCTTCTCCTTCTTCTGATTCTTCTGATTCACCCTCCAGACTTCACCTTCTCCTTCTCCTTCTTCTGCTTCTTCTGATTCACCCTCCTGACTTCACCTTCTCCTTCTCCTTCTTCTACTTCTTCTGCATCACCCTCCAGACTTCACCTTCTCCTTCTCCTTCTTCTACTTCTTCTGATTCACCCTCCAGACTTCATCTTCTCCTTCTCCTTCTTCTGCTTCTTCTGATTCACCCTCCAGACTTCACCTTCTCCTTCTCCTTATTCTGCTTCTTCTGATTCACCCTCCAGACTTCACCTTCTCCTTCTCCTTACTCTGCTTCTTCTGATTCACCCTCCAGACTTCACCTTCTCCTTCTCCTTCCTCTGCTTCTTCTGATTCACCCTCCAGACTTCACCTTCTCCTTCTCCTTCTTCTGATTCTTCTGATTCACCCTCCAGACTTCACCTTCTCCTTCTCCTTCTTCTGCTTCTTCTGATTCACCCTCCTGACTTCACCTTCTCCTTCTCCTTCTTCTACTTCTTCTGATTCACCCTCCTGACTTCACCTTCTCCTTCTCCTTCTTCTACTTCTTCTGCTTCACCCTCCAGACTTCACCTTCTCCTTCTCCTTCTTCTACTTCTTCTGATTCACCCTCCAGACTTCACCTTCTCCTTCTCCTTCTTCTGCTTCTTCTGATTCACCCTCCAGACTTCACCTTCTCCTTCTTCTTATTCTGCTTCTTCTGATTCACCCTCCAGACTTCACCTTCTCCTTCTCCTTCTTCTGCTTCTTCTGATTCACACTCCAGACTTCACCTTCTCCTTCTCCTTCTTCTACTTCTTCTGATTCACCCTCCAGACTTCACCTTCTCCTTCTCTTTCTTCTGCTTCTTCTGATTCACCCTCCAGACTTCACCTTCTCCTTCTCCTTCTTCTGATTCTTCTGATTCACCCTCCAGACTTCACCTTCTTCTTCTCCTTCTTCTGCTTCTTCTGATTCACCCTCCTGACTTCACCTTCTCCTTCTCCTTCTTCTACCTCTTCTGATTCACCCTCCTGACTTCACCTTCTCCTTCTCCTTCTTCTACTTCTTCTGCTTCACCCTCCAGACTTCACCTTCTCCTTCTCCTTCTTCTACTTCTTCTGATTCACCCTCCAGACTTGACCTTCTCCTTCTCCTTCTTCTACTTCTTCTGATTCGCCCTCCAGACTTCACCTTCTCCTTCTCCTTCTTCTGCTTCTTCTGCTTCACCGTCCGGACTTCACCTTCTCCTTCTCCTTCTTCTACTTCTTCTGCTTCATCCCCCTGACATCACCTGCTCCTTCTCCTTCTTCTGCTTCTTCTGATTCACCCTCCTAACTTCACCTTCTCCTTCTCCTTCTTCTGATTCACCCTCCTGACTTCACCTTCTCCTTCTCCTTCTTCTGCTTCTTCTGATTCACCCTCCAGACTTCACCTTCTCCTTCTCCTTCTTCTGCTTCTTCTGATTCACCCTCCAGACTTCACCTTC
Organism: Somniosus microcephalus; assembly: GCF_052327205.1. NCBI lineage: Eukaryota > Metazoa > Chordata > Chondrichthyes > Squaliformes > Somniosidae > Somniosus > Somniosus microcephalus. The sequence continues at coordinate 670,704 of NW_028225215.1, forward strand.
TCCTTCTCCTTCTTCTGCTTCTTCTGATTCACCCTCCAGACCTCACCTTCTCCTTCTCCTTCTTCTACTTCTTCTGATTCACCCTCCAGACTTCATCTTCTCCTTCTCCTTCTTCTGCTTCTTCTGATTCACCCTCCAGACTTCACCTTCTCCTTCTCCTTCTTCTGCTTCTTCTGATTCACCCTCCAGACATCACCTTCTCCTTCTCCTTCTTCTACTTCTTCTGATTCACCCTCCAGACATCACCTTCTCCTTCTCCTTCTTCTACTTCTTCTGATTCACCCTCCTGACTTCACCTTCTCCTTCTCCTTCTTCTACTTCTTCTGATTCTCCCTCCTGACTTCACCTTCTCCTTCTCCTTCTTCTACTTCTTCTGCTTCACCCTCCAGACTTCACCTTCTCCTTCTCCTTCTTCTACTTCTTCTGATTCACCCTTCAGACTTCACCTTCTCCTTCTCCTTTTTCTGCTTCTTCTGATTCACCCTCCAGACTTCACCTTCTCCTTCTCCTTATTCTGCTTCTTCTGATTCACCCTCCAGACTTCACCTTCTCCTTCTCCTTCTTCTGCTTCTTCTGATTCACCCTCCAGACTTCACCTTCTCCTTCCCCTTCTTCTGCTTCTTCTGATTCACCCTCCAGACTTCACCTTCTCCTTCTCCTTCGTCTACTTCTTCTGATTCACCCTCCAGACAACACCTTCTCCTTCTCCTTCTTCTACTTCTTCTGATTCACCCTCCAGACTTCACCTTCTCCTTCTCCTTCTTCTGCTTCTTCTGCTTCACCCTCCTTACTTCACCTTCTCCTTCTCCTTCTTCTACTTCTTCTGGTTCACCCTCCTGACTTCACCTTCTCCTTCTCCTTCTTCTACTTCTTCTGCTTCACCCTCCAGACTTCACCTTCTCCTTCTCCTTCTTCTACTTCTTCTGATTCACCCTCCAGACTTGACCTTCTCCTTCTCCTTCTTCTACTTATTCTGATTCACCCTCCAGACTTCACATTCTCCTTCTCCTTCTTCTGTTTCTTCTGCTTCACCGTCCTGACTTCACCTTCTCCTTCTCCTTCTTCTACTTCTTCTGCTTCATCCCGCTGACATCACCTGCTCCTTCTCCTTCTTCTGCTTCTTCTGATTCACCCTCCTAACTTCACCTTCTCCTTCTCCTTCTTCTGCTTCTTCTGATTCACCCTCCTGACTTCACCTTCTCCTTCTCCTTCTTCTGCTTCTTCCGATTCACCCTCCAGACTTCACCTTCTCCTTCTCCTTCTTCGGCTTCTTCTGATTCACCCTCCAGACTTCACCTTCTCCTTCTCCTTCTTCTGATTCTTCTGATTCACCCTCCAGACTTCACCTTCTCCTTCTCCTTCTTCTGCTTCTTCTGATTCACCCTCCTGACTTCACCTTCTCCTTCTCCTTCTTCTACTTCTTCTGATTCACCCTCCTGACTTCACCTTCTCCTTCTCCTTCTTCTACTTCTTCTGCTTCACCCTCCAGACTTCACCTTCTCCTTCTCCTTCTTCTGCTTCTTCTGATTCACCCTCCAGACTTCTCCTTCTCCTTCTCCTTCTTCTGCTTCTTCTGATTCACCCTCCAGACTTCACCTTCTCCTTCTCCTTCTTCTACTTCTTCTGATTCACCCTCCAGACTTCACCTTCTCCTTCTCCTTATTCTGCTTCTTCTGATTCACCCTCCAGACTTCACCATCTCCTTCTCCTTATTCTGCTTCTTCTGATTCACCCTCCAGACTTCACCTTCTCCTTCTCCTTCTTCTGCTTCTTCTGATTCACCCTCCTGACTTCACCTTCTCCTTCTCCTTCTTCTACTTCTTCTGCTTCACCCTCCAGACTTCACCTTCTCCTTCTCCTTCTTCTACTTCTTCTGATTCACCCTCCAGACTTCACCTTCTCCTTCTCCTTCTTCTGCTTCTTCTGATTCACCCTCCAGACTTCACCTTCTCCTTCTCCTTATTCTGCTTCTTCTGATTCACCCTCCAGACTTCACCTTCTCCTTCTCCTTCTTCTGCTTCTTCTGATTCACACTCCAGACTTCACCTTCTCCTTCTCCTTCTTCTACTTCTTCTGATTCACCCTCCAGACCTCACCTTCTCCTTCTCTTTCTTCTGCTTCTTCTGATTCACCCTCCAGACTTCACCTTCTCCTTCTCCTTCTTCTGATTCTTCTGATTCACCCTCCAGACTTCACCTTCTTCTTCTCCTTCTTCTGCTTCTTCTGATTCACCCTCCTGACTTCACCTTCTCCTTCTCCTTCTTCTACCTCTTCTGATTCACCCTCCTGACTTCACCTTCTCCTTCTCCTTCTTCTACTTCTTCTGCTTCACCCTCCAGACTTCACCTTCTCCTTCTCCTTCTTCTACTTCTTCTGATTCACCCTCCAGACTTGACCTTCTCCTTCTCCTTCTTCTACTTCTTCTGATTCACCCTCCAGACTTCACCTTCTCCTTCTCCTTCTTCTGCTTCTTCTGCTTCACCGTCCGGACTTCACCTTCTCCTTCTCCTACTTCTACTTCTTCTGCTTCATCCCCCTGACATCACCTGCTCCTTCTCCTTCTTCTGCTTCTTCTGATTCACCCTCCTAACTTCACCTTCTCCTTCTCCTTCTTCTGATTCACCCTCCTGACTTCACCTTCTCCTTCTCCTTCTTCTGCTTCTTCTGATTCACCCTCCAGACTTCACCTTCTCCTTCTCCTTCTTCTGCTTCTTCTGATTCACCCTCCAGACTTCACCTTCTCCTTCTCCTTCTTCTGCTTCTTCTGATTCACCCTCCAGACCTCACCTTCTCCTTCTCCTTCTTCTACTTCTTCTGATTCACCCTCCAGACTTCATCTTCTCCTTCTCCTTCTTCTGCTTCTTCTGATTCACCCTCCAGACTTCACCTTCTCCTTCTCCTTCTTCTGCTTCTTCTGATTCACCCTCCAGACATCACCTTCTCCTTCTCCTTCTTCTACTTCTTCTGATTCACCCTCCAGACATCACCTTCTCCTTCTCCTTCTTCTACTTCTTCTGATTCACCCTCCTGACTTCACCTTCTCCTTCTCCTTCTTCTACTTCTTCTGATTCACCCTCCTGACTTCACCTTCTCCTTCTCCTTCTTCTACTTCTTCTGCTTCACCCTCCAGACTTCACCTTCTCCTTCTCCTTCTTCTACTTCTTCTGATTCACCCTTCAGACTTCACCTTCTCCTTCTCCTTTTTCTGCTTCTTCTGATTCACCCTCCAGACTTCACCTTCTCCTTCTCCTTATTCTGCTTCTTCTGATTCACCCTCCAGACTTCACCTTCTCCTTCTCCTTCTTCTGCTTCTTCTGATTCACCCTCCAGACTTCACCTTCTCCTTCTCCTTCTTCTGCTTCTTCTGATTCACCCTCCAGACTTCACCTTCTCCTTCTCCTTCGTCTACTTCTTCTGATTCACCCTCCAGACAACACCTTCTCCTTCTCCTTCTTCTACTTCTTCTGATTCACCCTCCAGACTTCACCTTCTCCTTCTCCTTCTTCTGCTTCTTCTGATTCACCCTCCTGACTTCACCTTCTCCTTCTCCTTCTTCTACTTCTTCTGGTTCACCCTCCTGACTTCACCTTCTCCTTCTCCTTCTTCTACTTCTTCTGCTTCACCCTCCAGACTTCACCTTCTCCTTCTCCTTCTTCTACTTCTTCTGATTCACCCTCCAGACTTGACCTTCTCCTTCTCCTTCTTCTACTTATTCTGATTCACCCTCCAGACTTCACATTCTCCTTCTCCTTCTTCTGTTTCTTCTGCTTCACCGTCCTGACTTCACCTTCTCCTTCTCCTTCTTCTACTTCTTCTGCTTCATCCCGCTGACATCACCTGCTCCTTCTCCTTCTTCTGCTTCTTCTGATTCACCCTCCTAACTTCACCTTCTCCTTCTCCTTCTTCTGCTTCTTCTGATTCACCCTCCTGACTTCACCTTCTCCTTCTCCTTCTTCTGCTTCTTCCGATTCACCCTCCAGACTTCACCTTCTCCTTCTCCTTCTTCGGCTTCTTCTGATTCACCCTCCAGACTTCACCTTCTCCTTCTCCTTCTTCTGATTCTTCTGATTCACCCTCCAGACTTCACCTTCTCCTTCTCCTTCTTCTGCTTCTTCTGATTCACCCTCCTGACTTCACCTTCTCCTTCTCCTTCTTCTACTTCTTCTGATTCACCCTCCTGACTTCACCTTCTCCTTCTCCTTCTTCTACTTCTTCTGCTTCACCCTCCAGACTTCACCTTCTCCTTCTCCTTCTTCTGCTTCTTCTGATTCACCCTCCAGACTTCTCCTTCTCCTTCTCCTTCTTCTGCTTCTTCTGATTCACCCTCCAGACTTCACCTTCTCCTTCTCCTTCTTCTACTTCTTCTGATTCACCCTCCAGACTTCACCTTCTCCTTCTCTTTCTTCTGCTTCTTCTGATTCACCCTCCAGACTTCACCTTCTACTTCTCCTTCTTCTGATTCTTCTGATTCACCCTCCAGACTTCATCTTCTCCTTCTCCTTCTTCTGCTTCTTCTGATTCACCCTCCTGACTTCACCTTCTCCTTCTTCTTCTTCTACTTCTTCTGATTCACCATCCTGACTTCACCTTCTCCTTCTCCTTCTTCTACTTCTTCTGCTTCACCCTCCAGACTTCACCTTCTCCTTCTCCTTCTTCTACTTCTTCTGATTCACCCTCCAGACTTCATCTTCTCCTTCTCCTTCTTCTGCTTCTTCTGATTCACCCTCCAGACTTCACCTTCTCCTTCTCCTTATTCTGCTTCTTCTGATTCACCCTCCAGACTTCACCTTCTCCTTCTCCTTATTCTGCTTCTTCTGATTCACCCTCCAGACTTCACCTTCTCCTTCTCCTTCCTCTGCTTCTTCTGATTCACCCTCCAGACTTCACCTTCTCCTTCTCCTTCTTCTGATTCTTCTGATTCACCCTCCAGACTTCACCTTCTCCTTCTCCTTCTTCTGCTTCTTCTGATTCACCCTCCTGACTTCACCTTCTCCTTCTCCTTCTTCTACTTCTTCTGATTCACCCTCCTGACTTCACCTTCTCATTCTCCTTCTTCTACTTCTTCTGATTCACCCTCCAGACTTCACCTTCTCCTTCTCTTTCTTCTGCTTCTTCTGATTCACCCTCCAGACTTCACCTTCTCATTCTCCTTATTCTGCTTCTTCTGATTCACCCTCTAGACTTCACCTTCTCCTTCTCCTTCTTCTGCTTCTTCTGATTCACACTCCAGACTTCACCTTCTCCTTCTCCTTCTTCTACTTCTTCTGATTCACCCTCCAGACTTCACCTTCTCCTTCTCTTTCTTCTGCTTCTTCTGATTCACCCTCCAGACTTCACCTTCTCCTTCTCCTTCTTCTGATTCTTCTGATTCACCGTCCTGACTTCACCTTCTACTTCTCCTTCTTCTACTTCTTCTGCTTCATCCCCCTGACATCACCTGCTCCTTCTCCTTCTTCTGCTTCTTCTGATTCACCCTCCTAACTTCACCTTCTCCTTCTCCTTCTTCTGCTTCTTCTGATTCACCCTCCTGACTTCACCTTCTCCTTCTCCTTCTTCTGCTTCTTCTGATTCACCCTCCAGACTTCACCTTCTCCTTCTCTTTCTTCTGCTTCTTCTGATTCACCCTCCAGACTTCACCTTCTCCTTCTCCTTCTTCTGATTCTTCTGATTCACCCTCCAGACTTCACCTTCTCCTTCTCCTTCTTCTGCTTCTTCTGATTCACCCTCCTGACTTCACCTTCTCCTTCTCCTTCTTCTACTTGTTCTGATTCACCCTCCTGACTTCACCTTCTCCTTCTCCTTCTTCTACTTCTTCTGCTTCACCCTCCAGACTTCACCTTCTCCTTCTCCTTCTTCTACTTCTTCTGATTCACCCTCCAGACTTCACCTTCTCCTTCTCCTTCTTTTGCTTCTTCTGCTTCACACTCCAGACTTCACCTTCTCCTTCTCCTTCTTCTGCTTCTTCTGATTCACCCTCCTTACTTCACCTTCTCCTTCTCCTTCTTCTGCTTCTTCTGATTCACCCTCCTGACTTCACCTTCTCTTTCTCCTTATTCTGCTTCTTCTGTTTCACCCTCCAGACCTCACCTTCTCCTTCTCCTTCTTCTGCTTCTTCTGATTCACCCTCCAGACTTCAACTTCTCCTTCTCCTTCTTCTGCTTCTTCTGGTTCACCCTCCAGACTTCACCTTCTCCTTCTCCTTCGTCTACTTCTTCTGATTCACCCTCCAGACTACACCTTTTCCTTCTCCTTCTTCTACTTCTTCTGATTCACCCTCCAGACTTCACCTTCTCCTTATCCTTCTTCTGTTTCTTCTGATTCACCCTCCAGACTTCACCTTCTCCTTCTCCTTCTACTACTTCTTCTGATTCACCCTCCAGACTTCACCTTCTCCTTCTCCTTCTTCTACTTCTTCTGATTCACCCTCCAGACTTCACCTTCTCCTTCTCCTTCTTCTACTTCTTCTGCTTCTCCCTCCAGACTTCACCTTCTCCTTCTCCTTCTTCTGCTTCTTCTGATTCACCCTCCAGACTACACCTTCTCCTTCGCTTTCTTCTGCTTCTTCTGATTCACCCTCCAGACTTCACCTTCTCCTTCTCCTTCTTCTGATTCTTCTGATTCACCCTCCAGACTTCACCTTCTCCTTCTCCTTCTTCTGCTTCTTCTGATTCACCCTCCTGACTTCACCTTCTCCTTCTCCTTCTTCTACTTCTTCTGATTCACCCTCCTGACTTCACCTTCTCCTTCTCCTTCTTCTACTACTTCTGCTTCACCCTCCAGACTTCACCTTCTCCTTCTCCTTCTTCTACTTCTTCTGATTCACCCTCCAGACTTCACCTTCTCCTTCTCCTTCTTCTGATTCTTCTGATTCACCCTCCAGACTTCACCTTCTCCTTCTCCTTCTTCTGCTTCTTCTGATTCACCCTCCTGACTTCACCTTCTCCTTCTCCTTCTTCTACTTCTTCTGATTCACCCTCCTGACTTCACCTTCTCCTTCTCCTTCTTCTACTTCTTCTGATTCACCCTCCAGACTTCACCTTCTCCTTCTCTTTCTTCTGCTTCTTCTGATTCACCCTCCAGACTTCAACTTCTCCTTCTCCTTATTCTGCTTCTTCTGATTCACCCTCTAGACTTCACCTTCTCCTTCTCCTTCTTCTGCTTCTTCTGATTCACCCTCCAGACTTGACCTTCTCCTTCTCCTTCTTCTACTTCTTCTGATTCACCCTCCAGACTTCACCTTCTCCTTCTCCTTCTTCTGCTTCTTCTGCTTCACCGTCCGGACTTCACCTTCTCCTTCTCCTACTTCTACTTCTTCTGCTTCATCCCCCTGACATCACCTGCTCCTTCTCCTTCTTCTGCTTCTTCTGATTCACCCTCCTAACTTCACCTTCTCCTTCTCCTTCTTCTGATTCACCCTCCTGACTTCACCTTCTCCTTCTCCTTCTTCTGCTTCTTCTGATTCACCCTCCAGACTTCACCTTCTCCTTCTCCTTCTTCTGCTTCTTCTGATTCACCCTCCAGACTTCACCTTCTCCTTCTCCTTCTTCTGCTTCTTCTGATTCACCCTCCAGACTTCACCTTCTCCTTCTCCTTCGTCTACTTCTTCTGATTCACCCTCCAGACAACACCTTCTCCTTCTCCTTCTTCTACTTCTTCTGATTCACCCTCCAGACTTCACCTTCTCCTTCTCCTTCTTCTGCTTCTTCTGATTCACCCTCCTGACTTCACCTTCTCCTTCTCCTTCTTCTACTTCTTCTGGTTCACCCTCCTGACTTCACCTTCTCCTTCTCCTTCTTCTACTTCTTCTGCTTCACCCTCCAGACTTCACCTTCTCCTTCTCCTTCTTCTACTTCTTCTGATTCACCCTCCAGACTTGACCTTCTCCTTCTCCTTCTTCTACTTATTCTGATTCACCCTCCAGACTTCACATTCTCCTTCTCCTTCTTCTGTTTCTTCTGCTTCACCGTCCTGACTTCACCTTCTCCTTCTCCTTCTTCTACTTCTTCTGCTTCATCCCGCTGACATCACCTGCTCCTTCTCCTTCTTCTGCTTCTTCTGATTCACCCTCCTAACTTCACCTTCTCCTTCTCCTTCTTCTGCTTCTTCTGATTCACCCTCCTGACTTCACCTTCTCCTTCTCCTTCTTCTGCTTCTTCCGATTCACCCTCCAGACTTCACCTTCTCCTTCTCCTTCTTCGGCTTCTTCTGATTCACCCTCCAGACTTCACCTTCTCCTTCTCCTTCTTCTGATTCTTCTGATTCACCCTCCAGACTTCACCTTCTCCTTCTCCTTCTTCTGCTTCTTCTGATTCACCCTCCTGACTTCACCTTCTCCTTCTCCTTCTTCTACTTCTTCTGATTCACCCTCCTGACTTCACCTTCTCCTTCTCCTTCTTCTACTTCTTCTGCTTCACCCTCCAGACTTCACCTTCTCCTTCTCCTTCTTCTGCTTCTTCTGATTCACCCTCCAGACTTCTCCTTCTCCTTCTCCTTCTTCTGCTTCTTCTGATTCACCCTCCAGACTTCACCTTCTCCTTCTCCTTCTTCTACTTCTTCTGATTCACCCTCCAGACTTCACCTTCTCCTTCTCTTTCTTCTGCTTCTTCTGATTCACCCTCCAGACTTCACCTTCTACTTCTCCTTCTTCTGATTCTTCTGATTCACCCTCCAGACTTCACCTTCTCCTTCTCCTTCTTCTGCTTCTTCTGATTCACCCTCCTGACTTCACCTTCTCCTTCTTCTTCTTCTACTTCTTCTGATTCACCATCCTGACTTCACCTTCTCCTTCTCCTTCTTCTACTTCTTCTGCTTCACCCTCCAGACTTCACCTTCTCCTTCTCCTTCTTCTACTTCTTCTGATTCACCCTCCAGACTTCATCTTCTCCTTCTCCTTCTTCTGCTTCTTCTGATTCACCCTCCAGACTTCACCTTCTCCTTCTCCTTATTCTGCTTCTTCTGATTCACCCTCCAGACTTCACCTTCTCCTTCTCCTTATTCTGCTTCTTCTGATTCACCCTCCAGACTTCACCTTCTCCTTCTCCTTCCTCTGCTTCTTCTGATTCACCCTCCAGACTTCACCTTCTCCTTCTCCTTCTTCTGATTCTTCTGATTCACCCTCCAGACTTCACCTTCTCCTTCTCCTTCTTCTGCTTCTTCTGATTCACCCTCCTGACTTCACCTTCTCCTTCTCCTTCTTCTACTTCTTCTGATTCACCCTCCTGACTTCACCTTCTCATTCTCCTTCTTCTACTTCTTCTGATTCACCCTCCAGACTTCACCTTCTCCTTCTCTTTCTTCTGCTTCTTCTGATTCACCCTCCAGACTTCACCTTCTCATTCTCCTTATTCTGCTTCTTCTGATTCACCCTCTAGACTTCACCTTCTCCTTCTCCTTCTTCTGCTTCTTCTGATTCACACTCCAGACTTCACCTTCTCCTTCTCCTTCTTCTACTTCTTCTGATTCACCCTCCAGACTTCACCTTCTCCTTCTCTTTCTTCTGCTTCTTCTGATTCACCCTCCAGACTTCACCTTCTCCTTCTCCTTCTTCTGATTCTTCTGATTCACCGTCCTGACTTCACCTTCTACTTCTCCTTCTTCTACTTCTTCTGCTTCATCCCCCTGACATCACCTGCTCCTTCTCCTTCTTCTGCTTCTTCTGATTCACCCTCCTAACTTCACCTTCTCCTTCTCCTTCTTCTGCTTCTTCTGATTCACCCTCCTGACTTCACCTTCTCCTTCTCCTTCTTCTGCTTCTTCTGATTCACCCTCCAGACTTCACCTTCTCCTTCTCTTTCTTCTGCTTCTTCTGATTCACCCTCCAGACTTCACCTTCTCCTTCTCCTTCTTCTGATTCTTCTGATTCACCCTCCAGACTTCACCTTCTCCTTCTCCTTCTTCTGCTTCTTCTGATTCACCCTCCTGACTTCACCTTCTCCTTCTCCTTCTTCTACTTGTTCTGATTCACCCTCCTGACTTCACCTTCTCCTTCTCCTTCTTCTACTTCTTCTGCTTCACCCTCCAGACTTCACCTTCTCCTTCTCCTTCTTCTACTTCTTCTGATTCACCCTCCAGACTTCACCTTCTCCTTCTCCTTCTTTTGCTTCTTCTGCTTCACACTCCAGACTTCACCTTCTCCTTCTCCTTCTTCTGCTTCTTCTGATTCACCCTCCTTACTTCACCTTCTCCTTCTCCTTCTTCTGCTTCTTCTGATTCACCCTCCTGACTTCACCTTCTCTTTCTCCTTATTCTGCTTCTTCTGTTTCACCCTCCAGACCTCACCTTCTCCTTCTCCTTCTTCTGCTTCTTCTGATTCACCCTCCAGACTTCAACTTCTCCTTCTCCTTCTTCTGCTTCTTCTGGTTCACCCTCCAGACTTCACCTTCTCCTTCTCCTTCGTCTACTTCTTCTGATTCACCCTCCAGACTACACCTTTTCCTTCTCCTTCTTCTACTTCTTCTGATTCACCCTCCAGACTTCACCTTCTCCTTATCCTTCTTCTGTTTCTTCTGATTCACCCTCCAGACTTCACCTTCTCCTTCTCCTTCTACTACTTCTTCTGATTCACCCTCCAGACTTCACCTTCTCCTTCTCCTTCTTCTACTTCTTCTGATTCACCCTCCAGACTTCACCTTCTCCTTCTCCTTCTTCTACTTCTTCTGCTTCTCCCTCCAGACTTCACCTTCTCCTTCTCCTTCTTCTGCTTCTTCTGATTCACCCTCCAGACTACACCTTCTCCTTCGCTTTCTTCTGCTTCTTCTGATTCACCCTCCAGACTTCACCTTCTCCTTCTCCTTCTTCTGATTCTTCTGATTCACCCTCCAGACTTCACCTTCTCCTTCTCCTTCTTCTGCTTCTTCTGATTCACCCTCCTGACTTCACCTTCTCCTTCTCCTTCTTCTACTTCTTCTGATTCACCCTCCTGACTTCACCTTCTCCTTCTCCTTCTTCTACTACTTCTGCTTCACCCTCCAGACTTCACCTTCTCCTTCTCCTTCTTCTACTTCTTCTGATTCACCCTCCAGACTTCACCTTCTCCTTCTCCTTCTTCTGATTCTTCTGATTCACCCTCCAGACTTCACCTTCTCCTTCTCCTTCTTCTGCTTCTTCTGATTCACCCTCCTGACTTCACCTTCTCCTTCTCCTTCTTCTACTTCTTCTGATTCACCCTCCTGACTTCACCTTCTCCTTCTCCTTCTTCTACTTCTTCTGATTCACCCTCCAGACTTCACCTTCTCCTTCTCTTTCTTCTGCTTCTTCTGATTCACCCTCCAGACTTCAACTTCTCCTTCTCCTTATTCTGCTTCTTCTGATTCACCCTCTAGACTTCACCTTCTCCTTCTCCTTCTTCTGCTTCTTCTGATTCACCCTCCAGACTTGACCTTCTCCTTCTCCTTCTTCTACTTCTTCTGATTCACCCTCCAGACTTCACCTTCTCCTTCTCCTTCTTCTGCTTCTTCTGCTTCACCGTCCGGACTTCACCTTCTCCTTCTCCTACTTCTACTTCTTCTGCTTCATCCCCCTGACATCACCTGCTCCTTCTCCTTCTTCTGCTTCTTCTGATTCACCCTCCTAACTTCACCTTCTCCTTCTCCTTCTTCTGATTCACCCTCCTGACTTCACCTTCTCCTTCTCCTTCTTCTGCTTCTTCTGATTCACCCTCCAGACTTCACCTTCTCCTTCTCCTTCTTCTGCTTCTTCTGATTCACCCTCCAGACTTCACCTTCTCCTTCTCCTTCTTCTGCTTCTTCTGATTCACCCTCCAGACCTCACCTTCTCCTTCTCCTTCTTCTACTTCTTCTGATTCACCCTCCAGACTTCATCTTCTCCTTCTCCTTCTTCTGCTTCTTCTGATTCACCCTCCAGACTTCACCTTCTCCTTCTCCTTCTTCTGCTTCTTCTGATTCACCCTCCAGACATCACCTTCTCCTTCTCCTTCTTCTACTTCTTCTGATTCACCCTCCAGACATCACCTTCTCCTTCTCCTTCTTCTACTTCTTCTGATTCACCCTCCTGACTTCACCTTCTCCTTCTCCTTCTTCTACTTCTTCTGATTCACCCTCCTGACTTCACCTTCTCCTTCTCCTTCTTCTACTTCTTCTGCTTCACCCTCCAGACTTCACCTTCTCCTTCTCCTTCTTCTACTTCTTCTGATTCACCCTTCAGACTTCACCTTCTCCTTCTCCTTTTTCTGCTTCTTCTGATTCACCCTCCAGACTTCACCTTCTCCTTCTCCTTATTCTGCTTCTTCTGATTCACCCTCCAGACTTCACCTTCTCCTTCTCCTTCTTCTGCTTCTTCTGATTCACCCTCCAGACTTCACCTTCTCCTTCTCCTTCTTCTGCTTCTTCTGATTCACCCTCCAGACTTCACCTTCTCCTTCTCCTTCGTCTACTTCTTCTGATTCACCCTCCAGACAACACCTTCTCCTTCTCCTTCTTCTACTTCTTCTGATTCACCCTCCAGACTTCACCTTCTCCTTCTCCTTCTTCTGCTTCTTCTGATTCACCCTCCTGACTTCACCTTCTCCTTCTCCTTCTTCTACTTCTTCTGGTTCACCCTCCTGACTTCACCTTCTCCTTCTCCTTCTTCTACTTCTTCTGCTTCACCCTCCAGACTTCACCTTCTCCTTCTCCTTCTTCTACTTCTTCTGATTCACCCTCCAGACTTGACCTTCTCCTTCTCCTTCTTCTACTTATTCTGATTCACCCTCCAGACTTCACATTCTCCTTCTCCTTCTTCTGTTTCTTCTGCTTCACCGTCCTGACTTCACCTTCTCCTTCTCCTTCTTCTACTTCTTCTGCTTCATCCCGCTGACATCACCTGCTCCTTCTCCTGCTTCTGCTTCTTCTGATTCACCCTCCTAACTTCACCTTCTCCTTCTCCTTCTTCTGCTTCTTCTGATTCACCCTCCTGACTTCACCTTCTCCTTCTCCTTCTTCTGCTTCTTCCGATTCACCCTCCAGACTTCACCTTCTCCTTCTCCTTCTTCGGCTTCTTCTGATTCACCCTCCAGACTTCACCTTCTCCTTCTCCTTCTTCTGATTCTTCTGATTCACCCTCCAGACTTCACCTTCTCCTTCTCCTTCTTCTGCTTCTTCTGATTCACCCTCCTGACTTCACCTTCTCCTTCTCCTTCTTCTACTTCTTCTGATTCACCCTCCTGACTTCACCTTCTCCTTCTCCTTCTTCTACTTCTTCTGCTTCACCCTCCAGACTTCACCTTCTCCTTCTCCTTCTTCTGCTTCTTCTGATTCACCCTCCAGACTTCTCCTTCTCCTTCTCCTTCTTCTGCTTCTTCTGATTCACCCTCCAGACTTCACCTTCTCCTTCTCCTTCTTCTACTTCTTCTGATTCACCCTCCAGACTTCACCTTCTCCTTCTCCTTCTTCTACTTCTTCTGATTCACCCTCCAGTCTTCACCTTCTCCTTCTCCTTCTTCTGTTTCTTCTGCTTCACCCTCCAGACTTCACCTTCTCCTTCTCTTTCTTCTGCTTCTTCTGATTCACCCTCCAGACTTCACCTTCTACTTCTCCTTCTTCTGATTCTTCTGATTCACCCTCCAGACTTCACCTTCTCCTTCTCCTTCTTCTGCTTCTTCTGATTCACCCTCCTGACTTCACCTTCTCCTTCTTCTTCTTCTACTTCTTCTGATTCACCATCCTGACTTCACCTTCTCCTTCTCCTTCTTCTACTTCTTCTGCTTCACCCTCCAGACTTCACCTTCTCCTTCTCCTTCTTCTACTTCTTCTGATTCACCCTCCAGACTTCATCTTCTCCTTCTCCTTCTTCTGCTTCTTCTGATTCACCCTCCAGACTTCACCTTCTCCTTCTCCTTATTCTGCTTCTTCTGATTCACCCTCCAGACTTCACCTTCTCCTTCTCCTTATTCTGCTTCTTCTGATTCACCCTCCAGACTTCACCTTCTCCTTCTCCTTCCTCTGCTTCTTCTGATTCACCCTCCAGACTTCACCTTCTCCTTCTCCTTCTTCTGATTCTTCTGATTCACCCTCCAGACTTCACCTTCTCCTTCTCCTTCTTCTGCTTCTTCTGATTCACCCTCCTGACTTCACCTTCTCCTTCTCCTTCTTCTACTTCTTCTGATTCACCCTCCTGACTTCACCTTCTCATTCTCCTTCTTCTACTTCTTCTGATTCACCCTCCAGACTTCACCTTCTCCTTCTCTTTCTTCTGCTTCTTCTGATTCACCCTCCAGACTTCACCTTCTCATTCTCCTTATTCTGCTTCTTCTGATTCACCCTCTAGACTTCACCTTCTCCTTCTCCTTCTTCTGCTTCTTCTGATTCACACTCCAGACTTCACCTTCTCCTTCTCCTTCTTCTACTTCTTCTGATTCACCCTCCAGACTTCACCTTCTCCTTCTCTTTCTTCTGCTTCTTCTGATTCACCCTCCAGACTTCACCTTCTCCTTCTCCTTCTTCTGATTCTTCTGATTCACCGTCCTGACTTCACCTTCTACTTCTCCTTCTTCTACTTCTTCTGCTTCATCCCCCTGACATCACCTGCTCCTTCTCCTTCTTCTGCTTCTTCTGATTCACCCTCCTAACTTCACCTTCTCCTTCTCCTTCTTCTGCTTCTTCTGATTCACCCTCCTGACTTCACCTTCTCCTTCTCCTTCTTCTGCTTCTTCTGATTCACCCTCCAGACTTCACCTTCTCCTTCTCTTTCTTCTGCTTCTTCTGATTCACCCTCCAGACTTCACCTTCTCCTTCTCCTTCTTCTGATTCTTCTGATTCACCCTCCAGACTTCACCTTCTCCTTCTCCTTCTTCTGCTTCTTCTGATTCACCCTCCTGACTTCACCTTCTCCTTCTCCTTCTTCTACTTGTTCTGATTCACCCTCCTGACTTCACCTTCTCCTTCTCCTTCTTCTACTTCTTCTGCTTCACCCTCCAGACTTCACCTTCTCCTTCTCCTTCTTCTACTTCTTCTGATTCACCCTCCAGACTTCACCTTCTCCTTCTCCTTCTTTTGCTTCTTCTGCTTCACACTCCAGACTTCACCTTCTCCTTCTCCTTCTTCTGCTTCTTCTGATTCACCCTCCTTACTTCACCTTCTCCTTCTCCTTCTTCTGCTTCTTCTGATTCACCCTCCTGACTTCACCTTCTCTTTCTCCTTATTCTGCTTCTTCTGTTTCACCCTCCAGACCTCACCTTCTCCTTCTCCTTCTTCTGCTTCTTCTGATTCACCCTCCAGACTTCAACTTCTCCTTCTCCTTCTTCTGCTTCTTCTGGTTCACCCTCCAGACTTCACCTTCTCCTTCTCCTTCGTCTACTTCTTCTGATTCACCCTCCAGACTACACCTTTTCCTTCTCCTTCTTCTACTTCTTCTGATTCACCCTCCAGACTTCACCTTCTCCTTATCCTTCTTCTGTTTCTTCTGATTCACCCTCCAGACTTCACCTTCTCCTTCTCCTTCTACTACTTCTTCTGATTCACCCTCCAGACTTCACCTTCTCCTTCTCCTTCTTCTACTTCTTCTGATTCACCCTCCAGACTTCACCTTCTCCTTCTCCTTCTTCTACTTCTTCTGCTTCTCCCTCCAGACTTCACCTTCTCCTTCTCCTTCTTCTGCTTCTTCTGATTCACCCTCCAGACTACACCTTCTCCTTCTCTTTCTTCTGCTTCTTCTGATTCACCCTCCAGACTTCACCTTCTCCTTCTCCTTCTTCTGATTCTTCTGATTCACCCTCCAGACTTCACCTTCTCCTTCTCCTTCTTCTGCTTCTTCTGATTCACCCTCCTGACTTCACCTTCTCCTTCTCCTTCTTCTACTTCTTCTGATTCACCCTCCTGACTTCACCTTCTCCTTCTCCTTCTTCTACTACTTCTGCTTCACCCTCCAGACTTCACCTTCTCCTTCTCCTTCTTCTACTTCTTCTGATTCACCCTCCAGACTTCACCTTCTCCTTCTCCTTCTTCTGATTCTTCTGATTCACCCTCCAGACTTCACCTTCTCCTTCTCCTTCTTCTGCTTCTTCTGATTCACCCTCCTGACTTCACCTTCTCCTTCTCCTTCTTCTACTTCTTCTGATTCACCCTCCTGACTTCACCTTCTCCTTCTCCTTCTTCTACTTCTTCTGATTCACCCTCCAGACTTCACCTTCTCCTTCTCTTTCTTCTGCTTCTTCTGATTCACCCTCCAGACTTCAACTTCTCCTTCTCCTTATTCTGCTTCTTCTGATTCACCCTCTAGACTTCACCTTCTCCTTCTCCTTCTTCTGCTTCTTCTGATTCACACTCCAGACTTCACCTTCTCCTTCTCCTTCTTCTACTTCTTCTGATTCACCCTCCAGACTTCACCTTCTCCTTCTCTTTCTTCTGCTTCTTCTGATACACCCTCCAGACTTCACCTTCTCCTTCTCCTTCTTCTGATTCTTCTGATTCACCCTCCAGACTTCACCTTCTCCTTCTCCTTCTTCTGCTTCTTCTGATTCACCCTCCTGACTTCACCTTCTCCTTCTCCTTCTTCTACTTCTTCTGATTCACCCTCCAGACTTCACCTTCTCCTTCTACTTCTTCTGCTTCTTCTGATTCACCCTCCAGACTTCACCTTCTCCTTCTCCTTCTTCTGCTTCTTCTGATTCACCCTCCAGACTTCACCTTCTCCTTCTCCTTCTTCTGCTTCTTCTGATTCACCCTCCAGACTTCACCTTCTCCTTCTCCTTCTTCTGCTTCTTCTGATTCACCCTCCAGACTTCACCTTCTCCTTCTCCTTCTTCTACTTCTTCTGATTCACCCTCCAGACTTCACCTTCTCCTTCTCCTTCTTTTGCTTCTTCTGATTCACCCTCCAGACTTCACCTTCTCCTTCTCCTTCGTCTACTTCTTCTGATTCACCCTCCAGACTACACCTTCTCCTTCTCCTTCTTCTACTTCTTCTGATTCACCCTCCAGACTTCACCTTCTCCTTCTCCTTCTTCTGTTTCTTCTGATTCACCGTCCAGACTTCACCTTCTCCTTCTCCTTCTTCTACTACTTCTGATTCACCCTCCAGACTTCACCTTCTCCTTCTCCTTCTTCTACTTCTTCTGATTCACCCTCCAGACTTCACCTTCTCCTTCTCCTTCTTCTGCTTCTTCTGATTCACCCTCCTGACTCCACCTTCTCCTTCTTCTTCTTCTACTTCTTCTGATTCACCCTCCTGACTTCACCTTCTCCTTCTCCTTCTTCTACTTCTTCTGCTTCACCCTCCAGACTTCACCTTCTCCTTCTCCTTCTTCTACTTCTTCTGATTCACCCTCCAGACTTGACCTTCTCCTTCTCCTTCTTCTTCTTATTCTGATTCACCCTCCAGACTTCACCTTCTCCTTCTCCTTCTTCTGCTTCTTCTGCTTCACCGTCCTGACTTCACCTTCTCCTTCTCCTTCTTCTACTTCTTCTGATTCACCCTCCAGACTTCTCCTTCTCCTTCTCCTTCGTCTACTTCTTCTGATTCACCCTCCAGACTACACCTTCTCCTTCTCCTTCTTCTACTTCTTCTGATTCACCCTCCAGACTTCACCTTCTCCTTCTCCTTCTTCTGTTTCTTCTGATTCACCGTCCAGACTTCACCTTCTCCTTCTCCTTCTTCTACTACTTCTGATTCACCCTCCAGACTTCACCTTCTCCTTCTCCTTCTTCTACTTCTTCTGATTCACCCTCCAGACTTCATCTTCTCCTTCTCCTTCTTCTGCTTCTTCTGATTCACCCTCCAGACTTCACCTTCTCCTTCTCCTTCTTCTGCTTCTTCTGATTCACCCTCCAGACTTCACCTTCTCCTTCTCCTTCTTCTACTTCTTCTGATTCACCCTCCAGACTTCACCTTCTCCTTCTCCTTCTTCTACTTCTTCTGATTCACCCTCCAGTCTTCACCTTCTCCTTCTCCTTCTTCTGTTTCTTCTGCTTCACCCTCCAGACTTCACCTTCTCCTTCTCTTTCTTCTG
This sequence comes from Somniosus microcephalus, assembly GCF_052327205.1. Lineage (NCBI taxonomy): Eukaryota > Metazoa > Chordata > Chondrichthyes > Squaliformes > Somniosidae > Somniosus > Somniosus microcephalus. The sequence continues at coordinate 688,644 of NW_028225215.1, forward strand.
CTTCTTCTGATTCACCCTCCAGACTTCACCTTCTCCTTCTCCTTCTTCTGATTCTTCTGATTCACCCTCCAGACTTCACCTTCTCCTTCTCCTTCTTTTGCTTCTTCTAATTCACCCTCCTGACTTCACCTTCTCCTTCTCCTTCTTCTACTTCTTCTGCTTCACCCTCCAGACTTCACCTTCTCCTTCTCCTTCTTCTACTTCTTCTGATTCACCCTCCAGACTTCATCTTCTCCTTCTCCTTCTTCTGCTTCTTCTGATTCACCCTCCAGACTTCACCTTCTCCTTCTCCTTATTCTGCTTCTTCTGATTCACCCTCCAGACTTCACCTTCTCCTTCTCCTTATTCTGCTTCTTCTGATTCACCCTCCAGACTTCACCTTCTCCTTCTCCTTCCTCTGCTTCTTCTGATTCACCCTCCAGACTTCACCTTCTCCTTCTCCTTCTTCTGATTCTTCTGATTCACCCTCCAGACTTCACCTTCTCCTTCTCCTTCTTCTGCTTCTTCTGATTCACCCTCCTGACTTCACCTTCTCCTTCTCCTACTTCTACTTCTTCTGATTCACCCTCCTGACTTCACCTTCTCCTTCTCCTTCTTCTACTTCTTCTGCTTCACCCTCCAGACTTCACCTTCTCCTTCTCCTTCTTCTACTTCTTCTGATTCACCCTCCAGACTTCACCTTCTCCTTCTCCTTATTCTGCTTCTTCTGATTCACCCTCCAGACTTCACCTTCTCCTTCTCCTTCCTCTGCTTCTTCTGATTCACCCTCCAGACTTCACCTTCTCCTTCTCCTTCTTCTGATTCTTCTGATTCACCCTCCAGACTTCACCTTCTCCTTCTCCTTCTTCTGCTTCTTCTGATTCACCCTCCTGACTTCACCTTCTCCTTCTCCTTCTTCTACTTCTTCTGATTCACCCTCCTGACTTCACCTTCTCCTTCTCCTTCTTCTACTTCTTCTGCTTCACCCTCCAGACTTCACCTTCTCCTTCTCCTTCTTCTACTTCTTCTGATTCACCCTCCAGACTTCACCTTCTCCTTCTCCTTCTTCTGCTTCTTCTGATTCACCCTCCAGACTTCACCTTCTCCTTCTCCTTATTCTGCTTCTTCTGATTCACCCTCCAGACTTCACCTTCTCCTTCTCCTTCTTCTGCTTCTTCTGATTCACACTCCAGACTTCACCTTCTCCTTCTCCTTCTTCTACTTCTTCTGATTCACCCTCCAGACTTCACCTTCTCCTTCTCTTTCTTCTGCTTCTTCTGATTCACCCTCCAGACTTCACCTTCTCCTTCTCCTTCTTCTGATTCTTCTGATTCACCCTCCAGACTTCACCTTCTTCTTCTCCTTCTTCTGCTTCTTCTGATTCACCCTCCTGACTTCACCTTCTCTTCTCCTTCTTCTACCTCTTCTGATTCACCCTCCTGACTTCACCTTCTCCTTCTCCTTCTTCTACTTCTTCTGCTTCACCCTCCAGACTTCACCTTCTCCTTCTCCTTCTTCTACTTCTTCTGATTCACCCTCCAGACTTGACCTTCTCCTTCTCCTTCTTCTACTTCTTCTGATTCACCCTCCAGACTTCACCTTCTCCTTCTCCTTCTTCTGCTTCTTCTGCTTCACCGTCCGGACTTCACCTTCTCCTTCTCCTTCTTCTACTTCTTCTGCTTCATCCCCCTGACATCACCTGCTCCTTCTCCTTCTTCTGCTTCTTCTGATTCACCCTCCTAACTTCACCTTCTCCTTCTCCTTCTTCTGATTCACCCTCCTGACTTCACCTTCTCCTTCTCCTTCTTCTGCTTCTTCTGATTCACCCTCCAGACTTCACCTTCTCCTTCTCCTTCTTCTGCTTCTTCTGATTCACCCTCCAGACTTCACCTTCTCCTTCTCCTTCTTCTGCTTCTTCTGATTCACCCTCCAGACCTCACCTTCTCCTTCTCCTTCTTCTACTTCTTCTGATTCACCCTCCAGACTTCATCTTCTCCTTCTCCTTCTTCTGCTTCTTCTGATTCACCCTCCAGACTACACCTTCTCCTTCTCCTTCTTCTGCTTCTTCTGATTCACCCTCCAGACATCACCTTCTCCTTCTCCTTCTTCTACTTCTTCTGATTCACCCTCCAGACATCACCTTCTCCTTCTCCTTCTTCTACTTCTTCTGATTCACCCTCCTGACTTCACCTTCTCCTTCTCCTTCTTCTACTTCTTCTGATTCACCCTCCTGACTTCACCTTCTCCTTCTCCTTCTTCTACTTCTTCTGCTTCACCCTCCAGACTTCACCTTCTCCTTCTCCTTCTTCTACTTCTTCTGATTCACCCTTCAGACTTCACCTTCTCCTTCTCCTTTTTCTGCTTCTTCTGATTCACCCTCCAGACTTCACCTTCTCCTTCTCCTTATTCTGCTTCTTCTGATTCACCCTCCAGACTTCACCTTCTCCTTCTCCTTCTTCTGCTTCTTCTGATTCACCCTCCAGACTTCACCTTCTCCTTCTCCTTCTTCTGCTTCTTCTGATTCACCCTCCAGACTTCACCTTCTCCTTCTCCTTCGTCTACTTCTTCTGATTCACCCTCCAGACAACACCTTCTCCTTCTCCTTCTTCTACTTCTTCTGATTCACCCTCCAGACTTCACCTTCTCCTTCTCCTTCTTCTGCTTCTTCTGATTCACCCTCCTGACTTCACCTTCTCCTTCTCCTTCTTCTACTTCTTCTGGTTCACCCTCCTGACTTCACCTTCTCCTTCTCCTTCTTCTACTTCTTCTGCTTCACCCTCCAGACTTCACCTTCTCCTTCTCCTTCTTCTACTTCTTCTGATTCACCCTCCAGACTTGACCTTCTCCTTCTCCTTCTTCTACTTATTCTGATTCACCCTCCAGACTTCACATTCTCCTTCTCCTTCTTCTGTTTCTTCTGCTTCACCGTCCTGACTTCACCTTCTCCTTCTCCTTCTTCTACTTCTTCTGCTTCATCCCGCTGACATCACCTGCTCCTTCTCCTTCTTCTGCTTCTTCTGATTCACCCTCCTAACTTCACCTTCTCCTTCTCCTTCTTCTGCTTCTTCTGATTCACCCTCCTGACTTCACCTTCTCCTTCTCCTTCTTCTGCTTCTTCCGATTCACCCTCCAGACTTCACCTTCTCCTTCTCCTTCTTCGGCTTCTTCTGATTCACCCTCCAGACTTCACCTTCTCCTTCTCCTTCTTCTGATTCTTCTGATTCACCCTCCAGACTTCACCTTCTCCTTCTCCTTCTTCTGCTTCTTCTGATTCACCCTCCTGACTTCACCTTCTCCTTCTCCTTCTTCTACTTCTTCTGATTCACCCTCCTGACTTCACCTTCTCCTTCTCCTTCTTCTACTTCTTCTGCTTCACCCTCCAGACTTCACCTTCTCCTTCTTCTGCTTCTTCTGATTCACCCTCCAGACTTCTCCTTCTCCTTCTCCTTCTTCTGCTTCTTCTGATTCACCCTCCAGACTTCACCTTCTCCTTCTCCTTCTTCTACTTCTTCTGATTCACCCTCCAGACTTCACCTTCTCCTTCTCCTTATTCTGCTTCTTCTGATTCACCCTCCAGACTTCACCTTCTCCTTCTCCTTATTCTGCTTCTTCTGATTCACCCTCCAGACTTCACCTTCTCCTTCTCCTTCCTCTGCTTCTTCTGATTCACCCTCCAGACTTCACCTTCTCCTTCTCCTTCTTCTGCTTCTTCTGATTCACCCTCCTGACTTCACCTTCTCCTTCTCCTTCTTCTACTTCTTCTGATTCACCCTCCTGACTTCACCTTCTCCTTCTCCTTCTTCTACTTCTTCTGCTTCACCCTCCAGACTTCACCTTCTCCTTCTCCTTCTTCTACTTCTTCTGATTCACCCTCCAGACTTCACCTTCTCCTTCTCCTTCTTCTGCTTCTTCTGATTCACCCTCCAGACTTCACCTTCTCCTTCTCCTTATTCTGCTTCTTCTGATTCACCCTCCAGACTTCACCTTCTCCTTCTCCTTCTTCTGCTTCTTCTGATTCACACTCCAGACTTCACCTTCTCCTTCTCCTTCCTCTGCTTCTTCTGATTCACCCTCCAGACTTCACCTTCTCCTTCTCCTTCTTCTGATTCTTCTGATTCACCCTCCTGACTTCACCTTCTCCTTCTCCTACTTCTACTTCTTCTGATTCACCCTCCTGACTTCACCTTCTCCTTCTCCTTCTTCTACTTCTTCTGCTTCACCCTCCAGACTTCACCTTCTCCTTCTCCTTCTTCTACTTCTTCTGATTCACCCTCCAGACTTCACCTTCTCCTTCTCCTTATTCTGCTTCTTCTGATTCACCCTCCAGACTTCACCTTCTCCTTCTCCTTCCTCTGCTTCTTCTGATTCACCCTCCAGACTTTTACTTCTCCTTCTCCTTCTTCTGATTCTTCTGATTCACCCTCCAGACTTCACCTTCTCCTTCTCCTTCTTCTGCTTCTTCTGATTCACCCTCCTGACTTCACCTTCTCCTTCTCCTTCTTCTACTTCTTCTGATTCACCCTCCTGACTTCACCTTCTCCTTCTCCTTCTTCTACTTCTTCTGCTTCACCCTCCAGACTTCACCTTCTCCTTCTCCTTCTTCTACTTCTTCTGATTCACCCTCCAGACTTCACCTTCTCCTTCTCCTTCTTCTGCTTCTTCTGATTCACCCTCCAGACTTCACCTTCTCCTTCTCCTTATTCTGCTTCTTCTGATTCACCCTCCAGACTTCACCTTCTCCTTCTCCTTCTTCTGCTTCTTCTGATTCACACTCCAGACTTCACCTTCTCCTTCTCCTTCTTCTACTTCTTCTGATTCACCCTCCAGACTTCACCTTCTCCTTCTCTTTCTTCTGCTTCTTCTGATTCACCCTCCAGACTTCACCTTCTCCTTCTCCTTCTTCTGATTCTTCTGATTCACCCTCCAGACTTCACCTTCTTCTTCTCCTTCTTCTGCTTCTTCTGATTCACCCTCCTGACTTCACCTTCTCCTTCTCCTTCTTCTACCTCTTCTGATTCACCCTCCTGACTTCACCTTCTCCTTCTCCTTCTTCTACTTCTTCTGCTTCACCCTCCAGACTACACCTTCTCCTTCTCCTTCTTCTACTTCTTCTGATTCACCCTCCAGACTTGACCTTCTCCTTCTCCTTCTTCTACTTCTTCTGATTCACCCTCCAGACTTCACCTTCTCCTTCTCCTTCTTCTGCTTCTTCTGCTTCACCGTCCGGACTTCACCTTCTCCTTCTCCTTCTTCTACTTCTTCTGCTTCATCCCCCTGACATCACCTGCTCCTTCTCCTTCTTCTGCTTCTTCTGATTCACCCTCCTAACTTCACCTTCTCCTTCTCCTTCTTCTGATTCACCCTCCTGACTTCACCTTCTCCTTCTCCTTCTTCTGCTTCTTCTGATTCACCCTCCAGACTTCACCTTCTCCTTCTCCTTCTTCTGCTTCTTCTGATTCACCCTCCAGACTTCACCTTCTCCTTCTCCTTCTTCTGCTTCTTCTGATTCACCCTCCAGACCTCACCTTCTCCTTCTCCTTCTTCTACTTCTTCTGATTCACCCTCCAGACTTCATCTTCTCCTTCTCCTTCTTCTGCTTCTTCTGATTCACCCTCCAGACTACACCTTCTCCTTCTCCTTCTTCTGCTTCTTCTGATTCACCCTCCAGACATCACCTTCTCCTTCTCCTTCTTCTACTTCTTCTGATTCACCCTCCAGACATCACCTTCTCCTTCTCCTTCTTCTACTTCTTCTGATTCACCCTCCTGACTTCACCTTCTCCTTCTCCTTCTTCTACTTCTTCTGATTCACCCTCCTGACTTCACCTTCTCCTTCTCCTTCTTCTACTTCTTCTGCTTCACCCTCCAGACTTCACCTTCTCCTTCTCCTTCTTCTACTTCTTCTGATTCACCCTTCAGACTTCACCTTCTCCTTCTCCTTTTTCTGCTTCTTCTGATTCACCCTCCAGACTTCACCTTCTCCTTCTCCTTATTCTGCTTCTTCTGATTCACCCTCCAGACTTCACCTTCTCCTTCTCCTTCTTCTGCTTCTTCTGATTCACCCTCCAGACTTCACCTTCTCCTTCTCCTTCTTCTGCTTCTTCTGATTCACCCTCCAGACTTCACCTTCTCCTTCTCCTTCGTCTACTTCTTCTGATTCAGCCTCCAGACAACACCTTCTCCTTCTCCTTCTTCTACTTCTTCTGATTCACCCTCCAGACTTCACCTTCTCCTTCTCCTTCTTCTGCTTCTTCTGATTCACCCTCCTGACTTCACCTTCTCCTTCTCCTTCTTCTACTTCTTCTGGTTCACCCTCCTGACTTCACCTTCTCCTTCTCCTTCTTCTACTTCTTCTGCTTCACCCTCCAGACTTCACCTTCTCCTTCTCCTTCTTCTACTTCTTCTGATTCACCCTCCAGACTTGACCTTCTCCTTCTCCTTCTTCTACTTATTCTGATTCACCCTCCAGACTTCACATTCTCCTTCTCCTTCTTCTGTTTCTTCTGCTTCACCGTCCTGACTTCACCTTCTCCTTCTCCTTCTTCTACTTCTTCTGCTTCATCCCGCTGACATCACCTGCTCCTTCTCCTTCTTCTGCTTCTTCTGATTCACCCTCCTAACTTCACCTTCTCCTTCTCCTTCTTCTGCTTCTTCTGATTCACCCTCCTGACTTCACCTTCTCCTTCTCCTTCTTCTGCTTCTTCCGATTCACCCTCCAGACTTCACCTTCTCCTTCTCCTTCTTCGGCTTCTTCTGATTCACCCTCCAGACTTCACCTTCTCCTTCTCCTTCTTCTGATTCTTCTGATTCACCCTCCAGACTTCACCTTCTCCTTCTCCTTCTTCTGCTTCTTCTGATTCACCCTCCTGACTTCACCTTCTCCTTCTCCTTCTTCTACTTCTTCTGATTCACCCTCCTGACTTCACCTTCTCCTTCTCCTTCTTCTACTTCTTCTGCTTCACCCTCCAGACTTCACCTTCTCCTTCTCCTTCTTCTGCTTCTTCTGATTCACCCTCCAGACTTCTCCTTCTCCTTCTCCTTCTTCTGCTTCTTCTGATTCACCCTCCAGACTTCACCTTCTCCTTCTCCTTCTTCTACTTCTTCTGATTCACCCTCCAGACTTCACCTTCTCCTTCTCCTTATTCTGCTTCTTCTGATTCACCCTCCAGACTTCACCTTCTCCTTCTCCTTATTCTGCTTCTTCTGATTCACCCTCCAGACTTCACCTTCTCCTTCTCCTTCCTCTGCTTCTTCTGATTCACCCTCCAGACTTCACCTTCTCCTTCTCCTTCTTCTGCTTCTTCTGATTCACCCTCCTGACTTCACCTTCTCCTTCTCCTTCTTCTACTTCTTCTGATTCACCCTCCTGACTTCACCTTCTCCTTCTCCTTCTTCTACTTCTTCTGCTTCACCCTCCAGACTTCACCTTCTCCTTCTCCTTCTTCTACTTCTTCTGATTCACCCTCCAGACTTCACCTTCTCCTTCTCCTTCTTTTGCTTCTTCTGATTCACCCTCCAGACTTCACCTTCTCCTTCTCCTTATTCTGCTTCTTCTGATTCACCCTCCAGACTTCACCTTCTCCTTCTCCTTCTTCTGCTTCTTCTGATTCACACTCCAGACTTCACCTTCTCCTTCTCCTTCTTCTACTTCTTCTGATTCACCCTCCAGACTTCACCTTCTCCTTCTCTTTCTTCTGCTTCTTCTGATTCACCCTCCAGACTTCACCTTCTCCTTCTCCTTCTTCTGATTCTTCTGATTCACCCTCCAGACTTCACCTTCTTCTTCTCCTTCTTCTGCTTCTTCTGATTCACCCTCCTGACTTCACCTTCTCCTTCTCCTTCTTCTACCTCTTCTGATTCACCCTCCTGACTTCACCTTCTCCTTCTCCTTCTTCTACTTCTTCTGCTTCACCCTCCAGACTTCACCTTCTCCTTCTCCTTCTTCTACTTCTTCTGATTCACCCTCCAGACTTGACATTCTCCTTCTCCTTCTTCTACTTCTTCTGATTCACCCTCCAGACTTCACCTTCTCCTTCTCCTTCTTCTGCTTCTTCTGCTTCACCGTCCGGACTTCACCTTCTCCTTCTCCTTCTTCTACTTCTTCTGCTTCATCCCCCTGACATCACCTGCTCCTTCTCCTTCTTCTGCTTCTTCTGATTCACCCTCCTAACTTCACCTTCTCCTTCTCCTTCTTCTGATTCACCCTCCTGACTTCACCTTCTCCTTCTCCTTCTTCTGCTTCTTCTGATTCACCCTCCAGACTTCACCTTCTCCTTCTCCTTCTTCTGCTTCTTCTGATTCACCCTCCAGACTTCACCTTCTCCTTCTCCTTCTTCTGCTTCTTCTGATTCACCCTCCAGACCTCACCTTCTCCTTCTCCTTCTTCTACTTCTTCTGATTCACCCTCCAGACTTCATCTTCTCCTTCTCCTTCTTCTGCTTCTTCTGATTCACCCTCCAGACTTCACCTTCTCCTTCTCCTTCTTCTGCTTCTTCTGATTCACCCTCCAGACATCACCTTCTCCTTCTCCTTCTTCTACTTCTTCTGATTCACCCTCCAGACATCACCTTCTCCTTCTCCTTCTTCTACTTCTTCTGATTCACCCTCCTGACTTCACCTTCTCCTTCTCCTTCTTCTACTTCTTCTGATTCACCCTCCTGACTTCACCTTCTCCTTCTCCTTCTTCTACTTCTTCTGCTTCACCCTCCAGACTTCACCTTCTCCTTCTCCTTCTTCTACTTCTTCTGATTCACCCTTCAGACTTCACCTTCTCCTTCTCCTTTTTCTGCTTCTTCTGATTCACCCTCCAGACTTCACCTTCTCCTTCTCCTTATTCTGCTTCTTCTGATTCACCCTCCAGACTTCACCTTCTCCTTCTCCTTCTTCTGCTTCTTCTGATTCACCCTCCAGACTTCACCTTCTCCTTCTCCTTCTTCTGCTTCTTCTGATTCACCCTCCAGACTTCACCTTCTCCTTCTCCTTCGTCTACTTCTTCTGATTCACCCTCCAGACAACACCTTCTCCTTCTCCTTCTTCTACTTCTTCTGATTCACCCTCCAGACTTCACCTTCTCCTTCTCCTTCTTCTGCTTCTTCTGATTCACCCTCCTGACTTCACCTTCTCCTTCTCCTTCTTCTACTTCTTCTGGTTCACCCTCCTGACTTCACCTTCTCCTTCTCCTTCTTCTACTTCTTCTGCTTCACCCTCCAGACTTCACCTTCTCCTTCTCCTTCTTCTACTTCTTCTGATTCACCCTCCAGACTTGACCTTCTCCTTCTCCTTCTTCTACTTATTCTGATTCACCCTCCAGACTTCACATTCTCCTTCTCCTTCTTCTGTTTCTTCTGCTTCACCGTCCTGACTTCACCTTCTCCTTCTCCTTCTTCTACTTCTTCTGCTTCATCCCGCTGACATCACCTGCTCCTTCTCCTTCTTCTGCTTCTTCTGATTCACCCTCCTAACTTCACCTTCTCCTTCTCCTTCTTCTGCTTCTTCTGATTCACCCTCCTGACTTCACCTTCTCCTTCTCCTTCTTCTGCTTCTTCCGATTCACCCTCCAGACTTCACCTTCTCCTTCTCCTTCTTCGGCTTCTTCTGATTCACCCTCCAGACTTCACCTTCTCCTTCTCCTTCTTCTGATTCTTCTGATTCACCCTCCAGACTTCACCTTCTCCTTCTCCTTCTTCTGCTTCTTCTGATTCACCCTCCAGACTTCACCTTCTCCTTCTCCTTCTTCTGCTTCTTCTGATTCACCCTCCAGACTTCTCCTTCTCCTTCTCCTTCTTCTGCTTCTTCTGATTCACCCTCCAGACTTCACCTTCTCCTTCTCCTTCTTCTACTTCTTCTGATTCACCCTCCAGACTTCACCTTCTCCTTCTCCTTCTTCTACTTCTTCTGATTCACCCTCCAGTCTTCACCTTCTCCTTCTCCTTCTTCTGTTTCTTCTGCTTCACCCTCCAGACTTCACCTTCTCCTTCTCTTTCTTCTGCTTCTTCTGATTCACCCTCCAGACTTCACCTTCTACTTCTCCTTCTTCTGATTCTTCTGATTCACCCTCCAGACTTCACCTTCTCCTTCTCCTTCTTCTGCTTCTTCTGATTCACCCTCCTGACTTCACCTTCTCCTTCTTCTTCTTCTACTTCTTCTGATTCACCATCCTGACTTCACCTTCTCCTTCTCCTTCTTCTACTTCTTCTGCTTCACCCTCCAGACTTCACCTTCTCCTTCTCCTTCTTCTACTTCTTCTGATTCACCCTCCAGACTTCATCTTCTCCTTCTCCTTCTTCTGCTTCTTCTGATTCACCCTCCAGACTTCACCTTCTCCTTCTCCTTATTCTGCTTCTTCTGATTCACCCTCCAGACTTCACCTTCTCCTTCTCCTTATTCTGCTTCTTCTGATTCACCCTCCAGACTTCACCTTCTCCTTCTCCTTCCTCTGCTTCTTCTGATTCACCCTCCAGACTTCACCTTCTCCTTCTCCTTCTTCTGATTCTTCTGATTCACCCTCCAGACTTCACCTTCTCCTTCTCCTTCTTCTGCTTCTTCTGATTCACCCTCCTGACTTCACCTTCTCCTTCTCCTTCTTCTACTTCTTCTGATTCACCCTCCTGACTTCACCTTCTCATTCTCCTTCTTCTACTTCTTCTGATTCACCCTCCAGACTTCACCTTCTCCTTCTCTTTCTTCTGCTTCTTCTGATTCACCCTCCAGACTTCACCTTCTCATTCTCCTTATTCTGCTTCTTCTGATTCACCCTCTAGACTTCACCTTCTCCTTCTCCTTCTTCTGCTTCTTCTGATTCACACTCCAGACTTCACCTTCTCCTTCTCCTTCTTCTACTTCTTCTGATTCACCCTCCAGACTTCACCTTCTCCTTCTCTTTCTTCTGCTTCTTCTGATTCACCCTCCAGACTTCACCTTCTCCTTCTCCTTCTTCTGATTCTTCTGATTCACCCTCCAGACTTCACCTTCTCCTTCTCCTTCTTCTGCTTCTTCTGATTCACCCTCCTGACTTAACCTTCTCCTTCTCCTTCTTCTACTTCTTCTGATTCACCCTCCTGACTTCACCTTCTCCTTCTCCTTCTTCTACTTCTTCTGCTTCACCCTCCAGACTTCACCTTCTCCTTCTCCTTATTCTACTTCTCCTGATTCAACCTCCAGACTTGACCTTCTCCTTCTCCTTCTTCTACTTCCTCTGATTCACCCTCATGACTTCACCTTCTCCTTCTCCTTCTTCTGCTTCTTCTGCTTCACCGTCCTGACTTCACCTTCTACTTCTCCTTCTTCTACTTCTTCTGCTTCATCCCCCTGACATCACCTGCTCCTTCTCCTTCTTCTGCTTCTTCTGATTCACCCTCCAGACTTCACCTTCTCCTTCTCCTTCTTTTGCTTCTTCTGCTTCACACTCCAGACTTCACCTTCTCCTTCTCCTTCTTCTGCTTCTTCTGATTCACCCTCCTTACTTCACCTTCTCCTTCTCCTTCTTCTGCTTCTTCTGATTCACCCTCCTGACTTCACCTTCTCTTTCTCCTTATTCTGCTTCTTCTGTTTCACCCTCCAGACCTCACCTTCTCCTTCTCCTTCTTCTGCTTCTTCTGATTCACCCTCCAGACTTCAACTTCTCCTTCTCCTTCTTCTGCTTCTTCTGGTTCACCCTCCAGACTTCACCTTCTCCTTCTCCTTCGTCTACTTCTTCTGATTCACCCTCCAGACTACACCTTCTCCTTCTCCTTCTTCTACTTCTTCTGATTCACCCTCCAGACTTCACCTTCTCCTTATCCTTCTTCTGTTTCTTCTGATTCACCCTCCAGACTTCACCTTCTCCTTCTCCTTCTACTACTTCTTCTGATTCACCCTCCAGACTTCACCTTCTCCTTCTCCTTCTTCTACTTCTTCTGATTCACCCTCCAGACTTCACCTTCTCCTTCTCCTTCTTCTACTTCTTCTGCTTCTCCCTCCAGACTTCACCTTCTCCTTCTCCTTCTTCTGCTTCTTCTGATTCACCCTCCAGACTACACCTTCTCCTTCTCTTTCTTCTGCTTCTTCTGATTCACCCTCCAGACTTCACCTTCTCCTTCTCCTTCTTCTGATTCTTCTGATTCACCCTCCAGACTTCACCTTCTCCTTCTCCTTCTTCTGCTTCTTCTGATTCACCCTCCTGACTTCACCTTCTCCTTCTCCTTCTTCTACTTCTTCTGATTCACCCTCCTGACTTCACCTTCTCCTTCTCCTTCTTCTACTACTTCTGCTTCACCCTCCAGACTTCACCTTCTCCTTCTCCTTCTTCTACTTCTTCTGATTCACCCTCCAGACTTCACCTTCTCCTTCTCCTTCTTCTGATTCTTCTGATTCACCCTCCAGACTTCACCTTCTCCTTCTCCTTCTTCTGCTTCTTCTGATTCACCCTCCTGACTTCACCTTCTCCTTCTCCTTCTTCTACTTCTTCTGATTCACCCTCCTGACTTCACCTTCTCCTTCTCCTTCTTCTACTTCTTCTGATTCACCCTCCAGACTTCACCTTCTCCTTCTCTTTCTTCTGCTTCTTCTGATTCACCCTCCAGACTTCACCTTCTCCTTCTCCTTATTCTGCTTCTTCTGATTCACCCTCTAGACTTCACCTTCTCCTTCTCCTTCTTCTGCTTCTTCTGATTCACACTCCAGACTTCACCTTCTCCTTCTCCTTCTTCTACTTCTTCTGATTCACCCTCCAGACTTCACCTTCTCCTTCTCTTTCTTCTGCTTCTTCTGATACACCCTCCAGACTTCACCTTCTCCTTCTCCTTCTTCTGATTCTTCTGATTCACCCTCCAGACTTCACCTTCTCCTTCTCCTTCTTCTGCTTCTTCTGATTCACCCTCCTGACTTCACCTTCTCCTTCTCCTTCTTCTACTTCTTCTGATTCACCCTCCAGACTTCACCTTCTCCTTCTACTTCTTCTGCTTCTTCTGATTCACCCTCCAGACTTCACCTTCTCCTTCTCCTTCTTCTGCTTCTTCTGATTCACCCTCCAGACTTCACCTTCTCCTTCTCCTTCTTCTGCTTCTTCTGATTCACCCTCCAGACTTCACCTTCTCCTTCTCCTTCTTCTGCTTCTTCTGATTCACCCTCCAGACTTCACCTTCTCCTTCTCCTTCTTCTACTTCTTCTGATTCACCCTCCAGACATCACCTTCTCCTTCTCCTTCTTTTGCTTCTTCTGATTCACCCTCCAGACTTCACCTTCTCCTTCTCCTTCGTCTACTTCTTCTGATTCACCCTCCAGACTAAACCTTCTGCTTCTCCTTCTTCTACTTCTTCTGATTCACCCTCCAGACTTCACCTTCTCCTTCTCCTTCTTCTGCTTCTTCTGGTTCACCCTCCAGACTTCACCTTCTCCTTCTCCTTCGTCTACTTCTTCTGATTCACCCTCCAGACTACACCTTCTCCTTCTCCTTCTTCTACTTCTTCTGATTCACCCTCCAGACTTCACCTTCTCCTTATCCTTCTTCTGTTTCTTCTGATTCACCCTCCAGACTTCACCTTCTCCTTCTCCTTCTCCTACTTCTTCTGATTCACCCTCCAGACTTCACCTTCTCCTTCTCCTTCTTCTACTTCTTCTGATTCACCCTCCAGACTTCACCTTCTCCTTCTCCTTCTTCTACTTCTTCTGCTTCTCCCTCCAGACTTCACCTTCTCCTTCTCCTTCTTCTGCTTCTTCTGATTCACCCTCCAGACTACACCTTCTCCTTCTCTTTCTTCTGCTTCTTCTGATTCACCCTCCAGACTTCACCTTCTCCTTCTCCTTCTTCTGATTCTTCTGATTCACCCTCCAGACTTCACCTTCTCCTTCTCCTTCTTCTGCTTCTTCTGATTCACCCTCCTGACTTCACCTTCTCCTTCTCCTTCTTCTACTTCTTCTGATTCACCCTCCTGACTTCACCTTCTCCTTCTCCTTCTTCTACTACTTCTGCTTCACCCTCCAGACTTCACCTTCTCCTTCTCCTTCTTCTACTTCTTCTGATTCACCCTCCAGACTTCACCTTCTCCTTCTCCTTCTTCTGATTCTTCTGATTCACCCTCCAGACTTCACCTTCTCCTTCTCCTTCTTCTGCTTCTTCTGATTCACCCTCCTGACTTCACCTTCTCCTTCTCCTTCTTCTACTTCTTCTGATTCACCCTCCTGACTTCACCTTCTCCTTCTCCTTCTTCTACTTCTTCTGATTCACCCTCCAGACTTCACCTTCTCCTTCTCTTTCTTCTGCTTCTTCTGATTCACCCTCCAGACTTCACCTTCTCCTTCTCCTTATTCTGCTTCTTCTGATTCACCCTCTAGACTTCACCTTCTCCTTCTCCTTCTTCTGCTTCTTCTGATTCACACTCCAGACTTCACCTTCTCCTTCTCCTTCTTCTACTTCTTCTGATTCACCCTCCAGACTTCACCTTCTCCTTCTCTTTCTTCTGCTTCTTCTGATACACCCTCCAGACTTCACCTTCTCCTTCTCCTTCTTCTGATTCTTCTGATTCACCCTCCAGACTTCACCTTCTCCTTCTCCTTCTTCTGCTTCTTCTGATTCACCCTCCTGACTTCACCTTCTCCTTCTCCTTCTTCTACTTCTTCTGATTCACCCTCCAGACTTCACCTTCTCCTTCTACTTCTTCTGCTTCTTCTGATTCACCCTCCAGACTTCACCTTCTCCTTCTCCTTCTTCTGCTTCTTCTGATTCACCCTCCAGACTTCACCTTCTCCTTCTCCTTCTTCTGCTTCTTCTGATTCACCCTCCAGACTTCACCTTCTCCTTCTCCTTCTTCTGCTTCTTCTGATTCACCCTCCAGACTTCACCTTCTCCTTCTCCTTCTTCTACTTCTTCTGATTCACCCTCCAGACTTCACCTTCTCCTTCTCCTTCTTTTGCTTCTTCTGATTCACCCTCCAGACTTCACCTTCTCCTTCTCCTTCGTCTACTTCTTCTGATTCACCCTCCAGACTACACCTTCTCCTTCTCCTTCTTCTACTTCTTCTGATTCACCCTCCAGACTTCACCTTCTCCTTCTCCTTCTTCTGTTTCTTCTGATTCACCGTCCAGACTTCACCTTCTCCTTCTCCTTCTTCTACTACTTCTGATTCACCCTCCAGACTTCACCTTCTCCTTCTCCTTCTTCTACTTCTTCTGATTCACCCTCCAGACTTCACCTTCTCCTTCTCCTTCTTCTGCTTCTTCTGATTCACCCTCCTGACTCCACCTTCTCCTTCTTCTTCTTCTACTTCTTCTGATTCACCCTCCTGACTTCACCTTCTCCTTCTCCTTCTTCTACTTCTTCTGCTTCACCCTCCAGACTTCACCTTCTCCTTCTCCTTCTTCTACTTCTTCTGATTCACCCTCCAGACTTGACCTTCTCCTTCTCCTTCTTCTACTTATTCTGATTCACCCTCCAGACTTCACCTTCTCCTTCTCCTTCTTCTGCTTCTTCTGCTTCACCGTCCTGACTTCACCTTCTCCTTCTCCTTCTTCTACTTCTTCTGATTCACCCTCCAGACTTCTCCTTCTCCTTCTCCTTCGTCTACTTCTTCTGATTCACCCTCCAGACTACACCTTCTCCTTCTCCTTCTTCTACTTCTTCTGATTCACCCTCCAGACTTCACCTTCTCCTTCTCCTTCTTCTGTTTCTTCTGATTCACCGTCCAGACTTCACCTTCTCCTTCTCCTTCTTCTACTACTTCTGATTCACCCTCCAGACTTCACCTTCTCCTTCTCCTTCTTCTACTTCTTCTGATTCACCCTCCAGACTTCATCTTCTCCTTCTCCTTCTTCTGCTTCTTCTGATTCACCCTCCAGACTTCATCTTCTCCTTCTCCTTCTTCTGCTTCTTCTGATTCACCCTCCAGACTTCACCTTCTCCTTCTCCTTCTTCTACTTCTTCTGATTCACCCTCCAGACTTCACCTTCTCCTTCTCCTTCTTCTACTTCTTCTGATTCACCCTCCAGTCTTCACCTTCTCCTTCTCCTTCTTCTGTTTCTTCTGCTTCACCCTCCAGACTTCACCTTCTCCTTCTCTTTCTTCTGCTTCTTCTGATTCACCCTCCAGACTTCACCTTCTCCCTCTCCTTCTTCTGATTCTTCTGATTCACCCTCCAGACTTCACCTTCTCCTTCTCCTTCTTTTGCTTCTTCTAATTCACCCTCCTGACTTCACCTTCTCCTTCTCCTTCTTCTACTTCTTCTGCTTCACCCTCCAGACTTCATCTTCTCCTTCTCCTTCTTCTGCTTCTTCTGATTCACCCTCCAGACTTCACCTTCTCCTTCTCCTTATTCTGCTTCTTCTGATTCACCCTCCAGACTTCACCTTCTCCTTCTCCTTATTCTGCTTCTTCTGATTCACCCTCCAGACTTCACCTTCTCCTTCTCCTTCCTCTGCTTCTTCTGATTCACCCTCCAGACTTCACCTTCTCCTTCTCCTTCTTCTGATTCTTCTGATTCACCCTCCAGACTTCACCTTCTCCTTCTCCTTCTTCTGCTTCTTCTGATTCACCCTCCTGACTTCACCTTCTCCTTCTCCTACTTCTACTTCTTCTGATTCACCATCCTGACTTCACCTTCTCCTTCTCCTTCTTCTACTTCTTCTGATTCACCCTCCAGACTTCACCTTCTCCTTCTCCTTCTTCTGCTTCTTCTGATTCACCCTCCTGACTTCACCTTCTCCTTCTCCTTCTTCTACTTCTTCTGATTCACCCTCCAGACTTCACCTTCTCCTTCTACTTCTTCTGCTTCTTCTGATTCACCCTCCAGACTTCACCTTCTCCTTCTCCTTCTTCTGCTTCTTCTGATTCACCCTCCAGACTTCACCTTCTCCTTCTCCTTCTTCTGCTTCTTCTGATTCACCCTCCAGACTTCACCTTCTCCTTCTCCTTCTTCTGCTTCTTCTGATTCACCCTCCAGACTTCACCTTCTCCTTCTCCTTCTTCTACTTCTTCTGATTCACCCTCCAGACATCACCTTCTCCTTCTCCTTCTTTTGCTTCTTCTGATTCACCCTCCAGACTTCACCTTCTCCTTCTCCTTCGTCTACTTCTTCTGATTCACCCTCCAGACTAAACCTTCTGCTTCTCCTTCTTCTACTTCTTCTGATTCACCCTCCAGACTTCACCTTCTCCTTCTCCTTCTTCTGCTTCTTCTGGTTCACCCTCCAGACTTCACCTTCTCCTTCTCCTTCGTCTACTTCTTCTGATTCACCCTCCAGACTACACCTTCTCCTTCTCCTTCTTCTACTTCTTCTGATTCACCCTCCAGACTTCACCTTCTCCTTATCCTTCTTCTGTTTCTTCTGATTCACCCTCCAGACTTCACCTTCTCCTTCTCCTTCTACTACTTCTTCTGATTCACCCTCCAGACTTCACCTTCTCCTTCTCCTTCTTCTACTTCTTCTGATTCACCCTCCAGACTTCACCTTCTCCTTCTCCTTCTTCTACTTCTTCTGCTTCTCCCTCCAGACTTCACCTTCTCCTTCTCCTTCTTCTGCTTCTTCTGATTCACCCTCCAGACTACACCTTCTCCTTCTCTTTCTTCTGCTTCTTCTGATTCACCCTCCAGACTTCACCTTCTCCTTCTCCTTCTTCTGATTCTTCTGATTCACCCTCCAGACTTCACCTTCTCCTTCTCCTTCTTCTGCTTCTTCTGATTCACCCTCCTGACTTCACCTTCTCCTTCTCCTTCTTCTACTTCTTCTGATTCACCCTCCTGACTTCACCTTCTCCTTCTCCTTCTTCTACTACTTCTGCTTCACCCTCCAGACTTCACCTTCTCCTTCTCCTTCTTCTACTTCTTCTGATTCACCCTCCAGACTTCACCTTCTCCTTCTCCTTCTTCTGATTCTTCTGATTCACCCTCCAGACTTCACCTTCTCCTTCTCCTTCTTCTGCTTCTTCTGATTCACCCTCCTGACTTCACCTTCTCCTTCTCCTTCTTCTACTTCTTCTGATTCACCCTCCTGACTTCACCTTCTCCTTCTCCTTCTTCTACTTCTTCTGATTCACCCTCCAGACTTCACCTTCTCCTTCTCTTTCTTCTGCTTCTTCTGATTCACCCTCCAGACTTCACCTTCTCCTTCTCCTTATTCTGCTTCTTCTGATTCACCCTCTAGACTTCACCTTCTCCTTCTCCTTCTTCTGCTTCTTCTGATTCACACTCCAGACTTCACCTTCTCCTTCTCCTTCTTCTACTTCTTCTGATTCACCCTCCAGACTTCACCTTCTCCTTCTCTTTCTTCTGCTTCTTCTGATACACCCTCCAGACTTCACCTTCTCCTTCTCCTTCTTCTGATTCTTCTGATTCACCCTCCAGACTTCACCTTCTCCTTCTCCTTCTTCTGCTTCTTCTGATTCACCCTCCTGACTTCACCTTCTCCTTCTCCTTCTTCTACTTCTTCTGATTCACCCTCCAGACTTCACCTTCTCCTTCTACTTCTTCTGCTTCTTCTGATTCACCCTCCAGACTTCACCTTCTCCTTCTCCTTCTTCTGCTTCTTCTGATTCACCCTCCAGACTTCACCTTCTCCTTCTCCTTCTTCTGCTTCTTCTGATTCACCCTCCAGACTTCACCTTCTCCTTCTCCTTCTTCTGCTTCTTCTGATTCACCCTCCAGACTTCACCTTCTCCTTCTCCTTCTTCTACTTCTTCTGATTCACCCTCCAGACTTCACCTTCTCCTTCTCCTTCTTTTGCTTCTTCTGATTCACCCTCCAGACTTCACCTTCTCCTTCTCCTTCGTCTACTTCTTCTGATTCACCCTCCAGACTACACCTTCTCCTTCTCCTTCTTCTACTTCTTCTGATTCACCCTCCAGACTTCACCTTCTCCTTCTCCTTCTTCTGTTTCTTCTGATTCACCGTCCAGACTTCACCTTCTCCTTCTCCTTCTTCTACTACTTCTGATTCACCCTCCAGACTTCACCTTCTCCTTCTCCTTCTTCTACTTCTTCTGATTCACCCTCCAGACTTCACCTTCTCCTTCTCCTTCTTCTGCTTCTTCTGATTCACCCTCCTGACTCCACCTTCTCCTTCTTCTTCTTCTACTTCTTCTGATTCACCCTCCTGACTTCACCTTCTCCTTCTCCTTCTTCTACTTCTTCTGCTTCACCCTCCAGACTTCACCTTCTCCTTCTCCTTCTTCTACTTCTTCTGATTCACCCTCCAGACTTGACCTTCTCCTTCTCCTTCTTCTACTTATTCTGATTCACCCTCCAGACTTCACCTTCTCCTTCTCCTTCTTCTGCTTCTTCTGCTTCACCGTCCTGACTTCACCTTCTCCTTCTCCTTCTTCTACTTCTTCTGATTCACCCTCCAGACTTCTCCTTCTCCTTCTCCTTCGTCTACTTCTTCTGATTCACCCTCCAGACTACACCTTCTCCTTCTCCTTCTTCTACTTCTTCTGATTCACCCTCCAGACTTCACCTTCTCCTTCTCCTTCTTCTGTTTCTTCTGATTCACCGTCCAGACTTCACCTTCTCCTTCTCCTTCTTCTACTACTTCTGATTCACCCTCCAGACTTCACCTTCTCCTTCTCCTTCTTCTACTTCTTCTGATTCACCCTCCAGACTTCATCTTCTCCTTCTCCTTCTTCTGCTTCTTCTGATTCACCCTCCAGACTTCATCTTCTCCTTCTCCTTCTTCTGCTTCTTCTGATTCACCCTCCAGACTTCACCTTCTCCTTCTCCTTCTTCTACTTCTTCTGATTCACCCTCCAGACTTCACCTTCTCCTTCTCCTTCTTCTACTTCTTCTGATTCACCCTCCAGTCTTCACCTTCTCCTTCTCCTTCTTCTGTTTCTTCTGCTTCACCCTCCAGACTTCACCTTCTCCTTCTCTTTCTTCTGCTTCTTCTGATTCACCCTCCAGACTTCACCTTCTCCCTCTCCTTCTTCTGATTCTTCTGATTCACCCTCCAGACTTCACCTTCTCCTTCTCCTTCTTTTGCTTCTTCTAATTCACCCTCCTGACTTCACCTTCTCCTTCTCCTTCTTCTACTTCTTCTGCTTCACCCTCCAGACTTCACCTTCTCCTTCTCCTTCTTCTACTTCTTCTGATTCACCCTCCAGACTTCATCTTCTCCTTCTCCTTCTTCTGCTTCTTCTGATTCACCCTCCAGACTTCACCTTCTCCTTCTCCTTATTCTGCTTCTTCTGATTCACCCTCCAGACTTCACCTTCTCCTTCTCCTTATTCTGCTTCTTCTGATTCACCCTCCAGACTTCACCTTCTCCTTCTCCTTCCTCTGCTTCTTCTGATTCACCCTCCAGACTTCACCTTCTCCTTCTCCTTCTTCTGATTCTTCTGATTCACCCTCCAGACTTCACCTTCTCCTTCTCCTTCTTCTGCTTCTTCTGATTCACCCTCCTGACTTCACCTTCTCCTTCTCCTACTTCTACTTCTTCTGATTCACCATCCTGACTTCACCTTCTCCTTCTCCTTCTTCTACTTCTTCTGCTTCACCCTCCAGACTTCACCTTCTCCTTCTCCTTCTTCTACTTCTTCTGATTCACCCTCCAGACTTCACCTTCTCCTTCTCCTTCTTCTGCTTCTTCTGATTCACCCTCCAGACTTCACCTTCTCCTTCTCCTTATTCTGCTTCTTCTGATTCACCCTCCAGACTTCACCTTCTCCTTCTCCTGCTTCTGCTTCTTCTGATTCACACTCCAGACTTCAACTTCTCCTACTCCTTCTTCTACTTCTTCTGATTCACCCTCCAGACTTCACCTTCTCCTTCTCTTTCTTCTGCTTCTTCTGATTAACCCTCCAGACTTCACCTTCTCCTTCTCCTTCTTCTGATTCTTCTGATTCACCCTCCAGACTTCACCTTCTTCTTCTCCTTCTTCTGCTTCTTCTGATTCACCCTCCTGACTTCACCTTCTCCTTCTCCTTCTTCTACTTCTTCTGATTCACCCTCCTGACTTCACCTTCTCCTTCTCCTTCTTCTACTTCTTCTGCTTCACCCTCCAGACTTCACCTTCTCCTTCTCCTTCTTCTACTTCTTCTGATACCCCCTCCAGACTTGACCTTCTCCTTCTCCTTCTTCTACTTCTTCTGATTCACCCTCCAGACTTCACCTTCTCCTTCTTCTTCTTCTGCTTCTTCTGCTTCACCGGCCGGACTTCACCTTCTCCTTCTCCTTCTTCTATTTCTTCTGCTTCATCCCCCTGACATCACCTGCTCCTTCTCCTTCTTCTGCTTCTTCTGATTCACCCTCCTAACTTCACCTTCTCCTTCTCCTTCTTCTGCTTCTTCTGATTCACCCTCCTGACTTCACCTTCTCCTTCTCCTTCTTCTGCTTCTTCTGATTCACCCTCCAGACTTCACCTTCTCCTTCTACTTCTTCTGCTTCTTCTGATTCACCCTCCAGACTTCACCTTCTCCTTCTCCTTCTTCTGCTTCTTCTGATTCACCCTCCAGACCTCACCTTCTCCTTCTCCTTCTTCTACTTCTTCTGATTCACCCTCCAGACTTCATCTTCTCCTTCTCCTTCTTCTGCTTCTTCTGATTCACCCTCCAGACTTCACCTTCTCCTTCTCCTTCTTCTGCTTCTTCTGATTCACCCTCCAGACATCACCTTCTCATTCTCCTTCTTCTACTTCTTCTGATTCACCCTCCAGACTTCACCTTCTCCTTCTCCTTCTTCTACTTCTTCTGATTCACCCTCCAGTCTTCACCTTCTCCTTCTCCTTCTTCTGTTTCTTCTGCTTCACCCTCCAGACTTCACCTTCTCCTTCTCTTTCTTCTGCTTCTTCTGATTCACCCTCCAGACTTCACCTTCTCCTTCTCCTTCTTCTGATTCTTCTGATTCACCCTCCAGACTTCACCTTCTCCTTCTCCTTCTTCTGCTTCTTCTGATTCACCCTCCTGACTTCACCTTCTCCTTCTCCTTCTTCTACTTCTTCTGATTCACCCTCCTGACTTCACCTTCTCCTTCTCCTTCTTCTACTTCTTCTGCTTCACCCTCCAGACTTCACCTTCTCCTTCTCCTTCTTCTACTTCTTCTGATTCACCCTTCAGACTTCACCTTCTCCTTCTCCTTTTTCTGCTTCTTCTGATTCACCCTCCAGACTTCACCTTCTCCTTCTCCTTATTCTGCTTGTTCTGATTCACCCTCCAGACTTCACCTTCTCCTTCTCCTTCTTCTGCTTCTTCAGATTCACCCTCCAGACTTCACCTTCTCCTTCTCCTTCTTCTGCTTCTTCTGATTCACCCTCCAGACTTCACCTTCTCCTTCTCCTTCGTCTACTTCTTCTGATTCACCCTCCAGACAACACCTTCTCCTTCTCCTTCTTCTACTTCTTCTGATTCACCCTCCAGACTTCACCTTCTCCTTCTCCTTCTTCTGCTTCTTCTGATTCACCCTCCTGACTTCACCTTCTCCTTCTCCTTCTTCTACTTCTTCTGGTTCACCCTCCTGACTTCACCTTCTCCTTCTCCTTCTTCTACTTCTTCTGCTTCACCCTCCAGACTTCACCTTCTCCTTCTCCTTCTTCTACTTCTTCTGATTCACCCTCCAGACTTGACCTTCTCCTTCTCCTTCTTCTACTTATTCTGATTCACCCTCCAGACTTCACATTCTCCTTCTCCTTCTTCTGCTTCTTCTGCTTCACCGTCCTGACTTCACCTTCTCCTTCTCCTTCTTCTACTTCTTCTGCTTCATCCCGCTGACATCACCTGCTCCTTCTCCTTCTTCTGCTTCTTCTGATTCACCCTCCTAACTTCACCTTCTCCTTCTCCTTCTTCTGCTTCTTCTGATTCACCCTCCTGACTTCACCTTCTCCTTCTCCTTCTTCTGCTTCTTCTGATTCACCCTCCAGACTTCACCTTCTCCTTCTCCTTCTTCGGCTTCTTCTGATTCACCCTCCAGACTTCACCTTCTCCTTCTCCTTCTTCTGATTCTTCTGATTCACCCTCCAGACTTCACCTTCTCCTTCTCCTTCTTCTGCTTTTTCTGATTCACCCTCCTGACTTCACCTTCTCCTTCTCCTTCTTCTACTTCTTCTGATTCACCCTCCTGACTTCACCTTCTCCTTCTCCTTCTTCTAC
The DNA here is from genome assembly GCF_052327205.1 of Somniosus microcephalus. Taxonomy (NCBI): domain Eukaryota; kingdom Metazoa; phylum Chordata; class Chondrichthyes; order Squaliformes; family Somniosidae; genus Somniosus; species Somniosus microcephalus. The sequence goes on from NW_028225215.1 coordinate 711,661, forward strand.
TTCTTCTGCTTCACCCTCCAGACTTCACCTTCTCCTTCTCCTTCTTCGGCTTCTTCTGATTCACCCTCCAGACTTCTCCTTCTCCTTCTCCTTCTTCTGCATCTTCTGATTCACCCTCCAGACTTCACCTTCTCCTTCTCCTTCTTCTACTTCTTCTGATTCACCCTCCAGACTTCACCTTCTCCTTCTCCTTCTTCTACTTCTTCTGATTCACCCTCCAGTCTTCACCTTCTCCTTCTCCTTCTTCTGTTTCTTCTGCTTCACCCTCCAGACTTCACCTTCTCCTTCTCTTTCTTCTGCTTCTTCTGATTCACCCTCCAGACTTCACCTTCTCCTTCTCCTTATTCTGCTTCTTCTGATTCACCCTCTAGACTTCACCTTCTCCTTCTCCTTCTTCTGCTTCTTCTGATTCACACTCCAGACTTCACCTTCTCCTTCTCCTTCTTCTACTTCTTCTGATTCACCCTCCAGACTTCACCTTCTCCTTCTCTTTCTTCTGCTTCTTCTGATACACCCTCCAGACTTCACCTTCTCCTTCTCCTTCTTCTGATTCTTCTGATTCACCCTCCAGACTTCACCTTCTCCTTCTCCTTCTTCTGCTTCTTCTGATTCACCCTCCTGACTTCACCTTCTCCTTCTCCTTCTTCTACTTCTTCTGATTCACCCTCCAGACTTCACCTTCTCCTTCTACTTCTTCTGCTTCTTCTGATTCACCCTCCAGACTTCACCTTCTCCTTCTCCTTCTTCTGCTTCTTCTGATTCACCCTCCAGACTTCACCTTCTCCTTCTCCTTCTTCTGCTTCTTCTGATTCACCCTCCAGACTTCACCTTCTCCTTCTCCTTCTTCTGCTTCTTCTGATTCACCCTCCAGACTTCACCTTCTCCTTCTCCTTCTTCTACTTCTTCTGATTCACCCTCCAGACTTCACCTTCTCCTTCTCCTTCTTTTGCTTCTTCTGATTCACCCTCCAGACTTCACCTTCTCCTTCTCCTTCGTCTACTTCTTCTGATTCACCCTCCAGACTACACCTTCTCCTTCTCCTTCTTCTACTTCTTCTGATTCACCCTCCAGACTTCACCTTCTCCTTCTCCTTCTTCTGTTTCTTCTGATTCACCGTCCAGACTTCACCTTCTCCTTCTCCTTCTTCTACTACTTCTGATTCACCCTCCAGACTTCACCTTCTCCTTCTCCTTCTTCTACTTCTTCTGATTCACCCTCCAGACTTCACCTTCTCCTTCTCCTTCTTCTGCTTCTTCTGATTCACCCTCCTGACTCCACCTTCTCCTTCTTCTTCTTCTACTTCTTCTGATTCACCCTCCTGACTTCACCTTCTCCTTCTCCTTCTTCTACTTCTTCTGCTTCACCCTCCAGACTTCACCTTCTCCTTCTCCTTCTTCTACTTCTTCTGATTCACCCTCCAGACTTGACCTTCTCCTTCTCCTTCTTCTACTTATTCTGATTCACCCTCCAGACTTCACCTTCTCCTTCTCCTTCTTCTGCTTCTTCTGCTTCACCGTCCTGACTTCACCTTCTCCTTCTCCTTCTTCTACTTCTTCTGATTCACCCTCCAGACTTCTCCTTCTCCTTCTCCTTCGTCTACTTCTTCTGATTCACCCTCCAGACTACACCTTCTCCTTCTCCTTCTTCTACTTCTTCTGATTCACCCTCCAGACTTCACCTTCTCCTTCTCCTTCTTCTGTTTCTTCTGATTCACCGTCCAGACTTCACCTTCTCCTTCTCCTTCTTCTACTACTTCTGATTCACCCTCCAGACTTCACCTTCTCCTTCTCCTTCTTCTACTTCTTCTGATTCACCCTCCAGACTTCATCTTCTCCTTCTCCTTCTTCTGCTTCTTCTGATTCACCCTCCAGACTTCATCTTCTCCTTCTCCTTCTTCTGCTTCTTCTGATTCACCCTCCAGACTTCACCTTCTCCTTCTCCTTCTTCTACTTCTTCTGATTCACCCTCCAGACTTCACCTTCTCCTTCTCCTTCTTCTACTTCTTCTGATTCACCCTCCAGTCTTCACCTTCTCCTTCTCCTTCTTCTGTTTCTTCTGCTTCACCCTCCAGACTTCACCTTCTCCTTCTCTTTCTTCTGCTTCTTCTGATTCACCCTCCAGACTTCACCTTCTCCCTCTCCTTCTTCTGATTCTTCTGATTCACCCTCCAGACTTCACCTTCTCCTTCTCCTTCTTTTGCTTCTTCTAATTCACCCTCCTGACTTCACCTTCTCCTTCTCCTTCTTCTACTTCTTCTGCTTCACCCTCCAGACTTCACCTTCTCCTTCTCCTTCTTCTACTTCTTCTGATTCACCCTCCAGACTTCATCTTCTCCTTCTCCTTCTTCTGCTTCTTCTGATTCACCCTCCAGACTTCACCTTCTCCTTCTCCTTATTCTGCTTCTTCTGATTCACCCTCCAGACTTCACCTTCTCCTTCTCCTTATTCTGCTTCTTCTGATTCACCCTCCAGACTTCACCTTCTCCTTCTCCTTCCTCTGCTTCTTCTGATTCACCCTCCAGACTTCACCTTCTCCTTCTCCTTCTTCTGATTCTTCTGATTCACCCTCCAGACTTCACCTTCTCCTTCTCCTTCTTCTGCTTCTTCTGATTCACCCTCCTGACTTCACCTTCTCCTTCTCCTACTTCTACTTCTTCTGATTCACCATCCTGACTTCACCTTCTCCTTCTCCTTCTTCTACTTCTTCTGCTTCACCCTCCAGACTTCACCTTCTCCTTCTCCTTCTTCTACTTCTTCTGATTCACCCTCCAGACTTCACCTTCTCCTTCTCCTTCTTCTGCTTCTTCTGATTCACCCTCCAGACTTCACCTTCTCCTTCTCCTTATTCTGCTTCTTCTGATTCACCCTCCAGACTTCACCTTCTCCTTCTCCTGCTTCTGCTTCTTCTGATTCACACTCCAGACTTCAACTTCTCCTACTCCTTCTTCTACTTCTTCTGATTCACCCTCCAGACTTCACCTTCTCCTTCTCTTTCTTCTGCTTCTTCTGATTAACCCTCCAGACTTCACCTTCTCCTTCTCCTTCTTCTGATTCTTCTGATTCACCCTCCAGACTTCACCTTCTTCTTCTCCTTCTTCTGCTTCTTCTGATTCACCCTCCTGACTTCACCTTCTCCTTCTCCTTCTTCTACTTCTTCTGATTCACCCTCCTGACTTCACCTTCTCCTTCTCCTTCTTCTACTTCTTCTGCTTCACCCTCCAGACTTCACCTTCTCCTTCTCCTTCTTCTACTTCTTCTGATACCCCCTCCAGACTTGACCTTCTCCTTCTCCTTCTTCTACTTCTTCTGATTCACCCTCCAGACTTCACCTTCTCCTTCTTCTTCTTCTGCTTCTTCTGCTTCACCGGCCGGACTTCACCTTCTCCTTCTCCTTCTTCTATTTCTTCTGCTTCATCCCCCTGACATCACCTGCTCCTTCTCCTTCTTCTGCTTCTTCTGATTCACCCTCCTAACTTCACCTTCTCCTTCTCCTTCTTCTGCTTCTTCTGATTCACCCTCCTGACTTCACCTTCTCCTTCTCCTTCTTCTGCTTCTTCTGATTCACCCTCCAGACTTCACCTTCTCCTTCTACTTCTTCTGCTTCTTCTGATTCACCCTCCAGACTTCACCTTCTCCTTCTCCTTCTTCTGCTTCTTCTGATTCACCCTCCAGACCTCACCTTCTCCTTCTCCTTCTTCTACTTCTTCTGATTCACCCTCCAGACTTCATCTTCTCCTTCTCCTTCTTCTGCTTCTTCTGATTCACCCTCCAGACTTCACCTTCTCCTTCTCCTTCTTCTGCTTCTTCTGATTCACCCTCCAGACATCACCTTCTCATTCTCCTTCTTCTACTTCTTCTGATTCACCCTCCAGACTTCACCTTCTCCTTCTCCTTCTTCTACTTCTTCTGATTCACCCTCCAGTCTTCACCTTCTCCTTCTCCTTCTTCTGTTTCTTCTGCTTCACCCTCCAGACTTCACCTTCTCCTTCTCTTTCTTCTGCTTCTTCTGATTCACCCTCCAGACTTCACCTTCTCCTTCTCCTTCTTCTGATTCTTCTGATTCACCCTCCAGACTTCACCTTCTCCTTCTGCTTCTTCTGCTTCTTCTGATTCACCCTCCTGACTTCACCTTCTCCTTCTCCTTCTTCTACTTCTTCTGATTCACCCTCCTGACTTCACCTTCTCCTTCTCCTTCTTCTACTTCTTCTGCTTCACCCTCCAGACTTCACCTTCTCCTTCTCCTTCTTCTACTTCTTCTGATTCACCCTTCAGACTTCACCTTCTCCTTCTCCTTTTTCTGCTTCTTCTGATTCACCCTCCAGACTTCACCTTCTCCTTCTCCTTATTCTGCTTGTTCTGATTCACCCTCCAGACTTCACCTTCTCCTTCTCCTTCTTCTGCTTCTTCAGATTCACCCTCCAGACTTCACCTTCTCCTTCTCCTTCTTCTGCTTCTTCTGATTCACCCTCCAGACTTCACCTTCTCCTTCTCCTTCGTCTACTTCTTCTGATTCACCCTCCAGACAACACCTTCTCCTTCTCCTTCTTCTACTTCTTCTGATTCACCCTCCAGACTTCACCTTCTCCTTCTCCTTCTTCTGCTTCTTCTGATTCACCCTCCTGACTTCACCTTCTCCTTCTCCTTCTTCTACTTCTTCTGGTTCACCCTCCTGACTTCACCTTCTCCTTCTCCTTCTTCTACTTCTTCTGCTTCACCCTCCAGACTTCACCTTCTCCTTCTCCTTCTTCTACTTCTTCTGATTCACCCTCCAGACTTGACCTTCTCCTTCTCCTTCTTCTACTTATTCTGATTCACCCTCCAGACTTCACATTCTCCTTCTCCTTCTTCTGCTTCTTCTGCTTCACCGTCCTGACTTCACCTTCTCCTTCTCCTTCTTCTACTTCTTCTGCTTCATCCCGCTGACATCACCTGCTCCTTCTCCTTCTTCTGCTTCTTCTGATTCACCCTCCTAACTTCACCTTCTCCTTCTCCTTCTTCTGCTTCTTCTGATTCACCCTCCTGACTTCACCTTCTCCTTCTCCTTCTTCTGCTTCTTCTGATTCACCCTCCAGACTTCACCTTCTCCTTCTCCTTCTTCGGCTTCTTCTGATTCACCCTCCAGACTTCACCTTCTCCTTCTCCTTCTTCTGATTCTTCTGATTCACCCTCCAGACTTCACCTTCTCCTTCTCCTTCTTCTGCTTTTTCTGATTCACCCTCCTGACTTCACCTTCTCCTTCTCCTTCTTCTACTTCTTCTGATTCACCCTCCTGACTTCACCTTCTCCTTCTCCTTCTTCTACTTCTTCTTCTTCACCCTCCAGACTTCACCTTCTCCTTCTCCTTCTTCGGCTTCTTCTGATTCACCCTCCAGACTTCTCCTTCTCCTTCTCCTTCTTCTGCTTCTTCTGATTCACCCTCCAGACTTCACCTTCTCCTTCTCCTTCTTCTACTTCTTCTGATTCACCCTCCAGACTTCACCTTCTCCTTCTCCTTCTTCTACTTCTTCTGATTCACCCTCCAGTCTTCACCTTCTCCTTCTCCTTCTTCTGTTTCTTCTGCTTCACCCTCCAGACTTCACCTTCTCCTTCTCTTTCTTCTGCTTCTTCTGATTCACCCTCCAGACTTCACCTTCTACTTCTCCTTCATCTGATTCTTCTGATTCACCCTCCAGACTTCACCTTCTCCTTCTCCTTCTTCTGCTTCTTCTGATTCACCCTCCTGACTTCACCTTCTCCTTCTTCTTCTTCTACTTCTTCTGATTCACCCTCCTGACTTCACCTTCTCCGTCTCCTTCTTCTACTTCTTCTGCTTCACCCTCCAGACTTCACCTTCTCCTTCTCCTTCTTCTACTTCTTCTGATTCACCCTCCAGACTTCATCTTCTCCTTCTCCTTCTTCTGCTTCTTCTGATTCACCCTCCAGACTTCACCTTCTCCTTCTCCTTCTTCTGCTTCTTCTGATTCACCCTCCAGACTTCACCTTCTCCTTCTCCTTATTCTGCTTCTTCTGATTCACCCTCCAGACTTCACCTTCTCCTTCTCCTTCCTCTGCTTCTTCTGATTCACCCTCCAGGCTTCACCTTCTCCTTCTCCTTCTTCTGATTCTTCTGATTCACCCTCCAGACTTCACCTTCTCCTTCTCCTTCTTCTGCTTCTTCTGATTCACCCTCCTGACTTCACCTTCTCCTTCTCCTTCTTCTACTTCTTCTGATTCACCCTCCTGACTTCACCTTCTCCTTCTCCTTCTTCTACTTCTTCTGCTTCACCCTCCAGACTTCACCTTCTCCTTCTCCTTCTTCTACTTCTTCTGATTCACCCTCCAGACTTCACCTTCTCCTTCTCCTTCTTCTGCTTCTTCTGATTCACCCTCCAGACTTCACCTTCTCCTTCTCCTTATTCTGCTTCTTCTGATTCACCCTCTAGACCTCACCTTCTCCTTCTCCTTCTTCTGCTTCTTCTGATTCACACTCCAGACTTCACCTTCTCCTTCTCCTTCTTCTACTTCTTCTGATTCACCCTCCAGACTTCACCTTCTCCTTCTCTTTCTTCTGCTTCTTCTGATTCACCCTCCAGACTTCACCTTCTCCTTCTCCTTCTTCTGATTCTTCTGATTCACCCTCCAGACTTAACCTTCTCCTTCTCCTTCTTCTGCTTCTTCTGATTCACCCTCCTGACTTCACCTTCTCCTTCTCCTTCTTCTACTTCTTCTGATTCACCCTCCTGACTTCACCTTCTCCTTCTCCTTCATCTACTTCTTCTGCTTCACCCTCCAGACTTCACCTTCTCCTTCTCCTTATTCTACTTCTTCTGATTCACCCTCCAGACTTGACCTTCTCCTTCTCCTTCTTCTACTTCTTCTGATTCACCCTCCAGACTTCACCTTCTCCTTCTCCTTCTTATGCTTCTTCTGCTTCACCGTCCTGACTTCACCTTCTCCTTCTCCTTCTTCTACTTCTTCTGCTTCATCCCCCTGACATCACCTGCTCCTTCTCCTTCTTCTGCTTCTTCTGATTCACCCTCCAGACTTCACCTTCTCCTTCTCCTTCTTCTCCTTCTTCTGCTTCTTCTGATTCACCCTCCTGACTTCACCTTCTCCTTCTCCTTATTCTGCTTCTTCTGTTTCACCCTCCAGACTTCACCTTCTCCTTCTCCTTCTTCTGCTTCTTCTGATTCACCCTCCAGACTTCACCTTCTCCTTCTCCTTCTTCTGCTTCTTCTGGTTCACCCTCCAGACTTCACCTTCTCCTTCTCCTACTTCTGCTTCTTCTGATTCACCCTCCAGACTTCACCTTCTCCTTCTCCTTATTCTGCTTCTTCTGATTCACCCTCTAGACTTCACCTTCTCCTTCTCCTTCTTCTGCTTCTTCTGATTCACACTCCAGACTTCACCTTCTCCTTCTCCTTCTTCTACTTCTTCTGATTCACCCTCCAGACTTCACCTTCTCCTTCTCTTTCTTCTGCTTCTTCTGATTCACCCTCCAGACTTCACCTTCTCCTTCTCCTTCTTCTGATTCTTCTGATTCACCCTCCAGACTTCACCTTCTCCTTCTCCTTCTTCTGCTTCTTCTGATTCACCCTCCTGACTTCAACTTCTCCTTCTCCTTCTTCTACTTCTTCTGATTCACCCTCCTGACTTCACCTTCTCCTTCTCCTTCTTCTACTTCTTCTGCTTCACCCTCCAGACTTCACCTTCTCCTTCTCCTTATTCTACTTCTTCTGATTCACCCTCCAGACTTGACCTTCTCCTTCTTCTACTTCTTCTGATTCACCCTCCAGATTTCACCTTCTCCTTCTCCTTCTTCTGCTTCTTCTGCTTCACCGTCCTGACTTCACCTTCTCCTTCTCCTTCTTCTACTTCTTCTGCTTCATCCCCCTGACATCACCTGCTCCTTCTCCTTCTTCTGCTTCTTCTGATTCACCCTCCTAACTTCACCTTCTCCTTCTCCTTCTTCTGCTTCTTCTGATTCACCCTCCTGACTTCACCTTCTCCTTCTCCTTCTTCTGCTTCTTCTGATTCACCCTCCAGACTTCACCTTCTCCTTCTCCTTCTTCTGATTCTTCTGATTCACCCTCCAGACTTCACCTTCTCCTTCTCCTTCTTCTGCTTCTTCTGATTCACCCTCCTAACTTCACCTTCTCCTTCTCCTTCTTCTGCTTCTTCTGATTCACCCTCCAGACTTCACCTTCTCCTTCTCCTTCTTCTGATTCTTCTGATTCACCCTCCAGACTTAACCTTCTCCTTCTCCTTCTTCTGCTTCTTCTGATTCAGCCTCCTGACTTCACCTTCTCCTTCTCCTTCTTCTACTTCTTCTGCTTCACCCTCCAGACTTCACCTTCTCCTTATTCTACTTCTTCTGATTCACCCTCCAGACTTCACCTTCTCCTTCTCCTTCTTTTGCTTCTTCTGCTTCACACTCCAGACTTCACGTTCTCCTTCTCCTTCTTCTGCTTCTTCTGATTCACCCTCCTTACTTCACCTTCTCCTTCTCCTTCTTCTGCTTCTTCTGATTCACCCTCCTGACTTCACCTTCTCCTTCTCCTTATTCTGCTTCTTCTGATTCACCCTCCAGACTTCACCTTCTCCTTCTCCTTCTTCTGCTTCTTCTGATTCACCCTCCAGACTTCACCTTCTCCTTCTCCTTCTTCTGCTTCTTCTGATTCACCCTCCAGACTTCACCTTCTCCTTCTCCTTCGTCTTCTTCTTCTGATTCACCCTCCAGACTACACCTTCTCCTTCTCCTTCTTCTACTTCTTCTGATTCACCCTCCAGACTTCACCTTCTCCTTCTCCTTCTTCTGTTTCTTCTGATTCACCGTCCAGACTTCACCTTCTCCTTCTCCTTCTTCTACTACTTCTGATTCACCCTCCAGACTTCACCTTCTCCTTCTCCTTCTTCTACTTCTTCTGATTCACCCTCCAGACTTCATCTTCTCCTTCTCCTTCTTCTGCTTCTTCTGATTCACCCTCCAGACTTCACCTTCTCCTTCTCCTTCTTCTGCTTCTTCTGATTCACCCTCCAGACTTCACCTTCTCCTTCTCCTTCTTCTACTTCTTCTGATTCACCCTCCAGTCTTCACCTTCTCCTTCTCCTTCTTCTGTTTCTTCTGCTTCACCCTCCAGACTTCACCTTCTCCTTCTCTTTCTTCTGCATCTTCTGATTCACCCTCCAGACTTCACCTTCTACTTCTCCTTCTTCTGATTCACCCTCCAGACTTCACCTTCTCCTTCTCCTTCTTCTGCTTCTTCTGATTCACCCTCCTGACTTCACCTTCTCCTACTTCTTCTTCTACTTCTTCCGATACACCCTCCTGACTTCACCTTCTCCTTCTCCTTCTTCTACTTCTTCTGCTTCACCCTCCAGACTTCACCTTCTCCTTCTCCTTCTTCTACTTCTTCTGATTCACCCTCCAGACTTTATCTTCTCCTTCTCCTTCTTCTGCTTCTTCTGATTCACCCTCCAGACTTCACCTTCTCCTTCTCCTTATTCTGCTTCTTCTGATTAACCCTCCAGACTTCACCTTCTCCTTCTCCTTATTCTGCTTCTTCTGATTCACCCTCCAGACTTCACCTTCTCCTTCTCCTTCCTCTGCTTCTTCTGATTCACCCTCCAGACTTCACCTTCTCCTTCTCCTTCTTCTGATTCTTCTGATTCACCCTCCAGACTTCACCTTCTCCTTCTCCTTCGTCTGCTTCTTCTGATTCACCCTCCTGACTTCACCTTCTCCTTCTCCTTCTTCTACTTCTTCTGATTCACCCTCCTGACTTCACCTTCTTCTTCTCCTTCTTCTACTTCTTCTGCTTCACCCCCCAGACTTCACCTTCTCCTTCTCCTTCTTCTACTTCTTCTGATTCACCCTCCAGACTTCACCTTCTCCTTCTCCTTCTTCTGCTTCTTCTGATTCACCCTCCAGACTTCACCTTCTCCTTCTCCTTCTTCTGCTTCTTCTGATTCACCCTCCTGACTTCACCTTCTCCTTCTCCTTCTTCTACTTCTTCTGATTCACCCTCCTGACTTCACATTCTCCTTCTCCTTCTTCTGCTTCTTCTGCTTCACCGTCCTGACTTCACCTTCTCCTTCTCCTTCTTCTACTTCTTCTGCTTCATCCCGCTGACATCACCTGCTCCTTCTCCTTCTTCTGCTTCTTCTGATTCACCCTCCTAACTTCACCTTCTCCTTCTCCTTCTTCTGCTTCTTCTGATTCACCCTCCTGACTTCACCTTCTCCTTCTCCTTCTTCTGCTTCTTCCGATTCACCCTCCAGACTTCACCTTCTCCTTCTCCTTCTTCGGCTTCTTCTGATTCACCCTCCAGACTTCACCTTCTCCTTCTCCTTCTTCTGATTCTTCTGATTCACCCTCCAGACTTCACCTTCTCCTTCTCCTTCTTCTGCTTCTTCTGATTCACCCTCCTGACTTCACCTTCTCCTTCTCCTTCTTCTACTTCTTCTGATTCACCCTCCTGACTTCACCTTCTCCTTCTCCTTCTTCTACTTCTTCTGCTTCACCCTCCAGACTTCACCTTCTCCTTCTCCTTCTTCTGCTTCTTCTGATTCACCCTCCAGACTTCTCCTTCTCCTTCTCCTTCTTCTGCTTCTTCTGATTCACCCTCCAGACTTCACCTTCTCCTTCTCCTTCTTCTACTTCTTCTGATTCACCCTCCAGACTTCACCTTCTCCTTCTCCTTCTTCTACTTCTTCTGATTCACCCTCCAGTCTTCACCTTCTCCTTCTCCTTCTTCTGTTTCTTCTGCTTCACCCTCCAGACTTCACCTTCTCCTTCTCTTTCTTCTGCTTCTTCTGATTCACCCTCCAGACTTCACCTTCTACTTCTCCTTCTTCTGATTCTTCTGATTCACACTCCAGACTTCACCTTCTCCTTCTACTTCTTCTGCTTCTTCTGATTCACCCTCCTGACTTCACCTTCTCCTTCTTCTTCTTCTACTTCTTCTGATTCACCATCCTGACTTCACCTTCTCCTTCTCCTTCTTCTACTTCTTCTGCTTCACCCTCCAGACTTCACCTTCTCCTTCTCCTTCTTCTACTTCTTCTGATTCACCCTCCAGACTTCATCTTCTCCTTCTCCTTCTTCTGCTTCTTCTGATTCACCCTCCAGACATCACCTTCTCCTTCTCCTTATTCTGCTTCTTCTGATTCACCCTCCAGACTTCACCTTCTCCTTCTCCTTATTCTGCTTCTTCTGATTCACCCTCCAGACTTCACCTTCTCCTTCTCCTTCTTCTGCTTCTTCTGATTCACCCTCCTGACTTAACCTTCTCCTTCTCCTTCTTCTACTTCTTCTGATTCACCCTCCTGACTTCACCTTCTCCTTCTCTTTCTTCTGCTTCTTCTGATTCACCCTCCAGACTTCACCTTCTCCTTCTCCTTCTTCTGATTCTTCTGATTCACCCTCCAGACTTCACCTTCTCCTTCTCCTTCTTCTGCTTCTTCTGATTCACCCTCCTGACTTAACCTTCTCCTTCTCCTTCTTCTACTTCTTCTGATTCACCCTCCTGACTTCACCTTCTCCTTCTCCTTCTTCTACTTCTTCTGCTTCACCCTCCAGACTTCACCTTCCCCTTCTCCTTATTCTACTTCTCCTGATTCACCCTCCAGACTTGACCTTCTCCTTCTCCTTCTTCTACTTCATCTGATTCACCCTCCAGACTTCACCTTCTCCTTCTCCTTCTTCTACTTCTTCTGCTTCACCGTCCTGACTTCACCTTCTCCTTCTCCTTCTTCTACTTCTTCTGCTTCATCCCCCTGACATCACCTGCTCCTTCTCCTTCTTCTGCTTCTTCTGATTCACCCTCCTAACTTCACCTTCTCCTTCTCCTTCTTCTGCTTCTTCTGATTCACCCTCCTGACTTCACCTTCTCCTTCTCCTTCTTCTGCTTCTTCTGATTCACCCTCCAGACTTCACCTTCTCCTTCTCTTTCTTCTGCTTCTTCTGATTCACCCTCCAGACTTCACCTTCTCCTTCTCCTTCTTCTGATTCTTCTGATTCACCCTCCAGACTTCACCTTCTCCTTCTCCTTCTTCTACTTCTTCTGATTCACCCTTCAGACTTCACCTTCTCCTTCTCCTTTTTCTGCTTCTTCTGATTCACCCTCCAGACTTCACCTTCTCCTTCTCCTTATTCTGCTTCTTCTGATTCACCCTCCAGACTTCACCTTCTCCTTCTCCTTCTTCTGCTTCTTCTGATTCACCCTCCAGACTTCACCTTCTCCTTCTCCTTCTTCTGCTTCTTCTGATTCACCCTCCAGACTTCACCTTCTCCTTCTCCTTCGTCTTCTTCTTCTGATTCACCCTCCAGACTACACCTTCTCCTTCTCCTTCTTCTACTTCTTCTGATTCACCCTCCAGACTTCACCTTCTCCTTCTCTTTCTTCTGCATCTTCTGATTCACCCTCCAGACTTCACCTTCTCCTTCTCCTTCTTCTACTACTTCTGATTCACCCTCCAGACTTCACCTTCTCCTTCTCCTTCTTCTACTTCTTCTGATTCACCCTCCAGACTTCATCTTCTCCTTCTCCTTCTTCTGCTTCTTCTGATTCACCCTCCAGACTTCACCTTCTCCTTCTCCTTCTTCTGCTTCTTCTGATTCACCCTCCAGACTTCACCTTCTCCTTCTCCTTCTTCTACTTCTTCTGATTCACCCTCCAGTCTTCACCTTCTCCTTCTCCTTCTTCTGTTTCTTCTGCTTCACCCTCCAGACTTCACCTTCTCCTTCTCTTTCTTCTGCATCTTCTGATTCACCCTCCAGACTTCACCTTCTACTTCTCCTTCTTCTGATTCTTCTGATTCACCCTCCAGACTTCACCTTCTCCTTCTCCTTCTTCTGCTTCTTCTGATTCACCCTCCTGACTTCACCTTCTCCTACTTCTTCTTCTACTTCTTCTGATTCACCCTCCTGACTTCACCTTCTCCTTCTCCTTCTTCTACTTCTTCTGCTTCACCCCCCAGACTTCACCTTCTCCTTCTCCTTCTTCTACTTCTTCTGATTCACCCTCCAGACTTCACCTTCTCCTTCTCCTTCTTCTGCTTCTTCTGATTCACCCTCCAGACTTCACCTTCTCCTTCTCCTTCTTCTGCTTCTTCTGATTCACCCTCCTGACTTCACCTTCTCCTTCTCCTTCTTCTACTTCTTCTGATTCACCCTCCTGACTTCACATTCTCCTTCTCCTTCTTCTGCTTCTTCTGCTTCACCGTCCTGACTTCACCTTCTCCTTCTCCTTCTTCTACTTCTTCTGCTTCATCCCGCTGACATCACCTGCTCCTTCTCCTTCTTCTGCTTCTTCTGATTCACCCTCCTAACTTCACCTTCTCCTTCTCCTTCTTCTGCTTCTTCTGATTCACCCTCCTGACTTCACCTTCTCCTTCTCCTTCTTCTGCTTCTTCCGATTCACCCTCCAGACTTCACCTTCTCCTTCTCCTTCTTCGGCTTCTTCTGATTCACCCTCCAGACTTCACCTTCTCCTTCTCCTTCTTCTGATTCTTCTGATTCACCCTCCAGACTTCACCTTCTCCTTCTCCTTCTTCTGCTTCTTCTGATTCACCCTCCTGACTTCACCTTCTCCTTCTCCTTCTTCTACTTCTTCTGATTCGCCCTCCTGACTTCACCTTCTCCTTCTCCTTCTTCTACTTCTTCTGCTTCACCCTCCAGACTTCACCTTCTCCTTCTCCTTCTTCTGCTTCTTCTGATTCACCCTCCAGACTTCTCCTTCTCCTTCTCCTTCTTCTGCTTCTTCTGATTCACCCTCCAGACTTCCCCTTCTCCTTCTCCTTCTTCTACTTCTTCTGATTCACCCTCCAGACTTCACCTTCTCCTTCTCCTTCTTCTACTTCTTCTGATTCACCCTCCAGTCTTCACCTTCTCCTTCTCCTTCTTCTGTTTCTTCTGCTTCACCCTCCAGACTTCACCTTCTCCTTCTCTTTCTTCTGCTTCTTCTGATTCACCCTCCAGACTTCACCTTCTACTTCTCCTTCTTCTGATTCTTCTGATTCACCCTCCAGACTTCACCTTCTCCTTCTCCTTCTTCTGCTTCTTCTGATTCACCCTCCTGACTTCACCTTCTCCTTCTTCTTCTTCTACTTCTTCTGATTCACCATCCTGACTTCACCTTCTCCTTCTCCTTCTTCTACTTCTTCTGCTTCACCCTCCAGACTTCACCTTCTCCTTCTCCTTCTTCTACTTCTTCTGATTCACCCTCCAGACTTCATCTTCTCCTTCTCCTTCTTCTGCTTCTTCTGATTCACCCTCCAGACTTCACCTTCTCCTTCTCCTTATTCTGCTTCTTCTGATTCACCCTCCAGACTTCACCTTCTCCTTCTCCTTATTCTGCTTCTTCTGATTCACCCTCCAGACTTCACCTTCTCCTTCTCCTTCTTTTGCTTCTTCTGCTTCACACTCCAGACTTCACGTTCTCCTTCTCCTTCTTCTGCTTCTTCTGATTCACCCTCCTTACTTCACCTTCTCCTTCTCCTTCTTCTGCTTCTTCTGATTCACCCTCCTGACTTCAGCTTCTCCTTCTCCTTATTCTGCTTCTTCTGTTTCACCCTCCAGACTTCACCTTCTCCTTCTCCTTCTTCTGCTTCTTCTGATTCACCCTCCAGACTTCACCTTCTCCTTCTCCTTCTTCTGCTTCTTCTGATTCACCCTCCAGACTTCACCTTCTCCTTCTCCTTCTTCAACTTCTTCTGATTCACCCTCCAGACTTCACCTTCTCCTTCTTCTGCTTCTTCTGATTCACCCTCCAGACTTCACCTTCTCCTTCTCCTTCGTCTACTTCTTCTGATTCACCCTCCAGACTACACCTTCTCCTTCTCCTTCTTCTACTTCTTCTGATTCACCCTCCAGACTTCACCTTCTCCTTCTCCTTCTTCTGTTTCTTCTGATTCACCCTCCAGACTTCACCTTCTCCTTCTCCTTCTTCTACTTCTTCTGATTCACCCTCCAGACTTCACCTTCTCCTTCTCCTTCTTCTACTTCTTCTGCTTCTCCCTCCAGACTTCACCTTCTCCTTCTCCTTCTTCTGCTTCTTCTGATTCACCCTCCAGACTTCACCTTCTCCTTCTCTTTCTTCTGCTTCTTCTGATTCACCCTCCAGACTTCACCTCCTCCTTCTCCTTCTTCTGCTTCTTCTGATTCACCCTCCAGACTTCACCTTCTCCTTCTCCTTCTTCTGCTTCTTCTGATTCACCCTCCTGACTTCACCTTCTCCATCTCCTTCTTCTACTTCTTCTGATTCACCCTCCTGACTTCACCTTCTCCTTCTCCTTCTTCTACTTCTTCTGCTTCACCCTCCAGACTTCACCTTCTCCTTCTCCTTCTTCTACTTCTTCTGATTCACCCTCCAGACTTCACCTTCTCCTACTCCTTCTTTTGCTTCTTCTGCTTCACACTCCAGACTTCACCTTCTCCTTCTCCTTCTTCTGCTTCTTCTGATTCACCCTCCTTACTTCACCTTCTCCTTCTCCTTCTTCTGCTTCTTCTGATTCACCCTCCTGACTTCACCTTCTCCTTCTCCTTATTCTGCTTCTTCTGTTTCACCCTCCAGACTTCACCTTCTCCTTCTCCTTCTTCTGCTTCTTCTGATTCACCCTCCAGACTTCACCTTCTCCTTCTCCTTCTTCTGCTTCTTCTGATTCACCCTCCAGACTTCACCTTCTCCTTCTCCTTCTTCTACTTCTTCTGCTTCTCCCTCCAGACTTCACCTTCTCCTTCTCCTTCTTCTGCTTCTTCTGATTCACCCTCCAGACTTCACCTTCTCCTTCTCCTTCTTCTGATTCTTCTGATTCACCCTCCAGACTTCACCTTCTCCTTCTCCTTCTTCTGCTTCTTATGATTCACCCTCCTGACTTCATCTTCTCCTTCTCCTTCTTCTACTTCTTCTGATTCACCCTCCTGACTTCACCTTCTCCTGCTCCTTCTTCTACTTCTTCTGCTTCACCCTCCAGACTTCACCTTCTCCTTCTCCTTCTTCTACTTCTTCTGATTCACCCTTCAGACTTCACCTTCTCCTTCTCCTTTTTCTGCTTCTTCTGATTCACCCTCCAGACTTCACCTTCTCCTTCTCCTTATTCTGCTTCTTCTGATTCACCCTCCAGACTTCACCTTCTCCTTCTCCTTCTTCTGCTTCTTCTGATTCACCCTCCAGACTTCACCTTCTCCTTCTCCTTCTTCTGCTTCTTCTGATTCACCCTCCAGACTTCACCTTCTCCTTCTCCTTCGTCTTCTTCTTCTGATTCTCCCTCCAGACTACACCTTCTCCTTCTCCTTCTTCTACTTCTTCTGATTCACCCTCCAGACTTCACCTTCTCCTTCTCCTTCTTCTGTTTCTTCTGATTCACCGTCCAGACTTCACCTTCTCCTTCTCCTTCTTCTACTACTTCTGATTCACCCTCCAGACTTCACCTTCTCCTTCTCCTTCTTCTACTTCTTCTGATTCACCCTCCAGACTTCATCTTCTCCTTCTCCTTCTTCTGCTTCTTCTGATTCACCCTCCAGACTTCACCTTCTCCTTCTCCTTCTTCTGCTTCTTCTGATTCACCCTCCAGACTTCACCTTCTCCTTCTCCTTCTTCTACTTCTTCTGATTCACCCTCCAGTCTTCACCTTCTCCTTCTCCTTCTTCTGTTTCTTCTGCTTCACCCTCCAGACTTCACCTTCTCCTTCTCTTTCTTCTGCATCTTCTGATTCACCCTCCAGACTTCACCTTCTACTTCTCCTTCTTCTGATTCACCCTCCAGACTTCACCTTCTCCTTCTCCTTCTTCTGCTTCTTCTGATTCACCCTCCTGACTTCACCTTCTGCTACTTCTTCTTCTACTTCTTCCGATACACCCTCCTGACTTCACCTTCTCCTTCTCCTTCTTCTACTTCTTCTGCTTCACCCTCCAGACTTCACCTTCTCCTTCTTCTACTTCTTCTGATTCACCCTCCAGACTTTATCTTCTCCTTCTCCTTCTTCTGCTTCTTCTGATTCACCCTCCAGACTTCACCTTCTCCTTCTCCTTATTCTGCTTCTTCTGATTAACCCTCCAGACTTCACCTTCTCCTTCTCCTTATTCTGCTTCTTCTGATTCACCCTCCAGACTTCACCTTCTCCTTCTCCTTCCTCTGCTTCTTCTGATTCACCCTCCAGACTTCACCTTCTCCTTCTCCTTCTTCTGATTCTTCTGATTCACCCTCCAGACTTCACCTTCTCCTTCTCCTTCGTCTGCTTCTTCTGATTCACCCTCCTGACTTCACCTTCTCCTTCTCCTTCTTCTACTTCTTCTGATTCACCCTCCTGACTTCACCTTCTTCTTCTCCTTCTTCTACTTCTTCTGCTTCACCCCCCAGAATTCACCTTCTCCTTCTCCTTCTTCTACTTCTTCTGATTCACCCTCCAGACTTCACCTTCTCCTTCTCCTTCTTCTGCTTCTTCTGATTCACCCTCCAGACTTCACCTTCTCCTTCTCCTTCTTCTGCTTCTTCTGATTCACCCTCCTGACTTCACCTTCTCCTTCTCCTTCTTCTACTTCTTCTGATTCACCCTCCTGACTTCACATTCTCCTTCTCCTTCTTCTGCTTCTTCTGCTTCACCGTCCTGACTTCACCTTCTCCTTCTCCTTCTTCTACTTCTTCTGCTTCATCCCGCTGACATCACCTGCTCCTTCTCCTTCTTCTGCTTCTTCTGATTCACCCTCCTAACTTCACCTTCTCCTTCTCCTTCTTCTGCTTCTTCTGATTCACCCTCCTGACTTCACCTTCTCCTTCTCCTTCTTCTGCTTCTTCCGATTCACCCTCCAGACTTCACCTTCTCCTTCTCCTTCTTCGGCTTCTTCTGATTCACCCTCCAGACTTCACCTTCTCCTTCTCCTTCTTCTGATTCTTCTGATTCACCCTCCAGACTTCACCTTCTCCTTCTCCTTCTTCTGCTTCTTCTGATTCACCCTCCTGACTTCACCTTCTCCTTCTCCTTCTTCTACTTCTTCTGATTCACCCTCCTGACTTCACCTTCTCCTTCTCCTTCTTCTACTTCTTCTGCTTCACCCTCCAGACTTCACCTTCTCCTTCTCCTTCTTCTGCTTCTTCTGATTCACCCTCCAGACTTCTCCTTCTCCTTCTCCTTCTTCTGCTTCTTCTGATTCACCCTCCAGACTTCACCTTCTCCTTCTCCTTCTTCTACTTCTTCTGATTCACCCTCCAGACTTCACCTTCTCCTTCTCCTTCTTCTACTTCTTCTGATTCACCCTCCAGTCTTCACCTTCTCCTTCTCCTTCTTCTGTTTCTTCTGCTTCACCCTCCAGACTTCACCTTCTCCTTCTCTTTCTTCTGCTTCTTCTGATTCACCCTCCAGACTTCACCTTCTACTTCTCCTTCTTCTGATTCTTCTGATTCACACTCCAGACTTCACCTTCTCCTTCTACTTCTTCTGCTTCTTCTGATTCACCCTCCTGACTTCACCTTCTCCTTCTTCTTCTTCTACTTCTTCTGATTCACCATCCTGACTTCACCTTCTCCTTCTCCTTCTTCTGCTTCTTCTGCTTCACCCTCCAGACTTCACCTTCTCCTTCTCCTTCTTCTACTTCTTCTGATTCACCCTCCAGACTTCATCTTCTCCTTCTCCTTCTTCTGCTTCTTCTGATTCACCCTCCAGACTTCACCTTCTCCTTCTCCTTATTCTGCTTCTTCTGATTCACCCTCCAGACTTCACCTTCTCCTTCTCCTTATTCTGCTTCTTCTGATTCACCCTCCAGACTTCACCTTCTCCTTCTCCTTCCTCTGCTTCTTCTGATTCACCCTCCAGACTTCACCTTCTCCTTCTCCTTCTTCTGATTCTTCTGATTCACCCTCCAGACTTCACCTTCTCCTTCTCCTTCTTCTGCTTCTTCTGATTCACCCTCCTGACTTCACCTTCTCCTTCTCCTTCTTCTACTTCTTCTGATTCACCCTCCTGACTTCACCTTCTCCTTCTCCTTCTTCTACTTCTTCTGATTCACCCTCCAGACTTCACCTTCTCCTTCTCTTTCTTCTGCTTCTTCTGATTCACCCTCCAGACTTCACCTTCTCCTTCTCCTTATTCTGCTTCTTCTGATTCACCCTCTAGACTTCACCTTCTCCTTCTCCTTCTTCTGCTTCTTCTGATTCACACTCCAGACTTCACCTTCTCCTTCTCCTTTTTCTACTTCTTCTGATTCACCCTCCAGACTTCACCTTCTCCTTCTCTTTCTTCTGCTTCTTCTGATTCACCCTCCAGACTTCACCTTCTCCTTCTCCTTCTTCTGATTCTTCTGATTCACCCTCCAGACTTCACCTTCTCCTTCTCCTTCTTCTGCTTCTTCTGATTCACCCTCCTGACTTAACCTTCTCCTTCTCCTTCTTCTACTTCTTCTGATTCACCCTCCTGACTTCACCTTCTCCTTCTCCTTCTTCTACTTCTTCTGCTTCACCCTCCAGACTTCACCTTCTCCTTCTCCTTATTCTACTTCTCCTGATTCACCCTCCAGACTTGACCTTCTCCTTCTCCTTCTTCTACTTCATCTGATTCACCCTCCAGACTTCACCTTCTCCTTCTCCTTCTTCTGCTTCTTCTGCTTCACCGTCCTGACTTCACCTTCTCCTTCTCCTTCTTCTACTTCTTCTGCTTCATCCCCCTGACATCACCTGCTCCTTCTCCTTCTTCTGCTTCTTCTGATTCACCCTCCTAACTTCACCTTCTCCTTCTCCTTCTTCTGCTTCTTCTGATTCACCCTCCTGACTTCACCTTCTCCTTCTCCTTCTTCTGCTTCTTCTGATTCACCCTCCAGACTTCACCTTCTCCTTCTCTTTCTTCTGCTTCTTCTGATTCACCCTCCAGACTTCACCTTCTCCTTCTCCTTCTTCTGATTCTTCTGATTCACCCTCCAGACTTCACCTTCTCCTTCTCCTTCTTCTACTTCTTCTGATTCACCCTTCAGACTTCACCTTCTCCTTCTCCTTTTTCTTCTTCTTCTGATTCACCCTCCAGACTTCACCTTCTCCTTCTCCTTATTCTGCTTCTTCTGATTCACCCTCCAGACTTCACCTTCTCCTTCTCCTTCTTCTACTTCTTCTGATTCACCCTCCAGACTTCACCTTCTCCTTCTCCTTATTCTGTTTCTTCTGATTCACCCTCTAGACTTCACCTTCTCCTTCTCCTTCTTCTGCTTCTTCTGATTCACCCTCCAGACTTCACCTTCTCCTTCTCCTTCTTCTGCTTCTTCTGATTCACCCTCCAGACTTCACCTTCTCCTTCTCCTTCTTCTACTTCTTCTGATTCACCCTCCAGACTTCACCTTCTCCTTCTCTTTCTTCTGCATCTTCTGATTCACCCTCCAGACTTCACCTTCTCCTTCTCCTTCTTCTGCTTCTTCTGATTCACCCTCCAGACTTCACCTTCTCCTTCTCCTTCGTCTTCTTCTTCTGATTCACCCTCCAGACTACACCTTCTCCTTCTCCTTCTTCTACTTCTTCTGATTCACCCTCCAGACTTCACCTTCTCCTTCTCTTTCTTCTGCATCTTCTGATTCACCCTCCAGACTTCACCTTCTCCTTCTCCTTCTTCTACTTCTTCTGATTCACCCTCCAGACTTCATCTTCTCCTTCTCCTTCTTCTGCTTCTTCTGATTCACCCTCCAGACTTCACCTTCTCCTTCTCCTTCTTCTGCTTCTTCTGATTCACCCTCCAGACTTCACCTTCTCCTTCTCCTTCTTCTACTTCTTCTGATTCACCCTCCAGTCTTCACCTTCTCCTTCTCCTTCTTCTGTTTCTTCTGCTTCACCCTCCAGACTTCACCTTCTCCTTCTCTTTCTTCTGCATCTTCTGATTCACCCTCCAGACTTCACCTTCTACTTCTCCTTCTTCTGATTCTTCTGATTCACCCTCCAGACTTCACCTTCTCCTTCTCCTTCTTCTGCTTCTTCTGATTCACCCTCCTGACTTCACCTTCTCCTACTTCTTCTTCTACTTCTTCCGATACACCCTCCTGACTTCACCTTCTCCTTCTCCTTCTTCTACTTCTTCTGCTTCACCCTCCAGACTTCACCTTCTCCTTCTCCTTCTTCTACTTCTTCTGATTCACCCTCCAGACTTTATCTTCTCCTTCTCCTTCTTCTGCTTCTTCTGATTCACCCTCCAGACTTCACCTTCTCCTTCTCCTTATTCTGCTTCTTCTGATTCACCCTCCAGACTTCACCTTCTCCTTCTCCTTATTCTGCTTCTTCTGATTCACCCTCCAGACTTCACCTTCTCCTTCTCCTTCCTCTGCTTCTTCTGATTCACCCTCCAGACTTCACCTTCTCCTTCTCCTTCTTCTGATTCTTCTGATTCACCCTCCAGACTTCACCTTCTCCTTCTCCTTCTTCTGCTTCTTCTGATTCACCCTCCTGACTTCACCTTCTCCTTCTCCTTCTTCTACTTCTTCTGATTCACCCTCCTGACTTCACCTTCTCCTTCTCCTTCTTCTACTTCTTCTGCTTCACCCCCCAGACTTCACCTTCTCCTTCTCCTTCTTCTACTTCTTCTGATTCACCCTCCAGACTTCACCTTCTCCTTCTCCTTCTTCTGCTTCTTCTGATTCACCCTCCAGACTTCACCTTCTCCTTCTCCTTCCTCTGCTTCTTCTGATTCACCCTCCTGACTTCACCTTCTCCTTCTCCTTCTTCTACTTCTTCTGATTCACCCTCCTGACTTCACATTCTCCTTCTCCTTCTTCTGCTTCTTCTGCTTCACCGTCCTGACTTCACCTTCTCCTTCTCCTTCTTCTACTTCTTCTGCTTCATCCCGCTGACATCACCTGCTCCTTCTCCTTCTTCTGCTTCTTCTGATTCACCCTCCTAACTTCACCTTCTCCTTCTCCTTCTTCTGCTTCTTCTGATTCACCCTCCTGACTTCACCTTCTCCTTCTCCTTCTTCTGCTTCTTCCGATTCACCCTCCAGACTTCACCTTCTCCTTCTCCTTCTTCGGCTTCTTCTGATTCACCCTCCAGACTTCACCTTCTCCTTCTCCTTCTTCTGATTCTTCTGATTCACCCTCCAGACTTCACCTTCTCCTTCTCCTTCTTCTGCTTCTTCTGATTCACCCTCCTGACTTCACCTTCTCCTTCTCCTTCTTCTACTTCTTCTGATTCACCCTCCTGACTTCACCTTCTCCTTCTCCTTCTTCTACTTCTTCTGCTTCACCCTCCAGACTTCACCTTCTCCTTCTCCTTCTTCTGCTTCTTCTGATTCACCCTCCAGACTTCTCCTTCTCCTTCTCCTTCTTCTGCTTCTTCTGATTCACCCTCCAGACTTCACCTTCTCCTTCTCCTTCTTCTACTTCTTCTGATTCACCCTCCAGACTTCACCTTCTCCTTCTCCTTCTTCTACTTCTTCTGATTCACCCTCCAGTCTTCACCTTCTCCTTCTCCTTCTTCTGTTTCTTCTGCTTCACCCTCCAGACTTCACCTTCTCCTTCTCTTTCTTCTGCTTCTTCTGATTCACCCTCCAGACTTCACCTTCTACTTCTCCTTCTTCTGATTCTTCTGATTCACCCTCCAGACTTCACCTTCTCCTTCTCCTTCTTCTGCTTCTTCTGATTCACCCTCCTGACTTCACCTTCTCCTTCTTCTTCTTCTACTTCTTCTGATTCACCATCCTGACTTCACCTTCTCCTTCTCCTTCTTCTACTTCTTCTGCTTCACCCTCCAGACTTCACCTTCTCCTTCTCCTTCTTCTACTTCTTCTGATTCACCCTCCAGACTTCATCTTCTCCTTCTCCTTCTTCTGCTTCTTCTGATTCACCCTCCAGACTTCACCTTCTCCTTCTCCTTATTCTGCGTCTTCTGATTCACCCTCCAGACTTCACCTTCTCCTTCTCCTTATTCTGCTTCTTCTGATTCACCCTCCAGACTTCACCTTCTCCTTCTCCTTCCTCTGCTTCTTCTGATTCACCCTCCAGACTTCACCTTCTCCTTCTCCTTCTTCTGATTCTTCTGATTCACCCTCCAGACTTCACCTTCTCCTTCTTCTGCTTCTTCTGATTCACCCTCCTGACTTCACCTTCTCCTTCTCCTTCTTCTACTTCTTCTGATTCACACTCCAGACTTCACCTTCTCCTTCTCCTTCTTCTACTTCTTCTGATTCACCCTCCAGACTTCACCTTCTCCTTCTCTTTCTTCTGCTTCTTCTGATTCACCCTCCAGACTTCACCTTCTCCTTCTCCTTCTTCTGATTCTTCTGATTCACCCTCCAGACTTCACCTTCTCCTTCTCCTTCTTCTGCTTCTTCTGATTCACCCTCCTGACTTAACCTTCTCCTTCTCCTTCTTCTACTTCTTCTGATTCACCCTCCTGACTTCACCTTCTCCTTCTCCTTCTTCTACTTCTTCTGCTTCACCCTCCAGACTTCACCTTCTCCTTCTCCTTATTCTACTTCTCCTGATTCACCCTCCAGACTTGACCTTCTCCTTCTCCTTCTTCTACTTCTTCTGATTCACCCTCCAGACTTCACCTTCTCCTTCTCCTTCTTCTGCTTCTTCTGCTTCACCGTCCTGACTTCACCTTCTCCTTCTCCTTCTTCTACTTCTTCTGCTTCATCCCCCTGACATCACCTGCTCCTTCTCCTTCTTCTGCTTCTTCTGATTCACCCTCCTAACTTCACCTTCTCCTTCTCCTTCTTCTGCTTCTTCTGATTCACCCTCCTGACTTCACCTTCTCCTTCTCCTTCTTCTGCTTCTTCTGATTCACCCTCCAGACTTCACCTTCTCCTTCTCTTTCTTCTGCTTCTTCTGATTCACACTCCAGACTTCACCTTCTCCTTCTCCTTCTTCTGATTCTTCTGATTCACCCTCCAGACTTCACCTTCTCCTTCTCCTTCTTCTGCTTCTTCTGATTCACCCTCCTGACATCACCTTCTCCTTCTCCTTCTTCTACTTCTTCTGATTCACCCTCCTGACTTCACCTTCTCCTTCTCCTTCTTCTACTTCTTCTGCTTCACCCTCCAGACTTCACCTTCTCCTTCTCCTTCTTCTACTTCTTCTGATTCACCCTCCAGACTTCACCTTCTCCTTCTCCTTCTTTTGCTTCTTCTGCTTCACACTCCAGACTTCACCTTCTCCTTCTCCTTCTTCTGCTTCTTCTGATTCACCCTCCTTACTTCACCTTCTCCTTCTCCTTCTTCTGCTTCTTCTGATTCACCCTCCTGACTTCACCTTCTCATTCTCCTTATTCTGCTTCTTCTGTTTCACCCTCCAGACTTCACCTTCTCCTTCTCCTTCTTCTGCTTCTTCTGATTCACCCTCCAGACTTCACCTTCTCCTTACCCTTCTTCTGCTTCTTCTGGTTCACCCTCCAGACTTCACCTTCTCCTTCTCCTTCGTCTACTTCTTCTGATTCACCCTCCAGACTACACCTTCTCCTTCTCCTTCTTCTACTTCTTCTGATTCACCCTCCAGACTTCACCTTCTCCTTCTCCTTCTTCTGTTTCTTCTGATTCACCCTCCAGACTTCACATTCTCCTTCTCCTTCTACTACTTCTTCTGATTCACCCTCCAGACTTCACCTTCTCCTTCTCTTTCTTCTACTTCTTCTGATTCACCCTCCAGACTTCACCTTCTCCTTCTCCTTCTTCTACTTCTTCTGCTTCTCCCTCCAGACTTCACCTTCTCCTTCTCCTTCTTCTGCTTCTTCTGATTCACCCTCCAGACTTCACCTTCTCCTTCTCTTTCTTCTGCTTCTTCTGATTCACCCTCCAGACTTCACCTTCTCCTTCTCCTTCTTCTGATTCTTCTGATTCACCCTCCAGACTTCACCTTCTCCTTCTCCTTCTTCTGCTTCTTCTGATTCACCCTCCTGACTTCACCTTCTCCTTCTCCTTCTTCTACTTCTTCTGATTCACCCTCCTGACTTCACCTTCTACTTCTCCTTCTTCTACTACTTCTGCTTCACCCTCCAGACTTCACCTTCTCCTTCTCCTTCTTCTACTTCTTCTGATTCACCCTCCAGACTTCACCTTCTCCTTCTCCTTCTTCTGATTCTTCTGATTCACCCTCCAGACTTCACCTTCTCCTTCTCCTTCTTCTGCTTCTTCTGATTCACCCTCCTGACTTCACCTTCTCCTTCTCCTTCTTCTACTTCTTCTGATTCACCCTCCTGACTTCACCTTCTCCTTCTCCTTCTTCTACTTCTTCTGATTCACCCTCCAGACTTCACCTTCTCCTTCTCTTTCTTCTGCTTCTTCTGATTCACCCTCCAGACTTCACCTTCTCCTTCTCCTTATTCTGCTTCTTCTGATTCACCCTCTAGACTTCACCTTCTCCTTCTCCTTCTTCTGCTTCTTCTGATTCACACTCCAGACTTCACCTTCTCCTTCTCCTTCTTCTACTTCTTCTGATTCACCCTCCAGACTTCACCTTCTCCTTCTCTTTCTTCTGCTTCTTCTGATTCACCCTCCAGACTTCACCTTCTCCTTCTCCTTCTTCTGATTCTTCTGATTCACCCTCCAGACTTCACCTTCTCCTTCTCCTTCTTCTGCTTCTTCTGATTCACCCTCCTGACTTCACCTTCTCCTTCTCCTTCTTCTACTTCTTCTGATTCACCCTCCAGACTTCACCTTCTCCTTCTACTTCTTCTGCTTCTTCTGATTCACCCTCCAGACTTCACCTTCTCCTTCTCCTTCTTCTGCTTCTTCTGATTCACCCTCCAGACTTCACCTTCTCCTTCTCCTTCTTCTGCTTCTTCTGATTCACCCTCCAGACTTCACCTTCTCCTTCTCCTTCTTCTGCTTCTTCTGATTCACCCTCCAGACTTCACCTTCTCCTTCTCCTTCTTCTACTTCTTCTGATTCACCCTCCAGACTTCACCTTCTCCTTCTCCTTCTTTTGCTTCTTCTGATTCACCCTCCAGACTTCACCTTCTCCTTCTCCTTCGTCTACTTCTTCTGATTCACCCTCCAGACTACACCTTCTCCTTCTCCTTCTTCTACTTCTTCTGATTCACCCTCCAGACTTCACCTTCTCCTTCTCCTTCTTCTGTTTCTTCTGATTCACCGTCCAGACTTCACCTTCTCCTTCTCCTTCTTCTACTACTTCTGATTCACCCTCCAGACTTCACCTTCTCCTTCTCCTTCTTCTACTTCTTCTGATTCACCCTCCAGACTTCACCTGCTCCTTCTCCTTCTTCTGCTTCTTCTGATTCACCCTCCTGACTCCACCTTCTCCTTCTTCTTCTTCTACTTCTTCTGATTCACCCTCCAGACTTCACCTTCTCCTTCTCCTTCCTCTGCTTCTTCTGATTCACCCTCCAGACTTCACCTTCTCCTTCTCCTTCTTCTGATTCTTCTGATTCACCCTCCAGACTTCACCTTCTCCTTCTCCTTCTTCTGCTTCTTCTGATTCACCCTCCAGACTTCACCTTCTCCTTCTCCTTCTTCTACTTCTTCTGATTCACCCTCCAGACTTCACCTTCTCCTTCTCCTTCTTTTGCTTCTTCTGATTCACCCTCCAGACTTCACCTTCTCCTTCTCCTTCGTCTACTTCTTCTGATTCACCCTCCAGACTACACCTTCTCCTTCTCCTTCTTCTACTTCTTCTGATTCACCCTCCAGACTTCACCTTCTCCTTCTCCTTCTTCTACTTATTCTGCTTCACCCTCCAGACTTCACCTTCTCCTTCTCCTTCTTCTACTTCTTCTGATTCACCCTCCAGACTTCATCTTCTCCTTCTCCTTCTTCTGCTTCTTCTGATTCACCCTCCAGACTTCACCTTCTCCTTCTCCTTATTCTGCTTCTTCTGATTCACCCTCCAGACTTAACCTTCTCCTTCTCCTTATTCTGCTTCTTCTGATTCACCCTCCAGACTTCACCTTCTCCTTCTCCTTCCTCTGCTTCTTCTGATTCACCCTCCAGACTTCACCTTCTCCTTCTCCTTCTTCTGATTCTTCTGATTCACCCTCCAGACTTCACCTTCTACTTCTCCTTCTTCTGCTTCTTCTGATTCACCCTCCTGACTTCACCTTCTCCTTCTCCTTCTTCTACTTCTTCTGATTCACCCTCCTGACTTCACCTTCTCCTTCTCCTTCTTCTACTTCTTCTGATTCACCCTCCAGACTTCACCTTCTCCTTCTCTTTCTTCTGCTTCTTCTGATTCACCCTCCAGACTTCACCTTCTCCTTCTCCTTATTCTGCTTCTTCTGATTCACCCTCTAGACTTCACCTTCTCCTTCTCCTTCTTCTGCTTCTTCTGATTCACACTCCAGACTTCACCTTCTCCTTCTCCTTCTTCTACTTCTTCTGATTCACCCTCCAGACTTCACCTTCTCCTTCTCTTTCTTCTGCTTCTTCTGATTCACCCTCCAGACTTCACCTTCTCCTTCTCCTTCTTCTGATTCTTCTGATTCACCCTCCAGACTTCACCTTCTCCTTCTCCTTCTTCTGCTTCTTCTGATTCACCCTCCTGACTTAACCTTCTCCTTCTCCTTCTTCTACTTCTTCTGATTCACCCTCCTGACTTCACCTTCTCCTTCTCCTTCTTCTACTTCTTCTGCTTCACCTTCCAGACTTCACCTTCTCCTTCTCCTTATTCTACTTCTCCTGATTCACCCTCCAGACTTGACCTTCTCCTTCTCCTTCTTCTACTTCTTCTGATTCAACCTCCAGACTTCACCTTCTCCTTCTCCTTCTTCTGCTTCTTCTGCTTCACCGTCCTGACTTCACCTTCTCCTTCTCCTTCTTCTACTTCTTCTGCTTCATCCCCCTGACATCACCTGCTCCTTCTCCTTCTTCTGCTTCTTCTGATTCACCCTTCTAACTTCACCTTCTCCTTCTCCTTCTTCTGCTTCTTCTGATTCACCCTCCTGACTTCACCTTCTCCTTCTCCTTCTTCTGCTTCTTCTGATTCACCCTCCAGACTTCACCTTCTCCTTCTCTTTCTTCTGCTTCTTCTGATTCACCCTCCAGACTTCACCTTCTCCTTCTCCTTCTTCTGATTCTTCTGATTCACCCTCCAGACTTCACCGTCTCCTTCTCCTTCTTCTGCTTCTTCTGATTCACCCTCCTGACATCACCTTCTCCTTCTCCTTCTTCTACTTCTTCTGATTCACCCTCCTGACTTCACCTTCTCCTTCTCCTTCTTCTACTTCTTCTGCTTCACCCTCCAGACTTCACCTTCTCCTTCTCCTTCTTCTACTTCTTCTGATTCACCCTCCAGACTTCACCTTCTCCTTCTCCTTCTTTTGCTTCTTCTGCTTCACACTCCAGACTTCACCTTCTCCTTCTCCTTCTTCTGCTTCTTCTGATTCACCCTCCTTACTTCACCTTCTCCTTCTCCTTCTTCTGCTTCTTCTGATTCACCCTCCTGACTTCACCTTCTCCTTCTCCTTATTCTGCTTCTTCTGTTTCACCCTCCAGACTTCACCTTCTCCTTCTCCTTCTTCTGCTTCTTCTGATTCACCCTCCAGACTTCACCTTCTCCTTCTCCTTCTTCTGCTTCTTCTGGTTCACCCTCCAGACTTCACCTTCTCCTTCTCCTTCGTCTACTTCTTCTGATTCACCCTCCAGACTACACCTTCTCCTTCTCCTTCTTCTACTTCTTCTGATTCACCCTCCAGACTTCACCTTCTCCTTCTCCTTCTTCTGTTTCTTCTGATTCACCCTCCAGACTTCACCTTCTCCTTCTCCTTCTACTACTTCTTCTGATTCACCCTCCAGACTTCACCTTCTCCTTCTCTTTCTTCTACTTCTTCTGATTCACCCTCCAGACTTCACCTTCTCCTTCTCCTTCTTCTACTTCTTCTGCTTCTCCCTCCAGACTTCACCTTCTCCTTCTCCTTCTTCTGCTTCTTCTGATTCACCCTCCAGACTTCACCTTCTCCTTCTCTTTCTTCTGCTTCTTCTGATTCACCCTCCAGACTTCACCTTCTCCTTCTCCTTCTTCTGATTCTTCTGATTCACCCTCCAGACTTCACCTTCTCCTTCTCCTTCTTCTGCTTCTTCTGATTCACCCTCCTGACTTCACCTTCTCCTTCTCCTTCTTCTACTTCTTCTGATTCACCCTCCTGACTTCACCTTCTACTTCTCCTTCTTCTGCTACTTCTGCTTCACCCTCCAGACTTCACCTTCTCCTTCTCCTTCTTCTACTTCTTCTGATTCACCCTCCAGACTTCACCTTCTCCTTCTCCTTCTTCTGGTTCTTCTGATTCACCCTCCAGACTTCACCTTCTCCTTCTCCTTCTTCTGCTTCTTCTGATTCACCCTCCTGACTTCATCTTCTCCTTCTCCTTCTTCTACTTCTTCTGATTCACCCTCCTGACTTCACCTTCTCCTTCTCCTTCTTCTACTTCTTCTGATTCACCCTCCAGACTTCACCTTCTCCTTCTCTTTCTTCTGCTTCTTCTGATTCACCCTCCAGACTTCACCTTCTCCTTCTCCTTATTCTGCTTCTTCTGATTCACCCTCTAGACTTCACCTTCTCCTTCTCCTTCTTCTGCTTCTTCTGATTCACACTCCAGACTTCACCTTCTCCTTCTCCTTCTTCTACTTCTTCTGATTCACCCTCCAGACTTCACCTTCTCCTTCTCTTTCTTCTGCTTCTTCTGATTCACCCTCCAGACTTCACCTTCTCCTTCTCCTTCTTCTACTTCTTCTGATTCACCCTCCAGACTTCACCTTCTCCTTCTCCTTCTTCTACTTCTTCTGATTCACCCTCCAGACTTCATCTTCTCCTTCTCCTTCTTCTGATTCTTCTGATTCACCCTCCAGACTTCACCTTCTCCTTCTCCTTCTTCTGCTTCTTCTGATTCACCCTCCTGACTTCACCTTCTCCTTCTCCTTCTTCTACTTCTTCTGATTCACCCTCCAGACTTCACCTTCTCCTTCTCCTTCTTCTACTTCTTCTGATTCACCCTCCAGACTTCATCTTCTCCTTCTCCTTCTTCTGCTTCTTCTGATTCACCCTCCAGACTTCACCTTCTCCTTCTCCTTATTCTGCTTCTTCTGATTCACCCTCCAGACTTCACCTTCTCCTTCTCCTTATTCTGCTTCTTCTGATTCACCCTCCAGACTTCACCTTCTCCTTCTCCTTCCTCTGCTTCTTCTGATTCACCCTCCAGACTTCACCTTCTCCTTCTCCTTCTTCTGATTCTTCTGATTCACCCTCCAGACTTCACCTTCTCCTTCTCCTTCTTCTGCTTCTTCTGATTCACCCTCCTGACTTCACCTTCTCCTTCTCCTTCTTCTACTTCTTCTGATTCACCCTCCTGACTTCACCTTCTCCTTCTCCTTCTTCTACTTCTTCTGATTCACCCTCCAGACTTCACCTTCTCCTTCTCTTTCTTCTGCTTCTTCTGATTCACCCTCCAGACTTCACCTTCTCCTTCTCCTTATTCTGCTTCTTCTGATTCACCCTCTAGACTTCACCTTCTCCTTCTCCTTCTTCTGCTTCTTCTGATTCACACTCCAGACTTCACCTTCTCCTTCTCCTTCTTCTACTTCTTCTGATTCACCCTCCAGACTTCACCTTCTCCTTCTCTTTCTTCTGCTTCTTCTGATTCACCCTCCAGACTTCACCTTCTCCTTCTCCTTCTTCTGATTCTTCTGATTCACCCTCCAGACTTCACCTTCTCCTTCTCCTTCTTCTGCTTCTTCTGATTCACCCTCCTGACTTAACCTTCTCCTTCTCCTTCTTCTACTTCTTCTGATTCACCCTCCTGACTTCACCTTCTCATTCTCCTTCTTCTACTTCTTCTGCTTCACCCTCCAGACTTCACCTTCTCCTTCACCTTATTCTACTTCTCCTGATTCACCCTCCAGACTTGACCTTCTCCTTCTCCTTCTTCTACTTCTTCTGATTCACCCTCCAGACTTCACCTTCTCCTTCTCCTTCTTCTGCTTCTTCTGCTTCACCGTCCTGACTTCACCTTCTCCTTCTCCTTCTTCTACTTCTTCTGCTTCATCCCCCTGACATCACCTGCTCCTTCTCCTTCTTCTGCTTCTTCTGATTCACCCTCCTAACTTCACCTTCTCCTTCTCCTTCTTCTGCTTCTTCTGATTCACCCTCCTGACTTCACCTTCTCCTTCTCCTTCTTCTGCTTCTTCTGATTCACCCTCCAGACTTCACCTTCTCCTTCTCTTTCTTCTGCTTCTTCTGATTCACCCTCCAGACTTCACCTTCTCCTTCTCCTTCTTCTGATTCTTCTGATTCACCCTCCAGACTTCACCTTCTCCTTCTCCTTCTTCTGCTTCTTCTGATCCACCCTCCTGACATCACCTTCTCCTTCTCCTTCTTCTACTTCTTCTGATTCACCCTCCTGACTTCACCTTCTCCTTCTCCTTCTTCTACTTCTTCTGCTTCACCCTCCAGACTTCACCTTCTCCTTCTCCTTCTTCTACTTCTTCTGATTCACCCTCCAGACTTCACCTTCTCCTTCTCCTTCTTTTGCTTCTTCTGCTTCACACTCCAGACTTCACCTTCTCCTTCTCCTTCTTCTGCTTCTTCTGATTCACCCTCCTTACTTCACCTTCTCCTTCTCCTTCTTCTGCTTCTTCTGATTCACCCTCCTGACTTCACCTTCTCCTTCTCCTTATTCTGCTTCTTCTGTTTCACCCTCCAGACTTCACCTTCTCCTTCTCCTTCTTCTGCTTCTTCTGATTCACCCTCCAGACTTCACCTTCTCCTTCTCCTTCTTCTGCTTCTTCTGGTTCACCCTCCAGACTTCACCTTCTCCTTCTCCTTCGTCTACTTCTTCTGATTCACCCTCCAGACTACACCTTCTCCTTCTCCTTCTTCTACTTCTTCTGATTCACCCTCCAGACTTCACCTTCTCCTTCTCCTTCTTCTGTTTCTTCTGATTCACCCTCCAGACTTCACCTTCTCCTTCTCCTTCTACTACTTCTTCTGATTCACCCTCCAGACTTCACCTTCTCCTTCTCTTTCTTCTACTTCTTCTGATTCACCCTCCAGACTTCACATTCTCCTTCTCCTTCTTCTACTTCTTCTGCTTCTCCCTCCAGACTTCACCTTCTCCTTCTCCTTCTTCTGCTTCTTCTGATTCACCCTCCAGACTTCACCTTCTCCTTCTCTTTCTTCTGCTTCTTCTGATTCACCCTCCAGACTTCACCTTCTCCTTCTCCTTCTTCTGATTCTTCTGATTCACCCTCCAGACTTCACCTTCTCCTTCTCCTTCTTCTGCTTCTTCTGATTCACCCTCCTGACTTCACCTTCTCCTTCTCCTTCTTCTACTTCTTCTGATTCACCCTCCTGACTTCACCTTCTACTTCTCCTTCTTCTACTACTTCTGCTTCACCCTCCAGACTTCACCTTCTCCTTCTCCTTCTTCTACTTCTTCTGATTCACCCTCCAGACTTCACCTTCTCCTTCTCCTTCTTCTGATTCTTCTGATTCACCCTCCAGACTTCACCTTCTCCTTCTCCTTCTTCTGCTTCTTCTGATTCACCCTCCTGACTTCACCTTCTCCTTCTCCTTCTTCTACTTCTTCTGATTCACCCTCCTGACTTCACCTTCTCCTTCTCCTTCTTCTACTTCTTCTGATTCACCCTCCAGACTTCACCTTCTCCTTCTCTTTCTTCTGCTTCTTCTGATTCACCCTCCAGACTTCACCTTCTCCTTCTCCTTATTCTGCTTCTTCTGATTCACCCTCTAGACTTCACCTTCTCCTTCTCCTTCTTCTGCTTCTTCTGATTCACACTCCAGACTTCACCTTCTCCTTCTCCTTCTTCTACTTCTTCTGATTCACCCTCCAGACTTCACCTTCTCCTTCTCTTTCTTCTGCTTCTTCTGATTCACCCTCCAGACTTCACCTTCTCCTTCTCCTTCTTCTGATTCTTCTGATTCACCCTCCAGACTTCACCTTCTCCTTCTCCTTCTTCTGCTTCTTCTGATTCACCCTCCTGACTTCACCTTCTCCTTCTCCTTCTTCTACTTCTTCTGATTCACCCTCCAGACTTCACCTTCTCCTTCTACTTCTTCTGCTTCTTCTGATTCACCCTCCAGACTTCACCTTCTCCTTCTCCTTCTTCTGCTTCTTCTGATTCACCCTCCAGACTTCACCTTCTCCTTCTCCTTCTTCTGCTTCTTCTGATTCACCCTCCAGACTTCACCTTCTCCTTCTCCTTCTTCTACTTCTTCTGATTCACCCTCCTGACTTCACCTTCTCCTTCTCCTTCTTCTACTTCTTCTGATTCACCCTCCAGACTTCACCTTCTCCTTCTCTTTCTTCTGCTTCTTCTGATTCACCCTCCAGACTTCACCTTCTCCTTCTCCTTATTCTGCTTCTTCTTATTCACCCTCTAGACTTCACCTTCTCCTTCTCCTTCTTCTGCTTCTTCTGATTCACACTCCAGACTTCACCTTCTCCTTCTCCTTCTTCTACTTCTTCTGATTCACCCTCCAGACTTCAGCTTCTCCTTCTCTTTCTTCTGCTTCTTCTGATTCACCCTCCAGACTTCACCTTCTCCTTCTCCTTCTTCTGATTCTTCTGATTCACCCTCCAGACTTCACCTTCTCCTTCTCCTTCTTCTGCTTCTTCTGATTCACCCTCCTGACTTAACCTTCTCCTTCTCCTTCTTCTACTTCTTCTGATTCACCCTCCTGACTTCACCTTCTCCTTCTCCTTCTTCTACTTCTTCTGCTTCACCCTCCAGACTTCACCTTCTCCTTCTCCTTATTCTACTTCTCCTGATTCACCCTCCAGACTTGACCTTCTCCTTCTCCTTCTTCTACTTCTTCTGATTCACCCTCCAGACTTCACCTTCTCCTTCTCCTTCTTCTGCTTCTTCTGCTTCACCGTCCTGACTTCACCTTCTCCTTCTCCTTCTTCTACTTCTTCTGCTTCATCCCCCTGACATCACCTGCTCCTTCTCCTTCTTCTGCTTCTTCTGATTCACCCTCCTAACTTCACCTTCTCCTTCTCCTTCTTCTGCTTCTTCTGATTCACCCTCCTGACTTCACCTTCTCCTTCTCCTTCTTCTGCTTCTTCTGATTCACCCTCCAGACTTCACCTTCTCCTTCTCTTTCTTCTGCTTCTTCTGATTCACCCTCCAGACTTCACCTTCTCCTTCTCCTTCTTCTGATTCTTCTGATTCACCCTCCAGACTTCACCTTCTCCTTCTCCTTCTTCTGCTTCTTCTGATTCACCCTCCTGACATCACCTTCTCCTTCTCCTTCTTCTACTTCTTCTGATTCACCCTCCTGACTTCACCTTCTCCTTCTCCTTCTTCTACTTCTTCTGCTTCACCCTCCAGACTTCACCTTCTCCTTCTCCTTCTTCTACTTCTTCTGATTCACCCTCCAGACTTCACCTTCTCCTTCTCCTTCTTTTGCTTCTTCTGCTTCACACTCCAGACTTCACCTTCTCCTTCTCCTTCTTCTGCTTCTTCTGATTCACCCTCCTTACTTCACCTTCTCCTTCTCCTTCTTCTGCTTCTTCTGATTCACCCTCCTGACTTCACCTTCTCCTTCTCCTTATTCTGCTTCTTCTGTTTCACCCTCCAGACTTCACCTTCTCCTTCTCCTTCTTCTGCTTCTTCTGATTCACCCTCCAGACTTCACCTTCTCCTTCTCCTTCTTCTGCTTCTTCTGGTTCACCCTCCAGACTTCACCTTCTCCTTCTCCTTCGTCTACTTCTTCTGATTCACCCTCCAGACTACACCTTCTCCTTCTCCTTCTTCTACTTCTTCTGATTCACCCTCCAGACTTCACCTTCTCCTTCTCCTTCTTCTGTTTCTTCTGATTCACCCTCCAGACTTCACCTTCTCCTTCTCCTTCTACTACTTCTTCTGATTCACCCTCCAGACTTCACCTTCTCCTTCTCTTTCTTCTACTTCTTCTGATTCACCCTCCAGACTTCACCTTCTCCTTCTCCTTCTTCTACTTCTTCTGCTTCTCCCTCCAGACTTCACCTTCTCCTTCTCCTTCTTCTGCTTCTTCTGATTCACCCTCCAGACTTCACCTTCTCCTTCTCTTTCTTCTGCTTCTTCTGATTCACCCTCCAGACTTCACCTTCTCCTTCTCCTTCTTCTGATTCTTCTGATTCACCCTCCAGACTTCACCTTCTCCTTCTCCTTCTTCTGCTTCTTCTGATTCACCCTCCTGACTTCACCTTCTCCTTCTCCTTCTTCTACTTCTTCTGATTCACCCTCCTGACTTCACCTTCTACTTCTCCTTCTTCTACTACTTCTGCTTCACCCTCCAGACTTCACCTTCTCCTTCTCCTTCTTCTACTTCTTCTGATTCACCCTCCAGACTTCACCTTCTCCTTCTCCTTCTTCTGATTCTTCTGATTCACCCTCCAGACTTCACCTTCTCCTTCTCCTTCTTCTGCTTCTTCTGATTCACCCTCCTGACTTCACCTTCTCCTTCTCCTTCTTCTACTTCTTCTGATTCACCCTCCTGACTTCACCTTCTCCTTCTCCTTCTTCTACTTCTTCTGATTCACCCTCCAGACTTCACCTTCTCCTTCTCTTTCTTCTGCTTCTTCTGATTCACCCTCCAGACTTCACCTTCTCCTTCTCCTTATTCTGCTTCTTCTGATTCACCCTCCTGACTTCACCTTCTCCTTCTCCTTATTCTGCTTCTTCTGTTTCACCCTCCAGACTTCACCTTCTCCTTCTCCTTCTTCTGCTTCTTCTGATTCACCCTCCAGACTTCACCTTCTCCTTCTCCTTCTTCTGCTTCTTCTGGTTCACCCTCCAGACTTCACCTTCTCCTTCTCCTTCGTCTACTTCTTCTGATTCACCCTCCAGACTACACCTTCTCCTTCTCCTTCTTCTACTTCTTCTGATTCACCCTCCAGACTTCACCTTCTCCTTCTCCTTCTTCTGTTTCTTCTGATTCACCCTCCAGACTTCACCTTCTCCTTCTCCTTCTACTACTTCTTCTGATTCACCCTCCAGACTTCACCTTCTCCTTCTCTTTCTTCTACTTCTTCTGATTCACCCTCCAGACTTCACCTTCTCCTTCTCCTTCTTCTACTTCTTCTGCTTCTCCCTCCAGACTTCACCTTCTCCTTCTCCTTCTTCTGCTTCTTCTGATTCACCCTCCAGACTTCACCTTCTCCTTCTCTTTCTTCTGCTTCTTCTGATTCACCCTCCAGACTTCACCTTCTCCTTCTCCTTCTTCTGATTCTTCTGATTCACCCTCCAGACTTCACCTTCTCCTTCTCCTTCTTCTGCTTCTTCTGATTCACCCTCCTGACTTCACCTTCTCCTTCTCCTTCTTCTACTTCTTCTGATTCACCCTCCTGACTTCACCTTCTACTTCTCCTTCTTCTACTACTTCTGCTTCACCCTCCAGACTTCACCTTCTCCTTCTCCTTCTTCTACTTCTTCTGATTCACCCTCCAGACTTCACCTTCTCCTTCTCCTTCTTCTGATTCTTCTGATTCACCCTCCAGACTTCACCTTCTCCTTCTCCTTCTTCTGCTTCTTCTGATTCACCCTCCTGACTTCACCTTCTCCTTCTCCTTCTTCTACTTCTTCTGATTCACCCTCCTGACTTCACCTTCTCCTTCTCCTTCTTCTACTTCTTCTGATTCACCCTCCAGACTTCACCTTCTCCTTCTCTTTCTTCTGCTTCTTCTGATTCACCCTCCAGACTTCACCTTCTCCTTCTCCTTATTCTGCTTCTTCTGATTCACCCTCTAGACTTCACCTTCTCCTTCTCCTTCTTCTGCTTCTTCTGATTCACACTCCAGACTTCACCTTCTCCTTCTCCTTCTTCTACTTCTTCTGATACACCCTCCAGACTTCACCTTCTCCTTCTCTTTCTTCTGCTTCTTCTGATTCACCCTCCAGACTTCACCTTCTCCTTCTCCTTCTTCTGATTCTTCTGATTCACCCTCCAGACTTCACCTTCTCCTTCTCCTTCTTCTGCTTCTTCTGATTCACCCTCCTGACTTCACCTTCTCCTTCTCCTTCTTCTACTTCTTCTGATTCACCCTCCAGACTTCACCTTCTCCTTCTACTTCTTCTGCTTCTTCTGATTCACCCTCCAGACTTCACCTTCTCCTTCTCCTTCTTCTGCTTCTTCTGATTCACCCTCCAGACTTCACCTTCTCCTTCTCCTTCTTCTGCTTCTTCTGATTCACCCTCCAGACTTCACCTTCTCCTTCTCCTTCTTCTGCTTCTTCTGATTCACCCTCCAGACTTCACCTTCTCCTTCTCCTTCTTCTACTTCTTCTGATTCACCCTCCAGACTTCACCTTCTCCTTCTCCTTCTTTTGCTTCTTCTGATTCACCCTCCAGACTTCACCTTCTCCTTCTCCTTCGTCTACTTCTTCTGATTCACCCTCCAGACTACACCTTCTCCTTCTCCTTCTTCTACTTCTTCTGATTCACCCTCCAGACTTCACCTTCTCCTTCTCCTTCTTCTGTTTCTTCTGATTCACCGTCCAGACTTCACCTTCTCCTTCTCCTTCTTCTACTACTTCTGATTCACCCTCCAGACTTCACCTTCTCCTTCTCCTTCTTCTACTTCTTCTGATTCACCCTCCAGACTTCACCTTCTTCTTCTCCTTCTTCTGCTTCTTCTGATTCACCCTCCTGACTCCACCTTCTCCTTCTTCTTCTTCTACTTCTTCTGATTCACCCTCCTGACTTCACCTTCTCCTTCTCCTTCTTCTACTTCTTCTGCTTCACCCTCCAGACTTCACCTTCTCCTTCTCCTTCTTCTACTTCTTCTGATCCACCCTCCAGACTTGACCTTCTCCTTCTCCTTCTTCTACTTATTCTGATTCACCCTCCAGACTTCACCTTCTCCTTCTCCTTCTTCTGCTTCTTCTGCTTCACCGTCCTGACTTCACCTTCTCCTTCTCCTTCTTCTACTTCTTCTGATTCACCCTCCAGACTTCTCCTTCTCCTTCTCCTTCGTCTACTTCTTCTGATTCACCCTCCAGACTACACCTTCTCCTTCTCCTTCTTCTACTTCTTCTGATTCACCCTCCAGACTTCACCTTCTCCTTCTCCTTCTTCTGTTTCTTCTGATTCACCGTCCAGACTTCACCTTCTCCTTCTCCTTCTTCTACTACTTCTGATTCACCCTCCAGACTTCACCTTCTCCTTCTCCTTCTTCTACTTCTTCTGATTCACCCTCCAGACTTCTCCTTCTCCTTCTCCTTCGTCTACTTCTTCTGATTCACCCTCCAGACTTCACCTTCTCCTTCTCCTTCTTCAACTTCTTCTGATTCACCCTCCAGACTTCACCTTCTCCTTCTCCTTCTTCTACTTCTTCTGATTCACCCTCCAGTCTTCACCTTCTCCTTCTCCTTCTTCTGTTTCTTCTGCTTCACCCTCCAGACTTCACCTTCTCCTTCTCTTTCTTCTGCTTCTTCTGATTCACCCTCCAGACTTCACCTTCTCCTTCTCCTTCTTCTGATTCTTCTGATTCACCCTCCAGACTTCACCTTCTCCTTCTCCTTCTTTTGCTTCTTCTAATTCACCCTCCTGACTTCACCTTCTCCTTCTCCTTCTTCTACTTCTTCTGCTTCACCCTCCAGACTTCACCTTCTCCTTCTCCTTCTTCTACTTCTTCTGATTCACCCTCCAGACTTCATCTTCTCCTTCTCCTTCTTCTGCTTCTTCTGATTCACCCTCCAGACTTCACCTTCTCCTTCTCCTTATTCTGCTTCTTCTGATTCACCCTCCAGACTTCACATTCTCCTTCTCCTTATTCTGCTTCTTCTGATTCACCCTCCAGACTTCACCTTCTCCTTCTCCTTCCTCTGCTTCTTCTGATTCACCCTCCAGACTTCACCTTCTCCTTCTCCTTCTTCTGATTCTTCTGATTGACCCTCCAGACTTCACCTTCTCCTTCTCCTTCTTCTGCTTCTTCTGATTCACCCTCCTGACTTCACCTTCTCCTTCTCCTACTTCTACTTCTTCTGATTCACCCTCCTGACTTCACCTTCTCCTTCTCCTTCGTCTACTTCTTCTGCTTCACCCTCCAGACTTCACCTTCTCCTTCTCC
Organism: Somniosus microcephalus; assembly: GCF_052327205.1. Taxonomy (NCBI): domain Eukaryota; kingdom Metazoa; phylum Chordata; class Chondrichthyes; order Squaliformes; family Somniosidae; genus Somniosus; species Somniosus microcephalus. The sequence continues at coordinate 750,613 of NW_028225215.1, forward strand.
TTCTTCTACTTCTTCTGATTCACCCTCCAGACTTCACCTTCTCCTTCTCCTTCTTCTGCTTCTTCTGATTCACCCTCCAGACTTCACCTTCTCCTTCTCCTTATTCTGCTTCTTCTGATTCACCCTCCAGACTTCACCTTCTCCTTCTCCTTCTTCTGCTTCTTCTGATTCACACTCCAGACTTCACCTTCTCCTACTCCTTCTTCTACTTCTTCTGATTCACCCTCCAGACTTCACCTTCTCCTTCTCTTTCTTCTGCTTCTTCTGATTCACCCTCCAGACTTCACCTTCTCCTTCTCCTTCTTCTGATTCTTCTGATTCACCCTCCAGACTTGACCTTCTCCTTCTCCTTCTTCTACTTCTTCTGATTCACCCTCCAGACTTCACCTTCTCCTTCTCCTTCTTCTGCTTCTTCTGCTTCACCGTCCTGACTTCACCTTCTCCTTCTCCTTCTTCTACTTCTTCTGCTTCATCCCCCTGACATCACCTGCTCCTTCTCCTTCTTCTGCTTCTTCTGATTCACCCTCCTAACTTCACCTTCTCCTTCTCCTTCTTCTGCTTCTTCTGATTCACCCTCCTGACTTCACCTTCTCCTTCTCCTTCTTCTGCTTCTTCTGATTCACCCTCCAGACTTCACCTTCTCCTTCTCTTTCTTCTGCTTCTTCTGATTCACCCTCCAGACTTCACCTTCTCCTTCTCCTTCTTCTGATTCTTCTGATTCACCCTCCAGACTTCACCTTCTCCTTCTCCTTCTTCTGCTTCTTCTGATTCACCCTCCTGACATCACCTTCTCCTTCTCCTTCTTCTACTTCTTCTGATTCACCCTCCTGACTTCACCTTCTCCTTCTCCTTCTTCTACTTCTTCTGCTTCACCCTCCAGACTTCACCTTCTCCTTCTCCTTCTTCTACTTCTTCGGATTCACCCTCCAGACTTCACCTTCTCCTTCTCCTTCTTTTGCTTCTTCTGCTTCACACTCCAGACTTCACCTTCTCCTTCTCCTTCTTCTGCTTCTTCTGATTCACCCTCCTTACTTCACCTTCTCCTTCTCCTTCTTCTGCTTCTTCTGATTCACCCTCCTGACTTCACCTTCTCCTTCTCCTTATTCTGCTTCTTCTGTTTCACCCTCCAGACTTCACCTTCTCCTTCTCCTTCTTCTGATTCTTCTGATTCACCCTCCAGACTTCACCTTCTCCTTCTCTTTCTTCTACTTCTTCTGATTCACCCTCCAGACTTCACCTTCTCCTTCTCCTTCTTCTACTTCTTCTGCTTCTCCCTCCAGACTTCACCTTCTCCTTCTCCTTCTTCTGCTTCTTCTGGTTCACCCTCCAGACTTCACCTTCTCCTTCTCTTTCTTCTGCTTCTTCTGATTCACCCTCCAGACTTCACCTTCTCCTTCTCCTTCTTCTGATTCTTCTGATTCACCCTCCAGACTTCACCTTCTCCTTCTCCTTCTTCTGCTTCTTCTGATTCACCCTCCTGACTTCACCTTCTCCTTCTCCTTCTTCTACTTCTTCTGATTCACCCTCCTGACTTCACCTTCTACTTCTCCTTCTTCTACTACTTCTGCTTCACCCTCCAGACTTCACCTTCTCCTTCTCCTTCTTCTACTTCTTCTGATTCACCCTCCAGACTTCACCTTCTCCTTCTCCTTCTTCTGATTCTTCTGATTCACCCTCCAGACTTCACCTTCTCCTTCTCCTTCTTCTGCTTCTTCTGATTCACCCTCCTGACTTCACCTTCTCCTTCTCCTTCTTCTACTTCTTCTGATTCACCCTCCTGACTTCACCTTCTCCTTCTCCTTCTTCTACTTCTTCTGATTCACCCTCCAGACTTCACCTTCTCCTTCTCTTTCTTCTGCTTCTTCTGATTCACCCTCCAGACTTCACCTTCTCCTTCTCCTTATTCTGCTTCTTCTGATTCACCCTCTAGACTTCACCTTCTCCTTCTCCTTCTTCTGCTTCTTCTGATTCACACTCCAGACTTCACCTTCTCCTTCTCCTTCTTCTACTTCTTCTGATTCACCCTCCAGACTTCACCTTCTCCTTCTCTTTCTTCTGCTTCTTCTGATTCACCCTCCAGACTTCACCTTCTCCTTCTCCTTCTTCTGATTCTTCTGATTCACCCTCCAGACTTCACCTTCTCCTTCTCCTTCTTCTGCTTCTTCTGATTCACACTCCTGACTTCACCTTCTCCTTCTCCTTCTTCTACTTCTTCTGATTCACCCTCCAGACTTCACCTTCTCCTTCTACTTCTTCTGCTTCTTCTGATTCACCCTCCAGACTTCACCTTCTCCTTCTCCTTCTTCTGCTTCTTCTGATTCACCCTCCAGACTTCACCTTCTCCTTCTCCTTCTTCTGCTTCTTCTGATTCACCCTCCAGACTTCACCTTCTCCTTCTCCTTCTTCTGCTTCTTCTGATTCACCCTCCAGACTTCACCTTCTCCTTCTCCTTCTTCTACTTCTTCTGATTCACCCTCCAGACTTCACCTTCTCCTTCTCCTTCTTTTGCTTCTTCTGATTCACCCTCCAGACTTCACCTTCTCCTTCTCCTTCGTCTACTTCTTCTGATTCACCCTCCAGACTACACCTTCTCCTTCTCCTTCTTCTACTTCTTCTGATTCACCCTCCAGACTTCACCTTCTCCTTCTCCTTCTTCTGTTTCTTCTGATTCACCGTCCAGACTTCACCTTCTCCTTCTCCTTCTTCTACTACTTCTGATTCACCCTCCAGACTTCACCTTCTCCTTCTCCTTCTTCTACTTCTTCTGATTCACCCTCCAGACTTCACCTTCTCCTTCTCCTTCTTCTGCTTCTTCTGATTCACCCTCCTGACTCCACCTTCTCCTTCTTCTTCTTCTACTTCTTCTGATTCACCCTCCTGACTTCACCTTCTCCTTCTCCTTCTTCTACTTCTTCTGCTTCACCCTCCAGACTTCACCTTCTCCTTCTCCTTCTTCTACTTCTTCTGATCCACCCTCCAGACTTGACCTTCTCCTTCTCCTTCTTCTACTTATTCTGATTCACCCTCCAGACTTCTCCTTCTCCTTCTCCTTCGTCTACTTCTTCTGATTCACCCTCCAGACTACACCTTCTCCTTCTCCTTCTTCTACTTCTTCTGATTCACCCTCCAGACTTCACCTTCTCCTTCTCCTTCTTCTGTTTCTTCTGATTCACCGTCCAGACTTCACCTTCTCCTTCTCCTTCTTCTACTACTTCTGATTCACCCTCCAGACTTCACCTTCTCCTTCTCCTTCTTCTACTTCTTCTGATTCACCCTCCAGACTTCTCCTTCTCCTTCTCCTTCGTCTACTTCTTCTGATTCACCCTCCAGACTTCACCTTCTCCTTCTCCTTCTTCTACTTCTTCTGATTCACCCTCCAGACTTCACCTTCTCCTTCTCCTTCTTCTACTTCTTCTGATTCACCCTCCAGTCTTCACCTTCTCCTTCTCCTTCTTCTGTTTCTTCTGCTTCACCCTCCAGACTTCACCTTCTCCTTCTCTTTCTTCTGCTTCTTCTGATTCACCCTCCAGACTTCACCATCTCCTTCTCCTTCTTCTGATTCTTCTGATTCACCCTCCAGACTTCACCTTCTCCTTCTCCTTCTTTTGCTTCTTCTAATTCACCCTCCTGACTTCACCTTCTCCTTCTTCTACTTCTTCTGCTTCACCCTCCAGACTTCACCTTCTCCTTCTCCTTCTTCTACTTCTTCTGATTCACCCTCCAGACTTCATCTTCTCCTTCTCCTTCTTCTGCTTCTTCTGATTCACCCTCCAGACTTCACCTTCTCCTTCTCCTTATTCTGCTTCTTCTGATTCACCCTCCAGACTTCACCTTCTCCTTCTCCTTATTCTGCTTCTTCTGATTCACCCTCCAGACTTCACCTTCTCCTTCTCCTTCCTCTGCTTCTTCTGATTCACCCTCCAGACTTCACCTTCTCCTTCTCCTTCTTCTGATTCTTCTGATTCACCCTCCAGACTTCACCTTCTCCTTCTCCTTCTTCTGCTTCTTCTGATTCACCCTCCTGACTTCACCTTCTCCTTCTCCTACTTCTACTTCTTCTAATTCACCCTCCTGACTTCACCTTCTCCTTCTCCTTCTTCTACTTCTTCTGCTTCACCCTCCAGACTTCACCTTCTCCTTCTCCTTCTTCTACTTCTTCTGATTCACCCTCCAGACTTCACCTTCTCCTTCTCCTTCTTCTGCTTCTTCTGATTCACCCTCCAGACTTCACCTTCTCCTTCTCCTTATTCTGCTTCTTCTGATTCACCCTCCAGACTTCACCTTCTCCTTCTCCTTCTTCTGCTTCTTCTGATTCACACTCCAGACTTCACCTTCTCCTACTCCTTCTTCTACTTCTTCTGATTCACCCTCCAGACTTCACCTTCTCCTTCTCTTTCTTCTGCTTCTTCTGATTCACCCTCCAGACTTCACCTTCTCCTTCTCCTTCTTCTGATTCTTCTGATTCACCCTCCAGACTTCACCTTCTTCTTCTCCTTCTTCTGCTTCTTCTGATTCACCCTCCTGACTTCACCTTCTCCTTCTCCTTCTTCTACTTCTTCTGATTCACCCTCCTGACTTCACCTTCTCCTTCTCCTTCTTCTACTTCTTCTGCTTCACCCTCCAGACTTCACCTTCTCCTTCTCCTTCTTCTACTTCTTCTGATTCACCCTCCAGACTTGACCTTCTCCTTCTCCTTCTTCTACTTCTTCTGATTCACCCTCCAGACTTCACCTTCTCCTTCTCCTTCTTCTGCTTCTTCTGATTCACCCTCCAGACTTCACCTTCTTCTTCTCCTTCTTCTGCTTCTTCTGATTCACCCTCCTGACTTCACCTTCTCCTTCTCCTTCTTCTACTTCTTCTGCTTCATCCCCCTGACATCACCTGCTCCTTCTCCTTCTTCTGCTTCTTCTGATTCACCCTCCTAACTTCACCTTCTCCTTCTCCTTCTTCTGCTTCTTCTGATTCACCCTCCTGACTTCACCTTCTCCTTCTCCTTCTTCTGCTTCTTCTGATTCACCCTCCAGACTTCACCTTCTCCTTCTACTTCTTCTTCTTCTTCTGATTCACCCTCCAGACTTCACCTTCTCCTTCTCCTTCTTCTGCTTCTTCTGATTCACCCTCCAGACCTCACCTTCTCCTTCTCCTTCTTCTGCTTCTTCTGATTCACCCTCCTGACTCCACCTTCTCCTTCTTCTTCTTCTACTTCTTCTGATTCACCCTCCTGACTTCACCTTCTCCTTCTCCTTCTTCTACTTCTTCTGCTTCACCCTCCAGACTTCACCTTCTCCTTCTCCTTCTTCTACTTCTTCTGATCCACCCTCCAGACTTGACCTTCTCCTTCTCCTTCTTCTACTTATTCTGATTCACCCTCCAGACTTCACCTTCTCCTTCTCCTTCTTCTGCTTCTTCTGCTTCACCGTCCTGACTTCACCTTCTCCTCCTTCTTCTACTTCTTCTGATTCACCCTCCAGACTTCTCCTTCTCCTTCTCCTTCGTCTACTTCTTCTGATTCACCCTCCAGACTACACCTTCTCCTTCTCCTTCTTCTACTTCTTCTGATTCACCCTCCAGACTTCACCTTCTCCTTCTCCTTCTTCTGTTTCTTCTGATTCACCGTCCAGACTTCACCTTCTCCTTCTCCTTCTTCTACTACTTCTGATTCACCCTCCAGACTTCACCTTCTCCTTCTCCTTCTTCTACTTCTTCTGATTCACCCTCCAGACTTCTCCTTCTCCTTCTCCTTCGTCTACTTCTTCTGATTCACCCTCCAGACTTCACCTTCTCCTTCTCCTTCTTCTACTTCTTCTGATTCACCCTCCAGACTTCACCTTCTCCTTCTCCTTCTTCTACTTCTTCTGATTCACCCTCCAGTCTTCACCTTCTCCTTCTCCTTCTTCTGTTTCTTCTGCTTCACCCTCCAGACTTCACCTTCTCCTTCTCTTTCTTCTGCTTCTTCTGATTCACCCTCCAGACTTCACCATCTCCTTCTCCTTCTTCTGATTCTTCTGATTCACCCTCCAGACTTCACCTTCTCCTTCTCCTTCTTTTGCTTCTTCTAATTCACCCTCCTGACTTCACCTTCTCCTTCTCCTTCTTCTACTTCTTCTGCTTCACCCTCCAGACTTCACCTTCTCCTTCTCCTTCTTCTACTTCTTCTGATTCACCCTCCAGACTTCATCTTCTCCTTCTCCTTCTTCTGCTTCTTCTGATTCACCCTCCAGACTTCACCTTCTCCTTCTCCTTATTCTGCTTCTTCTGATTCACCCTCCAGACTTCACCTTCTCCTTCTCCTTATTCTGCTTCTTCTGATTCACCCTCCAGACTTCACCTTCTCCTTCTCCTTCCTCTGCTTCTTCTGATTCACCCTCCAGACTTCACCTTCTCCTTCTCCTTCTTCTGATTCTTCTGATTCACCCTCCAGACTTCACCTTCTCCTTCTCCTTCTTCTGCTTCTTCTGATTCACCCTCCTGACTTCACCTTCTCCTTCTCCTACTTCTACTTCTTCTGATTCACCCTCCTGACTTCACCTTCTCCTTCTCCTTCTTCTACTTCTTCTGCTTCACCCTCCAGACTTCACCTTCTCCTTCTCCTTCTTCTACTTCTTCTGATTCACCCTCCAGACTTCACCTTCTCCTTCTCCTTCTTCTGCTTCTTCTGATTCACCCTCCAGACTTCACCTTCTCCTTCTCCTTATTCTGCTTCTTCTGATTCACCCTCCAGACTTCACCTTCTCCTTCTCCTTCTTCTGCTTCTTCTGATTCACACTCCAGACTTCACCTTCTCCTACTCCTTCTTCTACTTCTTCTGATTCACCCTCCAGACTTCACCTTCTCCTTCTCTTTCTTCTGCTTCTTCTGATTCACCCTCCAGACTTCACCTTCTCCTTCTCCTTCTTCTGATTCTTCTGATTCACCCTCCAGACTTCACCTTCTTCTTCTCCTTCTTCTGCTTCTTCTGATTCACCCTCCTGACTTCACCTTCTCCTTCTCCTTCTTCTACTTCTTCTGATTCACCCTCCTGACTTCACCTTCTCCTTCTCCTTCTTCTACTTCTTCTGCTTCACCCTCCAGACTTCACCTTCTCCTTCTCCTTCTTCTACTTCTTCTGATTCACCCTCCAGACTTGACCTTCTCCTTCTCCTTCTTCTACTTCTTCTGATTCACCCTCCAGACTTCACCTTCTCCTTCTCCTTCTTCTGCTTCTTCTGCTTCACCGGCCGGACTTCACCTTCTCCTTCTCCTTCTTCTACTTCTTCTGCTTCATCCCCCTGACATCACCTGCTCCTTCTCCTTCTTCTGCTTCTTCTGATTCACCCTCCTAACTTCACCTTCTCCTTCTCCTTCTTCTGCTTCTTCTGATTCACCCTCCTGACTTCACCTTCTCCTTCTCCTTCTTCTGCTTCTTCTGATTCACCCTCCAGACTTCTCCTTCTCCTTCTACTTCTTCTTCTTCTTCTGATTCACCCTCCAGACTTCACCTTCTCCTTCTCCTTCTTCTGCTTCTTCTGATTCACCCTCCAGACCTCACCTTCTCCTTCTCCTTCTTCTACTTCTTCTGATTCACCCTCCAGACTTCATCTTCTCCTTCTCCTTCTTCTGCTTCTTCTGATTCACCCTCCAGACTTCACCTTCTCCTTCTCCTTCTTCTGCTTCTTCTGATTCACCCTCCAGACATCACCTTCTCATTCTCCTTCTTCTACTTCTTCTGATTCACCCTCCAGACTTCACCTTCTCCTTCTCCTTCTTCTACTTCTTCTGATTCACCCTCCAGTCTTCACCTTCTCCTTCTCCTTCTTCTGTTTCTTCTGCTTCACCCTCCAGACTTCACCTTCTCCTTCTCTTTCTTCTGCTTCTTCTGATTCACCCTCCAGACTTCACCTTCTCCTTCTCCTTCTTCTGATTCTTCTGATTCACCCTCCAGACTTCACCTTCTCCTTCTCCTTCTTCTGCTTCTTCTGATTCACCCTCCTGACTTCACCTTCTCCTTCTCCTTCTTCTACTTCTTCTGATTCACCCTCCTGACTTCACCTTCTCCTTCTCCTTCTTCTACTTCTTCTGCTTCACCCTCCAGACTTCACCTTCTCCTTCTCCTTCTTCTACTTCTTCTGATTCACCCTTCAGACTTCACCTTCTCCTTCTCCTTTTTCTGCTTCTTCTGATTCACCCTCCAGACTTCACCTTCTCCTTCTCCTTATTCTGCTTCTTCTGATTCACCCTCCAGACTTCACCTTCTCCTTCTCCTTCTTCTGCTTCTTCTGATTCACCCTCCAGACTTCACCTTCTCCTTCTCCTTCTTCTGCTTCTTCTGATTCACCCTCCAGACTTCACCTTCTCCTTCTCCTTCGTCTACTTCTTCTGATTCACCCTCCAGACAACACCTTCTCCTTCTCCTTCTTCTACTTCTTCTGATTCACCCTCCAGACTTCACCTTCTCCTTCTCCTTCTTCTGCTTCTTCTGATTCACCCTCCTGACTTCACCTTCTCCTTCTCCTTCTTCTACTTCTTCTGGTTCACCCTCCTGACTTCACCTTCTCCTTCTCCTTCTTCTACTTCTTCTGCTTCACCCTCCAGACTTCACCTTCTCCTTCTCCTTCTTCTACTTCTTCTGATTCACCCTCCAGACTTGACCTTCTCCTTCTCCTTCTTCTACTTATTCTGATTCACCCTCCAGACTTCACATTCTCCTTCTCCTTCTTCTGCTTCTTCTGCTTCACCGTCCTGACTTCACCTTCTCCTTCTCCTTCTTCTACTTCTTCTGCTTCATCCCGCTGACATCACCTTCTCCTTCTCCTTCTTCTGCTTCTTCTGATTCACCCTCCTAACTTCACCTTCTCCTTCTCCTTCTTCTGCTTCTTCTGATTCACCCTCCTGACTTCACCTTCTCCTTCTCCTTCTTCTGCTTCTTCTGATTCACCCTCCAGACTTCACCTTCTCCTTCTCCTTCTTCGGCTTCTTCTGATTCACCCTCCAGACTTCACCTTCTCCTTCTCCTTCTTCTGATTCTTCTGATTCACCCTCCAGACTTCACCTTCTCCTTCTCCTTCTTCTGCTTCTTCTGATTCACCCTCCTGACTTCACCTTCTCCTTCTCCTTCTTCTACTTCTTCTGATTCACCCTCCTGACTTCACCTTCTCCTTCTCCTTCTTCTACTTCTTCTGCTTCACCCTCCAGACTTCACCTTCTCCTTCTCCTTCTTCTGCTTCTTCTGATTCACCCTCCAGACTTCTCCTTCTCCTTCTCCTTCTTCTGCTTCTTCTGATTCACCCTCCAGACTTCACCTTCTCCTTCTCCTTCTTCTACTTCTTCTGATTCACCCTCCAGACTTCACCTTCTCCTTCTTCTACTTCTTCTGATTCACCCTCCTGTCTTCACCTTCTCCTTCTCCTTCTTCTGTTTCTTCTGCTTCACCCTCCAGACTTCACCTTCTCCTTCTCTTTCTTCTGCTTCTTCTGATTCACCCTCCAGACTTCACCTTCTACTTCTCCTTCTTCTGATTCTTCTGATTCACCCTCCAGACTTCACCTTCTCCTTCTCCTTCTTCTGCTTCTTCTGATTCACCCTCCTGACTTCACCTTCTCCTTCTTCTTCTTCTACTTCTTCTGATTCACCCTCCTGACTTCACCTTCTCCTTCTCCTTCTTCTACTTCTTCTGCTTCACCCTCCAGACTTCACCTTCTCCTTCTCCTTCTTCTACTTCTTCTGATTCACCCTTCAGACTTCACCTTCTCCTTCTCCTTTTTCTGCTTCTTCTGATTCACCCTCCAGACTTCACCTTCTCCTTCTCCTTATTCTGCTTCTTCTGATTCACCCTCCAGACTTCACCTTCTCCTTCTCCTTCTTCTGCTTCTTCTGATTCACCCTCCAGACTTCACCTTCTCCTTCTCCTTCTTCTGCTTCTTCTGATTCACCCTCCAGACTTCACCTTCTCCTTCTCCTTCGTCTACTTCTTCTGATTCACCCTCCAGACAACACCTTCTCCTTCTCCTTCTTCTACTTCTTCTGATTCAGCCTCCAGACTTCACCTTCTCCTTCTCCTTCTTCTGCTTCTTCTGATTCACCCTCCTGACTTCACCTTCTCCTTCTCCTTCTTCTACTTCTTCTGGTTCACCCTCCTGACTTCACCTTCTCCTTCTCCTTCTTCTACTTCTTCTGCTTCACCCTCCAGACTTCACCTTCTCCTTCTCCTTCTTCTACTTCTTCTGCTTCATCCCGCTGACATCACCTGCTCCTTCTCCTTCTTCTGCTTCTTCTGATTCACCCTCCTAACTTCACCTTCTCCTTCTCCTTCTTCTGCTTCTTCTGATTCACCCTCCTGACTTCACCTTCTCCTTCTCCTTCTTCTGCTTCTTCTGATTCACCCTCCAGACTTCACCTTCTCCTTCTCCTTCTTCGGCTTCTTCTGATTCACCCTCCAGACTTCACCTTCTCCTTCTCCTTCTTCTGATTCTTCTGATTCACCCTCCAGACTTCACCTTCTCCTTCTCCTTCTTCTGCTTCTTCTGATTCACCCTCCTGACTTCACCTTCTCCTTCTCCTTCTTCTACTTCTTCTGATTCACCCTCCTGACTTCACCTTCTCCTTCTCCTTCTTCTACTTCTTCTGCTTCACCCTCCAGACTTCACCTTCTCCTTCTCCTTCTTCTGCTTCTTCTGATTCACCCTCCAGACTTCTCCTTCTCCTTCTCCTTCTTCTGCTTCTTCTGATTCACCCTCCAGACTTCACCTTCTCCTTCTCCTTCTTCTACTTCTTCTGATTCACCCTCCAGACTTCACCTTCTCCTTCTTCTACTTCTTCTGATTCACCCTCCTGTCTTCACCTTCTCCTTCTCCTTCTTCTGTTTCTTCTGCTTCACCCTCCAGACTTCACCTTCTCCTTCTCTTTCTTCTGCTTCTTCTGATTCACCCTCCAGACTTCACCTTCTACTTCTCCTTCTTCTGATTCTTCTGATTCACCCTCCAGACTTCACCTTCTCCTTCTCCTTCTTCTGCTTCTTCTGATTCACCCTCCTGACTTCACCTTCTCCTTCTTCTTCTTCTACTTCTTCTGATTCACCCTCCTGACTTCACCTTCTCCTTCTCCTTCTTCTACTTCTTCTGCTTCACCCTCCAGACTTCACCTTCTCCTTCTCCTTCTTCTACTTCTTCTGATTCACCCTCCAGACTTCATCTTCTCCTTCTCCTTCTTCTGCTTCTTCTGATTCACCCTCCAGACTTCACCTTCTCCTTCTCCTTCTTCTGCTTCTTCTGATTCACCCTCCAGACTTCACCTTCTCCTTCTCCTTATTCTGCTTCTTCTGATTCACCCTCCAGACTTCACCTTCTCCTTCTCCTTCCTCTGCTTCTTCTGATTCACCCTCCAGACTTCACCTTCTCCTTCTCCTTCTTCTGATTCTTCTGATTCACCCTCCAGACTTCACCTTCTCCTTCTCCTTCTTCTACTTCTTCTGATTCACCCTCCTGACTTCACCTTCTCCTTCTCCTTCTTCTACTTCTTCTGCTTCACCCTCCAGACTTCACCTTCTCCTTCTCCTTCTTCTACTTCTTCTGATTCACCCTCCAGACTTCACCTTCTCCTTCTCCTTCTTCTGCTTCTTCTGATTCACCCTCCAGACTTCACCTTCTCCTTCTCCTTATTCTGCTTCTTCTGATTCACCCTCTAGACTTCACCTTCTCCTTCTCCTTCTTCTGCTTCTTCTGATTCACACTCCAGACTTCACCTTCTCCTTCTCCTTCTTCTACTTCTTCTGATTCACCCTCCAGACTTCACCTTCTCCTTCTCTTTCTTCTGCTTCTTCTGATTCACCCTCCAGACTTCACCTTCTCCTTCTCCTTCTTCTGATTCTTCTGATTCACCCTCCAGACTTCACCTTCTCCTTCTCCTTCTTCTGCTTCTTCTGATTCACCCTCCTGACTTCACCTTCTCCTTCTCCTTCTTCTACTTCTTCTGATTCACCCTCCTGACTTCACCTTCTCCTTCTCCTTCTTCTACTTCTTCTGCTTCACCCTCCAGACTTCACCTTCTCCTTCTCCTTATTCTACTTCTTCTGATTCACCCTCCAGACTTGACCTTCTCCTTCTCCTTCTTCTACTTCTTCTGATTCACCCTCCAGACTTCACCTTCTCCTTCTCCTTCTTCTGCTTCTTCTGCTTCACCGTCCTGACTTCACCTTCTCCTTCTCCTTCTTCTACTTCTTCTGCTTCATCCCCCTGAAATCACCTGCTCCTTCTCCTTCTTCTGCTTCTTCTGATTCACCCTCCTAACTTCACCTTCTCCTTCTCCTTCTTCTGCTTCTTCTGATTCACCCTCCTGACTTCACCTTCTCCTTCTCCTTCTTCTGCTTCTTCTGATTCACCCTCCAGACTTCACCTTCTCCTTCTCTTTCTTCTGCTTCTTCTGATTCACCCTCCAGACTTCACCTTCTCCTTCTCCTTCTTCTACTTCTTCTGCTTCACCCCCCAGACATCACCTTCTCCTTCTCCTTCTTCTACTTCTTCTGATTCACCCTCCAGACTTCACCTTCTCCTTCTCCTTCTTCTGCTTCTTCTGATTCACCCTCCAGACTTCACCTTCTCCTTCTCCTTCTTCTGCTTCTTCTGATTCACCCTCCTGACTTCACCTTCTCCTTCTCCTTCTTCTACTTCTTCTGATTCACCCTCCTGACTTCACATTCTCCTTCTCCTTCTTCTGCTTCTTCTGCTTCACCGTCCTGACTTCACCTTCTCCTTCTCCTTCTTCTACTTCTTCTGCTTCATCCCGCTGACATCACCTGCTCCTTCTCCTTCTTCTGCTTCTTCTGATTCACCCTCCTAACTTCACCTTCTCCTTCTCCTTCTTCTGCTTCTTCTGATTCACCCTCCTGACTTCACCTTCTCCTTCTCCTTCTTCTGCTTCTTCCGATTCACCCTCCAGACTTCACCTTCTCCTTCTCCTTCTTCGGCTTCTTCTGATTCACCCTCCAGACTTCACCTTCTCCTTCTCCTTCTTCTGATTCTTCTGATTCACCCTCCAGACTTCACCTTCTCCTTCTCCTTCTTCTGCTTCTTCTGATTCACCCTCCTGACTTCACCTTCTCCTTCTCCTTCTTCTACTTCTTCTGATTCACCCACCTGACTTCACCTTCTCCTTCTCCTTCTTCTACTTCTTCTGCTTCACCCTCCAGACTTCACCTTCTCCTTCTCCTTCTTCTGCTTCTTCTGATTCACCCTCCAGACTTCTCCTTCTCCTTCTCCTTCTTCTGCTTCTTCTGATTCACCCTCCAGACTTCACCTTCTCCTTCTCCTTCTTCTACTTCTTCTGATTCACCCTCCAGACTTCACCTTCTCCTTCTCCTTCTTCTACTTCTTCTGATTCACCCTCCAATCTTCACCTTCTCCTTCTCCTTCTTCTGTTTCTTCTGCTTCACCCTCCAGACTTCACCTTCTCCTTCTCTTTCTTCTGCTTCTTCTGATTCACCCTCCAGACTTCACCTTCTACTTCTCCTTCTTCTGATTCTTCTGATTCACCCTCCAGACTTCACCTTCTCCTTCTCCTTCTTCTGCTTCTTCTGATTCACCCTCCTGACTTCACCTTCTCCTTCTTCTTCTTCTACTTCTTCTGATTCACCATCCTGACTTCACCTTCTCCTTCTCCTTCTTCTACTTCTTCTGCTTCACCCTCCAGACTTCACCTTCTCCTTCTCCTTCTTCTACTTCTTCTGATTCACCCTCCAGACTTCATCTTCTCCTTCTCCTTCTTCTGCTTCTTCTGATTCACCCTCCAGACTTCACCTTCTCCTTCTCCTTATTCTGCTTCTTCTGATTCACCCTCCAGACTTCACCTTCTCCTTCTCCTTATTCTGCTTCTTCTGATTCACCCTCCAGACTTCACCTTCTCCTTCTCCTTCCTCTGCTTCTTCTGATTCACCCTCCAGACTTCACCTTCTCCTTCTCCTTCTTCTGATTCTTCTGATTCACCCTCCAGACTTCACCTTCTCCTTCTCCTTCTTCTGCTTCTTCTGATTCACCCTCCTGACTTCACCTTCTCCTTCTCCTTCTTCTACTTCTTCTGATTCACCCTCCTGACTTCACCTTCTCCTTCTCCTTCTTCTACTTCTTCTGATTCACCCTCCAGACTTCACCTTCTCCTTCTCTTTCTTCTGCTTCTTCTGATTCACCCTCCAGACTTCACCTTCTCCTTCTCCTTATTCTGCTTCTTCTGATTCACCCTCTAGACTTCACCTTCTCCTTCTCCTTCTTCTGCTTCTTCTGATTCACACTCCAGACTTCACCTTCTCCTTCTCCTTCTTCTACTTCTTCTGATTCACCCTCCAGACTTCACCTTCTCCTTCTCTTTCTTCTGCTTCTTCTGATTCACCCTCCAGACTTCACCTTCTCCTTCTCCTTCTTCTGATTCTTCTGATTCACCCTCCAGACTTCACCTTCTCCTTCTCCTTCTTCTGCTTCTTCTGATTCACCCTCCTGACTTAACCTTCTCCTTCTCCTTCTTCTACTTCTTCTGATTCACCCTCCTGACTTCACCTTCTCCTTCTCCTTCTTCTACTTCTTCTGCTTCACCCTCCAGACTTCACCTTCTCCTTCTCCTTATTCTACTTCTCCTAATTCACCCTCCAGACTTGACCTTCTCCTTCTCCTTCTTCTACTTCTTCTGATTCACCCTCCAGACTTCACCTTCTCCTTCTCCTTCTTCTGCTTCTTCTGCTTCACCGTCCTGATTTCACCTTCTCCTTCTCCTTCTTTTACTTCTTCTGCTTCATCCCCCTGACATCACCTGCTCCTTCTCCTTCTTCTGCTTCTTCTGATTCACCCTCCTAACTTCACCTTCTCCTTCTCCTTCTTCTGCTTCTTCTGATTCACCCTCCTGACTTCACCTTCTCCTTCTCCTTCTTCTGCTTCTTCTGATTCACCCTCCAGACTTCACCTTCTCCTTCTCTTTCTTCTGCTTCTTCTGATTCACCCTCCAGACTTCACCTTCTCCTTCTCCTTCTTCTGATTCTTCTGATTCACCCTCCAGACTTCACCTTCTCCTTCTCCTTCTTCTGCTTCTTCTGATTCACCCTCCTGACATCACCTTCTCCTTCTCCTTCTTCTACTTCTTCTGATTCACCCTCCTGACTTCACCTTCTCCTTCTCCTTCTTCTACTTCTTCTGCTTCACCCTCCAGACTTCACCTTCTCCTTCTCCTTCTTCTACTTCTTCTGATTCACCCTCCAGACTTCACCTTCTCCTTCTCCTTCTTTTGCTTCTTCTGCTTCACACTCCAGACTTCACCTTCTCCTTCTCCTTCTTCTGCTTCTTCTGATTCACCCTCCTTACTTCACCTTCTCCTTCTCCTTCTTCTGCTTCTTCTGATTCACCCTCCTGACTTCACCTTCTCCTTCTCCTTATTCTGCTTCTTCTGTTTCACCCTCCAGACTTCACCTTCTCCTTCTCCTTCTTCTGCTTCTTCTGATTCACCCTCCAGACTTCACCTTCTCCTTCTCCTTCTTCTGCTTCTTCTGGTTCACCCTCCAGACTTCACCTTCTCCTTCTCCTTCGTCTACTTCTTCTGATTCACCCTCCAGACTACACCTTCTCCTTCTCCTTCTTCTACTTCTTCTGATTCACCCTCCAGACTTCACCTTCTCCTTCTCCTTCTTCTGTTTCTTCTGATTCACCCTCCAGACTTCACCTTCTCCTTCTCCTTCTACTACTTCTTCTGATTCACCCTCCAGACTTCAGCTTCTCCTTCTCCTTCTTCTACTTCTTCTGATTCACCCTCCAGACTTCACCTTCTCCTTCTCCTTCTTCTACTTCTTCTGCTTCTCCCTCCAGACTTCACCTTCTCCTTCTCCTTCTTCTGCTTCTTCTGATTCACCCTCCAGACTTCACCTTCTCCTTCTCTTTCTTCTGCTTCTTCTGATTCACCCTCCAGACTTCACTTTCTCCTTCTCCTTCTTCTGATTCTTCTGATTCACCCTCCAGACTTCACCTTCTCCTTCTCCTTCTTCTGCTTCTTCTGATTCACCCTCCTGACTTCACCTTCTCCTTCTCCTTCTTCTACTTCTTCTGATTCACCCTCCTGACTTCACCTTCTACTTCTCCTTCTTCTACTACTTCTGCTTCACCCTCCAGACTTCACCTTCTCCTTCTCCTTCTTCTACTTCTTCTGATTCACCCTCCAGACTTCACCTTCTCCTTCTCCTTCTTCTGATTCTTCTGATTCACCCTCCAGACTTCACCTTCTCCTTCTCCTTCTTCTGCTTCTTCTGATTCACCCTCCTGACTTCACCTCCTCCTTCTCCTTCTTCTACTTCTGATTCACCCTCCTGACTTCACCTTCTCCTTCTCCTTCTTCTACTTCTTCTGATTCACCCTCCAGACTTCACCTTCTCCTTCTCTTTCTTCTGCTTCTTCTGATTCACCCTCCAGACTTCACCTTCTCCTTCTCCTTATTCTGCTTCTTCTGATTCACCCTCTAGACTTCACCTTCTCCTTCTCCTTCTTCTGCTTCTTCTGATTCACACTCCAGACTTCACCTTCTCCTTCTCCTTCTTCTACTTCTTCTGATTCACCCTCCAGACTTCACCTTCTCCTTCTCTTTCTTCTGCTTCTTCTGATTCACCCTCCAGACTTCACCTTCTCATTCTCCTTCTTCTGATTCTTCTGATTCACCCTCCAGACTTCACCTTCTCCTTCTCCTTCTTCTGCTTCTTCTGATTCACCCTCCTGACTTCACCTTCTCCTTCTCCTTCTTCTACTTCTTCTGATTCACCCTCCAGACTTCACCTTCTCCTTCTACTTCTTCTGCTTCTTCTGATTCACCCTCCAGACTTCACCTTCTCCTTCTCCTTCTTCTGCTTCTTCTGATTCACCCTCCAGACTTCACCTTCTCCTTCTCCTTCTTCTGCTTCTTCTGATTCACCCTCCAGACTTCACCTTCTCCTTCTCCTTCTTCTGCTTCTTCTGATTCACCCTCCAGACTTCACCTTCTCCTTCTCCTTCTTCTACTTCTTCTGCTTCACCCTCCAGACTTCACCTTCTCCTTCTCCTTCTTCTACTTCTTCTGATTCACCCTCCAGACTTCACCTTCTCCTTCTCCTTCTTCTACTTCTTCTGATTCACCCTACAGACTTCACCTTCTCCTTCTCCTTCTTCTGCTTCTTCTGATTCACCCTCCAGACTTCACCTTCTCCTTCTCCTTATTCTGCTTCTTCTGTTTCACCCTCCAGACTTCACCTTCTCCTTCTCCTTCTTCTGCTTCTTCTGATTCACCCTCCAGACTTCACCTTCTCCTTCTCCTTCTTCTGCTTCTTCTGATTCACCCTCCAGACTTCACCTTCTCCTTCTCCTTCTTCTACTTCTTCTGATTCACCCTCCAGACTTCACCTTCTCCTTCTCCTTCTTCTGCTTCTTCTGATTCACCCTCCAGACTTCACCTTCTCCTTCTCCTTCGTCTACTTCTTCTGATTCACCCTCCAGACTACACCTTCTCCTTCTCCTTCTTCTACTTCTTCTGATTCACCCTCCAGTCTTCACCTTCTCCTTCTCCTTCTTCTGTTTCTTCTGATTCACCCTCCAGACTTCACCTTCTCCTTCTCCTTCTTCTACTTCTTCTGATTCAACCTCCAGACTTCACCTTCTCCTTCTCCTTCTTCTACTTCTTCTGATTCAGCCTCCAGACTTCATCTTCTCCTTCTCCTTCTTCTCCTTCTTCTGATTCACCCTCCAGACTTCACCTTCTCCTTCTCCTTCTTCTGCTTCTTCTGATTCACCCTCCAGACTTCACCTTCTCCTTCTCCTTCTTCTACTTCTTCTGATTCACCCTCCAGAATTCACCTTCTCCTTCTCCTTCTTCTACTTCTTCTGATTCACCCTCCAGTCTTCACCTTCTCCTTCTCCTTCTTCTGTTTCTTCTGCTTCACCCTCCAGACTTCACCTTCTCCTTCTCCTTCTTCTGCTTCTTCTGATTCACCCTCCAGACTTCACCTTCTCCTTCTCCTTCGTCTACTTCTTCTGATTCACCCTCCAGACTACACCTTCTCCTTCTCCTTCTTCTACTTCTTCTGATTCACCCTCCAGACTTCACCTTCTCCTTCTCCTTCTTCTGTTTCTTCTGATTCACCCTCCAGACTTCATCTTCTCCTTCTCCTTCTTCTACTTCTTCTGATTCACCCTCCAGACTTCACCTTCTCCTTCTCCTTCTTCTACTTCTTCTGATTCACCCTCCAGACTTCATCTTCTCCTTCTCCTTCTTCTGCTTCTTCTGATTCACCCTCCAGACTTCACCTTCTCCTTCTCCTTCTTCTGCTTCTTCTGATTCACCCTCCAGACTTCAACTTCTCCTTCTCCTTCTTCTACTTCTTCTGATTCACCCTCCAGACTTCACCTTCTCCTTCTCCTTCTTCTACTTCTTCTGATTCACCCTCCAGTCTTCACCTTCTCCTTCTCCTTTTTCTGTTTCTTCTGCTTCACCCTCCAGACTTCACCTTCTCCTTCTCTTTCTTCTGCTTATTCTGATTCACCCTCCAGACTTCACCTTCTCCTTCTCCTTCTTCTAATTCTTCTGATTCACCCTCCAGACTTCACCTTCTCCTTCTCCTTCTTCTGCTTCTTCTGATTCACCCTCCAGACTTCACCTTCTCATTCTCCTTCTTCTGCTTCTTCTGCTGCGCCCTCCAGACTTCACCTTCTCCTTCTCCTTCTTCTGCTTCTTCTGCTTCACACTCCAGACTTCACCTTCTCCTTCTCCTTCTTCTGCTTCTTCTGCTGCGCCCTCCAGGCTTCACCTTCTCCTTCTCCTTCTTCTGCTTCTTCTGCTTCACCGTCCTGACTTCACCTTCTCCTTCTCCTTCTTCTACTTCTTCTGCTACACCCCCCTGACTTCACCTGCTCCTTCTCCTTCTTCTGCTTCTTCTGATTCACCCTCCTAAATTCACCTTCTCCTTCTCCTTCTTCTGCTTCTTCTGATTCACCCTCCTGACTTCACCTTCTCCTTCTCCTTCTTCTGCTTCTTCTGATTCACCCTCCAGACTTCACCTTCTCCTTCTCCTTCTTCTGCTTCTTCTGATTCACCCTCCAGACTTCACCTTCTCCTTCTCCTTCTTCTGCTTCTTCTGATTCACCCTCCAGACCTCACCTTCTCCTTCTCCTTCTTCTACTTCTTCTGATTCACCCTCCAGACTTCATTTCTCCTTCTCCTTCTTCTGCTTCTTCTGATTCACCCTCCAGACTTCACCTTCTCCTTCTCCTTCTTCTGCTTCTTCTGATTCACCCTCCAGACTTCACCTTCTCCTTCTCCTTCTTCTACTTCTTCGTATTCACCCTCCAGACTTCACCTTCTCCTTCTCCTTCTTCGAATTCTTCTGATTCACCCTCCAGTCTTCACCTTCTCCTTCTCCTTCTTCTGTTTCTTCTGCTTCACCCTCCAGACTTCACCTTCTCCTTCTCTTTCTTCTGCTTCTTCTGCTTCAACCTCCAGACTTCACCTTCTCCTTCTCCTTCTTCTGATTCTTCTGATTCACCCTCCAGACTTCACCTTCTCTATCTCCTTCTTCTGCTTCTTCTGATTCACCCTCCTGACTTCACCTTCTCCTTCTCCTTCTTCTACTTCTTCTGATTCACCCTCCTGACTTCATCTTCTCCTTCTCCTTCTTCTACTTCTTCTGCTTCACCCTCCAGACTTCACCTTCTCCTTCTCCTTCTTCTACTTCTTCTGATTCACCCTCCAGACTTCACCTTCTCCTTCTCCTTCTTCTGCTTCTTCTGATTCACCCTCCAGACTTCACCTTCTCCTTCTCCTTATTCTGCTTCTTCTGATTCACCCTCCAGACTTCACCTTCTCCTTCTCCTTCTTCTGCTTCTTCTGATTCACCCTCCAGACTTCACCTTCTCCTTCTCCTTCTTCTGCTTCTTCTGATTCACCCTCCAGACTTCACCTTCTCCTTCTCCTTCTTCTGCTTCTTCTGATTCACCCTCCAGACTTCACCTTCTCCTTCTCCTTCTTCTACTTCTTCTGATTCACCCTCCAGACTTCACCTTCTCCTTCTCCTTCTTCTGCTTCTTCTGATTCAACCTCCTGACTTCACCTTCTCCTTCTCCTTCTTCTGCTTCTTCTGATTCACCCTCCTGACTTCACCTTCTCCTTCTCCTTCTTCTACTTCTTCTGCTTCACCCTCCAGACTTCACCTTCTCCTTCTCCTTCTTCTACTTCTTCTGATTCACCCTCCAGACTTCACCTTCTCCTTCTCCTTCTTCTGCTTCTTCTGATTCACCCTCCAGACTTCACCTTCTCATTCTCCTTCTTCTGCTTCTTCTGCTGCGCCCTCCAGACTTCACCTTCTCCTTCTCCTTCTTCTGCTTCTTCTGCTTCACACTCCAGACTTCACCTTCTCCTTCTCCTTCTTCTGCTTCTTCTGCTGCGCCCTCCAGGCTTCACCTTCTCCTTCTCCTTCTTCTGCTTCTTCTGCTTCACCGTCCTGACTTCACCTTCTCCTTCTCCTTCTTTTACTTCTTCTGCTACACCCCCTGACTTCACCTGCTCCTTCTCCTTCTTCTGCTTCTTCTGATTCACCCTCCCAACTTCACCTTCTCCTTCTCCTTCTTCTGCTTCTTCTGATTCACCCTCCTGACTTCACCTTCTCCTTCTCCTTCTTCTGCTTCTTCTGATTCACCCTCCAGACTTCACCTTCTCCTTCTCCTTCTTCTGCTTCTTCTGATTCACCCTCCAGACTTCACCTTCTCCTTCTCCTTCTTCTGCTTCTTCTGATTCACCCTCCAGACCTCACCTTCTCCTTCTCCTTCTTCTACTTCTTCTGATTCACCCTCCAGACTTCATCTTCTCCTTCTCCTTCTTCTGCTTCTTCTGATTCACCCTCCAGACTTTACCTTCTCCTTCTTCTGCTTCTTCTGATTCACCCTCCAGACTTCACCTTCTCCTTCTCCTTCTTCTACTTCTTCTGATTCACCCTCCTGACTTCACCTTCTCCTTCTCCTTCTTCTACTTCTTCTGCTTCACCCTCCAGACTTCACCTTCTCCTTCTCCTTCTTCTACTTCTTCTGATTCACCCTCCAGACTTCACCTTCTCCTTCTCCTTCTTCTACTTCTTCTGATTCAGCCTCCAGACTTCACCTTCTCCTTCTCCTTCTTCTACTTCTTCTGATTCATCCTCCAGACTTCACCTTCTCCTTCTCCTTCTTCTGCTTCTTCTGATTCACCCTCCAGACTTCACCTTCTCCTTTTCCTTATTCTGCTTCTTCTGATTCACCCTCCAGACTTCACCTTCTCCTTCTCCTTCTTCTGCTTCTTCTGATTCACCCTCCAGACTTCACCTTCTCCTTCTCCTTCTTCTGCTTCTTCTGATTCACCCTCCAGACTTCACCTTCTCCTTCTCCTTCTTCTACTTCTTCTGATTCACCCTCCAGACTTCATCTTCTCCTTCTCCTTCTTCTGCTTCTTCTGATTCACCCTCCAGACTTCACCTTCTCCTTCTCCTTCGTCTACTTCTTCTGATTCACCCTCCAGACTACACCTTCTCCTTCTCCTTCTTCTACTTCTTCTGATTCACCCTCCAGACTTCACCTTCTCCTTCTCCTTCTTCTGTTTCTTCTGATTCACCCTCCAGACTTCACCTTCTCCTTCTCCTTCTTCTACTTCTTCTGATTCACCCTCCAGACTTCACCTTCTCCTTCTCCTTCTTCTACTTCTTCTGATTCACCCTCCAGACTTCATCTTCTCCTTCTCCTTCTTCTGCATCTTCTGATTCACCCTCCAGACTTCACCTTCTCCTTCTCCTTCTTCTGCTTCTTCTGATTCCCCTCCAGACTTCACCTTCTCCTTCTCCTTCTTCTACTTCTTCTGATTCACCCTCCAGACTTCACCTTCTCCGTCTCCTTCTTCTACTTCTTCTGATTCACCCTCCAGTCTTCACATTCTCCTTCTCCTTCTTCTGTTTCTTCTGCTTCAGCCTCCAAACTTCACCTTCTCCTTCTCTTTCTTCTGATTCTTCTGATTCACCCTCCAGACTTCACCTTCTCCTTCTCCTTCTTCTGATTCTTCTGATTCACCCTCCAGACTTCACCTTCTCCTTCTCCTTCTTCTGCTTCTTCTGATTCACCCTCCTGGCTTCACCTTCTCCTTCTCCTTCTTCTACTTCTTCTGATTCACCCTCCTGACTTCACCTTCTCCTTCTCCTTCTTCTCCTTCTTCTGCTTCACCCTCCAGACTTCACCTTCTCCTTCTCCTTCTTCTACCTCTTCTGATTCACCCTCCAGACTTCACCTTCTCCTTCTCCTTCTTCTGCTTCTTCTGATTCAACCTCCAGACTTCACCTTCTCCTTCTCCTTATTCTGCTTCTTCTGATTCACCCTCCAGACTTCACCTTCTCCTTCTCCTTATTCTGCTTCTTCTGATTCAACCTCCAGACTTCACCTTCTCCTTCTCCTTCTTCTGCTTCTTCTGATTCACCCTCCAGACTTCACCTTCTCCTTCTCCTTCTTCTGTTTCTTCTGATTCGCCCTCCAGACTTCTCCTTCTCCTTCTCCTTCTTCTGCTTCTTCTGATTCACCCTCCTGACTTCACCTTCTCCTTCTCCTTCTTCTACTTCTTCTGATTCACCCTTCTGACTTCACCTTCTCCTTCTCCTTCTTCTACTTCTTCTGCTTCACCCTCCAGACTTCACCTTCTCCTTCTCCTTCTTCTACTTCTTCTGATTCACCCTCCAGACTTCACCTTCTCCTTCTCCTTCTTCTGCTTCTTCTGATTCACCCTCCAGACTTCACCTTCTCCTTCTCCTTATTCTGCTTCTTCTGATTCACCCTCCAGACTTCACCTTCTCCTTCTCCTTCTTCTGCTTCTTCTGATTCACCCTCCAGACTTCACCTTCTCCTTCTCCTTCTTCTGCTTCTTCTGATTCACCCTCCAGACATCACCTTCTCCTTCTCCTTCTTCTGCTTCTTCTGATTCACCCTCCAGACTTCACCTTCTCCTTCTCCTTCTTCTACTTCTTCTGATTCACCCTCCAGACTTCACCTTCTCCTTCTCTTTCTTCTGCTTCTTCTGATTCACCCTCCAGACTTCACCTTCTCCTTCTCCTTCTTCTGATTCTTCTGATTCACCCTCCAGATTTCACCTTCTCCTTCTCCTTCTTCTGCTTCTTCTGATTCACCCTCCTGACTTCACCTTCTCCTTCTCCTTCTTCTACTTCTTCTGATTCACCCTCCTGACTTCACCTTCTCCTTCTCCTTCTTCTACTTCTTCTGCTTCACCCTCCAGACTTCACCTTCTCCTTCTCCTTCTTCTACTTCTTCTGATTCACCCTCCAGACTTCACCTTCTCCTTCTCCTTCTTCTACTTCTTCTGATTCACCCTACAGACTTCACCTTCTCCTTCTCCTTCTTCTGCTTCTTCTGATTCACCCTCCAGACTTCACCTTCTCCTTCTCCTTATTCTGCTTCTTCTGTTTCACCCTCCAGACTTCACCTTCTCCTTCTCCTTCTTCTGCTTCTTCTGATTCACCCTCCAGAATTCACCTTCTCCTTCTCCTTCTTCTGCTTCTTCTGATTCACCCTCCAGACTTCACCTTCTCCTTCTCCTTCTTCTACTTCTTCTGATTCTCCCTCCAGACTTCACCTTCTCCTTCTCCTTCTTCTGCTTCTTCTGATTCACCCTCCAGACTTCACCTTCTCCTTCTCCTTCGTCTACTTCTTCTGATTCACCCTCCAGACTACACCTTCTCCTTCTCCTTCTTCTACTTCTTCTGATTCACCCTCCAGACTTCACCTTCTCCTTCTCCTTCTTCTGTTTCTTCTGATTCACCCTCCAGACTTCACCTTCTCCTTCTCCTTCTTCTACTTCTTCTGATTCAGCCTCCAGACTTCACCTTCTCCTTCTCCTTCTTCTACTTCTTCTGATTCAGCCTCCAGACTTCATCTTCTCCTTCTCCTTCTTCTCCTTCTTCTGATTCACCCTCCAGACTTCACCTTCTCCTTCTCCTTCCTCTGCTTCTTCTGATTCACCCTCCAGACTTCACCTTCTCCTTCTCCTTCTTCTACTTCTTCTGATTCACCCTCCAGAATTCACCTTCTCCTTCTCCTTCTTCTACTTCTTCTGATTCACCCTCCAGTCTTCACCTTCTCCTTCTCCTTCTTCTGTTTCTTCTGCTTCACCCTCCAGACTTCACCTTCTCCTTCTCTTTCTTCTGCTTCTTCTGATTCACCCTCCAGACTTCACCTTCTCCTTCTCCTTCTTCTGATTCTTCTGATTCACCCTCCAGACTTCACCTTCTCCTTCTCCTTCTTCTGCTTCTTCTGATTCACCCTCCAGACCTCACCTTCTCCTTCTCCTTCTTCTACTTCTTCTGATTCACCCTCCTGACTTCACCTTCTCCTTCTCCTTCATCTACTTCTTCTGCTTCACCCTCCAGACTTCACCTTCTCCTTCTCCTTCTTCTACTTCTTCTGATTCACCCTCCAGACTTCACCTTCTCCTTCTCCTTCTTCTACTTCTTCTGATTCACCCTCCAGACTTCACCTTCTCCTTCTCCTTCTTCTACTTCTTCTGATTCACCCTCCAGACTTCACCTTCTCCTTCTCCTTCTTCTGCTTCTTCTGATTCACCCTCCAGACTTCACCTTCTCCTTCTCCTTATTCTGCTTCTTCTGATTCACCCTCCAGACTGTTCCTTCTCCTTCTCCTTCTTCTGCTTCTTCTGATTCACCCTCCAGACTTCACCTTCTCCTTCTCCTTCTTCTACTTCTTCTGATTCACCTCCAGACTTCACCTTCTCCTTCTCCTTCTTCTGCTTCTTCTGATTCACCCTCCAGACTTCACCTTCTCCTTCTCCTTCGTCTACTTCTTCTGATTCACCCTCCAGACTACACCTTCTCCTTCTCCTTCTTCTACTTCTTCTGATTCACCCTCCAGACTTCACCTTCTCCTTCTCCTTCTTCTGTTTCTTCTGATTCACCCTCCAGACTTCATCTTCTCCTTCTCCTTCTTCTACTTCTTCTGATTCACCCTCCAGACTTCACCTTCTCCTTCTCCTTCTTCTACTTCTTCTGATTCACCCTCCAGACTTCATCTTCTCCTTCTCCTTCTTCTGCTTCTTCTGATTCACCCTCCAGACTTCACCTTCTCCTTCTCCTTCTTCTGCTTCTTCTGATTCACCCTCCAGACTTCAACTTCTCCTTCTCCTTCTTCTACTTCTTCTGATTCACCCTCCAGACTTCACCTTCTCCTTCTCCTTCTTCTACTTCTTCTGATTCACCCTCCAGTCTTCACCTTCTCCTTCTCCTTTTTCTGTTACTTCTGCTTCACCCTCCAGACTTCACCTTCTCCTTCTCTTTCTTCTGCTTATTCTGATTCATCCTCCAGACTTCACCTTCTCCTTCTCCTTCTTCTGATTCTTCTGATTCACCCTCCAGACTTCACCTTCTCCTTCTCCTTCTTCTGCTTCTTCTGATTCACCCTCCTGACTTCACCTTCTCCTTCTCCTTCTTCTACTTCTTCTGATTCACCCTCCTGACTTCACCTTCTCCTTCTCCTTCTTCTACTTCTTCTGCTTCACCCTCCAGACTTCACCTTCTCCTTCTCCTTCTTCTACTTCTTCTGATTCACCCTCCAGACTTCACCTTCTCCTTCTCCTTCTTCTGCTTCTTCTGATTCACCCTCCAGACTTCACCTTCTCCTTCTCCTTCTTCCGCTTCTTCTGCTTCACACTCCAGACTTCACCTTCTCCTTCTCCTTCTTCTGCTTCTTCTGCTGCGCACTCCAGGCTTCACCTTCTCCTTCTCCTTCTTCTGCTTCTTCTGCTTCACCGTCCTGACTTCACCTTCTCCTTCTCCTTCTTTTACTTCTTCTGCTACACCCCCCTGACTTCACCTGCTCCTTCTCCTTCTTCTGCTTCTTCTGATTCACCCTCCCAACTTCACCTTCTCCTTCTCCTTCTTCTGCTTCTTCTGATTCACCCTCCTGACTTCACCTTCTCCTTCTCCTTCTTCTGCTTCTTCTGATTCACCCTCCAGACTTCACCTTCTCCTTCTCC
Source organism: Somniosus microcephalus (assembly GCF_052327205.1). Lineage (NCBI taxonomy): Eukaryota > Metazoa > Chordata > Chondrichthyes > Squaliformes > Somniosidae > Somniosus > Somniosus microcephalus. Next base: position 776,629 of record NW_028225215.1, read on the forward strand.
TTCTTCTGCTTCTTCTGATTCACCCTCCAGACTTCACCTTCTCCTTCTCCATCTTCTGCTTCTTCTGATTCACCCTCCAGACTTTACCTTCTCCTTCTTCTGCTTCTTCTGATTCACCCTCCAGACTTCACCTTCTCCTTCTCCTTCTTCTACTTCTTCTGATTCACCCTCCTGACTTCACCTTCTCCTTCTCCTTCTTCTACTTCTTCTGCTTCACCCTCCAGACTTCACCTTCTCCTTCTCCTTCTTCTACTTCTTCTGATTCACCCTCCAGACTTCACCTTCTCCTTCTCCTTCTTCTACTTCTTCTGATTCATCCTCCAGACTTCACCTTCTCCTTCTCCTTCTTCTGCTTCTTCTGATTCACCCTCCAGACTTCACCTTCTCCTTCTCCTTATTCTGCTTCTTCTGATTCACCCTCCAGACTTCACCTTCTCCTTCTCCTTCTTCTGCTTCTTCTGATTCACCCTCCAGACTTCACCTTCTCCTTCTCCTTCTTCTGCTTCTTCTGATTCACCCTCCAGACTTCACCTTCTCCTTCTCCTTCTTCTACTTCTTCTGATTCACCCTCCAGACTTCATCTTCTCCTTCTCCTTCTTCTGCTTCTTCTGATTCACCCTCCAGACTTTACCTTCTCCTTCTTCTGCTTCTTCTGATTCACCCTCCAGACTTCACCTTCTCCTTCTCCTTCTTCTACTTCTTCTGATTCACCCTCCTGACTTCACCTTCTCCTTCTCCTTCTTCTACTTCTTCTGCTTCACCCTCCAGACTTCACCTTCTCCTTCTCCTTCTTCTACTTCTTCTGATTCACCCTCCAGACTTCACCTTCTCCTTCTCCTTCTTCTACTTCTTCTGATTCACCCTCCAGACTTCACCTTCTCCTTCTCCTTCTTCTACTTCTTCTGATTCATCCTCCAGACTTCACCTTCTCCTTCTCCTTCTTCTGCTTCTTCTGATTCACCCTCCTGACTTCACCTTCTCCTTCTCCTTCTTCTCCTTCTTCTGCTTCACCCTCCAGACTTCACCTTCTCCTTCTCCTTCTTCTACCTCTTCTGATTCACCCTCCAGACTTCACCTTCTCCTTCTCCTTCTTCTGCTTCTTCTGATTCAACCTCCAGACTTCACCTTCTCCTTCTCCTTATTCTGCTTCTTCTGATTCACCCTCCAGACTTCACCTTCTCCTTCTCCTTATTCTGCTTCTTCTGATTCAACCTCCAGACTTCACCTTCTCCTTCTCCTTCTTCTGCTTCTTCTGATTCACCCTCCAGACTTCACCTTCTCCTTCTCCTTCTTCTGTTTCTTCTGATTCGCCCTCCAGACTTCTCCTTCTCCTTCTCCTTCTTCTGCTTCTTCTGATTCACCCTCCTGACTTCACCTTCTCCTTCTCCTTCTTCTACTTCTTCTGATTCACCCTTCTGACTTCACCTTCTCCTTCTCCTTCTTCTACTTCTTCTGCTTCACCCTCCAGACTTCACCTTCTCCTTCTCCTTCTTCTACTTCTTCTGATTCACCCTCCAGACTTCACCTTCTCCTTCTCCTTCTTCTGCTTCTTCTGATTCTCCCTCCAGACTTCACCTTCTCCTTCTCCTTATTCTGCTTCTTCTGATTCACCCTCCAGACTTCACCTTCTCCTTCTCCTTCTTCTGCTTCTTCTGATTCACCCTCCAGACTTCACCTTCTCCTTCTCCTTCTTCTGCTTCTTCTGATTCACCCTCCAGACATCACCTTCTCCTTCTCCTTCTTCTGCTTCTTCTGATTCACCCTCCAGACTTCACCTTCTCCTTCTCCTTCTTCTACTTCTTCTGATTCACCCTCCAGACTTCACCTTCTCCTTCTCTTTCTTCTGCTTCTTCTGATTCACCCTCCAGACTTCACCTTCTCCTTCTCCTTCTTCTGATTCTTCTGATTCACCCTCCAGATTTCACCTTCTCCTTCTCCTTCTTCTGCTTCTTCTGATTCACCCTCCTGACTTCACCTTCTCCTTCTCCTTCTTCTACTTCTTCTGATTCACCCTCCTGACTTCACCTTCTCCTTCTCCTTCTTCTACTTCTTCTGCTTCACCCTCCAGACTTCACCTTCTCCTTCTCCTTCTTCTACTTCTTCTGATTCACCCTCCAGACTTCACCTTCTCCTTCTCCTTCTTCTGCATCTTCTGATTCACCCTCCAGACTTCACCTTCTCCTTCTCCTTCTTCTGCTTCTTCTGATTCCCCCTCCAGACTTCACCTTCTCCTTCTCCTTCTTCTACTTCTTCTGATTCACCCTCCAGACTTCACCTTCTCCGTCTCCTTCTTCTACTTCTTCTGATTCACCCTCCAGTCTTCACATTCTCCTTCTCCTTCTTCTGTTTCTTCTGCTTCAGCCTCCAAACTTCACCTTCTCCTTCTCTTTCTTCTGATTCTTCTGATTCACCCTCCAGACTTCACCTTCTCCTTCTCCTTCTTCTGATTCTTCTGATTCACCCTCCAGACTTCACCTTCTCCTTCTCCTTCTTCTGCTTCTTCTGATTCACCCTCCTGGCTTCACCTTCTCCTTCTCCTTCTTCTACTTCTTCTGATTCACCCTCCTGACTTCACCTTCTCCTTCTCCTTCTTCTCCTTCTTCTGCTTCACCCTCCAGACTTCACCTTCTCCTTCTCCTTCTTCTACCTCTTCTGATTCACCCTCCAGACTTCACCTTCTCCTTCTCCTTCTTCTGCTTCTTCTGATTCAACCTCCAGACTTCACCTTCTCCTTCTCCTTATTCTGCTTCTTCTGATTCACCCTCCAGACTTCACCTTCTCCTTCTCCTTATTCTGCTTCTTCTGATTCAACCTCCAGACTTCACCTTCTCCTTCTCCTTCTTCTGCTTCTTCTGATTCACCCTCCAGACTTCACCTTCTCCTTCTCCTTCTTCTGTTTCTTCTGATTCGCCCTCCAGACTTCTCCTTCTCCTTCTCCTTCTTCTGCTTCTTCTGATTCACCCTCCTGACTTCACCTTCTCCTTCTCCTTCTTCTACTTCTTCTGATTCACCCTTCTGACTTCACCTTCTCCTTCTCCTTCTTCTACTTCTTCTGCTTCACCCTCCAGACTTCACCTTCTCCTTCTCCTTCTTCTACTTCTTCTGATTCACCCTCCAGACTTCACCTTCTCCTTCTCCTTCTTCTGCTTCTTCTGATTCACCCTCCAGACTTCACCTTCTCCTTCTCCTTATTCTGCTTCTTCTGATTCACCCTCCAGACTTCACCTTCTCCTTCTCCTTCTTCTGCTTCTTCTGATTCACCCTCCAGACTTCACCTTCTCCTTCTCCTTCTTCTGCTTCTTCTGATTCACCCTCCAGACATCACCTTCTCCTTCTCCTTCTTCTGCTTCTTCTGATTCACCCTCCAGACTTCACCTTCTCCTTCTCCTTCTTCTACTTCTTCTGATTCACCCTCCAGACTTCACCTTCTCCTTCTCTTTCTTCTGCTTCTTCTGATTCACCCTCCAGACTTCACCTTCTCCTTCTCCTTCTTCTGATTCTTCTGATTCACCCTCCAGATTTCACCTTCTCCTTCTCCTTCTTCTGCTTCTTCTGATTCACCCTCCTGACTTCACCTTCTCCTTCTCCTTCTTCTACTTCTTCTGATTCACCCTCCTGACTTCACCTTCTCCTTCTCCTTCTTCTACTTCTTCTGCTTCACCCTCCAGACTTCACCTTCTCCTTCTCCTTCTTCTACTTCTTCTGATTCACCCTCCAGACTTCACCTTCTCCTTCTCCTTCTTCTACTTCTTCTGATTCACCCTACAGACTTCACCTTCTCCTTCTCCTTCTTCTGCTTCTTCTGATTCACCCTCCAGACTTCACCTTCTCCTTCTCCTTATTCTGCTTCTTCTGTTTCACCCTCCAGACTTCACCTTCTCCTTCTCCTTCTTCTGCTTCTTCTGATTCACCCTCCAGAATTCACCTTCTCCTTCTCCTTCTTCTGCTTCTTCTGATTCACCCTCCAGACTTCACCTTCTCCTTCTCCTTCTTCTACTTCTTCTGATTCTCCCTCCAGACTTCACCTTCTCCTTCTCCTTCTTCTGCTTCTTCTGATTCACCCTCCAGACTTCACCTTCTCCTTCTCCTTCGTCTACTTCTTCTGATTCACCCTCCAGACTACACCTTCTCCTTCTCCTTCTTCTACTTCTTCTGATTCACCCTCCAGACTTCACCTTCTCCTTCTCCTTCTTCTGTTTCTTCTGATTCACCCTCCAGACTTCACCTTCTCCTTCTCCTTCTTCTACTTCTTCTGATTCAGCCTCCAGACTTCACCTTCTCCTTCTCCTTCTTCTACTTCTTCTGATTCAGCCTCCAGACTTCATCTTCTCCTTCTCCTTCTTCTCCTTCTTCTGATTCACCCTCCAGACTTCACCTTCTCCTTCTCCTTCCTCTGCTTCTTCTGATTCACCCTCCAGACTTCACCTTCTCCTTCTCCTTCTTCTACTTCTTCTGATTCACCCTCCAGAATTCACCTTCTCCTTCTCCTTCTTCTACTTCTTCTGATTCACCCTCCAGTCTTCACCTTCTCCTTCTCCTTCTTCTGTTTCTTCTGCTTCACCCTCCAGACTTCACCTTCTCCTTCTCTTTCTTCTGCTTCTTCTGATTCACCCTCCAGACTTCACCTTCTCCTTCTCCTTCTTCTGATTCTTCTGATTCACCCTCCAGACTTCACCTTCTCCTTCTTCTGCTTCTTCTGATTCACCCTCCAGACCTCACCTTCTCCTTCTCCTTCTTCTACTTCTTCTGATTCACCCTCCTGACTTCACCTTCTCCTTCTCCTTCATCTACTTCTTCTGCTTCACCCTCCAGACTTCACCTTCTCCTTCTCCTTCTTCTACTTCTTCTGATTCACCCTCCAGACTTCACCTTCTCCTTCTCCTTCTTCTACTTCTTCTGATTCACCCTCCAGACTTCACCTTCTCCTTCTCCTTCTTCTACTTCTTCTGATTCACCCTCCAGACTTCACCTTCTCCTTCTCCTTCTTCTGCTTCTTCTGATTCACCCTCCAGACTTCACCTTCTCCTTCTCCTTATTCTGCTTCTTCTGATTCACCCTCCAGACTGTTCCTTCTCCTTCTCCTTCTTCTGCTTCTTCTGATTCACCCTCCAGACTTCACCTTCTCCTTCTCCTTCTTCTACTTCTTCTGATTCACCCTCCAGACTTCACCTTCTCCTTCTCCTTCTTCTGCTTCTTCTGATTCACCCTCCAGACTTCACCTTCTCCTTCTCCTTCGTCTACTTCTTCTGATTCACCCTCCAGACTACACCTTCTCCTTCTCCTTCTTCTACTTCTTCTGATTCACCCTCCAGACTTCACCTTCTCCTTCTCCTTCTTCTGTTTCTTCTGATTCACCCTCCAGACTTCATCTTCTCCTTCTCCTTCTTCTACTTCTTCTGATTCACCCTCCAGACTTCACCTTCTCCTTCTCCTTCTTCTACTTCTTCTGATTCACCCTCCAGACTTCATCTTCTCCTTCTCCTTCTTCTGCTTCTTCTGATTCACCCTCCAGACTTCACCTTCTCCTTCTCCTTCTTCTGCTTCTTCTGATTCACCCTCCAGACTTCAACTTCTCCTTCTCCTTCTTCTACTTCTTCTGATTCACCCTCCAGACTTCACCTTCTCCTTCTCCTTCTTCTACTTCTTCTGATTCACCCTCCAGTCTTCACCTTCTCCTTCTCCTTTTTCTGTTACTTCTGCTTCACCCTCCAGACTTCACCTTCTCCTTCTCTTTCTTCTGCTTATTCTGATTCATCCTCCAGACTTCACCTTCTCCTTCTCCTTCTTCTGATTCTTCTGATTCACCCTCCAGACTTCACCTTCTCCTTCTCCTTCTTCTGCTTCTTCTGATTCACCCTCCTGACTTCACCTTCTCCTTCTCCTTCTTCTACTTCTTCTGATTCACCCTCCTGACTTCACCTTCTCCTTCTCCTTCTTCTACTTCTTCTGCTTCACCCTCCAGACTTCACCTTCTCCTTCTCCTTCTTCTACTTCTTCTGATTCACCCTCCAGACTTCACCTTCTCCTTCTCCTTCTTCTGCTTCTTCTGATTCACCCTCCAGACTTCACCTTCTCCTTCTCCTTCTTCCGCTTCTTCTGCTTCACACTCCAGACTTCACCTTCTCCTTCTCCTTCTTCTGCTTCTTCTGCTGCGCACTCCAGGCTTCACCTTCTCCTTCTCCTTCTTCTGCTTCTTCTGCTTCACCGTCCTGACTTCACCTTCTCCTTCTCCTTCTTTTACTTCTTCTGCTACACCCCCCTGACTTCACCTGCTCCTTCTCCTTCTTCTGCTTCTTCTGATTCACCCTCCCAACTTCACCTTCTCCTTCTCCTTCTTCTGCTTCTTCTGATTCACCCTCCTGACTTCACCTTCTCCTTCTCCTTCTTCTGCTTCTTCTGATTCACCCTCCAGACTTCACCTTCTCCTTCTCCTTCTTCTGATTCTTCTGATTCACCCTCCAGATTTCACCTTCTCCTTCTCCTTCTTCTGCTTCTTCTGATTCACCCTCCTGACTTCACCTTCTCCTTCTCCTTCTTCTACTTCTTCTGATTCACCCTCCTGACTTCACCTTCTCCTTCTCCTTCTTCTACTTCTTCTGCTTCACCCTCCAGACTTCACCTTCTCCTTCTCCTTCTTCTACTTCTTCTGATTCACCCTCCAGACTTCACCTTCTCCTTCTCCTTCTTCTACTTCTTCTGATTCACCCTACAGACTTCACCTTCTCCTTCTCCTTCTTCTGCTTCTTCTGATTCACCCTCCAGACTTCACCTTCTCCTTCTCCTTATTCTGCTTCTTCTGTTTCACCCTCCAGACTTCACCTTCTCCTTCTCCTTCTTCTGCTTCTTCTGATTCACCCTCCAGAATTCACCTTCTCCTTCTCCTTCTTCTGCTTCTTCTGATTCACCCTCCAGACTTCACCTTCTCCTTCTCCTTCTTCTACTTCTTCTGATTCTCCCTCCAGACTTCACCTTCTCCTTCTCCTTCTTCTGCTTCTTCTGATTCACCCTCCAGACTTCACCTTCTCCTTCTCCTTCGTCTACTTCTTCTGATTCACCCTCCAGACTACACCTTCTCCTTCTCCTTCTTCTACTTCTTCTGATTCACCCTCCAGACTTCACCTTCTCCTTCTCCTTCTTCTGTTTCTTCTGATTCACCCTCCAGACTTCACCTTCTCCTTCTCCTTCTTCTACTTCTTCTGATTCAGCCTCCAGACTTCACCTTCTCCTTCTCCTTCTTCTACTTCTTCTGATTCAGCCTCCAGACTTCATCTTCTCCTTCTCCTTCTTCTCCTTCTTCTGATTCACCCTCCAGACTTCACCTTCTCCTTCTCCTTCCTCTGCTTCTTCTGATTCACCCTCCAGACTTCACCTTCTCCTTCTCCTTCTTCTACTTCTTCTGATTCACCCTCCAGAATTCACCTTCTCCTTCTCCTTCTTCTACTTCTTCTGATTCACCCTCCAGTCTTCACCTTCTCCTTCTCCTTCTTCTGTTTCTTCTGCTTCACCCTCCAGACTTCACCTTCTCCTTCTCTTTCTTCTGCTTCTTCTGATTCACCCTCCAGACTTCACCTTCTCCTTCTCCTTCTTCTGATTCTTCTGATTCACCCTCCAGACTTCACCTTCTCCTTCTCCTTCTTCTGCTTCTTCTGATTCACCCTCCAGACCTCACCTTCTCCTTCTCCTTCTTCTACTTCTTCTGATTCACCCTCCTGACTTCACCTTCTCCTTCTCCTTCATCTACTTCTTCTGCTTCACCCTCCAGACTTCACCTTCTCCTTCTCCTTCTTCTACTTCTTCTGATTCACCCTCCAGACTTCACCTTCTCCTTCTCCTTCTTCTACTTCTTCTGATTCACCCTCCAGACTTCACCTTCTCCTTCTCCTTCTTCTACTTCTTCTGATTCACCCTCCAGACTTCACCTTCTCCTTCTCCTTCTTCTGCTTCTTCTGATTCACCCTCCAGACTTCACCTTCTCCTTCTCCTTATTCTGCTTCTTCTGATTCACCCTCCAGACTGTTCCTTCTCCTTCTCCTTCTTCTGCTTCTTCTGATTCACCCTCCAGACTTCACCTTCTCCTTCTCCTTCTTCTACTTCTTCTGATTCACCCTCCAGACTTCACCTTCTCCTTCTCCTTCTTCTGCTTCTTCTGATTCACCCTCCAGACTTCACCTTCTCCTTCTCCTTCGTCTACTTCTTCTGATTCACCCTCCAGACTACACCTTCTCCTTCTCCTTCTTCTACTTCTTCTGATTCACCCTCCAGACTTCACCTTCTCCTTCTCCTTCTTCTGTTTCTTCTGATTCACCCTCCAGACTTCATCTTCTCCTTCTCCTTCTTCTACTTCTTCTGATTCACCCTCCAGACTTCACCTTCTCCTTCTCCTTCTTCTACTTCTTCTGATTCACCCTCCAGACTTCATCTTCTCCTTCTCCTTCTTCTGCTTCTTCTGATTCACCCTCCAGACTTCACCTTCTCCTTCTCCTTCTTCTGCTTCTTCTGATTCACCCTCCAGACTTCAACTTCTCCTTCTCCTTCTTCTACTTCTTCTGATTCACCCTCCAGACTTCACCTTCTCCTTCTCCTTCTTCTACTTCTTCTGATTCACCCTCCAGTCTTCACCTTCTCCTTCTCCTTTTTCTGTTACTTCTGCTTCACCCTCCAGACTTCACCTTCTCCTTCTCTTTCTTCTGCTTATTCTGATTCATCCTCCAGACTTCACCTTCTCCTTCTCCTTCTTCTGATTCTTCTGATTCACCCTCCAGACTTCACCTTCTCCTTCTCCTTCTTCTGCTTCTTCTGATTCACCCTCCTGACTTCACCTTCTCCTTCTCCTTCTTCTACTTCTTCTGATTCACCCTCCTGACTTCACCTTCTCCTTCTCCTTCTTCTACTTCTTCTGCTTCACCCTCCAGACTTCACCTTCTCCTTCTCCTTCTTCTACTTCTTCTGATTCACCCTCCAGACTTCACCTTCTCCTTCTCCTTCTTCTGCTTCTTCTGATTCACCCTCCAGACTTCACCTTCTCCTTCTCCTTCTTCCGCTTCTTCTGCTTCACACTCCAGACTTCACCTTCTCCTTCTCCTTCTTCTGCTTCTTCTGCTGCGCACTCCAGGCTTCACCTTCTCCTTCTCCTTCTTCTGCTTCTTCTGCTTCACCGTCCTGACTTCACCTTCTCCTTCTCCTTCTTTTACTTCTTCTGCTACACCCCCCTGACTTCACCTGCTCCTTCTCCTTCTTCTGCTTCTTCTGATTCACCCTCCCAACTTCACCTTCTCCTTCTCCTTCTTCTGCTTCTTCTGATTCACCCTCCTGACTTCACCTTCTCCTTCTCCTTCTTCTGCTTCTTCTGATTCACCCTCCAGACTTCACCTTCTCCTTCTCCTTCTTCTGCTTCTTCTGATTCACCCTCCAGACTTCACCTTCTCCTTCTCCATCTTCTGCTTCTTCTGATTCACCCTCCAGACTTTACCTTCTCCTTCTTCTGCTTCTTCTGATTCACCCTCCAGACTTCACCTTCTCCTTCTCCTTCTTCTACTTCTTCTGATTCACCCTCCTGACTTCACCTTCTCCTTCTCCTTCTTCTACTTCTTCTGCTTCACCCTCCAGACTTCACCTTCTCCTTCTCCTTCTTCTACTTCTTCTGATTCACCCTCCAGACTTCACCTTCTCCTTCTCCTTCTTCTACTTCTTCTGATTCATCCTCCAGACTTCACCTTCTCCTTCTCCTTCTTCTGCTTCTTCTGATTCACCCTCCAGACTTCACCTTCTCCTTCTCCTTATTCTGCTTCTTCTGATTCACCCTCCAGACTTCACCTTCTCCTTCTCCTTCTTCTGCTTCTTCTGATTCACCCTCCAGACTTCACCTTCTCCTTCTCCTTCTTCTGCTTCTTCTGATTCACCCTCCAGACTTCACCTTCTCCTTCTCCTTCTTCTACTTCTTCTGATTCACCCTCCAGACTTCATCTTCTCCTTCTCCTTCTTCTGCTTCTTCTGATTCACCCTCCAGACTTTACCTTCTCCTTCTTCTGCTTCTTCTGATTCACCCTCCAGACTTCACCTTCTCCTTCTCCTTCTTATACTTCTTCTGATTCACCCTCCTGACTTCACCTTCTCCTTCTCCTTCTTCTACTTCTTCTGCTTCACCCTCCAGACTTCACCTTCTCCTTCTCCTTCTTCTACTTCTTCTGATTCACCCTCCAGACTTCACCTTCTCCTTCTCCTTCTTCTACTTCTTCTGATTCACCCTCCAGACTTCACCTTCTCCTTCTCCTTCTTCTACTTCTTCTGATTCATCCTCCAGACTTCACCTTCTCCTTCTCCTTCTTCTGCTTCTTCTGATTCACCCTCCTGACTTCACCTTCTCCTTCTCCTTCTTCTCCTTCTTCTGCTTCACCCTCCAGACTTCACCTTCTCCTTCTCCTTCTTCTACCTCTTCTGATTCACCCTCCAGACTTCACCTTCTCCTTCTCCTTCTTCTGCTTCTTCTGATTCAACCTCCAGACTTCACCTTCTCCTTCTCCTTATTCTGCTTCTTCTGATTCACCCTCCAGACTTCACCTTCTCCTTCTCCTTATTCTGCTTCTTCTGATTCAACCTCCAGACTTCACCTTCTCCTTCTCCTTCTTCTGCTTCTTCTGATTCACCCTCCAGACTTCACCTTCTCCTTCTCCTTCTTCTGTTTCTTCTGATTCGCCCTCCAGACTTCTCCTTCTCCTTCTCCTTCTTCTGCTTCTTCTGATTCACCCTCCTGACTTCACCTTCTCCTTCTCCTTCTTCTACTTCTTCTGATTCACCCTTCTGACTTCACCTTCTCCTTCTCCTTCTTCTACTTCTTCTGCTTCACCCTCCAGACTTCACCTTCTCCTTCTCCTTCTTCTACTTCTTCTGATTCACCCTCCAGACTTCACCTTCTCCTTCTCCTTCTTCTGCTTCTTCTGATTCTCCCTCCAGACTTCACCTTCTCCTTCTCCTTATTCTGCTTCTTCTGATTCACCCTCCAGACTTCACCTTCTCCTTCTCCTTCTTCTGCTTCTTCTGATTCACCCTCCAGACTTCACCTTCTCCTTCTCCTTCTTCTGCTTCTTCTGATTCACCCTCCAGACATCACCTTCTCCTTCTCCTTCTTCTGCTTCTTCTGATTCACCCTCCAGACTTCACCTTCTCCTTCTCCTTCTTCTACTTCTTCTGATTCACCCTCCAGACTTCACCTTCTCCTTCTCTTTCTTCTGCTTCTTCTGATTCACCCTCCAGACTTCACCTTCTCCTTCTCCTTCTTCTGATTCTTCTGATTCACCCTCCAGATTTCACCTTCTCCTTCTCCTTCTTCTGCTTCTTCTGATTCACCCTCCTGACTTCACCTTCTCCTTCTCCTTCTTCTACTTCTTCTGATTCACCCTCCTGACTTCACCTTCTCCTTCTCCTTCTTCTACTTCTTCTGCTTCACCCTCCAGACTTCACCTTCTCCTTCTCCTTCTTCTACTTCTTCTGATTCACCCTCCAGACTTCACCTTCTCCTTCTCCTTCTTCTACTTCTTCTGATTCACCCTACAGACTTCACCTTCTCCTTCTCCTTCTTCTGCTTCTTCTGATTCACCCTCCAGACTTCACCTTCTCCTTCTCCTTATTCTGCTTCTTCTGTTTCACCCTCCAGACTTCACCTTCTCCTTCTCCTTCTTCTGCTTCTTCTGATTCACCCTCCAGAATTCACCTTCTCCTTCTTCTTCTTCTGCTTCTTCTGATTCACCCTCCAGACTTCACCTTCTCCTTCTCCTTCTTCTACTTCTTCTGATTCTCCCTCCAGACTTCACCTTCTCCTTCTCCTTCTTCTGCTTCTTCTGATTCACCCTCCAGACTTCACCTTCTCCTTCTCCTTCGTCTACTTCTTCTGATTCACCCTTCAGACTACACCTTCTCCTTCTCCTTCTTCTACTTCTTCTGATTCACCCTCCAGACTTCACCTTCTCCTTCTCCTTCTTCTGTTTCTTCTGATTCACCCTCCAGACTTCACCTTCTCCTTCTCCTTCTTCTACTTCTTCTGATTCAGCCTCCAGACTTCACCTTCTCCTTCTCCTTCTTCTACTTCTTCTGATTCAGCCTCCAGACTTCATCTTCTCCTTCTCCTTCTTCTGCTTCTTCTGATTCACCCTCCAGACTTCACCTTCTCCTTCTCCTTCTTCTACTTCTTCTGATTCACCCTCCAGAATTCACCTTCTCCTTCTCCTTCTTCTACTTCTTCTGATTCACCCTCCAGTCTTCACCTTCTCCTTCTCCTTCTTCTGTTTCTTCTGCTTCACCCTCCAGACTTCACCTTCTCCTTCTCTTTCTTCTGCTTCTTCTGATTCACCCTCCAGACTTCACCTTCTCCTTCTCCTTCTTCTGATTCTTCTGATTCACCCTCCAGACTTCACCTTCTCCTTCTCCTTCTTCTGCTTCTTCTGATTCACCCTCCAGACCTCACCTTCTCCTTCTCCTTCTTCTACTTCTTCTGATTCACCCTCCTGACTTCACCTTCTCCTTTTCCTTCATCTACTTCTTCTGCTTCACCCTCCAGACTTCACCTTCTCCTTCTCCTTCTTCTACTTCTTCTGATTCACCCTCCAGACTTCACCTTCTCCTTCTCCTTCTTATACTTCTTCTGATTCACCCTCCAGACTTCACCTTCTCCTTCTCCTTCTTCTACTTCTTCTGATTCACCCTCCAGACTTCACCTTCTCCTTCTCCTTCTTTTGCTTCTTCTGATTCACCCTCCAGACTTCACCTTCTCCTTCTCCTTATTCTGCTTCTTCTGATTCACCCTCCAGACTGTTCCTTCTCCTTCTCCTTCTTCTGCTTCTTCTGATTCACCCTCCAGACTTCACCTTCTCCTTCTCCTTCTTCTACTTCTTCTGATTCACCCTCCAGACTTCACCTTCTCCTTCTCCTTCTTCTGCTTCTTCTGATTCACCCTCCAGACTTCACCTTCTCCTTCTCCTTCGTCTACTTCTTCTGATTCACCCTCCAGACTACAACTTCTCCTTCTCCTTCTTCTACTTCTTCTGATTCACCCTCCAGACTTCACCTTCTCCTTCTCCTTCTTCTGTTTCTTCTGATTCACCCTCCAGACTTCATCTTCTCCTTCTCCTTCTTCTACTTCTTCTGATTCACCCTCCAGACTTCACCTTCTCCTTCTCCTTCTTCTACTTCTTCTGATTCACCCTCCAGACTTCATCTTCTCCTTCTCCTTCTTCTGCTTCTTCTGATTCACCCTCCAGACTTCACCTTCTCCTTCTCCTTCTTCTGCTTCTTCTGATTCACCCTCCAGACTTCAACTTCTCCTTCTCCTTCTTCTACTTCTTCTGATTCACCCTCCAGACTTCACCTTCTCCTTCTCCTTCTTCTACTTCTTCTGATTCACCCTCCAGTCTTCACCTTCTCCTTCTCCTTTTTCTGTTTCTTCTGCTTCACCCTCCAGACTTCACCTTCTCCTTCTCTTTCTTCTGCTTATTCTGATTCACCCTCCAGACTTCACCTTCTCCTTCTCCTTCTTCTGATTCTTCTGATTCACCCTCCAGACTTCACCTTCTCCTTCTCCTTCTTCAGCTTCTTCTGATTCACCCTCCTGACTTCACCTTCTCCTTCTCCTTCTTCTACTTCTTCTGATTCACCCTCCTGACTTCACCTTCTCCTTCTCCTTCTTCTACTTCTTCTGCTTCACCCTCCAGACTTCACCTTCTCCTTCTCCTTCTTCTACTTCTTCTGATTCACCCTCCAGACTTCACCTTCTCCTTCTCCTTCTTCTGCTTCTTCTGATTCACCCTCCAGACTTCACCTTCTCATTCTCCTTCTTCTGCTTCTTCTGCTGCGCCCTCCAGACTTCACCTTCTCCTTCTCCTTCTTCTGCTTCTTCTGCTTCACACTCCAGACTTCACCTTCTCCTTCTCCTTCTTCTGCTTCTTCTGATTCACCCTCCAGACTTCACCTTCTCCTTCTCCTTATTCTGCTTCTTCTGATTCACCCTCCAGACTTCACCTTCTCCTTCTCCTTCTTCTGCTTCTTCTGATTCACCCTCCAGACTTCACCTTCTCCTTCTCCTTCTTCTGCTTCTTCTGATTCACCCTCCAGACTTCACCTTCTCCTTCTCCTTCTTCTACTTCTTCTGATTCACCCTCCAGACTTCATCTTCTCCTTCTCCTTCTTCTGCTTCTTCTGATTCACCCTCCAGACTTTACCTTCTCCTTCTTCTGCTTCTTCTGATTCACCCTCCAGACTTCACCTTCTCCTTCTCCTTCTTCTACTTCTTCTGATTCACCCTCCTGACTTCACCTTCTCCTTCTCCTTCTTCTACTTCTTCTGCTTCACCCTCCAGACTTCACCTTCTCCTTCTCCTTCTTCTACTTCTTCTGATTCACCCTCCAGACTTCACCTTCTCCTTCTCCTTCTTCTACTTCTTCTGATTCACCCTCCAGACTTCACCTTCTCCTTCTCCTTCTTCTACTTCTTCTGATTCATCCTCCAGACTTCACCTTCTCCTTCTCCTTCTTCTGCTTCTTCTGATTCACCCTCCTGACTTCACCTTCTCCTTCTCCTTCTTCTCCTTCTTCTGCTTCACCCTCCAGACTTCACCTTCTCCTTCTCCTTCTTCTACCTCTTCTGATTCACCCTCCAGACTTCACCTTCTCCTTCTCCTTCTTCTGCTTCTTCTGATTCAACCTCCAGACTTCACCTTCTCCTTCTCCTTATTCTGCTTCTTCTGATTCACCCTCCAGACTTCACCTTCTCCTTCTCCTTATTCTGCTTCTTCTGATTCAACCTCCAGACTTCACCTTCTCCTTCTCCTTCTTCTGCTTCTTCTGATTCACCCTCCAGACTTCACCTTCTCCTTCTCCTTCTTCTGTTTCTTCTGATTCGCCCTCCAGACTTCTCCTTCTCCTTCTCCTTCTTCTGCTTCTTCTGATTCACCCTCCTGACTTCACCTTCTCCTTCTCCTTCTTCTACTTCTTCTGATTCACCCTTCTGACTTCACCTTCTCCTTCTCCTTCTTCTACTTCTTCTGCTTCACCCTCCAGACTTCACCTTCTCCTTCTCCTTCTTCTACTTCTTCTGATTCACCCTCCAGACTTCACCTTCTCCTTCTCCTTCTTCTGCTTCTTCTGATTCTCCCTCCAGACTTCACCTTCTCCTTCTCCTTATTCTGCTTCTTCTGATTCACCCTCCAGACTTCACCTTCTCCTTCTCCTTCTTCTGCTTCTTCTGATTCACCCTCCAGACTTCACCTTCTCCTTCTCCTTCTTCTGCTTCTTCTGATTCACCCTCCAGACATCACCTTCTCCTTCTCCTTCTTCTGCTTCTTCTGATTCACCCTCCAGACTTCACCTTCTCCTTCTCCTTCTTCTACTTCTTCTGATTCACCCTCCAGACTTCACCTTCTCCTTCTCTTTCTTCTGCTTCTTCTGATTCACCCTCCAGACTTCACCTTCTCCTTCTCCTTCTTCTGATTCTTCTGATTCACCCTCCAGATTTCACCTTCTCCTTCTCCTTCTTCTGCTTCTTCTGATTCACCCTCCTGACTTCACCTTCTCCTTCTCCTTCTTCTACTTCTTCTGATTCACCCTCCTGACTTCACCTTCTCCTTCTCCTTCTTCTACTTCTTCTGCTTCACCCTCCAGACTTCACCTTCTCCTTCTCCTTCTTCTACTTCTTCTGATTCACCCTCCAGACTTCACCTTCTCCTTCTCCTTCTTCTACTTCTTCTGATTCACCCTACAGACTTCACCTTCTCCTTCTCCTTCTTCTGCTTCTTCTGATTCACCCTCCAGACTTCACCTTCTCCTTCTCCTTATTCTGCTTCTTCTGTTTCACCCTCCAGACTTCACCTTCTCCTTCTCCTTCTTCTGCTTCTTCTGATTCACCCTCCAGAATTCACCTTCTCCTTCTTCTTCTTCTGCTTCTTCTGATTCACCCTCCAGACTTCACCTTCTCCTTCTCCTTCTTCTACTTCTTCTGATTCTCCCTCCAGACTTCACCTTCTCCTTCTCCTTCTTCTGCTTCTTCTGATTCACCCTCCAGACTTCACCTTCTCCTTCTCCTTCGTCTACTTCTTCTGATTCACCCTTCAGACTACACCTTCTCCTTCTCCTTCTTCTACTTCTTCTGATTCACCCTCCAGACTTCACCTTCTCCTTCTCCTTCTTCTGTTTCTTCTGATTCACCCTCCAGACTTCACCTTCTCCTTCTCCTTCTTCTACTTCTTCTGATTCAGCCTCCAGACTTCACCTTCTCCTTCTCCTTCTTCTACTTCTTCTGATTCAGCCTCCAGACTTCATCTTCTCCTTCTCCTTCTTCTGCTTCTTCTGATTCACCCTCCAGACTTCACCTTCTCCTTCTCCTTCTTCTACTCCTTCTGATTCACCCTCCAGAATTCACCTTCTCCTTCTCCTTCTTCTACTTCTTCTGATTCACCCTCCAGTCTTCACCTTCTCCTTCTCCTTCTTCTGTTTCTTCTGCTTCACCCTCCAGACTTCACCTTCTCCTTCTCTTTCTTCTGCTTCTTCTGATTCACCCTCCAGACTTCACCTTCTCCTTCTCCTTCTTCTGATTCTTCTGATTCACCCTCCAGACTTCACCTTCTCCTTCTCCTTCTTCTGCTTCTTCTGATTCACCCTCCAGACCTCACCTTCTCCTTCTCCTTCTTCTACTTCTTCTGATTCACCCTCCTGACTTCACCTTCTCCTTTTCCTTCATCTACTTCTTCTGCTTCACCCTCCAGACTTCACCTTCTCCTTCTCCTTCTTCTACTTCTTCTGATTCACCCTCCAGACTTCACCTTCTCCTTCTCCTTCTTATACTTCTTCTGATTCACCCTCCAGACTTCACCTTCTCCTTCTCCTTCTTCTACTTCTTCTGATTCACCCTCCAGACTTCACCTTCTCCTTCTCCTTCTTTTGCTTCTTCTGATTCACCCTCCAGACTTCACCTTCTCCTTCTCCTTATTCTGCTTCTTCTGATTCACCCTCCAGACTGTTCCTTCTCCTTCTCCTTCTTCTGCTTCTTCTGATTCACCCTCCAGACTTCACCTTCTCCTTCTCCTTCTTCTACTTCTTCTGATTCACCCTCCAGACTTCACCTTCTCCTTCTCCTTCTTCTGCTTCTTCTGATTCACCCTCCAGACTTCACCTTCTCCTTCTCCTTCGTCTACTTCTTCTGATTCACCCTCCAGACTACAACTTCTCCTTCTCCTTCTTCTACTTCTTCTGATTCACCCTCCAGACTTCACCTTCTCCTTCTCCTTCTTCTGTTTCTTCTGATTCACCCTCCAGACTTCATCTTCTCCTTCTCCTTCTTCTACTTCTTCTGATTCACCCTCCAGACTTCACCTTCTCCTTCTCCTTCTTCTACTTCTTCTGATTCACCCTCCAGACTTCATCTTCTCCTTCTCCTTCTTCTGCTTCTTCTGATTCACCCTCCAGACTTCACCTTCTCCTTCTCCTTCTTCTGCTTCTTCTGATTCACCCTCCAGACTTCAACTTCTCCTTCTCCTTCTTCTACTTCTTCTGATTCACCCTCCAGACTTCACCTTCTCCTTCTCCTTCTTCTACTTCTTCTGATTCACCCTCCAGTCTTCACCTTCTCCTTCTCCTTTTTCTGTTTCTTCTGCTTCACCCTCCAGACTTCACCTTCTCCTTCTCTTTCTTCTGCTTATTCTGATTCACCCTCCAGACTTCACCTTCTCCTTCTCCTTCTTCTGATTCTTCTGATTCACCCTCCAGACTTCACCTTCTCCTTCTCCTTCTTCAGCTTCTTCTGATTCACCCTCCTGACTTCACCTTCTCCTTCTCCTTCTTCTACTTCTTCTGATTCACCCTCCTGACTTCACCTTCTCCTTCTCCTTCTTCTACTTCTTCTGCTTCACCCTCCAGACTTCACCTTCTCCTTCTCCTTCTTCTACTTCTTCTGATTCACCCTCCAGACTTCACCTTCTCCTTCTCCTTCTTCTGCTTCTTCTGCTTCACCCTCCAGACTTCACCTTCTCATTCTCCTTCTTCTGCTTCTTCTGCTGCGCCCTCCAGACTTCACCTTCTCCTTCTCCTTCTTCTGCTTCTTCTGCTTCACACTCCAGACTTCACCTTCTCCTTCTCCTTCTTCTGCTTCTTCTGCTGCGCCCTCCAGGCTTCACCTTCTCCTTCTCCTTCTTCTGCTTCTTCTGCTTCACCGTCCTGACTTCACCTTCTCCTTCTCCTTCTTCTACTTCTTCTGCTACACCCCCCTGACTTCACCTGCTCCTTCTCCTTCTTCTGCTTCTTCTGATTCACCCTCCTAAATTCACCTTCTCCTTCTCCTTCTTCTGCTTCTTCTGATTCACCCTCCTGACTTCACCTTCTCCTTCTCCTTCTTCTGCTTCTTCTGATTCACCCTCCAGACTTCACCTTCTCCTTCTCCTTCTTCTGCTTCTTCTGATTCACCCTCCAGACTTCACCTTCTCCTTCTCCTTCTTCTGCTTCTTCTGATTCACCCTCCAGACCTCACCTTCTCCTTCTCCTTCTTCTACTTCTTCTGATTCACCCTCCAGACTTC
Source organism: Somniosus microcephalus (assembly GCF_052327205.1). NCBI lineage: Eukaryota > Metazoa > Chordata > Chondrichthyes > Squaliformes > Somniosidae > Somniosus > Somniosus microcephalus. The sequence continues at coordinate 795,178 of NW_028225215.1, forward strand.
CTCTTCTCCTTCTCCTTCTTCTGCTTCTTCTGATTCACCCTCCAGACTTCACCTTCTCCTTCTCCTTCTTCTGCTTCTTCTGATTCACCCTCCAGACTTCACCTTCTCCTTCTCCTTCTTCTACTTCTTCTGATTCACCCTCCAGACTTCACCTTCTCCTTCTCCTTCTTCGAATTCTTCTGATTCACCCTCCAGTCTTCACCTTCTCCTTCTCCTTCTTCTGTTTCTTCTGCTTCACCCTCCAGACTTCACCTTCTCCTTCTCTTTCTTCTGCTTCTTCTGCTTCACCCTCCAGACTTCACCTTCTCCTTCTCCTTCTTCTGATTCTTCTGATTCACCCTCCAGACTTCACCTTCTCTATCTCCTTCTTCTGCTTCTTCTGATTCACCCTCCTGACTTCACCTTCTCCTTCTCCTTCTTCTACTTCTTCTGATTCACCCTCCTGACTTCATCTTCTCCTTCTCCTTCTTCTACTTCTTCTGCTTCACCCTCCAGACTTCACCTTCTCCTTCTCCTTCTTCTACTTCTTCTGATTCACCCTCCAGACTTCACCTTCTCCTTCTCCTTCTTCTGCTTCTTCTGATTCACCCTCCAGACTTCACCTTCTCCTTCTCCTTATTCGGCTTCTTCTGATTCACCCTCCAGACTTCACCTTCTCCTTCTCCTTCTTCTGCTTCTTCTGATTCACCCTCCAGACTTCACCTTCTCCTTCTCCTTCTTCTGCTTCTTCTGATTCACCCTCCAGACTTCACCTTCTCCTTCTCCTTCTTCTGCTTCTTCTGATTCACCCTCCAGACTTCACCTTCTCCTTCTCCTTCTTCTACTTCTTCTGATTCACCCTCCAGACTTCACCTTCTCCTTCTCCTTCTTCTGCTTCTTCTGATTCAACCTCCTGACTTCACCTTCTCCTTCTCCTTCTTCTGCTTCTTCTGATTCACCCTCCTGACTTCACCTTCTCCTTCTCCTTCTTCTACTTCTTCTGCTTCACCCTCCAGACTTCACCTTCTCCTTCTCCTTCTTCTACTTCTTCTGATTCACCCTCCAGACTTCACCTTCTCCTTCTCCTTCTTCTGCTTCTTCTGATTCACCCTCCAGACTTCACCTTCTCATTCTCCTTCTTCTGCTTCTTCTGCTGCGCCCTCCAGACTTCACCTTCTCCTTCTCCTTCTTCTGCTTCTTCTGCTTCACACTCCAGACTTCACCTTCTCCTTCTCCTTCTTCTGCTTCTTCTGCTGCGCCCTCCAGGCTTCACCTTCTCCTTCTCCTTCTTCTGCTTCTTCTGCTTCACCGTCCTGACTTCACCTTCTCCTTCTCCTTCTTTTACTTCTTCTGCTACACCCCCCTGACTTCACCTGCTCCTTCTCCTTCTTCTGCTTCTTCTGATTCACCCTCCCAACTTCACCTTCTCCTTCTCCTTCTTCTGCTTCTTCTGATTCACCCTCCTGACTTCACCTTCTCCTTCTCCTTCTTCTGCTTCTTCTGATTCACCCTCCAGACTTCACCTTCTCCTTCTCCTTCTTCTGCTTCTTCTGATTCACCCTCCAGACTTCACCTTCTCCTTCTCCTTCTTCTGCTTCTTCTGATTCACCCTCCAGACCTCACCTTCTCCTTCTCCTTCTTCTACTTCTTCTGATTCACCCTCCAGACTTCATCTTCTCCTTCTCCTTCTTCTGCTTCTTCTGATTCACCCTCCAGACTTTACCTTCTCCTTCTTCTGCTTCTTCTGATTCACCCTCCAGACTTCACCTTCTCCTTCTCCTTCTTCTACTTCTTCTGATTCACCCTCCAGACTTCACCTTCTCCTTCTCCTTCTACTTCTTCTGATTCACCCTCCAGTCTTCACCTTCTCCTTCTCCTTCTTCTGTTTCTTCTGCTTCACCCTCCAGACTTCACCTTCTCCTTCTCTTTCTTCTGCTTCTTCTGCTTCACCCTCCAGACTTCACCTTCTCCTTCTCCTTCTTCTGATTCTTCTGATTCACCCTCCAGACTTCACCTTCTCTATCTCCTTCTTCTGCTTCTTCTGATTCACCCTCCTGACTTCACCTTCTCCTTCTCCTTCTTCTACTTCTTCTGATTCACCCTCCTGACTTCACCTTCTCCTTCTCCTTCTTCTACTTCTTCTGCTTCACCCTCCAGACTTCACCTTCTCCTTCTCCTTCTTCTACTTCTTCTGATTCACCCTCCAGACTTCACCTTCTCCTTCTCCTTCTTCTGCTTCTTCTGATTCACCCTCCAGACTTCACCTTCTCCTTCTCCTTATTCTGCTTCTTCTGATTCACCCTCCAGACTTCACCTTCTCCTTCTCCTTCTTCTGCTTCTTCTGATTCACCCTCCAGACTTCACCTTCTCCTTCTGCTTTTTCTGCTTCTTCTGATTCACCCTCCAGACTTCACCTTCTCCTTCTCCTTCTTCTGCTTCTTCTGATCCACCCTCCAGACTTCACCTTCTCCTTCTCCTTCTTCTACTTCTTCTGATTCACCCTCCAGACTTCACCTTCTCCTTCTCCTTCTTCTGCTTCTTCTGATTCACCCTCCAGACTTCACCTTCTATTTCTCCTTCTTCTGCTTCTTCTGATTCACACTCCAGACTTCACCTTCTCCTTCTCCTTATTCTGCTTCTTCTGAATCACCCTCCAGACTTCACCTTCTCCTTCTCCTTCTTCTGCTTCTTCTGATTCACCCTCCAGACTTCACCTTCTCCTTCTCCTTCTTCTGCTTCTTCTGATTCACCCTCCAGACTTCACCTTCACCTTCTCCTTCTTCTACTTCTTCTGATTCACCCTCCAGACTTCACCTTCTCCATCTCCTTCTTCTGCTTCTTCTGATTCACCCTCCAGACTTCACCTTCTCCTTCTCCTTCGTCTGCTTCTTCTGATTCACCCTCCAGACTTCACCTTCTCCTTCTCCTTCTTCTGCTTCTTCTGATTCACCCTCCAGACTTCACCTTCTCCTTCTCCTTCTTCTACTTCTTCTGATTCACCCTCCAGACTTCACCTTCTCCTTCTCTTTCTTCTGCTTCTTCTGATTCACCCTCCAGACTTCACATTCTCCTTCTCCTTCTTCTGATTCTTCTGATTCACCCTCCAGACTTCACCTTCTCCTTCTCCTTCTTCTGCTTCTTCTGATTCACCCTCCTGACTTCACCTTCTCCTTCTCCTTCTTCTACATCTTCTGATTCACCCTCCTGACTTCACCTTCTCCTTCTCCTTCTTCTACTTCTTCTGCTTCACCCTCCAGACTTCACCTTCTCCTTCTCCTTCTTCTACTTCTTCTGATTCACCCTCCAGACTTCACCTTCTTCTTCTCCTTCTTCTACTTCTTCTGATTCACCCTCCAGACTTCACTTTCTCCTTCTCCTTCTTCTACTTCTTCTGATTCACCCTCCAGACTTCACCTTCTCCTTCTCCTTCTTCTGCTTCTTCTGATTCACCCTCCAGACATCACCTTCTCCTTCTCCTTATTCTGCTTCTTCTAAATCACCCTCCAGACTTCACCTTCTCCTTCTCCTTCTTCTGCTTCCTCTGATTCACCCTCCAGACTTCACCTTCTCCTTCTCCTTCTTCTGCTTCTTCTGATTCACCCTCCAGACTTCACCTTCTCCTTCTCCTTCTTCTACTTCTTCTGATTCACCCTCCAGACTTCACCTTCTCCATCTCCTTCTTCTGCTTCTTCTGATTCACCCTCCAGACTTCACCTTCTCCTTCTCCTTCGTCTACTTCTTCTGATTCACCCTCCAGACTACACCTTCTCCTTCTCCTTCTTCTACTTCTTCTGATTCACCCTCCAGACTTCACCTTCTCCTTCTCCTTCTTCTGTTTCTTCTGATTCACCCTCCAGACTTCACCTTCTCCTTCTCCTTCTTCTACTACTTCTGATTCACCCTCCAGACTTCACCTTCTCCTTCTCCTTCTTCTACTTCTTCTGATTCACCCTCCAGACTTCATCTTCTCCTTCTCCTTCTTCTGCTTCTTCTGATTCACCCTCCAGACTTCACCTTCTCCTTCTCCTTCTTCTGCTTCTTCTGATTCACCCTCCAGACTTCACCTTCTCCTTCTCCTTCTTCTACTTCTTCTGATTCACCCTCCAGACTTCACCTTCTCCTTCTCCTTCTTCTACTTCTTCTGATTCACCCTCCAGTCTTCACCTTCTCCTTCTCCTTCTTCTGTTTCTTCTGCTTCACCCTCCAGACTTCACCTTCTCCTTCTCTTTCTTCTGCTTCTTCTGAATCACCCTCCAGACTTCACCTTCTCCTTCTCCTTCTTCTGATTCTTCTGATTCACCCTCCAGACTTCACCTTCTCCTTCTCCTTATTCTGCTTCTTCTGATTCACCCTCCAGACTTCACCTTCTCCTTCTCCTTATTCTGCTTCTTCTGATTCACCCTCCAGACTTCACCTTCTCCTTCTCCTTCTTCTACTTCTTCTGATTCACCCTCCAGACTTCACCTTCTCCTTCTCTTTCTTCTGCTTCTTCTGATTCACCCTCCAGACTTCACATTCTCCTTCTCCTTCTTCTGATTCTTCTGATTCACCCTCCAGACTTCACCTTCTCCTTCTCCTTCTCCTGCTTCTTCTGATTCACCCTCCTGACTTCACCTTCTCCTTCTCCTTCTTCTACATCTTCTGATTCACCCTCCTGACTTCACCTTCTCCTTCTCCTTCTTCTACTTCTTCTGCTTCACCCTCCAGACTTCACCTTCTCCTTCTCCTTCTTCTACTTCTTCTGATTCACCCTCCAGACTTCACCTTCTCCTTCTCCTTCTTCTACTTCTTCTGATTCACCCTCCAGACTTCACTTTCTCCTTCTCCTTCTTCTACTTCTTCTGATTCACCCTCCAGACTTCACCTTCTCCTTCTCCTTCTTCTGCTTCTTCTGATTCACCCTCCAGACATCACCTTCTCCTTCTCCTTATTCTGCTTCTTCTGAATCACCCTCCAGACTTCACCTTCTCCTTCTCCTTCTTCTGCTTCCTCTGATTCACCCTCCAGACTTCACCTTCTCCTTCTCCTTCTTCTGCTTCTTCTGATTCACCCTCCAGACTTCACCTTCTCCTTCTCCTTCTTCTACTTCTTCTGATTCACCCTCCAGACTTCACCTTCTCCATCTCCTTCTTCTGCTTCTTCTGATTCACCCTCCAGACTTCACCTTCTCCTTCTCCTTCGTCTACTTCTTCTGATTCACCCTCCAGACTACACCTTCTCCTTCTCCTTCTTCTACTTCTTCTGATTCACCCTCCAGACTTCACCTTCTCCTTCTCCTTCTTCTGTTTCTTCTGATTCACCCTCCAGACTTCACCTTCTCCTTCTCCTTCTTCTACTACTTCTGATTCACCTTCCAGACTTCACCTTCTCCTTCTCCTTCTTCTACTTCTTCTGATTCACCCTCCAGACTTCATCTTCTCCTTCTCCTTCTTCTGCTTCTTCTGATTCACCCTCCAGACTTCACCTTCTCCTTCTCCTTCTTCTGCTTCTTCTGATTCACCCTCCAGACTTCACCTTCTCCTTCTCCTTCTTCTACTTCTTCTGATTCACCCTCCAGACTTCACCTTCTCCTTCTCCTTCTTCTACTTCTTCTGATTCACCCTCCAGTCTTCACCTTCTCCTTCTCCTTCTTCTGTTTCTTCTGCTTCACCCTCCAGACTTCACCTTCTCCTTCTCTTTCTTCTGCTTCTTCTGAATCACCCTCCAGACTTCACCTTCTCCTTCTCCTTCTTCTGATTCTTCTGATTCACCCTCCAGACTTCACCTTCTCCTTCTCCTTATTCTGCTTCTTCTGATTCACCCTCCAGACTTCACCTTCTCCTTCTCCTTATTCTGCTTCTTCTAATTCACCCTCCAGACTTCACCTTCTCCTTCTCCTTCCTTTGCTTCTTCTGATTCACCCTCCAGACTTCACCTTCTCCTTCTCCTTCTTCTGATTCTTCTGATTCACCCTCCAGACTTCACCTTCTCCTTATCCATCTTCTGCTTCTTCTGATTAACCCTCCTGACTTCACCTTCTCCTTCTCCTTCTTCTACTTCTTCTGATTCACCCTCCTGACTTCACCTTCTCCTTCTCCATCTTCTACTTCTTCTGCTTCACCCTCCAGACTTCAACTTCTCCTTCTCCTTCTTCTACTTCTTCTGATTCACCCTCCAGACTTCACCTTCTCCTTCTCCTTCTTCTGCTTCTTCTGATTCACCCTCCAGACTTCACCTTCTCCTTCTCCTTCTTCTGCTTCTTCTGATTCACCCTCCAGACTTCACCTTCTCCTTCTCCTTCTTCTACTTCTTCTGATTCACCCTCCAGACTTCACCTTCTCCTTCTCCTTCTTCTGCTTCTTCTGATTCACCCTCCAGACTTCACCTTCTCCTTCTCCTTCGTCTACTTCTTCTGATTCACCCTCCAGACTACACCTTCTCCTTCTCCTTCTTCTACTTCTTCTGATTCACCCTCCAGACTTCACCTTCTCCTTCTCCTTCTTCTGCTTCTTCTGATTCACCCTCCAGACTTCACCTTCTCCTTCTCCTTCTTCTGCTTCTTCTGATTCACCCTCCAGACCTCACCTTCTCCTTCTCCTTCTTCTACTTCTTCTGATTCACCCTCCAGACTTCATCTTCTCCTTCTCCTTCTTCTGCTTCTTCTGATTCACCCTCCAGACTTTACCTTCTCCTTCTTCTGCTTCTTCTGATTCACCCTCCAGACTTCACCTTCTCCTTCTCCTTCTTCTACTTCTTCTGATTCACCCTCCAGACTTCACCTTCTCCTTCTCCTTCTACTTCTTCTGATTCACCCTCCAGTCTTCACCTTCTCCTTCTCCTTCTTCTGTTTCTTCTGCTTCACCCTCCAGACTTCACCTTCTCCTTCTCTTTCTTCTGCTTCTTCTGCTTCACCCTCCAGACTTCACCTTCTCCTTCTCCTTCTTCTGATTCTTCTGATTCACCCTCCAGACTTCACCTTCTCTATCTCCTTCTTCTGCTTCTTCTGATTCACCCTCCTGACTTCACCTTCTCCTTCTCCTTCTTCTACTTCTTCTGATTCACCCTCCTGACTTCACCTTCTCCTTCTCCTTCTTCTACTTCTTCTGCTTCACCCTCCAGACTTCACCTTCTCCTTCTCCTTCTTCTACTTCTTCTGATTCACCCTCCAGACTTCACCTTCTCCTTCTCCTTCTTCTGCTTCTTCTGATTCACCCTCCAGACTTCACCTTCTCCTTCTCCTTATTCTGCTTCTTCTGATTCGCCCTCCAGACTTCACCTTCTCCTTCTCCTTCTTCTGCTTCTTCTGATTCACCCTCCAGACTTCACCTTCTCCTTCTCCTTTTTCTGCTTCTTCTGATTCACCCTCCAGACTTCACCTTCTCCTTCTCCTTCTTCTGCTTCTTCTGATCCACCCTCCAGACTTCACCTTCTCCTTCTCCTTCTTCTACTTCTTCTGATTCACCCTCCAGACTTCACCTTCTCCTTCTCCTTCTTCTTCTTCTTCTGATTCACCCTCCTGACTTCACCTTCTCCTTCTCCTTCTTCTACTTCTTCTGCTTCACCCTCCAGACTTCACCTTCTCCTTCTCCTTCTTCTACTTCTTCTGATTCACCCTCCAGACTTCACCTTCTCCTTCTCCTTCTTCTACTTCTTCTGATTCACCCTCCAGACTTCACCTTCTCCTTCTCCTTCTTCTACTTCTTCTGATTCACCCTCCAGACTTCACCTTCTATTTCTCCTTCTTCTGCTTCTTCTGATTCACACTCCAGACTTCACCTTCTCCTTCTCCTTATTCTGCTTCTTCTGAATCACCCTCCAGACTTCACCTTCTCCTTCTCCTTCTTCTGCTTCTTCTGATTCACCCTCCAGACTTCACCTTCTCCTTCTCCTTCTTCTGCTTCTTCTGATTCACCCTCCAGACTTCACCTTCACCTTCTCCTTCTTCTACTTCTTCTGATTCACCCTCCAGACTTCACCTTCTCCATCTCCTTCTTCTGCTTCTTCTGATTCACCCTCCAGACTTCACCTTCTCCTTCTCCTTCGTCTGCTTCTTCTGATTCACCCTCCAGACTTCACCTTCTCCTTCTCCTTCTTCTGCTTCTTCTGATTCACCCTCCAGACTTCACCTTCTCCTTCTCCTTCTTCTACTTCTTCTGATTCACCCTCCAGACTTCACCTTCTCCTTCTCTTTCTTCTGCTTCTTCTGATTCACCCTCCAGACTTCACATTCTCCTTCTCCTTCTTCTGATTCTTCTGATTCACCCTCCAGACTTCACCTTCTCCTTCTCCTTCTTCTGCTTCTTCTGATTCACCCTCCTGACTTCACCTTCTCCTTCTCCTTCTTCTACTTCTTCTGCTTCACCCTCCAGACTTCACCTTCTCCTTCTCCTTCTTCTACTTCTTCTGATTCACCCTCCAGACTTCACCTTCTTCTTCTCCTTCTTCTACTTCTTCTGATTCACCCTCCAGACTTCACTTTCTCCTTCTCCTTCTTCTACTTCTTCTGATTCACCCTCCAGACTTCACCTTCTCCTTCTCCTTCTTCTGCTTCTTCTGATTCACCCTCCAGACATCACCTTCTCCTTCTCCTTATTCTGCTTCTTCTAAATCACCCTCCAGACTTCACCTTCTCCTTCTCCTTCTTCTGCTTCCTCTGATTCACCCTCCAGACTTCACCTTCTCCTTCTCCTTCTTCTGCTTCTTCTGATTCACCCTCCAGACTTCACCTTCTCCTTCTCCTTCTTCTACTTCTTCTGATTCACCCTCCAGACTTCACCTTCTCCATCTCCTTCTTCTGCTTCTTCTGATTCACCCTCCAGACTTCACCTTCTCCTTCTCCTTCGTCTACTTCTTCTGATTCACCCTCCAGACTACACCTTCTCCTTCTCCTTCTTCTACTTCTTCTGATTCACCCTCCAGACTTCACCTTCTCCTTCTCCTTCTTCTGTTTCTTCTGATTCACCCTCCAGACTTCACCTTCTCCTTCTCCTTCTTCTACTACTTCTGATTCACCCTCCAGACTTCACCTTCTCCTTCTCCTTCTTCTACTTCTTCTGATTCACCCTCCAGACTTCATCTTCTCCTTCTCCTTCTTCTGCTTCTTCTGATTCACCCTCCAGACTTCACCTTCTCCTTCTCCTTCTTCTGCTTCTTCTGATTCACCCTCCAGACTTCACCTTCTCCTTCTCCTTCTTCTCATTCTTCTGATTCACCCTCCAGACTTCACCTTCTCCTTCTCCTTCTTCTACTTCTTCTGATTCACCCTCCAGTCTTCACCTTCTCCTTCTCCTTCTTCTGTTTCTTCTGCTTCACCCTCCAGACTTCACCTTCTCCTTCTCTTTCTTCTGCTTCTTCTGAATCACCCTCCAGACTTCACCTTCTCCTTCTCCTTCTTCTGATTCTTCTGATTCACCCTCCAGACTTCACCTTCTCCTTCTCCTTATTCTGCTTCTTCTGATTCACCCTCCAGACTTCACCTTCTCCTTCTCCTTATTCTGCTTCTTCTGATTCACCCTCCAGACTTCACCTTCTCCTTCTCCTTCTTCTACTTCTTCTGATTCACCCTCCAGACTTCACCTTCTCCTTCTCTTTCTTCTGCTTCTTCTGATTCACCCTCCAGACTTCACATTCTCCTTCTCCTTCTTCTGATTCTTCTGATTCACCCTCCAGACTTCACCTTCTCCTTCTCCTTCTTCTGCTTCTTCTGATTCACCCTCCTGACTTCACCTTCTCCTTCTCCTTCTTCTACATCTTCTGATTCACCCTCCTGACTTCACCTTCTCCTTCTCCTTCTTCTACTTCTTCTGCTTCACCCTCCAGACTTCACCTTCTCCTTCTCCTTCTTCTACTTCTTCTGATTCACCCTCCAGACTTCACCTTCTCCTTCTCCTTCTTCTACTTCTTCTGATTCACCCTCCAGACTTCACTTTCTCCTTCTCCTTCTTCTACTTCTTCTGATTCACCCTCCAGACTTCACCTTCTCCTTCTCCTTCTTCTGCTTCTTCTGATTCACCCTCCAGACATCACCTTCTCCTTCTCCTTATTCTGCTTCTTCTGAATCACCCTCCAGACTTCACCTTCTCCTTCTCCTTCTTCTGCTTCCTCTGATTCACCCTCCAGACTTCACCTTCTCCTTCTCCTTCTTCTGCTTCTTCTGATTCACCCTCCAGACTTCACCTTCTCCTTCTCCTTCTTCTACTTCTTCTGATTCACCCTCCAGACTTCACCTTCTCCATCTCCTTCTTCTGCTTCTTCTGATTCACCCTCCAGACTTCACCTTCTCCTTCTCCTTCGTCTACTTCTTCTGATTCACCCTCCAGACTACACCTTCTCCTTCTCCTTCTTCTACTTCTTCTGATTCACCCTCCAGACTTCACCTTCTCCTTCTCCTTCTTCTGTTTCTTCTGATTCACCCTCCAGACTTCACCTTCTCCTTCTCCTTCTTCTACTACTTCTGATTCACCCTCCAGACTTCACCTTCTCCTTCTCCTTCTTCTACTTCTTCTGATTCACCCTCCAGACTTCATCTTCTCCTTCTCCTTCTTCTGCTTCTTCTGATTCACCCTCCAGACTTCACCTTCTCCTTCTCCTTCTTCTGCTTCTTCTGATTCACCCTCCAGACTTCACCTTCTCCTTCTCCTTCTTCTACTTCTTCTGATTCACCCTCCAGACTTCACCTTCTCCTTCTCCTTCTTCTACTTCTTCTGATTCACCCTCCAGTCTTCACCTTCTCCTTCTCCTTCTTCTGTTTCTTCTGCTTCACCCTCCAGACTTCACCTTCTCCTTCTCTTTCTTCTGCTTCTTCTGAATCACCCTCCAGACTTCACCTTCTCCTTCTCCTTCTTCTGATTCTTCTGATTCACCCTCCAGACTTCACCTTCTCCTTCTCCTTATTCTGCTTCTTCTGATTCACCCTCCAGACTTCACCTTCTCCTTCTCCTTATTCTGCTTCTTCTGATTCACCCTCCAGACTTCACCTTCTCCTTCTCCTTCCTTTGCTTCTTCTGATTCACCCTCCAGACTTCACCTTCTCCTTCTCCTTCTTCTGATTCTTCTGATTCACCCTCCAGACTTCACCTTCTCCTTATCCATCTTCTGCTTCTTCTGATTAACCCTCCTGACTTCACCTTCTCCTTCTCCTTCTTCTACTTCTTCTGATTCACCCTCCTGACTTCACCTTCTCCTTCTCCATCTTCTACTTCTTCTGCTTCACCCTCCAGACTTCAACTTCTCCTTCTCCTTCTTCTACTTCTTCTGATTCACCCTCCAGACTTCACCTTCTCCTTCTCCTTCTTCTGCTTCTTCTGATTCACCCTCCAGACTTCACCTTCTCCTTCTCCTTCTTCTGCTTCTTCTGATTCACCCTCCAGACTTCACCTTCTCCTTCTCCTTCTTCTACTTCTTCTGATTCACCCTCCAGACTTCACCTTCTCCTTCTCCTTCTTCTGCTTCTTCTGATTCACCCTCCAGACTTCACCTTCTCCTTCTCCTTCGTCTACTTCTTCTGATTCACCCTCCAGACTACACCTTCTCCTTCTCCTTCTTCTACTTCTTCTGATTCACCCTCCAGACTTCACCTTCTCCTTCTCCTTCTTCTACTTCTTCTGATTCACCCTCCAGTCTTCACCTTCTCCTTCTCCTTCTTCTGTTTCTTCTGCTTCACCCTCCAGACTTCACCTTCTCCTTCTCTTTCTTCTGCTTCTTCTGATTCACCCTCCAGACTTCACCTTCTCCTTCTCCTTCTTCTACTTCTTCTGATTCATCCTCCAGACTTCACCTTCTCCTTCTCCTTCTTCTACTTCTTCTGATTCACCCTCCTGACTTCACCTTCTCCTTCTCCTTCTTCTACTTCTTCTGCTTCACCCTCCAGACTTCACCTTCTCCTTCTCCTTCTTCTACTTCTTCTGATTCACCCTCCAGACTTCACCTTCTCCTTCTCCTTCTTCTGCTTCTTCTGATTCACCCTCCAGACTTCACCTTCTCATTCTCCTTCTTCTGCTTCTTCTGCTGCGCCCTCCAGACTTCACCTTCTCCTTCTCCTTCTTCTGCTTCTTCTGCTTCACACTCCAGACTTCACCTTCTCCTTCTCCTTCTTCTGCTTCTTCTGCTGCGCCCTCCAGGCTTCACCTTCTCCTTCTCCTTCTTCTGCTTCTTCTGCTTCACCGTCCTGACTTCACCTTCTCCTTCTCCTTCTTCTACATCTTCTGCTACACCCCCCTGACTTCACCTGCTCCTTCTCCTTCTTCTGCTTCTTCTGATTCACCCTCCTAACTTCACCTTCTCCTTCTCCTTCTTCTGCTTCTTCTGATTCACCCTCCTGACTTCACCTTCTCCTTCTCCTTCTTCTACTTCTTCTGATTCACCCTCCAGACTTCACCTTCTCCTTCTCCTTCTACTTCTTCTGATTCACCCTCCAGTCTTCACCTTCTCCTTCTCCTTCTTCTGTTTCTTCTGCTTCACCCTCCAGACTTCACCTTCTCCTTCTCTTTCTTCTGCTTCTTCTGCTTCACCCTCCAGACTTCACCTTCTCCTTCTCCTTCTTCTGATTCTTCTGATTCACCCTCCAGACTTCACCTTCTCTATCTCCTTCTTCTGCTTCTTCTGATTCACCCTCCTGACTTCACCTTCTCCTTCTCCTTCTTCTACTTCTTCTGATTCACCCTCCTGACTTCACCTTCTCCTTCTCCTTCTTCTACTTCTTCTGCTTCACCCTCCAGACTTCACCTTCTCCTTCTCCTTCTTCTACTTCTTCTGATTCACCCTCCAGACTTCACCTTCTCCTTCTCCTTCTTCTGCTTCTTCTGATTCACCCTCCAGACTTCACCTTCTCCTTCTCCTTATTCTGCTTCTTCTGATTCACCCTCCAGACTTCACCTTCTCCTTCTCCTTCTTCTGCTTCTTCTGATTCACCCTCCAGACTTCACCTTCTCCTTCTCCTTTTTCTGCTTCTTCTGATTCACCCTCCAGACTTCACCTTCTCCTTCTCCTTCTTCTGCTTCTTCTGATCCACCCTCCAGACTTCACCTTCTCCTTCTCCTTCTTCTACTTCTTCTGATTCACCCTCCAGACTTCACCTTCTCCTTCTCCTTCTTCTGCTTCTTCTGATTCACCCTCCTGACTTCACCTTCTCCTTCTCCTTCTTCTACTTCTTCTGCTTCACCCTCCAGACTTCACCTTCTCCTTCTCCTTCTTCTACTTCTTCTGATTCACCCTCCAGACTTCACCTTCTCCTTCTCCTTCTTCTACTTCTTCTGATTCACCCTCCAGACTTCACCTTCTCCTTCTCCTTCTTCTACTTCTTCTGATTCACCCTCCAGACTTCACCTTCTATTTCTCCTTCTTCTGCTTCTTCTGATTCACACTCCAGACTTCACCTTCTCCTTCTCCTTATTCTGCTTCTTCTGAATCACCCTCCAGACTTCACCTTCTCCTTCTCCTTCTTCTGCTTCTTCTGATTCACCCTCCAGACTTCACCTTCTCCTTCTCCTTCTTCTGCTTCTTCTGATTCACCCTCCAGACTTCACCTTCTATTTCTCCTTCTTCTGCTTCTTCTGATTCACACTCCAGACTTCACCTTCTCCTTCTCCTTATTCTGCTTCTTCTGAATCACCCTCCAGACTTCACCTTCTCCTTCTCTTTCTTCTGCTTCTTCTGATTCACCCTCCAGACTTCACCTTCTCCTTCTCCTTCTTCTGATTCTTCTGATTCACCCTCCAGACTTCACCTTCTCCTTCTCCTTCTTCTGCTTCTTCTGATTCACCCTCCTGACTTCACCTTCTCCTTCTCCTTCTTCTACTTCTTCTGATTCACCCTCCTGACTTCACCTTCTCCTTCTCCTTCTTCTGCTTCTTCTGCTTCACACTCCAGACTTCACCTTCTCCTTCTCCTTCTTCTGCTTCTTCTGCTGCGCCCTCCAGGCTTCACCTTCTCCTTCTCCTTCTTCTGCTTCTTCTGCTTCACCGTCCTGACTTCACCTTCTCCTTCTCCTTCTTCTACATCTTCTGCTACACCCCCCTGACTTCACCTGCTCCTTCTCCTTCTTCTGCTTCTTCTGATTCACCCTCCTAACTTCACCTTCTCCTTCTCCTTCTTCTGCTTCTTCTGATTCACCCTCCTGACTTCACCTTCTCCTTCTCCTTCTTCTACTTCTTCTGATTCACCCTCCAGACTTCACCTTCTCCTTCTCCTTCTACTTCTTCTGATTCACCCTCCAGTCTTCACCTTCTCCTTCTCCTTCTTCTGTTTCTTCTGCTTCACCCTCCAGACTTCACCTTCTCCTTCTCTTTCTTCTGCTTCTTCTGCTTCACCCTCCAGACTTCACCTTCTCCTTCTCCTTCTTCTGATTCTTCTGATTCACCCTCCAGACTTCACCTTCTCTATCTCCTTCTTCTGCTTCTTCTGATTCACCCTCCTGACTTCACCTTCTCCTTCTCCTTCTTCTACTTCTTCTGATTCACCCTCCTGACTTCACCTTCTCCTTCTCCTTCTTCTACTTCTTCTGCTTCACCCTCCAGACTTCACCTTCTCCTTCTCCTTCTTCTACTTCTTCTGATTCACCCTCCAGACTTCACCTTCTCCTTCTCCTTCTTCTGCTTCTTCTGATTCACCCTCCAGACTTCACCTTCTCCTTCTCCTTATTCTGCTTCTTCTGATTCACCCTCCAGACTTCACCTTCTCCTTCTCCTTCTTCTGCTTCTTCTGATTCACCCTCCAGACTTCACCTTCTCCTTCTCCTTTTTCTGCTTCTTCTGATTCACCCTCCAGACTTCACCTTCTCCTTCTCCTTCTTCTGCTTCTTCTGATCCACCCTCCAGACTTCACCTTCTCCTTCTCCTTCTTCTACTTCTTCTGATTCACCCTCCAGACTTCACCTTCTCCTTCTCCTTCTTCTGCTTCTTCTGATTCACCCTCCTGACTTCACCTTCTCCTTCTCCTTCTTCTACTTCTTCTGCTTCACCCTCCAGACTTCACCTTCTCCTTCTCCTTCTTCTACTTCTTCTGATTCACCCTCCAGACTTCACCTTCTCCTTCTCCTTCTTCTACTTCTTCTGATTCACCCTCCAGACTTCACCTTCTCCTTCTCCTTCTTCTACTTCTTCTGATTCACCCTCCAGACTTCACCTTCTATTTCTCCTTCTTCTGCTTCTTCTGATTCACACTCCAGACTTTACCTTCTCCTTCTCCTTATTCTGCTTCTTCTGAATCACCCTCCAGACTTCACCTTCTCCTTCTCCTTCTTCTGCTTCTTCTGATTCACCCTCCAGACTTCACCTTCTCCTTCTCCTTCTTCTGCTTCTTCTGATTCACCCTCCAGACTTCACCTTCACCTTCTCCTTCTTCTACTTCTTCTGATTCACCCTCCAGACTTCACCTTCTCCATCTCCTTCTTCTGCTTCTTCTGATTCACCCTCCAGACTTCACCTTCTCCTTCTCCTTCGTCTGCTTCTTCTGATTCACCCTCCAGACTTCACCTTCTCCTTCTCCTTCTTCTGCTTCTTCTGATTCACCCTCCAGACTTCACCTTCTCCTTCTCCTTCTTCTACTTCTTCTGATTCACCCTCCAGACTTCACCTTCTCCTTCTCTTTCTTCTGCTTCTTCTGATTCACCCTCCAGACTTCACATTCTCCTTCTCCTTCTTCTGATTCTTCTGATTCACCCTCCAGACTTCACCTTCTCCTTCTCCTTCTTCTGCTTCTTCTGATTCACCCTCCTGACTTCACCTTCTCCTTCTCCTTCTTCTACATCTTCTGATTCACCCTCCTGACTTCACCTTCTCCTTCTCCTTCTTCTACTTCTTCTGCTTCACCCTCCAGACTTCACCTTCTCCTTCTCCTTCTTCTACTTCTTCTGATTCACCCTCCAGACTTCACCTTCTCCTTCTCCTTCTTCTACTTCTTCTGATTCACCCTCCAGACTTCACTTTCTCCTTCTCATTCTTCTACTTCTTCTGATTCACCCTCCAGACTTCACCTTCTCCTTCTCCTTCTTCTGCTTCTTCTGATTCACCCTCCAGACATCACCTTCTCCTTCTCCTTATTCTGCTTCTTCTAAATCACCCTCCAGACTTCACCTTCTCCTTCTCCTTCTTCTGCTTCCTCTGATTCACCCTCCAGACTTCAGCTTCTCCTTCTCCTTCTTCTGCTTCTTCTGATTCACCCTCCAGACTTCACCTTCTCCTTCTCCTTCTTCTACTTCTTCTGATTCACCCTCCAGACTTCACCTTCTCCATCTCCTTCTTCTGCTTCTTCTGATTCACCCTCCAGACTTCACCTTCTCCTTCTCCTTCGTCTACTTCTTCTGATTCACCCTCCAGACTATACCTTCTCCTTCTCCTTCTTCTACTTCTTCTGATTCACCCTCCAGACTTCACCTTCTCCTTCTCCTTCTTCTGTTTCTTCTGATTCACCCTCCAGACTTCACCTTCTCCTTCTCCTTCTTCTACTACTTCTGATTCACCCTCCAGACTTCACCTTCTCCTTCTCCTTCTTCTACTTCTTCTGATTCACCCTCCAGACTTCATCTTCTCCTTCTCCTTCTTCTGCTTCTTCTGATTCACCCTCCAGACTTCACCTTCTCCTTCTCCTTCTTCTGCTTCTTCTGATTCACCCTCCAGACTTCACCTTCTCCTTCTCCTTCTTCTACTTCTTCTGATTCACCCTCCAGACTTCACCTTCTCCTTCTCCTTCTTCTACTTCTTCTGATTCACCCTCCAGTCTTCACCTTCTCCTTCTCCTTCTTCTGTTTCTTCTGCTTCACCCTCCAGACTTCACCTTCTCCTTCTCTTTCTTCTGCTTCTTCTGAATCACCCTCCAGACTTCACCTTCTCCTTCTCCTTCTTCTGATTCTTCTGATTCACCCTCCAGACTTCACCTTCTCCTTCTCCTTATTCTGCTTCTTCTGATTCACCCTCCAGACTTCACCTTCTCCTTCTCCTTATTCTGCTTCTGCTGATTCACCCTCCAGACTTCACCTTCTCCTTCTCCTTCTTCTACTTCTTCTGATTCACCCTCCAGACTTCACCTTCTCCTTCTCTTTCTTCTGCTTCTTCTGATTCACCCTCCAGACTTCACATTCTCCTTCTCCTTCTTCTGATTCTTCTGATTCACCCTCCAGACTTCACCTTCTCCTTCTCCTTCTTCTGCTTCTTCTGATTCACCCTCCTGACTTCACCTTCTCCTTCTCCTTCTTCTACATCTTCTGATTCACCCTCCTGACTTCACCTTCTCCTTCTCCTTCTTCTACTTCTTCTGCTTCACCCTCCAGACTTCACCTTCTCCTTCTCCTTCTTCTACTTCTTCTGATTCACCCTCCAGACTTCACCTTCTCCTTCTCCTTCTTCTACTTCTTCTGATTCACCCTCCAGACTTCACTTTCTCCTTCTCCTTCTTCTACTTCTTCTGATTCACCCTCCAGACTTCACCTTCTCCTTCTCCTTCTTCTGCTTCTTCTGATTCACCCTCCAGACATCACCTTCTCCTTCTCCTTATTCTGCTTCTTCTGAATCACCCTCCAGACTTCACCTTCTCCTTCTCCTTCTTCTGCTTCCTCTGATTCACCCTCCAGACTTCACCTTCTCCTTCTCCTTCTTCTGCTTCTTCTGATTCACCCTCCAGACTTCACCTTCTCCTTCTCCTTCTTCTACTTCTTCTGATTCACCCTCCAGACTTCACCTTCTCCATCTCCTTCTTCTGCTTCTTCTGATTCACCCTCCAGACTTCACCTTCTCCTTCTCCTTCGTCTACTTCTTCTGATTCACCCTCCAGACTACACCTTCTCCTTCTCCTTCTTCTACTTCTTCTGATTCACCCTCCAGACTTCACCTTCTCCTTCTCCTTCTTCTGTTTCTTCTGATTCACCCTCCAGACTTCACCTTCTCCTTCTCCTTCTTCTACTACTTCTGATTCACCCTCCAGACTTCACCTTCTCCTTCTCCTTCTTCTACTTCTTCTGATTCACCCTCCAGACTTCATCTTCTCCTTCTCCTTCTTCTGCTTCTTCTGATTCACCCTCCAGACTTCACGTTCTCCTTCTCCTTCTTCTGCTTCTTCTGATTCACCCTCCAGACTTCACCTTCTCCTTCTCCTTCTTCTACTTCTTCTGATTCACCCTCCAGACTTCACCTTCTCCTTCTCCTTCTTCTGTTTCTTCTGCTTCACCCTCCAGACTTCACCTTCTCCTTCTCTTTCTTCTGCTTCTTCTGAATCACCCTCCAGACTTCACCTTCTCCTTCTCCTTCTTCTGATTCTTCTGATTCACCCTCCAGACTTCACCTTCTCCTTCTCCTTATTCTGCTTCTTCTGATTCACCCTCCAGACTTCACCTTCTCCTTCTCCTTATTCTGCTTCTTCTGATTCACCCTCCAGACTTCACCTTCTCCTTCTCCTTCCTTTGCTTCTTCTGATTCACCCTCCAGACTTCACCTTCTCCTTCTCCTTCTTCTGATTCTTCTGATTCACCCTCCAGACTTCACCTTCTCCTTATCCATCTTCTGCTTCTTCTGATTAACCCTCCTGACTTCACCTTCTCCTTCTCCTTCTTCTACTTCTTCTGATTCACCCTCCTGACTTCACCTTCTCCTTCTCCTTCTTCTACTTCTTCTGATTCACCCTCCAGACTTTACCTTCTCCTTCTCCTTCGTCTACTTCTTCTGATTCACCCTCCAGACTACACCTTCTCCTTCTCCTTCTTCTACTTCTTCTGATTCACCCTCCAGACTTCACCTTCTCCTTCTCCTTCTTCTACTTCTTCCGATTCACCCTCCAGACTTCATCTTCTCCTTCTCCTTCTTCTGCTTCTTCTGATTCACCCTCCAGACTTCACCTTCTACTTCTCCTTCTTCTGCTTCTTCTGATTCACCCTCCAGACTTCACCTTCTCCTTCTCCTTCTTCTACTTCTTCTGATTCACCCTCCAGACTTCACCTTCTCCTTCTCCTTCTTCTACTTCTTCTGATTCACCCTCCAGTCTTCACCTTCTCCTTCTCCTTCTTCTGTTTCTTCTGCTTCACCCTCCAGACTTCACCTTCTCCTTCTCTTTCTTCTGCTTCTTCTGATTCACCCTCCAGACTTCACCTTCTCCTTCTCCTTCTTCTGATTCTTCTGATTCACCCTCCAGACTTCACCTTCTCCTTCTCCTTCTTCTGCTTCTTCTGATTCACCCTCCTGACTTCACCTTCTCCTTCTGCTTCTTCTACTTCTTCTGATTCACCCTCCTGACTTCACCTTCTCCTTCTCCTTCTTCTGCTTCTTCTGATTCACCCTCCAGACTTCACCTTCTCCTTCTCCTTATTCTGCTTCTTCTGATTCACCCTCCAGACTTCATCTTCTCCTTCTCCTTATTCTGCTTCTTTTGATTCACCCTCCAGACTTCACCTTCTCCTTCTCCTTCCTCTGCTTCTTCTGATTCACCCTCCAGACTTCACCTTCTCCTTCTCCTTCTTCTGATTCTTCTGATTCACCCTCCAGACTTCACCTTCTCCTTCTCCATCTTCTGCTTCTTCTGATTCACCCTCCTGACTTCACCTTCTCCTTCTCCTTCTTCTACTTCTTCTGATTCACCCTCCTGACTTCACCTTCTCCTTCTCCATCTTCTACTTCTTCTGCTTCACCCTCCAGACTTCAACTTCTCCTTCTCCTTCTTCTACATCTTCTGATTCACCCTCCAGACTTCACCTTCTCCTTCTCCTTCTTCTGCTTCTTCTGATTCACCTCCAGACTTCACCTTCTCCTTCTCCTTCTTCTGCTTCTTCTGATTCACCCTCCAGACTTCACCTTCTCCTTCTCCTTCTTCTACTTCTTCTGATTCACCCTCCAGACTTCACCTTCTCCTTCTCCTTCTTCTGCTTCGTCTGATTCACCCTCCAGACTTCAACTTCTCCTTCTCCTTCGTCTACTTCTTCTGATTCACCCTCCAGACTTCATCTTCTCCTTCTCCTTCTTCTGCTTCTTCTGATTCACCCTCCAGACTTCACCTTCTCCTTCTCCTTCTTCTGCTTCTTCTGATTCACCCTCCAGACTTCAACTTCTCCTTCTCCTTCTTCTACTTCTTCTGATTCACCCTCCAGACTTCACCTTCTCCTTCTCCTTCTTCTGCTTCTTCTGATTCACCCTCCAGACTTCACCTTCTCCTTCTCCTTCTTCTGATTCTTCTGATTCACCCTCCAGACTTCACCTTCTCCTTCTCCTTCTTCTGCTTCTTATGATTCTTCCTCCTGACTTCATCTTCTCCTTCTCCTTCTTCTACTTCTTCTGATTCACCCTCCTGACTTCACCTTCTCCTGCTCCTTCTTCTACTTCTTCTGCTTCACCCTCCAGACTTCACCTTCTCCTTCTCCTTCTTCTACTTCTTCTGATTCACCCTACAGACTTCACCTTCTCCTTCTCCTTCTTCTACTTCTTCTGATTCACCCTCCAGTCTTCACCTTCTCCTTCTCCTTCTTCTGTTTCTTCTGCTTCACCCTCCAGACTTCACCTTCTCCTTCTCTTTCTTCTGCTTCTTCTGATTCACCCTCCAGACTTCACCTTCTCCTTCTCCTTCTTCTGATTCTTCTGATTCACCCTCCAGACTTCACCTTCTCCTTCTCCTTCTTCTGCTTCTTCTGATTCACCCTCCTGACTTCACCTTCTCCTTCTCCTTCTTCTACTTCTTCTGATTCACCCTCCTGACTTCACCTTCTCCTTCTCCTTCTTCTACTTCATCTGATTCACCCTCCAGACTTCACCTTCTCCTTCTCCTTCTTCTGCTTCTTCTGATTCACCCTCCAGACTTCACCTTCTCCTTCTCCTTCGTCTACTTCTTCTGATTCACCCTCCAGACTACACCTTCTCCTTCTCCTTCTTCTACTTCTTCTGATTCACCCTCCAGACTTCACCTTCTCCTTCTCCTTCTTCTGTTTCTTCTGATTCACCCTCCAGACTTCATGTTCTCCTTCTCCTTCTTCTACTTCTTCTGATTCACCCTCCAGACTTCACCTTCTCCTTCTCCTTCTTCTACTTCTTCTGATTCACCCTCCAGACTTCACCTTCTCCTTCTCCTTCTTCTGCTTCGTATGATTCACCCTCCTGACTTCATCTTCTCCTTCTCCTTCTTCTACTTCTTCTGATTCACCCTCCTGACTTCACCTTCTCCTGCTCCTTCTTCTACTTCTTCTGCTTCACCCTCCAGACTTCACCTTCTCCTTCTCCTTCTTCTACTTCTTCTGATTCACCCTACAGACTTCACCTTCTCCTTCTCCTTCTTCTACTTCTTCTGATTCACCCTCCAGACTTCACCTTCTCCTTCTCCTTCTTCTGCTTCTTCTGATTCACCCTCCAGACTTCACCTTCTCCTTCTCCTTCTTCTGCTTCTTCTGATTCACCCTCCAGACTTCACCTTCTCCTTCTCCTTCTTCTACTTCTTCTGATTCACCCTCCAGACTTCACCTTCTCCTTCTCCTTCTTCTGTTTCTTCTGCTTCACCCTCCAGACTTCACCTTCTCCTTCTCTTTCTTCTGCTTCTTCTGATTCACCCTCCAGACTTCACCTTCTCCTTCTCCTTCTTCTGATTCTTCTGATTCACCCTCCAGACTTCACCTTCTCCTTCTCCTTCTTCTGCTTCTTCTGATTCACCCTCCTGACTTCACCTTCTCCTTCTCCTTCTTCTACTTCTTCTGATTCACCCTCCTGACTTCACCTTCTCCTTCTCCTTCTTCTACTTCATCTGATTCACCCTCCAGACTTCACCTTCTCCTTCTCCTTCTTCTGCTTCTTCTGATTCACCCTCCAGACTTCACCTTCTCCTTCTCCTTCGTCTACTTCTTCTGATTCACCCTCCAGACTACACCTTCTCCTTCTCCTTCTTCTACTTCTTCTGATTCACCCTCCAGACTTCACCTTCTCCTTCTCCTTCTTCTGTTTCTTCTGATTCACCCTCCAGACTTCATGTTCTCCTTCTCCTTCTTCTACTTCTTCTGATTCACCCTCCAGACTTCACCTTCTCCTTCTCCTTCTTCTACTTCTTCTGATTCACCCTCCAGACTTCATCTTCTCCTTCTCCTTCTTCTGCTTCTTCTGATTCACCCTCCAGACTTCACCTTCTCCTTCTCCTTCTTCTGCTTCTTCTGATTCACCCTCCAGACTTCAACTTCTCCTTCTCCTTCTTCTACTTCTTCTGATTCACCCTCCAGACTTCACCTTCTCCTTCTTCTACTTCTTCTGATTCACCCTCCAGTCTTCACCTTCTCCTTCTCCTTCTTCTGTTTCTTCTGCTTCACCCTCCAGACTTCACCTTCTCCTTCTCTTTCTTCTGCTTCTTCTGATTCACCCTCCAGACTTCACCTTCTCCTTCTCCTTCTTCTGATTCTTCTGATTCACCCTCCAGACTTCACCTTCTCCTACTCCTTCTTCTGCTTCTTCTGATTCACCCTCCTGACTTCACCTTCTCCTTCTCCTTCTTCTACTTCTTCTGATTCACCCTCCTGACTTCACCTTCTCCTTCTCCTTCTTCTACTTCTTCTGCTTCACCCTCCAGACTTCACCTTCTCCTTCTCCTTCTTCTACTTCTTCTGATTCAACCTCCAGACTTCACCTTCTCCTTCTCCTTCTTCTGCTTCTTCTGATTCACCCTCCAGACTTCACCTTCTCATTCTCCTTCTTCTGCTTCTTCTGCTGCGCCCTCCAGACTTCACCTTCTCCTTCTCCTTCTTCTGCTTCTTCTGCTTCACACTCCAGACTTCACCTTCTCCTTCTCCTTCTTCTGCTTCTTCTGCTGCACCCTCCAGGCTTCACCTTCTCCTTCTCCTTCTTCTGCTTCTTCTGCTTCACCGTCCTGACTTCACCTTCTCCTTCTCCTTCTTCTACTTCTTCTGCTACACCCTCCTGACTTCACCTGCTCCTTCTCCTTCTTCTGCTTCTTCTGATTCACCCTCCTAACTTCACCTTCTCCTTCTCCTTCTTCTGCTTCTTCTGATTCACCCTCCTGACTTCACCTTCTCCTTCTCCTTCTTCTGCTTCTTCTGAATCACCCTCCAGACTTCACCTTCTCCTTCTCCTTCTTCTGCTTCTTCTGATTCACCCTCCAGACTTCACCTTCTCCTTCTCCTTCTTCTGCTTCTTCTGATTCACCCTCCAGACCTCACCTTCTCCTTCTCCTTCTTCTTCTTCTTCTGATTCACCCTCCAGACTTCATCTTCTCCTTCTCCTTCTTCTGCTTCTTCTGATTCATCCTCCAGACTTCACCTTCTCCTTCTCCTTCTTCTGCTTCTTCTGATTCTCCCTCCAGACTTCACCTTCTCCTTCTCCTTCTTCTACTTCTTCTGATTCACCCTCCAGACTTCACCTTCTCCTTCTCCTTCTTCTACTTCTTCTGATTCACCCTCCAGTCTTCACCTTCTCCTTCTCCTTCTTCTGTTTCTTCTGCTTCACCCTCCAGACTTCACCTTCTCCTTCTCTTTCTTCTGCTTCTTCTGCTTCACCCTCCAGACTTCACCTTCTCCTTCTCCTTCTTCTGATTCTTCTGATTCACCCTCCAGACTTCACCTTCTCTATCTCCTTCTTCTGCTTCTTCTGATTCACCCTCCTGACTTCACCTTCTCCTTCTCCTTCTTCTACTTCTTCTGATTCACCCTCCTGACTTCACCTTCTCCTTCTCCTTCTTCTACTTCTTCTGCTTCACCCTCCAGACTTCACCTTCTCCTTCTCCTTCTTCTACTTCTTCTGATTCACCCTCCAGACTTCACCTTCTCCTTCTCCTTCTTCTGCTTCTTCTGATTCATCCTCCAGACTTAACCTTCTCCTTCTCCTTATTCTGCTTCTTCTGATTCACCCTCCAGACTTCACCTTCTCCTTCTCCTTCTTCTGCTTCTTCTGATTCACCCTTCGGACTTCACCTTCTCCTTCTCCTTCTTCTGCTTCTTCTGATTCACCCTCCAGACTTCACCTTCTCCTTCTCCTTCTTCTACTTCTTCTGATTCACCCTCCAGACTTCACCTTCTCCTTCTCCTTCTTCTGCTTCTTCTGATTCACCCTCCTGACTTCTCCTTCTCCTTCTCCTTCTTCTACATCTTCTGATTCACCCTCCTGACTTCACCTTCTCCTTCTCCTTCTTCTACTTCTTCTGATTCACCCTCCAGACTTCACCTTCTCCTTCTCCTTCTTCTGCTTCTTCTGATTCACCCTCCAGACTTCTACTTCTCATTCTCCTTCTTCTGCTTCTTCTGCTGCGCCCTCCAGACTTCACCTTCTCCTTCTCCTTCTTCTGCTTCTTCTGCTTCACACTCCAGACTTCACCTTCTCCTTCTCCTTCTTCTGCTTCCTCTGCTGCGCCCTCCAGGCTTCACCTTCTCCTTCTCCTTCTTCTGCTTCTTCTGCTTCACCGTCCTGACTTCACCTTCTCCTTCTCCTTCTTCTACTTCTTCTGCTACACCCCCCTGACTTCACCTGCTCCTTCTCCTTCTTCTGCTTCTTCTGATTCACCCTCCTAACTTCACCTTCTCCTTCTCCTTCTTCTGCTTCTTCTGATTCACCCTCCTGACTTCACCTTCTCCTTCTCCTTCTTCTGCTTCTTCTGATTCACCCTCCAGACTTCACCTTCTCCTTCTCCTTCTTCTGCTTCTTCTGATTCACCCTCCAGACTTCACCTTCTCCTTCTCCTTCTTCTGCTTCTTCTGATTCACCCTCCAGACCTCACCTTCTCCTTCTCCTTCTTCTACTTCTTCTGATTCACCCTCCAGACTTCATCTTCTCCTTCTCCTTCTTCTGCTTCTTCTGATTCACCCTCCAGACTTCACCTTCTCCTTCTCCTTCTTCTGCTTCTTCTGATTCACCCTCCAGACTTCACCTTCTCCTTCTCCTTCTTCTACTTCTTCTGATTCACCCTCCAGACTTCACCTTCTCCTTCTCCTTCTTCTACTTCTTCTGCTTCACCCTCCAGACTTCACCTTCTCCTTCTCTTTCTTCTGCTTCTTCTGCTTCACCCTCCAGACTTCACCTTCTCCTTCTCCTTCTTCTGTTTCTTCTGCTTCACCCTCCAGACTTCACCTTCTCCTTCTCTTTCTTCTGCTTCTTCTGCTTCACCCTCCAGACTTCACCTTCTCCTTCTCCTTCTTCTGATTCTTCTGATTCAACCTCCAGACGTCACCTTCTCTATCTCCTTCTTCTGCTTCTTCTGATTCACCCTCCTGACTTCACCTTCTCCTTCTCCTTCTTCTACTTCTTCTGATTCACCCTCCTGACTTCACCTTCTCCTTCTCCTTCTTCTACTTCTTCTGCTTCACCCTCCAGACTTCACCTTCTCCTTCTCCTTCTTCTACTTCTTCTGATTCACCCTCCAGACTTCACCTTCTCCTTCTCCTTCTTCTGCTTCTTCTGATTCACCCTCCAGACTTAACCTTCTCCTTCTCCTTATTCTGCTTCTTCTGATTCACCCTCCAGACTTCACCTTCTCCTTCTCCTTCTTCTGCTTCTTCTGATTCACCCTCCAGACTTCACCTTCTCCTTCTCCTTCTTCTGCTTCTTCTGATTCACCCTCCAGACTTGACCTTCTCCTTCTCCTTCTTCTACTTCTTCTGATTCACCCTCCAGACTTCACCTTCTCCTTCTCCTTCTTCTGCTTCTTCTGATTCACCCTCCTGACTTCACCTTCTCCTTGTCCTTCTTCTACATCTTCTGATTCACCCTCCTGACTTCACCTTCTCCTTCTCCTTCTTCTACTTCTTCTGCTTCACCCTCCAGACTTCACCTTCTCCTTCTCCTTCTTCTACTTCTTCTGATTCACCCTCCAGACTTCACCTTCTCCTTCTCCTTCTTCTACTTCTTCTGATTCACCCTCCAGACTTCACAATCTCCTTCTCCTTCTTCTACTTCTTCTGATTCACCCTCCAGACTTCACCTTCTCCTTCTCCTTCTTCTGCTTCTTCTGATTCACCCTCCAGACTTCACCTTCTCCTTCTCCTTATTCTGCTTCTTCTGAATCACCCTCCAGACTTCACCTTCTCCTTCTCCTTCTTCTGCTTCTTCTGATTCACCCTCCAGACTTCACCTTCTCCTTCTCCTTCTTCTGCTTCTTCTGATTCACCCTCCAGACTTCACCTTCTCCTTCTCCTTCTTCTACGTCTTCTGATTCACCCTCCAGACTTCACCTTCTCCATCTCCTTCTTCTGCTTCTTCTGATTCACCCTCCAGACTTCACCTTCTCCTTCTCCTTCATCTACTTCTTCTGATTCAGCCTCCAGACTTCACCTTCTCCTTCTCCTTCTTCTGCTTCTTCTGATTCACCCTCCAGACTTCACCTTCTCCTTCTCCTTCTTCTGCTTCTTCTGATTCACCCTGCAGACTTCACCTTCTCCTTCTCCTTCTTCTACTTCTTCTGATTCACCCTCCAGACTTCACCTTCTCCTTCTTCTGCTTCTTCTGATTCACCCTCCAGACTTTACCTTCTCCTTCTCCTTCGTCTACTTCTTCTGATTCACCCTCCAGACTACACCTTCTCCTTCTCCTTCTTCTACTTCTTCTAATTCACCCTCCAGACTTCACCTTCTCCTTCTCCTTCTTCTACTTCTTCCGATTCACCCTCCAGACTTCATCTTCTCCTTCTCCTTCTTCTGCTTCTTCTGATTCACCCTCCAGACTTCACCTTCTCCTTCTCCTTCATCTGCTTCTTCTGATTCACCCTCCAGACTTCACCTTCTCCTTCTCCTTCTTCTACTTCTTCTGATTCACCCTCCAGACTTCACCTTCTCCTTCTCCTTCTTCTACTTCTTCTGATTCACCCTCCAGTCTTCACCTTCTCCTTCTCCTTCTTCTGTTTCTTCTGCTTCACCCTCCAGACTTCACCTTCTCCTTCTCTTTCTTCTACTTCTTCTGATTCACCCTCCAGACTTCACCTTCTCCTTCTCCTTCTTCTGATTCTTCTGATTCACCCTCCAGACTTCACCTTCTCCTTCTCCTTCTTCTGCTTCTTCTGATTCACCCTCCTGACTTCACCTTCTCCTTCTGCTTCTTCTACTTCTTCTGATTCACCCTCCTGACTTCACCTTCTCCTTCTCCTTCTTCTGCTTCTTCTGATTCACCCTCCAGACTTCACCTTCTCCTTCTCCTTATTCTGCTTCTTCTGATTCACCCTCCAGACTTCACCTTCTCCTTCTCCTTATTCTGCTTCTTTTGATTCACCCTCCAGACTTCACCTTCTCCTTCTCCTTCCTCTGCTTCTTCTGATTCACCCTCCAGACTTCACCTTCTCCTTCTCCTTCTTCTGATTCTTCTGATTCACCCTCCAGACTTCACCTTCTCCTTCTCCATCTTCTGCTTCTTCTGATTCACCCTCCTGACTTCACCTTCTCCTTCTCCTTCTTCTACTTCTTCTGATTCACCCTCCTGACTTCACCTTCTCCTTCTCCATCTTCTACTTCTTCTGCTTCACCCTCCAGACTTCAACTTCTCCTTCTCCTTCTCCTACTTCTTCTGATTCACCCTCCAGACTTCACCTTCTCCTTCTCCTTCTGCTGCTTCTTCTGATTCACCCTCCAGACTTCACCTTCTCCTTCTCCTTCTTCTGCTTCTTCTGATTCACCCTCCAGACTTCACCTTCTCCTTCTCCTTCTTCTACTTCTTCTGATTCACCCTCCAGACTTCACCTTCTCCTTCTCCTTCTTCTGCTTCGTCTGATTCACCCTCCAGACTTCAACTTCTCCTTCTCCTTCGTCTACTTCTTCTGATTCACCCTCCAGACATCATCTTCTCCTTCTCCTTCTTCTGCTTCTTCTGATTCACCCTCCAGACTTCACCTTCTCCTTCTCCTTCTTCTGCTTCTTCTGATTCACCCTCCAGACTTCACCTTCTCCTTCTCCTTCTTCTGCTTCTTCTGATTCACCCTCCAGTCTTCACCTTCTCCTTCTCCTTCTTCTGTTTCTTCTGCTTCACCCTCCAGACTTCACCTTCTCCTTCTCTTTCTTCTGCTTCTTCTGATTCACCCTCCAGACTTCACCTTCTCCTTCTCCTTCTTCTGATTCTTCTGATTCACCCTCCAGACTTCACCTTCTCCTTCTCCTTCTTCTGCTTCTTCTGATTCACCCTGCTGACTTCACCTTCTCCTTCTCCTTCTTCTACTTCTTCTGATTCACCCTCCTGACTTCACCTTCTCCTTCTCCTTCTTCTACTTCTTCTGCTTCACCCTCCAGACTTCACCTTCTCCTTCTCCTTCTTCTACTTCTTCTGATTCACCCTCCAGACTTCACCTTCTCCTTCTCCTTCTTCTGCTTCTTCTGATTCACCCTCCAGACTTCACCTTCTCATTCTCCTTCTTCTGCTTCTTCTGCTGCGCCCTCCAGACTTCACCTTCTCCTTCTCCTTCTTCTGCTTCTTCTGCTTCACACTCCAGACTTCACCTTCTCCTTCTCCTTCCTCTGCTTCTTCTGCTGCGCCCTCCAGGCTTCACCTTCTCCTTCTCCTGCTTCTGCTTCTTCTGCTTCATCGTCCTGACTTCACCTTCTCCTTCTCCTTCTTCTACTTCTTCTGCTACACCCCCCTGACTTCACCTGCTCCTTCTCCTTTTTCTGCTTCTTCTGATTCACCCTCCTAACTTCACCTTCTCCTTCTCCTTCTTCTGCTTCTTCTGATTCACCCTCCTGACTTCACCTTCTCCTTCTCCTTCTTCTGCTTCTTCTGATTCACCCTCCAGACTTCACCTTCTCCTTCTCCTTCTTCTGCTTCTTCTGATTCACCCTCCAGACTTCACCTTCTCCTTCTCCTTCTTCTGCTTCTTCTGATTCACCCTCCAGACCTCACCTTCTCCTTCTCCTTCTTCTACTTCTTCTAATTCACCCTCCAGACTTCACCTTCTCCTTCTCCTTCTTCTACTTCTTCCGATTCACCCTCCAGACTTCATCTTCTCCTTCTCCTTCTTCTGCTTCTTCTGATTCACCCTCCAGACTTCACCTTCTCCTTCTCCTTCTTCTGCTTCTTCTGATTCACCCTCCAGACTTCACCTTCTCCTTCTCCTTCTTCTACTTCTTCTGATTCACCCTCCAGACTTCACCTTCTCCTTCTCCTTCTTCTACTTCTTCTGATTCACCCTCCAGTCTTCACCTTCTCCTTCTCCTTCTTCTGTTTCTTCTGCTTCACCCTCCAGACTTCACCTTCTCCTTCTCTTTCTTCTACTTCTTCTGATTCACCCTCCAGACTTCACCTTCTCCTTCTCCTTCTTCTGATTCTTCTGATTCACCCTCCAGACTTCACCTTCTCCTTCTCCTTCTTCTGCTTCTTCTGATTCACCCTCCTGACTTCACCTTCTCCTTCTGCTTCTTCTACTTCTTCTGATTCACCCTCCTGACTTCACCTTCTCCTTCTCCTTCTTCTGCTTCTTCTGATTCACCCTCCAGACTTCACCTTCTCCTTCTCCTTATTCTGCTTCTTCTGATTCACCCTCCAGACTTCACCTTCTCCTTCTCCTTATTCTGCTTCTTTTGATTCACCCTCCAGACTTCACCTTCTCCTTCTCCTTCCTCTGCTTCTTCTGATTCACCCTCCAGACTTCACCTTCTCCTTCTCCTTCTTCTGATTCTTCTGATTCACCCTCCAGACTTCACCTTCTCCTTCTCCATCTTCTGCTTCTTCTGATTCACCCTCCTGACTTCACCTTCTCCTTCTCCTTCTTCTACTTCTTCTGATTCACCCTCCTGACTTCACCTTCTCCTTCTCCATCTTCTACTTCTTCTGCTTCACCCTCCAGACTTCAACTTCTCCTTCTCCTTCTCCTACTTCTTCTGATTCACCCTCCAGACTTCACCTTCTCCTTCTCCTTCTGCTGCTTCTTCTGATTCACCCTCCAGACTTCACCTTCTCCTTCTCCTTCTTCTGCTTCTTCTGATTCACCCTCCAGACTTCACCTTCTCCTTCTCCTTCTTCTACTTCTTCTGATTCACCCTCCAGACTTCACCTTCTCCTTCTCCTTCTTCTGCTTCGTCTGATTCACCCTCCAGACTTCAACTTCTCCTTCTCCTTCGTCTACTTCTTCTGATTCACCCTCCAGACATCATCTTCTCCTTCTCCTTCTTCTGCTTCTTCTGATTCACCCTCCAGACTTCACCTTCTCCTTCTCCTTCTTCTGCTTCTTCTGATTCACCCTCCAGACTTCACCTTCTCCTTCTCCTTCTTCTGCTTCTTCTGATTCACCCTCCAGTCTTCACCTTCTCCTTCTCCTTCTTCTGTTTCTTCTGCTTCACCCTCCAGACTTCACCTTCTCCTTCTCTTTCTTCTGCTTCTTCTGATTCACCCTCCAGACTTCACCTTCTCCTTCTCCTTCTTCTGATTCTTCTGATTCACCCTCCAGACTTCACCTTCTCCTTCTCCTTCTTCTGCTTCTTCTGATTCACCCTGCTGACTTCACCTTCTCCTTCTCCTTCTTCTACTTCTTCTGATTCACCCTCCTGACTTCACCTTCTCCTTCTCCTTCTTCTACTTCTTCTGCTTCACCCTCCAGACTTCACCTTCTCCTTCTCCTTCTTCTACTTCTTCTGATTCACCCTCCAGACTTCACCTTCTCCTTCTCCTTCTTCTGCTTCTTCTGATTCACCCTCCAGACTTCACCTTCTCATTCTCCTTCTTCTGCTTCTTCTGCTGCGCCCTCCAGACTTCACCTTCTCCTTCTCCTTCTTCTGCTTCTTCTGCTTCACACTCCAGACTTCACCTTCTCCTTCTCCTTCCTCTGCTTCTTCTGCTGCGCCCTCCAGGCTTCACCTTCTCCTTCTCCTGCTTCTGCTTCTTCTGCTTCATCGTCCTGACTTCACCTTCTCCTTCTCCTTCTTCTACTTCTTCTGCTACACCCCCCTGACTTCACCTGCTCCTTCTCCTTTTTCTGCTTCTTCTGATTCACCCTCCTAACTTCACCTTCTCCTTCTCCTTCTTCTGCTTCTTCTGATTCACCCTCCTGACTTCACCTTCTCCTTCTCCTTCTTCTGCTTCTTCTGATTCACCCTCCAGACTTCACCTTCTCCTTCTCCTTCTTCTGCTTCTTCTGATTCACCCTCCAGACTTCACCTTCTCCTTCTCCTTCTTCTGCTTCTTCTGATTCACCCTCCAGACCTCACCTTCTCCTTCTCCTTCTTCTACTTCTTCTGATTCACCCTCCAGACTTCATCTTCTCCTTCTCCTTCTTCTGCTTCTTCTGATTCACCCTCCAGACTTCACCTTCTCCTTCTCCTTCTTCTGCTTCTTCTGATTCACCCTCCAGACTTCACCTTCTCCTTCTCCTTCTTCTACTTCTTCTGATTCACCCTATAGACTTCACCTTCTCCTTCTCCTTCTTCTACGTCTTCTGATTCACCCTCCAGTCTTCACCTTCTCCTTCTCCTTCTTCTGTTTCTTCTGCTTCACCCTCCAGACTTCACCTTCTCCTTCTCTTTCTTCTGCTTCTTCTGCTTCACCCTCCAGACTTCACCTTCTCCTTCTCCTTCTTCTGATTCTTCTGATTCACCCTCAAGACTTCACCTTCTATATCTCCTTCTTCTGCTTCTTCTGATTCACCCTCCTGACTTCACCTTCTCCTTCTCCTTCTTCTACTTCTTCTGATTCACCCTCCTGACTTCACCTTCCCCTTCTCCTTCTTCTACTTCTTCTGCTTCACCCTCCAGACTTCACCTTCTCCTTCTCCTTCTTCTACTTCTTCTGATTCACCCCCCGACTTCACCTTCTCCTTCTCCTTCTTCTGCTTCTTCTGATTCACACTCCAGACTTCACCTTCTACTTCTCCTTATTCTGCTTCTTCTGATTCACCCTCCAGACTTCACCTTCTCCTTCTCCTTCTTCTGCTTCTTCTGATTCACCCTCCAGACTTCACCTTCTCCTTCTCCTTCTTCTGCTTCTTC
Source organism: Somniosus microcephalus (assembly GCF_052327205.1). NCBI lineage: Eukaryota > Metazoa > Chordata > Chondrichthyes > Squaliformes > Somniosidae > Somniosus > Somniosus microcephalus. The sequence continues at coordinate 826,970 of NW_028225215.1, forward strand.
TGATTCACCCTCCAGACTTCACCTTCTCCTTCTCCTTCTTCTACTTCTTCTGATTCACCCTCCAGACTTCACCTTCTCCTTCTCCTTCTTCTGCTTCTTCTGTTTCACCCTCCTGACTTCACCTTCTCCTTCTCCTTCTTCTACATCTTCTGATTCACCCTCCTGACTTCACCTTCTCCTTCTCCTTCTTCTACTTCTTCTGCCTCACCCTCCAGACTTCACCTTCTCCTTCTCCTTCTTCTACTTCTTCTGATTCACCCTCCAGACTTCACCTTCTCCTTCTCCTTCCTCTGCTTCTTCTGCTGCGCCCTCCAGGCTTCACCTTCTCCTTCTCCTGCTTCTGCTTCTTCTGCTTCATCGTCCTGACTTCACCTTCTCCTTCTCCTTCTTCTACTTCTTCTGCTACACCCCCCTGACTTCACCTGCTCCTTCTCCTTTTTCTGCTTCTTCTGATTCACCCTCCTAACTTCACCTTCTCCTTCTCCTTCTTCTGCTTCTTCTGATTCACCCTCCTGACTTCACCTTCTCCTTCTCCTTCTTCTGCTTCTTCTGATTCACCCTCCAGACTTCACCTTCTCCTTCTCCTTCTTCTGCTTCTTCTGATTCACCCTCCAGACTTCACCTTCTCCTTCTCCTTCTTCTGCTTCTTCTGATTCACCCTCCAGACCTCACCTTCTCCTTCTCCTTCTTCTACTTCTTCTAATTCACCCTCCAGACTTCACCTTCTCCTTCTCCTTCTTCTACTTCTTCCGATTCACCCTCCAGACTTCATCTTCTCCTTCTCCTTCTTCTGCTTCTTCTGATTCACCCTCCAGACTTCACCTTCTCCTTCTCCTTCTTCTGCTTCTTCTGATTCACCCTCCAGACTTCACCTTCTCCTTCTCCTTCTTCTACTTCTTCTGATTCACCCTCCAGACTTCACCTTCTCCTTCTCCTTCTTCTACTTCTTCTGATTCACCCTCCAGTCTTCACCTTCTCCTTCTCCTTCTTCTGTTTCTTCTGCTTCACCCTCCAGACTTCACCTTCTCCTTCTCTTTCTTCTACTTCTTCTGATTCACCCTCCAGACTTCACCTTCTCCTTCTCCTTCTTCTGATTCTTCTGATTCACCCTCCAGACTTCACCTTCTCCTTCTCCTTCTTCTGCTTCTTCTGATTCACCCTCCTGACTTCACCTTCTCCTTCTGCTTCTTCTACTTCTTCTGATTCACCCTCCTGACTTCACCTTCTCCTTCTCCTTCTTCTGCTTCTTCTGATTCACCCTCCAGACTTCACCTTCTCCTTCTCCTTATTCTGCTTCTTCTGATTCACCCTCCAGACTTCACCTTCTCCTTCTCCTTATTCTGCTTCTTTTGATTCACCCTCCAGACTTCACCTTCTCCTTCTCCTTCCTCTGCTTCTTCTGATTCACCCTCCAGACTTCACCTTCTCCTTCTCCTTCTTCTGATTCTTCTGATTCACCCTCCAGACTTCACCTTCTCCTTCTCCATCTTCTGCTTCTTCTGATTCACCCTCCTGACTTCACCTTCTCCTTCTCCTTCTTCTACTTCTTCTGATTCACCCTCCTGACTTCACCTTCTCCTTCTCCATCTTCTACTTCTTCTGCTTCACCCTCCAGACTTCAACTTCTCCTTCTCCTTCTCCTACTTCTTCTGATTCACCCTCCAGACTTCACCTTCTCCTTCTCCTTCTGCTGCTTCTTCTGATTCACCCTCCAGACTTCACCTTCTCCTTCTCCTTCTTCTGCTTCTTCTGATTCACCCTCCAGACTTCACCTTCTCCTTCTCCTTCTTCTACTTCTTCTGATTCACCCTCCAGACTTCACCTTCTCCTTCTCCTTCTTCTGCTTCGTCTGATTCACCCTCCAGACTTCAACTTCTCCTTCTCCTTCGTCTACTTCTTCTGATTCACCCTCCAGACATCATCTTCTCCTTCTCCTTCTTCTGCTTCTTCTGATTCACCCTCCAGACTTCACCTTCTCCTTCTCCTTCTTCTGCTTCTTCTGATTCACCCTCCAGACTTCACCTTCTCCTTCTCCTTCTTCTGCTTCTTCTGATTCACCCTCCAGTCTTCACCTTCTCCTTCTCCTTCTTCTGTTTCTTCTGCTTCACCCTCCAGACTTCACCTTCTCCTTCTCTTTCTTCTGCTTCTTCTGATTCACCCTCCAGACTTCACCTTCTCCTTCTCCTTCTTCTGATTCTTCTGATTCACCCTCCAGACTTCACCTTCTCCTTCTCCTTCTTCTGCTTCTTCTGATTCACCCTGCTGACTTCACCTTCTCCTTCTCCTTCTTCTACTTCTTCTGATTCACCCTCCTGACTTCACCTTCTCCTTCTCCTTCTTCTACTTCTTCTGCTTCACCCTCCAGACTTCACCTTCTCCTTCTCCTTCTTCTACTTCTTCTGATTCACCCTCCAGACTTCACCTTCTCCTTCTCCTTCTTCTGCTTCTTCTGATTCACCCTCCAGACTTCACCTTCTCATTCTCCTTCTTCTGCTTCTTCTGCTGCGCCCTCCAGACTTCACCTTCTCCTTCTCCTTCTTCTGCTTCTTCTGCTTCACACTCCAGACTTCACCTTCTCCTTCTCCTTCCTCTGCTTCTTCTGCTGCGCCCTCCAGGCTTCACCTTCTCCTTCTCCTGCTTCTGCTTCTTCTGCTTCATCGTCCTGACTTCACCTTCTCCTTCTCCTTCTTCTACTTCTTCTGCTACACCCCCCTGACTTCACCTGCTCCTTCTCCTTTTTCTGCTTCTTCTGATTCACCCTCCTAACTTCACCTTCTCCTTCTCCTTCTTCTGCTTCTTCTGATTCACCCTCCTGACTTCACCTTCTCCTTCTCCTTCTTCTGCTTCTTCTGATTCACCCTCCAGACTTCACCTTCTCCTTCTCCTTCTTCTGCTTCTTCTGATTCACCCTCCAGACTTCACCTTCTCCTTCTCCTTCTTCTGCTTCTTCTGATTCACCCTCCAGACCTCACCTTCTCCTTCTCCTTCTTCTACTTCTTCTGATTCACCCTCCAGACTTCATCTTCTCCTTCTCCTTCTTCTGCTTCTTCTGATTCACCCTCCAGACTTCACCTTCTCCTTCTCCTTCTTCTGCTTCTTCTGATTCACCCTCCAGACTTCACCTTCTCCTTCTCCTTCTTCTACTTCTTCTGATTCACCCTATAGACTTCACCTTCTCCTTCTCCTTCTTCTACGTCTTCTGATTCACCCTCCAGTCTTCACCTTCTCCTTCTCCTTCTTCTGTTTCTTCTGCTTCACCCTCCAGACTTCACCTTCTCCTTCTCTTTCTTCTGCTTCTTCTGCTTCACCCTCCAGACTTCACCTTCTCCTTCTCCTTCTTCTGATTCTTCTGATTCACCCTCAAGACTTCACCTTCTATATCTCCTTCTTCTGCTTCTTCTGATTCACCCTCCTGACTTCACCTTCTCCTTCTCCTTCTTCTACTTCTTCTGATTCACCCTCCTGACTTCACCTTCCCCTTCTCCTTCTTCTACTTCTTCTGCTTCACCCTCCAGACTTCACCTTCTCCTTCTCCTTCTTCTACTTCTTCTGATTCACCCCCCGACTTCACCTTCTCCTTCTCCTTCTTCTGCTTCTTCTGATTCACACTCCAGACTTCACCTTCTACTTCTCCTTATTCTGCTTCTTCTGATTCACCCTCCAGACTTCACCTTCTCCTTCTCCTTCTTCTGCTTCTTCTGATTCACCCTCCAGACTTCACCTTCTCCTTCTCCTTCTTCTGCTTCTTCTGATTCACCCTCCAGACTTCACCTTCTCCTTCTCCTTCTTCTACTTCTTCTGATTCACCCTCCAGACTTCACCTTCTCCTTCTCCTTCTTCTGCTTCTTCTGTTTCACCCTCCTGACTTCACCTTCTCCTTCTCCTTCTTCTACATCTTCTGATTCACCCTCCTGACTTCACCTTCTCCTTCTCCTTCTTCTACTTCTTCTGCCTCACCCTCCAGACTTCACCTTCTCCTTCTCCTTCTTCTACTTCTTCTGATTCACCCTCCAGACTTCACCTTCTCCTTCTCCTTCTTCTACTTCTTCTGATTCACCCTCCAGACTTCATCTTCTCCTTCTCCTTCTTCTGCTTCTTCTGATTCACCCTCCAGACTTCACCTTCTCCTTCTCCTTCTTCTGCTTCTTCTGATTCTCCCTCCAGACTTCACCTTCTCCTTCTCCTTCTTCTACTTCTTCTGATTCACCCTCCAGACTTCACCTTCTCCTTCTCCTTCTTCTACTTCTTCTGATTCACCCTCCAGTCTTCACCTTCTCCTTCTCCTTCTTCTGTTTCTTCTGCTTCACCCTCCAGACTTCACCTTCTCCTTCTCTTTCTTCTGCTTCTTCTGCTTCAACCTCCAGACTTCACCTTCTCCTTCTCCTTCTTCTGATTCTTCTGATTCACCCTCCAGACTTCACCTTCTCTATCTCCTTCTTCTGCTTCTTCTGATTCACCCTCCTGACTTCACCTTCTCCTTCTCCTTCTTCTACTTCTTCTGATTCACCCTCCTGACTTCACCTTCTCCTTCTCCTTCTTCTACTTCTTCTGCTTCACCCTCCAGACTTCACCTTCTCCTTCTCCTTCTTCTACTTCTTCTGATTCACCCTCCAGACTTCACCTTCTCCTTCTCCTTCTTCTGCTTCTTCTGATTCATCCTCCAGACTTAACCTTCTCCTTCTCCTTATTCTGCTTCTTCTGATTCACCCTCCAGACTTCACCTTCTCCTTCTCCTTCTTCTGCTTCTTCTGATTCACCCTTCGGACTTCACCTTCTACTTCTCCTTCTTCTGCTTCTTCTGATTCACCCTCCAGACTTCACCTTCTCCTTCTCCTTCTTCTACTTCTTCTGATTCACCCTCCAGACTTCACCTTCTCCTTCTCCTTCTTCTGCTTCTTCTGATTCACCCTCCTGACTTCTCCTTCTCCTTCTCCTTCTTCTACATCTTCTGATTCACCCTCCTGACTTCACCTTCTCCTTCTCCTTCTTCTACTTCTTCTGATTCACCCTCCAGACTTCACCTTCTCCTTCTCCTTCTTCTGCTTCTTCTGATTCACCCTCCAGACTTCTACTTCTCATTCTCCTTCTTCTGCTTCTTCTGCTGCGCCCTCCAGACTTCACCTTCTCCTTCTCCTTCTTCTGCTTCTTCTGCTTCACACTCCAGACTTCACCTTCTCCTTCTCCTTCTTCTGCTTCCTCTGCTGCGCCCTCCAGGCTTCACCTTCTCCTTCTCCTTCTTCTGCTTCTTCTGCTTCACCGTCCTGACTTCACCTTCTCCTTCTCCTTCTTCTACTTCTTCTGCTACACCCCCCTGACTTCACCTGCTCCTTCTCCTTCTTCTGCTTCTTCTGATTCACCCTCCTAACTTCACCTTCTCCTTCTCCTTCTTCTGCTTCTTCTGATTCACCCTCCTGACTTCACCTTCTCCTTCTCCTTCTTCTGCTTCTTCTGATTCACCCTCCAGACTTCACCTTCTCCTTCTCCTTCTTCTGCTTCTTCTGATTCACCCTCCAGACTTCACCTTCTCCTTCTCCTTCTTCTGCTTCTTCTGATTCACCCTCCAGACCTCACCTTCTCCTTCTCCTTCTTCTACTTCTTCTGATTCACCCTCCAGACTTCATCTTCTCCTTCTCCTTCTTCTGCTTCTTCTGATTCACCCTCCAGACTTCACCTTCTCCTTCTCCTTCTTCTGCTTCTTCTGATTCACCCTCCAGACTTCACCTTCTCCTTCTCCTTCTTCTACTTCTTCTGATTCACCCTCCAGACTTCACCTTCTCCTTCTCTTTCTTCTGCTTCTTCTGCTTCACCCTCCAGACTTCACCTTCTCCTTCTCCTTCTTCTGTTTCTTCTGCTTCACCCTCCAGACTTCACCTTCTCCTTCTCTTTCTTCTGCTTCTTCTGCTTCACCCTCCAGACTTCACCTTCTCCTTCTCCTTCTTCTGATTCTTCTGATTCAACCTCCAGACTTCACCTTCTCTATCTCCTTCTTCTGCTTCTTCTGATTCACCCTCCTGACTTCACCTTCTCCTTCTCCTTCTTCTACTTCTTCTGATTCACCCTCCTGACTTCACCTTCTCCTTCTCCTTCTTCTACTTCTTCTGCTTCACCCTCCAGACTTCACCTTCTCCTTCTCCTTCTTCTACTTCTTCTGATTCACCCTCCAGACTTCACCTTCTCCTTCTCCTTCTTCTGCTTCTTCTGATTCACCCTCCAGACTTAACCTTCTCCTTCTCCTTATTCTGCTTCTTCTGATTCACCCTCCAGACTTCACCTTCTCCTTCTCCTTCTTCTGCTTCTTCTGATTCACCCTCCAGACTTCACCTTCTCCTTCTCCTTCTTCTGCTTCTTCTGATTCACCCTCCAGACTTGACCTTCTCCTTCTCCTTCTTCTACTTCTTCTGATTCACCCTCCAGACTTCACCTTCTCCTTCTCCTTCTTCTGCTTCTTCTGATTCACCCTCCTGACTTCACCTTCTCCTTGTCCTTCTTCTACATCTTCTGATTCACCCTCCTGACTTCACCTTCAACTTCTCCTTCTTCTACTTCTTCTGCTTCACCCTCCAGACTTCACCTTCTCCTTCTCCTTCTTCTACTTCTTCTGATTCACCCTCCAGACTTCACCTTCTCCTTCTCCTTCTTCTACTTCTTCTGATTCACCCTCCAGACTTCACAATCTCCTTCTCCTTCTTCTACTTCTTCTGATTCACCCTCCAGACTTCACCTTCTCCTTCTCCTTCTTCTGCTTCTTCTGATTCACCCTCCAGACTTCACCTTCTCCTTCTCCTTATTCTGCTTCTTCTGAATCACCCTCCAGACTTCACCTTCTCCTTCTCCTTCTTCTGCTTCTTCTGATTCACCCTCCAGACTTCACCTTCTCCTTCTCCTTCTTCTGCTTCTTCTGATTCACCCTCCAGACTTCACCTTCTCCTTCTCCTTCTTCTACGTCTTCTGATTCACCCTCCAGACTTCACCTTCTCCATCTCCTTCTTCTGCTTCTTCTGATTCACCCTCCAGACTTCACCTTCTCCTTCTCCTTCATCTACTTCTTCTGATTCAGCCTCCAGACTTCACCTTCTCCTTCTCCTTCTTCTGCTTCTTCTGATTCACCCTCCAGACTTCACCTTCTCCTTCTCCTTCTTCTGCTTCTTCTGATTCACCCTGCCGACTTCACCTTCTCCTTCTCCTTCTTCTACTTCTTCTGATTCACCCTCCAGACTTCACCTTCTCCTTCTTCTGCTTCTTCTGATTCACCCTCCAGACTTTACCTTCTCCTTCTCCTTCGTCTACTTCTTCTGATTCACCCTCCAGACTACACCTTCTCCTTCTCCTTCTTCTACTTCTTCTAATTCACCCTCCAGACTTCACCTTCTCCTTCTCCTTCTTCTACTTCTTCCGATTCACCCTCCAGACTTCATCTTCTCCTTCTCCTTCTTCTGCTTCTTCTGATTCACCCTCCAGACTTCACCTTCTCCTTCTCCTTCTTCTGCTTCTTCTGATTCACCCTCCAGACTTCACCTTCTCCTTCTCCTTCTTCTACTTCTTCTGATTCACCCTCCAGACTTCACCTTCTCCTTCTCCTTCTTCTACTTCTTCTGATTCACCCTCCAGTCTTCACCTTCTCCTTCTCCTTCTTCTGTTTCTTCTGCTTCACCCTCCAGACTTCACCTTCTCCTTCTCTTTCTTCTGCTTCTTCTGATTCACCCTCCAGACTTCACCTTCTCCTTCTCCTTCTTCTGATTCTTCTGATTCACCCTCCAGACTTCACCTTCTCCTTCTCCTTCTTCTGCTTCTTCTGATTCACCCTCCTGACTTCACCTTCTCCTTCTGCTTCTTCTACTTCTTCTGATTCACCCTCCTGACTTCACCTTCTCCTTCTCCTTCTTCTGCTTCTTCTGATTCACCCTCCAGACTTCACCTTCTCCTTCTCCTTATTCTGCTTCTTCTGATTCACCCTCCAGACTTCACCTTCTCCTTCTCCTTATTCTGCTTCTTTTGATTCACCCTCCAGACTTCACCTTCTCCTTCTCCTTCCTCTGCTTCTTCTGATTCACCCTCCAGACTTCACCTTCTCCTTCTCCTTCTTCTGATTCTTCTGATTCACCCTCCAGACTTCACCTTCTCCTTCTCCATCTTCTGCTTCTTCTGATTCACCCTCCTGACTTCACCTTCTCCTTCTCCTTCTTCTACTTCTTCTGATTCACCCTCCCGACTTCACCTTCTCCTTCTCCATCTTCTACTTCTTCTGCTTCACCCTCCAGACTTCAACTTCTCCTTCTCCTTCTCCTACTTCTTCTGATTCACCCTCCAGACTTCACCTTCTCCTTCTCCTTCTGCTGCTTCTTCTGATTCACCCTCCAGACTTCACCTTCTCCTTCTCCTTCTTCTGCTTCTTCTGATTCACCCTCCAGACTTCACCTTCTCCTTCTCCTTCTTCTACTTCTTCTGATTCACCCTCCAGACTTCACCTTCTCCTTCTCCTTCTTCTGCTTCGTCTGATTCACCCTCCAGACTTCAACTTCTCCTTCTCCTTCGTCTACTTCTTCTGATTCACCCTCCAGACATCATCTTCTCCTTCTCCTTCTTCTGCTTCTTCTGATTCACCCTCCAGACTTCACCTTCTCCTTCTCCTTCTTCTGCTTCTTCTGATTCACCCTCCAGACTTCACCTTCTCCTTCTCCTTCTTCTGCTTCTTCTGATTCACCCTCCAGTCTTCACCTTCTCCTTCTCCTTCTTCTGTTTCTTCTGCTTCACCCTCCAGACTTCACCTTCTCCTTCTCTTTCTTCTGCTTCTTCTGATTCACCCTCCAGACTTCACCTTCTCCTTCTCCTTCTTCTGATTCTTCTGATTCACCCTCCAGACTTCACCTTCTCCTTCTCCTTCTTCTGCTTCTTCTGATTCACCCTCCTGACTTCACCTTCTCCTTCTCCTTCTTCTACTTCTTCTGATTCACCCTCCTGACTTCACCTTCTCCTTCTCCTTCTTCTACTTCTTCTGCTTCACCCTCCAGACTTCACCTTCTCCTTCTCCTTCTTCTACTTCTTCTGATTCACCCTCCAGACTTCACCTTCTCCTTCGCCTTCTTCTGCTTCTTCTGATTCACCCTCCAGACTTCACCTTCTCATTCTCCTTCTTCTGCTTCTTCTGCTGCGCCCTCCAGACTTCACCTTCTCCTTCTCCTTCTTCTGCTTCTTCTGCTTCACACTCCAGACTTCACCTTCTCCTTCTCCTTCCTCTGCTTCTTCTGCTGCGCCCTCCAGGCTTCACCTTCTCCTTCTCCTGCTTCTGCTTCTTCTGCTTCATCGTCCTGACTTCACCTTCTCCTTCTCCTTCTTCTACTTCTTCTGCTACACCCCCCTGACTTCACCTGCTCCTTCTCCTTTTTCTGCTTCTTCTGATTCACCCTCCTAACTTCACCTTCTCCTTCTCCTTCTTCTGCTTCTTCTGATTCACCCTCCTGACTTCACCTTCTCCTTCTCCTTCTTCTGCTTCTTCTGATTCACCCTCCAGACTTCACCTTCTCCTTCTCCTTCTTCTGCTTCTTCTGATTCACCCTCCAGACTTCACCTTCTCCTTCTCCTTCTTCTGCTTCTTCTGATTCACCCTCCAGACCTCACCTTCTCCTTCTCCTTCTTCTACTTCTTCTGATTCACCCTCCAGACTTCATCTTCTCCTTCTCCTTCTTCTGCTTCTTCTGATTCACCCTCCAGACTTCACCTTCTCCTTCTCCTTCTTCTGCTTCTTCTGATTCACCCTCCAGACTTCACCTTCTCCTTCTCCTTCTTCTACTTCTTCTGATTCACCCTATAGACTTCACCTTCTCCTTCTCCTTCTTCTACTTCTTCTGATTCACCCTCCAGTCTTCACCTTCTCCTTCTCCTTCTTCTGTTTCTTCTGCTTCACCCTCCAGACTTCACCTTCTCCTTCTCTTTCTTCTGCTTCTTCTGCTTCACCCTCCAGACTTCACCTTCTCCTTCTCCTTCTTCTGATTCTTCTGATTCACCCTCAAGACTTCACCTTCTATATCTCCTTCTTCTGCTTCTTCTGATTCACCCTCCTGACTTCACCTTCTCCTTCTCCTTCTTCTACTTCTTCTGATTCACCCTCCTGACTTCACCTTCCCCTTCTCCTTCTTCTACTTCTTCTGCTTCACCCTCCAGACTTCACCTTCTCCTTCTCCTTCTTCTACTTCTTCTGATTCACCCCCCGACTTCACCTTCTCCTTCTCCTTCTTCTGCTTCTTCTGATTCACACTCCAGACTTCACCTTCTCCTTCTCCTTATTCTGCTTCTTCTGATTCACCCTCCAGACTTCACCTTCTCCTTCTCCTTCTTCTGCTTCTTCTGATTCACCCTCCAGACTTCACCTTCTCCTTCTCCTTCTTCTGCTTCTTCTGATTCACCCTCCAGACTTCACCTTCTCCTTCTCCTTCTTCTACTTCTTCTGATTCACCCTCCAGACTTCACCTTCTCCTTCTCCTTCTTCTGCTTCTTCTGTTTCACCCTCCTGACTTCACCTTCTCCTTCTCCTTCTTCTACATCTTCTGATTCACCCTCCTGACTTCACCTTCTCCTTCTCCTTCTTCTACTTCTTCTGCCTCACCCTCCAGACTTCACCTTCTCCTTCTCCTTCTTCTACTTCTTCTGATTCACCCTCCAGACTTCACCTTCTCCTTCTCCTTCTTCTACTTCTTCTGATTCACCCTCCAGACTTCACCTTCTCCTTCTCCTTCTTCTACGTCTTCTGATTCACCCTCCAGACTTCACCTTCTCCTTCTCCTTCTTCTGCTTCTTCTGATTCACCCTCCAGACTTCACCTTCTCCTTCTCCTTATTCTGCTTCTTCTGAATCACCCTCCAGACATCACCTTCTCCTTCTCCTTCTTCTGCTTCTTCTGATTCACCCTCCAGACTTCACCTGTTCCTTCTCCTTCTTCTGCTTCTTCTGATTCACCCTCCAGACTTCACCTTCTCCTTCTCCTTCTTCTACTTCTTCTGATTCACCCACCAGACTTCACCTTCTCCATCTCCTTCTTCTGCTTCTTCTGATTCACCCTCCAGACTTCACCTTCTCCTTCTCCTTCGTCTACTTCTTCTGATTCACCCTCCAGACTTCACCTTCTCCTTCTCCTTCTTCTGCTTCTACTGATTCACCCTCCAGACTTCACCTTCTCCTTCTCCTTCTTCTACTTCTTCTGATTCACCCTCCAGACTTCACCTTCTCCTTCTCTTTCTTCTGCTTCTTCTGATTCACCCTCCAGACTTCACCTTCTCCTTCTCCTTCTTCTGATTCTTCTGATTCACCCTCCAGACTTCACCTTCTCCTTCTCCTTCTTCTGCTTCTTCTGATTCACCCTCCTGACTTCACCTTCTCCTTCTCCTTCTTCTACATCTTCTGATTCACCCTCCTGACTTCACCTTCTCCTTCTCCTTCTTCTACTTCTTCTGCTTCACCCTCCAGACTTCACCTTCTCCTTCTCCTTCTTCTACGTCTTCTGATTCACCCTCCAAACTTCACCTTCTCCTTCTCCTTCTTCTACTTCTTCTGATTCACCCTCCAGACTTCATCTTCTCCTTCTCCTTCTTCTACTTCTTCTGATTCACCCTCCAGACTTCAGCTTCTCCTTCTCCTTCTTCTGCTTCTTCTGATTCAACCTCCAGACTTCACCTTCTCCTTCTCCTTATCCTGCTTCTTCTGAATCACCCTCCAGACTTCACCTTCTCCTTCTCCTTCTTCTGCTTCTTCTGATTCACCCTCCAGACTTCACCTTCTCCTTCTCCTTCTTCTGCTTCTTCTGATTCACCCTCCAGTCTTCACCTTCTCCTTCTCCTTCTTCTGCTTCTTCTGATTCACCCTCCAGACTTCACCTTCTCCTTCTCCTTCTTCTGCTTCTTCTGATTCACCCTCCAGTCTTCACCTTCTCCTTCTCCTTCTTCTGTTTCTTCTGCTTCACCCTCCAGACTTCACCTTCTCCTTCTCTTTCTTCTGCTTCTTCTGATTCACCCTCCAGACTTCACCTTCTCCTTCTCCTTCTTCTGATTCTTCTGATTCACCCTCCAGACTTCACCTTCTCCTTCTCCTTCTTCTGCTTCTTCTGATTCACCCTCCTGACTTCACCTTCTCCTTCTCCTTCTTCTACTTCTTCTGATTCACCCACCTGACTTCACCTTCTCCTTCTCCTTCTTCTACTTCTTCTGCTTCACCCTCCAGACTTCACCTTCTCCTTCTCCTTCTTCTACTTCTTCTGATTCACCCACCTGACTTCACCTTCTCCTTCTCCTTCTTCTACTTCTTCTGCTTCACCCTCCAGACTTCACCTTCTCCTTCTCCTTCTTCTACTTCTTCTGATTCACCCTCCAGACTTCACCTTCTCCTTCTCCTTCTTCTGCTTCTTCTGATTCACCCTCCAGACTTCAGCTTCTCCTTCTCCTTCTTCTGCTTCTTCTGATTCAACCTCCAGACTTCACCTTCTCCTTCTCCTTATCCTGCTTCTTCTGAATCACCCTCCAGACTTCACCTTCTCCTTCTCCTTCTTCTGCTTCTTCTGATTCACCCTCCAGACTTCACCTTCTCCTTCTCCTTCTTCTGCTTCTTCTGATTCACCCTCCAGTCTTCACCTTCTCCTTCTCCTTCTTCTGCTTCTTCTGATTCACCCTCCAGACTTCACCTTCTCCTTCTCCTTCTTCTGCTTCTTCTGATTCACCCTCCAGTCTTCACCTTCTCCTTCTCCTTCTTCTGTTTCTTCTGCTTCACCCTCCAGACTTCACCTTCTCCTTCTCCTTCTTCTGCTTCTTCTGATTCACCCTCCAGTCTTCACCTTCTCCTTCTCCTTCTTCTGCTTCTTCTGATTCACCCTCCAGACTTCACCTTCTCCTTCTCCTTCTTCTGCTTCTTCTGATTCACCCTCCAGTCTTCACCTTCTCCTTCTCCTTCTTCTGTTTCTTCTGCTTCACCCTCCAGACTTCACCTTCTCCTTCTCTTTCTTCTGCTTCTTCTGATTCTCCCTCCAGACTTCACCTTCTCCTTCTCCTTCTTCTGATTCTTCTGATTCACCCTCCAGACTTCACCTTCTCCTTCTCCTTCTTCTGCTTCTTCTGATTCACCCTCCTGACTTCACCTTCTCCTTCTCCTTCTTCTACTTCTTCTGATTCACCCACCTGACTTCACCTTCTCCTTCTCCTTCTTCTACTTCTTCTGCTTCACCCTCCAGACTTCACCTTCTCCTTCTCCTTCTTCTACTTCTTCTGATTCACCCCCCGACTTCACCTTCTCCTTCTCCTTCTTCTGCTTCTTCTGATTCACACTCCAGACTTCACCTTCTCCTTCTCCTTATTCTGCTTCTTCTGATTCACCCTCCAGACTTCACCTTCTCCTTCTCCTTCTTCTGCTTCTTCTGATTCACCCTCCAGACTTCACCTTCTCCTTCTCCTTCTTCTGCTTCTTCTGATTCACCCTCCAGACTTCACCTTCTCCTTCTCCTTCTTCTACTTCTTCTGATTCACCCTCCAGACTTCACCTTCTCCTTCTCCTTCTTCTGCTTCTTCTGTTTCACCCTCCTGACTTCACCTTCTCCTTCTCCTTCTTCTACATCTTCTGATTCACCCTCCTGACTTCACCTTCTCCTTCTCCTTCTTCTACTTCTTCTGCCTCACCCTCCAGACTTCACCTTCTCCTTCTCCTTCTTCTACGTCTTCTGATTCACCCTCCAAACTTCATCTTCTCCTTCTCCTTCTTCTACTTCTTCTGATTCACCCTCCAGACTTCAGCTTCTCCTTCTCCTTCTTCTGCTTCTTCTGATTCAACCTCCAGACTTCACCTTCTCCTTCTCCTTATCCTGCTTCTTCTGAATCACCCTCCAGACTTCACCTTCTCCTTCTCCTTCTTCTGCTTCTTCTGATTCACCCTCCAGACTTCACCTTCTCCTTCTCCTTCTTCTGCTTCTTCTGATTCACCCTCCAGTCTTCACCTTCTCCTTCTCCTTCTTCTGCTTCTTCTGATTCACCCTCCAGACTTCACCTTCTCCTTCTCCTTCTTCTGCTTCTTCTGATTCACCCTCCAGTCTTCACCTTCTCCTTCTCCTTCTTCTGTTTCTTCTGCTTCACCCTCCAGACTTCACCTTCTCCTTCTCTTTCTTCTGCTTCTTCTGATTCACCCTCCAGACTTCACCTTCTCCTTCTCCTTCTTCTGATTCTTCTGATTCACCCTCCAGACTTCACCTTCTCCTTCTCCTTCTTCTGCTTCTTCTGATTCACCCTCCTGACTTCACCTTCTCCTTCTCCTTCTTCTACTTCTTCTGATTCACCCACCTGACTTCACCTTCTCCTTCTCCTTCTTCTACTTCTTCTGCTTCACCCTCCAGACTTCACCTTCTCCTTCTCCTTCTTCTACTTCTTCTGATTCACCCACCTGACTTCACCTTCTCCTTCTCCTTCTTCTACTTCTTCTGCTTCACCCTCCAGACTTCACCTTCTCCTTCTCCTTCTTCTACTTCTTCTGATTCACCCTCCAGACTTCACCTTCTCCTTCTCCTTCTTCTGCTTCTTCTGATTCACCCTCCAGACTTCAGCTTCTCCTTCTCCTTCTTCTGCTTCTTCTGATTCAACCTCCAGACTTCACCTTCTCCTTCTCCTTATCCTGCTTCTTCTGAATCACCCTCCAGACTTCACCTTCTCCTTCTCCTTCTTCTGCTTCTTCTGATTCACCCTCCAGACTTCACCTTCTCCTTCTCCTTCTTCTGCTTCTTCTGATTCACCCTCCAGTCTTCACCTTCTCCTTCTCCTTCTTCTGCTTCTTCTGATTCACCCTCCAGACTTCACCTTCTCCTTCTCCTTCTTCTGCTTCTTCTGATTCACCCTCCAGTCTTCACCTTCTCCTTCTCCTTCTTCTGTTTCTTCTGCTTCACCCTCCAGACTTCACCTTCTCCTTCTCCTTCTTCTGCTTCTTCTGATTCACCCTCCAGTCTTCACCTTCTCCTTCTCCTTCTTCTGCTTCTTCTGATTCACCCTCCAGACTTCACCTTCTCCTTCTCCTTCTTCTGCTTCTTCTGATTCACCCTCCAGTCTTCACCTTCTCCTTCTCCTTCTTCTGTTTCTTCTGCTTCACCCTCCAGACTTCACCTTCTCCTTCTCTTTCTTCTGCTTCTTCTGATTCTCCCTCCAGACTTCACCTTCTCCTTCTCCTTCTTCTGATTCTTCTGATTCACCCTCCAGACTTCACCTTCTCCTTCTCCTTCTTCTGCTTCTTCTGATTCACCCTCCTGACTTCACCTTCTCCTTCTCCTTCTTCTACTTCTTCTGATTCACCCACCTGACTTCACCTTCTCCTTCTCCTTCTTCTACTTCTTCTGCTACACCCTCCAGACTTCACCTTCTCCTTCTCCTTCTTCTACTTCTTCTGATTCACCCCCCGACTTCACCTTCTCCTTCTCCTTCTTCTGCTTCTTCTGATTCACACTCCAGACTTCACCTTCTCCTTCTCCTTATTCTGCTTCTTCTGATTCACCCTCCAGACTTCACCTTCTCCTTCTCCTTCTTCTGCTTCTTCTGATTCACCCTCCAGACTTCACCTTCTCCTTCTCCTTCTTCTGCTTCTTCTGATTCACCCTCCAGACTTCACCTTCTCCTTCTCCTTCTTCTACTTCTTCTGATTCACCCTCCAGACTTCACCTTCTCCTTCTCCTTCTTCTGCTTCTTCTGTTTCACCCTCCTGACTTCACCTTCTCCTTCTCCTTCTTCTACATCTTCTGATTCACCCTCCTGACTTCACCTTCTCCTTCTCCTTCTTCTACTTCTTCTGCCTCACCCTCCAGACTTCACCTTCTCCTTCTCCTTCTTCTACTTCTTCTGATTCACCCTCCAGACTTCACCTTCTCCTTCTCCTTCTTCTACTTCTTCTGATTCACCCTCCAGACTTCACCTTCTCCTTCTCCTTCTTCTACGTCTTCTGATTCACCCTCCAGACTTCACCTTCTCCTTCTCCTTCTTCTGCTTCTTCTGATTCACCCTCCAGACTTCACCTTCTCCTTCTCCTTATTCTGCTTCTTTTGAATCACCCTCCAGACATCACCTTCTCCTTCTCCTTCTTCTGCTTCTTCTGATTCACCCTCCAGACTTCACCTGTTCCTTCTCCTTCTTCTGCTTCTTCTGATTCACCCTCCAGACTTCACCTTCTCCTTCTCCTTCTTCTACTTCTTCTGATTCACCCACCAGACTTCACCTTCTCCATCTCCTTCTTCTGCTTCTTCTGATTCACCCTCCAGACTTCACCTTCTCCTTCTCCTTCGTCTACTTCTTCTGATTCACCCTCCAGACTTCACCTTCTCCTTCTCCTTCTTCTGCTTCTACTGATTCACCCTCCAGACTTCACCTTCTCCTTCTCCTTCTTCTACTTCTTCTGATTCACCCTCCAGACTTCACCTTCTCCTTCTCTTTCTTCTGCTTCTTCTGATTCACCCTCCAGACTTCACCTTCTCCTTCTCCTTCTTCTGATTCTTCTGATTCACCCTCCAGACTTCACCTTCTCCTTCTCCTTCTTCTGCTTCTTCTGATTCACCCTCCTGACTTCACCTTCTCCTTCTCCTTCTTCTACATCTTCTGATTCACCCTCCTGACTTCACCTTCTCCTTCTCCTTCTTCTACTTCTTCTGCTTCACCCTCCAGACTTCACCTTCTCCTTCTCCTTCTTCTACGTCTTCTGATTCACCCTCCAAACTTCACCTTCTCCTTCTCCTTCTTCTACTTCTTCTGATTCACCCTCCAGACTTCATCTTCTCCTTCTCCTTCTTCTACTTCTTCTGATTCACCCTCCAGACTTCAGCTTCTCCTTCTCCTTCTTCTGCTTCTTCTGATTCAACCTCCAGACTTCACCTTCTCCTTCTCCTTATCCTGCTTCTTCTGAATCACCCTCCAGACTTCACCTTCTCCTTCTCCTTCTTCTGCTTCTTCTGATTCACCCTCCAGACTTCACCTTCTCCTTCTCCTTCTTCTGCTTCTTCTGATTCACCCTCCAGTCTTCACCTTCTCCTTCTCCTTCTTCTGCTTCTTCTGATTCACCCTCCAGACTTCACCTTCTCCTTCTCCTTCTTCTGCTTCTTCTGATTCACCCTCCAGTCTTCACCTTCTCCTTCTCCTTCTTCTGTTTCTTCTGCTTCACCCTCCAGACTTCACCTTCTCCTTCTCTTTCTTCTGCTTCTTCTGATTCACCCTCCAGACTTCACCTTCTCCTTCTCCTTCTTCTGATTCTTCTGATTCACCCTCCAGACTTCACCTTCTCCTTCTCCTTCTTCTGCTTCTTCTGATTCACCCTCCTGACTTCACCTTCTCCTTCTCCTTCTTCTACTTCTTCTGATTCACCCACCTGACTTCACCTTCTCCTTCTCCTTCTTCTACTTCTTCTGCTTCACCCTCCAGACTTCACCTTCTCCTTCTCCTTCTTCTACTTCTTCTGATTCACCCTCCAGACTTCACCTTCTTCTTCTCCTTCTTCTGCTTCTTCTGATTCACCCTCCAGACTTCACCTTCTCCTTCTCCTTATTCTGCTTCTTCTGATTCACCCTCCAGACTTCACCTTCTCCTTCTCCTTCTTCTACTTCTTCTGATTCACCCTCCTGACTTCACCTTCTCCTTCTCCATCTTCTAATTCTTCTGCTTCACCCTCCAGACTTCAACTTCTCCTTCTCCTTCTTCTACTTCTTCTGATTCACCCTCCAGACTTCACCTTCTCCTTCTCCTTCTTCTGCTTCTTCTGATTCACCCTCCAGACTTCACCTTCTCCTTCTCCTTATTCTGCTTCTTCTGATTCTCCCTCCAGACTTCACCTTCTCCTTCTCCTTCTTCTGCTTCTTCTGATTCACCCTGCAGACTTTACCTTCTCCTTCTCCTTCTTCTGCTTCTTCTGATTCACCCTCCAGACTTCACCTTCTCCTTCTCCTTCTTCGGCTTCTTCTGATTCACCCTCCAGACTTCACCTTCTCCTTCTCCTTCTTCTACTTCTTCTGATTCACCCTCCAGACTTCACCTTCTCCTTCTCTTTCTTCTGCTTCTTCTGATTCACCCTCCAGACTTCACCTTCTCCTTCTCCTTCTTCTGATTCTTCTGATTCACCCTCCAGACTTCACCTTCTCCTTCTCCTTCTTCTGCTTCTTCTGATTCACCCTCCTGACTTCACCTTCTCCTTCTCCTTCTTCTACTTCTTCTGATTCACCATCCTGACTTCACCTTCTCCTTCTCCTTCTTCTACTTCTTCTGCTTCAGCCTCCAGACTTCACCTTCTCCTTCTCCTTCTTCTACTTCTTCTGATTCACCCTCCAGACTTGACCTTCTCCTTTTCCTTCTTCTACTTCTTTTGATTCACCCTCCAGACTTCACCTTCTCCTTCTCCTTCTTCTGCTTCTTCTGCTTCACCGTCCTGACTGCACCTTCTCCTTCTCCTTCTTCTACTTATTCTGCTTTATCCCCCTGACATCACCTGCTCCTTCTCCTTCTTCTGCTTCTTCTGATTCACCCTCCTAACTTCACCTTCTCCTTCTCCTTCTTCTGCTTCTTCTGATTCACCCTCCTGACTTCACCTTCTCCTTCTCCTTCTTCTGCTTCTTCTGATTCACCCTCCAGACTTCACCTTCTCCTTCTCCTTCTTCTGCTTCTTCTGATTCACCCTCCAGACTTCACCTTCTCCTTCTCCTTCTTCTGCTTCTTCTGATTCACCTTCCAGACTACACCTTCTCCTTCTCCTTCTTCTACTTCTTCTGATTCACCCTCCAGACTTCATCTTCTCCTTCTCCTTCTTCTGCTTCTTCTGATTCACACTCCAGACTTCACCTTCTCCTTCTCCTTCTTCTGCTTCTACTGATTCACCCTCCAGACTTCACCTTCTCCTTCTCCTTCTTCTACTTCTTCTGATTCACCCTCCAGACTTCACCTTCTCCTTCTCCTTCTTCTACTTCTTCTAATTCACCCTCCAGTCTTCACCTTCTCCTTCTCCTTCTTCTGTTTCTTCTGCTTCACCCTCCAGACTTCACCTTCTCCTTCTCTTTCTTCTGCTTCTTCTGATTCACCCTCCAGACTTCACCTTCTCCTTCTCCTTCTTCTGATTCTTCTGATTCACCCTACAGACTTCACCTTCTCCTTCTCCTTCTTCTGCTCCTTCTGATTCACCCTCCTGACTTCACCTTCTCCTTCTCCTTCTTCTGCTTCACCCTCCAGACTTCACCTTCTCCTTCTCCTTCTTCTACTTCTTCTGATTCACCCTCCAGACTTCACCTTCTCCTTCTCCTTCTTCTGCTTCTTCTGATTCACCCTCCAGACTTCACCTTCTCCTTCTCCTTATTCTGCTTCTTCTCATTCACCCTCCAGACTTCACCTTCTCCTTCTCCTTCTTCTGCTTCTTCTGATTCACCCTCCAGACTTCACCTTCTCCTTCTACTTCTTCTGCTTCTTCTGATTCACCCTCCAGACTTCACCTTCTCCTTCTCCTTCCTCTGCTTCTTCTGATTCACCCTCCAGACTTCACCTTCTCCTTCTCCTTCTTCTGCTTCTTCTGATTCACCCTCCAGACTTCACCTTCTCCTTCTCCTTATTCTGCTTCTTCTGATTCACCCTCCAGACTTCACCTTCTCCTTCTCCTTCTTCTGCTTCTTCTGATTCACCCTGCAGACTTCACCTTCTCCTTCTCCTTCTTCTGCTTCTTCTGATTCACCCTCCAGACTTCACCTTCTCCTTCTCCTTCTTCTGCTTCTTCTGATTCACCCTCCAGACTTCACCTTCTCCTTCTCCTTCTCCTACTTCTTCTGATTCACCCTCCAGACTTCACCTTCTCCTTCTCTTTCTTCTGCTTCTTCTGATTCACCCTCCAGACTTCACCTTCTTCTTCTCCTTCTTCTGATTCTTCTGATTCACCCTCCAGACTTCACCTTCTCCTTCTCCTTCTTCTGCTTCTTCTGATTCACCCTCCTGACTTCACCTTCTCCTTCTCCTTCTTCTACTTCTTCTGATTCACCATCCTGACTTCACCTTCTCCTTCTCCTTCTTCTACTTCTTCTGCTTCACCCTCCAGACTTCACCTTCTCCTTCTCCTTCTTCTACTTCTTCTGATTCACCCTCCAGACTTGACCTTCTCCTTTTCCTTCTTCTACTTCTTCTGATTCACCCTCCAGACTTCACCTTCTCCTTCTCCTTCTTCTGCTTCTTCTGCTTCACCGTCCTGACTTCACCTTCTCCTTCTCCTTCTTCTACTTATTCTGCTTCATCCCCCTGACATCACCTGCTCCTTCTCCTTCTTCTGCTTCTTCTGATTCACCCTCCTAACTTCACCTTCTCCTTCTCCTTCTTCTGCTTCTTCTGATTCACCCTCCTGACTTCACCTTCTCCTTCTTCTTCTTCTGCTTCTTCTGATTCACCCTCCAGACTTCACCTTCTCCTTCTCCTTCTTCTGCTTCTTCTGATTCACCCTCCAGACTTCACCTTCTCCTTCTCCTTCTTCTGCTTCTTCTGATTCACCCTCCAGACTACACCTTCTCCTTCTCCTTCTTCTACTTCTTCTGATTCACCCTCCAGACTTCACCTTCTCCTTCTCCTTCTTCTGTTTCTTCTGATTCACCCTCCAGACTTCACCTTCTCCTTCTCCTTCTTCTGCTTCTTCTGATTCACCCTGCAGACTTCACCTTCTCCTTCTCCTTCTTCTGCTTCTTCTGATTCACCCTCCAGACTTCACCTTCTCCTTCTCCTTCTTCTGCTTCTTCTGATTCACCCCCCAGACTTCACCTTCTCCTTCTCCTTCTTCTACTTCTTCTGATTCACCCTCCAGACTTCACCTTCTCCTTCTCTTTCTTCTGCTTCTTCTGATTCACCCTCCAGACTTCACCTTCTCCTTCTCCTTCTTCTGATTCTTCTGATTCACCCTCCAGACTTCACCTTCTCCTTCTCCTTCTTCTGCTTCTTCTGATTCACCCTCCTGACTTCACCTTCTCCTTCTCCTTCTTCTACTTCTTCTGATTCACCATCCTGATTTCACCTTCTCCTTCTCCTTCTTCTACTTCTTCTGCTTCACCCTCCAGACTTCACCTTCTCCTTCTCCTTCTTCTACTTCTTCTGATTCACCCTCCAGACTTGACCTTCTCCTTTTCCTTCTTCTACTTCTTCTGATTCACCCTCCAGACTTCACCTTCTCCTTCTCCTTCTTCTGCTTCTTCTGCTTCACCGTCCTGACTTCACCTTCTCCTTCTCCTTCTTCTACTTATTCTGCTTCATCCCCCTGACATCACCTGCTCCTTCTCCTTCTTCTGCTTCTTCTGATTCACCCTCCTAACTTCACCTTCTCCTTCTCCTTCTTCTGCTTCTTCTGATTCACCCTCCTGACTTCACCTTCTCCTTCTCCTTCTTCTGCTTCTTCTGATTCACCCTCCAGACTTCACCTTCTCCTTCTCCTTCTTCTGCTTCTTCTGATTCACCCTCCAGACTTCACCTTCTCCTTCTCCTTCTTCTGCTTCTTCTGATTCACCCTCCAGACTACACCTTCTCCTTCTCCTTCTTCTACTTCTTCTGATTCACCCTCCAGACTTCACCTTCTCCTTCTCCTTCTTTTGTTTCTTCTGATTCACCCTCCAGACTTCACCTTCTCCTTCTCCTTCTTCTGCTTCTTCTGATTCACCCTCCAGACTTCACCTTCTCCTTCTCCTTCTTCTGCTTCTTCTGATTCACCCTCCAGACCTCACCTTCTCCTTCTCCTTCTTCTGCTTCTTCTGATTCACCCTCCAGACTTCACCTTCTCCTTCACCTTCTTCTGCTTCTTCTGATTCACCCTCCAGACTTCACCTTCTCCTTCTCCTTCTTCTGCTTCTTCTGATTCACCCTCCAGACTACACCTTCTCCTTCTCCTTCTTCTACTTCTTCTGATTCACCCTCCAGACTTCACCTTCTCCTTCTCCTTCTTCTGTTTCTTCTGATTCACCCTCCAGACTTCACCTTCTCCTTCTCCTTCTTCTGCTTCTTCTGATTCACCCTCCAGACTTCACCTTCTCCTTCTCCTTCTTCTGCTTCTTCTGATTCACCCTCCAGACCTCACCTTCTCCTTCTCCTTCTTCTACTTCTTCTGATTCACCCTCCAGACTTCATCTTCTCCTTCTCCTTCTTCTGCTTCTTCTGATTCACCCTCCAGAACTCACCTTCTCCTTCTCCTTCTTCTACTTCTTCTGATTCACCCTCCAGACTTCATCTTCTCCTTCTCCTTCTTCTACTTATTCTGCTTCATCCCACTGACATCACCTGCTCCTTCTCCTTCTTCTGCTTCTTCTGATTCACCCTCCTAACTTCACCTTCTCCTTCTCCTTCTTCTGCTTCTTCTGATTCACCCTCCTGACTTCACCTTCTCCTTCTCCTTCTTCTGCTTCTTCTGATTCACCCTCCAGACTTCACCTTCTCCATCTCCTTCTTCTGCTTCTTCTGATTCACCCTCCAGACTTCACCTTCTCATTCTCCTTCTTCTGCTTCTTCTGATTCACCTTCCAGACTACACCTTCTCCTTCTCCTTCTTCTACTTCTTCTGATTCACCCTCCAGACTTCACCTTCTCCTTCTCCTTCTTCTGTTTCTTCTGATTCACCCTCCAGACTTCACCTTCTCCTTCTCCTTCTTCTGCTTCTTCTGATTCACCCTCCAGACTTCACCTTCTCCTTCTCCTTCTTCTGCTTCTTCTGATTCACCCTCCAGACCTCACCTTCTCCTTCTCCTTCTTCTACTTCTTCTGATTCACCCTCCAGACTTCATCTTCTCCTTCTCCTTCTTCTGCTTCTTCTGATTCACCCTCCAGACTTCACCTTCTCCTTCTCCTTCTTCTGCTTCTTCTGATTCACCCTCCAGACTTCACCTTCTCCTTCTCCTTCTTCTACTTCTTCTGATTCACCCTCCAGACTTCACCTTCTCCTTCTCCTTCTTCTGCTTCTTCTGATTCACCCTCCAGACTTCACCTTCTCCTTCTCCTTCTTCTGCTTCTTCTGATTCACCCTCCAGACTTCACCTTCTCCTTCTCTTTCTTCTGCTTCTTCTGATTCACCCTCCAGACTTCACCTTCTCCTTCTCCTTCTTCTGATTCTTCTGATTCACCCTACAGACTTCACCTTCTCCTTCTCCTTCTTCTGCTTCTTCTGATTCACCCTCCTGATTTCACCTTCTCCTTCTCCTTCTTCTACTTCTTCTGATTCACCCTCCTGACTTCACCTTCTCCTTCTCCTTCTTCTGCTTCACCCTCCAGACTTCACCTTCTCCTTCTCCTTCTTCTACTTCTTCTGATTCACCCTCCAGACTTCACCTTCTCCTTCTCCTTCTTCTGCTTCTTCTGATTCACCCTCCAGACTTCACCTTCTCCTTCTCCTTATTCTGCTTCTTCTCATTCACCCTCCAGACTTCACCTTCTCCTTCTCCTTCTTCTGCTTCTTCTGATTCACCCTCCAGACTTCACCTTCTCCTTCTACTTCTTCTGCTTCTTCTGATTCACCCTCCAGACTTCACCTTCTCCTTCTCCTTCCTCTGCTTCTTCTAATTCACCCTCCAGACTTCACCTTCTCCTTCTCCTTCTTCTGCTTCTTCTGATTCACCCTCCAGACTTCACCTTCTCCTTCTCCTTATTCTGCTTCTTCTGATTCACCCTCCAGACTTCATCTTCTCCTTCTCCTTCTTCTGCTTCTTCTGATTCACCCTGCAGACTTCACCTTCTCCTTCTCCTTCTTCTGCTTCTTCTGATTCACCCTCCAGACATCACCTTCTCCTTCTCCTTCTTCTGCTTCTTCTGATTCACCCTCCAGACTTCACCTTCTCCTTCTCCTTCTTCTACTTCTTCTGATTCACCCTCCAGACTTCACCTTCTCCTTCTCTTTCTTCTGCTTCTTCTGATTCACCCTCCAGACTTCACCTTCTCCTTCTCCTTCTTCTGATTCTTCTGATTCACCCTCCAGACTTCACCTTCTCCTTCTCCTTCTTCTGCTTCTTCTGATTCACCCTCCTGACTTCACCTTCTCCTTCTCCTTCTTCTACTTCTTCTGATTCACCATCCTGACTTCACCTTCTCCTTCTCCTTCTTCTACTTCTTCTGCTTCACCCTCCAGACTTCACCTTCTCCTTCTCCTTCTTCTACTTCTTCTGATTCACCCTCCAGACTTGACCTTCTCCTTTTCCTTCTTCTACTTCTTCTGATTCACCCTCCAGACTTCACCTTCTCCTTCTCCTTCTTCTGCTTCTTCTGCTTCACCGTCCTGACTTCACCTTCTCCTTCTCCTTCTTCTACTTATTCTGCTTCATCCCCCTGACATCACCTGCTCCTTCTCCTTCTTCTGCTTCTTCTGATTCACCCTCCTAACTTCACCTTCTACTTCTCCTTCTTCTGCTTCTTCTGATTCACCCTCCTGACTTCACCTTCTCCTTATCCTTCTTCTGCTTCTTCTGATTCACGCTCCAGACTTCACCTTCTCCTTCTCCTTCTTCTGCTTCTTCTGATTCACCCTCCAGACTTCACCTTCTCCTTCTCCTTCTTCTGCATCTTCTGATTCACCCTCCAGACTTCACCTTCTCCTTCTCCTTCTTCTGTTTCTTCTGATTCTCCCTCCAGACTTCACCTTCTCCTTCTCCTTCTTCTGCTTCTTCTGATTCACCCTGCAGACTTCACCTTCTCCTTCTCCTTCTTCTGCTTCTTCTGATTCACCCTCCAGACTTCACCTTCTCCTTCTCCTTCTTCTGCTTCTTCTGATTCACCCTCCAGACTTCACCTTCTCCTTCTCCTTCTTCTACTTCTTCTGATTCACCCTCCAGACTTCACCTTCTCCTTCTCTTTCTTCTGCTTCTTCTGATTCACCCTCCAGACTTCACCTTCTCCTTCTCCTTCTTCTGATTCTTCTGATTCACCCTCCAGACTTCACCTTCTCCTTCTCCTTCTTCTGCTTCTTCTGATTCACCCTCCTGACTTCACCTTCTCCTTCTCCTTCTTCTACTTCTTCTGATCCAGCATTCTGACTTCACCTTCTCCTTCTCCTTCTTCTACTTCTTCTGCTTCACCCGCCAGACTTCACCTTCTCCTTCTCCTTCTTCTACTTCTTCTGATTCACCCTCCAGACTTGACCTTCTCCTTTTCCTTCTTCTACTTCTTCTGATTCACCCTCCAGACTTCACCTTCTCCTTCTCCTTCTTCTGCTTCTTCTGCTTCACCGTCCTGACTTCACCTTCTCCTTCTCCTTCTTCTACTTATTCTGCTTCATCCCCCTGACATCACCTGCTCCTTCTCCTTCTTCTGCTTCTTCTGATTCACCCTCCTAACTTCACCTTCTCCTTCTCCTTCTTCTGCTTCTTCTGATTCACCCTCCTGACTTCACCTTCTCCTTCTCCTTCTTCTGCTTCTTCTGATTCACCCTCCAGACTTCACCTTCTCCTTCTCCTTCTTCTGCTTCTTCTGATTCACCCTCCAGACTTCACCTTCTCCTTCTCCTTCTTCTGCTTCTTCTGATTCACCCTCCAGACTACACCTTCTCCTTCTCCTTCTTCTACTTCTTCTGATTCACCCTCCAGACTTCACCTTCTCCTTCTCCTTCTTTTGTTTCTTCTGATTCACCCTCCAGACTTCACCTTCTCCTTCTCCTTCTTCTGCTTCTTCTGATTCACCCTCCAGACTTCACCTTCTCCTTCTCCTTCTTCTGCTTCTTCTGATTCACCCTCCAGACCTCACCTTCTCCTTCTCCTTCTTCTGCTTCTTCTGATTCACCCTCCAGACTTCACCTTCTCCTTCTCCTTCTTCTGCTTCTTCTGATTCACCCTCCAGACTTCACCTTCTCCTTCTCCTTCTTCTGCTTCTTCTGATTCACCCTCCAGACTACACCTTCTCCTTCTCCTTCTTCTACTTCTTCTGATTCACCCTCCAGACTTCACCTTCTCCTTCTCCTTCTTCTGTTTCTTCTGATTCACCCTCCAGACTTCACCTTCTCCTTCTCCTTCTTCTGCTTCTTCTGATTCACCCTCCAGACTTCACCTTCTCCTTCTCCTTCTTCTGCTTCTTCTGATTCACCCTCCAGACCTCACCTTCTCCTTCTCCTTCTTCTACTTCTTCTGATTCACCCTCCAGACTTCATCTTCTCCTTCTCCTTCTTCTGCTTCTTCTGATTCACCCTCCAGACTTCACCTTCTCCTTCTCCTTCTTCTGCTTCTTCTGATTCACCCTCCAGACTTCACCTTCTCCTTCTCCTTCTTCTACTTCTTCTGATTCACCCTCCAGACTTCACCTTCTCCTTCTCCTTCTTCTACTTCTTCTGATTCACCCTCCAGTCTTCACCTTCTCCTTCTCCTTCTTCTGTTTCTTCTGCTTCACCCTCCAGACTTCACCTTCTCCTATTCTTTCTTCTGCTTCTTCTGATTCACCCTCCAGACTTCACCTTCTCCTTCTCCTTCTTCTGATTCTTCTGATTCACCCTACAGACTTCACCTTCTCCTTCTCCTTCTTCTGCTTCTTCTGATTCACCCTCCTGATTTCACCTTCTCCTTCTCCTTCTTCTACTTCTTCTGATTCACCCTCCTGACTTCACCTTCTCCTTCTCCTTCTTCTGCTTCACCCTCCAGACTTCACCTTCTCCTTCTCCTTCTTCTACTTCTTCTGATTCACCCTCCAGACTTCACCTTCTCCTTCTCCTTCTTCTGCTTCTTCTGATTCACCCTCCAGACTTCACCTTCTCCTTCTCCTTATTCTGCTTCTTCTCATTCACCCTCCAGACTTCACCTTCTCCTTCTCCTTCTTCTGCTTCTTCTGATTCACCCTCCAGACTTCACCTTCTCCTTCTACTTCTTCTGCTTCTTCTGATTCACCCTCCAGACTTCACCTTCTCCTTCTCCTTCCACTGCTTCTTCTGATTCACCCTACAGACTTCACCTTCTCCTTCTCCTTCTTCTACTTCTTCTGATTCAACCTCCAGACTTCACCATCTCCTTCTCTTTCTTCTGCTTCTTCTGATTCACCCTCCAGACTTCACCTTCTCCTGATTCTTCTGATTCTCCCTCCAGACTTCACCTTCTCCTTCTCCTTCTTCTGCTTCTTCTGATTCACCCTCCTGACTTCACCTTCTCCTTCTCCTTCTTCTACTTCTTCTGATTCACCCTCCTGACTTCACCTTCTCCTTCTCCTTCTTCTACTTCTTCTGCTTCACCCTCCAGACTTCACCTTCTCCTTCTCCTTCTTCTACTTCTTCTGATTCAACCTCCAGACTTCACCTTCTCCTTCTCCTTCTTCTACTTCTTCTGATTCTCCCTCCAGACTTCACCTTCTCCTTCTCCTTCTTCTACTTCTTCTGATTCACCCTCCAGACTTCACCTTCTCCTTCTCCTTCTTCTGCTTCTTCTGATTCACCCTCCAGACTTCACCTTCTCCTTCTCCTTCTCCTGCTTCTTCTGATTCACCCTCCAGACTTCACCTTCTCCTTCTCCTTCTTCTACTTCTTCTGATTCACCCTCCAGACTTCACCTTCTCCATCTCCTTCTTCTGCTTCTTCTGATTCACCCTCCAGACTTCACCTTCTCCCTCTCCTTCGTCTGCTTCTTCTGATTCACCCTCCAGACTACACCTTCTCCTTCTCCTTCTTCTACTTCTTCTGATTCACCCTCCAGACTTCACCTTATCCTTCTCCTTCTTCTGTTTCTTCTGATACACCGTCCAGACTTCACCTTCTCCTTCTCCTTCTTCTACTACTTCTGATTCACCCTCCAGACTTCACCTTCTCCTTCTCCTTCTTCTACTTCTTCTGATTCACCCTCCAGACTTCATCTTCTCCTTCTCCTTCTTCTGCTTCTTCTGATTCACCCTCCAGACTTCACCTTCTCCTTCTCCTTCTTCTGCTTCTTCTGATTCACCCTCCAGACTTCACCTTCTCCTTCTCCTTCTTCTACTTCTTCTGATTCACCCTCCAGACTTCACCTTCTCCTTCTCCTTCTTCCACTTCTTCTGATTCACCCTCCAGTCTTCACCTTCTCCTTCTCCTTCTTCTGTTTCTTCTGCTTCACCCTCCAGACTTCACCTTCTCCTTCTCTTTCTTCTGCTTCTTCTGATTCACCCTCCAGACTTCACCTTCTCCTACTCCTTCTTCTGATTCTTCTGATTCACCCTCCAGACTTTACCTTCTCCTTCTCTTTCTTCTGCTTCTTCTGATTCACCCTCCTGACTTCACCTTCTCCTTCTCCTTCTTCTACTTCTTCTGATTCACCCTCCTGACTTCACCTTCTCCTTCTCCTTCTTCTACTTCTTCTGCTTCACCCTCCAGACTTCACCTTCTCCTTCTCCTTCTTCTACTTCTTCTGATTCACCCTCCA
The DNA here is from genome assembly GCF_052327205.1 of Somniosus microcephalus. NCBI lineage: Eukaryota > Metazoa > Chordata > Chondrichthyes > Squaliformes > Somniosidae > Somniosus > Somniosus microcephalus. The sequence continues at coordinate 855,285 of NW_028225215.1, forward strand.
GACTTCATCTTCTCCTTCTCCTTCTGCTTCTTCTGATTCACCCTCCAGACTTCACCTTCTCCTTCTCCTTATTCTGCTTCTTCTGATTCACCCTCCAGACTTCACCTTCTCCTTCTCCTTATTCTGCTTCTTCTGATTCACCCTCCAGACTTCACCTTCTCCTTCTCCTTCTTCTGCTTCTTCTGATTCACCCTCCTGACTTCACCTTCTCCTTCTCCTTCTTCTACTTCTTCTGATTCACCCTCCTGACTTCACCTTCTCCTTCTCCTTCTTCTACTTCTTCTGCTTCACCCTCCAGACTTCACCTTCTCCTTCTCCTTCTTCTACTTCTTCTGATTCACCCTCCAGACTTCACCTTCTCCTTCTCCTTCTTCTGCTTCTTCTGATTCACCCTCCATACTTCACCTTCACTTCTCCTTATTCTGCTTCTTCTGATTCACCCTCCAGACTTCAACTTCTCCTTCTCCTTCTTCTGCTTCTTCTGATTCACCCTCCAGACTTCACCTTCTCCTTCTCCTTCTTCTGCTTCTTCTGATTCACCCTCCAGACTTCACCTTTCCTTCTCCTTCTTCTGCTTCTTCTGATTCACCCTCCAGACTTCACCTTCTCCTTCTCCCTCTTCTACTTCTTCTGATTCACCCTCCAGACTTCACCTTCTCCTTCTCTTTCTTCTGCTTCTTCTGATTCACCCTCCAGACTTCACCTTCTCCTTCTCCTTCTTCTACTTCTTCTGATTCACCCTCCAGACTTCATCTTCTCCTTCTCCTTCTTCTGCTTCTTCTGATTCACCCTCCAGACTTCACCTTCTCCTTCTCCTTCTTCTGCTTCTTCTGATTCACCCTCCAGACTTCACCTTCTCCTTCTCCTTCTTCTACTTCTTCTGATTCACCCTCCAAACTTCACCTTCTCCTTCTCCTTCTTCCAATTCTTCTGATTCACCCTCCAGTCTTCACCTTCTCCTTCTCCTTCTTCTGTTTCTTCTGCTTCACCCTCCAGACTTCACCTTCTCCTTCTCTTTCTTCTGCTTCTTCTGATTCACCCTCCAGACTTCACCTTCTCCTTCTCCTTCTTCTGATTCTTCTGATTCACCCTCCAGACTTCACCTTCTCCTTCTCCTTCTTCTGCTTCTTCTGATTCACCCTCCTGACTTCACCTTCTCCTTCTCCTTCTTCTACTTCTTCTGATTCACCCTCCTGACTTCACCTTCTCCTTCTCCTTCTTCTACTTCTTCTGCTTCACCCTCCAGACTTCACCTTCTCCTTCTCCTTCTTCTACTTCTTCTGATTCACCCTCCAGACTTCATCTTCTCCTTCTCCTTCTTCTGCTTCTTCTGATTCACCCTCCAGACTTCACCTTCTCCTTCTCCTTATTCTGCTTCTTCTGATTCACCCTCCAGACTTCACCTTCTCCATCTCCTTATTCTGCTTCTTCTGATTCACCCTCCAGACATCATCTTCTCCTTCTCCTTCTTCTGCTTCTTCTGATTCACCCTCCTGACTTCACCTTCTCCTTCTCCTTCTTCTACTTCTTCTGATTCACCCTCCTGACTTCACCTTCTCCTTCTCCTTCTTCTACTTCTTCTGCTTCACCCTCCAGACTTCACCTTCTCCTTCTCCTTCTTCTAATTCTTCTGATTCACCCTCCAGGCTTCACCTTCTCCTTCTCCTTCTTCTGCTTCTTCTGATTCACCCTCCATACTTCACCTTCACTTCTCCTTATTCTGCTTCTTCTGATTCACTCTCCAGACTTCAACTTCTCCTTCGCCTTCTTCTGCTTCTTCTGATTCACCCTCCAGACTTCACCTTCTCCTTCTCCTTCTTCTACTTCTTCTGATTCACCCTCCAGACTTCACCTTCTCCTTCTCCTTCTTCTGCTTCTTCTGAATCACCCTCCAGACTTCACCTTCTCCTTCTCCTTCTTCTACTTCTTCTGATTCACCCTCCAGACTTCACCTTCTCCTTCTCCTTCTTCTGCTTCTTCTGTTTCACCCTCCAGACTTCACCTTCTCCTTCTCCTTCTTCTACTTCTTCTGATTCACCCTCCAGACCTCACCTTCTCCTTCTCCTTCTTCTACTTCTTCTGATTCACCCTCCAGATTTCATCTTCTCCTTCTCCTTTTTCTGCTTCTTCTGATTCACCCTCCAGACTTCACCTTCTCCTTCTCCTTCTTCTGCTTCTTCTGATTCACCCTCCTGACTTCACCTTCTCCTTCTCCTTCTTCTACTTCTTCTGATTCACCCTCCTGACTTCACCTTCTCCTTCTCCTTCTTCTACTTCTTCTGCTTCACCCTCCAGACTTCACCTTCTCCTTCTCCTTCTTCTACTTCTTCTGATTCACCCTCCAGACTTCACCTTCTCCTTCTCCTTCTTCTGCTTCTTCTGATTCACCCTCCATACTTCACCTTCACTTCTCCTTATTCTGCTTCTTCTGATTCACCCTCCAGACTTCAACTTCTCCTTCTCCTTCTTCTGCTTCTTCTGATTCACCCTCCAGACTTCACCTTCTCCTTCTCCTTCTTCTGCTTCTTCTGATTCACCCTCCAGACTTCACCTTCTCCTTCTCCTTCTTCTGCTTCTTCTGATTCACCCTCCAGACTTCACCTTCTCCTTCTCCCTCTTCTACTTCTTCTGATTCACCCTCCAGACTTCACCTTCTCCTTCTCTTTCTTCTGCTTCTTCTGATTCACCCTCCAGACTTCACCTTCTCCTTCTCCTTCTTCTACTTCTTCTGATTCACCCTCCAGACTTCATCTTCTCCTTCTCCTTCTTCTGCTTCTTCTGATTCACCCTCCAGACTTCACCTTCTCCTTCTCCTTCTTCTGCTTCTTCTGATTCACCCTCCAGACTTCACCTTCTCCTTCTCCTTCTTCTACTTCTTCTGATTCACCCTCCAAACTTCACCTTCTCCTTCTCCTTCTTCCAATTCTTCTGATTCACCCTCCAGTCTTCACCTTCTCCTTCTCCTTCTTCTGTTTCTTCTGCTTCACCCTCCAGACTTCACCTTCTCCTTCTCTTTCTTCTGCTTCTTCTGATTCACCCTCCAGACTTCACCTTCTCCTTCTCCTTCTTCTGATTCTTCTGATTCACCCTCCAGACTTCACCTTCTCCTTCTCCTTCTTCTGCTTCTTCTGATTCACCCTCCTGACTTCACCTTCTCCTTCTCCTTCTTCTACTTCTTCTGATTCACCCTCCTGACTTCACCTTCTCCTTCTCCTTCTTCTACTTCTTCTGCTTCACCCTCCAGACTTCACCTTCTCCTTCTCCTTCTTCTACTTCTTCTGATTCACCCTCCAGACTTCATCTTCTCCTTCTCCTTCTTCTGCTTCTTCTGATTCACCCTCCAGACTTCACCTTCTCCTTCTCCTTATTCTGCTTCTTCTGATTCACCCTCCAGACTTCACCTTCTCCTTCTCCTTATTCTGCTTCTTCTGATTCACCCTCCAGACATCACCTTCTCCTTCTCCTTCTTCTGCTTCTTCTGATTCACCCTCCTGACTTCACCTTCTCCTTCTCCTTCTTCTACTTCTTCTGATTCACCCTCCTGACTTCACCTTCTCCTTCTCCTTCTTCTACTTCTTCTGCTTCACCCTCCAGACTTCACCTTCTCCTTCTCCTTCTTCTAATTCTTCTGATTCACCCTCCAGACCTCACCTTCTCCTTCTCCTTCTTCTGCTTCTTCTGATTCACCCTCCATACTTCACCTTCACTTCTCCTTATTCTGCTTCTTCTGATTCACTCTCCAGACTTCAACTTCTCCTTCGCCTTCTTCTGCTTCTTCTGATTCACCCTCCAGACTTCACCTTCTCCTTCTCCTTCTTCTGCTTCTTCTGATTCACTCTCCAGACTTCACCTTCTCCTTCTCCTTCTTCTGCTTCTTCTGAATCACCCTCCAGACTTCACCTTCTCCTTCTCCTTCTTCTACTTCTTCTGATTCACCCTCCAGACTTCACCTTCTCCTTCTCCTTCTTCTGCTTCTTCTGTTTCACCCTCCAGACTTCACCTTCTCCTTCTCCTTCTTCTACTTCTTCTGATTCACCCTCCAGACTTCACCTTCTCCTTCTCCTTCTTCTGCTTCTTCTGATTCACCCTCCTGACTTCACCTTCTCCTTCTCCTTCTTCTACTTCTTCTGATTCACCCTCCTGACTTCACCTTCTCCTTCTCCTTCTTCTACTTCTTCTGCTTCACCCTCCAGACTTCACCTTCTCCTTCTCCTTCTTCTACTTCTTCTGATTCACCCTCCAGACTTCACCTTCTCCTTCTCCTTCTTCTGCTTCTTCTGATTCACCCTCCATACTTCACCTTCACTTCTCCTTATTCTGCTTCTTCTGATTCACCCTCCAGACTTCAACTTCTCCTTCTCCTTCTTCTGCTTCTTCTGATTCACCCTCCAGACTTCACCTTCTCCTTCTCCTTCTTCTGCTTCTTCTGATTCACCCTCCAGACTTCACCTTCTCCTTCTCCTTCTTCTGCTTCTTCTGATTCACCCTCCAGACTTCACCTTCTCCTTCTCCCTCTTCTACTTCTTCTGATTCACCCTCCAGACTTCACCTTCTCCTTCTCTTTCTTCTGCTTCTTCTGATTCACCCTCCAGACTTCACCTTCTCCTTCTCCTTCTTCTACCTCTTCTGATTCACCCTCCAGACTTCATCTTCTCCTTCTCCTTCTTCTGCTTCTTCTGATTCACCCTCCAGACTTCACCTTCTCCTTCTCCTTCTTCTGCTTCTTCTGATTCACCCTCCAGACTTCACCTTCTCCTTCTCCTTCTTCTACTTCTTCTGATTCACCCTCCAAACTTCACCTTCTCCTTCTCCTTCTTCCAATTCTTCTGATTCACCCTCCAGTCTTCACCTTCTCCTTCTCCTTCTTCTGTTTCTTCTGCTTCACCCTCCAGACTTCACCTTCTCCTTCTCTTTCTTCTGCTTCTTCTGATTCACCCTCCAGACTTCACCTTCTCCTTCTCCTTCTTCTGATTCTTCTGATTCACCCTCCAGACTTCACCTTCTCCTTCTCCTTCTTCTGCTTCTTCTGATTCACCCTCCTGACTTCACCTTCTCCTTCTCCTTCTTCTACTTCTTCTGATTCACCCTCCTGACTTCACCTTCTCCTTCTCCTTCTTCTACTTCTTCTGCTTCACCCTCCAGACTTCACCTTCTCCTTCTCCTTCTTCTACTTCTTCTGATTCACCCTCCAGACTTCATCTTCTCCTTCTCCTTCTTCTGCTTCTTCTGATTCACCCTCCAGACTTCACCTTCTCCTTCTCTTTCTTCTGCTTCTTCTGATTCACCCTCCAGACTTCACCTTCTCCATCTCCTTATTCTGCTTCTTCTGATTCACCCTCCAGACATCACCTTCTCCTTCTCCTTCTTCTGCTTCTTCTGATTCACCCTCCTGACTTCACCTTCTCCTTCTCCTTCTTCTACTTCTTCTGATTCACCCTCCTGACTTCACCTTCTCCTTCTCCTTCTTCTACTTCTTCTGCTTCACCCTCCAGACTTCACCTTCTCCTTCTCCTTCTTCTAATTCTTCTGATTCACCCTCCAGACTTCACCTTCTCCTTCTCCTTCTTCTGCTTCTTCTGATTCACCCTCCATACTTCACCTTCACTTCTCCTTATTCTGCTTCTTCTGATTCACTCTCCAGACTTCAACTTCTCCTTCGCCTTCTTCTGCTTCTTCTGATTCACCCTCCAGACTTCACCTTCTCCTTCTCCTTCTTCTGCTTCTTCTGATTCACCCTCCAGACTTCACCTTCTCCTTCTCCTTCTTCTGCTTCTTCTGAATCACCCTCCAGACTTCACCTTCTCCTTCTCCTTCTTCTACTTCTTCTGATTCACCCTCCAGACTTCACCTTCTCCTTCTCCTTCTTCTACTTCTTCTGCTTCACCCTCCAGACTTCACCTTCTCCTTCTCCTTCTTCTACTTCTTCTGATTCACCCTCCAGACTTCATCTTCTCCTTCTCCTTCTTCTGCTTCTTCTGATTCACCCTCCAGACTTCACCTTCTCCTTCTCCTTATTCTGCTTCTTCTGATTCACCCTCCAGACTTCACCTTCTCCTTCTCCTTATTCTGCTTCTTCTGATTCACCCTCCAGACATCACCTTCTCCTTCTCCTTCTTCTGCTTCTTCTGATTCACCCTCCTGACTTCACCTTCTCCTTCTCCTTCTTCTACTTCTTCTGATTCACCCTCCTGACTTCACCTTCTCCTTCTCCTTCTTCTACTTCTTCTGCTTCACCCTCCAGACTTCACCTTCTCCTTCTCCTTCTTCTAATTCTTCTGATTCACCCTCCAGACCTCACCTTCTCCTTCTCCTTCTTCTGCTTCTTCTGATTCACCCTCCATACTTCACCTTCACTTCTCCTTATTCTGCTTCTTCTGATTCACTCTCCAGACTTCAACTTCTCCTTCGCCTTCTTCTGCTTCTTCTGATTCACCCTCCAGACTTCACCTTCTCCTTCTCCTTCTTCTGCTTCTTCTGATTCACTCTCCAGACTTCACCTTCTCCTTCTCCTTCTTCTGCTTCTTCTGAATCACCCTCCAGACTTCACCTTCTCCTTCTCCTTCTTCTACTTCTTCTGATTCACCCTCCAGACTTCACCTTCTCCTTCTCCTTCTTCTGCTTCTTCTGTTTCACCCTCCAGACTTCACCTTCTCCTTCTCCTTCTTCTACTTCTTCTGATTCACCCTCCAGACTTCACCTTCTCCTTCTCCTTCTTCTGCTTCTTCTGATTCACCCTCCTGACTTCACCTTCTCCTTCTCCTTCTTCTACTTCTTCTGATTCACCCTCCTGACTTCACCTTCTCCTTCTCCTTCTTCTACTTCTTCTGCTTCACCCTCCAGACTTCACCTTCTCCTTCTCCTTCTTCTACTTCTTCTGATTCACCCTCCAGACTTCACCTTCTCCTTCTCCTTCTTCTGCTTCTTCTGATTCACCCTCCATACTTCACCTTCACTTCTCCTTATTCTGCTTCTTCTGATTCACCCTCCAGACTTCAACTTCTCCTTCTCCTTCTTCTGCTTCTTCTGATTCACCCTCCAGACTTCACCTTCTCCTTCTCCTTCTTCTGCTTCTTCTGATTCACCCTCCAGACTTCACCTTCTCCTTCTCCTTCTTCTGCTTCTTCTGATTCACCCTCCAGACTTCACCTTCTCCTTCTCCCTCTTCTACTTCTTCTGATTCACCCTCCAGACTTCACCTTCTCCTTCTCTTTCTTCTGCTTCTTCTGATTCACCCTCCAGACTTCACCTTCTCCTTCTCCTTCTTCTACCTCTTCTGATTCACCCTCCAGACTTCATCTTCTCCTTCTCCTTCTTCTGCTTCTTCTGATTCACCCTCCAGACTTCACCTTCTCCTTCTCCTTCTTCTGCTTCTTCTGATTCACCCTCCAGACTTCACCTTCTCCTTCTCCTTCTTCTACTTCTTCTGATTCACCCTCCAAACTTCACCTTCTCCTTCTCCTTCTTCCAATTCTTCTGATTCACCCTCCAGTCTTCACCTTCTCCTTCTCCTTCTTCTGTTTCTTCTGCTTCACCCTCCAGACTTCACCTTCTCCTTCTCTTTCTTCTGCTTCTTCTGATTCACCCTCCAGACTTCACCTTCTCCTTCTCCTTCTCCTGATTCTTCTGATTCACCCTCCAGACTTCACCTTCTCCTTCTCCTTCTTCTGCTTCTTCTGATTCACCCTCCTGACTTCACCTTCTCCTTCTCCTTCTTCTACTTCTTCTGATTCACCCTCCTGACTTCACCTTCTCCTTCTCCTTCTTCTACTTCTTCTGCTTCACCCTCCAGACTTCACCTTCTCCTTCTCCTTCTTCTACTTCTTCTGATTCACCCTCCAGACTTCATCTTCTCCTTCTCCTTCTTCTGCTTCTTCTGATTCACCCTCCAGACTTCACCTTCTCCTTCTCTTTCTTCTGCTTCTTCTGATTCACCCTCCAGACTTCACCTTCTCCATCTCCTTATTCTGCTTCTTCTGATTCACCCTCCAGACATCACCTTCTCCTTCTCCTTCTTCTGCTTCTTCTGATTCACCCTCCTGACTTCACCTTCTCCTTCTCCTTCTTCTACTTCTTCTGATTCACCCTCCTGACTTCACCTTCTCCTTCTCCTTCTTCTACTTCTTCTGCTTCACCCTCCAGACTTCACCTTCTCCTTCTCCTTCTTCTAATTCTTCTGATTCACCCTCCAGACTTCACCTTCTCCTTCTCCTTCTTCTGCTTCTTCTGATTCACCCTCCATACTTCACCTTCACTTCTCCTTATTCTGCTTCTTCTGATTCACTCTCCAGACTTCAACTTCTCCTTCGCCTTCTTCTGCTTCTTCTGATTCACCCTCCAGACTTCACCTTCTCCTTCTCCTTCTTCTGCTTCTTCTGATTCACCCTCCAGACTTCACCTTCTCCTTCTCCTTCTTCTGCTTCTTCTGAATCACCCTCCAGACTTCACCTTCTCCTTCTCCTTCTTCTACTTCTTCTGATTCACCCTCCAGACTTCACCTTCTCCTTCTCCTTCTTCTAATTCTTCTGATTCACCCTCCAGACTTCACCTTCTCCTTCTCCTTCTTCTACTTCTTCTGATTCACCCTCCAGACCTCACCTTCTCCTTCTCCTTCTTCTACTTCTTCTGATTCACCCTCCAGATTTCATCTTCTCCTTCTCCTTCTTCTGCTTCTTCTGATTCACCCTCCAGACTTCACCTTCTCCTTCTCCTTCTTCTGCTTCTTCTGATTCACCCTCCTGACTTCACCTTCTCCTTCTCCTTCTTCTACTTCTTCTGATTCACCCTCCTGACTTCACCTTCTCCTTCTCCTTCTTCTACTTCTTCTGCTTCACCCTCCAGACTTCACCTTCTCCTTCTCCTGCTTCTACTTCTTCTGATTCACCCTCCAGACTTCACCTTCTCCTTCTCCTTCTTCTGCTTCTTCTGATTCACCCTCCATACTTCACCTTCACTTCTCCTTATTCTGCTTCTTCTGATTCACCCTCCAGACTTCAACTTCTCCTTCTCCTTCTTCTGCTTCTTCTGATTCACCCTCCAGACTTCACCTTCTCCTTCTCCTTCTTCTGCTTCTTCTGATTCACCCTCCAGACTTCACCTTCTCCTTCTCCTTCTTCTGCTTCTTCTGATTCACCCTCCAGACTTCACCTTCTCCTTCTCCCTCTTCTACTTCTTCTGATTCACCCTCCAGACTTCACCTTCTCCTTCTCTTTCTTCTGCTTCTTCTGATTCACCCTCCAGACTTCACCTTCTCCTTCTCCTTCTTCTACTTCTTCTGATTCACCCTCCAGACTTCATCTTCTCCTTCTCCTTCTTCTGCTTCTTCTGATTCACCCTCCAGACTTCACCTTCTCCTTCTCCTTCTTCTGCTTCTTCTGATTCACCCTCCAGACTTCACCTTCTCCTTCTCCTTCTTCTACTTCTTCTGATTCACCCTCCAAACTTCACCTTCTCCTTCTCCTTCTTCCAATTCTTCTGATTCACCCTCCAGTCTTCACCTTCTCCTTCTCCTTCTTCTGTTTCTTCTGCTTCACCCTCCAGACTTCACCTTCTCCTTCTCTTTCTTCTGCTTCTTCTGATTCACCCTCCAGACTTCACCTTCTCCTTCTCCTTCTTCTGATTCTTCTGATTCACCCTCCAGACTTCACCTTCTCCTTCTCCTTCTTCTGCTTCTTCTGATTCACCCTCCTGACTTCACCTTCTCCTTCTCCTTCTTCTACTTCTTCTGATTCACCCTCCTGACTTCACCTTCTCCTTCTCCTTCTTCTACTTCTTCTGCTTCACCCTCCAGACTTCACCTTCTCCTTCTCCTTCTTCTACTTCTTCTGATTCACCCTCCAGACTTCATCTTCTCCTTCTCCTTCTTCTGCTTCTTCTGATTCACCCTCCAGACTTCACCTTCTCCTTCTCCTTATTCTGCTTCTTCTGATTCACCCTCCAGACTTCACCTTCTCCTTCTCCTTATTCTGCTTCTACTGATTCACCCTCCAGACATCACCTTCTCCTTCTCCTTCTTCTGCTTCTTCTGATTCACCCTCCTGACTTCACCTTCTCCTTCTCCTTCTTCTACTTCTTCTGATTCACCCTCCTGACTTCACCTTCTCCTTCTCCTTCTTCTACTTCTTCTGCTTCACCCTCCAGACTTCACCTTCTCCTTCTCCTTCTTCTAATTCTTCTGATTCACCCTCCAGACCTCACCTTCTCCTTCTCCTTCTTCTGCTTCTTCTGATTCACCCTCCATACTTCACCTTCACTTCTCCTTATTCTGCTTCTTCTGATTCACTCTCCAGACTTCAACTTCTCCTTCGCCTTCTTCTGCTTCTTCTGATTCACCCTCCAGACTTCACCTTCTCCTTCTCCTTCTTCTGCTTCTTCTGATTCACTCTCCAGACTTCACCTTCTCCTTCTCCTTCTTCTGCTTCTTCTGAATCACCCTCCAGACTTCACCTTCTCCTTCTCCTTCTTCTACTTCTTCTGATTCACCCTCCAGACTTCACCTTCTCCTTCTCCTTCTTCTGCTTCTTCTGTTTCACCCTCCAGACTTCACCTTCTCCTTCTCCTTCTTCTACTTCTTCTGATTCACCCTCCAGACCTCACCTTCTCCTTCTCCTTCTTCTACTTCTTCTGATTCACCCTCCAGATTTCATCTTCTCCTTCTCCTTCTTCTGCTTCTTCTGATTCACCCTCCAGACTTCACCTTCTCCTTCTCCTTCTTCTGCTTCTTCTGATTCACCCTCCTGACTTCACCTTCTCCTTCTCCTTCTTCTACTTCTTCTGATTCACCCTCCTGACTTCACCTTCTCCTTCTCCTTCTTCTACTTCTTCTGCTTCACCCTCCAGACTTCACCTTCTCCTTCTCCTTCTTCTACTTCTTCTGATTCACCCTCCAGACTTCACCTTCTCCTTCTCCTTCTTCTGCTTCTTCTGATTCACCCTCCATACTTCACCTTCACTTCTCCTTATTCTGCTTCTTCTGATTCACCCTCCAGACTTCAACTTCTCCTTCTCCTTCTTCTGCTTCTTCTGATTCACCCTCCAGACTTCACCTTCTCCTTCTCCTTCTTCTGCTTCTTCTGATTCACCCTCCAGACTTCACCTTCTCCTTCTCCTTCTTCTGCTTCTTCTGATTCACCCTCCAGACTTCACCTTCTCCTTCTCCCTCTTCTACTTCTTCTGATTCACCCTCCAGACTTCACCTTCTCCTTCTCTTTCTTCTGCTTCTTCTGATTCACCCTCCAGACTTCACCTTCTCCTTCTCCTTCTTCTACTTCTTCTGATTCACCCTCCAGACTTCATCTTCTCCTTCTCCTTCTTCTGCTTCTTCTGATTCACCCTCCAGACTTCACCTTCTCCTTCTCCTTATTCTGCTTCTTCTGATTCACCCTCCAGACTTCACCTTCTCCATCTCCTTATTCTGCTTCTTCTGATTCACCCTCCAGACATCACCTTCTCCTTCTCCTTCTTCTGCTTCTTCTGATTCACCCTCCTGACTTCACCTTCTCCTTCTCCTTCTTCTACTTCTTCTGATTCACCCTCCTGACTTCACCTTCTCCTTCTCCTTCTTCTACTTCTTCTGCTTCACCCTCCAGACTTCACCTTCTCCTTCTCCTTCTTCTAATTCTCTGATTCACCCTCCAGACTTCACCTTCTCCTTCTCCTTCTTCTGCTTCTTCTGATTCACCCTCCATACTTCACCTTCACTTCTCCTTATTCTGCTTCTTCTGATTCACTCTCCAGACTTCAACTTCTCCTTCGCCTTCTTCTGCTTCTTCTGATTCACCCTCCAGACTTCACCTTCTCCTTCTCCTTCTTCTGCTTCTTCTGATTCACCCTCCAGACTTCACCTTCTCCTTCTCCTTCTTCTGCTTCTTCTGAATCACCCTCCAGACTTCACCTTCTCCTTCTCCTTCTTCTACTTCTTCTGATTCACCCTCCAGACTTCACCTTCTCCTTCTCCTTCTTCTGCTTCTTCTGTTTCACCCTCCAGACTTCACCTTCTCCTTCTCCTTCTTCTACTTCTTCTGATTCACCCTCCAGACCTCACCTTCTCCTTCTCCTTCTTCTACTTCTTCTGATTCACCCTCCAGATTTCATCTTCTCCTTCTCCTTCTTCTGCTTCTTCTGATTCACCCTCCAGACTTCACCTTCTCCTTCTCCTTCTTCTGCTTCTTCTGATTCACCCTCCTGACTTCACCTTCTCCTTCTCCTTCTTCTACTTCTTCTGATTCACCCTCCTGACTTCACCTTCTCCTTCTCCTTCTTCTACTTCTTCTGCTTCACCCTCCAGACTTCACCTTCTCCTTCTCCTTCTTCTACTTCTTCTGATTCACCCTCCAGACTTCACCTTCTCCTTCTCCTTCTTCTGCTTCTTCTGATTCACCCTCCATACTTCACCTTCACTTCTCCTTATTCTGCTTCTTCTGATTCACCCTCCAGACTTCAACTTCTCCTTCTCCTTCTTCTGCTTCTTCTGATTCACCCTCCAGACTTCACCTTCTCCTTCTCCTTCTTCTGCTTCTTCTGATTCACCCTCCAGACTTCACCTTCTCCTTCTCCTTCTTCTGCTTCTTCTGATTCACCCTCCAGACTTCACCTTCTCCTTCTCCCTCTTCTACTTCTTCTGATTCACCCCTCCAGACTTCACCTTCTCCTTCTCTTTCTTCTGCTTCTTCTGATTCACCCTCCAGACTTCACCTTCTCCTTCTCCTTCTTCTACTTCTTCTGATTCACCCTCCAGACTTCATCTTCTCCTTCTCCTTCTTCTGCTTCTTCTGATTCACCCTCCAGACTTCACCTTCTCCTTCTCCTTCTTCTGCTTCTTCTGATTCACCCTCCAGACTTCACCTTCTCCTTCTCCTTCTTCTACTTCTTCTGATTCACCCTCCAAACTTCACCTTCTCCTTCTCCTTCTTCCAATTCTTCTGATTCACCCTCCAGTCTTCACCTTCTCCTTCTCCTTCTTCTGTTTCTTCTGCTTCACCCTCCAGACTTCACCTTCTCCTTCTCTTTCTTCTGCTTCTTCTGATTCACCCTCCAGACTTCACCTTCTCCTTCTCCTTCTTCTGATTCTTCTGATTCACCCTCCAGACTTCACCTTCTCCTTCTCCTTCTTCTGCTTCTTCTGATTCACCCTCCTGACTTCACCTTCTCCTTCTCCTTCTTCTACTTCTTCTGATTCACCCTCCTGACTTCACCTTCTCCTTCTCCTTCTTCTACTTCTTCTGCTTCACCCTCCAGACTTCACCTTCTCCTTCTCCTTCTTCTACTTCTTCTGATTCACCCTCCAGACTTCATCTTCTCCTTCTCCTTCTTCTGCTTCTTCTGATTCACCCTCCAGACTTCACCTTCTCCTTCTCCTTATTCTGCTTCTTCTGATTCACCCTCCAGACTTCACCTTCTCCTTCTCCTTATTCTGCTTCTACTGATTCACCCTCCAGACATCACCTTCTCCTTCTCCTTCTTCTGCTTCTTCTGATTCACCCTCCTGACTTCACCTTCTCCTTCTCCTTCTTCTACTTCTTCTGATTCACCCTCCTGACTTCACCTTCTCCTTCTCCTTCTTCTACTTCTTCTGCTTCACCCTCCAGACTTCACCTTCTCCTTCTCCTTCTTCTAATTCTTCTGATTCACCCTCCAGACCTCACCTTCTCCTTCTCCTTCTTCTGCTTCTTCTGATTCACCCTCCATACTTCACCTTCACTTCTCCTTATTCTGCTTCTTCTGATTCACTCTCCAGACTTCAACTTCTCCTTCGCCTTCTTCTGCTTCTTCTGATTCACCCTCCAGACTTCACCTTCTCCTTCTCCTTCTTCTGCTTCTTCTGATTCACTCTCCAGACTTCACCTTCTCCTTCTCCTTCTTCTGCTTCTTCTGAATCACCCTCCAGACTTCACCTTCTCCTTCTCCTTCTTCTACTTCTTCTGATTCACCCTCCAGACTTCACCTTCTCCTTCTCCTTCTTCTGCTTCTTCTGTTTCACCCTCCAGACTTCACCTTCTCCTTCTCCTTCTTCTACTTCTTCTGATTCACCCTCCAGACCTCACCTTCTCCTTCTCCTTCTTCTACTTCTTCTGATTCACCCTCCAGATTTCATCTTCTCCTTCTCCTTCTTCTGCTTCTTCTGATTCACCCTCCAGACTTCACCTTCTCCTTCTCCTTCTTCTGCTTCTTCTGATTCACCCTCCTGACTTCACCTTCTCCTTCTCCTTCTTCTACTTCTTCTGATTCACCCTCCTGACTTCACCTTCTCCTTCTCCTTCTTCTACTTCTTCTGCTTCACCCTCCAGACTTCACCTTCTCCTTCTCCTTCTTCTACTTCTTCTGATTCACCCTCCAGACTTCACCTTCTCCTTCTCCTTCTTCTGCTTCTTCTGATTCACCCTCCATACTTCACCTTCACTTCTCCTTATTCTGCTTCTTCTGATTCACCCTCCAGACTTCAACTTCTCCTTCTCCTTCTTCTGCTTCTTCTGATTCACCCTCCAGACTTCACCTTCTCCTTCTCCTTCTTCTGCTTCTTCTGATTCACCCTCCAGACTTCACCTTCTCCTTCTCCTTCTTCTGCTTCTTCTGATTCACCCTCCAGACTTCACCTTCTCCTTCTCCCTCTTCTACTTCTTCTGATTCACCCTCCAGACTTCACCTTCTCCTTCTCTTTCTTCTGCTTCTTCTGATTCACCCTCCAGACTTCACCTTCTCCTTCTCCTTCTTCTACTTCTTCTGATTCACCCTCCAGACTTCATCTTCTCCTTCTCCTTCTTCTGCTTCTTCTGATTCACCCTCCAGACTTCACCTTCTCCTTCTCCTTCTTCTGCTTCTTCTGATTCACCCTCCAGACTTCACCTTCTCCTTCTCCTTCTTCTACTTCTTCTGATTCACCCTCCAAACTTCACCTTCTCCTTCTCCTTCTTCCAATTCTTCTGATTCACCCTCCAGTCTTCACCTTCTCCTTCTCCTTCTTCTGTTTCTTCTGCTTCACCCTCCAGACTTCACCTTCTCCTTCTCTTTCTTCTGCTTCTTCTGATTCACCCTCCAGACTTCACCTTCTCCTTCTCCTTCTTCTGATTCTTCTGATTCACCCTCCAGACTTCACCTTCTCCTTCTCCTTCTTCTGCTTCTTCTGATTCACCCTCCTGACTTCACCTTCTCCTTCTCCTTCTTCTACTTCTTCTGATTCACCCTCCTGACTTCACCTTCTCCTTCTCCTTCTTCTACTTCTTCTGCTTCACCCTCCAGACTTCACCTTCTCCTTCTCCTTCTTCTACTTCTTCTGATTCACCCTCCAGACTTCATCTTCTCCTTCTCCTTCTTCTGCTTCTTCTGATTCACCCTCCAGACTTCACCTTCTCCTTCTCCTTATTCTGCTTCTTCTGATTCACCCTCCAGACTTCACCTTCTCCTTCTCCTTATTCTGCTTCTACTGATTCACCCTCCAGACATCACCTTCTCCTTCTCCTTCTTCTGCTTCTTCTGATTCACCCTCCTGACTTCACCTTCTCCTTCTCCTTCTTCTACTTCTTCTGATTCACCCTCCTGACTTCACCTTCTCCTTCTCCTTCTTCTACTTCTTCTGCTTCACCCTCCAGACTTCACCTTCTCCTTCTCCTTCTTCTAATTCTTCTGATTCACCCTCCAGACCTCACCTTCTCCTTCTCCTTCTTCTGCTTCTTCTGATTCACCCTCCATACTTCACCTTCACTTCTCCTTATTCTGCTTCTTCTGATTCACTCTCCAGACTTCAACTTCTCCTTCGCCTTCTTCTGCTTCTTCTGATTCACCCTCCAGACTTCACCTTCTCCTTCTCCTTCTTCTGCTTCTTCTGATTCACTCTCCAGACTTCACCTTCTCCTTCTCCTTCTTCTGCTTCTTCTGAATCACCCTCCAGACTTCACCTTCTCCTTCTCCTTCTTCTACTTCTTCTGATTCACCCTCCAGACTTCACCTTCTCCTTCTCCTTCTTCTGCTTCTTCTGTTTCACCCTCCAGACTTCACCTTCTCCTTCTCCTTCTTCTACTTCTTCTGATTCACCCTCCAGACCTCACCTTCTCCTTCTCCTTCTTCTACTTCTTCTGATTCACCCTCCAGATTTCATCTTCTCCTTCTCCTTCTTCTGCTTCTTCTGATTCACCCTCCAGACTTCACCTTCTCCTTCTCCTTCTTCTGCTTCTTCTGATTCACCCTCCTGACTTCACCTTCTCCTTCTCCTTCTTCTACTTCTTCTGATTCACCCTCCTGACTTCACCTTCTCCTTCTCCTTCTTCTACTTCTTCTGCTTCACCCTCCAGACTTCACCTTCTCCTTCTCCTTCTTCTACTTCTTCCGATTCACCCTCCAGACTTGACCTTCTCCTTCTCCTTCTTCTACTTCTTCTGATTCACCCTCCAGACTTCATCTTCTCCTTCTCCTTCTTCTGCTTCTTCTGCTTCACCGTCCTGACTTCACCTTCTCCTTCTCCTTCTTCTAATTCTTCTGCTTCATCCCCCTGACATCACCTGCTCCTTCTCCTTCTTCTGCTTCTTCTGATTCACCCTCCTAACTTCACCTTCTCCTTCTCCTTCTTCTGCTTCTTCTGATTCACCCTCCTGACTTCACCTTCTCCTTCTCCTTCTTCTGCTTCTTCTGATACACCCTCCAGACTTCACCTTCTCCTTCTCTTTCTTCTGCTTCTTCTGATTCACCCTCCAGACTTCACCTTCTCCTTCTCCTTCTTCTGATTCTTCTGATTCACCCTCCAGACTTCACCTTCTCCTTCTCCTTCTTCTGCTTCTTCTGATTCACCCTCCTGACTTCACCTTCTCCTTCTTCTTCTTCTACTTCTTCTGATTCACCCTCCTGACTTCACCTTCTCCTTCTCCTTCTTCTACTTCTTCTGCTTCACCCTCCAGACTTCACCTTCTCCTTCTCCTTCTTCTACTTCTTCTGATTCACCCTCCAGACTTGACCTTCTCCTTCTCCTTCTTCTGCTTCTTCTGCTTCACCGTCCTGACTTCACCTTCTCCTTCTCCTTCTTCTACTTCTTCTGCTTCATCCCGCTGACATCACCTGCTCCTTCTCCTTCTTCTGCTTCTTCTGATTCACCCTCCTAACTTCACCTTCTACTTCTCCTTCTTCTGCTTCTTCTGATTCAACCTCCTGACTTCACCTTCTCCTTC
This sequence comes from Somniosus microcephalus, assembly GCF_052327205.1. Taxonomy (NCBI): domain Eukaryota; kingdom Metazoa; phylum Chordata; class Chondrichthyes; order Squaliformes; family Somniosidae; genus Somniosus; species Somniosus microcephalus. The sequence continues at coordinate 872,432 of NW_028225215.1, forward strand.
TCCTTCTTCTGCTTCTTCTGATTCACCCTCCAGACTTCACCTTCTCCTTCTCCTTCTTCTGCTTCTTCTGATTCACCCTCCAGACTTCACCTTCTCCTTCTCCTTCTTCTGATTCTTCTGATTCACCCTCCAGACTTCACCTTCTCCTTCTCCTTCTTCTGCTTCTTCTGATTCACCCTCCTGACTTCACCTTCTCCTTCTCCTTCTTCCAATTCTTCTGATTCACCCTCCTGACTTCACCTTCTCCTTCTCCTTCTTCTACTTCTTCTGCTTCACCCTCCAGACTTCACCTTATCCTTATCCTTCTTCTGCTTCTTCTGATTCACCCTCCAGACTCCTCCTTCTCCTTCTCCTTCTTCTGCTTCTTCTGATTCACCCTCCAGACTTCACCTTCTCCTTCTCCTTCTTCTGCTTCTTCTGATTCACCCTCCAGACTTCACCTTCTCCTTCTCCTTCTTCTGCTTCTTCTGATTCACCCTCCAGACTTCACCTTCTCCTTCTCCTTATTCTGCTTCTTCTGATTCACCCTCCAGACTTCACCTTCTCCTTCTCCTTCTTCTGCTTCTTCTGATTCACCCTCCAGACTTCACCTTCTCCTTCTTCTTCTGATTCACCCTCCAGACTTCACCTTCTCCTTCTCCTTCTTCTACTTCTTCTGATCCACCCTCCAGACTTCACCTTCTCCTTCTCCTTCTTCTGCTTCTTCTGATTCACCCTGCAGACTTCACCTTCTCCTTCTCCTTCTTCTACTTCTTCTGATTCACCCTCCAGACTTCATCTTCTCCTTCTCCTTCTTCTGCTTCTTCTGATTTACCCTCCAGACTTCACCTTCTCCTTCTCCTTCTTCTACTTCTTCTGATTGACCCTCCAGACTTCACCTTCTCCTTCTCCTTCTTCTACTTCTTCTGATTCACCCTCCAGACTTCAACTACTCCTTCTCCTTCTTCTACTTCTTCTGCTTCTCCCTCCAGACTTCACCTTCTCCTTCTCCTTCTTCTGCTTCTTCTGATTCACCCTCCAGACTTCACATTCTCCTTCTCCTTCTTCTACTTCTTCTGATTCACCCTCCAGACTTCACCTTCTCCTTCTCCTTCTTCTACGTCTTCTGATTCACCCTCCAGACTTAACCTTCTCCTTCTCCTTCTTCTACTTCTTCTGATTCACCCTCCTTACTTCACCTTCTCCTTCTCCTTCTTCTGCTTCTTCTGCTTCACCCTCCAGACTTCACCTTCTCCTTCTCCTTCTTCTGCTTCTTCTGCTTCACCCTCCAGACTTCACCTTCTCCTTCTCCTTCTTCTGCTTCTTCTGCTTCACCCTTCTGACTTCACCTTCTCCTTCTCCTTCTTCTACTTCTTCTGATTCACCCTCCAGACTTCACCTTCTCCTTCTCCTTCTTCTGCTTCTTCTGCTTCACCCTCCAGACTTCACCTTCTCCTTCTCCTTCTTCTGCTTCTTCTGCTTCGCCCTCCAGACTTCACCTTCTCCTTCTCCTTCTTCTGCTTCTTCTGCTTCACCCTCCAGACTTCACCTTCTCCTTCTCCTTCTTCTGCTTCTTCTGCTTCACTCTCCTGACTTCACCTTCTCCCTCTCCTTCTTCTACTTCTTCTGATTCACCCTCCAGACTTCACCTTCTCCTTCTCCTTCTTCTGCTTCTTCTGCTTCACCCTCCAGACTTCACCTTCTCCTTCTCCTTCTTCGGCTTCTTCTGCTGCGCCCTCCAGACTTCACCTTCTCCTTCTCCTTCTTCTGCTTCTTCTGCTTCACCGTCCTGACTTCACCTTCTCCTTCTCCTTCTTCTACTTCTTCTGCTTCACCCCCCTCACTTCACCTGCTCCTTCTCCTTCTTCTGCTTCTTCTGATTCACCCTCCTAACTTCACCTTCTCCTTCTCCTTCTTCTGCTTCTTCTGCTTCACCGTCCTGACTTCACCTTCTCCTTCTCCTTCTTCTAATTCTTCTGCTTCATCCCCCTGACATCACCTGCTCCTTCTCCTTCTTCTGCTTCTTCTGATTCACCCTCCTAACTTCACCTTCTCCTTCTCCTTCTTCTGCTTCTTCTGATTCACCCTCCTGACTTCACCTTCTCCTTCTCCTTCTTCTGCTTCTTCTGATTCACCCTCCAGACTTCACCTTCTCCTTCTCTTTCTTCTGCTTCTTCTGATTCACCCTCCAGACTTCACCTTCTCCTTCTCCTTCTTCTGATTCTTCTGATTCACCCTCCAGACTTCACCTTCTCCTTCTCCTTCTTCTGCTTCTTCTGATTCACCCTCCTGACTTCACCTTCTCCTTCTTCTTCTTCTACTTCTTCTGATTCACCCTCCTGACTTCACCTTCTCCTTCTCCTTCTTCTACTTCTTCTGCTTCACCCTCCAGACTTCACCTTCTCCTTCTCCTTCTTCTACTTCTTCTGATTCACCCTCCAGACTTGACCTTCTCCTTCTCCTTCTTCTGCTTCTTCTGCTTCACCGTCCTGACTTCACCTTCTCCTTCTCCTTCTTCTACTTCTTCTGCTTCATCCCGCTGACATCACCTGCTCCTTCTCCTTCTTCTGCTTCTTCTGATTCACCCTCCAGACTTCACCTTCTCCTTCTCCTTCTTCTGATTCTTCTGATTCACCCTCCAGACTTCACCTTCTCCTTCTCCTTCTTCTGCTTCTTCTGATTCACCCTCCTGACTTCACCTTCTCCTTCTCCTTCTTCTACTTCTTCTGATTCACCCTCCTGACTTCACCTTCTCCTTCTCCTTCTTCTACTTCTTCTGCTTCACCCTCCAGACTTCACCTTATCCTTATCCTTCTTCTGCTTCTTCTGATTCACCCTCCAGACTCCTCCTTCTCCTTCTCCTTCTTCTGCTTCTTCTGATTCACCCTCCAGACTTCACCTTCTCCTTCTCCTTCTTCTGCTTCTTCTGATTCACCCTCCAGACTTCACCTTCTCCTTCTCCTTCTTCTGCTTCTTCTGATTCACCCTCCAGACTTCACCTTCTCCTTCTCCTTATTCTGCTTCTTCTGATTCACCCTCCAGACTTCACCTTCTCCTTCTCCTTCTTCTGCTTCTTCTGATTCACCCTCCAGACTTCACCTTCTCCTTCTTCTTCTGATTCACCCTCCAGACTTCACCTTCTCCTTCTCCTTCTTCTACTTCTTCTGATCCACCCTCCAGACTTCACCTTCTCCTTCTCCTTCTTCTGCTTCTTCTGATTCACCCTGCAGACTTCACCTTCTCCTTCTCCTTCGTCTACTTCTTCTGATTCACCGTCCAGACTACACCTTCTCCTTCTCCTTCTTCTACTTCTTCTGATTCACCCTCCAGACTTCATCTTCTCCTTCTCCTTCTTCTGCTTCTTCTGCTTCACCCTCCAGACTTCACCTTCTCCTTCTCCTTCATCTGCTTCTTCTGCTTCACCCTTCTGACTTCACCTTCTCCTTCTCCTTCTTCTACTTCTTCTGATTCACCCTCCAGACTTCACCTTCTCCTTCTCCTTCTTCTGCTTCTTCTGCTTCACCCTCCAGACTTCACCTTCTCCTTCTCCTTCTTCTGCTTCTTCTGCTTCGCCCTCCAGACTTCACCTTCTCCTTCTCCTTCTTCTGCTTCTTCTGCTTCACCCTCCAGACTTCACCTTCTCCTTCTCCTTCTTCTGCTTCTTCTGCTTCACTCTCCTGACTTCACCTCCTCCCTCTCCTTCTTCTACTTCTTCTGATTCACCCTCCAGACTTCACCTTCTCCTTCTCCTTCTTCTGCTTCTTCTGCTTCACCCTCCAGACTTCACCTTCTCCTTCTCCTTCTTCGGCTTCTTCTGCTGCGCCCTCCAGACTTCACCTTCTCCTTCTCCTTCTTCTGCTTCTTCTGCTTCACCGTCCTGACTTCACCTTCTCCTTCTCCTTCTTCTACTTCTTCTGCTTCACCCCCCTCACTTCACCTGCTCATTCTCCTTCTTCTGCTTCTTCTGATTCACCCTCCTAACTTCACCTTCTCCTTCTCCTTCTTCTGCTTCTTCTGATTCACCCTCCTGACTTCACCTTCTCCTTCTCCTTCTTTTGCTTCTTCTGATTCACCCTCCAGACTTCACCTTCTCCTTCTCCTTCTTCTGCTTCTTCTGATTCACCCTCCAGACTTCACCTTCTCCTTCTCCTTCTTCTGCTTCTTCTGAATCACCCTCCAGACATCACCTTCTCCTTCTCCTTCTTCTACTTCTTCTGATTCACCCTCCAGACTTCATCTTCTCCTTCCCCTTCTTCTGCTTCTTCTGATTCACCCTCCAGACTTCACCTTCTCCTTCTCCTTCTTCTGCTTCTTCTGATTCACCCTCCAGACTTCACCTTCTCCTTCGCCTTCTTCTACTTCTTCTGATTCACCCTCCAGACTTCACCTTCTCCTTCTCCTTCTTCTACTTCTTCTGATTCACCCTTCAGTCTTCACCTTCTCCTTCTCCTTCTTCTGTTTCTTCTGCTTCACCCTCCAGACATCACCTTCTCCTTCTCTTTCTTCTGCTTCTTCTGATTCACCCTCCAGACTTCACCTTCTCCTTCTCCTTCTTCTGATTCTTCTGTTTCACCCTCCAGACTTCACCTTCTCCTTCTCCATCTTCTGCTTCTTCTGCTTCACCCTCCTGACTTCACCTTCTCCTTCTCCTTCTTCTACTTCTTCTGATTCACCCTCCAGACTTCACCTTCTCCTTCTCCTTCTTCAGCTTCTTCTGCTTCACCCTCCAGACTTCACCTTCTCCTTCTCCTTATTCTGCTTCTTCTGCTTCGCCCTCCAGACTTCACCTTCTCCTTCTCCTTCTTCTGCTTCTTCTGCTTCACCCTCCAGACTTCACCTTCTCCTTCTCCTTCTTCTGCTTCTTCTGCTTCACTCTCCTGACTTCACCTTCTCCTTCTCCTTCTTCTACTTCTTCTGATTCACCCTCCAGACTTCACCTTCTCCTTCTCCTTCTTCTGCTTCTTCTGCTTCACCCTCCAGACTTCACCTTCTCCTTCTCCTTCTTCTGCTTCTTCTGCTGCGCCCTCCAGACTTCACCTTCTCCTTCTCCTTCTTCTGCCTCTTCTGCTTCACCGTCCTGACTTCACCTTCTCCTTCTCCTTCTTCTACTTCTTCTGCTTCACCCCCCTGACTTCACCTGCTCCTTCTCCTTCTTCTGCTTCTTCTGATTCACCCTCCTAACTTCAGCTTCTCCTTCTCCTTCTTCTGCTTCTTCTGATTCACCCTCCTGACTTCACCTTCTCCTTCTCCTTCTTTTGCTTCTTCTGATTCACCCTCCAGACATCACCTTCTCCTTCTCCTTCTTCTGCTTCTTCTGATTCACCCTCCAGACTTCACCTTCTCCTTCTCCTTCTTCTGCTTCTTCTGATTCACCCTCCAGACCTCACCTTCTCCTTCTCCTTCTTCTACTTCTTCTGATTCACCCTCCACACTTCATCTTCTCCTTCTCCTTCTTCTGCTTCTTCTGATTCACCCTCCAGACTTCACCTTCTCCTTCTCCTTCTTCTGCTTCTTCTGATTCACCCTCCAGACCTCACCTTCTCCTTCTCCTTCTTCTACTTCTTCTGATTCACCCTTCAGTCTTCACCTTCTCCTTCTCCTTCTTCTGTTTCTTCTGCTTCACCCTCCAGACTTCACCTTCTCCTTCTCTTTCTTCTGCTTCTTCTGATTCACCCTCCAGACTTCACCTTCTCCTTCTCCTTCTTCTGATTCTTCTGATTCACCCTCCAGACTTCACCTTCTCCTTCTCCTTCTTCTGCTTCTTCTGAATCACCCTCCTGACTTCACCTTCTCCTTCTCCTTCTTCTACTTCTTCTGATTCACCCTCCTGACTTCACCTTCTCCTTCTCCTTCTTCTACTTCTTCTGCTTCACCCTCCAGACTTCACCTTCTCCTTCTCCTTCTTCTACTTCTTCTGATTCACCCTCCAGACTTCACCTTCTCCTTCTACTTCTTCTGCTTCTTCTGATTCACCCTCCAGACTTCACCTTCTCCTTCTCCTTATTCTGCTTCTTCTGATTCACCCTCCAGACTTCACCTTCTCCTTCTCCTTCTTCTACTTCTTCTGATTCACCCTCCAGACTTCATCGTCTCCTTCTCCTTCTTCTGCTTCTTCTGATTCACCCTCCAGACTTCACCTTCTCCTTCTCCTTCTTCTGCTTCTTCTGATTCACCCTCCAGTCTTCACCGTCTCCTTCTCCTTCTTCTACTTCTTCTGATTCACCCTCCAGACTTCACCTTCTCCTTCTCCTTCTTCTACTTCTTCTGATTCACCCTCCAGACTTCACCTTCTCCTTCTCCTTCTTCTGCTTCTTCTGATTCACCCTCCAGACTTCACCTTCTCCTTCTCCTTATTCTGCTTCTTCTGATTCACCCTTCAGACTTCACCTTCTCCTTCTCCTTCTTCTGCTTCTTCTGATTCACCCTCCAGACTTCACCTTCTCCTTCTCCTTCTTCTGCTTCTTCTGATTCACCCTCCAGACTTCACCTTCTCCTTCGCCTTCTTCTACTTCTTCTGATTCACCCTCCAGACTTCACCTTCTCCTTCTCCTTCTTCTACTTCTTCTGATTCACCCTTCAGTCTTCACCTTCTCCTTCTCCTTCTTCTGTTTCTTCTGCTTCACCCTCCAGACTTCACCTTCTCCTTCTCTTTCTTCTGCTTCTTCTGATTCACCCTCCAGACTTCAACTTCTCCTTCTCCTTCTTCTGATTCTTCTGTTTCACCCTCCAGACTTCACCTTCTCCTTCTCCATCTTCTGCTTCTTCTGCTTCACCCTCCTGACTTCACCTTCTCCTTCTCCTTCTTCTACTTCTTCTGATTCACCCTCCAGACTTCACCTTCTCCTTCTCCTTCTTCAGCTTCTTCTGCTTCACCCTCCAGACTTCACCTTCTCCTTCTCCTTCTTCTGCTTCTTCTGCTTCGCCCTCCAGACTTCACCTTCTCCTTCTCCTTCTTCTGCTTCTTCTGCTTCACCCTCCAGACTTCACCTTCTCCTTCTCCTTCTTCTGCTTCTTCTGCTTCACTCTCCTGACTTCACCTTCTCCTTCTCCTTCTTCTACTTCTTCTGATTCACCCTCCAGACTTCACCTTCTCCTTCTCCTTCTTCTGCTTCTTCTGCTTCACCCTCCAGACTTCACCTTCTCCTTCTCCTTCTTCTGCTTCTTCTGCTGCGCCCTCCAGACTTCACCTTCTCCTTCTCCTTCTTCTGCCTCTTCTGCTTCACCGTCCTGACTTCACCTTCTCCTTCTCCTTCTTCTACTTCTTCTGCTTCACCCCCCTGACTTCACCTGCTCCTTCTCCTTCTTCTGCTTCTTCTGATTCACCCTCCTAACTTCACCTTCTCCTTCTCCTTCTTCTGCTTCTTCTGATTCACCCTCCTGACTTCACCTTCTCCTTCTCCTTCTTTTGCTTCTTCTGATTCACCCTCCAGACATCACCTTCTCCTTCTCCTTCTTCTGCTTCTTCTGATTCACCCTCCAGACTTCACCTTCTCCTTCTCCTTCTTCTGCTTCTTCTGATTCACCCTCCAGACCTCACCTTCTCCTTCTCCTTCTTCTACTTCTTCTGATTCACCCTCCAGACCTCACCTTCTCCTTCTCCTTCTTCTGCCTCTTCTGCTTCACCGTCCTGACTTCACCTTCTCCTTCTCCTTCTTCTACTTCTTCTGCTTCACCCCCCTGACTTCACCTGCTCCTTCTCCTTCTTCTGCTTCTTCTGATTCACCCTCCTAACTTCACCTTCTCCTTCTCCTTCTTCTGCTTCTTCTGATTCACCCTCCTGACTTCACCTTCTCCTTCTCCTTCTTTTGCTTCTTCTGATTCACCCTCCAGACATCACCTTCTCCTTCTCCTTCTTCTGCTTCTTCTGATTCACCCTCCAGACTTCACCTTCTCCTTCTCCTTCTTCTGCTTCATCTGATTCACCCTCCAGACCTCACCTTCTCCTTCTCCTTCTTCTACTTCTTCTGATTCACCCTCCAGACTTCATCTTCTCCTTCTCCTTCTTCTGCTTCTTCTGATTCACCCTCCAGACTTCACCTTCTCCTTCTCCTTCTTCTGCTTCTTCTGATTCACCCTCCAGACTTCACCTTCTCCTTCTCCTTCTTCTACTTCTTCTGATTCACCCTCCAGACCTCACCTTCTCCTTCTCCTTCTTCTACTTCTTCTGATTCACCCTTCAGTCTTCACCTTCTCCTTCTCCTTCTTCTGTTTCTTCTGCTTCACCCTCCAGACTTCACCTTCTCCTTCTCTTTCTTCTGCTTCTTCTGATTCACCCTCCAGACTTCACCTTCTCCTTCTCCTTCTTCTGATTCTTCTGATTCACCCTCCAGACTTCACCTTCTCCTTCTCCTTCTTCTGCTTCTTCTGAATCACCCTCCTGACTTCACCTTCTCCTTCTCCTTCTTCTACTTCTTCTGATTCACCCTCCTGACTTCACCTTCTCCTTCTCCTTCTTCTACTTCTTCTGCTTCACCCTCCAGACTTCACCTTCTCCTTCTCCTTCTTCTACTTCTTCTGATTCATCCTCCAGACTTCACCTTCTCCTTCTACTTCTTCTGCTTCTTCTGATTCACCCTCCAGACTTCACCTTCTCCTTCTCCTTATTCTGCTTCTTCTGATTCACCCTCCAGACTTCACCTTCTCCTTCTCCTTCTTCTGCTTCTTCTGATTCACCCTCCAGACTTCACCTTCTCCTTCTCCTTCTTCTGCTTCTTCTGATTCACCCTCCAGACTTCATCGTCTCCTTCTCCTTCTTCTGCTTCTTCTGATTCATCCTCCAGACTTCACCTTCTCCTTCTCCTTCTTCTGCTTCTTCTGATTCACCCTCCAGTCTTCACCTTCTCCTTCTCCTTCTTCTACTTCTTCTGATTCACCCTCCAGACTTCACCTTCTCCTTCTCCTTCTTCTACTTCTTCTGATTCACCCTCCAGACTTCACCTTCTCCTTCTCCTTCTTCTGCTTCTTCTGATTCACCCTCCAGACTTCACCTTCTCCTTCTCCTTATTCTGCTTCTTCTGATTCACCCTCCAGACTTCACCTTCTCCTTCTCCTTCTTCTGCTTCTTCTGATTCACCCTCCAGACTTCACCTTCTCCTTCTCCTTCTTCTGCTTCTTCTGATTCACCCTCCAGACTTCACCTTCTCCTTCTGCTTCTTCTACTTCTTCTGATTCACCCTCCAGACTTTACCTTCCCCTTCTCCTTCTTCTGCTTCTTCTGCTTCGCCCTCCAGACTTCACCTTCGCCTTCTCCTTCTTCTACTTCTTCTGATTCACCCTCCAGACTTCATCGTCTCCTTCTCCTTCTTCTGCTTCTTCTGATTCATCCTCCAGACTTCACCTTCTCCTTCTCCTTCTTCTGCTTCTTCTGATTCACCCTCCAGTCTTCACCTTCTCCTTCTCCTTCTTCTACTTCTTCTGATTCACCCTCCAGACTTCACCTTCTCCTTCTCCTTCTTCTACTTCTTCTGATTCACCCTCCAGACTTCACCTTCTACTTCTCCTTCTTCTGCTTCTTCTGATTCACCCTCCAGACTTCACCTTCTCCTTCTCCTTATTCTGCTTCTTCTGATTCACCCTCCAGACTTCACCTTCTCCTTCTCCTTCTTCTGCTTCTTCTGATTCACCCTCCAGACTTCACCTTCTCCTTCTCCTTCTTCTGCTTCTTCTGATTCACCCTCCAGACTTCACCTTCTCCTTCTGCTTCTTCTACTTCTTCTGATTCACCCTCCAGACTTCACCTTCCCCTTCTCCTTCTTCTGCTTCTTCTGCTTCGCCCTCCAGACTTCACCTTCTCCTTCTCCTTCTTCTGCTTCTTCTGCTTCACCCTCCAGACCTCACCTTCTCCTTCTCCTTCTTCTGCTTCTTCTGCTTCACTCTCCTGACTTCAACTTCTCCTTCTCCTTCTTCTACTTCTTCTGATTCACCCTCCAGACTTCACCTTCTCCTTCTCCTTCTTCTGCTTCTTCTGCTTCACCCTCCAGACTTCACCTTCTCCTTCTCCTTCTTCTGCTTCTTCTGCTGCGCCCTCCAGACTTCACCTTCTCCTTCTCCTTCTTCTGCTTCTTCTGCTTCACCCTCCTGACTTCACCTTCTCCTTCTCCTTCTTCTACTTCTTCTGCTTCACCCCCCTGACTTCACCTGCTCCTTCTCCTTCTTCTGCTTCTTCTGGTTCACCCTCCTAACTTTACCTTCTGCTTCTCCTTCTTCTGCTTCTTCTGATTCACCCCCTGACTTCACCTTCTCCTTCTCCTTCTTCTGCTTCTTCTAATTCACCCCCCTGACTTCACCTTCTCCTTCTCCTTCTTCTACTTCTTCTGATTCACCCTCCAGACTTCACCTTCTCCTTCTCCTTCTTCTACTTCTTCTGATTCACCCTCCAGACTTCACCTTCTCCTTCTCCTTCTTCTGCTTCTTCTGATTCACCCCCCTGACTTCACCTTCTCCTTCTCCTTCTTCTGCTTCTTCTAATTCACCCTCCAGACTTCACCTTCTCCTTCTCCTTCTTCTGCTTCTTCTGCTTCGCCCTCCAGACTTCACCTTCTCCTTCTCCTTCTTCTGCTTCTTCTGCTTCACCCTCGAGACTTCACCTTCTCCTTCTCCTTCTTCTGCTTCTTCTGCTTCACTCTCCTGACTTCACCTTCTCCTTCTCCTTCTTCTACTTCTTCTGATTCACCCTCCAGACTTCACCTTCTCCTTCTCCTTCTTCTGCTTCTTCTGCTTCACCCTCCAGACTTCACCTTCTCCTTCTCCTTCTTCTGCTTCTTCTGCTGCGCCCTCCAGACTTCACCTTCTCCTTCTCCTTCTTCTGCTTCTTCTGCTTCACCCTCCTGACTTCACCTTCTCCTTCTCCTTCTTCTACTTCTTCTGCTTCACCCCCCTGACTTCACCTGCTCCTTCTCCTTCTTCTGCTTCTTCTGGTTCACCCTCCTAACTTTACCTTCTGCTTCTCCTTCTTCTGCTTCTTCTGATTCACCCCCCTGACTTCACCTTCTCCTTCTCCTTCTTCTGCTTCTTCTAATTCACCCTCCAGACTTCACCTTCTCCTTCTCCTTCTTCTGCTTCTTCTGATTCACCCTCCAGACTTCACCTTCTCCTTCTCCTTCTTCTGCTTCTTCTGATTCACCCTCCTAACTTCACCTTCTCCTTCTCCTTCTTCTGCTTCTTCTGATTCACCCTCCAGACTTCACCTTCTCCTTCTCCTTCTTCTGCTTCTTCTGATTCACCCTCCAGACTTCACCTTCTCCTTCTCCTTCTTCTACTTCTTCTGATTCACCCTCCAGACCTCACCTTCTCCTTCTCCTTCTTCTACTTCTTCTGATACATCCTCCAGTCTTCACCTTCTCCTTCTCCTTCTTCTGTTTCTTCTGCTTCACCCTCCAGAATTCACCTTCTCCTTCTCTTTCTTCTGCTTCTTCTGATTCACCCTCCAGACTTCACCTTCTCCTTCTCCTTCTTCTGATTCTTCTGATTCAGCCTCCAGACTTCACCTTCTCCTTCTCCTTCTTCTGCTTCTTCTGATTCACACTCCTGACTTCACCTTCTCCTTCTCCTTCTTCTACTTCTTCTGATTCACCCTCCTGACTTCACCTTCTCCTTCTCCTTCTTCTACTTCTTCTGCTTCACCCTCCAGACTTCACCTTCTCCTTCTCCTTCTTCTACTGCTTCTGATTCACCCTCCAGACTTCACCTTCTCCTTCTCCTTCTTCTACTTCTTCTGATTCACCCTCCAGACTTCACCTTCTCCTTCTCCTTCTTCTACTTCTTCTGATTCACCCTCCAGACTTCACCTTCTCCTTCTCCTTCTTCTGCTTCTTCTGATTCACCCTCCAGACTTCACCTTCTCCTTCTCCTTATTCTGCTTCTTCTGATTCTCCCTCCAGACTTCACCTTCTCCTTCTCCTTCTTCTGCTTCTTCTGATTCACCCTCCAGACTTCACCTTCTCCTTCTCCTTCTTCTGCTTCTTCTGATTCATCCTCCAGACTTCACCTTCTCATTCTCCTTCTTCTACTTCTTCTGATTCACCCTCCAGACTTCACCTTCTCCTTCTCGTTCTTCTGCTTCTTCTGATTCACCCTCCAGACTTCACCTTCTCCTTCTCCTTCGTCAACTTCTTCTGATTCACCCTCCAGACAACACCTTCTCCTTCTCCTTCTTCTACTTCTGCTGATTCACCCTCCAGACTTCACCTTCTCCTTCTCGTTCTTCTGCTTCTTCTGATTCACCCTCCAGACTTCACCTTCTCCTTCTCCGTCTTCTACTTCTTCTGATTCACCCTCCAGACTTCACCTTCTCATTCTCCTTCTTCTACTTCTTCTGATTCACCCTCCAGACTTCACCTTCTCCTTCTCCTTCTTCTACTTCTTCTGCTTCTCCCTCCAGACGTCACCTTCTCCTTCTCCTTCTTCTGCTTCTTCTGATTCACCCTCCAGACTTCACCTTCTCCTTCTCCTTCTTCTACTTCTTCTGATTCACCCTCCAGACATCACCTTCTCCTTCTCCTTCTTCTACTTCTTCTGATTCACCCTCCAGACTTCACCTTCTCCTTCTCCTTCTTCTACTTCTTCCGATTCACCCTCCTGACTTCACCTTCTCCTTCTCCTTCTTCTGCTTCTTCTGCTTCACCCTCCTGACTTCACCTTCTCCTTCTCCTTCTTCTACTTCTTCTGATTCACCCTCCTGACTTCAACTTCTCCTTCTCCTTCTTCTACTTCTTCTGATTCACCCTCCAGACTTCACCTTCTCCTTCTCCTTCTTCTGCTTCTTCTGCTTCACCCTCCAGACTTCACCTTCTCCTTCTCCTTCTTCTGCTTCTTCTGCTTCGCCCTCCAGACTTCACCTTCTCCTTCTCCTTCTTCTGCTTCTTCTGCTTCACCCTCCAGACTTCACCTTCTCCTTCTCCTTCTTCTGCTTCTTCTGCTTCACTCTCCTGACTTCACCTTCTCCTTCTCCTTCTTCTACTTCTTCTGATTCACCCTGCAGACATCACCTTCTCCTTCTCCTTCTTCTGCTTCTTCTGCTGCGCCCTCCAGACTTCACCTTCTCCTTCTCCTTCTTCTGCTTCTTCTGCTTCACCCTCCTGACTTCACCTTCTCCTTCTCCTTCTTCTACTTCTTCTGCTTCACCCCCCTGACTTCACCTGCTCCTTCTCCTTCTTCTGCTTCTTCTGATTCACCCTCCTGACTTCACCTTCTCCTTCTCCTTCTTCTGCTTCTTCTAATTCACCCTCCAGACTTCACCTTCTCCTTCTCCTTCTTCTGCTTCTTCTGATTCACCCTCCAGACTTCACCTTCTCCTTCTCCTTCTTCTGCTTCTTCTGATTCACCCTCCAGACCTCATCTTCTCCTTCTCCTTCTTCTACTTCTTCTGATTCACCCTCCAGACTTCATCTTCTCCTTCTCCTTCTTCTGCTTCTTCTTATTCACCCTCCAGACTTCACCTTCTCCTTCTCCTTCTTCTGCTTCTTCTGATTCACCCTCCAGACTTCACCTTCTCCTTCTCCTTCTTCTGCTGCTTCTGCTTCACCCTCCAGACTTCACCTTCTCCTTCTCCTTCTTCTGCTTCTTCTGCTTCACCCTCCTGACTTCACCTTCTCCTTCTCCTTCTTCTACTTCTTCTGATTCACCCTCCAGACTTCACCTACTCCTTCTCCTTCTTCTGCTTCTTCTGCTTCACCCTCCAGACTTCACCTTCTCCTTCTCCTTCTTCTGCTTCTTCTGCTTCGCCCTCCAGACTTCACCTTCTCCTTCTCCTTCTTCTGCTTCTTCTGCTTCACTCTCCTGACTTCACCTTCTCCTTCTCCTTCTTCTACTTCTTCTGATTCACCCTCCAGACTTCACCCTCTCCTTCTCCTTCTTCTGCTTCTTCTGCTTCACCCTCCAGACTTCACCTTCTCTTTCTCCTTCTTCTGCTTCTTCTGCTGCGCCCTCCAGACTTCACCTTCTCCTTCTCCTTCTTCTGCTTCTTCTGATTCACCCTCCAGACTTCACTTCTCCTTCTCCTACTTCTACTTCTTCTGATCCACCCTCCTGACTTCACCTTCTCCTTCTCCTTCTTCTGCTTCTTCTGCTTCACCCTCCAGACTTCACCTTCTCCTTCTCCTTCTTCTACTTCTTCTGCTTCACCCTCCAGACTTCACCTTCTCCTTCTCCTTCTTCTGCTTCTTCTGCTTCACCATCCTGACTTCACCTTAGCCTTCTCCTTCTTCTACTTCTTCTGATTCACCCTCCAGACTTCACCTACTCCTTCTCCTTCTTCTGCTTCTTCTGCTTCACCCTCCAGACTTCACCTTCTCCTTCTCCTTCTTCTGCTTCTTCTGCTTCGCCCTCCAGACTTCACCTTCTCCTTCTCCTTCTTCTGCTTCTTCTACTTCACTCTCCTGACTTCACATTCTCTTTCTCCTTCTTCTACTTCTTCTGATTCACCCTCCAGACTTCACCCTCTCCTTCTCCTTCTTCTGCTTCTTCTGCTTCACCCTCCAGACTTCACCTTCTCCTTCTCCTTCTTCTGCTGCTTCTGCTTCACCGTCCTGACTTCACCTTCTCCTTCTCCTTCTTCTAATTCTTCTGCTTCACCCCCCTGACTTCACCTGCTCCTTCTCCTTCTTCTGCTTCTTCTGATTCTCCCTCCTAACTTCACCTTCTCCTTCTCCTTCTTCTGCTTCTTCTGATTCACGCTCCTGACTTCACCTTTTCCTTCCCCTTCTTCTGCTTCTTCTGATTCACCCTCCAGACTTCACCTTCTCCTTCTCCTTCCTCTGCTTCTTCTGATTCACCCTCCAGACTTCACCTTCTCCTTCTCCTTCTTCTGCTTCTTCTGATTCACCCTCCAGACCTCACCTTCTCCTTCTCCTTCTTCTACTTCTTTTGATTCACCCTCCAGACTTCATCTTCTCCTTCTCCTTCTTCTACTTCTTCTGATTCACCCTCCAGACCTCACCTGATCCTTCTCCTTCTTCTACTTCTTCTGATACATCCTCCAGTCTTCACCTTCTCCTTCTCCTTCTTCTGTTTCTTCTGCTTCACCCTCCAGAATTCACCTTCTCCTTCTCTTTCTTCTGCTTCTTCTGATTCACCCTCCAGACTTCACCTTCTCCTTCTCCTTCTTCTGATTCTTCTGATTCACCCTCCAGACTTCACCTTCTCCTTCTCCTTCTTCTGCTTCTTCTGATTCACACTCCTGACTTCACCTTCTCCTTCTCCTTCTTCTACTTCTTCTGATTCACCCTCCTGACTTCACCTTCTCCTTCTCCTTCTTCTACTTCTTCTGCTTCACCCTCCAGACTTCACCTTCTCCTTCTCCTTCTTCTACTGCTTCTGATTCACCCTCCAGACTTCACCTTCTCCTTCTCCTTCTTCTACTTCTTCTGATTCACCCTCCAGACTTCACCTTCTCCTTCTCCTTCTTCTACTTCTTCTGATTCACCCTCCAGACTTCACCTTCTCCTTCTCCTTCTTCTGCTTCTTCTGATTCACCCTCCAGACTTCACCTTCTCCTTCTCCTTATTCTGCTTCTTCTGATTCTCCCTCCAGACTTCACCTTCTCCTTCTCCTTCTTCTGCTTCTTCTGATTCACCCTCCAGACTTCACCTTCTCCTTCTCCTTCTTCTGCTTCTTCTGATTCATCCTCCAGACTTCACCTTCTCATTCTCCTTCTTCTACTTCTTCTGATTCACCCTCCAGACTTCACCTTCTCCTTCTCGTTCTTCTGCTTCTTCTGATTCACCCTCCAGACTTCACCTTCTCCTTCTCCTTCGTCAACGTCTTCTGATTCACCCTCCAGACAACACCTTCTCCTTCTCCTTCTTCTACTTCTGCTGATTCACCCTCCAGACTTCAGCTTCTCCTTCTCGTTCTTCTGCTTCTTCTGATTCACCCTCCAGACTTCACCTTCTCCTTCTCCGTCTTCTACTTCTTCTGATTCACCCTCCAGACTTCACCTTCTCCTTCTCCTTCTTCTACTTCTTCTGATTCACCCTCCAGACATCACCTTCTCCTTCTCCTTCTTCTACTTCTTCTGATTCACCCTCCAGACTTCACCTTCTCCTTCTCCTTCTTCTACTTCTTCCGATTCACCCTCCTGACTTCACCTTCTCCTTCTCCTTCTTCTGCTTCTTCTGCTTCACCCTCCTGACTTCACCTTCTCCTTCTCCTTCTTCTACTTCTTCTGATTCACCCTCCTGACTTCACCTTCTCCTTCTCCTTCCTCTACTTCTTCTGATTCACCCTCCAGACTTCACCTTCTCCTTCTCCTTCTTCTGCTTCTTCTGCTTCACCCTCCAGACTTCACCTTCTCCTTCTCCTTCTTCTGCTTCTTCTGCTTCGCCCTCCAGACTTCACCTTCTCCTTCTCCTTCTTCTGCTTCTTCTGCTTCACCCTCCAGACTTCACCTTCTCCTTCTCCTTCTTCTGCTTCTTCTGCTTCACTCTCCTGACTTCACCTTCTCCTTCTCCTTCTTCTACTTCTTCTGATTCACCCTGCAGACTTCACCTTCTCCTTCTCCTTCTTCTGCTTCTTCTGATTCACCCTCCAGACTTCACCTTCTCCTTCTCGTTCTTCTGCTTCTTCTGATTCACCCTCCAGACTTCACCTTCTCCTTCTCCGTCTTCTACTTCTTCTGATTCACCCTCCAGACTTCACCTTCTCCTTCTCCTTCTTCTACTTCTTCTGATTCACCCTCCAGACATCACCTTCTCCTTCTCCTTCTTCTACTTCTTCTGATTCACCCTCCAGACTTCACCTTCTCCTTCTCCTTCTTCTACTTCTTCCGATTCACCCTCCTGACTTCACCTTCTCCTTCTCCTTCTTCTACTTCTTCTGATTCACCCTCCAGACTTCACCTTCTCCTTCTCCTTCTTCTACTTCTTCTGATTCACCCTCCAGACATCACCTTCTCCTTCTCCTTCTTCTACTGCTTCTGATTCACCCTCCAGACTTCACCTTCTCCTTCTCCTTCTTCTACTTCTTCCGATTCACCCTCCTGACTTCACCTTCTCCTTCTCCTTCTTCTACTTCTTCTGATTCACCCTGCAGACTTCACCTTCTCCTTCTCCTTCTTCTGCTTCTTCTGCTGCGCCCTCCAGACTTCACCTTCTCCTTCTCCTTCTTCTGCTTCTTCTGCTTCACCCTCCTGACTTCACCTTCTCCTTCTCCTTCTTCTACTTCTTCTGCTTCACCCCCCTGACTTCACCTGCTCCTTCTCCTTCTTCTGCTTCTTCTGATTCACCCTCCTGACTTCACCTTCTCCTTCTCCTTCTTCTGCTTCTTCTAATTCACCCTCCAGACTTCACCTTCTCCTTCTCCTTCTTCTGCTTCTTCTGATTCACCCTCCAGACTTCACCTTCTCCTTCTCCTTCTTCTGCTTCTTCTGATTCACCCTCCAGACCTCATCTTCTCCTTCTCCTTCTTCTACTTCTTCTGATTCACCCTCCAGACTTCATCTTCTCCTTCTCCTTCTTCTGCTTCTTCTTATTCACCCTCCAGACTTCACCTTCTCCTTCTCCTTCTTCTGCTTCTTCTGATTCACCCTCCAGACTTCACCTTCTCCTTCTCCTTCTTCTGCTTCTTCTGCTTCACCCTCCAGACTTCACCTTCTCCTTCTCCTTCTTCTGCTTCTTCTGCTTCACCCTCCTGACTTCACCTTCTCCTTCTCCTTCTTCTACTTCTTCTGATTCACCCTCCAGACTTCACCTACTCCTTCTCCTTCTTCTGCTTCTTCTGCTTCACCCTCCAGACTTCACCTTCTCCTTCTCCTTCTTCTGCTTCTTCTGCTTCGCCCTCCAGACTTCACCTTCTCCTTCTCCTTCTTCTGCTTCTTCTGCTTCACTCTCCTGACTTCACCTTCTCCTTCTCCTTCTTCTACTTCTTCTGATTCACCCTCCAGACTTCACCCTCTCCTTCTCCTTCTTCTGCTTCTTCTGCTTCACCCTCCAGACTTCACCTTCTCTTTCTCCTTCTTCTGCTTCTTCTGCTGCGCCCTCCAGACTTCACCTTCTCCTTCTCCTTCTTCTGCTTCTTCTGATTCACCCTCCAGACTTCACCTCTCCTTCTCCTTCTTCTACTTCTTCTGATCCACCCTCCTGACTTCACCTTCTCCTTCTCCTTCTTCTGCTTCTTCTGCTTCACCCTCCAGACTTCACCTTCTCCTTTTCCTTCTTCTACTTCTTCTGCTTCACCCTCCAGACTTCACCTTCTCCTTCTCCTTCTTCTGCTTCTTCTGCTTCACCATCCTGACTTCACCTTAGCCTTCTCCTTCTTCTACTTCTTCTGATTCACCCTCCAGACTTCACCTACTCCTTCTCCTTCTTCTGCTTCTTCTGCTTCACCCTCCAGACTTGACCTTCCCCTTCTCCTTCTTCTGCTTCTTCTGCTTCGCCCTCCAGACTTCACCTTCTCCTTCTCCTTCTTCTGCTTCTTCTACTTCACTCTCCTGACTTCACATTCTCTTTCTCCTTCTTCCAATTCTTCTGATTCACCCTCCAGACTTCACCCTCTCCTTCTCCTTCTTCTGCTTCTTCTGCTTCACCCTCCAGACTTCACCTTCTCCTTCTCCTTCTTCTGCTTCTTCTGCTTCACCGTCCTGACTTCACCTTCTCCTTCTCCTTCTTCTAATTCTTCTGCTTCACCCCCCTGACTTCACCTGCTCCTTCTCCTTCTTCTGCTTCTTCTGATTCACCCTCCTAACTTCACCTTCTCCTTCTCCTTCTTCTGCTTCTTCTGATTCACGCTCCTGACTTCACCTTTTCCTTCCCCTTCTTCTGCTTCTTCTGATTCACCCTCCAGACTTCACCTTCTCCTTCTCCTTCCTCTGCTTCTTCTGATTCACCCTCCAGACTTCACCTTCTCCTTCTCCTTCTTCTGCTTCTTCTGATTCACCCTCCAGACCTCACCTTCTCCTTCTCCTTCTTCTACTTCTTCTGATTCACCCTCCAGACTTCTACTTCTCCGTCTCCTTCTTCTACTTCTTCTGCTTCACCCTCCAGACTTCACCTTCTCCTTCTCCTTCTTCTGCTTCTTCTGATTCACCCTCCAGACTTCACTTCTCCTTCTCCTTCTTCTACTTCTTCTGATCCACCCTCCTGACTTCACCTTCTCCTTCTCCTTCTTCTGCTTCTTCTGCTTCACCCTCCAGACTTCACCTTCTCCTTCTCCTTCTTCTACTTCTTCTGCTTCACCCTCCAGACTTCACCTTCTCCTTCTCCTTCTTCTGCTTCTTCTGCTTCACCATCCTGACTTCACCTTAGCCTTCTCCTTCTTCTACTTCTTCTGATTCACCCTCCAGACTTCACCTACTCCTTCTCCTTCTTCTGCTTCTTCTGCTTCACCCTCCAGACTTCACCTTCTCCTTCTCCTTCTTCTGCTTCTTCTGCTTCGCCCTCCAGACTTCACCTTCTCCTTCTCCTTCTTCTGCTTCTTCTACTTCACTCTCCTGACTTCACATTCTCCTTCTCCTTCTTCTACTTCTTCTGATTCACCCTCCAGACTTCACCCTCTCCTTCTCCTTCTTCTGCTTCTTCTGCTTCACCCTCCAGACTTCACCTTCTCCTTCTCCTTCTTCTGCTTCTTCTGCTTCACCGTCCTGACTTCACCTTCTCCTTCTCCTTCTTCTAATTCTTCTGCTTCACCCCCCTGACTTCACCTGCTCCTTCTCCTTCTTCTGCTTCTTCTGATTCACCCTCCAGACTTCACCTTCTCCTTCTCCTTCTTCTGCTTCTTCTGCTTCGCCCTCCAGACTTCACCTTCTCCTTCTCCTTCTTCTGCTTCTTCTACTTCACTCTCCTGACTTCACATTCTCCTTCTCCTTCTTCTACTTCTTCTGATTCACCCTCCAGACTTCACCCTCTCCTTCTCCTTCTTCTGCTTCTTCTGCTTCACCCTCCAGACTTCACCTTCTCCTTCTCCTTCTTCTGCTTCTTCTGCTTCACCGTCCTGACTTCACCTTCTCCTTCTCCTTCTTCTAATTCTTCTGCTTCACCCCCCTGACTTCACCTGCTCCTTCTCCTTCTTCTGCTTCTTCTGATTCACCCTCCTAACTTCACCTTCTCCTTCTCCTTCTTCTGCTTCTTCTGATTCACGCTCCTGACTTCACCTTTTCCTTCCCCTTCTTCTGCTTCTTCTGATTCACCCTCCAGACTTCACCTTCTCCTTCTCTTTCCTCTGCTTCTTCTGATTCACCCTCCAGACTTCACCTTCTCCTTCTCCTTCTTCTGCTTCTTCTGATTCACCCTCCAGACCTCACCTTCTCCTTCTCCTTCTTCTACTTCTTCTGATTCACCCTCCAGACTTCATCTTCTCCTTCTCCTTCTTCTGCTTCTTCTGATTCACCCTCCAGACTTCACCTTCTCCTTCTCCTTCTTCTACTTCTTCTGATTCACCCTCCAGACTTCACCTTCTCCTTCTCCTTCTTCTACTTCGTCTGATTCACCCTCCAGACTTCACCTTCTCCTTCTCCTTCTTCTACTTCTTCTGATTCACCCTCCAGTCTTCACCTACTCCTTCTCCTTCTTCTGTTTCTTCTGCTTCACCCTCCAGACTTCCCCTTCTCCTTCTCTTTCTTCTGCTTCTTCTGATTCACCCTCCAGACTTCATCTTCTCCTTCTCCTTCTGATTCTTCTGATTCACCCTCCAGACTTCACCTTCTCCTTCTCCTTCTTCTGCTTCTTCTGATTCACCCTCCTGACTTCACCTTCTCCTTCTCCTTCTTCTACTTCTTCTGCTTCACCCTCCAGACTTCACCTTCTCCTTCTCCTTCTTCTACTTCTTCTGATTCACCCTCCAGACTTCACCTTCTCCTTCTCCTTCTTCTGCATCTTCTGATTCACCCTCCAGAATTCACCTTCTCCTTCTCCTTCTTCTGCTTCTTCTGATTCACCCTCCAGACTTCACCTTCTCCTTCTCCTTCTTCTACTTCTTCTGATTCACCCTCCAGACTTCACCTTCTCCTTCTCTTTCTTCTGCTTCTTCTGATTCTCCCTCCAGACTTCACCTTCTCCTTCTCCTTCTTCTGATTCTTCTGATTCACCCTCCAGACTTCACCTTCTCCTTCTCCTTCTCCTTCTTCTGCTTCTTCTGATTCACACTCCTGACTTCACCTTCTCCTTCTCCTTCTTCTACTTCTTCTGATTCACCCTCCTGACTTCACCTTCTCCTTCTCCTTCTTCTACTTCTTCTGCTTCACCCTCCAGACTTCACATTCTCCTTCTTCTTCTACTTCTTCTGATTCACCCTCCAGACTTCACCTTCTCCTTCTCCTTCTTCTACTTCTTCTGATTCACCCTCCAGACTTCACCTTCTCCTTCTCCTTCTTCTACTTCTTCTGATTCACCCTCCAGACTTCACCTTCTCCTTCTCTTTCTTCTGCTTCTTCTGATTCACCCTCCAGACTTCACCTTCTCCTTCTCCTTCTTCTGCTTCTTCTGATTCACCCTCCAGACCTCACCTTCTTTTTCTACTTCTTCTACTACTTCTGATTCACCCTCCAGACTTAATCTTCTCCTTCTCCTTCTTCTGCATCTTCTGATTCACCCTCCAGACTTCACCTTCTCCTTCTCCTTCTTCTGCTTCTTCTGATTCACCCTCCAGACTTCACCTTCTCCTTCTCCTTCTTCTACTTCTTCTGATTCACCCTCCAGACCTCACCTTCTCCTTCTCCTTCTTCTACTTCTTCTGATACATCCTCCAGTCTTCACCTTCTCCTTCTCCTTCTTCTGTTTCTTCTGCTTCACCCTCCAGAATTCACCTTCTCCTTCTCTTTCTTCTGCTTCTTCTGATTCACCCTCCAGACTTCACCTTCTCCTTCTCCTTCTTCTGATTCTTCTGATTCACCCTCCAGACTTCACCTTCTCCTTCTCCTTCTTCTGCTTCTTCTGATTCACACTCCTGACTTCACCTTCTCCTTCTCCTTCTTCTACTTCTTCTGATTCACCCTCCTGACTTCACCTTCTCCTTCTCCTTCTTCTACTTCTTCTGCTTCACCCTCCAGACTTCACCTTCTCCTTCTCCTTCTTCTACTGCTTCTGATTCACCCTCCAGACTTCACCTTCTCCTTCTCCTTCTTCTACTTCTTCTGATTCACCCTCCAGACTTCACCTTCTCCTTCTCCTTCTTCTACTTCTTCTGATTCACCCTCCAGACTTCACCTTCTCCTTCTCCTTCTTCTGCTTCTTCTGATTCACCCTCCAGACTTCACCTTCTCCTTCTCCTTATTCTGCTTCTTCTGATTCTCCCTCCAGACTTCACCTTCTCCTTCTCCTTCTTCTGCTTCTTCTGATTCACCCTCCAGACTTCACCTTCTCCTTCTCCTTCTTCTGCTTCTTCTGATTCATCCTCCAGACTTCACCTTCTCATTCTCCTTCTTCTACTTCTTCTGATTCACCCTCCAGACTTCACCTTCTCCTTCTCCTTCTTCTACTTCTTCTGCTTCTCCCTCCAGACTTCACCTTCTCCTTCACGTTCTTCTGCTTCTTCTGATTCACCCTCCAGACTTCACCTTCTCCTTCTCCTTCGTCAACTTCTTCTGATTCACCCTCCAGACTACACCTTCTCCTTCTCCTTCTTCTACTTCTGCTGATTCACCCTCCAGACTTCACCTTCTCCTTCTCGTTCTTCTGCTTCTTCTGATTCACCCTCCAGACTTCACCTTCTCCTTCTCCGTCTTCTACTTCTTCTGATTCACCCTCCAGACTTCACCTTCTCCTTCTCCTTCTTCTACTTCTTCTGATTCACCCTCCAGACTTCACCTTCTCCTTCTCCTTCTTCTACTTCTTCTGCTTCTCCCTCCAGACGTCACCTTCTCCTTCTCCTTCTTCTGCTTCTTCTGATTCACCCTCCAGACTTCACCTTCTCCTTCTCCTTCTTCTACTTCTTCTGATTCACCCTCCAGACATCACCTTCTCCTTCTCCTTCTTCTACTTCTTCCGATTCACCCTCCTGACTTCACCTTCTCCTTCTCCTTCTTCTGCTTCTTCTGCTTCACCCTCCTGACTTCACCTTCTCCTTCTCCTTCTTCTACTTCTTCTGATTCACCCTCCTGACTTCACCTTCTCCTTCTCCTTCTTCTACTTCTTCTGATTCACCCTCCAGACTTCACCTTCTCCTTCTCCTTCTTCTGCTTCTTCTGCTTCACCCTCCAGACTTCACCTTCTCCTTCTCCTTCTTCTGCTTCTTCTGCTTCGCCCTCCAGACTTCACCTTCTCCTTCTCCTTCTTCTGCTTCTTCTGCTTCACCCTCCAGACTTCACCTTCTCCTTCTCCTTCTTCTGCTTCTTCTGCTTCACTCTCCTGACTTCACCTTCTCCTTCTCCTTCTTCTACTTCTTCTGATTCACCCTGCAGACTTCACCTTCTCCTTCTCCTTCTTCTGCTTCTTCTGCTGCGCCCTCCAGACTTCACCTTCTCCTTCTCCTTCTTCTGCTTCTTCTGCTTCACCCTCCTGACTTCACCTTCTCCTTCTCCTTCTTCTACTTCTTCTGCTTCACCCCCCTGACTTCACCTTCTCCTTCTCCTTCTTCTGCTTCTTCTAATTCACCCTCCAGACTTCACCTTCTCCTTCTCCTTCTTCTGCTTCTTCTGATTCACCCTCCAGACTTCAGCTTCTCCTTCTCCTTCTTCTGCTTCTTCTGATTCACCCTCCAGACCTCATCTTCTCCTTCTCCTTCTTCTACTTCTTCTGATTCACCCTCCAGACTTCATCTTCTCCTTCTCCTTCTTCTGCTTCTTCTTATTCACCCTCCAGACTTCACCTTCTCCTTCTCCTTCTTCTGCTTCTTCTGATTCACCCTCCAGACTTCACCTTCTCCTTCTCCTTCTTCTGCTTCTTCTGCTTCACCCTCCAGACTTCACCTTCTCCTTCTCCTTCTTCTGCTTCTTCTGCTTCACCCTCCTGACTTCACCTTCTCCTTCTCCTTCTTCTACTTCTTCTGATTCACCCTCCAGACTTCACCTACTCCTTCTCCTTCTTCTGCTTCTTCTGCTTCACCCTCCAGACTTCACCTTCTCCTTCTCCTTCTTCTGCTTCTTCTGATTCACCCTCCAGACTTCACCTTCTCCTTCTCCTTATTCTGCTTCTTCTGATTCTCCCTCCAGACTTCACCTTCTCCTTCTCCTTCTTCTGCTTCTTCTGATTCACCCTCCAGACTTCACCTTCTCCTTCTCCTTCTTCTGCTTCTTCTGATTCATCCTCCAGACTTCACCTTCTCATTCTCCTTCTTCTACTTCTTCTGATTCACCCTCCAGACTTCACCTTCTCCTTCTCCTTCTTCTACTTCTTCTGCTTCTCCCTCCAGACTTCACCTTCTCCTTCACGTTCTTCTGCTTCTTCTGATTCACCCTCCAGACTTCACCTTCTCCTTCTCCTTCGTCAACTTCTTCTGATTCACCCTCCAGACTATACCTTCTCCTTCTCCTTCTTCTACTTCTGCTGATTCACCCTCCAGACTTCACCTTCTCCTTCTCGTTCTTCTGCTTCTTCTGATTCACCCTCCAGACTTCACCTTCTCCTTCTCCGTCTTCTACTTCTTCTGATTCACCCTCCAGACTTCACCTTCTCCTTCTCCTTCTTCTACTTCTTCTGATTCACCCTCCAGACTTCACCTTCTCCTTCTCCTTCTTCTACTTCTTCTGCTTCTCCCTCCAGACGTCACCTTCTCCTTCTCCTTCTTCTGCTTCTTCTGATTCACCCTCCAGACTTCACCTTCTCCTTCTCCTTCTTCTACTTCTTCTGATTCACCCTCCAGACATCACCTTCTCCTTCTCCTTCTTCTACTTCTTCCGATTCACCCTCCTGACTTCACCTTCTCCTTCTCCTTCTTCTGCTTCTTCTGCTTCACCCTCCTGACTTCACCTTCTCCTTCTCCTTCTTCTACTTCTTCTGATTCACCCTCCTGACTTCACCTTCTCCTTCTCCTTCTTCTACTTCTTCTGATTCACCCTCCAGACTTCACCTTCTCCTTCTCCTTCTTCTGCTTCTTCTGCTTCACCCTCCAGACTTCACCTTCTCCTTCTCCTTCTTCTGCTTCTTCTGCTTCGCCCTCCAGACTTCACCTTCTCCTTCTCCTTCTTCTGCTTCTTCTGCTTCACCCTCCAGACTTCACCTTCTCCTTCTCCTTCTTCTGCTTCTTCTGCTTCACTCTCCTGACTTCACCTTCTCCTTCTCCTTCTTCTACTTCTTCTGATTCACCCTGCAGACTTCACCTTCTCCTTCTCCTTCTTCTGCTTCTTCTGCTGCGCCCTCCAGACTTCACCTTCTCCTTCTCCTTCTTCTGCTTCTTCTGCTTCACCCTCCTGACTTCACCTTCTCCTTCTCCTTCTTCTACTTCTTCTGCTTCACCACCCTGACTTCACCTTCTCCTTCTCCTTCTTCTGCTTCTTCTAATTCACCCTCCAGACTTCACCTTCTCCTTCTCCTTCTTCTGCTTCTTCTGATTCACCCTCCAGACTTCACCTTCTCCTTCTCCTTCTTCTGCTTCTTCTGATTCACCCTCCAGACCTCATCTTCTCCTTCTCCTTCTTCTACTTCTTCTGATTCACCCTCCAGACTTCATCTTCTCCTTCTCCTTCTTCTGCTTCTTCTTATTCACCCTCCAGACTTCACCTTCTCCTTCTCCTTCTTCTGCTTCTTCTGATTCACCCTCCAGACTTCACCTTCTCCTTCTCCTTCTTCTGCTTCTTCTGCTTCACCCTCCAGACTTCACCTTCTCCTTCTCCTTCTTCTGCTTCTTCTGCTTCACCCTCCTGACTTCACCTTCTCCTTCTCCTTCTTCTACTTCTTCTGATTCACCCTCCAGACTTCACCTACTCCTTCTCCTTCTTCTGCTTCTTCTGCTTCACCCTCCAGACTTCACCTTCTCCTTCTCCTTCTTCTGCTTCTTCTGCTTCGCCCTCCAGACTTCACCTTCTCCTTCTCCTTCTTCTGCTTCTTCTGCTTCACTCTCCTGACTTCACCTTCTCCTTCTCCTTCTTCTACTTCTTCTGATTCACCCTCCAGACTTCACCCTCTCCTTCTCCTTCTTCTGCTTCTTCTGCTTCACCCTCCAGACTTCACCTTCTCCTTCTCCTTCTTCTGCTTCTTCTGCTTCACCCTCCTGACTTCACCTTCTCCTTCTCCTTCTTCTACTTCTTCTGATTCACACTCCTGACTTCACCTTCCCCTTCTCCTTCTTCTACTTCTTCTGATTCACCCTCCTGACTTCACCTTCTCCTTCTCCTTCTTCTACTTCTTCTGCTTCACCCTCCAGACTTCACATTCTCCTTCTTCTTCTACTTCTTCTGATTCACCCTCCAGACTTCACCTTCTCCTTCTCCTTCTTCTACTTCTTCTGATTCACCCTCCAGACTTCACCTTCTCCTTCTCCTTCTTCTACTTCTTCTGATTCACCCTCCAGACTTCACCTTCTCCTTCTCTTTCTTCTGCTTCTTCTGATTCACCCTCCAGACTTCACCTTCTCCTTCTCCTTCTTCTGCTTCTTCTGATTCACCCTCCTAACTTCACCTTCTCCTTCTCCTTCTTCTGCTTCTTCTGATTCACCCTCCTGACTTCACCTTCTCCTTCTCCTTCTTCTGCTTCTTCTGATTCACCCTCCAGACTTCACCTTCTCCTTCTCCTTCTTCTGCTTCTTCTGATTCACCCTCCAGACTTCACCTTCTCCTTCTCCTTCTTCTGCTTCTTCTGATTCACCCTCCAGACCTCACCTTCTCCTTCTACTTCTTCTACTACTTCTGATTCACCCTCCAGACTTAATCTTCTCCTTCTCCTTCTTCTGCATCTTCTCATTCACCCTCCAGACTTCACCTTCTCCTTCTCCTTCTTCTGCTTCTTCTGATTCACCCTCCAGACTTCACCTTCTCCTTCTCCTTCTTCTACTTCTTCTGATTCACCCTCCAGACCTCACCTTCTCCTTCTCCTTCTTCTACTTCTTCTGATACATCCTCCAGTCTTCACCTTCTCCTTCTCCTTCTTCTGTTTCTTCTGCTTCACCCTCCAGAATTCACCTTCTCCTTCTCTTTCTTCTGCTTCTTCTGATTCACCCTCCAGACTTCACCTTCTCCTTCTCCTTCTTCTGATTCTTCTGATTCACCCTCCAGACTTCACCTTCTCCTTCTCCTTCTTCTGCTTCTTCTGATTCACACTCCTGACTTCACCTTCTCCTTCTCCTTCTTCTACTTCTTCTGATTCACCCTCCTGACTTCACCTTCTCCTTCTCCTTCTTCTACTTCTTCTGCTTCACCCTCCAGACTTCACCTTCTCCTTCTCCTTCTTCTACTGCTTCTGATTCACCCTCCAGACGTCACCTTCTCCTTCTCCTTCTTCTACTTCTTCTGATTCACCCTCCAGACTTCACCTTCTCCTTCTCCTTCTTCTACTTCTTCTGATTCACCCTCCAGACTTCACCTTCTCCTTCTCCTTCTTCTGCTTCTTCTGATTCACCCTCCAGACTTCACCTTCTCCTTCTCCTTATTCTGCTTCTTCTGATTCTCCCTCCAGACTTCACCTTCTCCTTCTCCTTCTTCTGCTTCTTCTGATTCACCCTCCAGACTTCACCTTCTCCTTCTCCTTCTTCTGCTTCTTCTGATTCATCCTCCAGACTTCACCTTCTCATTCTCCTTCTTCTACTTCTTCTGATTCACCCTCCAGACTTCACCTTCTCCTTCACGTTCTTCTGCTTCTTCTGATTCACCCTCCAGACTTCACCTTCTCCTTCTCCTTCGTCAACTTCTTCTGATTCACCCTCCAGACTACACCTTCTCCTTCTCCTTCTTCTACTTCTGCTGATTCACCCTCCAGACTTCACCTTCTCCTTCTCGTTCTTCTGCTTCTTCTGATTCACCCTCCAGACTTCACCTTCTCCTTCTCCGTCTTCTACTTCTTCTGATTCACCCTCCAGACTTCACCTTCTCCTTCTCCTTCTTCTACTTCTTCTGATTCACCCTCCAGACTTCACCTTCTCCTTCTCCTTCTTCTACTTCTTCTGCTTCTCCCTCCAGACGTCACCTTCTCCTTCTCCTTCTTCTGCTTCTTCTGATTCACCCTCCAGACTTCACCTTCTCCTTCTCCTTCTTCTACTTCTTCTGATTCACCCTCCAGACATCACCTTCTCCTTCTCCTTCTTCTACTTCTTCTGATTCACCCTCCAGACTTCACCTTCTCCTTCTCCTTCTTCTACTTCTTCCGATTCACCCTCCTGACTTCACCTTCTCCTTCTCCTTCTTCTGCTTCTTCTGCTTCACCCTCCTGACTTCACCTTCTCCTTCTCCTTCTTCTACTTCTTCTGATTCACCCTCCTGACTTCACCTTCTCCTTCTCCTTCTTCTACTTCTTCTGATTCACCCTCCAGACTTCACCTTCTCCTTCTCCTTCTTCTGCTTCTTCTGCTTCACCCTCCAGACTTCACCTTCTCCTTCTCCTTCTTCTGCTTCTTCTGCTTCGCCCTCCAGACTTCACCTTCTCCTTCTCCTTCTTCTGCTTCTTCTGCTTCACCCTCCAGACTTCACCTTCTCCTTCTCCTTCTTCTGCTTCTTCTGCTTCACTCTCCTGACTTCACCTTCTCCTTCTCCTTCTTCTACTTCTTCTGATTCACCCTGCAGACTTCACCTTCTCCTTCTCCTTCTTCTGCTTCTTCTGCTGCGCCCTCCAGACTTCACCTTCTCCTTCTCCTTCTTCTGCTTCTTCTGCTTCACCCTCCTGACTTCACCTTCTCCTTCTCCTTCTTCTACTTCTTCTGCTTCACCCCCCTGACTTCACCTTCTCCTTCTCCTTCTTCTGCTTCTTCTAATTCACCCTCCAGACTTCACCTTCTCCTTCTCCTTCTTCTGCTTCTTCTGATTCACCCTCCAGACTTCACCTTCTCCTTCTCCTTCTTCTGCTTCTTCTGATTCACCCTCCAGACCTCATCTTCTCCTTCTCCTTCTTCTACTTCTTCTGATTCACCCTCCAGACTTCATCTTCTCCTTCTCCTTCTTCTGCTTCTTCTTATTCACCCTCCAGACTTCACCTTCTCCTTCTCCTTCTTCTGCTTCTTCTGATTCACCCTCCAGACTTCACCTTCTCCTTCTCCTTCTTCTGCTTCTTCTGCTTCACCCTCCAGACTTCACCTTCTCCTTCTCCTTCTTCTGCTTCTTCTGCTTCACCCTCCTGACTTCACCTTCTCCTTCTCCTTCTTCTACTTCTTCTGATTCACCCTCCAGACTTCACCTACTCCTTCTCCTTCTTCTGCTTCTTCTGCTTCACCCTCCAGACTTCACCTTCTCCTTCTCCTTCTTCTGCTTCTTCTGCTTCGCCCTCCAGACTTCACCTTCTCCTTCTCCTTCTTCTGCATCTTCTGCTTCACTCTCCTGACTTCACCTTCTCCTTCTCCT
Source organism: Somniosus microcephalus (assembly GCF_052327205.1). Classification (NCBI taxonomy): domain Eukaryota; kingdom Metazoa; phylum Chordata; class Chondrichthyes; order Squaliformes; family Somniosidae; genus Somniosus; species Somniosus microcephalus. The sequence goes on from NW_028225215.1 coordinate 901,755, forward strand.
TCTTCTACTTCTTCTGATTCACCCTCCAGACTACACCCTCTCCTTCTCCTTCTTCTGCTTCTTCTGCTTCACCCTCCAGACTAATCCTTCTCTTTCTCCTTCTTCTGCTTCTTCTGCTGCGCCCTCCAGACTTCACTTTCTCCTTCTCCTTCTTCTGCTTCTTCTGATTCACCCTCCAGACTTCACCTTCTCCTTCTCCTTCTTCTACTTCTTCTGATCCACCCTCCTGACTTCACCTTCTCCTTCTCCTTCTTCTGCTTCTTCTGCTTCACCTTCCAGACTTCACCTTCTCCTTCTCCTTCTTCTACTTCTTCTGCTTCACCCTCCAGACTTCACCTTCTCCTTCTCCTTCTTCTGCTTCTTCTGCTTCACCATCCTGACTTCACCTTATCCTTCTCCTTCTTCTACTTCTTCTGATTCACCCTCCAGACTTCACCTACTCCTTCTCCTTCTTCTGCTTCTTCTGCTTCACCCTCCAGACTTCACCTTCTCCTTCTCCTTCTTCTGCTTCTTCTGCTTCGCCCTCCAGACTTCACCTTCTCCTTCTCCTTCTTCTGCTTCTTCTGCTTCACTCTCCTGACTTCACATTCTCCTTCTCCTTCTTCTACTTCTTCTGATTCACCCTCCAGACTTCACCCTCTCCTTCTCCTTCTTCTGCTTCTTCTGCTTCACCCTCCAGACTTCACCTTCTCCTTCTCCTTCTTCTGCTTCTTCTGCTTCACCGTCCTGACTTCACCTTCTCCTTCTCCTTCTTCTACTTCTTCTGCTTCACCCCCCTGACTTCACCTTCTCCTTCTCCTTCCTCTGCTTCTTCTGATTCACCCTCCAGACTTCACCTTCTCCTTCTCCTTCTTCTGCTTCTTCTGATTCACCCTCCAGACCTCACCTTCTCCTTCTCCTTCTTCTACTTCTTCTGATTCACCCTCCAGACTTCATCTTCTCCTTCTCCTTCTTCTGCTTCTTCTGATTCACCCTCCAGACTTCACCTTCTCATTCTCCTTCTTCTACTTCTTCTGATTCACCCTCCAGACTTCACCTTCTCCTTCTCCTTCTTCTACTTCGTCTGATTCACCCTCCAGACTTCACCTTCTCCTTCTCCTTCTTCTACTTCTTCTGATTCACCCTCCAGTCTTCACCTACTCCTTCTCCTTCTTCTGTTTCTTCTGCTTCACCCTCCAGACTTCCCCTTCTCCTTCTCTTTCTTCTGCTTCTTCTGATTCACCCTCCAGACTTCATCTTCTCCTTCTCCTTCTTCTGATTCTTCTGATTCACCCTCCAGACTTCACCTTCTCCTTCTCCTTCTTCTGCTTCTTCTGATTCACCCTCCTGACTTCACCTTCTCCTTCTCCTTCTTCTACTTCTTCTGCTCCACCCTCCAGACTTCACCTTCCCCTTCTCCTTCTTCTACTTCTTCTGATTCACCCTCCAGACTTCACCTTCTCCTTCTCCTTCTTCTGCTTCTTCTGATTCACCCTCCAGACTTCACCTTCTCCTTCTCCTTATTCTGCTTCTTCTGATTCACCCTCCAGACTTCACCTTCTCCTTCTCCTTCTTCTGCTTCTTCTGATTCACCCTCCAGACTTCACCTTTTCCTTCTCCTTCTTCTGCTTCTTCTGATTCACCCTCCAGACTTCACCTTCTCCTTCTCCTTCTGCTGCTTCTTCTGATTCACCCTCCAGACTTCACCTTCTCCTTCTCCTTCTTCTACTTCTTCTGATTCACCCTCCAGACTTCACCTTCTCCTTCTCTTTCTTCTGCTTCTTCTGATTCTCCCTCCAGACTTCACCTTCTCCTTCTCCTTCTTCTGATTCTTCTGATTCACCCTCCAGACTTCACCTTCTCCTTCTCCTTCTTCTGCTTCTTCTGATTCACCCTCCTGACTTCACCTTCTCCTTCTCCTTCTTCTACTTCTTCTGATTCACCCTCCTGACTTCACCTTCTCCTTCTCCTTCTTCTATTTCTTCTGCTTCACCCTCCAGACTTCACCTTCTCCTTCTCCTTCTTCTACTTCTTCTGATTCACCCTCCAGACTTCACCTTCTCCTTCTCCTTCTTCTACTTCTTCTGATTCACCCTCCAGACTTCACCTTCTCCTTCTCCTTCTTCTACTTCTTCTGATTCACCCTCCAGACTTCACCTTCTCCTTCTCCTTATTCTGCTTCTTCTGGTTCACCCTCCAGACTTCACCTTCTCCTTCTCCTTCTTCTGCTTCTTCTGATTCACCCTCCAGACTTCACCTTCTCCTTCTCCTTCTTCTGCTTCTTCTGATTCACCCTCCAGACTTCACCTTCTCCTTCTCCTTCTTCTACTTCTTCTGATTCACCCTCCAGACTTCATCTTCTCCTTCTCCTTCTTCTGCTTCTTCTGATTCACCCTCCAGACTTCACCTTCTCCTTCTCCTTCTTCTACTTCTTCTGATTCACCCTCCAGACTTCACCTTCTCCTTCTCCTTCTTCTGTTTCTTCTGATTCACCCTCCAGACTTCACCTTCTCCTTCTCCTTCTTCTACTTCTTCTGATTCACCCTCCAGACTTCACCTTCTCCTTCTCCTTCTTCTACTTCTTCTGATTCACCCTCCAGACTTCATCTTCTCCTTCTCCTTCTTCTGCATCTTCTGATTCACCCTCCAGACTTCACCTTCTCCTTCTCCTTCTTCTGCTTCTTCTGATTCACCCTCCAGACTTCACCTTCTCCTTCTCCTTCTTCTACTTCTTCTGATTCACCCTCCAGACTTCACCTTCTCCTTCTCCTTCTTCTACTTCTTCTGATTCACCCTCCAGTCTTCACATTCTCCTTCTCCTTCTTCTGTTTCTTCTGCTTCAGCCTCCAGACTTCACCTTCTCCTTCTCTTTCTTCTGATTCTTCTGATTCACCCTCCAGACTTCACCTTCTCCTTCTCCTTCTTCTGATTCTTCTGATTCACCCTCCAGACTTCACCTTCTCCTTCTCCTTCTTCTGCTTCTTCTGATTCACCCTCCTGGCTTCACCTTCTCCTTCTCCTTCTTCTACTTCTTCTGATTCACCCTCCTGACTTCACCTTCTCCTTCTCCTTCTTCTCCTTCTTCTGCTTCACCCTCCAGACTTCACCTTCTCCTTCTCCTTCTTCTACCTCTTCTGATTCACCCTCCAGACTTCACCTTCTCCTTCTCCTTCTTCTGCTTCTTCTGATTCACCCTCCAGACTTCACCTTCTCCTTCTCCTTATTCTGCTTCTTCTGATTCACCCTCCAGACTTCACCTTCTCCTTCTCCTTATTCTGCTTCTTCTGATTCAACCTCCAGACTTCACCTTCTCCTTCTCCTTCTTCTGCTTGTTCTGATTCACCCTCCAGATTTCACCTTCTCCTTCTCCTTCTTCTGTTTCTTCTGATTCGCCCACCAGACTTCACCTTTTCCTTCTCCTTCTTCTGCTTCTTCTGATTCACCCTCCTGACTTCACCTTCTCCTTCTCCTTCTTCTACTTCTTCTGATTCACCCTCCTGACTTCACCTTCTCCTTCTCCTTCTTCTACTTCTTCTGCTTCAACCCCCAGACTTCACCTTCTCCTTCTCCTTCTTCTACTTCTTCTGATTCACCCTCCAGACTTCACCTTCTCCTTCTCCTTCTTCTGCTTCTTCTGATTCACCCTCCAGACTTCACCTTCTCCTTCTCCTTATTCTGCTTCTTCTGCTTCGCCCTCCAGACTTCACCTTCTCCTTCTCCTTCTTCTGCTTCTTCTGCTTCACTCTCCTGACTTCACCTTCTCCTTCTCCTTCTTCTACTTCTTCTGATTCACCCTCCAGACTTCACCCTCTCCTTCTCCTTCTTCTGCTTCTTCTGCTTCACCCTCCAGACTACACCTTCTCTTTCTCCTTCTTCTGCTTCTTCTGCTGCGCCCTCCAGACTTCACTTTCTCCTTCTCCTTCTTCTGCTTCTTCTGATTCACCCTCCAGACTTCACCTTCTCCTTCTCCTTCTTCTACTTCTTCTGATCCACCCTCCTGACTTCACCTTCTCCTTCTCCTTCTTCTGCTTCTTCTGCTTCACCTTCCAGACTTCACCTTCTCCTTCTCCTTCTTCTACTTCTTCTGCTTCACCCTCCAGACTTCACCTTCTCCTTCTCCTTCTTCTGCTTCTCCTGCTTCACCATCCTGACTTCACCTTATCCTTCTCCTTCTTCTACTTCTTCTGATTCACCCTCCAGACTTCACCTACTCCTTCTCCTTCTTCTGCTTCTTCTGCTTCACCCTCCAGACTTCACCTTCTCCTTCTCCTTCTTCTGCTTCTTCTGCTTCGCCCTCCAGACTTCACCTTCTCCTTCTCCTTCTTCTGCTTCTTCTGCTTCACTCTCCTGACTTCACATTCTCCTTCTCCTTCTTCTACTTCTTCTGATTCACCCTCCAGACTTCACCCTCTCCTTCTCCTTCTTCTGCTTCTTCTGCTTCACCCTCCAGACTTCACCTTCTCCTTCTCCTTCTTCTGCTTCTTCTGCTTCACCGTCCTGACTTCACCTTCTCCTTCTCCTTCTTCTACTTCTTCTGCTTCACCCCCCTGACTTCACCTGCTCCTTCTCCTTCTTCTGCTTCTTCTGATTCACCCTCCTAACTTCACCTTCTCCTTCTCCTTCTTCTGCTTCTTCTGATTCACGCTCCTGACTTCACCTTTTCCTTCTCCTTCTTCTGCTTCTTCTGATTCACCCTCCAGACTTCACCTTCTCCTTCTCCTTCCTCTGCTTCTTCTGATTCACCCTCCAGACTTCACCTTCTCCTTCTCCTTCTTCTGCTTCTTCTGATTCACCCTCCAGACCTCACCTTCTCCTTCTCCTTCTTCTACTTCTTCTGATTCACCCTCCAGACTTCATCTTCTCCTTCTCCTTCTTCTGCTTCTTCTGATTCACCCTCCAGACTTCACCTTCTCATTCTCCTTCTTCTACTTCTTCTGATTCACCCTCCAGACTTCACCTTCTCCTTCTCCTTCTTCTACTTCGTCTGATTCACCCTCCAGACTTCACCTTCTCCTTCTCCTTCTTCTATTTCTTCTGATTCACCCTCCAGTCTTCACCTACTCCTTCTCCTTCTTCTGTTTCTTCTGCTTCACCCTCCAGACTTCCCCTTCTCCTTCTCTTTCTTCTGCTTCTTCTGATTCACCCTCCAGACTTCATCTTCTCCTTCTCCTTCTTCTGATTCTTCTGATTCACCCTCCAGACTTCACCTTCTCCTTCTCCTTCTTCTGCTTCTTCTGATTCACCCTCCTGACTTCACCTTCTCCTTCTCCTTCTTCTACTTCTTCTGCTTCACCCTCCAGACTTCACCTTCCCCTTCTCCTTCTTCTACTTCTTCTGATTCACCCTCCAGACTTCACCTTCTCCTTCTCCTTCTTCTGCTTCTTCTGATTCACCCTCCAGACTTCACCTTCTCCTTCTCCTTATTCTGCTTCTTCTGATTCACCCTCCAGACTTCACCTTCTCCTTCTCCTTCTTCTGCTTCTTCTGATTCACCCTCCAGACTTCACCTTTTCCTTCTCCTTCTTCTGCTTCTTCTGATTCACCCTCCAGACTTCACCTTCTCCTTCTCCTTCTGCTGCTTCTTCTGATTCACCCTCCAGACTTCACCTTCTCCTTCTCCTTCTTCTACTTCTTCTGATTCACCCTCCAGACTTCACCTTCTCCTTCTCTTTCTTCTGCTTCTTCTGATTCTCCCTCCAGACTTCACCTTCTCCTTCTCCTTCTTCTGATTCTTCTGATTCACCCTCCAGACTTCACCTTCTCCTTCTCCTTCTTCTGCTTCTTCTGATTCACCCTCCTGACTTCACCTTCTCCTTCTCCTTCTTCTACTTCTTCTGATTCACCCTCCTGACTTCACCTTCTCCTTCTCCTTCTTCTACTTCTTCTGCTTCACCCTCCAGACTTCACCTTCTCCTTCTCCTTCTTCTACTTCTTCTGATTCACCCTCCAGACTTCACCTTCTCCTTCTCCTTCTTCTACTTCTTCTGATTCACCCTCCAGACTTCACCTTCTCCTTCTCCTTCTTCTACTTCTTCTGATTCACCCTCCAGACTTCACCTTCTCCTTCTCCTTATTCTGCTTCTTCTGGTTCACCCTCCAGACTTCACCTTCTCCTTCTCCTTCTTCTGCTTCTTCTGATTCACCCTCCAGACTTCACCTTCTCCTTCTCCTTCTTCTGCTTCTTCTGATTCACCCTCCAGACTTCACCTTCTCCTTCTCCTTCTTCTACTTCTTCTGATTCACCCTCCAGACTTCATCTTCTCCTTCTCCTTCTTCTGCTTCTTCTGATTCACCCTCCAGACTTCACCTTCTCCTTCTCCTTCTTCTACTTCTTCTGATTCACCCTCCAGACTTCACCTTCTCCTTCTCCTTCTTCTGTTTCTTCTGATTCACCCTCCAGACTTCACCTTCTCCTTCTCCTTCTTCTACTTCTTCTGATTCACCCTCCAGACTTCACCTTCTCCTTCTCCTTCTTCTACTTCTTCTGATTCACCCTCCAGACTTCATCTTCTCCTTCTCCTTCTTCTGCATCTTCTGATTCACCCTCCAGACTTCACCTTCTCCTTCTCCTTCTTCTGCTTCTTCTGATTCACCCTCCAGACTTCACCATCTCCTTCTCCTTCTTCTACTTCTTCTGATTCACCCTCCAGACTTCACCTTCTCCTTCTCCTTCTTCTACTTCTTCTGATTCACCCTCCAGTCTTCACATTCTCCTTCTCCTTCTTCTGTTTCTTCTGCTTCAGCCTCCAGACTTCACCTTCTCCTTCTCTTTCTTCTGATTCTTCTGATTCACCCTCCAGACTTCACCTTCTCCTTCTCCTTCTTCTGATTCTTCTGATTCACCCTCCAGACTTCACCTTCTCCTTCTCCTTCTTCTGCTTCTTCTGATTCACCCTCCTGGCTTCACCTTCTCCTTCTCCTTCTTCTACTTCTTCTGATTCACCCTCCTGACTTCACCTTCTCCTTCTTCTGCTTCACCCTCCAGACTTCACCTTCTCCTTCTCCTTCTTCTACCTCTTCTGATTCACCCTCCAGACTTCACCTTCTCCTTCTCCTTCTTCTGCTTCTTCTGATTCACCCTCCAGACTTCACCTTCTCCTTCTCCTTATTCTGCTTCTTCTGATTCACCCTCCAGACTTCACCTTCTCCTTCTCCTTATTCTGCTTCTTCTGATTCAACCTCCAGACTTCACCTTCTCCTTCTCCTTCTTCTGCTTGTTCTGATTCACCCTCCAGATTTCACCTTCTCCTTCTCCTTCTTCTGTTTCTTCTGATTCGCCCACCAGACTTCACCTTTTCCTTCTCCTTCTTCTGCTTCTTCTGATTCACCCTCCTGACTTCACCTTCTCCTTCTCCTTCTTCTACTTCTTCTGATTCACCCTCCTGACTTCACCTTCTCCTTCTCCTTCTTCTACTTCTTCTGCTTCAACCCCCAGACTTCACCTTCTCCTTCTCCTTCTTCTACTTCTTCTGATTCACCCTCCAGACTTCACCTTCTCCTTCTCCTTCTTCTGCTTCTTCTGATTCACCCTCCAGACTTCACCTTCTCCTTCTCCTTATTCTGCTTCTTCTGATTCGCCCTCCAGACTTCACCTTCTCCTTCTCCTTCTTCTTCTTCTTCTGATTCACCCTCCAGACTTCACCTTCTCCTTCTCCTTCTTCTGCTTCTTCTGATTCACCCTCCAGACATCACCTTCTCCTTCTCCTTCTTCTGCTTCTTCTGATTCACCCTCCAGACTTCACCTTCTCCTTCTCCTTCTTCCACTTCTTCTGATTCACCCTCCAGACTTCACCTTCTCCTTCTCTTTCTTCTGCTTCTTCTGATTCACCCTCCAGACTTCACCTTCTCCTTCTCCTTCTTCTGATTCTTCTGATTCACCCTCCACACTTCACCTTCTCCTTCTCCTTCTTCTGCTTCTTCTGATTCACCCTCCTGACTTCACCTTCTCCTTCTCCTTCTTCTACTTCTTCTGATTCACCCTCCTGACTTCACCTTCTCCTTCTCCTTCTTCTACTTCTTCTGCTTCACCCTCCAGACTTCACCTTCTCCTTCTCCTTTTTCTACTTCTTCTGATTCACCCTCCAGACTTCACCTTCTCCTTCTCCTTCTTCTACTTCTTCTGATTCACCCTACAGACTTCACCTTCTCCTTCTCCTTCTTCTGCTTCTTCTGATTCACCCTCCAGACTTCACCTTCTCCTTCTCCTTATTCTGCTTCTTCTGTTTCACCCTCCAGACTTCACCTTCTCCTTCTCCTTCTTCTGCTTCTTCTGATTCACCCTCCAGACTTCACCTTCTCCTTCTCCTTCTTCTGCTTCTTCTGATTCACCCTCCAGACTTCACCTTCTGCTTCTCCTTCTTCTACTTCTTCTGATTCACCCTCCAGACTTCACCTTCTCCTTCTCCTTCTTCTGCTTCTTCTGATTCACCCTCCAGACTTCACCTTCTCCTTCTCCTTCGTCTACTTCTTCTGATTAACCCTCCAGACTTCACCTTCTCCTTCTCCTTCTTCTACTTCTTCTGATTCACCCTCCAGACTTCACCTTCTCCTTCTCCTTCTTCTACTTCTTCTGATTCACCCTCCAGTCTTCACCTTCTCCTTCTCCTTCTTCTGTTTCTTCTGTTTCACCCTCCAGACTTCATCTTCTCCTTCTCCTTCTTCTCCTTCTTCTGATTCACCCTCCAGACTTCACCTTCTCCTTCTCCTTCTTCTACTTCTTCTGATTCACCCTCCAGACTTCATCTTCTCCTTCTCCTTCTGCTCCTTCTTCTGATTCACCCTCCAGTCTTCACCTTCTCCTTCTCCTTCTTCTGTTTCTTCTGCTTCACCCTCCAGACTTCACCTTCTCCTTCTCTTTCTTCTGCTTCTTCTGATTCACCCTCCAGACTTCACCTTCTCCTACTCCTTCTTCTGATTCTTCTGAGTCACCCTCCAGACTTCACCTTCTCCTTCTCCTTCTTCTGCTTCTTCTGATTCACCCTCCAGACCTCACCTTCTCCTTCTCCTTCTTCTACTTCTTCTGATTCACCCTCCTGACTTCACCTTCTACTTCTCCTTCATCTACTTCTTCTGCTTCACCCTCCAGACTTCACCTTCTCCTTCTCCTTCTTCTACTTCTTCTGATTCACCCTCCAGACTTCACCTTCTCCTTCTCCTTCTTCTACTTCTTCTGATTCACCCTCCAGACTTCACCTTCTCCTTCTCCTTCTTCTGCTTCTTCTGATTCACCCTCCAGACTTCACCATCTCCTTCTCCTTATTCTGCTTCTTCTGATTCACCCTCCAGACTTCACCTTCTCCTTCTCCTTCTTCTGCTTCTTCTGTTTCACCCTCCAGACTTCACCTTCTCCTTCTCCTTCTTCTGCTTCTTCTGATTCACCCTCCAGACTTCACCTTCTCCTTCTCCTTCTTCTGCTTCTTCTGATTCACCCTCCAGACTTCACCTTCTCCTTCTCCTTCTTCTACTTCTTCTGATTCACCCTCCAGACTTCACCTTCTCCTTCTCCTTCTTCTGCTTCTTCTGATTCACCCTCCAGACTTCACCTTCTCCTTCTCCTTCGTTTACTTCTTCTGATTAACCCTCCAGACTTCACCTTCTCCTTCTCCTTCTTCTACTTCTTCTGATTCACCCTCCAGACTTCACCTTCTCCTTCTCCTTCTTCTACTTCTTCTGATTCACCCTCCAGTCTTCACCATCTCCTTCTCCTTCTTCTGTTTCTTCTGTTTCACCCTCCAGACTTCATCTTCTCCTTCTCCTTCTTCTCCTTCTTCTGATTCACCCTCCAGACTTCACCTTCTCCTTCTCCTTCTTCTACTTCTTCTGATTCACCCTCCAGACTTCATCTTCTCCTTCTCCTTCTGCTCCTTCTTCTGATTCACCCTCCAGACTTCACCTTCTCCTTCTCCTTCTTCTGCTTCTTCTGATTCACCCTCCAGACTTCACCTTCTCCTTCTCCTTCTTCTACTTCTTCTGATTCACCCTCCAGACTTCACCTTCTCCTTCTCCTTCTTCTACTTCTTCTGATTCACCCTCCAGTCTTCACCTTCTCCTTCTCCTTCTTCTGTTTCTTCTGCTTCACCCTCCAGACTTCACCTTCTCCTTCTCTTTCTTCTGCTTCTTCTGATTCACCCTCCAGACTTCACCTTCTCCTTCTCCTTCTTCTGATTCTTCTGATTCACCCTCCAGACTTCACCTTCTCCTTCTCCTTCTTCTGCTTCTTCTGATTCACCCTCCAGACCTCACCTTCTCCTTCTCCTTCTTCTACTTCTTCTGATTCACCCTCCTGACTTCACCTTCTACTTCTCCTTCATCTACTTCTTCTGCTTCACCCTCCAGACTTCACCTTCTCCTTCTCCTTCTTCTACTTCTTCTGATTCACACTCCAGACTTCACCTTCTCCTTCTCCTTCTTCTACTTCTTCTGATTCACCCTCCAGACTTCACCTTCTCCTTCTCCTTCTTCTGCTTCTTCTGATTCACCCTCCAGACTTCACCTTCTCCTTCTCCTTATTCTGCTTCTTCTGATTCACCCTCCAGACTTCACCTTCTCCTTCTCCTTCTTCTGCTTCTTCTGATTCACCCTCCAGACTTCACCTTCTCCTTCTCCTTCTTCTGCTTCTTCTGATTCACCCTCCAGACTTCACCTTCTCCTTCTCCTTCTTCTACTTCTTCTGATTCACCCTCCAGACTTCACCTTCTCCTTCTCCTTCTTCTGCTTCTTCTGATTCACCCTCCAGACTTCACCTTCTCCTTCTCCTTCGTCTACTTCTTCTGATTCACCCTCCAGACTACACCTTCTCCTTCTCCTTCTTCTACTTCTTCTGATTCACCCTCCAGACTTCACCTTCTCCTTCTCCTTCTTCTGATTCACCCTCCAGACTTCATCTTCTCCTTCTCCTTCTTCTACTTCTTCTGATTCACCCTCCAGACTTCACCTTCTCCTTCTCCTTCTTCTACTTCTTCTGATTCACCCTCCAGACTTCATCTTCTCCTTCTCCTTCTTCTGCTTCTTCTGATTCACCCTCCAGACTTCACCTTCTCCTTCTCCTTCTTCTGCTTCTTCTGATTCACCCTCCAGACTTCAACTTCTCCTTCTCCTTCTTCTACTTCTTCTGATTCACCCTCCAGACTTCACCTTCTCCTTCTTCTACTTCTTCTGATTCACCCTCCAGTCTTCACCTTCTCCTTCTCCTTCTTCTGTTTCTTCTGCTTCACCCTCCAGACTTCACCTTCTCCTTCTCTTTCTTCTGCTTCTTCTGATTCACCCTCCAGACTTCACCTTCTCCTTCTCCTTCTTCTGATTCTTCTGATTCACCCTCCAGACTTCACCTTCTCATTCTCCTTCTTCTACTTCTTCTGATTCACCCTCCTGACTTCACCTTCTCCTTCTCCTTCTTCTACTTCTTCTGATTCACCCTCCTGACTTCACCTTCTCCTTCCCCTTCTTCTACTTCTTCTGCTTCACCCTCCAGACTTCACCTTCTCCTTCTCCTTCTTCTACTTCTTCTGATTCACCCTCCAGACTTCACCTTCTCCTTCTCCTTCTTCTGCTTCTTCTGATTCACCCTCCAGACTTCACCTTCTCCTTCTCCTTATTCTGCTTCTTCTGTTTCACCCTCCAGACTTCAACTTCTCCTTCTCCTTCTTCTGCTTCTTCTGATTCACCCTCCAGACTTCACCTTCTCCATCTCCTTCTTCTGCTTCTTCTGATTCACCCTCCAGACTTCACCTTCTCCTTCTCCTTCTTCTACTTCTTCTGATTCACCCTCCAGACTTCACCTTCTCCTTCTCCTTCTTCTGCTTCTTCTGATTCACCCTCCAGACTTCACCTTCTCCTTCTCCTTCGTCTACTTCTTCTGATTCACCCTCCAGACTACACCTTCTCCTTCTCCTTCTTCTACTTCTTCTGATTCACCCTCCAGACTTCACCTTCTCCTTCTCCTTCTTCTACTTCTTCTGATTCACCCTCCAGACTTCATCTTCTCCTTCTCCTTCTTCTCCTTCTTCTGATTCACCCTCCAGACTTCACCTTCTCCTTCTCCTTCTTCTGCTTCTTCTGATTCACCCTCCAGACTTCACCTTCTCCTTCTCCTTCTTCTACTTCTTCTGATTCACCCTCCAGACTTCACCTTCTCCTTCTCCTTCTTCTACTTCTTCTGATTCACCCTCCAGTCTTCACCTTCTCCTTCTCCTTCTTCTGTTTCTTCTGCTTCACCCTCCAGACTTCACCTTCTCCTTCTCTTTCTTCTGCTTCTTCTGATTCACCCTCCAGACTTCACCTTCTCCTTCTCCTTCTTCTGATTCTTCTGATTCACCCTCCAGACTTCACCTTCTCCTTCTCCTTCTTCTGCTTCTTCTGATTCACCCTCCAGACCTCACCTTCTCCTTCTCCTTCTTCTACTTCTTCTGATTCACCCTCCTGACTTCACCTTCTCCTTCTCCTTCTTCTGTTTCTTCTGCTTCACCCTCCAGACTTCACCTTCTCCTTCTCTTTCTTCTGCTTCTTCTGATTCACCCTCCAGACTTCACCTTCTCCTACTCCTTCTTCTGATTCTTCTGAGTCACCCTCCAGACTTCACCTTCTCCTTCTCCTTCTTCTGCTTCTTCTGATTCACCCTCCAGACCTCACCTTCTCCTTCTCCTTCTTCTACTTCTTCTGATTCACCCTCCTGACTTCACCTTCTACTTCTCCTTCATCTACTTCTTCTGCTTCACCCTCCAGACTTCACCTTCTCCTTCTCCTTTTTCTACTTCTTCTGATTCACCCTCCAGACTTCACCTTCTCCTTCTCCTTCTTCTACTTCTTCTGATTCACCCTCCAGACTTCACCTTCTCCTTCTCCTTCTTCTGCTTCTTCTGATTCACCCTCCAGACTTCACCTTCTCCTTCTCCTTATTCTGCTTCTTCTGATTCACCCTCCAGACTTCACCTTCTCCTTCTCCTTCTTCTGCTTCTTCTGTTTCACCCTCCAGACTTCACCTTCTCCTTCTCCTTCTTCTGCTTCTTCTGATTCACCCTCCAGACTTCACCTTCTCCTTCTCCTTCTTCTGCTTCTTCTGATTCACCCTCCAGACTTCACCTTCTCCTTCTCCTTCTTCTACTTCTTCTGATTCACCCTCCAGACTTCACCTTCTCCTTCTCCTTCTTCTGCTTCTTCTGATTCACCCTCCAGACTTCACCTTCTCCTTCTCCTTCGTTTACTTCTTCTGATTAACCCTCCAGACTTCACCTTCTCCTTCTCCTTCTTCTACTTCTTCTGATTCACCCTCCAGACTTCACCTTCTCCTTCTCCTTCTTCGACTTCTTCTGATTCACCCTCCAGTCTTCACCTTCTCCTTCTCCTTCTTCTGTTTCTTCTGTTTCACCCTCCAGACTTCATCTTCTCCTTCTCCTTCTTCTCCTTCTTCTGATTCACCCTCCAGACTTCACCTTCTCCTTCTCCTTCTTCTACTTCTTCTGATTCACCCTCCAGACTTCATCTTCTCCTTCTCCTTCTGCTCCTTCTTCTGATTCACCCTCCAGACTTCACCTTCTCCTTCTCCTTCTTCTGCTTCTTCTGATTCACCCTCCAGACTTCACCTTCTCCTTCTCCTTCTTCTACTTCTTCTGATTCACCCTCCAGACTTCACCTTCTCCTTCTCCTTCTTCTACTTCTTCTGATTCACCCTCCAGTCTTCACCTTCTCCTTCTCCTTCTTCTGTTTCTTCTGCTTCACCCTCCAGACTTCACCTTCTCCTTCTCTTTCTTCTGCTTCTTCTGATTCACCCTCCAGACTTCACCTTCTCCTTCTCCTTCTTCTGATTCTTCTGATTCACCCTCCAGACTTCACCTTCTCCTTCTCCTTCTTCTGCTTCTTCTGATTCACCCTCCAGACCTCACCTTCTCCTTCTCCTTCTTCTACTTCTTCTGATTCACCCTCCTGACTTCACCTTCTACTTCTCCTTCATCTACTTCTTCTGCTTCACCCTCCAGACTTCACCTTCTCCTTCTCCTTCTTCTACTTCTTCTGATTCACACTCCAGACTTCACCTTCTCCTTCTCCTTCTTCTACTTCTTCTGATTCACCCTCCAGACTTCACCTTCTCCTTCTCCTTCTTCTGCTTCTTCTGATTCACCCTCCAGACTTCACCTTCTCCTTCTCCTTATTCTGCTTCTTCTGATTCACCCTCCAGACTTCACCTTCTCCTTCTCCTTCTTCTGCTTCTTCTGATTCACCCTCCAGACTTCACCTTCTCCTTCTCCTTCTTCTGCTTCTTCTGATTCACCCTCCAGACTTCACCTTCTCCTTCTCCTTCTTCTACTTCTTCTGATTCACCCTCCAGACTTCACCTTCTCCTTCTCCTTCTTCTGCTTCTTCTGATTCACCCTCCAGACTTCACCTTCTCCTTCTCCTTCGTCTACTTCTTCTGATTCACCCTCCAGACTACACCTTCTCCTTCTCCTTCTTCTACTTCTTCTGATTCACCCTCCAGACTTCACCTTCTCCTTCTCCTTCTTCTGATTCACCCTCCAGACTTCATCTTCTCCTTCTCCTTCTTCTACTTCTTCTGATTCACCCTCCAGACTTCACCTTCTCCTTCTCCTTCTTCTACTTCTTCTGATTCACCCTCCAGACTTCATCTTCTCCTTCTCCTTCTTCTGCTTCTTCTGATTCACCCTCCAGACTTCACCTTCTCCTTCTCCTTCTTCTGCTTCTTCTGATTCACCCTCCAGACTTCAACTTCTCCTTCTCCTTCTTCTACTTCTTCTGATTCACCCTCCAGACTTCACCTTCTCCTTCTTCTACTTCTTCTGATTCACCCTCCAGTCTTCACCTTCTCCTTCTCCTTCTTCTGTTTCTTCTGCTTCACCCTCCAGACTTCACCTTCTCCTTCTCTTTCTTCTGCTTCTTCTGCTTCACCCTCCAGACTTCACCTTCTCCTTCTCCTTCTTCTGATTCTTCTGATTCACCCTCCAGACTTCACCTTCTCATTCTCCTTCTTCTACTTCTTCTGATTCACCCTCCTGACTTCACCTTCTCCTTCTCCTTCTTCTACTTCTTCTGATTCACCCTCCTGACTTCACCTTCTCCTTCCCCTTCTTCTACTTCTTCTGCTTCACCCTCCAGACTTCACCTTCTCCTTCTCCTTCTTCTACTTCTTCTGATTCACCCTCCAGACTTCACCTTCTCCTTCTCCTTCTTCTGCTTCTTCTGATTCACCCTCCAGACTTCACCTTCTCCTTCTCCTTATTCTGCTTCTTCTGTTTCACCCTCCAGACTTCAACTTCTCCTTCTCCTTCTTCTGCTTCTTCTGATTCACCCTCCAGACTTCACCTTCTCCATCTCCTTCTTCTGCTTCTTCTGATTCACCCTCCAGACTTCACCTTCTCCTTCTCCTTCTTCTACTTCTTCTGATTCACCCTCCAGACTTCACCTTCTCCTTCTCCTTCTTCTGCTTCTTCTGATTCACCCTCCAGACTTCACCTTCTCCTTCTCCTTCGTCTACTTCTTCTGATTCACCCTCCAGACTACACCTTCTCCTTCTCCTTCTTCTACTTCTTCTGATTCACCCTCCAGACTTCACCTTCTCCTTCTCCTTCTTCTACTTCTTCTGATTCACCCTCCAGACTTCATCTTCTCCTTCTCCTTCTTCTCCTTCTTCTGATTCACCCTCCAGACTTCACCTTCTCCTTCTCCTTCTTCTGCTTCTTCTGATTCACCCTCCAGACTTCACCTTCTCCTTCTCCTTCTTCTACTTCTTCTGATTCACCCTCCAGACTTCACCTTCTCCTTCTCCTTCTTCTACTTCTTCTGATTCACCCTCCAGTCTTCACCTTCTCCTTCTCCTTCTTCTGTTTCTTCTGCTTCACCCTCCAGACTTCACCTTCTCCTTCTCTTTCTTCTGCTTCTTCTGATTCACCCTCCAGACTTCACCTTCTCCTTCTCCTTCTTCTGATTCTTCTGATTCACCCTCCAGACTTCACCTTCTCCTTCTCCTTCTTCTGCTTCTTCTGATTCACCCTCCAGACCTCACCTTCTCCTTCTCCTTCTTCTACTTCTTCTGATTCACCCTCCTGACTTCACCTTCTCCTTCTCCTTCATCTACTTCTTCTGCTTCACCCTCCAGACTTCACCTTCTCCTTCTCCTTCTTCTACTTCTTCTGATTCACCCTCCAGACTTCACCTTCTCCTTCTCCTTCTTCTACTTCTTCTGATTCACCCTCCAGACTTCACCTTCTCCTTCTCCTTCTTCTACTTCTTCTGATTCACCCTCCAGACTTTACCTTCTCCTTCTCCTTCTTCTGCTTCTTCTGATTCACCCTCCAGACTTCACCTTCTCCTTCTCCTTATTCTGCTTCTTCTGATTCCCTCTCCAGACTTCACCTTCTCCTTCTCCTTCTTCTGCTTCTTCTGATTCACCCTCCAGACTTCACCTTCTCCTTCTCCTTCTTCTGCTTCTTCTGATTCACCCTCCAGACTTCACCTTCTCCTTCTCCTTCTTCTACTTCTTCTGATTCACCCTCCAGACTTCACCTTCTCCTTCTCCTTCTTCTGCTTCTTCTGATTCACCCTCCAGACTTCACCTTCTCCTTCTCCTTCGTCTACTTCTTCTGATTCACCCTCCAGACTACACCTTCTCCTTCTCCTTCTTCTACTTCTTCTGATTCACCCTCCAGACTTCACCTTCTCCTTCTACTTCTTCTCTTTCTTCTGATTCACCCTCCAGACTTCATCTTCTCCTTCTCCTTCTTCTACTTCTTCTGATTCACCCTCCAGACATCACCTTCTCCTTCTCCTTCTTCTACTTCTTCTGATTCACCCTCCAGACTTCATCTTCTCCTTCTCCTTCTTCTGCTTCTTCTGATTCACCCTCCAGACTTCACCTTCTCCTTCTCCTTCTTCTGCTTCTTCTGATTCACCCTCCAGACTTCAACATCTCCTTCTCCTTCTTCTACTTCTTCTGATTCACCCTCCAGACATCACCTTCTCCTTCTCCTTCTTCTACTTCTTCTGATTCACCCTCCAGTCTTCACCTTCTCCTTCTCCTTCTTCTGTTTCTTCTGCTTCACCCTCCAGACTTCACCTTCTCCTTCTCCTTCTTCTGCTTCTTCTGCTTCACACTCCAGACTTCACCTTCTCCTTCTCCTTCTTCTGCTTCTTCTGCTGCGCCCTCCAGGCTTCACCTTCTCCTTCTCCTTCTTCTGCTTCTTCTGCTTCACCGTCCTGACTTCACCTTCTCC
This sequence comes from Somniosus microcephalus, assembly GCF_052327205.1. Lineage (NCBI taxonomy): Eukaryota > Metazoa > Chordata > Chondrichthyes > Squaliformes > Somniosidae > Somniosus > Somniosus microcephalus. The sequence continues at coordinate 918,953 of NW_028225215.1, forward strand.
TTCTCCTTCTTCTACTTCTTCTGCTACACCCCCCTGACTTCACCTGCTCCTTCTCCTTCTTCTGCTTCTTCTGATTCACCCTCCTAAATTCACCTTCTCCTTCTCCTTCTTCTGCTTCTTCTGATTCACCCTCCTGACTTCTCCTTCTCCTTCTCCTTCTTCTGCTTCTTCTGATTCACCCTCCAGACTTCACCTTCTCCTTCTCCTTCTTCTGCTTCTTCTGATTCACCCTCCAGACTTCACCTTCTCCTTCTCCTTCTTCTGCTTCTTCTGCTTCACCCTCCAGACTTCACCTTCTCCTTCTCCTTCTTCTGCTTCTTCTGCTTCACCCTCCTGACTTCACCTTCTCCTTCTCCTTCTTCTACTTCTTCTGATTCACCCTCCAGACTTCACCTACTCCTTCTCCTTCTTCTGCTTCTTCTGCTTCACCCTCCAGACTTCACCTTCTCCTTCTCCTTCTTCTGCTTCTTCTGCTTCGCCCTCCAGACTTCACCTTCTCCTTCTCCTTCTTCTGCTTCTTCTGCTTCACCCTCCAGACTTCACCTTCTCTTTCTCCTTCTTCTGCTTCTTCTGCAGCGCCCTCCAGACTTCACCTTCTCCTTCTCCTTCTTCTGCTTCTTCTGATTCACCCTCCAGACTTCACCTTCTCCTTCTCCTTCTTCTACTTCTTCTGATCCACCCTCCTGACTTCACCTTCTCCTTCTCCTTCTTCTGCTTCTTCTGCTTCACCCTCCAGACTTCACCTTCTCCTTCTCCTTCTTCTGCTTCTTCTGCTTCACCCACCAGACTTCACCTTCTCCTTCTCCTTCTTCTGCTTCTTCTGCTTCACCCTCCTGACTTCACCTTATCCTTCTCCTTCTTCTACTTCTTCTGATTCACCCTCCAGACTTCACCTACTCCTTCTCCTTCTTCTGCTTCTTCTGCTTCACCCTCCAGACTTCACCTTCTCCTTCTCCTTCTTCTGCTTCTTCTGCTTCGCCCTCCAGACTTCACCTTCTCCTTCTCCTTCTTCTGCTTCTTCTGCTTCACTCTCCTGACTTCACCTTCTCCTTCTCCTTCTTCTACTTCTTCTGATTCACCCTCCAGACTTCACCCTCTCCTTCTCCTTCTTCTGCTTCTTCTGCTGCGCCCTCCAGGCTTCACCTTCTCCTTCTCCTTCTTCTGCTTCTTCTGCTTCACCGTCCTGACTTCACCTTCTCCTTCTCCTTCTTCTACTTCTTCTGCTTCACCCCCCTGACTTCACCTGCTCCTTCTCCTTCTTCTGCTTCTTCTGATTCACCCTCCTAACTTCACCTTCTCCTTCTCCCTCTTCTGCTTCTTCTGATTCACCCTCCAGACTTCACCTTCTCCTTCTCCTTCTTCTACTTCGTCTGATTCACCCTCCAGACTTCACCTTCTCCTTCTCCTTCTTCTACTTCTTCTGATTCACCCTCCAGTATTCACCTACTCCTTCTCCTTCTTCTGTTTCTTCTGCTTCACCCTCCAGACTTTACCTTCTCCTTCTCTTTCTTCTGCTTCTTCTGATTCACCCTCCAGACTTCATCTTCTCCTTCTCCTTCTTCTGATTCTTCTGATTCACCCTCCAGACTTCACCTTCTCCTTCTCCTTCTTCTGCTTCTTCTGATTCACCCTCCTGACTTCACCTTCTCCTTCTCCTTCTTCTACTTCTTCTGCTTCACCCTCCAGACTTCACCTTCTCCTTCTCCTTCTTCTACTTCTTCTGATTCACCCTCCAGACTTCACCTTCTCCTTCTCCTTCTTCTGCTTCTTCTGATTCACCCTCCAGACTTCACCTTCTCCTTCTCCTTATTCTGCTTCTTCTGATTCACCCTCCAGACTTCACCTTCTCCTTCTCCTTCTTCTGCTTCTTCTGATTCACCCTCCAGACTTCACCTTCTCCTTCTCCTTCTTCTACTTCTTCTGATTCACCCTCCAGACTTCACCTTCTCCTTCTCCTTCTTCTACTTCTTCTGATTCACCCTCCAGACTTCACCTTCTCCTTCTCCTTATTCTGCTTCTTCTGGTTCACCCTCCAGACTTCACCTTCTCCTTCTCCTTCTTCTGCTTCTTCTGATTCACCCTCCAGACTTCACCTTCTCCTTCTCCTTCTTCTGCTTCTTCTGATTCACCCTCCAGACTTCACCTTCTCCTTCTCCTTCTTCTACTTCTTCTGATTCACCCTCCAGACTTCATCTTCTCCTTCTCCTTCTTCTGCTTCTTCTGATTCACCCTCCAGACTTCACCTTCTCCTTCTCCTTCTTCTACTTCTTCTGATTCACCCTCCAGACTTCACCTTCTCCTTCTCCTTCTTCTGTTTCTTCTGATTCACCCTCCAGACTTCACCTTCTCCTTCTCCTTCTTCTACTTCTTCTGATTCACCCTCCAGACTTCACCTTCTCCTTCTCCTTCTTCTACTTCTTCTGATTCACCCTCCAGACTTCATCTTCTCCTTCTCCTTCTTCTGCATCTTCTGATTCACCCTCCAGACTTCACCTTCTCCTTCTCCTTCTTCTGCTTCTTCTGATTCACCCTCCAGACTTCACCTTCTCCTTCTCCTTCTTCTACTTCTTCTGATTCACCCTCCAGACTTCACCTTCTCCTTCTCCTTCTTCTACTTCTTCTGATTCACCCTCCAGTCTTCACATTCTCCTTCTCCTTCTTCTGTTTCTTCTGCTTCAGCCTCCAGACTTCACCTTCTCCTTCTCTTTCTTCTGATTCTTCTGATTCACCCTCCAGACTTCACCTTCTCCTTCTCCTTCTTCTGATTCTTCTGATTCACCCTCCAGACTTCACCTTCTCCTTCTCCTTCTTCTGCTTCTTCTGATTCACCCTCCTGGCTTCACCTTCTCCTTCTCCTTCTTCTACTTCTTCTGATTCACCCTCCTGACTTCACCTTCTCCTTCTCCTTCTTCTCCTTCTTCTGCTTCACCCTCCAGACTTCACCTTCTCCTTCTCCTTCTTCTACCTCTTCTGATTCACCCTCCAGACTTCACCTTCTCCTTCTCCTTCTTCTGCTTCTTCTGATTCACCCTCCAGACTTCACCTTCTCCTTCTCCTTATTCTGCTTCTTCTGATTCACCCTCCAGACTTCACCTTCTCCTTCTCCTTATTCTGCTTCTTCTGATTCAACCTCCAGACTTCACCTTCTCCTTCTCCTTCTTCTGCTTGTTCTGATTCACCCTCCAGATTTCACCTTCTCCTTCTCCTTCTTCTGTTTCTTCTGATTCGCCCACCAGACTTCACCTTTTCCTTCTCCTTCTTCTGCTTCTTCTGATTCACCCTCCTGACTTCACCTTCTCCTTCTCCTTCTTCTACTTCTTCTGATTCACCCTCCTGACTTCACCTTCTCCTTCTCCTTCTTCTACTTCTTCTGCTTCAACCCCCAGACTTCACCTTCTCCTTCTCCTTCTTCTACTTCTTCTGATTCACCCTCCAGACTTCACCTTCTCCTTCTCCTTCTTCTGCTTCTTCTGATTCACCCTCCAGACTTCACCTTCTCCTTCTCCTTATTCTGCTTCTTCTGATTCGCCCTCCAGACTTCACCTTCTCCTTCTCCTTCTTCTTCTTCTTCTGATTCACCCTCCAGACTTCACCTTCTCCTTCTCCTTCTTCTGCTTCTTCTGATTCACCCTCCAGACATCACCTTCTCCTTCTCCTTCTTCTGCTTCTTCTGATTCACCCTCCAGACTTCACCTTCTCCTTCTCCTTCTTCCACTTCTTCTGATTCACCCTCCAGACTTCACCTTCTCCTTCTCTTTCTTCTGCTTCTTCTGATTCACCCTCCAGACTTCACCTTCTCCTTCTCCTTCTTCTGCTTCTTCTGATTCACCCTCCAGACTTCACCTTCTCCTTCTCCTTCTTCTACTTCTTCTGATTCACCCTCCAGACTTCACCTTCTCCTTCTCCTTCTTCTACTTCTTCTGATTCACCCTCCAGACTTCACCTTCTCCTTCTCCTTATTCTGCTTCTTCTGGTTCACCCTCCAGACTTCACCTTCTCCTTCTCCTTCTTCTGCTTCTTCTGATTCACCCTCCAGACTTCACCTTCTCCTTCTCCTTCTTCTGCTTCTTCTGATTCACCCTCCAGACTTCACCTTCTCCTTCTCCTTCTTCTACTTCTTCTGATTCACCCTCCAGACTTCATCTTCTCCTTCTCCTTCTTCTGCTTCTTCTGATTCACCCTCCAGACTTCACCTTCTCCTTCTCCTTCTTCTACTTCTTCTGATTCACCCTCCAGACTTCACCTTCTCCTTCTCCTTCTTCTGTTTCTTCTGATTCACCCTCCAGACTTCACCTTCTCCTTCTCCTTCTTCTACTTCTTCTGATTCACCCTCCAGACTTCACCTTCTCCTTCTCCTTCTTCTACTTCTTCTGATTCACCCTCCAGACTTCATCTTCTCCTTCTCCTTCTTCTGCATCTTCTGATTCACCCTCCAGACTTCACCTTCTCCTTCTCCTTCTTCTGCTTCTTCTGATTCACCCTCCAGACTTCACCTTCTCCTTCTCCTTCTTCTACTTCTTCTGATTCACCCTCCAGACTTCACCTTCTCCTTCTCCTTCTTCTACTTCTTCTGATTCACCCTCCAGTCTTCACATTCTCCTTCTCCTTCTTCTGTTTCTTCTGCTTCAGCCTCCAGACTTCACCTTCTCCTTCTCTTTCTTCTGATTCTTCTGATTCACCCTCCAGACTTCACCTTCTCCTTCTCCTTCTTCTGATTCTTCTGATTCACCCTCCAGACTTCACCTTCTCCTTCTCCTTCTTCTGCTTCTTCTGATTCACCCTCCTGGCTTCACCTTCTCCTTCTCCTTCTTCTACTTCTTCTGATTCACCCTCCTGACTTCACCTTCTCCTTCTCCTTCTTCTCCTTCTTCTGCTTCACCCTCCAGACTTCACCTTCTCCTTCTCCTTCTTCTACCTCTTCTGATTCACCCTCCAGACTTCACCTTCTCCTTCTCCTTCTTCTGCTTCTTCTGATTCACCCTCCAGACTTCACCTTCTCCTTCTCCTTATTCTGCTTCTTCTGATTCACCCTCCAGACTTCACCTTCTCCTTCTCCTTATTCTGCTTCTTCTGATTCAACCTCCAGACTTCACCTTCTCCTTCTCCTTCTTCTGCTTGTTCTGATTCACCCTCCAGATTTCACCTTCTCCTTCTCCTTCTTCTGTTTCTTCTGATTCGCCCACCAGACTTCACCTTTTCCTTCTCCTTCTTCTGCTTCTTCTGATTCACCCTCCTGACTTCACCTTCTCCTTCTCCTTCTTCTACTTCTTCTGATTCACCCTCCTGACTTCACCTTCTCCTTCTCCTTCTTCTACTTCTTCTGCTTCAACCCCCAGACTTCACCTTCTCCTTCTCCTTCTTCTACTTCTTCTGATTCACCCTCCAGACTTCACCTTCTCCTTCTCCTTCTTCTGCTTCTTCTGATTCACCCTCCAGACTTCACCTTCTCCTTCTCCTTATTCTGCTTCTTCTGATTCGCCCTCCAGACTTCACCTTCTCCTTCTCCTTCTTCTTCTTCTTCTGATTTACCCTCCAGACTTCACCTTCTCCTTCTCCTTCTTCTGCTTCTTCTGATTCACCCTCCAGACATCACCTTCTCCTTCTCCTTCTTCTGCTTCTTCTGATTCACCCTCCAGACTTCACCTTCTCCTTCTCCTTCTTCCACTTCTTCTGATTCACCCTCCAGACTTCACCTTCTCCTTCTCTTTCTTCTGCTTCTTCTGATTCACCCTCCAGACTTCACCTTCTCCTTCTCCTTCTTCTGATTCTTCTGATTCACCCTCCACACTTCACCTTCTCCTTCTCCTTCTTCTGCTTCTTCTGATTCACCCTCCTGACTTCACCTTCTCCTTCTCCTTCTTCTACTTCTTCTGCTTCACCCTCCAGACTTCACCTTCTCCTTCTCCTTTTTCTACTTCTTCTGATTCACCCTCCAGACTTCACCTTCTCCTTCTCCTTCTTCTACTTCTTCTGATTCACCCTACAGACTTCACCTTCTCCTTCTCCTTCTTCTGCTTCTTCTGATTCACCCTCAAGACTTCACCTTCTCCTTCTCCTTATTCTGCTTCTTCTGTTTCACCCTCCAGACTTCACCTTCTCCTTCTCCTTCTTCTGCTTCTTCTGATTCACCCTCCAGACTTCACCTTCTCCTTCTCCTTCTTCTGCTTCTTCTGATTCACCCTCCAGACTTCACCTTCTGCTTCTCCTTCTTCTACTTCTTCTGATTCACCCTCCAGACTTCACCTTCTCCTTCTCCTTCTTCTGCTTCTTCTGATTCACCCTCCAGACTTCACCTTCTCCTTCTCCTTCGTCTACTTCTTCTGATTAACCCTCCAGACTTCACCTTCTCCTTCTCCTTCTTCTACTTCTTCTGATTCACCCTCCAGACTTCACCTTCTCCTTCTCCTTCTTCTACTTCTTCTGATTCACCCTCCAGTCTTCACCTTCTCCTTCTCCTTCTTCTGTTTCTTCTGTTTCACCCTCCAGACTTCATCTTCTCCTTCTCCTTCTTCTCCTTCTTCTGATTCACCCTCCAGACTTCACCTTCTCCTTCTCCTTCTTCTACTTCTTCTGATTCACCCTCCAGACTTCATCTTCTCCTTCTCCTTCTGCTCCTTCTTCTGATTCACCCTCCAGACTTCACCTTCTCCTTCTCCTTCTTCTGCTTCTTCTGATTCACCCTCCAGACTTCACCTTCTCCTTCTCCTTCTTCTACTTCTTCTGATTCACCCTCCAGACTTCACCTTCTCCTTCTCCTTCTTCTACTTCTTCTGATTCACCCTCCAGTCTTCACCTTCTCCTTCTCCTTCTTCTGTTTCTTCTGCTTCACCCTCCAGACTTCACCTTCTCCTTCTCTTTCTTCTGCTTCTTCTGATTCACCCTCCAGACTTCACCTTCTCCTACTCCTTCTTCTGATTCTTCTGAGTCACCCTCCAGACTTCACCTTCTCCTTCTCCTTCTTCTGCTTCTTCTGATTCACCCTCCAGACCTCACCTTCTCCTTCTCCTTCTTCTACTTCTTCTGATTCACCCTCCTGACTTCACCTTCTACTTCTCCTTCATCTACTTCTTCTGCTTCACCCTCCAGACTTCACCTTCTCCTTCTCCTTCTTCTACTTCTTCTGATTCACCCTCCAGACTTCACCTTCTCCTTCTCCTTCTTCTACTTCTTCTGATTCACCCTCCAGACTTCACCTTCTCCTTCTCCTTCTTCTGCTTCTTCTGATTCACCCTCCAGACTTCACCTTCTCCTTCTCCTTATTCTGCTTCTTCTGATTCACCCTCCAGACTTCACCTTCTCCTTCTCCTTCTTCTGCTTCTTCTGTTTCACCCTCCAGACTTCACCTTCTCCTTCTCCTTCTTCTGCTTCTTCTGATTCACCCTCCAGACTTCACCTTCTCCTTCTCCTTCTTCTGCTTCTTCTGATTCACCCTCCAGACTTCACCTTCTCCTTCTCCTTCTTCTACTTCTTCTGATTCACCCTCCAGACTTCACCTTCTCCTTCTCCTTCTTCTGCTTCTTCTGATTCACCCTCCAGACTTCACCTTCTCCTTCTCCTTCGTTTACTTCTTCTGATTAACCCTCCAGACTTCACCATCTCCTTCTCCTTCTTCTACTTCTTCTGATTCACCCTTCAGACTTCACCTTCTCCTTCTCCTTCTTCTACTTCTTCTGATTCACCCTCCAGTCTTCACCTTCTCCTTCTCCTTCTTCTGTTTCTTCTGTTTCACCCTCCAGACTTCATCTTCTCCTTCTCCTTCTTCTCCTTCTTCTGATTCACCCTCCAGACTTCACCTTCTCCTTCTCCTTCTTCTACTTCTTCTGATTCACCCTCCAGACTTCATCTTCTCCTTCTCCTTCTGCTCCTTCTTCTGATTCACCCTCCAGACTTCACCTTCTCCTTCTCCTTCTTCTGCTTCTTCTGATTCACCCTCCAGACTTCACCTTCTCCTTCTCCTTCTTCTACTTCTTCTGATTCACCCTCCAGACTTCACCTTCTCCTTCTCCTTCTTCTACTTCTTCTGATTCACCCTCCAGTCTTCACCTTCTCCTTCTCCTTCTTCTGTTTCTTCTGCTTCACCCTCCAGACTTCACCTTCTCCTTCTCTTTCTTCTGCTTCTTCTGATTCACCCTCCAGACTTCACCTTCTCGTTCTCCTTCTTCTGATTCTTCTGATTCACCCTCCAGACTTCACCTTCTCCTTCTCCTTCTTCTGCTTCTTCTGATTCACCCTCCAGACCTCACCTTCTCCTTCTCCTTCTTCTACTTCTTCTGATTCACCCTCCTGACTTCACCTTCTACTTCTCCTTCATCTACTTCTTCTGCTTCACCCTCCAGACTTCACCTTCTCCTTCTCCTTCTTCTACTTCTTCTGATTCACACTCCAGACTTCACCTTCTCCTTCTCCTTCTTCTACTTCTTCTGATTCACCCTCCAGACTTCACCTTCTCCTTCTCCTTCTTCTGCTTCTTCTGATTCACCCTCCAGACTTCACCTTCTCCTTCTCCTTATTCTGCTTCTTCTGATTCACCCTCCAGACTTCACCTTCTCCTTCTCCTTCTTCTGATTCTTCTGATTCACCCTCCAGACTTCACCTTCTCATTCTCCTTCTTCTACTTCTTCTGATTCACCCTCCTGACTTCACCTTCTCCTTCTCCTTCTTCTACTTCTTCTGATTCACCCTCCTGACTTCACCTTCTCCTTCCCCTTCTTCTACTTCTTCTGCTTCACCCTCCAGACTTCACCTTCTCCTTCTCCTTCTTCTACTTCTTCTGATTCACCCTCCAGACTTCACCTTCTCCTTCTCCTTCTTCTGCTTCTTCTGATTCACCCTCCAGACTTCACCTTCTCCTTCTCCTTATTCTGCTTCTTCTGTTTCACCCTCCAGACTTCAACTTCTCCTTCTCCTTCTTCTGCTTCTTCTGATTCACCCTCCAGACTTCACCTTCTCCATCTCCTTCTTCTGCTTCTTCTGATTCACCCTCCAGACTTCACCTTCTCCTTCTCCTTCTTCTACTTCTTCTGATTCACCCTCCAGACTTCACCTTCTCCTTCTCCTTCTTCTGCTTCTTCTGATTCACCCTCCAGACTTCACCTTCTCCTTCTCCTTCGTCTACTTCTTCTGATTCACCCTCCAGACTACACCTTCTCCTTCTCCTTCTTCTACTTCTTCTGATTCACCCTCCAGACTTCACCTTCTCCTTCTCCTTCTTCTGATTCACCCTCCAGACTTCATCTTCTCCTTCTCCTTCTTCTCCTTCTTCTGATTCACCCTCCAGACTTCACCTTCTCCTTCTCCTTCTTCTGCTTCTTCTGATTCACCCTCCAGACTTCACCTTCTCCTTCTCCTTCTTCTACTTCTTCTGATTCACCCTCCAGACTTCACCTTCTCCTTCTCCTTCTTCTACTTCTTCTGATTCACCCTCCAGTCTTCACCTTCTCCTTCTCCTTCTTCTGTTTCTTCTGCTTCACCCTCCAGACTTCACCTTCTCCTTCTCTTTCTTCTGCTTCTTCTGATTCACCCTCCAGACTTCACCTTCTCCTTCTCCTTCTTCTGCTTCTTCTGATTCACCCTCCAGACTTCACCTTCTCCTTCTCCTTCTTCTACTTCTTCTGATTCACCCTCCAGACTTCACCTTCTCCTTCTCCTTCTTCTGCTTCTTCTGATTCACCCTCCAGACTTCACCTTCTCCTTCTCCTTCGTTTACTTCTTCTGATTAACCCTCCAGACTTCACCTTCTCCTTCTCCTTCTTCTACTTCTTCTGATTCACCCTTCAGACTTCACCTTCTCCTTCTCCTTCTTCTACTTCTTCTGATTCACCCTCCAGTCTTCACCTTCTCCTTCTCCTTCTTCTGTTTCTTCTGTTTCACCCTCCAGACTTCATCTTCTCCTTCTCCTTCTTCTCCTTCTTCTGATTCACCCTCCAGACTTCACCTTCTCCTTCTCCTTCTTCTACTTCTTCTGACTCACCCTCCAGACTTCATCTTCTCCTTCTCCTTCTGCTCCTTCTTCTGATTCACCCTCCAGACTTCACCTTCTCCTTCTCCTTCTTCTGCTTCTTCTGATTCACCCTCCAGACTTCACCTTCTCCTTCTCCTTCTTCTACTTCTTCTGATTCACCCTCCAGACTTCACCTTCTCCTTCTCCTTCTTCTACTTCTTCTGATTCACCCTCCAGTCTTCACCTTCTCCTTCTCCTTCTTCTGTTTCTTCTGCTTCACCCTCCAGACTTCACCTTCTCCTTCTCTTTCTTCTGCTTCTTCTGATTCACCCTCCAGACTTCACCTTCTCGTTCTCCTTCTTCTGATTCTTCTGATTCACCCTCCAGACTTCACCTTCTCCTTCTCCTTCTTCTGCTTCTTCTGATTCACCCTCCAGACCTCACCTTCTCCTTCTCCTTCTTCTACTTCTTCTGATTCACCCTCCTGACTTCACCTTCTACTTCTCCTTCATCTACTTCTTCTGCTTCACCCTCCAGACTTCACCTTCTCCTTCTCCTTCTTCTACTTCTTCTGATTCACACTCCAGACTTCACCTTCTCCTTCTCCTTCTTCTACTTCTTCTGATTCACCCTCCAGACTTCACCTTCTCCTTCTCCTTCTTCTGCTTCTTCTGATTCACCCTCCAGACTTCACCTTCTCCTTCTCCTTATTCTGCTTCTTCTGATTCACCCTCCAGACTTCACCTTCTCCTTCTCCTTCTTCTGATTCTTCTGATTCACCCTCCAGACTTCACCTTCTCATTCTCCTTCTTCTACTTCTTCTGATTCACCCTCCTGACTTCACCTTCTCCTTCTCCTTCTTCTACTTCTTCTGATTCACCCTCCTGACTTCACCTTCTCCTTCCCCTTCTTCTACTTCTTCTGCTTCACCCTCCAGACTTCACCTTCTCCTTCTCCTTCTTCTACTTCTTCTGATTCACCCTCCAGACTTCACCTTCTCCTTCTCCTTCTTCTGCTTCTTCTGATTCACCCTCCAGACTTCACCTTCTCCTTCTCCTTATTCTGCTTCTTCTGTTTCACCCTCCAGACTTCAACTTCTCCTTCTCCTTCTTCTGCTTCTTCTGATTCACCCTCCAGACTTCACCTTCTCCATCTCCTTCTTCTGCTTCTTCTGATTCACCCTCCAGACTTCACCTTCTCCTTCTCCTTCTTCTACTTCTTCTGATTCACCCTCCAGACTTCACCTTCTCCTTCTCCTTCTTCTGCTTCTTCTGATTCACCCTCCAGACTTCACCTTCTCCTTCTCCTTCGTCTACTTCTTCTGATTCACCCTCCAGACTACACCTTCTCCTTCTCCTTCTTCTACTTCTTCTGATTCACCCTCCAGACTTCACCTTCTCCTTCTCCTTCTTCTACTTCTTCTGATTCACCCTCCAGACTTCATCTTCTCCTTCTCCTTCTTCTCCTTCTTCTGATTCACCCTCCAGACTTCACCTTCTCCTTCTCCTTCTTCTGCTTCTTCTGATTCACCCTCCAGACTTCACCTTCTCCTTCTCCTTCTTCTACTTCTTCTGATTCACCCTCCAGACTTCACCTTCTCCTTCTCCTTCTTCTACTTCTTCTGATTCACCCTCCAGTCTTCACCTTCTCCTTCTCCTTCTTCTGTTTCTTCTGCTTCACCCTCCAGACTTCACCTTCTCCTTCTCTTTCTTCTGCTTCTTCTGATTCACCCTCCAGACTTCACCTTCTCCTTCTCCTTCTTCTGATTCTTCTGATTCACCCTCCAGACTTCACCTTCTCCTTCTCCTTCTTCTGCTTCTTCTGATTCACCCTCCAGACCTCACCTTCTCCTTCTCCTTCTTCTACTTCTTCTGATTCACCCTCCTGACTTCACCTTCTCCTTCTCCTTCATCTACTTCTTCTGCTTCACCCTCCAGACTTCACCTTCTCCTTCTCCTTCTTCTACTTCTTCTGATTCACCCTCCAGACTTCACCTTCTCCTTCTCCTTCTTCTACTTCTTCTGATTCACCCTCCAGACTTCACCTTCTCCTTCTCCTTCTTCTACTTCTTCTGATTCACCCTCCAGACTTTACCTTCTCCTTCTCCTTCTTCTGCTTCTTCTGATTCACCCTCCAGACTTCACCTTCTCCTTCTCCTTATTCTGCTTCTTCTGATTCACCCTCCAGACTTCACCTTCTCCTTCTCCTTCTTCTGCTTCTTCTGATTCACCCTCCAGACTTCACCTTCTCCTTCTCCTTCTTCTGCTTCTTCTGATTCACCCTCCAGACTTCACCTTCTCCTTCTCCTTCTTCGACTTCTTCTGATTCACCCTCCAGACTTCACCTTCTCCTTCTCCTTCTTCTGCTTCTTCTGATTCACCCTCCAGACTTCACCTTCTCCTTCTCCTTCGTCTACTTCTTCTGATTCACCCTCCAGACTACACCTTCTCCTTCTCCTTCTTCTACTTCTTCTGATTCACCCTCCAGACTTCACCTTCTCCTTCTACTTCTTCTCTTTCTTCTGATTCACCCTCCAGACTTCATCTTCTCCTTCTCCTTCTTCTACTTCTTCTGATTCACCCTCCAGACATCACCTTCTCCTTCTCCTTCTTCTACTTCTTCTGATTCACCCTCCAGACTTCATCTTCTCCTTCTCCTTCTTCTGCTTCTTCTGATTCACCCTCCAGACTTCACCTTCTCCTTCTCCTTCTTCTGCTTCTTCTGATTCACCCTCCAGACTTCAACATCTCCTTCTCCTTCTTCTACTTCTTCTGATTCACCCTCCAGACATCACCTTCTCCTTCTCCTTCTTCTACTTCTTCTGATTCACCCTCCAGTCTTCACCTTCTCCTTCTCCTTCTTCTGTTTCTTCTGCTTCACCCTCCAGACTTCACCTTCTCCTTCTCCTTCTTCTGCTTCTTCTGCTTCACACTCCAGACTTCACCTTCTCCTTCTCCTTCTTCTGCTTCTTCTGCTGCGCCATCCAGGCTTCACCTTCTCCTTCTCCTTCTTCTGCTTCTTCTGCTTCACCGTCCTGACTTCACCTTCTCCTTCTCCTTCTTCTACTTCTTCTGCTACACCCCCCTGACTTCACCTGCTCCTTCTCCTTCTTCTGCTTCTTCTGATTCACCCTCCTAAATTCACCTTCTCCTTCTCCTTCTTCTGCTTCTTCTGATTCACCCTCCTGACTTCTCCTTCTCCTTCTCCTTCTTCTGCTTCTTCTGATTCACCCTCCAGACTTCACCTTCTCCTTCTCCTTCTTCTGCTTCTTCTGATTCACCCTCCAGACTTCACCTTCTCCTTCTCCTTCTTCTGCTTCTTCTGCTTCACCCTCCAGACTTCACCTTCTCCTTCTCCTTCTTCTGCTTCTTCTGCTTCACCCTCCTGACTTCACCTTCTCCTTCTCCTTCTTCTACTTCTTCTGATTCACCCTCCAGACTTCACCTACTCCTTCTCCTTCTTCTGCTTCTTCTGCTTCACCCTCCAGACTTCACCTTCTCCTTCTCCTTCTTCTGCTTCTTCTGCTTCGCCCTCCAGACTTCACCTTCTCCTTCTCCTTCTTCTGCTTCTTCTGCTTCACCCTCCAGACTTCACCTTCTCTTTCTCCTTCTTCTGCTTCTTCTGCAGCGCCCTCCAGACTTCACCTTCTCCTTCTCCTTCTTCTGCTTCTTCTGATTCACCCTCCAGACTTCACCTTCTCCTTCTCCTTCTTCTACTTCTTCTGATCCACCCTCCTGACTTCACCTTCTCCTTCTCCTTCTTCTGCTTCTTCTGCTTCACCCTCCAGACTTCACCTTCTCCTTCTCCTTCTTCTGCTTCTTCTGCTTCACCCACCAGACTTCACCTTCTCCTTCTCCTTCTTCTGCTTCTTCTGCTTCACCCTCCTGACTTCACCTTATCCTTCTCCTTCTTCTACTTCTTCTGATTCACCCTCCAGACTTCACCTACTCCTTCTCCTTCTTCTGCTTCTTCTGCTTCACCCTCCAGACTTCACCTTCTCCTTCTCCTTCTTCTGCTTCTTCTGCTTCGCCCTCCAGGCTTCACCTTCTCATTCTCCTTCTTCTGCTTCTTCTGCTTCACTCTCCTGACTTCACCTTCTCCTTCTCCTTCTTCTACATCTTCTGATTCACCCTCCAGACTTCACCCTCTCCTTCTCCTTCTTCTGCTTCTTCTGCTTCACCCTCCAGACTTCACCTTCTCCTTCTCCTTCTTCTGCTTCTTCTGCTTCACCGTCCTGACTTCACCTTCTCCTTCTCCTTCTTCTACTTCTTCTGCTTCACCCCCCTGACTTCACCTGCTCCTTCTCCTTCTTCTGCTTCTTCTGATTCACCCTCCTAACTTCACCTTCTCCTTCTCCCTCTTCTGCTTCTTCTGATTCACCCTCCAGACTTCACCTTCTCCTTCTCCTTCTTCTACTTCGTCTGATTCACCCTCCAGACTTCACCTCTTCCTTCTCCTTCTTCTACTTCTTCTGATTCACCCGCCAGTATTCACCTACTCCTTCTCCTTCTTCTGTTTCTTCTGCTTCACCCTCCAGACTTTACCTTCTCCTTCTCTTTCTTCTGCTTCTTCTGATTCACCCTCCAGACTTCATCTTCTCCTTCTCCTTCTTCTGATTCTTCTGATTCACCCTCCAGACTTCACCTTCTCCTTCTCCTTCTTCTGCTTCTTCTGATTCACCCTCCTGACTTCACCTTCTCCTTCTCCTTCTTCTACTTCTTCTGCTTCACCCTCCAGACTTCACCTTCTCCTTCTCCTTCTTCTACTTCTTCTGATTCACCCTCCAGACTTCACCTTCTCCTTCTCCTTCTTCTGCTTCTTCTGATTCACCCTCCAGACTTCACCTTCTCCTTCTCCTTATTCTGCTTCTTCTGATTCACCCTCCAGACTTCACCTTCTCCTTCTCCTTCTTCTGCTTCTTCTGATTCACCCTCCAGACATCACCTTTTCCTTCTCCTTCTTCTGCTTCTTCTGATTCACCCTCCAGACTTCACCTTCTCCTTCTCCTTCTTCTGCTTCTTCTGATTCACCCTCCAGACTTCACCTTCTCCTTCTCCTTCTTCTACTTCTTCTGATTCACCCTCCAGACTTCACCTTCTCCTTCTCTTTCTTCTGCTTCTTCTGATTCACCCTCCAGACTTCACCTTCTCCTTCTCCTTCTTCTACTTCTTCTGATTCACCCTCCAGACTTCACCTTCTCCTTCTCCTTCTTCTGCTTCTTCTGATTCACCCTCCAGACTTCACCTTCTCCTTCTCCTTCGTCTACTTCTTCTGATTCACCCTCCAGACTACACCTTCTCCTTCTCCTTCTTCTACTTCTTCTCATTCACCCTCCAGACTTCACCTTCTCCTTCTCCTTCTTCACTTTCTTCTGATTCACCCTCCAGACTTCATCTTCTCCTTCTCCTTCTTCTACTTGTTCTGATTCACCCTCCAGACTTCACCTTCTCCTTCTCCTTCTTCTACTTCTTCTGATTCACCCTCCAGACTTCATCTTCTCCTTCTCCTTCTTCTGCTTCTTCTGATTCACCCTCCAGACTTCACCTTCTCCTTCTCCTTCTTCTGCTTCTTCTGATTCACCCTCCAGACTTCAACTTCTCCTTCTCCTTCTTCTACTTCTTCTGATTCACCCTCCAGACTTCACCTTCTACTTCTCCTTCTTCTACTTCTTCTGATTCACCCTCCAGTTTTCACCTTCTCCTTCTCCTTCTTCTGTTTCTTCTGCTTCACCCTCCAGACTTCACCTTCTCCTTCTCCTTCTTCTGCTTCTTCTGCTTCACACTCCAGACTTCACCTTCTCCTTCTCCTTCTTCTGCTGCGCCCTCCAGGCTTCACCTTCTCCTTCTCCTTCTTCTGCTTCTTCTGCTTCACCGTCCTGACTTCACCTTCTCCTTCTCCTTCTTCTACTTCTTCTGCTACACCCCCCTGACTTCACCTGCTCCTTCTCCTTCTTCTGCTTCTTCTGATTCACCCTCCTGACTTCACCTTCTCCTTCTCCTTCTTCTGCTTCTTCTGATTCACCCTCCAGACTTCACCTTCTCCTTCTCCTTCTTCTGCTTCTTCTGATTCACCCTCCAGACTTCACCTTCTCCTTCTCCTTCTTCTGCTTCTTCTGCTTCACCCTCCAGACTTCACCTTCTCCTTCTCCTTCTTCTGCTTCTTCTGCTTCACCCTCCTGACTTCACCTTCTCCTTCTCCTTCTTCTGCTTCTTCTGATTCACCCTCCTGACTTCACCTTCTCCTTCTCCTTCTTCTGCTTCTTCTGCTTCACCCTCCTGACTTCACCTTCTCCTTCTCCTTCTTCTGCTTCTTCTGATTCACCCTCCTGACTTCACCTTCTCCTTCTCCTTCTTCTACTTCTTCTGATTCACCCTCCAGACTTCACCTTCTCCTTCTCCTTCTTCTGCTTCTTCTGATTCACCCTCCAGACATCACCTTCTCCTTCTCCTTCTTCTGCTTCTTCTGCTTCACCCTCCAGACTTCACCTTCTCCTTCTCCTTCTTCTGCTTCTTCTGCTTCACCCTCCTGACTTCACCTTCTCCTTCTCCTTCTTCTGCTTCTTCTGATTCACCCTCCTGACTTCACCTTCTCCTTCTCCTTCTTCTGCTTCTTCTGCTTCACCCTCCTGACTTCACCTTCTCCTTCTCCTTCTTCTGCTTCTTCTGATTCACCCTCCTGACTTCACCTTCTCCTTCTCCTTCTTCTACTTCTTCTGATTCACCCTCCAGACTTCACCTTCTCCTTCTCCTTCTTCTGCTTCTTCTGATTCACCCTCCAGACTTCACCTTCTCCTTCTCCTTCGTCTACTTCTTCTGATTCACCCTCCAGACTACACCTTCTCCTTCTCCTTCTTCTACTTCTTCTCATTCACCCTCCAGACTTCACCTTCTCCTTCTCCTTCTTCTCTTTCTTCTGATTCACCCTCCAGACTTCATCTTCTCCTTCTCCTTCTTCTACTTGTTCTGATTCACCCTCCAGACTTCACCTTCTCCTTCTCCTTCTTCTACTTCTTCTGATTCACCCTCCAGACTTCATCTTCTCCTTCTCCTTCTTCTGCTTCTTCTGATTCACCCTCCAGACTTCACCTTCTCCTTCTCCTTCTTCTGCTTCTTCTGATTCACCCTCCAGACTTCAACTTCTCCTTCTCCTTCTTCTACTTCTTCTGATTCACCCTCCAGACTTCACCTTCTCCTTCTCCTTCTTCTACTTCTTCTGATTCACCCTCCAGTCTTCACCTTCTCCTTCTCCTTCTTTTTTCTTCTGCTTCACCCTCCAGACTTCACCTTCTCCTTCTCCTTCTTCTGCTTCTTCTGCTTCACACTCCAGACTTCACCTTCTCCTTCTCCTTCTTCTGCTTCTTCTGCTGCGCCCTCCAGGCTTCACCTTCTCCTTCTCCTTCTTCTGCTTCTTCTGCTTCACCGTCCTGACTTCACCTTCTCCTTCTCCTTCTTCTACTTCTTCTGCTACACCCCCCTGACTTCACCTGCTCCTTCTCCTTCTTCTGCTTCTTCTGATTCACCCTCCTAAATTCACCTTTTCCTTCTCCTTCTTCTGCTTCTTCTGATTCACCCTCCTGACTTCACCTTCTCCTTCTCCTTCTTCTGCTTCTTCTGATTCACCCTCCAGACTTCACCTTCTCCTTCTCCTGCTTCTTCTGATTCACCCTCCAGACTTCACCTTCTCCATCTCCTTCTTCTGCTTCTTCTGCTTCACCCTCCAGACTTCACCTTCTCCATCTCCTTCTTCTGCTTCTTCTGCTTCACCCTCCTGACTTCACCTTCTCCTTCTCCTTTTCTGCTTCTTCTGATTCACCCTCCTGACTTCACCTTCTCCTTCTCCTTCTTCTACTTCTTCTGATTCACCCTCCAGTCTTCACCTACTCCTTCTCCTTCTTCTGTTTCTTCTGCTTCACCCTCCAGACTTCACCTTCTCCTTCTCTTTCTTCTGCTTCTTCTGATTCACCCTCCAGACTTCATCTTCTCCTTCTCCTTCTTCTGATTCTTCTGATTCACCCTCCAGAATTCACCTTCTCCTTCTCCTTCTTCTGCTTCTTCTGATTAACCCTCCTGACTTCACCTTCTCCTTCTCCTTCTTCTCCTTCTTCTGCTTCACCCTCCAGACTTCACCTTCTCCTTCTCCTTCTTCTACTTCTTCTGATTCACCCTCCAGACTTCACCTTCTCCTTCTCCTTCTTCTGCTTCTTCTGATTCACCCTCCAGACTTCACCTTCTCCTTCTCCTTATTCTGCTTCTTCTGATTCACCCTCCAGACTTCACCTTCTCCTTCTCCTTCTTCTGCTTCTTCTGATTCACCCTCCAGACTTCACCTTTTCCTTCTCCTTCTTCTGCTTCTTCTGATTCACCCTCCAGACTTCACCTTCTCCTTCTCCTTCTTCTGCTTCTTCTGATTCACCCTCCAGACTTCACCTTCTCCTTCTCCTTCTTCTACTTCTTCTGATTCACCCTCCAGACTTCACCTTCTCCTTCTCTTTCTTCTGCTTCTTCTGATTCACCCTCCAGACTTCACCTTCTCCTTCTCCTTCTTCTACTTCTTCTGATTCACCCTCCAGACTTCACCTTCTCCTTCTCCTTCTTCTGCTTCTTCTGATTCACCCTCCAGACTTCACCTTCTCCTTCTCCTTCGTCTACTTCTTCTGATTCACCCTCCAGACTACACCTTCTCCTTCTCCTTCTTCTACTTCTTCTCATTCACCCTCCAGACTTCACCTTCTCCTTCTCCTTCTTCTCTTTCTTCTGATTCACCCTCCAGACTTCATCTTCTCCTTCTCCTTCTTCTACTTGTTCTGATTCACCCTCCAGACTTCACCTTCTCCTTCTCCTTCTTCTACTTCTTCTGATTCACCCTCCAGACTTCATCTTCTCCTTCTCCTTCTTCTGCTTCTTCTGATTCACCCTCCAGACTTCACCTTCTCCTTCTCCTTCTTCTGCTTCTTCTGATTCACCCTCCAGACTTCAACTTCTCCTTCTCCTTCTTCTACTTCTTCTGATTCACCCTCCAGACTTCACCTTCTCCTTCTCCTTCTTCTACTTCTTCTGATTCACCCTCCAGTCTTCACCTTCTCCTTCTCCTTCTTCTGTTTCTTCTGCTTCACCCTCCAGACTTCACCTTCTCCTTCTCCTTCTTCTGCTTCTTCTGCTTCACCGTCCTGACTTCACCTTCTCCTTCTCCTTCTTCTACTTCTTCTGCTACACCCCCCTGACTTCACCTGCTCCTTCTCCTTCTTCTGCTTCTTCTGATTCACCCTCCTAAATTCACCTTCTCCTTCTCCTTCTTCTGCTTCTTCTGATTCACCCTCCTGACTTCACCTTCTCCTTCTCCTTCTTCTGCTTCTTCTGATTCACCCTCCAGACTTCACCTTCTCCTTCTCCTTCTTCTGCTTCTTCTGATTCACCCTCCAGACTTCACCTTCTCCTTCTCCTTCTTCTGCTTCTTCTGCTTCACCCTCCAGACTTCACCTTCTCCTTCTCCTTCTTCTGCTTCTTCTGCTTCACCCTCCTGACTTCACCTTCTCCTTCTCCTTCTTCTACTTCTTCTGATTCACCCTCCAGACTTCACCTACTCCTTCTCCTTCTTCTGCTTCTTCTGCTTCACCCTCCAGACTTCACCTTCTTCTTCTCCTTCTTCTGCTTCTTCTGCTTCGCCCTCCAGACTTCACCTTCTCCTTCTCCTTCTTCTGCTTCTTCTGCTTCACTCTCCTGACTTCACCTTCTCCTTCTCCTTCTTCTACTTCTTCTGATTCACCCTCCAGACTTCACCCTCTCCTTCTCCTTCTTCTGCTTCTTCTGCTTCACCCTCCAGACTTCACCTTCTCTTTCTCCTTCTTCTGCTTCTTCTGCTGCGCCCTCCAGACTTCACCTTCTCCTTCTCCTTCTTCTGCTTCTTCTGATTCACCCTCCAGACTTCACCTTCTCCTTCTCCTTCTTCTACTTCTTCTGATCCACCCTTCTGACTTCACCTTCTCCTTCTCCTTCTTCTGCTTCTTCTGCTTCACCCTCCAGACTTCACCTTCTCCTTCTCCTTCTTCTGCTTCTTCTGCTTCACCCACCAGACTTCACCTTCTCCTTCTCCTTCTTCTGCTTCACCTCCTGACTTCACCTACTCCTTCTCCTTCTTCTGCTTCTTCTGCTTCACCCTCCAGACTTCACCTACTCCTTCTCCTTCTTCTGCTTCTTCTGCTTCGCCCTCCAGACTTCACCTTCTCCTTCTCCTTCTTCTGCTTCTTCTGCTTCACTCTCCTGACTTCACCTTCTCCTTCTCCTTCTTCTACTTCTTCTGATTCACCCTCCAGACTTCACCCTCTCCTTCTCCTTCTTCTGCTTCTTCTGCTTCACCCTCCAGACTTCACCTTCTCTTTCTCCTTCTTCTGCTTCTTCTGCTGCGCCCTCCAGACTTCACCTTCTCCTTCTCCTTCTTCTGCTTCTTCTGATTCACCCTCCAGACTTCACCTTCTCCTTCTCCTTCTTCTACTTCTTCTGATCAACCCTCCTGACTTCACCTTCTCCTTCTCCTTCTTCTGCTTCTTCTGCTTCACCCTCCAGACTTCACCTTCTCCTTCTCCTTCTTCTGCTTCTTCTGCTTCACCCACCAGACTTCACCTTCTCCTTCTCCTTCTTCTGCTTCTTCTGCTTCACCCTCCTGACTTCACCTTATCCTTCTCCTTCTTCTACTTCTTCTGATTCACCCTCCAGACTTCACCTACTCCTTCTCCTTCTTCTGCTTCTTCTGCTTCACCCTCCAGACTTCACCTTCTCCTTCTCCTTCTTCTGCTTCTTCTGCTTCGCCCTCCAGACTTCACCTTCTCCTTCTCCTTCTTCTGCTTCTTCTGCTTCACTCTCCTGACTTCACCTTCTCCTTCTCCTTCTTCTACTTCTTCTGATTCACCCTCCAGACTTCACCCTCTCCTTCTCCTTCTTCTGCTTCTTCTGCTTCACCCTCCAGACTTCACCTTCTCCT
This sequence comes from Somniosus microcephalus, assembly GCF_052327205.1. NCBI lineage: Eukaryota > Metazoa > Chordata > Chondrichthyes > Squaliformes > Somniosidae > Somniosus > Somniosus microcephalus. Next base: position 939,867 of record NW_028225215.1, read on the forward strand.
TCTCCTTCTTCTGCTTCTTCTGCTTCACCGTCCTGACTTCACCTTCTCCTTCTCCTTCTTCTACTTCTTCTGCTTCACCCCCCTGACTTCACCTGCTCCTTCTCCTTCTTCTGCTTCTTCTGATTCACCCTCCTAACTTCACCTTCTCCTTCTCCTTCTTCTGCTTCTTCTGATTCACCCTCCAGACTTCACCTTCTCCTTCTCCTTCTTCTACTTCGTCTGATTCACCCTCCAGACTTCACCTTCTCCTTCTCCTTCTTCTACTTCTTCTGATTCACCCTCCAGTCTTCACCTACTCCTTCTCCTTCTTCTGTTTCTTCTGCTTCACCCTCCAGACTTCACCTTCTCCTTCTCTTTCTTCTGCTTCTTCTGATTCACCCTCCAGACTTCATCTTCTCCTTCTCCTTCTTCTGATTCTTCTGATTCACCCTCCAGACTTCACCTTCTCCTTCTCCTTCTTCTGCTTCTTCTGATTCACCCTCCTGACTTCACCTTCTCCTTCTCCTTCTTCTACTTCTTCTGCTTCACCCTCCAGACTTCACCTTCTCCTTCTCCTTCTTCTACTTCTTCTGATTCACCCTCCAGACTTCACCCTCTCCTGCTCCTTCTTCTGCTTCTTCTGCTTCACCCTCCAGACTTCACCTTCACTTTCTCCTTCTTCTGCTTCTTCTGCTGCGCCCTCCAGACTTCACCTTCTCCTTCTCCTTCTTCTGCTTCTTCTGATTCACCCTCCAGACTTCACCTTCTCCTTCTCCTTCTTCTACTTCTTCTGATCCACCCTCCTGACTTCACCTTCTCCTTCTCCTTCTTCTGCTTCTTCTGCTTCACCCTCCAGACTTCACCTTCTCCTTCTCCTTCTTCTGCTTCTTCTGCTTCACCCACCAGACTTCACCTTCTCCTTCTCCTTCTTCTGCTTCTTCTGCTTCACCCTCCTGACTTCACCTTATCCTTCTCCTTCTTCTACTTCTTCTGATTCACCCTCCAGACTTCACCTACTCCTTCTCCTTCTTCTGCTTCTTCTGCTTCACCCTCCAGACTTCACCTTCTCCTTCTCCTTCTTCTGCTTCTTCTGCTTCGCCCTCCAGACTTCACCTTCTCCTTCTCCTTCTTCTGCTTCTTCTGCTTCACTCTCCTGACTTCACCTTCTCCTTCTCCTTCTTCTACTTCTTCTGATTCACCCTCCAGACTTCACCCTCTCCTTCTCCTTCTTCTGCTTCTTCTGCTTCACCCTCCAGACTTCACCTTCTCCTTCTCCTTCTTCTGCTTCTTCTGCTTCACCGTCCTGACTTCACCTTCTCCTTCTCCTTCTTCTACTTCTTCTGCTTCACCCCCCTGACTTCACCTGCCCCTTCTCCTTCTTCTGCTTCTTCTGATTCACCCTCCTAACTTCACCCTCTTTTCTCCTTCTTCTGCTTCTTCTGATTCACCCTCCAGACTTCACCTTCTCCTTCTCCTTCTTCTACTTCGTCTGATTCACCCTCCAGACTTCACCTTCTCCTTCTCCTTCTTCTACTTCTTCTGATTCACCCTCCAGTCTTCACCTACTCCTTCTCCTTCTTCTGTTTCTTCTGCTTCACCCTCCAGACTTCACCTTCTCCTTCTCCTTCTTCTACTTCTTCTGATTCACCCTCCAGACTTCACCTTCTCCTTCTCCTTCTTCTGCTTCTTCTGATTCACCCTCCAGACTTCACCTTCTCCTTCTCCTTATTCTGCTTCTTCTGATTCACCCTCCAGACTTCACCTTCTCCTTCTCCTTCTTCTGCTTCTTCTGATTCACCCTCCAGACTTCACCTTTTCCTTCTCCTTCTTCTGCTTCTTCTGATTCACCCTCCAGACTTCACCTTCTCCTTCTCCTTCTTCTGCTTCTTCTGATTCACCCTCCAGACTTCACCTTCTCCTTCTCCTTCTTCTATTTCTTCTGATTCACCCTCCAGACTTCACCTTCTCCTTCTCTTTCTTCTGTTTCTTCTGATTCACCCTCCAGACTTCACCTTCTCCTTCTCCTTCTTCTGCTTCTTCTGCTTCACCCTCCAGACTTCACCTTCTCCTTCTCCTTCTTCTGCTTCTTCTGCTTCACCCTCCTGACTTCACCTTCTCCTTCTCCTTCTTCTACTTCTTCTGATTCACCCTCCTGACTTCACCTTCTCCTTCTCCTTCTTCTACTTCTTCTGCTTCACCCTCCAGACTTCACCTTCTCCTTCTCCTTCTTCTACTTCTTCTGATTCACCCTCCAGACTTCACCTTCTCCTTCTCCTTCTTCTACTTCTTCTGATTCACCCTCCAGACTTCACCTTCTCCTTCTCCTTCTTCTACTTCTTCTGATTCATCCTCCAGACTTCACCTTCTCCTTCTCCTTCTTCTGCTTCTTCTGATTCACCCTCCAGACTTCACCTTCTCCTTCTCCTTATTCTGCTTCTTCTGATTCACCCTCCAGACTTCACCTTCTCCTTCTCCTTCTTCTGCTTCTTCTGATTCACCCTCCAGACTTCACCTTCTCCTTCTCCTTCTTCTGCTTCTTCTGATTCACCCTCCAGACTTCACCTTCTCCTTCTCCGTCTTCTACTTCTTCTGATTCACCCTCCAGACTTCATCTTCTCCTTCTCCTTCTTCTGCTTCTTCTGATTCACCCTCCAGACTTCACCTTCTCCTTCTCCTTCGTCTACTTCTTCTGATTCACCCTCCAGACTACACCTTCTCCTTCTCCTTCTTCTACTTCTTCTGATTCACCCTCCAGACTTCACCTTCTCCTTCTCCTTCTTCTGTTTCTTCTGATTCACCCTCCAGACTTCACCTTCTCCTTCTCCTTCTTCTACTTCTTCTGATTCACCCTCCAGACTTCACCTTCTCCTTCTCCTTCTTCTACTTCTTCTGATTCACCCTCCAGACTTCATCTTCTCCTTCTCCTTCTTCTGCATCTTCTGATTCACCCTCCAGACTTCACCTTCTCCTTCTCCTTCTTCTGCTTCTTCTGATTCACCCTCCAGACTTCACCTTCTCCTTCTCCTTCTTCTACTTCTTCTGATTCACCCTCCAGACTTCACCTTCTCCTTCTCCTTCTTCTACTTCTTCTGATTCACCCTCCAGTCTTCACATTCTCCTTCTCCTTCTTCTGTTTCTTCTGCTTCAGCCTCCAGACTTCACCTTCTCCTTCTCTTTCTTCTGATTCTTCTGATTCACCCTCCAGACTTCACCTTCTCCTTCTCCTTCTTCTGATTCTTCTGATTCACCCTCCAGACTTCACCTTCTCCTTCTCCTTCTTCTGCTTCTTCTGATTCACCCTCCTGGCTTCACCTTCTCCTTCTCCTTCTTCTACTTCTTCTGATTCACCCTCCTGACTTCACCTTCTCCTTCTCCTTCTTCTCCTTCTTCTGCTTCACCCTCCAGACTTCACCTTCTCCTTCTCCTTCTTCTACCTCTTCTGATTCACCCTCCAGACTTCACCTTCTCCTTCTCCTTCTTCTGCTTCTTCTGATTCACCCTCCAGACTTCACCTTCTCCTTCTCCTTATTCTGCTTCTCCTGATTCACCCTCCAGACTTCACCTTCTCCTTCTCGTTATTCTGCTTCTTCTGATTCAACCTCCAGACATCACCTTCTCCTTCTCCTTCTTCTGTTTCTTCTGATTCGCCCTCCAGACTTCACCTTCTCCTTCTCCTTTTTCTGCTTCTTCTGATTCACCCTCCAGACTTCAACTTCTCCTTCTCCTTCTTCTACTTCTTCTGATTCACCCTCCAGACTTCACCTTCTACTTCTCCTTCTTCTACTTCTTCTGATTCACCCTCCAGTCTTCACCTTCTCCTTCTCCTTCTTCTGTTTCTTCAGCTTCACCCTCCAGACTTCACCTTCTCCTTCTCCTTCTTCTGCTTCTTCTGCTTCACACTCCAGACTTCACCTTCTCCTTCTCCTTCTTCTGCTGCGCCCTCCAGGCTTCACCTTCTCCTTCTCCTTCTTCTGCTTCTTCTGCTTCACCGTCCTGACTTCACCTTCTCCTTCTCCTTCTTCTACTTCTTCTGCTACACCCCCCTGACTTCACCTGCTCCTTCTCCTTCTTCTGCTTCTTCTGATTCACCCTCCTGACTTCACCTTCTCCTTCTCCTTCTTCTGCTTCTTCTGATTCACCCTCCAGACTTCACCTTCTCCTTCTCCTTCTTCTGCTTCTTCTGATTCACCCTCCAGACTTCACCTTCTCCTTCTCCTTCTTCTGCTTCTTCTGCTTCACCCTCCAGACTTCACCTTCTCCTTCTCCTTCTTCTGCTTCTTCTGCTTCACCCTCCTGACTTCACCTTCTCCTTCTCCTTCTTCTGCTTCTTCTGATTCACCCTCCTGACTTCACCTTCTCCTTCTCCTTCTTCTGCTTCTTCTGCTTCACCCTCCTGACTTCACCTTCTCCTTCTCCTTCTTCTGCTTCTTCTGATTCACCCTCCTGACTTCACCTTCTCCTTCTCCTTCTTCTCCTTCTTCTGCTTCACCCTCCAGACTTCACCTTCTCCTTCTCCTTCTTCTACCTCTTCTGATTCACCCTCCAGACTTCACCTTCTCCTTCTCCTTCTTCTGCTTCTTCTGATTCACCCTCCAGACTTCACCTTCTCCTTCTCCTTATTCTGCTTCTCCTGATTCACCCTCCAGACTTCACCTTCTCCTTCTCGTTATTCTGCTTCTTCTGATTCAACCTCCAGACATCACCTTCTCCTTCTCCTTCTTCTGTTTCTTCTGATTCGCCCTCCAGACTTCACCTTCTCCTTCTCCTTTTTCTGCTTCTTCTGATTCACCCTCCAGACTTCAACTTCTCCTTCTCCTTCTTCTACTTCTTCTGATTCACCCTCCAGACTTCACCTTCTACTTCTCCTTCTTCTACTTCTTCTGATTCACCCTCCAGTCTTCACCTTCTCCTTCTCCTTCTTCTGTTTCTTCAGCTTCACCCTCCAGACTTCACCTTCTCCTTCTCCTTCTTCTGCTTCTTCTGCTTCACACTCCAGACTTCACCTTCTCCTTCTCCTTCTTCTGCTGCGCCCTCCAGGCTTCACCTTCTCCTTCTCCTTCTTCTGCTTCTTCTGCTTCACCGTCCTGACTTCACCTTCTCCTTCTCCTTCTTCTACTTCTTCTGCTACACCCCCCTGACTTCACCTGCTCCTTCTCCTTCTTCTGCTTCTTCTGATTCACCCTCCTGACTTCACCTTCTCCTTCTCCTTCTTCTGCTTCTTCTGATTCACCCTCCAGACTTCACCTTCTCCTTCTCCTTCTTCTGCTTCTTCTGATTCACCCTCCAGACTTCACCTTCTCCTTCTCCTTCTTCTGCTTCTTCTGCTTCACCCTCCAGACTTCACCTTCTCCTTCTCCTTCTTCTGCTTCTTCTGCTTCACCCTCCTGACTTCACCTTCTCCTTCTCCTTCTTCTGCTTCTTCTGATTCACCCTCCTGACTTCACCTTCTCCTTCTCCTTCTTCTGCTTCTTCTGCTTCACCCTCCTGACTTCACCTTCTCCTTCTCCTTCTTCTGCTTCTTCTGATTCACCCTCCTGACTTCACCTTCTCCTTCTCCTTCTTCTACTTCTTCTGATTCACCCTCCAGACTTCACCTTCTCCTTCTCCTTCTTCTGCTTCTTCTGATTCACCCTCCAGACTTCACCTTCTCCTTCTCCTTCTTCTGCTTCTTCTGCTTCACCCTCCAGACTTCACCTTCTCCTTCTCCTTCTTCTGCTTCTTCTGCTTCACCCTCCTGACTTCACCTTCTCCTTCTCCTTCTTCTGCTTCTTCTGATTCACCCTCCTGACTTCACCTTCTCCTTCTCCTTCTTCTGCTTCTTCTGCTTCACCCTCCTGACTTCACCTTCTCCTTCTCCTTCTTCTGCTTCTTCTGATTCACCCTCCTGACTTCACCTTCTCCTTCTCCTTCTTCTACTTCTTCTGATTCACCCTCCAGACTTCACCTTCTCCTTCTCCTTCTTCTGCTTCTTCTGATTCACCCTCCAGACTTCACCTTCTCCTTCTCCTTCGTCTACTTCTTCTGATTCACCCTCCAGACTACACCTTCTCCTTCTCCTTCTTCTACTTCTTCTCATTCACCCTCCAGACTTCACCTTCTCCTTCTCCTTCTTCTCTTTCTTCTGATTCACCCTCCAGACTTCATCTTCTCCTTCTCCTTCTTCTACTTGTTCTGATTCACCCTCCAGACTTCACCTTCTCCTTCTCCTTCTTCTACTTCTTCTGATTCACCCTCCAGACTTCATCTTCTCCTTCTCCTTCTTCTGCTTCTTCTGATTCACCCTCCAGACTTCACCTTCTCCTTCTCCTTCTTCTGCTTCTTCTGATTCACCCTCCAGACTTCAACTTCTCCTTCTCCTTCTTCTACTTCTTCTGATTCACCCTCCAGACTTCACCTTCTCCTTCTCCTTCTTCTACTTCTTCTGATTCACCCTCCAGTCTTCACCTTCTCCTTCTCCTTCTTTTTTCTTCTGCTTCACCCTCCAGACTTCACCTTCTCCTTCTCCTTCTTCTGCTTCTTCTGCTTCACACTCCAGACTTCACCTTCTCCTTCTCCTTCTTCTGCTTCTTCTGCTGCGCCCTCCAGGCTTCACCTTCTCCTTCTCCTTCTTCTGCTTCTTCTGCTTCACCGTCCTGACTTCACCTTCTCCTTCTCCTTCTTCTACTTCTTCTGCTACACCCCCCTGACTTCACCTGCTCCTTCTCCTTCTTCTGCTTCTTCTGATTCACCCTCCTAAATTCACCTTTTCCTTCTCCTTCTTCTGCTTCTTCTGATTCACCCTCCTGACTTCACCTTCTCCTTCTCCTTCTTCTGCTTCCTCTGATTCACCCTCCAGACTTCACCTTCTCCTTCTCCTGCTTCTTCTGATTCACCCTCCAGACTTCACCTTCTCCTTCTCCTTCTTCTGCTTCTTCTGCTTCACCCTCCAGACTTCACCTTCTCCATCTCCTTCTTCTGCTTCTTCTGCTTCACCCTCCTGACTTCACCTTCTCCTTCTCCTATTCTGCTTCTTCTGATTCACCCTCCTGACTTCACCTTCTCCTTCTCCTTCTTCTACTTCTTCTGATTCACCCTCCAGTCTTCACCTACTCCTTCTCCTTCTTCTGTTTCTTCTGCTTCACCCTCCAGACTTCACCTTCTCCTTCTCTTTCTTCTGCTTCTTCTGATTCACCCTCCAGACTTCATCTTCTCCTTCTCCTTCTTCTGATTCTTCTGATTCACCCTCCAGAATTCACCTTCTCCTTCTCCTTCTTCTGCTTCTTCTGATTAACCCTCCTGACTTCACCTTCTCCTTCTCCTTCTTCTCCTTCTTCTGCTTCACCCTCCAGACTTCACCTTCTCCTTCTCCTTCTTCTACTTCTTCTGATTCACCCTCCAGACTTCACCTTCTCCTTCTCCTTCTTCTGCTTCTTCTGATTCACCCTCCAGACTTCACCTTCTCCTTCTCCTTATTCTGCTTCTTCTGATTCACCCTCCAGACTTCACCTTCTCCTTCTCCTTCTTCTGCTTCTTCTGATTCACCCTCCAGACTTCACCTTTTCCTTCTCCTTCTTCTGCTTCTTCTGATTCACCCTCCAGACTTCACCTTCTCCTTCTCCTTCTTCTGCTTCTTCTGATTCACCCTCCAGACTTCACCTTCTCCTTCTCCTTCTTCTACTTCTTCTGATTCACCCTCCAGACTTCACCTTCTCCTTCTCTTTCTTCTGCTTCTTCTGATTCACCCTCCAGACTTCACCTTCTCCTTCTCCTTCTTCTACTTCTTCTGATTCACCCTCCAGACTTCACCTTCTCCTTCTCCTTCTTCTGCTTCTTCTGATTCACCCTCCAGACTTCACCTTCTCCTTCTCCTTCGTCTACTTCTTCTGATTCACCCTCCAGACTACACCTTCTCCTTCTCCTTCTTCTACTTCTTCTCATTCACCCTCCAGACTTCACCTTCTCCTTCTCCTTCTTCTCTTTCTTCTGATTCACCCTCCAGACTTCATCTTCTCCTTCTCCTTCTTCTACTTGTTCTGATTCACCCTCCAGACTTCACCTTCTCCTTCTCCTTCTTCTACTTCTTCTGATTCACCCTCCAGACTTCATCTTCTCCTTCTCCTTCTTCTGCTTCTTCTGATTCACCCTCCAGACTTCACCTTCTCCTTCTCCTTCTTCTGCTTCTTCTGATTCACCCTCCAGACTTCAACTTCTCCTTCTCCTTCTTCTACTTCTTCTGATTCACCCTCCAGACTTCACCTTCTCCTTCTCCTTCTTCTACTTCTTCTGATTCACCCTCCAGTCTTCACCTTCTCCTTCTCCTTCTTCTGTTTCTTCTGCTTCACCCTCCAGACTTCACCTTCTCCTTCTCCTTCTTCTGCTTCTTCTGCTTCACACTCCAGACTTCACCTTCTCCTTCTCCTTCTTCTGCTTCTTCTGCTGCGCCCTCCAGGCTTCACCTTCTCCTTCTCCTTCTTCTGCTTCTTCTGCTTCACCGTCCTGACTTCACCTTCTCCTTCTCCTTCTTCTACTTCTTCTGCTACACCCCCCTGACTTCACCTGCTCCTTCTCCTTCTTCTGCTTCTTCTGATTCACCCTCCTAAATTCACCTTCTCCTTCTCCTTCTTCTGCTTCTTCTGATTCACCCTCCTGACTTCACCTTCTCCTTCTCCTTCTTCTGCTTCTTCTGATTCACCCTCCAGACTTCACCTTCTCCTTCTCCTTCTTCTGCTTCTTCTGATTCACCCTCCAGACTTCACCTTCTCCTTCTCCTTCTTCTGCTTCTTCTGCTTCACCCTCCAGACTTCACCTTCTCCTTCTCCTTCTTCTGCTTCTTCTGCTTCACCCTCCTGACTTCACTTCTCCTTCTCCTTCTTCTACTTCTTCTGATTCACCCTCCAGACTTCACCTACTCCTTCTCCTTCTTCTGCTTCTTCTGCTTCACCCTCCAGACTTCACCTTCTTCTTCTCCTTCTTCTGCTTCTTCTGCTTCGCCCTCCAGACTTCACCTTCTCCTTCTCCTTCTTCTGCTTCTTCTGCTTCACTCTCCTGACTTCACCTTCTCCTTCTCCTTCTTCTACTTCTTCTGATTCACCCTCCAGACTTCACCCTCTCCTTCTCCTTCTTCTGCTTCTTCTGCTTCACCCTCCAGACTTCACCTTCTCTTTCTCCTTCTTCTGCTTCTTCTGCTGCGCCCTCCAGACTTCACCTTCTCCTTCTCCTTCTTCTGCTTCTTCTGATTCACCCTCCAGACTTCACCTTCTCCTTCTCCTTCTTCTACTTCTTCTGATCCACCCTTCTGACTTCACCTTCTCCTTCTCCTTCTTCTGCTTCTTCTGCTTCACCCTCCAGACTTCACCTTCTCCTTCTCCTTCTTCTGCTTCTTCTGCTTCACCCACCAGACTTCACCTTCTCCTTCTCCTTCTTCTGCTTCACCTCCTGACTTCACCTACTCCTTCTCCTTCTTCTGCTTCTTCTGCTTCACCCTCCAGACTTCACCTACTCCTTCTCCTTCTTCTGCTTCTTCTGCTTCGCCCTCCAGACTTCACCTTCTCCTTCTCCTTCTTCTGCTTCTTCTGCTTCACTCTCCTGACTTCACCTTCTCCTTCTCCTTCTTCTACTTCTTCTGATTCACCCTCCAGACTTCACCCTCTCCTTCTCCTTCTTCTGCTTCTTCTGCTTCACCCTCCAGACTTCACCTTCTCTTTCTCCTTCTTCTGCTTCTTCTGCTGCGCCCTCCAGACTTCACCTTCTCCTTCTCCTTCTTCTGCTTCTTCTGATTCACCCTCCAGACTTCACCTTCTCCTTCTCCTTCTTCTACTTCTTCTGATCAACCCTCCTGACTTCACCTTCTCCTTCTCCTTCTTCTGCTTCTTCTGCTTCACCCTCCAGACTTCACCTTCTCCTTCTCCTTCTTCTGCTTCTTCTGCTTCACCCACCAGACTTCACCTTCTCCTTCTCCTTCTTCTGCTTCTTCTGCTTCACCCTCCTGACTTCACCTTATCCTTCTCCTTCTTCTACTTCTTCTGATTCACCCTCCAGACTTCACCTACTCCTTCTCCTTCTTCTGCTTCTTCTGATTCACCCTCCAGACTTCACCTTCTCCTTCTCCTTCTTCTACTTCTTCTGATTCACCCTCCAGACTTCACCTTCTCCTTCTCCTTCTTCTGCTTCTTCTGATTCACCCTCCAGACTTCACCTTCTCCTTCTCCTTCGTCTACTTCTTCTGATTCACCCTCCAGACTACACCTTCTCCTTCTCCTTCTTCTACTTCTTCTCATTCACCCTCCAGACTTCACCTTCTCCTTCTCCTTCTTCTCTTTCTTCTGATTCACCCTCCAGACTTCATCTTCTCCTTCTCCTTCTTCTACTTGTTCTGATTCACCCTCCAGACTTCACCTTCTCCTTCTCCTTCTTCTACTTCTTCTGATTCACCCTCCAGACTTCATCTTCTCCTTCTCCTTCTTCTGCTTCTTCTGATTCACCCTCCAGACTTCACCTTCTCCTTCTCCTTCTTCTGCTTCTTCTGATTCACCCTCCAGACTTCAACTTCTCCTTCTCCTTCTTCTACTTCTTCTGATTCACCCTCCAGACTTCACCTTCTCCTTCTCCTTCTTCTACTTCTTCTGATTCACCCTCCAGTCTTCACCTTCTCCTTCTCCTTCTTCTGTTTCTTCTGCTTCACCCTCCAGACTTCACCTTCTCCTTCTCCTTCTTCTGCTTCTTCTGCTTCACACTCCAGACTTCACCTTCTCCTTCTCCTTCTTCTGCTTCTTCTGCTGCGCCCTCCAGGCTTCACCTTCTCCTTCTCCTTCTTCTGCTTCTTCTGCTTCACCGTCCTGACTTCACCTTCTCCTTCTCCTTCTTCTACTTCTTCTGCTACACCCCCCTGACTTCACCTGCTCCTTCTCCTTCTTCTGCTTCTTCTGATTCACCCTCCTAAATTCACCTTCTCCTTCTCCTTCTTCTGCTTCTTCTGATTCACCCTCCTGACTTCACCTTCTCCTTCTCCTTCTTCTGCTTCTTCTGATTCACCCTCCAGACTTCACCTTCTCCTTCTCCTTCTTCTGCTTCTTCTGATTCACCCTCCAGACTTCACCTTCTCCTTCTCCTTCTTCTGCTTCTTCTGCTTCACCCTCCAGACTTCACCTTCTCCTTCTCCTTCTTCTGCTTCTTCTGCTTCACCCTCCTGACTTCACCTTCTCCTTCTCCTTCTTCTACTTCTTCTGATTCACCCTCCAGACTTCACCTACTCCTTCTCCTTCTTCTGCTTCTTCTGCTTCACCCTCCAGACTTCACCTTCTTCTTCTCCTTCTTCTGCTTCTTCTGCTTCGCCCTCCAGACTTCACCTTCTCCTTCTCCTTCTTCTGCTTCTTCTGCTTCACTCTCCTGACTTCACCTTCTCCTTCTCCTTCTTCTACTTCTTCTGATTCACCCTCCAGACTTCACCCTCTCCTTCTCCTTCTCCTGCTTCTTCTGCTTCACCCTCCAGACTTCACCTTCTCTTTCTCCTTCTTCTGCTTCTTCTGCTGCGCCCTCCAGACTTCACCTTCTCCTTCTCCTTCTTCTGCTTCTTCTGATTCACCCTCCAGACTTCACCTTCTCCTTCTCCTTCTTCTACTTCTTCTGATCCACCCTTCTGACTTCACCTTCTCCTTCTCCTTCTTCTGCTTCTTCTGCTTCACCCTCCAGACTTCACCTTCTCCTTCTCCTTCTTCTGCTTCTTCTGCTTCACCCACCAGACTTCACCATCTCCTTCTCCTTCTTCTGCTTCACCTCCTGACTTCACCTACTCCTTCTCCTTCTTCTGCTTCTTCTGCTTCACCCTCCAGACTTCACCTACTCCTTCTCCTTCTTCTGCTTCTTCTGCTTCGCCCTCCAGACTTCACCTTCTCCTTCTCCTTCTTCTGCTTCTTCTGCTTCACTCTCCTGACTTCACCTTCTCCTTCTCCTTCTTCTACTTCTTCTGATTCACCCTCCAGACTTCACCCTCTCCTTCTCCTTCTTCTGCTTCTTCTGCTTCACCCTCCAGACTTCACCTTCTCTTTCTCCTTCTTCTGCTTCTTCTGCTGCGCCCTCCAGACTTCACCTTCTCCTTCTCCTTCTTCTGCTTCTTCTGATTCACCCTCCAGACTTCACCTTCTCCTTCTCCTTCTTCTACTTCTTCTGATCAACCCTCCTGACTTCACCTTCTCCTTCTCCTTCTTCTGCTTCTTCTGCTTCACCCTCCAGACTTCACCTTCTCCTTCTCCTTCTTCTGCTTCTTCTGCTTCACCCACCAGACATCACCTTCTCCTTCTCCTTCTTCTGCTTCTTCTGCTTCACCCTCCTGACTTCACCTTATCCTTCTCCTTCTTCTACTTCTTCTGATTCACCCTCCAGACTTCACCTACTCCTTCTCCTTCTTCTGCTTCTTCTGCTTCACCCTCCAGACTTCACCTTCTCCTTCTCCTTCTTCTGCTTCTTCTGCTTCGCCCTCCAGACTTCACCTTCTCCTTCTCCTTCTTCTGCTTCTTCTGCTTCACTCTCCTGACTTCACCTTCTCCTTCTCCTTCTTCTACTTCTTCTGATTCACCCTCCAGACTTCACCCTCTCCTTCTCCTTCTTCTGCTTCTTCTGCTTCACCCTCCAGACTTCACCTTCTCCTTCTCCTTCTTCTGCTTCTTCTGCTTCACCGTCCTGAATTCACCTTCTCCTTCTCCTTCTTCTACTTCTTCTGCTTCACCCCCCTGACTTCACCTGCTCCTTCTCCTTCTTCTGCTTCTTCTGATTCACCCTCCTAACTTCACCTTCTCCTTCTCCTTCTTCTGCTTCTTCTGATTCACCCTCCAGACTTCACCTTCTCCTTCTCCTTCTTCTACTTCGTCTGATTCACCCTCCAGACTTCACCTTCTCCTTCTCCTTCTTCTACTTCTTCTGATTCACCCTCCAGTCTTCACCTACTCCTTCTCCTTCTTCTGTTTCTTCTGCTTCACCCTCCAGACTTCACCTTCTCCTTCTCTTTCTTCTGCTTCTTCTGATTCACCCTCCAGACTTCATCTTCTCCTTCTCCTTCTTCTGATTCTTCTGATTCACCCTCCAGACTTCACCTTCTCCTTCTCCTTCTTCTGCTTCTTCTGATTCACCCTCCTGACTTCACCTTCTCCTTCTCCTTCTTCTACTTCTTCTGCTTCACCCTCCAGACTTCACCTTCTCCTTCTCCTTCTTCTACTTCTTCTGATTCACCCTCCAGACTTCACCCTCTCCTGCTCCTTCTTCTGCTTCTTCTGCTTCACCCTCCAGACTTCACCTTCACTTTCTCCTTCTTCTGCTTCTTCTGCTGCGCCCTCCAGACTTCACCTTCTCCTTCTCCTTCTTCTGCTTCTTCTGATTCACCCTCCAGACTTCACCTTCTCCTTCTCCTTCTTCTACTTCTTCTGATCCACCCTCCTGACTTCACCTTCTCCTTCTCCTTCTTCTGCTTCTTCTGCTTCACCCTCCAGACTTCACCTTCTCCTTCTCCTTCTTCTGCTTCTTCTGCTTCACCCACCAGACTTCACCTTCTCCTTCTCCTTCTTCTGCTTCTTCTGCTTCACCCTCCTGACTTCACCTTATCCTTCTCCTTCTTCTACTTCTTCTGATTCACCCTCCAGACTTCACCTACTCCTTCTCCTTCTTCTGCTTCTTCTGCTTCACCCTCCAGACTTCACCTTCTCCTTCTCCTTCTTCTGCTTCTTCTGCTTCGCCCTCCAGACTTCACCTTCTCCTTCTCCTTCTTCTGCTTCTTCTGCTTCACTCTCCTGACTTCACCTTCTCCTTCTCCTTCTTCTACTTCTTCTGATTCACCCTCCAGACTTCACCCTCTCCTTCTCCTTCTTCTGCTTCTTCTGCTTCACCCTCCAGACTTCACCTTCTCCTTCTCCTTCTTCTGCTTCTTCTGCTTCACCGTCCTGACTTCACCTTCTCCTTCTCCTTCTTCTACTTCTTCTGCTTCACCCCCCTGACTTCACCTGCCCCTTCTCCTTCTTCTGCTTCTTCTGATTCACCCTCCTAACTTCACCCTCTTTTCTCCTTCTTCTGCTTCTTCTGATTCACCCTCCAGACTTCACCTTCTCCTTCTCCTTCTTCTACTTCGTCTGATTCACCCTCCAGACTTCACCTTCTCCTTCTCCTTCTTCTACTTCTTCTGATTCACCCTCCAGTCTTCACCTACTCCTTCTCCTTCTTCTGTTTCTTCTGCTTCACCCTCCAGACTTCACCTTCTCCTTCTCCTTCTTCTACTTCTTCTGATTCACCCTCCAGACTTCACCTTCTCCTTCTCCTTCTTCTGCTTCTTCTGATACACCCTCCAGACTTCACCTTCTCCTTCTCCTTATTCTGCTTCTTCTGATTCACCCTCCAGACTTCACCTTCTCCTTCTCCTTCTTCTGCTTCTTCTGATTCACCCTCCAGACTTCACCTTTTCCTTCTCCTTCTTCTGCTTCTTCTGATTCACCCTCCAGACTTCACCTTCTCCTTCTCCTTCTTCTGCTTCTTCTGATTCACCCTCCAGACTTCACCTTCTCCTTCTCCTTCTTCTATTTCTTCTGATTCACCCTCCAGACTTCACCTTCTCCTTCTCTTTCTTCTGTTTCTTCTGATTCACCCTCCAGACTTCACCTTCTCCTTCTCCTTCTTCTGCTTCTTCTGCTTCACCCTCCAGACTTCACCTTCTCCTTCTCCTTCTTCTGCTTCTTCTGCTTCACCCTCCTGACTTCACCTTCTCCTTCTCCTTCTTCTACTTCTTCTGATTCACCCTCCTGACTTCACCTTCTCCTTCTCCTTCTTCTACTTCTTCTGCTTCACCCTCCAGACTTCACCTTCTCCTTCTCCTTCTTCTACTTCTCCTGATTCACCCTCCAGACTTCACCTTCTCCTTCTCCTTCTTCTACTTCTTCTGATTCACCCTCCAGACTTCACCTTCTCCTTCTCCTTCTTCTACTTCTTCTGATTCATCCTCCAGACTTCACCTTCTCCTTCTCCTTCTTCTGCTTCTTCTGATTCACCCTCCAGACTTCACCTTCTCCTTCTCCTTATTCTGCTTCTTCTGATTCACCCTCCAGACTTCACCTTCTCCTTCTCCTTCTTCTGCTTCTTCTGATTCACCCTCCAGACTTCACCTTCTCCTTCTCCTTCTTCTGCTTCTTCTGATTCACCCTCCAGACTTCACCTTCTCCTTCTCCGTCTTCTACTTCTTCTGATTCACCCTCCAGACTTCATCTTCTCCTTCTCCTTCTTCTGCTTCTTCTGATTCACCCTCCAGACTTCACCTTCTCCTTCTCCTTCGTCTACTTCTTCTGATTCACCCTCCAGACTACACCTTCTCCTTCTCCTTCTTCTACTTCTTCTGATTCACCCTCCAGACTTCACCTTCTCCTTCTCCTTCTTCTGTTTCTTCTGATTCACCCTCCAGACTTCACCATCTCCTTCTCCTTCTTCTACTTCTTCTGATTCACCCTCCAGACTTCACCTTCTCCTTCTCCTTCTTCTACTTCTTCTGATTCACCCTCCAGACTTCATCTTCTCCTTCTCCTTCTTCTGCATCTTCTGATTCACCCTCCAGACTTCACCTTCTCCTTCTCCTTCTTCTGCTTCTTCTGATTCACCCTCCATACTTCACCTTCTCCTTCTCCTTCTTCTACTTCTTCTGATTCACCCTCCAGACTTCACCTTCTCCTTCTCCTTCTTCTACTTCTTCTGATTCACCCTCCAGTCTTCACATTCTCCTTCTCCTTCTTCTGTTTCTTCTGCTTCAGCCTCCAGACTTCACCTTCTCCTTCTCTTTCTTCTGATTCTTCTGATTCACCCTCCAGACTTCACCTTCTCCTTCTCCTTCTTCTGATTCTTCTGATTCACCCTCCAGACTTCACCTTCTCCTTCTCCTTCTTCTGCTTCTTCTGATTCACCCTCCTGGCTTCACCTTCTCCTTCTCCTTCTTCTACTTCTTCTGATTCACCCTCCTGACTTCACCTTCTCCTTCTCCTTCTTCTCCTTCTTCTGCTTCACCCTCCAGACTTCACCTTCTCCTTCTCCTTCTTCTACCTCTTCTGATTCACCCTCCAGACTTCACCTTCTCCTTCTCCTTCTTCTGCTTCTTCTGATTCACCCTCCAGACTTCACCTTCTCCTTCTCCTTATTCTGCTTCTTCTGATTCACCGTCCAGACTTCACCTTCTCCTTCTCGTTATTCTGCTTCTTCTGATTCAACCTCCAGACATCACCTTCTCCTTCTCCTTCTTCTGCTTCTTCTTATTCAACCTCCAGACTTCACCTTCTCCTTCTCCTTCTTCTGTTTCTTCTGATTCGCCCTCCAGACTTCACCTTCTCCTTCTCCTTTTTCTGCTTCTTCTGATTCACCCTCCTGACTTCACCTACTCCTTCTCCTTCTTCTACTTCTTCTGATTCACCCTCCTGACTTCACCTTCTCCTTCTCCTTCTTCTCCTTCTTCTGATTCACCCTCCAGACTTCACCTTCTCCTTCTCCTTCTTCTGCTTCTTCTGATTCACCCTCCAGACTTCACCTTCTCATTCTCCTTCTTCTGCTTCTTCTGCTGCGCCCTCCAAACTTCACCTTCTCCTTCTCCTTCTTCTGCTTCTTCTGCTTCACACTCCAGACTTCACCTTCTCCTTCTCCTTCTTCTGCTTCTTCTGCTGCGCCCTCCAGGCTTCACCTTCTCCTTCTCCTTCTTCTGCTTCTTCTGCTTCACCGTCCTGACTTCACCTTCTCCTTCTCCTTCTTCTACTTCTTCTGCTACACCCCCTGACTTCACCTGCTCCTTCTCCTTCTTCTGCTTCTTCTGATTCACCCTCCTAAATTCACCTTCTCCTTCTCCTTCTTCTGCTTCTTCTGATTCACCCTCCTGACTTCACCTTCTCCTTCTCCTTCTTCTGCTTCTTCTGATTCACCCTCCAGACTTCACCTTCTCCTTCTCCTTCTTCTGCTTCTTCTGATTCACCCTCCAGACTTCACCTTCTCCTTCTCCTTCTTCTGCTTCTTCTGCTTCACCCTCCAGACTTCACCTTCTCCTTCTCCTTCTTCTGCTTCTTCTGATTCACCCTCCTAACTTCACCCTCTTTTCTCCTTCTTCTGCTTCTTCTGATTCACCCTCCAGACTTCACCTTCTCCTTCTCCATCTTCTACTTCGTCTGATTCACCCTCCAGACTTCACCTTCTCCTTCTCCTTCTTCTACTTCTTCTGATTCACCCTCCAGTCTTCACCTACTCCTTCTCCTTCTTCTGTTTCTTCTGCTTCACCCTCCAGACTTCACCTTCTCCTTCTCTTTCTTCTGCTTCTTCTGATTCACCCTCCAGACTTCATCTTCTCCTTCTCCTTCTTCTGATTCTTCTGATTCACCCTCCAGACTTCACCTTCTCCTTCTCCTTCTTCTGCTTCTTCTGATTCACCCTCCAGACTTCACCTTCTCCTTCTCTTTCTTCTGCTTCTTCTGATTCACCCTCCAGACTTCACCTTCTCCTTCTCCTTCTTCTGCTTCTTCTGATTCGCCCTCCAGACTTCACCTTCTCCTTCTCCTTATTCTGCTTCTTCTGATTCACCCTCCAGACTTCACCTTCTCCTTCTCCTTCTTCTGCTTCTTCTGATTCACCCTCCAGACTTCACCTTTTCCTTCTCCTTCTTCTGCTTCTTCTGATTCACCCTCCAGACTTCACCTTCTCCTTCTCCTTCTTCTGGTTCTTCTGATTCACCCTCCAGACTTCACCTTCTCCTTCTCCTTCTTCTACTTCTTCTGATTCACCCTCCAGACTTCACCTTCTCCTTCTCTTTCTTCTGTTTCTTCTGATTCACCCTCCAGACTTCACCTTCTCCTTCTCCTTCTTCTGCTTCTTCTGCTTCACCCTCCAGACTTCACCTTCTCCTTCTCCTTCTTCTGCTTCTTCTGCTTCACCCTCCTGACTTCACCTTCTCCTTCTCCTTCTTCTACTTCTTCTGATTCACCCTCCTGACTTCACCTACTCCTTCTCCTTCTTCTGCTTCTACTGCTTCACCCTCCAGACTTCACCTTCTCCGTCTCCTTCTTCTGCTTCTTCTGCTTCGCCCTCCAGACTTCACCTTCTCCTTCTCCTTCTTCTGCTTCTTCTGCTTCACTCTCCTGACTTCACCATCTCCTTCTCCTTCTTCTACTTCTTCTGATTCACCCTCCAGACTTCACCCTCTCCTTCTCCTTCTTCTGCTTCTTCTGCTTCACCCTCCAGACTTCACCTTCTCCTTCTCCTTCTTCTGCTTCTTCTGCTTCACCGTCCTGACTTCACCTTCTCCTTCTCCTTCTTCTACTTCTTCTGCTTCACCCCCCTGACTTCACCTGCTCCTTCTCCTTCTTCTGCTTCTTCTGATTCACCCTCCTAACTTCACCCTCTTTTCTCCTTCTTCTGCTTCTTCTGATTCACCCTCCAGGCTTCACCTTCTCCTTCTCCTTCTTCTACTTCGTCTGATTCACCCTCCAGACTTCACCTTCTCCTTCTCCTTCTTCTATTTCTTCTGATTCACCCTCCAGTCTTCACCTACTCCTTCTCCTTCTTCTGTTTCTTATGCTTCACCCTCCAGACTTCACCTTCTCCTTCTCTTTCTTCTGCTTCTTCTGATTCACCCTCCAGACTTCATCTTCTCCTTCTCCTTCTTCTGATTCTTCTGATTCACCCTCCAGACTTCACCTTCTCCTTCTCCTTCTTCTGCTTCTTCTGATTCACCCTCCTGACTTCACCTTCTCCTTCTCCTTCTTCTACTTCTTCTGCTTCACCCTCCAGACTTCTCCTTCTCCTTCTCCTTCTTCTACTTCTTCTGATTCACCCTCCAGACTTCACCTTCTCCTTCTCCTTCTTCTGCTTCTTCTGATTCACCCTCCAGACTTCACCTTCTCCTTCTCCTTATTCTGCTTCTTCTGATTCACCCTCCAGACTTCACCTTTTCCTTCTCCTTCTTCTGCTTCTTCTGATTCACCCTCCAGACTTCACCTTCTCCTTCTCCTTCTTCTGCTTCTTCTGATTCACCCTCCAGACTTCACCTTCTCCTTCTCCTTCTTCTACTTCTTCTGATTCACCCTCCAGACTTCACCTTCTCCTTCTCTTTCTTCTGTTTCTTCTGATTCACCCTCCAGACTTCACCTTCTCCTTCTCCTTCTTCTGCTTCTTCTGCTTCACCCTCCAGACTTCACCTTCTCCTTCTCCTTCTTCTGCTTCTTCTGCTTCACCCTCCTGACTTCACCTTCTCCTTCTCCTTCTTCTACTTCTTCTGATTCACCCTCCTGACTTCACCTTCTCCTTCTCCTTCTTCTACTTCTTCTGCTTCACCCTCCAGACTTCACCTTCTCCTTCTCCTTCTTCTACTTCTTCTGATTCACCCTCCAGACTTCACCTTCTCCTTCTCCTTCTTCTACTTCTTCTGATTCACCCTCCAGACTTCACCTTCTCCTTCTCCTTCTTCTACTTCTTCTGATTCATCCTCCAGACTTCACCTTCTCCTTCTCCTTCTTCTGCTTCTTCTGATTCACCCTCCAGACTTCACCTTCTCCTTCTCCTTATTCTGCTTCTTCTGATTCACCCTCCAGACTTCACCTTCTCCTTCTCCTTCTTCTGCTTCTTCTGATTCACCCTCCAGACTTCACCTTCTCCTTCTCCTTCTTCTGCTTCTTCTGATTCACCCTCCAGACTTCACCTTCTCCTTCTCCGTCTTCTACTTCTTCTGATTCACCCTCCAGACTTCATCTTCTCCTTCTCCTTCTTCTGCTTCTTCTGATTCACCCTCCAGACTTCACCTTCTCCTTCTCCTTCGTCTACTTCTTCTGATTCACCCTCCAGACTACACCTTCTCCTTCTCCTTCTTCTACTTCTTCTGATTCACCCTCCAGACTTCACCTTCTCCTTCTCCTTCTTCTGTTTCTTCTGATTCACCCTCCAGACTTCACCTTCTCCTTCTCCTTCTTCTACTTCTTCTGATTCACCCTCCAGACTTCACCTTCTCCTTCTCCTTCTTCTACTTCTTCTGATTCACCCTCCAGACTTCATCTTCTCCTTCTCCTTCTTCTGCATCTTCTGATTCACCCTCCAGACTTCACCTTCTCCTTCTCCTTCTTCTGCTTCTTCTGATTCACCCTCCAGACTTCACCTTTTCCTTCTCCTTCTTCTGCTTCTTCTGATTCACCCTCCAGACTTCACCTTCTCCTTCTCCTTCTTCTGCTTCTTCTGATTCACCCTCCAGACTTCACCTTCTCCTTCTCCTTCTTCTACTTCTTCTGATTCACCCTCCAGACTTCACCTTCTCCTTCTCTTTCTTCTGTTTCTTCTGATTCACCCTCCAGACTTCACCTTCTCCTTCTCCTTCTTCTGCTTCTTCTGCTTCACCCTCCAGACTTCACCTTCTCCTTCTCCTTCTTCTGCTTCTTCTGCTTCACCCTCCTGACTTCACCTTCTCCTTCTCCTTCTTCTACTTCTTCTGATTCACCCTCCTGACTTCACCTTCTCCTTCTCCTTCTTCTACTTCTTCTGCTTCACCCTCCTGACTTCACCTACTCCTTCTCCTTCTTCTACTTCTTCTGATTCACCCTCCTGACTTCACCTTCTCCTTCTCCTTCTTCTCCTTCTTCTGATTCACCCTCCAGACTTCACCTTCTCCTTCTCCTTCTTCTACTTCTTCTGATTCACCCTCCTGACTTCACCTACTCCTTCTCCTTCTTCTACTTCTTCTGATTCACCCTCCTGACTTCACCTTCTCCTTCTCCTTCTTCTCCTTCTTCTGATTCACCCTCCAGACTTCACCTTCTCCTTCTCCTTCTTCTGCTTCTTCTGATTCACCCTCCAGACTTCACCTTCTCATTCTCCTTCTTCTGCTTCTTCTGCTGCGCCCTCCAAACTTCACCTTCTCCTTCTCCTTCTTCTGCTTCTTCTGCTTCACACTCCAGACTTCACCTTCTCCTTCTCCTTCTTCTGCTTCTTCTGCTGCGCCCTCCAGGCTTCACCTTCTCCTTCTCCTTCTTCTGCTTCTTCTGCTTCACCGTCCTGACTTCACCTTCTCCTTCTCCTTCTTCTACTTCTTCTGCTACACCCCCTGACTTCACCTGCTCCTTCTCCTTCTTCTGCTTCTTCTGATTCACCCTCCTAAATTCACCTTCTCCTTCTCCTTCTTCTGCTTCTTCTGATTCACCCTCCTGACTTCACCTTCTCCTTCTCCTTCTTCTGCTTCTTCTGATTCACCCTCCAGACTTCACCTTCTCCTTCTCCTTCTTCTGCTTCTTCTGATTCACCCTCCAGACTTCACCTTCTCCTTCTCCTTCTTCTGCTTCTTCTGCTTCACCCTCCAGACTTCACCTTCTCCTTCTCCTTCTTCTGCTTCTTCTGATTCACCCTCCTAACTTCACCCTCTTTTCTCCTTCTTCTGCTTCTTCTGATTCACCCTCCAGACTTCACCTTCTCCTTCTCCATCTTCTACTTCGTCTGATTCACCCTCCAGACTTCACCTTCTCCTTCTCCTTCTTCTACTTCTTCTGATTCACCCTCCAGTCTTCACCTACTCCTTCTCCTTCTTCTGTTTCTTCTGCTTCACCCTCCAGACTTCACCTTCTCCTTCTCTTTCTTCTGCTTCTTCTGATTCACCCTCCAGACTTCATCTTCTCCTTCTCCTTCTTCTGATTCTTCTGATTCACCCTCCAGACTTCACCTTCTCCTTCTCCTTCTTCTGCTTCTTCTGATTCACCCTCCTGACTTCACCTTCTCCTTCTCCTTCTTCTACTTCTTCTGCTTCACCCTCCAGACTTCACCTTCTCCTTCTCCTTCTTCTACTTCTTCTGATTCACCCTCCAGACTTCACCTTCTCCTTCTCCTTCTTCTGCTTCTTCTGATTCGCCCTCCAGACTTCACCTTCTCCTTCTCCTTATTCTGCTTCTTCTGATTCACCCTCCAGACTTCACCTTCTCCTTCTCCTTCTTCTGCTTCTTCTGATTCACCCTCCAGACTTCACCTTTTCCTTCTCCTTCTTCTGCTTCTTCTGATTCACCCTCCAGACTTCACCTTCTCCTTCTCCTTCTTCTGCTTCTTCTGATTCACCCTCCAGACTTCACCTTCTCCTTCTCCTTCTTCTACTTCTTCTGATTCACCCTCCAGACTTCACCTTCTCCTTCTCTTTCTTCTGTTTCTTCTGATTCACCCTCCAGACTTCACCTTCTCCTTCTCCTTCTTCTGCTTCTTCTGCTTCACCCTCCAGACTTCACCTTCTCCTTCTCCTTCTTCTGCTTCTTCTGCTTCACCCTCCTGACTTCACCTTCTCCTTCTCCTTCTTCTACTTCTTCTGATTCACCCTCCTGACTTCACCTACTCCTTCTCCTTCTTCTGCTTCTACTGCTTCACCCTCCAGACTTCACCTTCTCCGTCTCCTTCTTCTGCTTCTTCTGCTTCGCCCTCCAGACTTCACCTTCTCCTTCTCCTTCTTCTGCTTCTTCTGCTTCACTCTCCTGACTTCACCATCTCCTTCTCCTTCTTCTACTTCTTCTGATTCACCCTCCAGACTTCACCCTCTCCTTCTCCTTCTTCTGCTTCTTCTGCTTCACCCTCCAGACTTCACCTTCTCCTTCTCCTTCTTCTGCTTCTTCTGCTTCACCGTCCTGACTTCACCTTCTCCTTCTCCTTCTTCTACTTCTTCTGCTTCACCCCCCTGACTTCACCTGCTCCTTCTCCTTCTTCTGCTTCTTCTGATTCACCCTCCTAACTTCACCCTCTTTTCTCCTTCTTCTGCTTCTTCTGATTCACCCTCCAGGCTTCACCTTCTCCTTCTCCTTCTTCTACTTCGTCTGATTCACCCTCCAGACTTCACCTTCTCCTTCTCCTTCTTCTATTTCTTCTGATTCACCCTCCAGTCTTCACCTACTCCTTCTCCTTCTTCTGTTTCTTATGCTTCACCCTCCAGACTTCACCTTCTCCTTCTCTTTCTTCTGCTTCTTCTGATTCACCCTCCAGACTTCATCTTCTCCTTCTCCTTCTTCTGATTCTTCTGATTCACCCTCCAGACTTCACCTTCTCCTTCTCCTTCTTCTGCTTCTTCTGATTCACCCTCCTGACTTCACCTTCTCCTTCTCCTTCTTCTACTTCTTCTGCTTCACCCTCCAGACTTCACCTTCTCCTTCTCCTTCTTCTACTTCTTCTGATTCACCCTCCAGACTTCACCTTCTCCTTCTCCTTCTTCTGCTTCTTCTGATTCACCCTCCAGACTTCACCTTCTCCTTCTCCTTATTCTGCTTCTTCTGATTCACCCTCCAGACTTCACCTTTTCCTTCTCCTTCTTCTGCTTCTTCTGATTCACCCTCCAGACTTCACCTTCTCCTTCTCCTTCTTCTGCTTCTTCTGATTCACCCTCCAGACTTCACCTTCTCCTTCTCCTTCTTCTACTTCTTCTGATTCACCCTCCAGACTTCACCTTCTCCTTCTCTTTCTTCTGTTTCTTCTGATTCACCCTCCAGACTTCACCTTCTCCTTCTCCTTCTTCTGCTTCTTCTGCTTCACCCTCCAGACTTCACCTTCTCCTTCTCCTTCTTCTGCTTCTTCTGCTTCACCCTCCTGACTTCACCTTCTCCTTCTCCTTCTTCTACTTCTTCTGATTCACCCTCCTGACTTCACCTTCTCCTTCTCCTTCTTCTACTTCTTCTGCTTCACCCTCCAGACTTCACCTTCTCCTTCTCCTTCTTCTACTTCTTCTGATTCACCCTCCAGACTTCACCTTCTCCTTCTCCTTCTTCTACTTCTTCTGATTCACCCTCCAGACTTCACCTTCTCCTTCTCCTTCTTCTACTTCTTCTGATTCATCCTCCAGACTTCACCTTCTCCTTCTCCTTCTTCTGCTTCTTCTGATTCACCCTCCAGACTTCACCTTCTCCTTCTCCTTATTCTGCTTCTTCTGATTCACCCTCCAGACTTCACCTTCTCCTTCTCCTTCTTCTGCTTCTTCTGATTCACCCTCCAGACTTCACCTTCTCCTTCTCCTTCTTCTGCTTCTTCTGATTCACCCTCCAGACTTCACCTTCTCCTTCTCCGTCTTCTACTTCTTCTGATTCACCCTCCAGACTTCATCTTCTCCTTCTCCTTCTTCTGCTTCTTCTGATTCACCCTCCAGACTTCACCTTCTCCTTCTCCTTCGTCTACTTCTTCTGATTCACCCTCCAGACTACACCTTCTCCTTCTCCTTCTTCTACTTCTTCTGATTCACCCTCCAGACTTCACCTTCTCCTTCTCCTTCTTCTGTTTCTTCTGATTCACCCTCCAGACTTCACCTTCTCCTTCTCCTTCTTCTACTTCTTCTGATTCACCCTCCAGACTTCACCTTCTCCTTCTCCTTCTTCAACTTCTTCTGATTCACCCTCCAGACTTCATCTTCTCCTTCTCCTTCTTCTGCATCTTCTGATTCACCCTCCAGACTTCACCTTCTCCTTCTCCTTCTTCTGCTTCTTCTGATTCACCCTCCAGACTTCACCTTTTCCTTCTCCTTCTTCTGCTTCTTCTGATTCACCCTCCAGACTTCACCTTCTCCTTCTCCTTCTTCTGCTTCTTCTGATTCACCCTCCAGACTTCACCTTCTCCTTCTCCTTCTTCTACTTCTTCTGATTCACCCTCCAGACTTCACCTTCTCCTTCTCTTTCTTCTGTTTCTTCTGATTCACCCTCCAGACTTCACCTTCTCCTTCTCCTTCTTCTGCTTCTTCTGCTTCACCCTCCAGACTTCACCTTCTCCTTCTCCTTCTTCTGCTTCTTCTGCTTCACCCTCCTGACTTCACCTTCTCCTTCTCCTTCTTCTACTTCTTCTGATTCACCCTCCTGACTTCACCTTCTCCTTCTCCTTCTTCTACTTCTTCTGCTTCACCCTCCAGACTTCACCTTCTCCTTCTCCTTCTTCTACTTCTTCTGATTCACCCTCCAGACTTCACCTTCTCCTTCTCCTTCTTCTACTTCTTCTGATTCACCCTCCAGACTTCACCTTCTCCTTCTCCTTCTTCTACTTCTTCTGATTCATCCTCCAGACTTCACCTTCTCCTTCTCCTTCTTCTGCTTCTTCTGATTCACCCTCCAGACTTCACCTTCTCCTTCTCCTTATTCTGCTTCTTCTGATTCACCCTCCAGACTTCACCTTCTCCTTCTCCTTCTTCTGCTTCTTCTGATTCACCCTCCAGACTTCACCTTCTCCTTCTCCTTCTTCTGCTTCTTCTGATTCACCCTCCAGACTTCACCTTCTCCTTCTCCGTCTTTTACTTCTTCTGATTCACCCTCCAGACTTCATCTTCTCCTTCTCCTTCTTCTGCTTCTTCTGATTCACCCTCCAGACTTCACCTTCTCCTTCTCCTTCGTCTACTTCTTCTGATTCACCCTCCAGACTACACCTTCTCCTTCTCCTTCTTCTACTTCTTCTGATTCACCCTCCAGACTTCACCTTCTCCTTCTCCTTCTTCTGTTTCTTCTGATTCACCCTCCAGACTTCACCTTCTCCTTCTCCTTCTTCTACTTCTTCTGATTCACCCTCCAGACTTCACCTTCTCCTTCTCCTTCTTCTACTTCTTCTGATTCACCCTCCAGACTTCATCTTCTCCTTCTCCTTCTTCTGCATCTTCTGATTCACCCTCCAGACTTCACCTTCTCCTTCTCCTTCTTCTGCTTCTTCTGATTCACCCTCCAGACTTCACCTTCTCCTTCTCCTTCTTCTACTTCTTCTGATTCACCCTCCAGACTTCACATTCTCCTTCTCCTTCTTCTGTTTCTTCTGCTTCAGCCTCCAGACTTCACCTTCTCCTTCTCTTTCTTCTGATTCTTCTGATTCACCCTCCAGACTTCACCTTCTCCTTCTCCTTCTTCTGATTCTTCTGATTCACCCTCCAGACTTCACCTTCTCCTTCTCCTTCTTCTGCTTCTTCTGATTCACCCTCCTGGCTTCACCTTCTCCTTCTCCTTCTTCTACTTCTTCTGATTCACCCTCCTGACTTCACCTTCTCCTTCTCCTTCTTCTCCTTCTTCTGCTTCACCCTCCAGACTTCACCTTCTCCTTCTCCTTCTTCTACCTCTTCTGATTCACCCTCCAGACTTCACCTTCTCCTTCTCCTTCTTCTGCTTCTTCTGATTCACCCTCCTGGCTTCACCTTCTCCTTCTCCTTCTTCTACTTCTTCTGATTCACCCTCCTGACTTCACCTTCTCCTTCTCCTTCTTCTCCTTCTTCTGCTTCACCCTCCAGACTTCACCTTCTCCTTCTCCTTCTTCTACCTCTTCTGATTCACCCTCCAGACTTCACCTTCTCCTTCTCCTTCTTCTGCTTCTTCTGATTCACCCTCCAGACTTCACCTTCTCCTTCTCCTTATTCTGCTTCTTCTGATTCACCCTCCAGACTTCACCTTCTCCTTCTCGTTATTCTGCTTCTTCTGATTCAACCTCCAGACATCACCTTCTCCTTCTCCTTCTTCTGCTTCTTCTTATTCACCCTCCAGACTTCACCTTCTCCTTCTCCTTCTTCTGTTTCTTCTGATTCGCCCTCCAGACTTCACCTTCTCCTTCTCCTTCTTCTGCTTCTTCTGATTCACCCTCCTGACATCACCTTCTCCTTCTCCTTCTTCTACTTCTTCTGATTCACCCTCCTGACTTCACCTTCTCCTTCTCCTTCTTCTCCTTCTTCTGATTCACCCTCCAGACTTCACCTTCTCCTTCTCCTTCTTCTGCTTCTTCTGATTCACCCTCCAGACTTCACCTTCTCTTTCTCCTTCTTCTGCTTCTTCTGCTGCGCCCTCCAGACTTCACCTTCTCCTTCTCCTTCTTCTGCTTCACACTCCAGACTTCACCTTCTCCTTCTCCTTCTTCTGCTTCTTCTGCTGCGCCCTCCAGGCTTCACCTTCTCCTTCTCCTTCTTCTGCTTCTTCTGCTTCACCGTCCTGACTTCACCTTCTCCTTCTCCTTCTTCTACTTCTTCTGCTACACCCCCCTGACTTCACCTGCTCCTTCTCCTTCTTCTGCTTCTTCTGATTCACCCTCCTAAATTCACCTTCTCCTTCTCCTTCTTCTGCTTCTTCTGATTCACCCTCCTGACTTCACCTTCTCCTTCTCCTTCTTCTGCTTCTTCTGATTCACCCTCCAGACTTCACCTTCTCCTTCTCCTTCTTCTGCTTCTTCTGATTCACCCTCCAGACTTCACCTTCTCCTTCTCCTTCTTCTGCTTCTTCTGCTTCACCCTCCAGACTTCACCTTCTCCTTCTCCTTCTTCTGCTTCTTCTGATTCACCCTCCTAACTTCACCCTCTTTTCTCCTTCTTCTGCTTCTTCTGATTCACCCTCCAGACTTCACCTTCTCCTTCTCCATCTTCTACTTCGTCTGATTCACCCTCCAGACTTCACCTTCTCCTTCTCCTTCTTCTACTTCTTCTGATTCACCCTCCAGTCTTCACCTACTCCTTCTCCTTCTTCTGTTTCTTCTGCTTCACCCTCCAGACTTCACCTTCTCCTTCTCTTTCTTCTGCTTCTTCTGATTCACCCTCCAGACTTCATCTTCTCCTTCTCCTTCTTCTGATTCTTCTGATTCACCCTCCAGACTTCACCTTCTCCTTCTCCTTCTTCTGCTTCTTCTGATTCACCCTCCTGACTTCACCTTCTCCTTCTCCTTCTTCTACTTCTTCTGCTTCACCCTCCAGACTTCACCTTCTCCTTCTCCTTCTTCTACTTCTTCTGATTCACCCTCCAGACTTCACGTTCTCCTTCTCCTTCTTCTGCTTCTTCTGATTCACCCTCCAGACTTCACCTTCTCCTTCTCCTTATTCTGCTTCTTCTGATTCACCCTCCAGACTTCACCTTCTCCTTCTCCTTCTTCTGCTTCTTCTGATTCACCCTCCAGACTTCACCTTTTCCTTCTCCTTCTTCTGCTTCTTCTGATTCACCCTCCAGACTTCACCTTCTCCTTCTCCTTCTTCTGCTTCTTCTGATTCACCCTCCAGACTTCCCCTTCTCCTTCTCCTTCTTCTACTTCTTCTGATTCACCCTCCAGACTTCACCTTCTCCTTCTCTTTCTTCTGTTTCTTCTGATTCACCCTCCAGACTTCACCTTCTCCTTCTCCTTCTTCTACTTCTTCTGATTCACCCGCCTGACTTCACCTTCTCCTTCTCCTTCTTCTACTTCTTCTGATTCACCCTCCAGACTTCACCTTCTCCTTCTCCTTCTTCTACTTCTTCTGATTCATCCTCCAGACTTCACCTTCTCCTTCTCCTTCTTCTGCTTCTTCTGATTCACCCTCCAGACTTCACCTTCTCCTTCTCCTTATTCTGCTTCTTCTGATTCACCCTCCAGACTTCACCTTCTCCTTCTCCTTCTTCTGCTTCTTCTGATTCACCCTCCAGACTTCACCTTCTCCTTCTCCGTCTTCTACTTCTTCTGATTCACCCTCCAGACTTCATCTTCTCCTTCTCCTTCTTCTGCTTCTTCTGATTCACCCTCCAGACTTCACCTTCTCCGTCTCCTTCGTCTACTTCTTCTGATTCACCCTCCAGACTACACCTTCTCCTTCTCCTTCTTCTACTTCTTCTGATTCACCCTCCAGACTTCACCTTCTCCTTCTCCTTCTTCTGTTTCTTCTGATTCACCCTCCAGACTTCACCTTCTCCTTCTCCTTCTTCTACTTCTTCTGATTCACCCTCCAGACTTCACCTTCTCCTTCTCCTTCTTCTACTTCTTCTGATTCACCCTCCAGACTTCATCTTCTCCTTCTCCTTCTTCTGCATCTTCTGATTCACCCTCCAGACTTCACCTTCTCCTTCTCCTTCTTCTGCTTCTTCTGATTCACCCTCCAGACTTCACCTTCTCCTTCTCCTTCTTCTACTTCTTCTGATTCACCCTCCAGACTTCACCTTCTCCTTCTCCTTCTTCTACTTCTTCTGATTCACCCTCCAGTCTTCACATTCTCCTTCTCCTTCTTCTGTTTCTTCTGCTTCAGCCTCCAGACTTCACCTTCTCCTTCTCTTTCTTCTGATTCTTCTGATTCACCCTCCAGACTTCACCTTCTCCTTCTCCTTCTTCTGATTCTTCTGATTCACCCTCCAGACTTCACCTTCTCCTTCTCCTTCTTCTGCTTCTTCTGATTCACCCTCCTGGCTTCACC
Organism: Somniosus microcephalus; assembly: GCF_052327205.1. Lineage (NCBI taxonomy): Eukaryota > Metazoa > Chordata > Chondrichthyes > Squaliformes > Somniosidae > Somniosus > Somniosus microcephalus. The sequence continues at coordinate 968,944 of NW_028225215.1, forward strand.
TTCTCCTTCTCCTTCTTCTACTTCTTCTGATTCACCCTCCTGACTTCACCTTCTCCTTCTCCTTCTTCTCCTTCTTCTGCTTCACCCTCCAGACTTCACCTTCTCCTTCTCCTTCTTCTACCTCTTCTGATTCACCCTCCAGACTTCACCTTCTCCTTCTCCTTCTTCTGCTTCTTCTGATTCACCCTCCAGACTTCACCTTCTCCTTCTCCTTATTCTGCTTCTTCTGATTCACCCTCCAGACTTCACCTTCTCCTTCTCGTTATTCTGCTTCTTCTGATTCAACCTCCAGACTTCACCTTCTCCTTCTCCTTCTTCTGCTTCTTCTTATTCACCCTCCAGACTTCACCTTCTCCTTCTCCTTCTTCTGTTTCTTCTGATTCGCCCTCCAGACTTCACCTTCTCCCTCTCCTTCTTCTGCTTCTTCTGATTCACCCTCCTGACTTCACCTTCTCCTTCTCCTTCTTCTACTTCTTCTGATTCACCCTCCTGACTTCACCTTCTCCTTCTCCTTCTTCTCCTTCTTCTGATTCACCCTCCAGACTTCACCTTCTCCTTCTCCTTCTTCTGCTTCTTCTGATTCAACCTCCAGACTTCAGCTTCTCATTCTCCTTCTTCTGCTTCTTCTGCTGCGCCCTCCAGACTTCACCTTCTCCTTCTCCTTCTTCTGCTTCTTCTGCTTCACACTCCAGACTTCACCTTCTCCTTCTCCTTCTTCTGCTTCTTCTGCTGCGCCCTCCAGACTTCACCTTCTCCTTCTCCTTCTTCTGCTTCTTCTGCTGCGCCCTCCAGGCTTCACCTTCTCCTTCTCCTTCTTCTGCTTCTTCTGCTTCACCGTCCTGACTTCACCTTCTCCTTCTCCTTCTTCTACTTCTTCTGCTGCGCCCTCCAGGCTTCACCTTCTACTTCTCCTTCTTCTGCTTCTTCTGCTTCACCGTCCTGACTTCACCTTCTCCTTCTCCTTCTTCTACTTCTTCTGCTTCACCCTCCTGACTTCACCTTCTCCTTCTCCTTCTTCTACTTCTTCTGATTCACCCTCCAGACTTCACCTACTCCTTCTCCTTCTTCTGCTTCTTCTGCTTCACCCTCCAGACTTCACCTACCCCTTCTCCTTCTTCTGCTTCTTCTGCTTCGCCCTCCAGACTTCACCTTCTCCTTCTCCTTCTTCTGCTTCTTCTGCTTCACTCTCCTGACTTCACCTTCTCCTTCTCCTTCTTCTACTTCTTCTGATTCACCCTCCAGACTTCACCCTCTCCTTCTCCTTCTTCTCCTTCTTCTGCTTCACCCTCCAGACTTCACCTTCTCTTTCTCCTTCTTCTGCTTCTTCTGCTGCGCCCTCCAGACTTCACCTTCTCCTTCTCCTACTTCTGCTTCTTCTGATTCACCCTCCAGACTTCACCTTCTCCTTCTCCTTCTTCTACTTCTTCTGATCCACCCTCCTGACTTCACCTTCTCCTTCTCCTTCTTCTGCTTCTTCTGCTTCACCCTCCAGACTTCACCTTCTCCTTCTCCTTCTTCTGCTTCTTCTGCTTCACCCACCAGACTTCACCTTCTCCTTCTCCTTCTTCTGCTTCTTCTGCTTCACCCTCCTGACTTCACCTTCTCCTTCTCCTTCTTCTACCTCTTCTGATTCACCCTCCAGACTTCACCTTCTCCTTCTCCTTCTTCTGCTTCTTCTGATTCACCCTCCAGACTTCACCTTCTCCTTCTCCTTATTCTGCTTCTTCTGATTCACCCTCCAGACTTCACCTTCTCCTTCTCGTTATTCTGCTTCTTCTGATTCAACCTCCAGACATCACCTTCTCCTTCTCGTTCTTCTGCTTCTTCTGATTCACCCTCCAGACTGCACCTTCTCCTTCTCCTTCTTCTACTTCTTCTGATCCACCCTCCTGACTTCACCTTCTCCTTCTCCTTCTTCTGCTTCTTCTGATTCACCCTCCTGGCTTCACCTTCTCCTTCTCCTTCTTCTACTTCTTCTGATTCACCCTCCTGACTTCACCTTCTCCTTCTCCTTCTTCTCCTTCTTCTGCTTCACCCTCCAGACTTCACCTTCTCCTTCTCCTTCTTCTACCTCTTCTGATTCACCCTCCAGACTTCACCTTCTCCTTCTCCTTCTTCTGCTTCTTCTGATTCACCCTCCAGACTTCACCTTCTCCTTCTCCTTATTCTGCTTCTTCTGATTCACCCTCCAGACTTCACCTTCTCCTTCTCGTTATTCTGCTTCTTCTGATTCAACCTCCAGACTTCACCTTCTCCTTCTCCTTCTTCTGCTTCTTCTGATTCACCCTCCAGACTTCAAATTCTCCTTCTCCTTCTTCTGTTTCTTCTGATTCGCCCTCCAGACTTCACCTTCTCCTTCTCCTTCTTCTGCTTCTTCTGATTCACCCTCCTGACTTCACCTTCTCCTTCTCCTTCTTCTACTTCTTCTGATTCACCCTGCTGACTTCACCTTCTCCTTCTCCTTCTTCTACTTCTTCTGATTCACCCTCCAGACTTCACCTTCTCCTTCTCCTTCTTCTTTTTCTTCTGATTCACCCTCCAGACTTCACCTTCTCATTCTCCTTCTTCTGCTTCTTCTGCTGCGCCCTCCAGACTTCACCTTCTCCTTCTCCTTCTTCTGCTTCTTCTGCTTCACACTCCAGACTTCACCTTCTCCTTCTCCTTCTTCTGCTTCTTCTGCTGCGCCCTCCAGGCTTCACCTTCTCCTTCTCCTTCTTCTGCTTCTTCTGCTTCACCGTCCTGACTTCACCTTCTCCTTCTCCTTCTTCTACTTCTTCTGCTACACCCCCCTGACTTCACCTGCTCCTTCTCCTTCTTCTGCTTCTTCTGATTCACCCTCCTAAATTCACCTTCTCCTTCTCCCTCTTCTGCTTCTTCTGATTCACCCTCCTGACTTCACCTTCTCCTTCTCCTTCTTCTGCTTCTTCTGATTCACCCTCCAGACTTCACCTTCTCCTTCTCCTTCTTCTGCTTCTTCTGATTCACCCTCCAGACTTCACCTTCACCTTCTCCTTCTCCTTCTTCTGCTTCTTCTGATTCACCCTCCAGACTTCACCTTCTCCTTCTCCTTCTTCTGCTTCTTCTGATTCACCCTCCAGACTTCACCTTCTCCTTCTCGTTATTCTGCTTCTTCTGATTCAACCTCCAGACTTCACCTTCTCCTTCTCCTTCTTCTGCTTCTTCTGATTCACCCTCCAGACTTCAAATTCTCCTTCTCCTTCTTCTGTTTCTTCTGATTCGCCCTCCAGACTTCACCTTCTCCTTCTCCTTCTTCTGCTTCTTCTGATTCACCCTCCTGACTTCACCTTCTCCTTCTCCTTCTTCTACTTCTTCTGATTCACCCTGCTGACTTCACCTTCTCCTTCTCCTTCTTCTACTTCTTCTGATTCACCCTCCAGACTTCACCTTCTCCTTCTCCTTCTTCTTTTTCTTCTGATTCACCCTCCAGACTTCACCTTCTCATTCTCCTTCTTCTGCTTCTTCTGCTGCGCCCTCCAGACTTCACCTTCTCCTTCTCCTTCTTCTGCTTCTTCTGCTTCACACTCCAGACTTCACCTTCTCCTTCTCCTTCTTCTGCTTCTTCTGCTGCGCCCTCCAGGCTTCACCTTCTCCTTCTCCTTCTTCTGCTTCTTCTGCTTCACCGTCCTGACTTCACCTTCTCCTTCTCCTTCTTCTACTTCTTCTGCTACACCCCCCTGACTTCACCTGCTCCTTCTCCTTCTTCTGCTTCTTCTGATTCACCCTCCTAAATTCACCTTCTCCTTCTCCTTCTTCTGCTTCTTCTGATTCACCCTCCTGACTTCACCTTCTCCTTCTCCTTCTTCTGCTTCTTCTGATTCACCCTCCAGACTTCACCTTCTCCTTCTCCTTCTTCTGCTTCTTCTGATTCACCCTCCAGACTTCACCTTCTCCTTCTCCTTCTTCTGCTTCTTCTGCTTCACCCTCCAGACTTCACCTTCTCCTTCTCCTTCTTCTGCTTCTTCTGCTTCACCCTCCTGACTTCACCTTCTCCTTCTCCTTCTTCTACTTCTTCTGATTCACCCTCCAGACTTCACCTACTCCTTCTCCTTCTTCTGCTTCTTCTGCTTCACCCTCCAGACTTCACCTTCTCCTTCTCCTTCTTCTGCTTCTTCTGCTTCGCCCTCCAGACTTCACCTTCTCCTTCTCCTTCTTCTGCTTCTTCTGCTTCACTCTCCTGACTTCACCTTTTCCTTCTCCTTCTTCTGCTTCTTCTGATTCACCCTCCAGACTTCACCTTCTCCTTCTCCTTCTTCTGCTTCTTCTGATTCACCCTCCAGACTTCACCTTCTCCTTCTCCTTCTTCTACTTCTTCTGATTCACCCTCCAGACTTCACCTTCTCCTTCTCTTTCTTCTGTTTCTTCTGATTCACCCTCCAGACTTCACCTTCTCCTTCTCCTTCTTCTACTTCTTCTGATTCACCCGCCTGACTTCACCTTCTCCTTCTCCTTCTTCTACTTCTTCTGATTCACCCTCCAGACTTCACCTTCTCCTTCTCCTTCTTCTACTTCTTCTGATTCATCCTCCAGACTTCACCTTCTCCTTCTTCTGATTCACCCTCCAGACTTCACCTTCTCCTTCTCCTTATTCTGCTTCTTCTGATTCACCCTCCAGACTTCACCTTCTCCTTCTCCTTCTTCTGCTTCTTCTGATTCACCCTCCAGACTTCACCTTCTCCTTCTCCGTCTTCTACTTCTTCTGATTCACCCTCCAGACTTCATCTTCTCCTTCTCCTTCTTCTGCTTCTTCTGATTCACCCTCCAGACTTCACCTTCTCCGTCTCCTTCGTCTACTTCTTCTGATTCACCCTCCAGACTACACCTTCTCCTTCTCCTTCTTCTACTTCTTCTGATTCACCCTCCAGACTTCACCTTCTCCTTCTCCTTCTTCTGTTTCTTCTGATTCACCCTCCAGACTTCACCTTCTCCTTCTCCTTCTTCTACTTCTTCTGATTCACCCTCCAGACTTCACCTTCTCCTTCTCCTTCTTCTACTTCTTCTGATTCACCCTCCAGACTTCATCTTCTGCTTCTCCTTCTTCTGCATCTTCTGATTCACCCTCCAGACTTCACCTTCTCCTTCTCCTTCTTCTGCTTCTTCTGATTCACCCTCCAGACTTCACCTTCTCCTTCTCCTTCTTCTACTTCTTCTGATTCACCCTCCAGACTTCACCTTCTCCTTCTCCTTCTTCTACTTCTTCTGATTCACCCTCCAGTCTTCACATTCTCCTTCTCCTTCTTCTGTTTCTTCTGCTTCAGCCTCCAGACTTCACCTTCTCCTTCTCTTTCTTCTGATTCTTCTGATTCACCCTCCAGACTTCACCTTCTCCTTCTCCTTCTTCTGATTCTTCTGATTCACCCTCCAGTCTTCACCTTCTCCTTCTCCTTCTTCTGCTTATTCTGCTTCACCCTCCAGACTTCACCTTCTCCTTCTCTTTCTTCTGCTTCTTCTGATTCACCCTCCTGACTTCACCTTCTCCTTCTCCTTCTTCTGCTTCTTCTGATTCACCCTCCAGACTTCACCTTCTCCTTCTACTTCTTCTACTTCTTCTGATTCACCCTCCAGACTTCACCTTCTCCTTCTCCTTCTGCTTCTTCTGATTCACCCTCCAGACCTCACCTTCTCCTTCTCCTTCTTCTACTTCTTCTGATTCACCCTCCAGACTTCATCTTCTCCTTCTCCTTCTTCTGCTTCTTCTGATTCACCCTCCAGACTTCACCTTCTCCTTCTCCTTCTTCTGCTTCTTCTGATTTACCCTCCAGACTTCACCATCTCCTTCTCCTTCTTCTGCTTCTTCTGATTCACCCTCCTGACTTCACCTTCTCCTTCTCCTTCTTCTACTTCTTCTGATTCACCCTGCTGACTTCACCTTCTCCTTCTCCTTCTTCTACTTCTTCTGATTCACCCTCCAGACTTCACCTTCTCCTTCTCCTTCTTCTTTTTCTTCTGATTCACCCTCCAGACTTCACCTTCTCATTCTCCTTCTTCTGCTTCTTCTGCTGCGCCCTCCAGACTTCACCTTCTCCTTCTCCTTCTTCTGCTTCTTCTGCTTCACACTCCAGACTTCACCTTCTCCTTCTCCTTCTTCTGCTTCTTCTGCTGCGCCCTCCAGGCTTCACCTTCTCCTTCTCCTTCTTCTGCTTCTTCTGCTTCACCGTCCTGACTTCACCTTCTCCTTCTCCTTCTTCTACTTCTTCTGCTACACCCCCCTGACTTCACCTGCTCCTTCTCCTTCTTCTGCTTCTTCTGATTCACCCTCCTAAATTCACCTTCTCCTTCTCCTTCTTCTGCTTCTTCTGATTCACCCTCCTGACTTCACCTTCTCCTTCTCCTTCTTCTGCTTCTTCTGATTCACCCTCCAGACTTCACCTTCTCCTTCTCCTTCTTCTGCTTCTTCTGATTCACCCTCCAGACTTCACCTTCACCTTCTCCTTCTCCTTCTTCTGCTTCTTCTGATTCACCCTCCAGACTTCACCTTCTCCTTCTCCTTCTTCTGCTTCTTCTGATTCACCCTCCAGACTTCACCTTCTCCTTCTCGTTATTCTGCTTCTTCTGATTCAACCTCCAGACTTCACCTTCTCCTTCTCCTTCTTCTGCTTCTTCTGATTCACCCTCCAGACTTCAAATTCTCCTTCTCCTTCTTCTGTTTCTTCTGATTCGCCCTCCAGACTTCACCTTCTCCTTCTCCTTCTTCTGCTTCTTCTGATTCACCCTCCTGACTTCACCTTCTCCTTCTCCTTCTTCTACTTCTTCTGATTCACCCTGCTGACTTCACCTTCTCCTTCTCCTTCTTCTACTTCTTCTGATTCACCCTCCAGACTTCACCTTCTCCTTCTCCTTCTTCTTTTTCTTCTGATTCACCCTCCAGACTTCACCTTCTCATTCTCCTTCTTCTGCTTCTTCTGCTGCGCCCTCCAGACTTCACCTTCTCCTTCTCCTTCTTCTGCTTCTTCTGCTTCACACTCCAGACTTCACCTTCTCCTTCTCCTTCTTCTGCTTCTTCTGCTGCGCCCTCCAGGCTTCACCTTCTCCTTCTCCTTCTTCTGCTTCTTCTGCTTCACCGTCCTGACTTCACCTTCTCCTTCTCCTTCTTCTACTTCTTCTGCTACACCCCCCTGACTTCACCTGCTCCTTCTCCTTCTTCTGCTTCTTCTGATTCACCCTCCTAAATTCACCTTCTCCTTCTCCTTCTTCTGCTTCTTCTGATTCACCCTCCTGACTTCACCTTCTCCTTCTCCTTCTTCTGCTTCTTCTGATTCACCCTCCAGACTTCACCTTCTCCTTCTCCTTCTTCTGCTTCTTCTGATTCACCCTCCAGACTTCACCTTCTCCTTCTCCTTCTTCTGCTTCTTCTGCTTCACCCTCCAGACTTCACCTTCTCCTTCTCCTTCTTCTGCTTCTTCTGCTTCACCCTCCTGACTTCACCTTCTCCTTCTCCTTCTTCTACTTCTTCTGATTCACCCTCCAGACTTCACCTACTCCTTCTCCTTCTTCTGCTTCTTCTGATTCACCCTCCAGACTTCACCTTCTCCTTCTCCTTCTTCTACTTCTTCTGATTCACCCGCCTGACTTCACCTTCTCCTTCTCCTTCTTCTACTTCTTCTGATTCACCCTCCAGACTTCACCTTCTCCTTCTCCTTCTTCTACTTCTTCTGATTCATCCTCCAGACTTCACCTTCTCCTTCTTCTGATTCACCCTCCAGACTTCACCTTCTCCTTCTCCTTATTCTGCTTCTTCTGATTCACCCTCCAGACTTCACCTTCTCCTTCTCCTTCTTCTGCTTCTTCTGATTCACCCTCCAGACTTCACCTTCTCCTTCTCCGTCTTCTACTTCTTCTGATTCACCCTCCAGACTTCATCTTCTCCTTCTCCTTCTTCTGCTTCTTCTGATTCACCCTCCAGACTTCACCTTCTCCGTCTCCTTCGTCTACTTCTTCTGATTCACCCTCCAGACTACACCTTCTCCTTCTCCTTCTTCTACTTCTTCTGATTCACCCTCCAGACTTCACCTTCTCCTTCTCCTTCTTCTGTTTCTTCTGATTCACCCTCCAGACTTCACCTTCTCCTTCTCCTTCTTCTACTTCTTCTGATTCACCCTCCAGACTTCACCTTCTCCTTCTCCTTCTTCTACTTCTTCTGATTCACCCTCCAGACTTCATCTTCTGCTTCTCCTTCTTCTGCATCTTCTGATTCACCCTCCAGACTTCACCTTCTCCTTCTCCTTCTTCTGCTTCTTCTGATTCACCCTCCAGACTTCACCTTCTCCTTCTCCTTCTTCTACTTCTTCTGATTCACCCTCCAGACTTCACCTTCTCCTTCTCCTTCTTCTACTTCTTCTGATTCACCCTCCAGTCTTCACATTCTCCTTCTCCTTCTTCTGTTTCTTCTGCTTCAGCCTCCAGACTTCACCTTCTCCTTCTCTTTCTTCTGATTCTTCTGATTCACCCTCCAGACTTCACCTTCTCCTTCTCCTTCTTCTGATTCTTCTGATTCACCCTCCAGACTTCACCTTCTCCTTCTCCTTCTTCTGCTTCTTCTGATTCACCCTCCTGGCTTCACCTTCTCCTTCTCCTTCTTCTACTTCTTCTGATTCACCCTCCTGACTTCACCTTCTCCTTCTCCTTCTTCTCCTTCTTCTGCTTCACCCTCCAGACTTCACCTTCTCCTTCTCCTTCTTCTACCTCTTCTGATTCACCCTCCAGACTTCACCTTCTCCTTCTCCTTCTTCTGCTTCTTCTGATTCACCCTCCAGACTTCACCTTCTCCTTCTCCTTATTCTGCTTCTTCTGATTCACCCTCCAGACTTCACCTTCTCCTTCTCGTTATTCTGCTTCTTCTGATTCAACCTCCAGACTTCACCTTCTCCTTCTCCTTCTTCTGCTTCTTCTTATTCACCCTCCAGACTTCACCTTCTCCTTCTCCTTCTTCTGTTTCTTCTGATTCGCCCTCCAGACTTCACCTTCTCCCTCTCCTTCTTCTGCTTCTTCTGATTCACCCTCCTGACTTCACCTTCTCCTTCTCCTTCTTCTACTTCTTCTGATTCACCCTCCTGACTTCACCTTCTCCTTCTCCTTCTTCTCCTTCTTCTGATTCACCCTCCAGACTTCACCTTCTCCTTCTCCTTCTTCTGCTTCTTCTGATTCAACCTCCAGACTTCACCTTCTCACTCTCCTTCTTCTGCTTCTTCTGCTGCGCCCTCCAGACTTCACCTTCTCCTTCTCCTTCTTCTGCTTCTTCTGCTTCACACTCCAGACTTCACCTTCTCCTTCTCCTTCTTCTGCTTCTTCTGCTGCGCCCTCCAGGCTTCACCTTCTCCTTCTCCTTCTTCTGCTTCTTCTGCTTCACCGTCCTGACTTCACCTTCTCCTTCTCCTTCTTCTACTTCTTCTGCTACACCCCCCTGACTTCACCTGCTCCTTCTCCTTCTTCTGCTTCTTCTGATTCACCCTCCTAAATTCACCTTCTCCTTCTCCTTCTTCTGCTTCTTCCGATTCACCCTCCTGACTTCACCTTCTCCTTCTCCTTCTTCTGCTTCTTCTGATTCACCCTCCAGACTTCACCTTCTCCTTCTCCTTCTTCTGCTTCTTCTGATTCACCCTCCAGACTTCACCTTCTCCTTCTCCTTCTTCTGCTTCTTCTGCTTCACCCTCCAGACTTCACCTTCTCCTTCTCCTTCTTCTGCTTCTTCTGCTTCACCCTCCTGACTTCACCTTCTCCTTCTCCTTCTTCTACTTCTTCTGATTCACCCTCCAGACTTCACCTACTCCTTCTCCTTCTTCTGCTTCTTCTGCTTCACCCTCCAGACTTCACCTACCCCTTCTCCTTCTTCTGCTTCTTCTGCTTCGCCCTCCAGACTTCACCTTCTCCTTCTCCTTCTTCTGCTTCTTCTGCTTCACTCTCCTGACTTCACCTTCTCCTTCTCCTTCTTCTACTTCTTCTGATTCACCCTCCAGACTTCACCCTCTCCTTCTCCTTCTTCTCCTTCTTCTGCTTCACCCTCCAGACTTCACCTTCTCTTTCTCCTTCTTCTGCTTCTTCTGCTGCGCCCTCCAGACTTCACCTTCTCCTTCTCCTACTTCTGCTTCTTCTGATTCACCCTCCAGACTTCACCTTCTCCTTCTCCTTCTTCTACTTCTTCTGATCCACCCTCCTGACTTCACCTTCTCCTTCTCCTTCTTCTGCTTCTTCTGCTTCACCCTCCAGACTTCACCTTCTCCTTCTCCTTCTTCTGCTTCTTCTGCTTCACCCACCAGACTTCACCTTCTCCTTCTCCTTCTTCTGCTTCTTCTGCTTCACCCTCCTGACTTCACCTTCTCCTTCTCCTTCTTCTACCTCTTCTGATTCACCCTCCAGACTTCACCTTCTCCTTCTCCTTCTTCTGCTTCTTCTGATTCACCCTCCAGACTTCACCTTCTCCTTCTCCTTATTCTGCTTCTTCTGATTCACCCTCCAGACTTCACCTTCTCCTTCTCGTTATTCTGCTTCTTCTGATTCAACCTCCAGACTTCACCTTCTCCTTCTCCTTCTTCTGCTTCTTCTGATTCACCCTCCAGACTGCACCTTCTCCTTCTCCTTCTTCTACTTCTTCTGATCCACCCTCCTGACTTCACCTTCTCCTTCTCCTTCTTCTGCTTCTTCTGATTCACCCTCCTGGCTTCACCTTCTCCTTCTCCTTCTTCTACTTCTTCTGATTCACCCTCCTGACTTCACCTTCTCCTTCTCCTTCTTCTCCTTCTTCTGCTTCACCCTCCAGACTTCACCTTCTCCTTCTCCTTCTTCTACCTCTTCTGATTCACCCTCCAGACTTCACCTTCTCCTTCTCCTTCTTCTGCTTCTTCTGATTCACCCTCCAGACTTCACCTTCTCCTTCTCCTTATTCTGCTTCTTCTGATTCACCCTCCAGACTTCACCTTCTCCTTCTCGTTATTCTGCTTCTTCTGATTCAACCTCCAGACTTCACCTTCTCCTTCTCCTTCTTCTGCTTCTTCTGATTCACCCTCCAGACTTCAAATTCTCCTTCTCCTTCTTCTGTTTCTTCTGATTCGCCCTCCAGACTTCACCTTCTCCTTCTCCTTCTTCTGCTTCTTCTGATTCACCCTCCTGACTTCACCTTCTCCTTCTCCTTCTTCTACTTCTTCTGATTCACCCTGCTGACTTCACCTTCTCCTTCTCCTTCTTCTACTTCTTCTGATTCACCCTCCAGACTTCACCTTCTCCTTCTCCTTCTTCTTCTTCTTCTGATTCACCCTCCAGACTTCACCTTCTCATTCTCCTTCTTCTGCTTCTTCTGCTGCGCCCTCCAGACTTCACCTTCTCCTTCTCCTTCTTCTGCTTCTTCTGCTTCACACTCCAGACTTCACCTTCTCCTTCTCCTTCTTCTGCTTCTTCTGCTGCGCCCTCCAGGCTTCACCTTCTCCTTCTCCTTCTTCTGCTTCTTCTGCTTCACCGTCCTGACTTCACCTTCTCCTTCTCCTTCTTCTACTTCTTCTGCTACACCCCCCTGACTTCACCTGCTCCTTCTCCTTCTTCTGCTTCTTCTGATTCACCCTCCTAAATTCACCTTCTCCTTCTCCTTCTTCTGCTTCTTCTGATTCACCCTCCTGACTTCACCTTCTCCTTCTCCTTCTTCTGCTTCTTCTGATTCACCCTCCAGACTTCACCTTCTCCTTCTCCTTCTTCTGCTTCTTCTGATTCACCCTCCAGACTTCACCTTCTCCTTCTCCTTCTTCTGCTTCTTCTGCTTCACCCTCCAGACTTCACCTTCTCCTTCTCCTTCTTCTGCTTCTTCTGCTTCACCCTCCTGACTTCACCTTCTCCTTCTCCTTCTTCTACTTCTTCTGATTCACCCTCCAGACTTCACCTACTCCTTCTCCTTCTTCTGCTTCTTCTGCTTCACCCTCCAGACTTCACCTTCTCCTTCTCCTTCTTCTGCTTCTTCTGCTTCGCCCTCCAGACTTCACCTTCTCCTTCTCCTTCTTCTGCTTCTTCTGCTTCACTCTCCTGACTTCACCTTTTCCTTCTCCTTCTTCTGCTTCTTCTGATTCACCCTCCAGACTTCACCTTCTCCTTCTCCTTCTTCTGCTTCTTCTGATTCACCCTCCAGACTTCACCTTCTCCTTCTCCTTCTTCTACTTCTTCTGATTCACCCTCCAGACTTCACCTTCTCCTTCTCTTTCTTCTGTTTCTTCTGATTCACCCTCCAGACTTCACCTTCTCCTTCTCCTTCTTCTACTTCTTCTGATTCACCCGCCTGACTTCACCTTCTCCTTCTCCTTCTTCTACTTCTTCTGATTCACCCTCCAGACTTCACCTTCTCCTTCTCCTTCTTCTACTTCTTCTGATTCATCCTCCAGACTTCACCTTCTCCTTCTTCTGATTCACCCTCCAGACTTCACCTTCTCCTTCTCCTTATTCTGCTTCTTCTGATTCACCCTCCAGACTTCACCTTCTCCTTCTCCTTCTTCTGCTTCTTCTGATTCACCCTCCAGACTTCACCTTCTCCTTCTCCGTCTTCTACTTCTTCTGATTCACCCTCCAGACTTCATCTTCTCCTTCTCCTTCTTCTGTTTCTTCTGATTCACCCTCCAGACTTCACCTTCTCCTTCTCCTTCTTCTACTTCTTCTGATTCACCCTCCAGACTTCACCTTCTCCTTCTCCTTCTTCTACTTCTTCTGATTCACCCTCCAGACTTCATCTTCTCCTTCTCCTTCTTCTGCATCTTCTGATTCACCCTCCAGACTTCACCTTCTCCTTCTCCTTCTTCTGCTTCTTCTGATTCACCCTCCAGACTTCACCTTCTCCTTCTCCTTCTTCTGCTTCTTCTGATTCACCCTCCAGACTTCACCTTCTCCTTCTCCTTCTTCTACTTCTTCTGATTCACCCTACAGTCTTCACATTCTCCTTCTCCTTCTTCTGTTTCTTCTGCTTCAGCCTCCAGACTTCACCTTCTCCTTCTCTTTCTTCTGATTCTTCTGATTCACCCTCCAGACTTCACCTTCTCCTTCTCCTTCTTCTGATTCTTCTGATTCACCCTCCAGACTTCACCTTCTCCTTCTCCTTCTTCTGCTTCTTCTGATTCACCCTCCTGGCTTCACCTTCTCCTTCTCCTTCTTCTACTTCTTCTGATTCACCCTCCTGACTTCACCTTCTCCTTCTCCTTCTTCTCCTTCTTCTGCTTCACCCTCCAGACTTCACCTTCTCCTTCTCCTTCTTCTACCTCTTCTGATTCACCCTCCAGACTTCACCTTCTCCTTCTCCTTCTTCTGCTTCTTCTGATTCACCCTCCAGACTTCACCTTCTCCTTCTCCTTATTCTGCTTCTTCTGATTCACCCTCCAGACTTCACCTTCTCCTTCTCGTTATTCTGCTTCTTCTGATTCAACCTCCAGACTTCACCTTCTCCTTCTCCTTCTTCTGCTTCTTCTTATTCACCCTCCAGACTTCACCTTCTCCTTCTCCTTCTTCTGTTTCTTCTGATTCGCCCTCCAGACTTCACCTTCTCCTTCTCCTTCTTCTGCTTCTTCTGATTCACCCTCCTGACTTCACCTTCTCCTTCTCCTTCTTCTACTTCTTCTGATTCACCCTCCTGACTTCACCTTCTCCTTCTCCTTCTTCTCCTTCTTCTGATTCACCCTCCAGACTTCACCTTCTCCTTCTCCTTCTTCTGCTTCTTCTGATTCAACCTCCAGACTTCACCTTCTCATTCTCCTTCTTCTGCTTCTTCTGCTGCGCCCTCCAGACTTCACCTTCTCCTTCTCCTTCTTCTGCTTCTTCTGCTTCACACTCCAGACTTCACCTTCTCCTTCTCCTTCTTCTGCTTCTTCTGCTGCGCCCTCCAGGCTTCACCTTCTCCTTCTCCTTCTTCTGCTTCTTCTGCTTCACCGTCCTGACTTCACCTTCTCCTTCTCCTTCTTCTACTTCTTCTGCTACACCCCCCTGACTTCACCTGCTCCTTCTCCTTCTTCTGCTTCTTCTGATTCACCCTCCTAAATTCACCTTCTCCTTCTCCTTCTTCTGCTTCTTCCGATTCACCCTCCTGACTTCACCTTCTCCTTCTCCTTCTTCTGCTCCTTCTGATTCACCCTCCAGACTTCACCTTCTCCTTCTCCTTCTTCTGCTTCTTCTGATTCACCCTCCAGACTTCACCTTCTCCTTCTCCTTCTTCTGCTTCTTCTGCTTCACCCTCCAGACTTCACCTTCTCCTTCTCCTTCTTCTGCTTCTTCTGCTTCACCCTCCTGACTTCACCTTCTCCTTCTCCTTCTTCTACTTCTTCTGATTCACCCTCCAGACTTCACCTACTCCTTCTCCTTCTTCTGCTTCTTCTGCTTCACCCTCCAGACTTCACCTACCCCTTCTCCTTCTTCTGCTTCTTCTGCTTCGCCCTCCAGACTTCACCTTCTCCTTCTCCTTCTTCTGCTTCTTCTGCTTCACTCTCCTGACTTCACCTTCTCCTTCTCCTTCTTCTACTTCTTCTGATTCACCCTCCAGACTTCACCCTCTCCTTCTCCTTCTTCTGCTTCTTCTGCTTCACCCTCCAGACTTCACCTTCTCTTTCTCCTTCTTCTGCTTCTTCTGCTGCGCCCTCCAGACTTCACCTTCTCCTTCTCCTACTTCTGCTTCTTCTGATTCACCCTCCAGACTTCACCTTCTCCTTCTCCTTCTTCTACTTCTTCTGATCCACCCTCCTGACTTCACCTTCTCCTTCTCCTTCTTCTGCTTCTTCTGCTTCACCCTCCAGACTTCACCTTCTCCTTCTCCTTCTTCTGCTTCTTCTGCTTCACCCACCAGACTTCACCTTCTCCTTCTCCTTCTTCTGCTTCTTCTGCTTCACCCTCCTGACTTCACCTTCTCCTTCTCCTTCTTCTACCTCTTCTGATTCACCCTCCAGACTTCACCTTCTCCTTCTCCTTCTTCTGCTTCTTCTGATTCACCCTCCAGACTTCACCTTCTCCTTCTCCTTATTCTGCTTCTTCTGATTCACCCTCCAGACTTCACCTTCTCCTTCTCGTTATTCTGCTTCTTCTGATTCAACCTCCAGACTTCACCTTCTCCTTCTCCTTCTTCTGCTTCTTCTGATTCACCCTCCAGACTGCACCTTCTCCTTCTCCTTCTTCTACTTCTTCTGATCCACCCTCCTGACTTCACCTTCTCCTTCTCCTTCTTCTGCTTCTTCTGATTCACCCTCCTGGCTTCACCTTCTCCTTCTCCTTCTTCTACTTCTTCTGATTCACCCTCCTGACTTCACCTTCTCCTTCTCCTTCTTCTCCTTCTTCTGCTTCACCCTCCAGACTTCACCTTCTCCTTCTCCTTCTTCTACCTCTTCTGATTCACCCTCCAGACTTCACCTTCTCCTTCTCCTTCTTCTGCTTCTTCTGATTCACCCTCCAGACTTCACCTTCTCCTTCTCCTTATTCTGCTTCTTCTGATTCACCCTCCAGACTTCACCTTCTCCTTCTCGTTATTCTGCTTCTTCTGATTCAACCTCCAGACTTCACCTTCTCCTTCTCCTTCTTCTGCTTCTTCTGATTCACCCTCCTGACTTCACCTTCTCCTTCTCCTTCTTCTCCTTCTTCTGCTTCACCCTCCAGACTTCACCTTCTCCTTCTCCTTCTTCTACCTCTTCTGATTCACCCTCCAGACTTCACCTTCTCCTTCTCCTTCTTCTGCTTCTTCTGATTCACCCTCCAGACTTCACCTTCTCCTTCTCCTTATTCTGCTTCTTCTGATTCACCCTCCAGACTTCACCTTCTCCTTCTCGTTATTCTGCTTCTTCTGATTCAACCTCCAGACTTCACCTTCTCCTTCTCCTTCTTCTGCTTCTTCTGATTCACCCTCCAGACTTCAAATTCTCCTTCTCCTTCTTCTGTTTCTTCTGATTCGCCCTCCAGACTTCACCTTCTCCTTCTCCTTCTTCTGCTTCTTCTGATTCACCCTCCTGACTTCACCTTCTCCTTCTCCTTCTTCTACTTCTTCTGATTCACCCTGCTGACTTCACCTTCTCCTTCTCCTTCTTCTACTTCTTCTGATTCACCCTCCAGACTTCACCTTCTCCTTCTCCTTCTTCTTCTTCTTCTGATTCACCCTCCAGACTTCACCTTCTCATTCTCCTTCTTCTGCTTCTTCTGCTGCGCCCTCCAGACTTCACCTTCTCCTTCTCCTTCTTCTGCTTCTTCTGCTTCACACTCCAGACTTCACCTTCTCCTTCTCCTTCTTCTGCTTCTTCTGCTGCGCCCTCCAGGCTTCACCTTCTCCTTCTCCTTCTTCTGCTTCTTCTGCTTCACCGTCCTGACTTCACCTTCTCCTTCTCCTTCTTCTACTTCTTCTGCTACACCTCCCTGACTTCACCTGCTCCTTCTCCTTCTTCTGCTTCTTCTGATTCACCCTCCTAAATTCACCTTCTCCTTCTCCTTCTTCTGCTTCTTCTGATTCACCCTCCTGACTTCACCTTCTCCTTCTCCTTCTTCTGCTTCTTCTGATTCACCCTCCAGACTTCACCTTCTCCTTCTCCTTCTTCTGCTTCTTCTGATTCACCCTCCAGACTTCACCTTCTCCTTCTCCTTCTTCTGCTTCTTCTGCTTCACCCTCCAGACTTCACCTTCTCCTTCTCCTTCTTCTGCTTCTTCTGCTTCACCCTCCTGACTTCACCTTCTCCTTCTCCTTCTTCTACTTCTTCTGATTCACCCTCCAGACTTCACCTACTCCTTCTCCTTCTTCTGCTTCTTCTGCTTCACCCTCCAGACTTCACCTTCTACTTCTCCTTCTTCTGCTTCTTCTGCTTCGCCCTCCAGACTTCACCTTCTCCTTCTCCTTCTTCTGCTTCTTCTGCTTCACTCTCCTGACTTCACCTTCTCCTTCTCCTTCTTCTACTTCTTCTGATTCACCCTCCAGACTTCACCCTCTCCTTCTCCTTCTTCTGCTTCTTCTGCTTCACCCTCCAGACTTCACCTTCTCTTTCTCCTTCTTCTGCTTCTTCTGCTGCGCCCTCCATACTTCACCTTCTCCTTCTCCTTCTTCTGCTTCTTCTGATTCACCCTCCAGACTTCACCTTCTCCTTCTCCTTCTTCTACTTCTTCTGATCCACCCTCCTGACTTCACCTTCTCCTTCTCCTTCTTCTGCTTCTTCTGCTTCACCCTCCAGACTTCACCTTCTCCTTCTCCTTCTTCTGCTTCTTCTGCTTCACCCACCAGACTTCACCTTCTCCTTCTCCTTCTTCTGCTTCTTCTGCTTCACCCTCCTGACTTCACCTTCTCATTCTCCTTCTTCTACCTCTTCTGATTCACCCTCCAGACTTCACCTTCTCCTTCTACTTCTTCTGCTTCTTCTGATTCACCCTCCAGACTTCACCTTCTCCTTCTCCTTATTCTGCTTCTTCTGATTCACCCTCCAGACTTCACCTTCTCCTTCTCGTTATTCTGCTTCTTCTGATTCAACCTCCAGACTTCACCTTCTCCTTCTCCTTCTTCTGCTTCTTCTGATTCACCCTCCTGACTTCACCTTCTCCTTCTCCTTCTTCTCCTTCTTCTGCTTCACCCTCCAGACTTCACCTTCTCCTTCTCCTTCTTCTACCTCTTCTGATTCACCCTCCAGACTTCACCTTCTCCTTCTCCTTCTTCTACTTCTTCTGATTCACCCTCCAGACTTCACCTTCTCCTTCTCCTTCTTCTACTTCTTCTGATTCACCCTCCAGACTTCATCTTCTCCTTCTCCTTCTTCTGCATCTTCTGATTCACCCTCCAGACTTCACCTTCTCCTTCTCCTTCTTCTGCTTCTTCTGATTCACCCTCCAGACTTCACCTTCTCCTTCTCCTTCTTCTACTTCTTCTGATTCACCCTCCAGACTTCACCTTCTCCTTCTCCTTCTTCTACTTCTTCTGATTCACCCTCCAGTCTTCACATTCTCCTTCTCCTTCTTCTGTTTCTTCTGCTTCAGCCTCCAGACTTCACCTTCTCCTTCTTTTTCTTCTGATTCTTCTGATTCACCCTCCAGACTTCACCTTCTCCTTCTCCTTCTTCTGATTCTTCTGATTCACCCTCCAGACTTCACCTTCTCCTTCTCCTTCTTCTGCTTCTTCTGATTCACCCTCCTGGCTTCACCTTCTCCTTCTCCTTCTTCTACTTCTTCTGATTCACCCTCCTGACTTCACCTTCTCCTTCTCCTTCTTCTCCTTCTTCTGCTTCACCCTCCAGACTTCACCTTCTCCTTCTCCTTCTTCTACCTCTTCTGATTCACCCTCCAGACTTCACCTTCTCCTTCTCCTTCTTCTGCTTCTTCTGATTCACCCTCCAGACTTCACCTTCTCCTTCTCCTTATTCTGCTTCTTCTGATTCACCCTCCAGACTTCACCTTCTCCTTCTCGTTATTCTGCTTCTTCTGATTCAACCTCCAGACTTCACCTTCTCCTTCTCCTTCTTCTGCTTCTTCTGATTAACCTTCCAGACTTCACCTTCTCCTTCTCCTTCTTCTGTTTCTTCTGATTCGCCCTCCAGACTTCACCTTCTCCTTCTCCTTCTTCTGCTTCTTCTGATTCACCCTCCTGACTTCACCTTCTCCTTCTCCTTCTTCTACTTCTTCTGATTCACCCTCCTGACTTCACCTTCTCCTTCTCCTTCTTCTACTTCTTCTGATTCACCCTCCAGACTTCACCTTATCCTTCTCCTTCTTCTGCTTCTTCTGATTCACCCTCCAGACTTCACCTTCTCATTCTCCTTCTTCTGCTTCTTCTGCTGCGCCCTCCAGGCTTCAACTTCTCCTTCTCCTTCTTCTGCTTCTTCTGCTTCACAGTCCTGACTTCACCTTCTCCTTCTCCTTCTTCTACTTCTTCTGCGACACCCCCCTGACTTCACCTGCTCCTTCTCCTTCTTCTGCTTCTTCTGATTCACCCTCCAGACTTCACCTTCTCCTTCTCCTTCTTCTGCTTCTTCTGATTCACCCTCCAGACTTCACCTTCTCCTTCTCCTTCTTCTGCTTCTTCTGATTCACCCTCCAGACTTCACCTTCTCCTTCTCCTTCTTCTGCTTCTTCTGCTTCACCCTCCAGACTTCACCTTCTCCTTCTCCTTCTTCTGCTTCTTCTGCTTCACCCTCCTGACTTCACCTTCTCCTTCTCCTTCTTCTACTTCTTCTGATTCACCCTCCTGACTTCACCTTCTCCTTCTCCTTCTTCTACTTCTTCTGCTTCACCCTCCAGACTTCACCTTCTCCTTCTCCTTCTTCTGCTTCTTCTGATTCACCCTCCAGACTTCACCTTCTCCTTCTCCTTCTTCTACTTCTTCTGATTCACCCTCCAGACTTCACCTTCTCCTTCTCCTTCTTCTACTTCTTCTGATTCATCCTCCAGACTTCACCTTCTCCTTCTCCTTCTTCTGCTTCTTCTGATTCACCCTCCAGACTTCACCTTCTCCTTCTCCTTATTCTGCTTCTTCTGAATCACCCTCCAGACTTCACCTTCTCCTTCTCCTTCTTCTGCTTCTTCTGATTCACCCTCCAGACTTCACCTTCTCCTTCTCCTTCTTCTGCTTCTTCTGATTCACCCTCCAGACTTCACCTTCTCCTTCTCCTTCTACTTCTTCTGATTCACCCTCCAGACTTCATCTTCTCCTTCTCCTTCTTCTGCTTCTTCTGATTCACCCTCCAGACTTCAGCTTCTCCTTCTCCTTCGTCTACTTCTTCTGATTCACCCTCCAGACTACACCTTCTCTTTCTCCTTCTTCTACTTCTTCTGATTCACCCTCCAGACTTCACCTTCTCCTTCTCCTTCTTCGGTTTCTTCTGATTCACCCTCCAGACTTCACCTTCTCCTTCTCCTTCTTCTACTTCTTCTGATTCACCCTCCAGACTTCACCTTCTCCTTCTCCTTCGTCTACTTCTTCTGATTCACCCTCCAGACTACACCTTCTCCTTCTCCTTCTTCTACTTCTTCTGATTCACCCTCCAGACTTCACCTTCTCCTTCTCCTTCTTCTGTTTCTTCTGATTCACCCTCCAGACTTCACCTTCTCCTTCTCCTTTTTCTGCTTCTTCTGATTCACCCTCCAGACTTCACCTTCTCCTTCTCCTTCTTCTGCTTCTTCTGATTCACCCTCCAGACTTCACCTTCTCCTTCTCCTTCTTCTACTTCTTCTGATTCACCCTCCAGACTTCACCTTCTCCTTCTCCTTCTTCTGCTTCTTCTGATTCACCCTCCAGACTTCACCTTCTCCTTCTCCTTCGTCTACATCTTCTGATTCACCCTCCAGACTACACCTTCTCCTTCTCCTTCTTCTACTTCTTCTGATACACCCTCCAGACTTCACCTTCTCCTTCTCCTTCTTCTGTTTCTTCTGATTCACCCTCCAGACTTCACCTTCTCCTTCTCCTTCTTCTACTTCTTCTGATTCAGCCTCCAGACTTCACCTTCTCCTTCTCCTTCTTCTACTTCTTCTGATTCACCCTCCAGACTTCATCTTCTCCTTCTCCTTCTTCTCCTTCTTCTGATTCACCCTCCAGACTTCACCTTCTCCTTCTCCTTCTTCTGCTTCTTCTGATTCACCCTCCAGACTTCACCTTCTTCTTCTCCTTCTTCTACTTCTTCTGATTCACCCTCCAGACTTCACCTTCTTCTTCTCCTTCTTCTACTTCTTCTGATTCACCCTCCAGTCTTCACCTTCTCCTTATCCTTCTTCTGTTTCTTCTGCTTCACCCTCCAGACTTCACCTTCTCCTTCTCTTTCTTCTGCTTCTTCTGATTCACCCTCCAGACTTCACCTTCTCCTTCTCCTTCTTCTGATTCTTCTGATTCACCCTCCAGACTTCACCTTCTCCCTCTCCTTCTTCTGCTTCTTCTGATTCACCCTCCAGACCTCACCTTCTCCTTCTCCCTCTTCTACTTCTTCTGATTCACCCTCCTGACTTCACCTTCTCCTTCTCCTTCATCTACTTCTTCTGCTTCACCCTCCAGACTTCACCTTCTCCTTCTCCTTCTTCTACTTCTTCTGATTCACCCTCCAGACTTCACCTTCTCCTTCTTCTTATACTTCTTCTGATTCACCCTCCAGACTTCACCTTCTCCTTCTCCTTCTTCTACTTCTTCTGATTCACCCTCCAGACTTCACCTTCTCCTTCTCCTTCTTCTGCTTCTTCTGATTCACCCTCCAGACTTCACCTTCTCCTTCTCCTTATTCTGCTTCTTCTGATTCACCCTCCAGACTTCACCTTCTCCTTCTCCTTCTTCTGCTTCTTCTGATTCACCCTCCAGACTTCACCTTCTCCTTCTCCTTCTTCTGCTTCTTCTGATTCACCCTCCAGACTTCACCTTCTCCTTCTCCTTCTTCTACTTCTTCTGATTCACCCTCCAGACTTCACCTTCTCCTTCTCCTTCTTCTGCTTCTTCTGATTCACCCTCCAGACTTCACCTTCTCCTTCTCCTTCGTCTACTTCTTCTGATTCACCCTCCAGACTACACCTCCTTCTCCTTCTTCTACTTCTTCTGATTCACCCTCCAGACTTCACCTTCTCCTTCTCCTTCTTCTGTTTCTTCTGATTCACCCTCCAGACTTCATCTTCTCCTTCTCCTTCTTCTACATCTTCTGATTCACCCTCCAGACTTCACCTTCTCCTTCTCCTTCTTCTACTTCTTCTGATTCACCCTCCAGACTTCATCTTCTCCTTCTCCTTCTTCTGCTTCTTCTGATTCACCCTCCAGACTTCACCTTCTCCTTCTCCTTCTTCTGCTTCTTCTGATTCACCCTCCAGACTTCAACTTCTCCTTCTCCTTCTTCCACTTCTTCTGATTCACCCTCCAGACTTCACCTTCTCCTTCTCCTTCTTCTACTTCTTCTGATTCACCCTCCAGTCTTCACCTTCTCCTTCTCCTTTTTTTGTTTCTTCTGCTTCACCCTCCAGACTTCAGCTTCTCCTTCTCTTTCTTCTGCTTCTTCTGATTCACCCTCCAGACTTCACCTTCTCCTTCTCCTTCTTCTGATTCTTCTGATTCACCCTCCAGACTTCACCTTCTCCTTCTCCTTCTTCTGCTTCTTCTGATTCACCCTCCTGACTTCACCTTCTCCTTCTCCTTCTTCTACTTCTTCTGATTCACCCTCCTGACTTCGCCTTCTCCTTCTCCTTCTTCTATTTCTTCTGCTTCACCCTCCAGACTTCACCTTCTCCTTCTCCTTCTTCTACTTCTTCTGATTCACCCTCCAGACTTCACCTTCTCCTTCTCCTTCTTCTACTTCTTCTGATTCACCCTCCAGACTTCATCTTCTCCTTCTCCTTCTTCTGCTTCTTCTGATTCACCCTGCAGACTTCACCTTCTCCTTCTTCTGCTTCTTCTGATTCACCCTCCAGACTTCAACTTCTCCTTCTCCTTCTTCCACTTCTTCTGATTCACCCTCCAGACTTCACCTTCTCCTTCTCCTTCTTCTACGTCTTCTGATTCACCCTCCAGTCTTCACCTTCTCCTTCTCCTTTTTTTGTTTCTTCTGCTTCACCCTCCAGACTTCACCTTCTCCTTCTCTTTCTTCTGCTTCTTCTGATTCACCCTCCAGACTTCACCTTCTCCTTCTCCTTCTTCTGATTCTTCTGATTCACCCTCCAGACTTCACCTTCTCCTTCTCCTTCTTCTGCTTCTTCTGATTCACCCTCCTGACTTCACCTTCTCCTTCTCCTTCTTCTACTTCTTCTGATTCACCCTCCTGACTTCACCTTCTCCTTCTCCTTCTTCTACTTCTTCTGCTTCACCCTCCAGACTTCACCTTCTCCTTCTCCTTCTTCTACTTCTTCTGATTCACCCTCCAGACTTCACCTTCTCCTTCTCCTTCTTCTGCTTCTTCTGATTCACCCTCCAGACTTCACCTTCTCATTCTCCTTCTTCTGCTTCTTCTGCTGCGCCCTCCAGACTTCACCTTCTCCATCTCCTTCTTCTGCTTCTTCTGCTTCACACTCCAGACTTCACCTTCTCCTTCTCCTTCTTCTGCTTCTTCTGCTGCGCCCTCCAGGCTTCACCTTCTCCTTCTCCTTCTTCTGCTTCTTCTGCTTCACCGTCCTGACTTCACCTTCTCCTTCTCCTTCTTCTGCTTCTTCTGATTCACCCTCCAGACTTCACCTTCTCCTTCTCCTTCTTCTACTTCTTCTGATTCACCCTCCAGTCTTCACCTTCTCCTTCTTCTTCTTCTGTTTCTTCTGCTTCACCCTCCAGACTTCACCTTCTCCTTCTCTTTCTTCTGCTTCTTCTGATTCACCCTCCAGACTTCACCTTCTCCTTCTCCTTCTTCTGATTCTTCTGATTCACCCTCCAGACTTCACCTTCTCCTTCTCCTTCTTCTGCTTCTTCTGATTCACCCTCCAGAACTCACCTTCTCCTTCTCCTTCTTCTACTTCTTCTGATTCACCCTCCTGAATTCACCTTCTCCTTCTCCTTCATCTACTTCTTCTGCTTCACCCTCCAGACTTCACCTTCTCCTTCTCCTTCTTCTACTTCTTCTGATTCACCCTCCAGACTTCACCTTCTCCTTCTCCTTCTTATACTTCTTCTGATTCACCCTCCAGACTTCACCTTCTCCTTCTCCTTCTTCTACTTCTTCTGATTCACCCTCCAGACTTCACCTTCTCCTTCTCCTTCTTCTGCTTCTTCTGATTCACCCTCCAGACTTCACCGTCTCCTTCTCCTTATTCTGCTTCTTCTGATTCACCCTCCAGACTTCACCTTCTCCTTCTCCTTCTTCTGCTTCTTCTGATTCACCCTCCAGACTTCACCTTCTCCTTCTCCTTCTTCTGCTTCTTCTGATTCACCCTCCAGACTTCACCTTCTCCTTCTCCTTCTTCTACTTCTTCTGATTCACCCTCCAGACTTCACCTTCTCCTTCTCCTTCTTCTGCTTCTTCTGATTCACCCTCCAGACTTCACCTTCTCCTTCTCCTTCGTCTACTTCTTCTGATTCACCCTCCAGACTACACCTTCTCCTTCTCCTTCTTCTACTTCTTCTGATTCACCCTCCAGACTTCACCTTCTCCTTCTCCTTCTTCTGTTTCTTCTGATTCACCCTCCAGACTTCATCTTCTCCTTCTCCTTCTTCTACTTCTTCTGATTCACCCTCCAGACTTCACCTTCTCCTTCTCCTTCTTCTACTTCTTCTGATTCACCCTCCAGACTTCATCTTCTCCTTCTCCTTCTTCTGCTTCTTCTGATTCACCATCCAGACTTCACCTTCTCCTTCTCCTTCTTCTGCTTCTTCTGATTCACCCTCCAGACTTCAACTTCTCCTTCTCCTTCTTCCACTTCTTCTGATTCACCCTCCAGACTTCACCTTCTCCTTCTCCTTCTTCTACTTCTTCTGATTCACCCTCCAGTCTTCACCTTCTCCTTCTCCTTTTTTTGTTTCTTCTGCTTCACCCTCCAGACTTCACCTTCTCCTTCTCTTTCTTCTGCTTCTTCTGATTCACCCTCCAGACATCACCTTCTCCTTCTCCTTCTTCTGATTCTTCTGATTCACCCTCCAGACTTCACCTTCTCCTTCTCCTTCTTCTGCTTCTTCTGATTCACCCTCCTGACTTCACCTTCTCCTTCTCCTTCTTCTACTTCTTCTGATTCACCCTCCTGACTTCACCTTCTCCTTCTCCTTCTTCTACTTCTTCTGCTTCACCCTCCAGACTTCACCTTCTCCTTCTCCTTCTTCTACTTCTTCTGATTCACCCTCCAGACTTCACCTTCTCCTTCTCCTTCTTCTGCTTCTTCTGATTCACCCTCCAGACTTCACCTTCTCATTCTCCTTCTTCTGCTTCTTCTGCTGCGCCCTCCAGACTTCACCTTCTGCTTCTCCTTCTTCTGCTTCTTTTGCTTCACACTCCAGACTTCACCTTCTCCTTCTCCTTCTTCTGCTTCTTCTGCTGCGCCCTCCAGGCTTCACCTTCTCCTTCTCCTTCTTCTACTTCTTCTGATTCACCCTCCAGACTTCACCTTCTCCTTCTCCTTCTTATACTTCTTCTGATTCACCCTCCAGACTTCACCTTCTCCTTCTCCTTCTTCTGCTTCTTCTGATTCACCCTCCACACTTCACCTTCTCCTTCTCCTTATTCTGCTTCTTCTGATTCACCCTCCAGACTTCACCTTCTCCTTCTCCTTCTTCTGCTTCTTCTGCTTCACCCTCCAGACTTCACCTTCTCCTTCTCCTTCTTCTGCTTCTTCTGCTGCGCCCTCCAGGCTTCACCTTCTCCTTCTCCTTCTTCTACTTCTTCTGATTCACCCTCCAGACTTCACCTTCTCCTTCTCCTTCTTATACTTCTTCTGATTCACCCTCCAGACTTCACCTTCTCCTTCTCCTTCTTCTGCTTCTTCTGATTCACCCTCCACACTTCACCTTCTCCTTCTCCTTATTCTGCTTCTTCTGATTCACCCTCCAGACTTCACCTTCTCCTTCTCCTTCTTCTGCTTCTTCTGATTCACCCTCCAGACTTCACCTTCTCCTTCTCCTTATTCTGCTTCTTCTGATTCACCCTCCAGACTTCACCTTCTCCTTCTCCTTCTTCTGCTTCTTCTGCTTCACCCTCCAGACCTCACCTTCTCCTTCTCCTTCTTCTGCTTCTTCTGCTTCACCGTCCTGACTTCACCTTCTCCTTCTCCTTCTTCTGCTTCTTCTGATTCACCCTCCAGACTTCACCTTCTCCTTCTCCTTCTTCTACTTCTTCTGATTCACCCTCCAGTCTTCACCTTCTCCTTCTCCTTCTTCTGTTTCTTCTGCTTCACCCTCCAGACTTCACCTTCTCCTTCTCTTTCTTCTGCTTCTTCTGATTCACCCTCCAGACGTCACCTTCTCCTTCTCCTTCTTCTGATTCTTCTGATTCACCCTCCAGACTTCACCTTCTCCTTCTCCTTCTTCTGCTTCTTCTGATTCACCCTCCAGAACTCACCTTCTCCTTCTCCTTCTTCTACTTCTTCTGATTCACCCTCCTGAATTCACCTTCTCCTTCTCCTTCATCTTCTTCTTCTGCTTCACCCTCCAGACTTCACCTTCTCCTTCTCCTTCTTCTACTTCTTCTGATTCACCCTCCAGACTTCACCTTCTCCTTCTCCTTCTTCTACTTCTTCTGATTCACCCTCCAGACTTCACCTTCTCCTTCTCCTTCTTCTGCTTCTTCTGATTCACCCTCCAGACTTCACCTTCTCCTTCTCCTGCTTCTTCTGATTCATCCTCCAGACTTCACCTTCTCCTTCTCCTTCTTCTGCTTCTTCTGATTCACCCTCCAGACTTCACCTTCTCCTTCTCCTTCTTCTGCTTCTTCTGATTCAACCTCCAGACTTCACCTTCTCCTTCTCCTTCTTCTACTTCTTCTGATTCACCCTCCAGACTTCACCTTCTCCTTCTCCTTCTTCTGCTTCTTCTGATTCACCCTCCAGACTTCACCTTCTCCTTCTCCTTCGTCTACTTCTTCTGATTCACCCTCCAGACTACACCTTCTCCTTCTCCTTCTTCTACTTCTTCTGATTCACCCTCCAGACTTCACCTTCTCCTTCTCCTTCTTCTACTTCTTCTGATTCACCCTCCAGACTTCACCTTCTCCTTCTCCTTCTTCTACTTCTTCTGATTCACCCTCCAGACTTCACCTTCTCCTTCTCCTTCTTCTGCTTCTTCTGATTCACCCTCCAGAACTCACCTTCTCCTTCTCCTTCTTCTACTTCTTCTGATTCACCCTCCTGAATTCACCTTCTCCTTCTCCTTCATCTTCTTCTTCTGCTTCACCCTCCAGACTTCACCTTCTCCTTCTCCTTCTTCTACTTCTTCTGATTCACCCTCCAGACTTCACCTTCTCCTTCTCCTTCTTATACTTCTTCTGATTCACCCTCCAGACTTCACCTTCTCCTTCTCCTTCTTCTACTTCTTCTGATTCACCCTCCAGACTTCACCTTCTCCTTCTCCTTCTTCTGCTTCTTCTGATTCACCCTCCAGACTTCACCTTCTCCTTCTCCTTATTCTGCTTCTTCTGATTCACCCTCCAAACTTCACCTTCTCCTTCTCCTTCTTCTGCTTCTTCTGCTTCACCCTCCAGACCTCACCTTCTCCTTCTCCTTCTTCTGCTTCTTCTGCTTCACCGTCCTGACTTCACCATCTCCTTCTCCTTCTTCTGCTTCTTCTGATTCACCCTCCAGACTTCACCTTCTCCTTCTCCTTCTTCTCCTTCTTCTGATTCACCCTCCAGTCTTCACCTTCTCCTTCTCCTTCTTCTGTTTCTTCTGCTTCACCCTCCAGACTTCACCTTCTCCTTCTCTTTCTTCTGCTTCTTCTGATTCACCCTCCAGACTTCACCTTCTCCTTCTCCTTCTTCTGATTCTTCTGATTCACCCTCCAGACTTCACCTTCTCCTTCTCCTTCTTCTGCTTCTTCTGATTCACCCTCCAGAACTCACCTTCTCCTTCTCCTTCTTCTACTTATTCTGATTCACCCTCCTGAATTCACCTTCTCCTTCTCCTTCATCTTCTTCTTCTGCTTCACCCTCCAGACTTCACCTTCTCCTTCTCCTTCTTCTACTTCTTCTGATTCACCCTCCAGACTTCATCTTCTCCTTCTCCTTCTTATACTTGTTCTGATTCACCCTCCAGACTTCACCTTCTCCTTCTCCCTCTTCTACTTCTTCTGATTCACCCTCCAGACTTCACCTTCTCCTTCTCCTTCTTCTGCTTCTTCTGATTCACC
This sequence comes from Somniosus microcephalus, assembly GCF_052327205.1. Taxonomy (NCBI): domain Eukaryota; kingdom Metazoa; phylum Chordata; class Chondrichthyes; order Squaliformes; family Somniosidae; genus Somniosus; species Somniosus microcephalus. Next base: position 996,623 of record NW_028225215.1, read on the forward strand.
CTCCAGACTTCACCTTCTCCTTCTCCTTCTTCTGCTTCTTCTGATTCACCCTCCAGACTTCACCTTCTCCTTCTCCTTCGTCTACTTCTTCTGATTCACCCTCCAGACTACACCTTCTCCTTCTCCTTCTTCTACTTCTTCTGATTCACCCTCCAGACTTCACCTTCTCCTTCTCCTTCTTCTACTTCTTCTGATTCACTCTCCAGACTTCACCTTCTCCTTCTCCTTCTTCTACTTCTTCTGATTCACCCTCCAGACTTCACCTTCTCCTTCTCCTTCTTCTGCTTCTTCTGATTCACCCTCCAGAACTCACCTTCTCCTTCTCCTTCTTCTACTTCTTCTGATTCACCCTCCTGAATTCACCTTCTCCTTCTCCTTCATCTTCTTCTTCTGCTTCACACTCCAGACTTCACCTTCTCCTTCTCCTTCTTCTACTTCTTCTGATTCACCCTCCAGACTTCACCTTCTCCTTCTCCTTCTTATACTTCTTCTGATTCACCCTCCAGACTTCACCTTCTCCTTCTCCTTCTTCTGCTTCTTCTGATTCACCCTCCAGACTTCACCTTCTCCTTCTCCTTCTTCTGCTTCTTCTGATTCACCCTCCAGACTTCACCTTCTCCTTCTCCTTATTCTGCTTCTTCTGATTCACCCTCCAGACTTCACCTTCTCCTTCTCCTTCTTCTGCTTCTTCTGCTTCACCCTCCAGACCTCACCTTCTCCTTCTCCTTCTTCTGCTTCTTCTGCTTCACCGTCCTGACTTCACCTTCTCCTTCTCCTTCTTCTGCTTCTTCTGATTCACCCTCCAGACTTCACCTTCTCCTTCTCCTTCTTCTCCTTCTTCTGATTCACCCTCCAGTCTTCACCTTCTCCTTCTCCTTCTTCTGTTTCTTCTGCTTCACCCTCCAGACTTCACCTTCTCCTTCTCTTTCTTCTGCTTCTTCTGATTCACCCTCCAGACTTCACCTTCTCCTTCTCCTTCTTCTGATTCTTCTGATTCACCCTCCAGACTTCACCTTCTCCTTCTCCTTCTTCTGCTTCTTCTGATTCACCCTCCAGAACTCACCTTCTCCTTCTCCTTCTTCTACTTCTTCTGATTCACCCTCCTGAATTCACCTTCTCCTTCTCCTTCATCTTCTTCTTCTGCTTCACCCTCCAGACTTCACCTTCTCCTTCTCCTTCTTCTACTTCTTCTGATTCACCCTCCAGACTTCACCTTCTCCTTCTCCTTCTTATACTTCTTCTGATTCACCCTCCAGACTTCACCTTCTCCTTCTCCTTCTTCTACTTCTTCTGATTCACCCTCCAGACTTCACCTTCTCCTTCTCCTTCTTCTACTTCTTCTGATTCACCCTCCAGACTTCACCTTCTCCTTCTCCTTCTTCTGCTTCTTCTGATTCACCCTCCAGACTTCACCTTCTCCTTCTCCTTCGTCTACTTCTTCTGATTCACCCTCCAGACTACACCTTCTCCTTCTCCTTCTTCTGCTTCTTCTGATTCACCCTCCAGACTTCACCTTCTCCTTCTCCTTCGTCTACTTCTTCTGATTCACCCTCCAGACTACACCTTCTCCTTCTCCTTCTTCTACTTCTTCTGATTCACCCTCCAGACTTCACCTTCTCCTTCTCCTTCTTCTGTTTCTTCTGATTCACCCTCCAGACTTCATCTTCTCCTTCTCCTTCTTCTACTTCTTCTGATTCACCCTCCAGACTTCACCTTCTCCTTCTCCTTCTTCTACTTCTTCTGATTCACCCTCCAGACTTCATCTTCACCTTCTCCTTCTTCTGCTTCTTCTGATTCACCATCCAGACTTCACCTTCTCCTTCTCCTTCTTCTGCTTCTTCTGATTCACCCTCCAGACTTCAACTTCTCCTTCTCCTTCTTCCACTTCTTCTGATTCACCCTCCAGACTTCACCTTCTCCTTCTCCTTCTTCTACTTCTTCTGATTCACCCTCCAGTCTTCACCTTCTCCTTCTCCTTTTTTTGTTTCTTCTGCTTCACCCTCCAGACTTCACCTTCTCCTTCTCTTTCTTCTGCTTCTTCTGATTCACCCTCCTGACTTCACCTTCTCCTTCTCCTTCTTCTACTTCTTCTGATTCACCCTCCTGACTTCACCTTCTCCTTCTCCTTCTTCTACTTCTTCTGCTTCACCCTCCAGACTTCACCTTCTCCTTCTCCTTCTTCTACTTCTTCTGATTCACCCTCCAGACTTCACCTTCTCCTTCTCCTTCTTCTGCTTCTTCTGATTCACCCTCCAGACTTCACCTTCTCCTTCTCCTTCTTCTGATTCTTCTGATTCACCCTCCAGACTTCACCTTCTCCTTCTCCTTCTTCTGCTTCTTCTGATTCACCCTCCTGACTTCACCTTCTCCTTCTCCTTCTTCTACTTCTTCTGATTCACCCTCCTGACTTCACCTTCTCCTTCTCCTTCTTCTACTTCTTCTGCTTCACCCTCCAGACTTCACCTTCTCCTTCTCCTTCTTCTACTTCTTCTGATTCACCCTCCAGACTTCACCTTCTCCTTCTCCTTCTTCTGCTTCTTCTGATTCACCCTCCAGACTTCACCTTCTCATTCTCCTTCTTCTGCTTCTTCTGCTGCGCCCTCCAGACTTCACCTTCTCCTTCTCCTTCTTCTGCTTCTTCTGCTTCACACTCCAGACTTCACCTTCTCCTTCTCCTTCTTCTGCTTCTTCTGATTCACCCTCCAGACTTCACCTTCTCCTTCTCCTTCTTCTGCTTCTTCTGATTCACCCTCCAGACTTCACCTTCTCCTTCTCCTTATTCTGCTTCTTCTGATTCACCCTCCAGACTTCACCTTCTCCTTCTCCTTCTTCTGCTTCTTCTGCTTCACCCTCCAGACCTCACCTTCTCCTTCTCCTTCTTCTGCTTCTTCTGCTTCACCGTCCTGACTTCACCTTCTCCTTCTCCTTCTTCTGCTTCTTCTGATTCACCCTCCAGACTTCACCTTCTCCTTCTCCTTCTTCTCCTTCTTCTGATTCACCCTCCAGTCTTCACCTTCTCCTTCTCCTTCTTCTGTTTCTTCTGCTTCACCCTCCAGACTTCACCTTCTCCTTCTCTTTCTTCTGCTTCTTCTGATTCACCCTCCAGACTTCACCTTCTCCTTCTCCTTCTTCTGATTCTTCTGATTCACCCTGCAGACTTCACCTTCTCCTTCTCCTTCTTCTGCTTCTTCTGATTCACCCTCCAGAACTCACCATCTCCTTCTCCTTCTTCTACTTCTTCTGATTCACCCTCCTGAATTCACCTTCTCCTTCTCCTTCATCTTCTTCTTCTGCTTCACCCTCCAGACTTCACCTTCTCCTTCTCCTTCTTCTACTTCTTCTGATTCACCCTCCAGACTTCACCTTCTCCTTCTCCTTCTTATACTTCTTCTGATTCACCCTCCAGACTTCACCTTCTCCTTCTCCTTCTTCTACTTCTTCTGATTCACCCTCCAGACTTCACCTTCTCCTTCTCCTTCTTCTGCTTCTTCTGATTCACCCTCCAGACTTCACCTTCTCCTTCTCCTTATTCTGCTTCTTCTGATTCACCCTCCAGACTTCACCTTCTCCTTCTCCTTCTTCTGCTTCTTCTGATTCACCCTCCAGACTTCACCTTCTCCTTCTCCTTCTTCTGCTTCTTCTGATTCACCCTCCAGACTTCACCTTCTCCTTCTCCTTCTTCTACTTCTTCTGATTCACCCTCCAGACTTCACCTTCTCCTTCTCCTTCTTCTGCTTCTTCTGATTCACCCTCCAGACTTCACCTTCTCCTTCTCCTTCGTCTACTTCTTCTGATTCACCCTCCAGACTACACCTTCTCCTTCTCCTTCTTCTACTTCTTCTGATTCACCCTCCAGACTTCACCTTCTCCTTCTCCTTCTTCTGTTTCTTCTGATTCACCCTCCAGACTTCATCTTCTCCTTCTCCTTCTTCTACTTCTTCTGATTCACCCTCCAGACTTCACCTTCTCCTTCTCCTTCTTCTACTTCTTCTGATTCACCCTCCAGACTTCATCTTCACCTTCTCCTTCTTCTGCTTCTTCTGATTCACCATCCAGACTTCACCTTCTCCTTCTCCTTCTTCTGCTTCTTCTGATTCACCCTCCAGACTTCAACTTCTCCTTCTCCTTCTTCCACTTCTTCTGATTCACCCTCCAGACTTCACCTTCTCCTTCTCCTTCTTCTACTTCCTCTGATTCACCCTCCAGTCTTCACCTTCTCCTTCTCCTTTTTTTGTTTCTTCTGCTTCACCCTCCAGACTTCACCTTCTCCTTCTCTTTCTTCTGCTTCTTCTGATTCACCCTCCTGACTTCACCTTCTCCTTCTCCTTCTTCTACTTCTTCTGATTCACCCTCCTGACTTCACCTTCTCCTTCTCCTTCTTCTACTTCTTCTGCTTCACCCTCCAGACTTCACCTTCTCCTTCTCCTTCTTCTACTTCTTCTGATTCACCCTCCAGACTTCACCTTCTCCTTCTCCTTCTTCTGCTTCTTCTGATTCACCCTCCAGACTTCACCTTCTCCTTCTCCTTCTTCTGATTCTTCTGATTCACCCTCCAGACTTCACCTTCTCCTTCTCCTTCTTCTGCTTCTTCTGATTCACCCTCCTGACTTCACCTTCTCCTTCTCCTTCTTCTACTTCTTCTGATTCACCCTCCTGACTTCACCTTCTCCTTCTCCTTCTTCTACTTCTTCTGCTTCACCCTCCAGACTTCACCTTCTCCTTCTCCTTCTTCTACTTCTTCTGATTCACCCTCCAGACTTCACCTTCTCCTTCTCCTTCTTCTGCTTCTTCTGATTCAACCTCCAGACTTCACCTTCTCATTCTCCTTCTTCTGCTTCTTCTGCTGCGCCCTCCAGACTTCACCTTCTCCTTCTCCTTCTTCTGCTTCTTCTGCTTCACACTCCAGACTTCACCTTCTCCTTCTCCTTCTTCTGCTTCTTCTGCTGCGCCCTCCAGGCTTCACCTTCTCCTTCTCCTTCTTCTGCTTCTTCTGCTTCACCGTCCTGACTTCACCTTCTCCTTCTCCTTCTTCTACTTCTTCTGCTACACCCCCCTGACTTCACCTGCTCCTTCTCCTTCTTCTGCTTCTTCTGATTAACCCTCCTAAATTCACCTTCTCCTTCTCCTTCTTCTGCTTCTTCTGATTCACCCTCCTGACTTCACCTTCTCCTTCTCCTTCTTCTGCTTCTTCTGATTCTCCCTCCAGACTTCACCTTCTCCTTCTCCTTCTTCTGCTTCTTCTGATTCACCCTCCAGACTTCACCTTCTCCTTCTCCTTCTTCTGCTTCTTCTGATTCACCCTCCAGACCTCACCTTCTCCTTCTCCTTCTTCTACTTCTTCTGATTCACCCTCCAGACTTCACCTTCTCCTTCTCCTTCTTCTACTTCTTCTGATTCACCCTCCAGACTTCATCTTCTCCTTCTCCTTCTTCTCCTTCTTCTGATTCACCCTCCAGACTTCACCTTCTCCTTCTCCTTCTTCTGCTTCTTCTGATTCACCCTCCAGACTTCACCTTCTCCTTCTCCTTCTTCTACTTCTTCTGATTCACCCTCCAGACTTCACCTTCTCCTTCTCCTTCTTCTACTTCTTCTGATTCACCCTCCAGTCTACACCTTCTCCTTCTCCTTCTTCTGTTTCTTCTGCTTCACCCTCCAGACTTCACCTTCTCCTTCTCTTTCTTCTGCTTCTTCTGATTCACCCTCCAGACTTCACCTTCTCCTTCTCCTTCTTCTGATTCTTCTGATTCACCCTCCAGACTTCACCTTCTCCTTCTCCTTCTTCTGCTTCTTCTGATTCACCCTCCAGAACTCACCTTCTCCTTCTCCTTCTTCTACTTCTTCTGATTCACCCTGCTGACTTCACCTTCTCCTTCTCCTTCATCTACTTCTTCTGCTTCACCCTCCAGACTTCACCTTCTCCTTCTCCTTCTTCTACTTCTTCTGATTCACCCTCCAGAGTTCACCTTCTCCTTCTCCTTCTTATACTTCTTCTGATTCACCCTCCAGACTTCACCTTCTCCTTCTCCTTCTTCTACTTCTTCTGATTCACCCTCCAGACTTCACCTTCTCCTTCTCCTTCTTCTGCTTCTTCTGATTCATCCTCCAGACTTCACCTTCTCCTTCTCCTTATTCTGGTCTTCTGATTCACCCTCCAGACTTCACCTTCTCCTTCTCCTTCTTCTGCTTCTTCTGATTCACCCTCCAGACTTCACCTTCTCCTTCTCCTTCTTCTGCTTCTTCTGATTCACCCTCCAGACTTCACCTTCTCCTTCTCCTTCTTCTACTTCTTCTGATTCACCCTCCAGACTTCACCTTCTCCTTCTCCTTCTTCTGCTTCTTCTGATTCACCCTCCAGACTTCACCTTCTCCTTCTCCTTCGTCTACTTCTTCTGATTCACCCTCCAGACTACACCTTCTCCTTCTCCTTCTTCTACTTCTGCTGATTCACCCTCCAGACTTCACCTTCTCCTTCTCCTTCTTCTGTTTCTTCTGATTCACCCTCCAGACTTCACCTTCTCCTTCTCCTTCTTCTACTTCTTCTGATTCACCCTCCAGATATCACCTTCTCCTTCTCCTTCTTCTACTTCTTCTGATTCACCCTCCAGACTTCATCTTCTCCTTCTCCTTCTTCTGCTTCTTCTGATTCACCCTCCAGACTTCACCTTCTCCTTCTCCTTCTTCTGCTTCTTCTGATTCACCCTCCTGAATTCACCTTCTCCTTCTCCTTCATCTTCTTCTTCTGCTTCACCCTCCAGACTTCACCTTCTCCTTCTCCTTCTTCTACTTCTTCTGATTCACCCTCCAGACTTCACCTTCTCCTTCTCCTTCTTCTACTTCTTCTGATTCACCCTCCAGACTTCACCTTCTCCTTCTCCTTCTTATACTTCTTCTGATTCACCCTCCAGACTTCACCTTCTCCTTCTCCTTCTTCTACTTCTTCTGATTCACCCTCCAGACTTCACCTTCTCCTTCTCCTTCTTCTGCTTCTTCTGATTCACCCTCCAGACTTCACCTTCTCCTTCTCCTTATTCTGCTTCTTCTGATTCACCCTCCAAACTTCACCTTCTCCTTCTCCTTCTTCTGCTTCTTCTGCTTCACCCTCCAGACCTCACCTTCTCCTTCTCCTTCTTCTGCTTCTTCTGCTTCACCGTCCTGACTTCACCATCTCCTTCTCCTTCTTCTGCTTCTTCTGATTCACCCTCCAGACTTCACCTTCTCCTTCTCCTTCTTCTCCTTCTTCTGATTCACCCTCCAGTCTTCACCTTCTCCTTCTCCTTCTTCTGTTTCTTCTGCTTCACCCTCCAGACTTCACCTTCTCCTTCTCTTTCTTCTGCTTCTTCTGATTCACCCTCCAGACTTCACCTTCTCCTTCTCCTTCTTCTGATTCTTCTGATTCACCCTCCAGACTTCACCTTCTCCTTCTCCTTCTTCTGCTTCTTCTGATTCACCCTCCAGAACTCACCTTCTCCTTCTCCTTCTTCTACTTCTTCTGATTCACTCTCCTGAATTCACCTTCTCCTTCTCCTTCATCTTCTTCTTCTGCTTCACCCTCCAGACTTCACCTTCTCCTTCTCCTTCTTCTACTTCTTCTGATTCACCCTCCAGACTTCATCTTCTCCTTCTCCTTCTTATACTTGTTCTGATTCACCCTCCAGACTTCACCTTCTCCTTCTCCTTCTTCTACTTCTTCTGATTCACCCTCCAGACTTCACCTTCTCCTTCTCCTTCTTCTGCTTCTTCTGATTCACCCTCCAGACTTCACCTTCTCCTTCTCCTTCTTCTGCTTCTTCTGATTCACCCTCCAGACTTCACCTTCTCCTTCTCCTTCGTCTACTTCTTCTGATTCACCCTCCAGACTACACCTTCTCCTTCTCCTTCTTCTACTTCTTCTGATTCACCCTCCAGACTTCACCTTCTCCTTCTCCTTCTTCTACTTCTTCTGATTCACTCTCCAGACTTCACCTTCTCCTTCTCCTTCTTCTACTTCTTCTGATTCACCCTCCAGACTTCACCTTCTCCTTCTCCTTCTTCTGCTTCTTCTGATTCACCCTCCAGAACTCACCTTCTCCTTCTCCTTCTTCTACTTCTTCTGATTCACCCTCCTGAATTCACCTTCTCCTTCTCCTTCATCTTCTTCTTCTGCTTCACACTCCAGACTTCACCTTCTCCTTCTCCTTCTTCTACTTCTTCTGATTCACCCTCCAGACTTCACCTTCTCCTTCTCCTTCTTATACTTCTTCTGATTCACCCTCCAGACTTCACCTTCTCCTTCTCCTTCTTCTACTTCTTCTGATTCACCCTCCAGACTTCACCTTCTCCTTCTCCTTCTTCTGCTTCTTCTGATTCACCCTCCAGACTTCACCTTCTCCTTCTCCTTATTCTGCTTCTTCTGATTCACCCTCCAGACTTCACCTTCTCCTTCTCCTTCTTCTGCTTCTTCTGCTTCACCCTCCAGACCTCACCTTCTCCTTCTCCTTCTTCTGCTTCTTCTGCTTCACCGTCCTGACTTCACCTTCTCCTTCTCCTTCTTCTGCTTCTTCTGATTCACCCTCCAGACTTCACCTTCTCCTTCTCCTTCTTCTCCTTCTTCTGATTCACCCTCCAGTCTTCACCTTCTCCTTCTCCTTCTTCTGTTTCTTCTGCTTCACCCTCCAGACTTCACCTTCTCCTTCTCTTTCTTCTGCTTCTTCTGATTCACCCTCCAGACTTCACCTTCTCCTTCTCCTTCTTCTGATTCTTCTGATTCACCCTCCAGACTTCACCTTCTCCTTCTCTCCTTCTTCTGCTTCTTCTGATTCACCCTCCAGAACTCACCTTCTCCTTCTCCTTCTTCTACTTCTTCTGATTCACCCTCCTGAATTCACCTTCTCCTTCTCCTTCATCTTCTTCTTCTGCTTCACCCTCCAGACTTCACCTTCTCCTTCTCCTTCTTCTACTTCTTCTGATTCACCCTCCAGACTTCACCTTCTCCTTCTCCTTCTTATACTTCTTCTGATTCACCCTCCAGACTTCACCTTCTCCTTCTCCTTCTTCTACTTCTTCTGATTCACCCTCCAGACTTCACCTTCTCCTTCTCCTTCTTCTGCTTCTTCTGATTCACCCTCCAGACTTCACCTTCTCCTTCTCCTTATTCTGCTTCTTCTGATTCACCCTCCAGACTTCACCTTCTCCTTCTCCTTCTTCTGCTTCTTCTGATTCACCCTCCAGACTTCACCTTCTCCTTCTCCTTCTTCTGCTTCTTCTGATTCACCCTCCAGACTTCACCTTCTCCTTCTCCTTCTTCTACTTCTTCTGATTCACCCTCCAGACTTCACCTTCTCCTTCTCCTTCTTCTGCTTCTTCTGATTCACCCTCCAGACTTCACCTTCTCCTTCTCCTTCGTCTACTTCTTCTGATTCACCCTCCAGACTACACCTTCTCCTTCTCCTTCTTCTACTTCTTCTGATTCACCCTCCAGACTTCACCTTCTCCTTCTCCTTCTTCTGTTTCTTCTGATTCACCCTCCAGACTTCATCTTCTCCTTCTCCTTCTTCTACTTCTTCTGATTCACCCTCCAGACTTCACCTTCTCCTTCTCCTTCTTCTACTTCTTCTGATTCACCCTCCAGACTTCATCTTCACCTTCTCCTTCTTCTGCTTCTTCTGATTCACCATCCAGACTTCACCTTCTCCTTCTCCTTCTTCTGCTTCTTCTGATTCACCCTCCAGACTTCAACTTCTCCTTCTCCTTCTTCCACTTCTTCTGATTCACCCTCCAGACTTCACCTTCTCCTTCTCCTTCTTCTACTTCTTCTGATTCACCCTCCAGTCTTCACCTTCTCCTTCTCCTTTTTTTGTTTCTTCTGCTTCACCCTCCAGACTTCACCTTCTCCTTCTCTTTCTTCTGCTTCTTCTGATTCACCCTCCTGACTTCACCTTCTCCTTCTCCTTCTTCTACTTCTTCTGATTCACCCTCCTGACTTCACCTTCTCCTTCTCCTTCTTCTACTTCTTCTGCTTCACCCTCCAGACTTCACCTTCTCCTTCTCCTTCTTCTACTTCTTCTGATTCACCCTCCAGACTTCACCTTCTCCTTCTCCTTCTTCTGCTTCTTCTGATTCACCCTCCAGACTTCACCTTCTCCTTCTCCTTCTTCTGATTCTTCTGATTCACCCTCCAGACTTCACCTTCTCCTTCTCCTTCTTCTGCTTCTTCTGATTCACCCTCCTGACTTCACCTTCTCCTTCTCCTTCTTCTACTTCTTCTGATTCACCCTCCTGACTTCACCTTCTCCTTCTCCTTCTTCTACTTCTTCTGCTTCACCCTCCAGACTTCACCTTCTCCTTCTCCTTCTTCTACTTCTTCTGATTCACCCTCCAGACTTCACCTTCTCCTTCTCCTTCTTCTGCTTCTTCTGATTCACCCTCCAGACTTCACCTTCTCATTCTCCTTCTTCTGCTTCTGCTGCTGCGCCCTCCAGACTTCACCTTCTCCTTCTCCTTCTTCTGCTTCTTCTGCTTCACACTCCAGACTTCACCTTCTCCTTCTCCTTCTTCTGCTTCTTCTGCTGCGCCCTCCAGGCTTCACCTTCTCCTTCTCCTTCTTCTGCTTCTTCTGCTTCACCGTCCTGACTTCACCTTCTCCTTCTCCTTCTTCTACTTCTTCTGCTACACCCCCCTGACTTCACCTGCTCCTTCTCCTTCTTCTGCTTCTTCTGATTCACCTTCCTAAATTCACCTTCTCCTTCTCCTTCTTCTGCTTCTTCTGATTCACCCTCCTGACTTCACCTTCTCCTTCTCCTTCTTCTGCTTCTTCTGATTCACCCTCCAGACTTCACCTTCTCCTTCTCCTTCTTCTGCTTCTTCTGATTCACCCTCCAGACTTCACCTTCTCCTTCTCCTTCTTCTGCTTCTTCTGATTCACCCTCCAGACCTCACCTTCTCCTTCTCCTTCTTCTACTTCTTCTGATTCAGCCTCCAGACTTCACCTTCTCCTTCTCCTTCTTCTACTTCTTCTGATTCACCCTCCAGACTTCATCTTCTCCTTCTCCTTCTTCTCCTTCTTCTGATTCACCCTCCAGACTTCACCTTCTCCTTCTCCTTCTTCTGCTTCTTCTGATTCACCCTCCAGACTTCACCTTCTCCTTCTCCTTCTTCTACTTCTTCTGATTCACCCTCCAGACTTCACCTTCTCCTTCTCCTTCTTCTACTTCTTCTGATTCACCCTCCAGTCTACACCTTCTCCTTCTCCTTCTTCTGTTTCTTCTGCTTCACCCTCCAGACTTCACCTTCTCCTTCTCTTTCTTCTGCTTCTTCTGATTCACCCTCCAGACTTCACCTTCTCCTTCTCCTTCTTCTGATTCTTCTGATTCACCCTCCAGACTTCACCTTCTCCTTCTCCTTCTTCTGCTTCTTCTGATTCACCCTCCAGAACTCACCTTCTCCTTCTCCTTCTTCTACTTCTTCTGATTCACCCTGCTGACTTCACCTTCTCCTTCTCCTTCATCTACTTCTTCTGCTTCACCCTCCAGACTTCACCTTCTCCTTCTCCTTCTTCTACTTCTTCTGATTCACCCTCCAGAGTTCACCTTCTCCTTCTCCTTCTTATACTTCTTCTGATTCACCCTCCAGACTTCACCTTCTCCTTCTCCTTCTTCTACTTCTTCTGATTCACCCTCCAGACTTCACCTTCTCCTTCTCCTTCTTCTGCTTCTTCTGATTCACCCTCCAGACTTCACCTTCTCCTTCTCCTTATTCTGGTCTTCTGATTCACCCTCCAGACTTCACCTTCTCCTTCTCCTTCTTCTGCTTCTTCTGATTCACCCTCCAGACTTCACCTTCTCCTTCTCCTTCTTCTGCTTCTTCTGATTCACCCTCCAGACTTCACCTTCTCCTTCTCCTTCTTCTACTTCTTCTGATTCACCCTCCAGACTTCACCTTCTCCTTCTCCTTCTTCTGCTTCTTCTGATTCACCCTCCAGACTTCACCTTCTCCTTCTCCTTCGTCTACTTCTTCTGATTCACCCTCCAGACTACACCTTCTCCTTCTCCTTCTTCTACTTCTTCTGATTCACCCTCCAGACTTCACCTTCTCCTTCTCCTTCTTCTGTTTCTTCTGATTCACCCTCCAGACATCACCTTCTCCTTCTCCTTCTTCTACTTCTTCTGATTCACCCTCCAGATATCACCTTCTCCTTCTCCTTCTTCTACTTCTTCTGATTCACCCTCCAGACTTCATCTTCTCCTTCTCCTTCTTCTGCTTCTTCTGATTCACCCTCCAGACTTCACCTTCTACTTCTCCTTCTTCTGCTTCTTCTGATTCACCCTCCAGACTTCAACTTCTCCTTCTCCTTCTTCCACTTCTTCTGATTCACCCTCCAGACTTCACCTTCTCCTTCTCCTTCTTCTACTTCTTCTGATTCACCCTCCAGTCTTCACCTTCTCCTTCTCCTTTTTCTGTTTCTTCTGCTTCACCCTCCAGACTTCACCTTCTCCTTCTCTTTCTTCTGCTTCTTCTGATTCACCCTCCAGACTTTACCTTCTCCTTCTCCTTCTTCTGATTCTTCTGATTCAACCTCCAGACTTCACCTTCTCCTTCTCCATCTTCTGCTTCTTCTGATTCACCCTCCTGACTTCACCTTCTCCTTCTCCTTCTTCTACTTCTTCTGATTCACCCTCCTGACTTCACCTTCTCCTTCTCCTTCTTCTACTTCTTCTGCTTCACCCTCCAGACTTCACCTTCTCCTTCTCCTTCTTCTACTTCTTCTGATTCACCCTCCAGACTTCACCTTCTCCTTCTCCTTCTTCTGCTTCTTCTGATTCACCCTCCAGACTTCACCTTCTCATTCTCCTTCTTCTGCTTCTTATGCTGCGCCCTCCAGACTTCACCTTCTCCTTCTCCTTCTTCTGCTTCTTCTGCTTCACACTCCAGACTTCACCTTCTCCTTCTCCTTCTTCTGCTTCTTCTGCTGCGCCCTCCAGGCTTCACCTTCTCCTTCTCCTTCTTCTGCTTCTTCTGCTTCACCGTCCTGACTTCACCTTCTCCTTCTTCTACTTCTTCTGCTACACCCCCTTGACTTCACCTGCTCCTTCTCCTTTTTCTGCTTCTTCTGATTCACCCTCCTAAATTCACCTTCTCCTTCTCCTTCTTCTGCTTCTTCTGATTCACCCTCCAGACTTCACCTTCTCCTTCTCCTTCTTCTACTTCTTCTGATTCACCCTCCAGACTTCACCTTCTCCTTCTCCTTCTTATACTTCTTCTGATTCACCCTCCAGACTTCACCTTCTCCTTCTCCTTCTTCTACTTCATCTGATTCACCCTCCAGACTTCACCTTCTCCTTCTCCTTCTTCTGCTTCTTCTGATTCACCCTCCAGACTTCACCTTCTCCTTCTCCTTATTCTGGTCTTCTGATTCACCCTCCAGACTTCACCTTCTCCTTCTCCTTCTTCTGCTTCTTCTGATTCACCCTCCAGACTTCACCTTCTCCTTCTCCTTCTTCTGCTTCTTCTGATTCACCCTCCAGACTTCACCTTCTCCTTCTCCTTCTTCTACTTCTTCTGATTCACCCTCCAGACTTCACCTTCTCCTTCTCCTTCTTCTGCTTCTTCTGATTCACCCTCCAGACTTCACCTTCTCCTTCTCCTTCGTCTACTTCTTCTGATTCACCCTCCAGACTACACCTTCTCCTTCTCCTTCTTCTACTTCTTCTGATTCACCCTCCAGACTTCACCTTCTCCTTCTCCTTCTTCTGTTTCTTCTGATTCACCCTCCAGACTTCACCTTCTCCTTCTCCTTCTTCTACTTCTTCTGATTCACCCTCCAGATATCACCTTCTCCTTCTCCTTCTTCTACATCTTCTGATTCACCCTCCAGACTTCATCTTCTCCTTCTCCTTCTTCTGCTTCTTCTGATTCACCCTCCAGACTTCACCTTCTCCTTCTCCTTCTTCTGCTTCTTCTGATTCACCCTCCAGACTTCAACTTCTCCTTCTCCTTCTTCCACTTCTTCTGATTCACCCTCCAGACTTCACCTTCTCCTTCTCCTTCTTCTACTTCTTCTGATTCACCCTCCAGTCTTCACCTTCTCCTTCTCCTTTTTTTGTTTCTTCTGCTTCACCCTCCAGACTTCACCTTCTCCTTCTCTTTCTTCTGCTTCTTCTGATTCACCCTCCAGACTTCACCTTCTCCTTCTCCTTCTTCTGATTCTTCTGATTCAACCTCCAGACTTCACCTTCTCCTTCTCCATCTTCTGCTTCTTCTGATTCACCCTCCTGACTTCACCTTCTCCTTCTCCTTCTTCTACTTCTTCTGATTCACCCTCCTGACTTCACCTTCTCCTTCTCCTTCTTCTACTTCTTCTGCTTCACCCTCCAGACTTCACCTTCTCCTTCTCCTTCTTCTACTTCTTCTGATTCACCCTCCAGACTTCACCTTCTCCTTCTCCTTCTTCTGCTTCTTCTGATTCACCCTCCAGACTTCACCTTCTCATTCTCCTTCTTCTGCTTCTTATGCTGCGCCCTCCAGACTTCACCTTCTCCTTCTCCTTCTTCTGCTTCTTCTGCTTCACACTCCAGACTTCACCTTCTCCTTCTCCTTCTTCTGCTTCTTCTGCTGCGCCCTCCAGGCTTCACCTTCTCCTTCTCCTTCTTCTGCTTCTTCTGCTTCACCGTCCTGACTTCACCTTCTCCTTCTTCTACTTCTTCTGCTACACCCCCTTGACTTCACCTGCTCCTTCTCCTTTTTCTGCTTCTTCTGATTCACCCTCCTAAATTCACCTTCTCCTTCTCCTTCTTCTGCTTCTTCTGATTCACCCTCCTGACTTCACCTTCTCCTTCTCCTTCTTCTGCTTCTTCTGATTCACCCTCCAGACTTCACCTTCTCCTTCTCCATCTTCTGCTTCTTCTGATTCACCCTCCAGACTTCACCTTCTCCTTCTCCTTCTTCTGCTTCTTCTGATTCGCCCTCCAGACCTCACCTTCTCCTTCTCCTTCTTCTACTTCTTCTGATTCACCCTCCAGACTTCATCTTCTCCTTCTCCTTCTTCTGCTTCTTCTGATACACCCTCCAGACTTCACCTTCTCCTTCTCCTTCTTCTGCTTCTTCTGATTCACCCTCCAGACTTCACCTTCTCCTTCTCCTTCTTCTACTTCTTCTGATTCACCCTCCAGACTTCACTTCTTCTTCTCCTTCTTCGACTTCTTCTGATTCACCCTCCAGTCCTCACCTTCTCCTTCTCCTTCTTCTGTTTCTTCTGCTTCACCCTCCAGACTTCACCTTCTCCTTCTCTTTCTTCTGCTTCTACTGCTTCACCCTCCAGACTTCACCTTCTCCTTCTCCTTCTTCTGATTCTTCTGATTCACCCTCCAGACTTCACCTTCTCTATCTCCTTCTTCTGCTTCTTCTGATTCACCCTCCTGACTTCACCTTCTCCTTCTCCTTCTTCTACTTCTTCTGATTCACCCTCCTGACTTCACCTTCTCCTTCTCCTTCTTCTACTTCTTCTGCTTCACCCTCCAGACTTCACCTTCTCCTTCTCCTTCTTCTACTTCTTCTGATTCACCCTCCAGACTTCACCTTCTCCTTCTCCTTCTTCTGCTTCTTCTGATTCACCCTCCAGACTTCACCTTCTCCTTCTCCTTATTCTGCTTCTTCTGATTCACCCTCCAGACTTCACCTTCTCCTTCTCCTTCTTCTGCTTCTTCTGATTCACCCTCCAGACTTCACCTTCTCCTTCTCCTTCTTCTGCTTCTTCTGATTCACCCTCCAGACTTCACCTTCTCCTTCTCCTTCTTCTGCTTCTTCTGATTCACCCTCCAGACTTCACCTTCTCCTTCTCCTTCTTCTACTTCTTCTGATTCACCCTCCAGACTTCACATTCTCCTTCTCCTTCTTCCGCTTCTTCTGATTCAACCTCCTGACTTCACCTTCTCCTTCTCCTTCTTCTACTTCTTCTGATTCACCCTCCTGACTTCACCTTCTCCTTCTCCTTCTTCTACTTCTTCTGCTTCACCCTCCAGACTTCACCTTCTCCTTCTCCTTCTTCTACTTCTTCTGATTCACCCTCCAGACTTCACCTTCTCCTTCTCCTTCTTCTGCTTCTTCTGATTCACCCTCCAGACTTCACCTTCTCATTCTCCTTCGTCTACTTCTTCTGATTCACCCTCCAGACTACACCTTCTCCTTCTCCTTCTTCTACTTCTTCTGATTCACCCTCCAGACTTCACCTTCTCCTTCTCCTTCTTCTGTTTCTTCTGATTCACCCTCCAGACTTCACCTTCTCCTTCTCCTTCTTCTACTTCTTCTGATTCACCCTCCAGATATCACCTTCTCCTT
Organism: Somniosus microcephalus; assembly: GCF_052327205.1. Classification (NCBI taxonomy): domain Eukaryota; kingdom Metazoa; phylum Chordata; class Chondrichthyes; order Squaliformes; family Somniosidae; genus Somniosus; species Somniosus microcephalus. Next base: position 1,012,931 of record NW_028225215.1, read on the forward strand.
CTCCTTCTTCTACTTCTTCTGATTCACCCTCCAGACTTCATCTTCTCCTTCTCCTTCTTCTGCTTCTTCTGATTCACCCTCCAGACTTCACCTTCTCCTTCTCCTTCTTCTGCTTCTTCTGATTCACCCTCCAGACTTCAACTTCTCCTTCTCCTTCTTCCACTTCTTCTGATTCACCCTCCAGACTTCACCTTCTCCTTCTCCTTCTTCTACTTCTTCTGATTCACCCTCCAGTCTTCACCTTCTCCTTCTCCTTTTTCTGTTTCTTCTGCTTCACCCTCCAGACTTCACCTTCTCCTTCTCCTTCTTCTGCTTCTTCTGATTCACCCTCCAGACTTCACCTTCTCCTTCTCCATCTTCTGCTTCTTCTGATTCACCCTCCAGACTTCACCTTCTCCTTCTCCTTCTTCTGCTTCTTCTGATTCGCCCTCCAGACCTCACCTTCTCCTTCTCCTTCTTCTACTTCTTCTGATTCACCCTCCAGACTTCATCTTCTCCTTCTCCTTCTTCTGCTTCTTCTGATACACCCTCCAGACTTCACCTTCTCCTTCTCCTTCTTCTGCTTCTTCTGATTCACCCTCCAGACTTCACCCTCTCCTTCTCCTTCCTCTACTTCTTCTGATTCACCCTCCAGACTTCACCTTCTTCTTCTCCTTCTTCGACTTCTTCTGATTCACCCTCCAGTCCTCACCTTCTCCTTCTCCTTCTTCTGTTTCTTCTGCTTCACCCTCCAGACTTCACCTTCTCCTTCTCTTTCTTCTGCTTCTACTGCTTCACCCTCCAGACTTCACCTTCTCCTTCTCCTTCTTCTGATTCTTCTGATTCACCCTCCAGACTTCACCTTCTCTATCTCCTTCTTCTGCTTCTTCTGATTCACCCTCCTGACTTCACCTTCTCCTTCTCCTTCTTCTACTTCTTCTGATTCACCCTCCTGACTTCACCTTCTCCTTCTCCTTCTTCGACTTCTTCTGCTTCACCCTCCAGACTTCACCTTCTCCTTCTCCTTCTTCTACTTCTTCTGATTCACCCTCCAGACTTCACCTTCTCCTTCTCCTTCTTCTACTTCTTCTGATTCACCCTCCAGACTTCATCTTCTCCTTCTCCTTCTTCTGCTTCTTCTGATACACCCTCCAGACTTCACCTTCTCCTTCTCCTTCTTCTGCTTCTTCTGATTCACCCTCCAGACTTCACCTTCTCCTTCTCCTTCTTCTACTTCTTCTGATTCACCCTCCAGACTTCACCTTCTTCTTCTCCTTCTTCGACTTCTTCTGATTCACCCTCCAGTCCTCACCTTCTCCTTCTCCTTCTTCTGTTTCTTCTGCTTCACCCTCCAGACTTCACCTTCTCCTTCTCTTTCTTCTGCTTCTACTGCTTCACCCTCCAGACTTCACCTTCTCCTTCTCCTTCTTCTGATTCTTCTGATTCACCCTCCAGACTTCACCTTCTCTATCTCCTTCTTCTGCTTCTTCTGATTCACCCTCCTGACTTCACCTTCTCCTTCTCCTTCTTCTACTTCTTCTGATTCACCCTCCTGACTTCACCTTCTCCTTCTCCTTCTTCTACTTCTTCTGCTTCACCCTCCAGACTTCACCTTCTCCTTCTCCTTCTTCTACTTCTTCTGATTCACCCTCCAGACTTCACCTTCTCCTTCTCCTTCTTCTGCTTCTTCTGATTCACCCTCCAGACTTCACCTTCTCCTTCTCCTTATTCTGCTTCTTCTGATTCACCCTCCAGACTTCACCTTCTCCTTCTCCTTCTTCTGCTTCTTCTGATTCACCCTCCAGACTTCACCTTCTCCTTCTCCTTCTTCTGCTTCTTCTGATTCACCCTCCAGACTTCACCTTCTCCTTCTCCTTCTTCTGCTTCTTCTGATTCACCCTCCAGACTTCACCTTCTCCTTCTCCTTCTTCTACTTCTTCTGATTCACCCTCCAGACTTCACATTCTCCTTCTCCTTCTTCCGCTTCTTCTGATTCAACCTCCTGACTTCACCTTCTCCTTCTCCTTCTTCTACTTCTTCTGATTCACCCTCCTGACTTCACCTTCTCCTTCTCCTTCTTCTACTTCTTCTGCTTCACCCTCCAGACTTCACCTTCTCCTTCTCCTTCTTCTACTTCTTCTGATTCACCCTCCAGACTTCACCTTCTCCTTCTCCTTCTTCTGCTTCTTCTGATTCACCCTCCAGACTTCACCTTCTCATTCTCCTTCGTCTACTTCTTCTGATTCACCCACCAGACTACACCTTCTCCTTCTCCTTCTTCTACTTCTTCTGATTCACCCTCCAGACTTCACCTTCTCCTTCTCCTTCTTCTGTTTCTTCTGATTCACCCACCAGACTTCACCTTCTCCTTCTCCTTCTTCTACTTCTTCTGATTCACCCTCCAGATATCACCTTCTCCTTCTCCTTCTTCTACTTCTTCTGATTCACCCTCCAGACTTCATCTTCTCCTTCTCCTTCTTCTGCTTCTTCTGATTCACCCTCCAGACTTCACCTTCTCCTTCTCCTTCTTCTGCTTCTTCTGATTCACCCTCCAGACTTCAACTTCTCCTTCTCCTTCTTCCACTTCTTCTGATTCACCCTCCAGACTTCACCTTCTCCTTCTCCTTCTTCTACTTCTTCTGATTCACCCTCCAGTCTTCACCTTCTCCTTCTCCTTTTTCTGTTTCTTCTGCTTCACCCTCCAGACTTCACCTTCTCCTTCTCCTTCTTCTGCTTCTTCTGATTCACCCTCCAGACTTCACCTTCTCCTTCTCCATCTTCTGCTTCTTCTGATTCACCCTCCAGACTTCACCTTCTCCTTCTCCTTCTTCTGCTTCTTCTGATTCGCCCTCCAGACCTCACCTTCTCCTTCTCCTTCTTCTACTTCTTCTGATTCACCCTCCAGACTTCATCTTCTCCTTCTCCTTCTTCTGCTTCTTCTGATACACCCTCCAGACTTCACCTTCTCCTTCTCCTTCTTCTGCTTCTTCTGATTCACCCTCCAGACTTCACCTTCTCCTTCTCCTTCTTCTACTTCTTCTGATTCACCCTCCAGACTTCACCTTCTTCTTCTCCTTCTTCGACTTCTTCTGATTCACCCTCCAGTCCTCACCTTCTCCTTCTCCTTCTTCTGTTTCTTCTGCTTCACCCTCCAGACTTCAACTTCTCCTTCTCTTTCTTCTGCTTCTACTGCTTCACCCTCCAGACTTCACCTTCTCCTTCTCCTTCTTCTGATTCTTCTGATTCACCCTCCAGACTTCACCTTCTCTATCTCCTTCTTCTGCTTCTTCTGATTCACCCTCCTGACTTCACCTTCTCCTTCTCCTTCTTCTACTTCTTCTGATTCACCCTCCTGACTTCACCTTCTCCTTCTCCTTCTTCTACTTCTTCTGCTTCACCCTCCAGACTTCACCTTCTCCTTCTCCTTCTTCTACTTCTTCTGATTCACCCTCCAGACTTCACCTTCTCCTTCTCCTTCTTCTGCTTCTTCTGATTCACCCTCCAGACTTCACCTTCTCCTTCTCCTTATTCTGCTTCTTCTGATTCACCCTCCAGACTTCACCTTCTCCTTCTCCTTCTTCTGCTTCTTCTGATTCACCCTCCAGACTTCACCTTCTCCTTCTCCTTCTTCTACTTCTTCTGATTCACCCTCCAGACTTCACCTTCTCCTTCTCCTTCTTCTGCTTCTTCTGATTCACCCTCCAGACTTCACCTTCTCCTTCTCCTTCTTCTACTTCTTCTGATTCACCCTCCAGACTTCACATTCTCCTTCTCCTTCTTCTGCTTCTTCTGATTCAACCTCCTGACTTCACCTTCTCCTTCTCCTTCTTCTACTTCTTCTGATTCACCCTCCTGACTTCACCTTCTCCTTCTCCTTCTTCTACTTCTTCTGCTTCACCCTCCAGACTTCACCTTCTCCTTCTCCTTCTTCTACTTCTTCTGATTCACCCTCCAGACTTCACCTTCTCCTTCTCCTTCTTCTGCTTCTTCTGATTCACCCTCCAGACTTCACCTTCTCATTCTCCTTCGTCTACTTCTTCTGATTCACCCTCCAGACTACACCTTCTCCTTCTCCTTCTTCTACTTCTTCTGATTCACCCTCCAGACTTCACCTTCTCCTTCTCCTTCTTCTGTTTCTTCTGATTCACCCTCCAGACTTCACCTTCTCCTTCTCCTTCTTCTACTTCTTCTGATTCACCCTCCAGATATCACCTTCTCCTTCTCCTTCTTCTACTTCTTCTGATTCACCCTCCAGACTTCATCTTCTCCTTCTCCTTCTTCTGCTTCTTCTGATTCACCCTCCAGACTTCACCTTCTCCTTCTCCTTCTTCTGCTTCTTCTGATTCACCCTCCAGACTTCAACTTCTCCTTCTCCTTCTTCCACTTCTTCTGATTCACCCTCCAGACTTCACCTTCTCCTTCTCCTTCTTCTACTTCTTCTGATTCACCCTCCAGTCTTCACCTTCTCCTTCTCCTTTTTCTGTTTCTTCTGCTTCACCCTCCAGACTTCACCTTCTCCTTCTCTTTCTTCTGCTTCTTCTGATTCACCCTCCAGACTTCACCTTCTCCTTCTCCTTCTTCTGATTCTTCTGATTCAACCTCCAGACTTCACCTTCTCCTTCTCCATCTTCTGCTTCTTCTGATTCACCCTCCTGACTTCACCTTCTCCTTCTCCTTCTTCTACTTCTTCTGATTCACCCTCCTGACTTCACCTTCTCCTTCTCCTTCTTCTACTTCTTCTGCTTCACCCTCCAGACTTCACCTTCTCCTTCTCCTTCTTCTACTTCTTCTGATTCACCCTCCAGACTTCACCTTCTCCTTCTCCTTCTTCTGCTTCTTCTGATTCACCCTCCAGACTTCACCTTCTCATTCTCCTTCTTCTGCTTCTTATGCTGCGCCCTCCAGACTTCACCTTCTCCTTCTCCTTCTTCTGCTTCTTCTGCTTCACACTCCAGACTTCACCTTCTCCTTCTCCTTCTTCTGCTTCTTCTGCTGCGCCCTCCAGGCTTCACCTTCTCCTTCTCCTTCTTCTGCTTCTTCTGCTTCACCGTCCTGACTTCACCTTCTCCTTCTTCTACTTCTTCTGCTACACCCCCTTGACTTCACCTGCTCCTTCTCCTTTTTCTGCTTCTTCTGATTCACCCTCCTAAATTCACCTTCTCCTTCTCCTTCTTCTGCTTCTTCTGATTCACCCTCCTGACTTCACCTTCTCCTTCTCCTTCTTCTGCTTCTTCTGATTCACCCTCCAGACTTCACCTTCTCCTTCTCCATCTTCTGCTTCTTCTGATTCACCCTCCAGACTTCACCTTCTCCTTCTCCTTCTTCTGCTTCTTCTGATACACCCTCCAGACCTCACCTTCTCCTTCTCCTTCTTCTACTTCTTCTGATTCACCCTCCAGACTTCATCTTCTCCTTCTCCTTCTTCTGCTTCTTCTGATACACCCTCCAGACTTCACCTTCTCCTTCTCCTTCTTCTGCTTCTTCTGATTCACCCTCCAGACTTCACCTTCTCCTTCTCCTTCTTCTACTTCTTCTGATTCACCCTCCAGACTTCACCTTCTTCTTCTCCTTCTTCGACTTCTTCTGATTCACCCTCCAGTCCTCACCTTCTCCTTCTCCTTCTTCTGTTTCTTCTGCTTCACCCTCCAGACTTCACCTTCTCCTTCTCTTTCTTCTGCTTCTACTGCTTCACCCTCCAGACTTCACCTTCTCCTTCTCCTTCTTCTGATTCTTCTGATTCACCCTCCAGACTTCACCTTCTCTATCTCCTTCTTCTGCTTCTTCTGATTCACCCTCCTGACTTCACCTTCTCCTTCTCCTTCTTCTACTTCTTCTGATTCACCCTCCTGACTTCACCTTCTCCTTCTCCTTCTTCTACTTCTTCTGCTTCACCCTCCAGACTTCACCTTCTCCTTCTCCTTCTTCTACTTCTTCTGATTCACCCTCCAGACTTCACCTTCTCCTTCTCCTTCTTCTGCTTCTTCTGATTCACCCTCCAGACTTCACCTTCTCCTTCTCCTTATTCTGCTTCTTCTGATTCACCCTCCAGACTTCACCTTCTCCTTCTCCTTCTTCTGCTTCTTCTGATTCACCCTCCAGACTTCACCTTCTCCTTCTCCTTCTTCTGCTTCTTCTGATTCACCCTCCAGACTTCACCTTCTCCTTCTCCTTCTTCTGCTTCTTCTGATTCACCCTCCAGACTTCACCTTCTCCTTCTCCTTCTTCTACTTCTTCTGATTCACCCTCCAGACTTCACATTCTCCTTCTCCTTCTTCTGCTTCTTCTGATTCAACCTCCTGACTTCACCTTCTCCTTCTCCTTCTTCTACTTCTTCTGATTCACCCTCCTGACTTCACCTTCTCCTTCTCCTTCTTCTACTTCTTCTGCTTCACCCTCCAGACTTCACCTTCTCCTTCTCCTTCTTCTACTTCTTCTGATTCACCCTCCAGACTTCACCTTCTCCTTCTCCTTCTTCTGATTCACCCTCCAGACTTCACCTTCTCATTCTCCTTCGTCTACTTCTTCTGATTCACCCTCCAGACTACACCTTCTCCTTCTCCTTCTTCTACTTCTTCTGATTCACCCTCCAGACTTCACCTTCTCCTTCTCCTTCTTCTGTTTCTTCTGATTCACCCTCCAGACTTCACCTTCTCCTTCTCCTTCTTCTACTTCTTCTGATTCACCCTCCAGATATCACCTTCTCCTTCTCCTTCTTCTACTTCTTCTGATTCACCCTCCAGACTTCACCTTCTCCTTCTCCTTCTTCTGATTCACCCTCCAGACTTCACCTTCTCATTCTCCTTCGTCTACTTCTTCTGATTCACCCTCCAGACTTCACCTTCTCCTTCTCCTTCTTCTGCTTCTTCTGATTCACCCTCCAGACTTCACCATCTCCTTCTCCTTCTTCTACTTCTTCTGATTCACCCTCCAGACTTCACATTCTCCTTCTCCTTCTTCTGCTTCTTCTGATTCAACCTCCTGACTTCACCTTCTCCTTCTCCTTCTTCTACTTCTTCTGATTCACCCTCCTGACTTCACCTTCTCCTTCTCCTTCTTCTACTTCTTCTGCTTCACCCTCCAGACTTCACCTTCTCCTTCTCCTTCTTCTACTTCTTCTGATTCACCCTCCAGACTTCACCTTCTCCTTCTCCTTCTTCTGCTTCTTCTGATTCACCCTCCAGACTTCACCTTCTCATTCTCCTTCGTCTACTTCTTCTGATTCACCCTCCAGACTACACCTTCTCCTTCTCCTTCTTCTACTTCTTCTGATTCACCCTCCAGACTTCACCTTCTCCTTCTCCTTCTTCTGTTTCTTCTGATTCACCTTCCAGACTTCACCTTCTCCTTCTCCTTCTTCTACTTCTTCTGATTCACCCTCCAGATATCACCTTCTCCTTCTCCTTCTTCTACTTCTTCTGATTCACCCTCCAGACTTCATCTTCTCCTTCTCCTTCTTCTGCTTCTTCTGATTCACCCTCCAGACTTCACCTTCTCCTTCTCCTTCTTCTGCTTCTTCTGATTCACCCTCCAGACTTCAACTTCTCCTTCTCCTTCTTCCACTTCTTCTGATTCACCCTCCAGACTTCACCTTCTCCTTCTCCTTCTTCTACTACTTCTGATTCACCCTCCAGTCTTCACCTTCTCCTTCTCCTTTTTCTGTTTCTTCTGCTTCACCCTCCAGACTTCACCTTCTCCTTCTCTTTCTTCTGCTTCTTCTGATTCACCCTCCAGACTTCACCTTCTCCTTCTCCTTCTTCTGATTCTTCTGATTCAACCTCCAGACTTCACCTTCTCCTTCTCCATCTTCTGCTTCTTCTGATTCACCCTCCTGACTTCACCTTCTCCTTCTCCTTCTTCTACTTCTTCTGATTCACCCTCCTGACTTCACCTTCTCCTTCTCCTTCTCCTTCTTCTGCTTCTTCTGATTCACCCTCCAGACTTCACCTTCTCCTTCTCCTTCTTCTACTTCTTCTGATTCACCCTCCAGACTTCACATTCTCCTTCTCCTTCTTCTGCTTCTTCTGATTCAACCTCCTGACTTCACCTTCTCCTTCTCCTTCTTCTACTTCTTCTGATTCACCCTCCTGACTTCACCTTCTCCTTCTCCTTCTTCCACTTCTTCTGCTTCACCCTCCAGACTTCACCTTCTCCTTCTCCTTCTTCTACTTCTTCTGATTCACCCTCCAGACTTCACCTTCTCCTTCTCCTTCTTCTGCTTCTTCTGATTCACCCTCCAGACTTCACCTTCTCATTCTCCTTCTTCTGCTTCTTCTGCTGCGCCCTCCAGACTTCACCTTCTCCTTCTCCTTCTTCTGCTTCTTCTGCTTCACACTCCAGACTTCACCTTCTCCTTCTCCTTCTTCTGCTTCTTCTGCTGCGCCCTCCAGGCTTCACCTTCTCCTTCTCCTTCTTCTGCTTCTTCTGCTTCACCGTCCTGACTTCACCTTCTCCTTCTCCTTCTTCTACTTCTTCTGCTACACCCCCCTGACTTCACCTGCTACTTCTCCTTCTTCTGCTTCTTCTGATTCACCCTCCTAACTTCACCTTCTCCTTCTCCTTCTTCTGCTTCTTCTGATTCACCCTCCTGACTTCACCTTCTCCTTCTCCTTCTTCTGCTTCTTCTGATTCACCCTCCAGACTTCACCTTCTCCTTCTCCTTCTTCTGCTTCTTCTGATTCACCCTCCAGACTTCACCTTCTCCTTCTCCTTCTTCTGCTTCTTCTGATTCACCCTCCAGACCTCACCTTCTCCTTCTCCTTCTTCTACTTCTTCTGATTCACCCTCCAGACTTCATCTTCTCCTTCTCCTTCTTCTGCTTCTTCTGATTCACCCTCCAGACTTTACCTTCTCCTTCTTCTGCTTCTTCTGATTCACCCTCCAGACTTCACCTTCTCCTTCTCCTTCTTCTACTTCTTCTGATTCACCCTCCAGACTTCACCTTCTCCTTCTCCTTCTTCTACTTCTTCTGATTCACCCTCCAGTCTTCACCTTCTCCTTCTCCTTCTTCTGTTTCTTCTGATTCATCCTCCAGACTTCACCTTCTCTTTCTCCTTTTTCTACTTCTTCTGATTCACCCTCCAGTCTTCACCTTCTCCTTCTCCTTCTTCTGCTTCTGCTGATTCACCCTCCAGACTTCACCTTCTCCTTCTCCTTCTTCTGCTTCTTCTGATTCACCCTCCTGACTTCACCTTCTCCTTCTTCTGTTTCTTCTGATTCACCCTCCAGACTTCACCTTCTCCTTCCCATCTTCTACTTCTTCTGATTCACCCTCCAGACTTCACCTTCTCCTTCTCCTTCGTTTACTTCTTCTGATTCACCCTCCAGACTACACCTTCTCCTTCTCCTTCTTCTACTTCTTCTGATTCGCCCTCCAGACTTCACCTTCTCCTTCTCCTTCTTCTGCTTCTTCTGATTCAACCTCCTGACTTCACCTTCTCCTTCTCCTTCTTCTACTTCTTCTGATTCACCCTCCTGACTTCACCTTCTCCTTCTCCTTCTTCTACTTCTTCTGCTTCACCCTCCAGACTTCACCTTCTCCTTCTCCTTCTTCTACTTCTTCTGATTCACCCTCCAGACTTCACCTTCTCCTTCTCCTTCTTCTGATTCACCCTCCAGACTTCACCTTCTCATTCTCCTTCGTCTACTTCTTCTGATTCACCCTCCAGACTACACCTTCTCCTTCTCCTTCTTCTACTTCTTCTGATTCACCCTCCAGACTTCACCTTCTCCTTCTCCTTCTTCTGTTTCTTCTGATTCACCCTCCAGACTTCACCTTCTCCTTCTCCTTCTTCTACTTCTTCTGATTCACCCTCCAGATATCACCTTCTCCTTCTCCTTCTTCTACTTCTTCTGATTCACCCTCCGGACTTCATCTTCTCCTTCTCCTTCTTCTGCTTCTTCTGATTCACCCTCCAGACTTCACCTTCTCCTTCTCCTTCTTCTGCTTCTTCTGATTCACCCTCCAGACTTCAACTTCTCCTTCTCCTTCTTCCACTTCTTCTGATTCACCCTCCAGACTTCACCTTCTCCTTCTCCTTCTTCTACTTCTTCTGATTCACCCTCCAGTCTTCACCTTCTCCTTCTCCTTTTTCTGTTTCTTCTGCTTCACCCTCCAGACTTCACCTTCTCCTTCTCTTTCTTCTGCTTCTTCTGATTCACCCTCCAGACTTCACCTTCTCCTTCTCCTTCTTCTGATTCTTCTGATTCAACCTCCAGACTTCACCTTCTCCTTCTCCATCTTCTGCTTCTTCTGATTCACCCTCCTGACTTCACCTTCTCCTTCTCCTTCTTCTACTTCTTCTGATTCACCCTCCTGACTTCACCTTCTCCTTCTCCTTCTTCTACTTCTTCTGCTTCACCCTCCAGACTTCACCTTCTCCTTCTCCTTCTTCTACTTCTTCTGATTCACCCTCCAGACTTCACCTTCTCCTTCTCCTTCTTCTGCTTCTTCTGATTCACCCTCCAGACTTCACCTTCTCATTCTCCTTCTTCTGCTTCTTATGCTGCGCCCTCCAGACTTCACCTTCTCCTTCTCCTTCTTCTGCTTCTTCTGCTTCACACTCCAGACTTCACCTTCTCCTTCTCCTTCTTCTGCTTCTTCTGCTGCGCCCTCCAGGCTTCACCTTCTCCTTCTCCTTCTTCTGCTTCTTCTGCTTCACCGTCCTGACTTCACCTTCTCCTTCTTCTACTTCTTCTGCTACACCCCCTTGACTTCACCTGCTCCTTCTCCTTTTTCTGCTTCTTCTGATTCACCCTCCTAAATTCACCTTCTCCTTCTCCTTCTTCTGCTTCTTCTGATTCACCCTCCTGACTTCACCTTCTCCTTCTCCTTCTTCTGCTTCTTCTGATTCACCCTCCAGACTTCACCTTCTCCTTCTCCATCTTCTGCTTCTTCTGATTCACCCTCCAGACTTCACCTTCTCCTTCTCCTTCTTCTGCTTCTTCTGCTTCACCCTCCAGACTTCACCTTCTCCTTCTCTTTCTTCTGCTTCTACTGCTTCACCCTCCAGACTTCACCTTCTCCTTCTCCTTCTTCTGATTCTTCTGATTCACCCTCCAGACTTCACCTTCTCTATCTCCTTCTTCTGCTTCTTCTGATTCACCCTCCTGACTTCACCTTCTCCTTCTCCTTCTTCTACTTCTTCTGATTCACCCTCCTGACTTCACCTTCTCCTTCTCCTTCTTCTACTTCTTCTGCTTCACCCTCCAGACTTCACCTTCTCCTTCTCCTTCTTCTACTTCTTCTGATTCACCCTCCAGACTTCACCTTCTCCTTCTCCTTCTTCTGCTTCTTCTGATTCACCCTCCAGACTTCACCTTCTCCTTCTCCTTTTTCTGCTTCTTCTGATTCACCCTCCAGACTTCACCTTCTCCTTCTCCTTCTTCTGCTTCTTCTGATTCACCCTCCAGACTTCACCTTCTCCTTCTCCTTCTTCTGCTTCTTCTGATTCACCCTCCAGACTTCACCTTCTCCTTCTCCTTCTTCTGCTTCTTCTGATTCACCCTCCAGACTTCACCTTCTCCTTCTCCTTCTTCTACTTCTTCTGATTCACCCTCCAGACTTCACATTCTCCTTCTCCTTCTTCTGCTTCTTCTGATTCAACCTCCTGACTTCACCTTCTCCTTCTCCTTCTTCTACTTCTTCTGATTCACCCTCCTGACTTCACCTTCTCCTTCTCCTTCTTCTACTTCTTCTGCTTCACCCTCCAGACTTCACCTTCTCCTTCTCCTTCTTCTACTTCTTCTGATTCACCCTCCAGACTTCACCTTCTCCTTCTCCTTCTTCTGCTTCTTCTGATTCACCCTCCAGACTTCACCTTCTCATTCTCCTTCTTCTGCTTCTTCTGCTGCGCCCTCCAGACTTCACCTTCTCCTTCTCCTTCTTCTGCTTCTTCTGCTTCACACTCCAGACTTCACCTTCTCCTTCTCCTTCTTCTGCTTCTTCTGCTGCGCCCTCCAGGCTTCACCTTCTCCTTCTCCTTCTTCTGCTTCTTCTGCTTCACCGTCCTGACTTCACCTTCTCCTTCTCCTTCTTCTACTTCTTCTGCTACACCCCCCTGACTTCACCTGCTCCTTCTCCTTCTTCTGCTTCTTCTGATTCACCCTCCTAACTTCACCTTCTCCTTCTCCTTCTTCTGCTTCTTCTGATTCACCCTCCTGACTTCACCTTCTCCTTCTCCTTCTTCTGCTTCTTCTGATTCACCCTCCAGACTTCACCTTCTCCTTCTCCTTCTTCTGCTTCTTCTGATTCACCCTCCAGACTTCACCTTCTTCTTCTCCTTCTTCGACTTCTTCTGATTCACCCTCCAGTCCTCACCTTCTCCTTCTCCTTCTTCTGTTTCTTCTGCTTCATCCTCCAGACTTCACCTTCTCCTTCTCTTTCTTCTGCTTCTACTGCTTCACCCTCCAGACTTCACCTTCTCCTTCTCCTTCTTCTGATTCTTCTGATTCACCCTCCAGACTTCACCTTCTCTATCTCCTTCTTCTGCTTCTTCTGATTCACCCTCCTGACTTCACCTTCTCCTTCTCCTTCTTCTACTTCTTCTGATTCACCCTCCTGACTTCACCTTCTCCTTCTCCTTCTTCTACTTCTTCTGCTTCACCCTCCAGACTTCACCTTCTCCTTCTCCTTCTTCTACTTCTTCTGATTCACCCTCCAGACTTCACCTTCTCCTTCTCCTTCTTCTGCTTCTTCTGATTCACCCTCCAGACTTCACCTTCTCCTTCTCCTTATTCTGCTTCTTCTGATTCACCCTCCAGACTTCACCTTCTCCTTCTCCTTCTTCTGCTTCTTCTGATTCACCCTCCAGACTTCACCTTCTCCTTCTCCTTCTTCTGCTTCTTCTGATTCACCCTCCAGACTTCACCTTCTCCTTCTCCTTCTTCTGCTTCTTCTGATTCACCCTCCAGACTTCACCTTCTCCTTCTCCTTCTTCTACTTCTTCTGATTCACCCTCCAGACTTCACATTCTCCTTCTCCTTCTTCTGCTTCTTCTGATTCAACCTCCTGACTTCACCTTCTCCTTCTCCTTCTTCTACTTCTTCTGATTCACCCTCCTGACTTCACCTTCTCCTTCTCCTTCTTCCACTTCTTCTGCTTCACCCTCCAGACTTCACCTTCTCCTTCTCCTTCTTCTACTTCTTCTGATTCACCCTCCAGACTTCACCTTCTCCTTCTCCTTCTTCTGCTTCTTCTGATTCACCCTCCAGACTTCACCTTCTCATTCTCCTTCTTCTGCTTCTTCTGCTGCGCCCTCCAGACTTCACCTTCTCCTTCTCCTTCTTCTGCTTCTTCTGCTTCACACTCCAGACTTCACCTTCTCCTTCTCCTTCTTCTGCTTCTTCTGCTGCGCCCTCCAGGCTTCACCTTCTCCTTCTCCTTCTTCTGCTTCTTCTGCTTCACCGTCCTGACTTCACCTTCTCCTTCTCCTTCTTCTACTTCTTCTGCTACACCCCCCTGACTTCACCTGCTACTTCTCCTTCTTCTGCTTCTTCTGATTCACCCTCCTAACTTCACCTTCTCCTTCTCCTTCTTCTGCTTCTTCTGATTCACCCTCCTGACTTCACCTTCTCCTTCTCCTTCTTCTGCTTCTTCTGATTCACCCTCCAGACTTCACCTTCTCCTTCTCCTTCTTCTGCTTCTTCTGATTCACCCTCCAGACTTCACCTTCTCCTTCTCCTTCTTCTGCTTCTTCTGATTCACCCTCCAGACCTCACCTTCTCCTTCTCCTTCTTCTACTTCTTCTGATTCACCCTCCAGACTTCATCTTCTCCTTCTCCTTCTTCTGCTTCTTCTGATTCACCCTCCAGACTTTACCTTCTCCTTCTTCTGCTTCTTCTGATTCACCCTCCAGACTTCACCTTCTCCTTCTCCTTCTTCTACTTCTTCTGATTCACCCTCCAGACTTCACCTTCTCCTTCTCCTTCTTCTACTTCTTCTGATTCACCCTCCAGTCTTCACCTTCTCCTTCTCCTTCTTCTGTTTCTTCTGATTCATCCTCCAGACTTCACCTTCTCTTTCTCCTTTTTCTACTTCTTCTGATTCACCCTCCAGTCTTCACCTTCTCCTTCTCCTTCTTCTGCTTCTGCTGATTCACCCTCCAGACTTCACCTTCTCCTTCTCCTTCTTCTGCTTCTTCTGATTCACCCTCCTGACTTCACCTTCTCCTTCTTCTGTTTCTTCTGATTCACCCTCCAGACTTCACCTTCTCCTTCCCATCTTCTACTTCTTCTGATTCACCCTCCAGACTTCACCTTCTCCTTCTCCTTCGTTTACTTCTTCTGATTCACCCTCCAGACTACACCTTCTCCTTCTCCTTCTTCTACTTCTTCTGATTCGCCCTCCAGACTTCACCTTCTCCTTCTCCTTCTTCTGCTTCTTCTGATTCAACCTCCTGACTTCACCTTCTCCTTCTCCTTCTTCTACTTCTTCTGATTCACCCTCCTGACTTCACCTTCTCCTTCTCCTTCTTCTACTTCTTCTGCTTCACCCTCCAGACTTCACCTTCTCCTTCTCCTTCTTCTACTTCTTCTGATTCACCCTCCAGACTTCACCTTCTCCTTCTCCTTCTTCTGATTCACCCTCCAGACTTCACCTTCTCATTCTCCTTCGTCTACTTCTTCTGATTCACCCTCCAGACTACACCTTCTCCTTCTCCTTCTTCTACTTCTTCTGATTCACCCTCCAGACTTCACCTTCTCCTTCTCCTTCTTCTGTTTCTTCTGATTCACCCTCCAGACTTCACCTTCTCCTTCTCCTTCTTCTACTTCTTCTGATTCACCCTCCAGATATCACCTTCTCCTTCTCCTTCTTCTACTTCTTCTGATTCACCCTCCGGACTTCATCTTCTCCTTCTCCTTCTTCTGCTTCTTCTGATTCACCCTCCAGACTTCACCTTCTCCTTCTCCTTCTTCTGCTTCTTCTGATTCACCCTCCAGACTTCAACTTCTCCTTCTCCTTCTTCCACTTCTTCTGATTCACCCTCCAGACTTCACCTTCTCCTTCTCCTTCTTCTACTTCTTCTGATTCACCCTCCAGTCTTCACCTTCTCCTTCTCCTTTTTCTGTTTCTTCTGCTTCACCCTCCAGACTTCACCTTCTCCTTCTCTTTCTTCTGCTTCTTCTGATTCACCCTCCAGACTTCACCTTCTCCTTCTCCTTCTTCTGATTCTTCTGATTCAACCTCCAGACTTCACCTTCTCCTTCTCCATCTTCTGCTTCTTCTGATTCACCCTCCTGACTTCACCTTCTCCTTCTCCTTCTTCTACTTCTTCTGATTCACCCTCCTGACTTCACCTTCTCCTTCTCCTTCTTCTACTTCTTCTGCTTCACCCTCCAGACTTCACCTTCTCCTTCTCCTTCTTCTACTTCTTCTGATTCACCCTCCAGACTTCACCTTCTCCTTCTCCTTCTTCTGCTTCTTCTGATTCACCCTCCAGACTTCACCTTCTCATTCTCCTTCTTCTGCTTCTTATGCTGCGCCCTCCAGACTTCACCTTCTCCTTCTCCTTCTTCTGCTTCTTCTGCTTCACACTCCAGACTTCACCTTCTCCTTCTCCTTCTTCTGCTTCTTCTGCTGCGCCCTCCAGGCTTCACCTTCTCCTTCTCCTTCTTCTGCTTCTTCTGCTTCACCGTCCTGACTTCACCTTCTCCTTCTTCTACTTCTTCTGCTACACCCCCTTGACTTCACCTGCTCCTTCTCCTTTTTCTGCTTCTTCTGATTCACCCTCCTAAATTCACCTTCTCCTTCTCCTTCTTCTGCTTCTTCTGATTCACCCTCCTGACTTCACCTTCTCCTTCTCCTTCTTCTGCTTCTTCTGATTCACCCT
The DNA here is from genome assembly GCF_052327205.1 of Somniosus microcephalus. Classification (NCBI taxonomy): domain Eukaryota; kingdom Metazoa; phylum Chordata; class Chondrichthyes; order Squaliformes; family Somniosidae; genus Somniosus; species Somniosus microcephalus. Next base: position 1,028,737 of record NW_028225215.1, read on the forward strand.
CCAGACTTCACCTTCTCCTTCTCCATCTTCTGCTTCTTCTGATTCACCCTCCAGACTTCACCTTCTCCTTCTCCTTCTTCTGCTTCTTCTGCTTCACCCTCCAGACTTCACCTTCTCCTTCTCTTTCTTCTGCTTCTACTGCTTCACCCTCCAGACTTCACCTTCTCCTTCTCCTTCTTCTGATTCTTCTGATTCACCCTCCAGACTTCACCTTCTCTATCTCCTTCTTCTGCTTCTTCTGATTCACCCTCCTGACTTCACCTTCTCCTTCTCCTTCTTCTACTTCTTCTGATTCACCCTCCTGACTTCACCTTCTCCTTCTCCTTCTTCTACTTCTTCTGCTTCACCCTCCAGACTTCACCTTCTCCTTCTCCTTCTTCTACTTCTTCTGATTCACCCTCCAGACTTCACCTTCTCCTTCTCCTTCTTCTGCTTCTTCTGATTCACCCTCCAGACTTCACCTTCTCCTTCTCCTTTTTCTGCTTCTTCTGATTTACCCTCCAGACTTCACCTTCTCCTTCTCCTTCTTCTGCTTCTTCTGATTCACCCTCCAGACTTCACCTTCTCCTTCTCCTTCTTCTGCTTCTTCTGATTCACCCTCCAGACTTCACCTTCTCCTTCTCCTTCTTCTGCTTCTTCTGATTCACCCTCCAGACTTCACCTTCTCCTTCTCCTTCTTCTACTTCTTCTGATTCACCCTCCAGACTTCACATTCTCCTTCTCCTTCTTCTGCTTCTTCTGATTCAACCTCCTGACTTCACCTTCTCCTTCTCCTTCTTCTACTTCTTCTGATTCACCCTCCTGACTTCACCTTCTCCTTCTCCTTCTTCTACTTCTTCTGCTTCACCCTCCAGACTTCACCTTCTCCTTCTCCTTCTTCTACTTCTTCTGATTCACCCTCCAGACTTCACCTTCTCCTTCTCCTTCTTCTGCTTCTTCTGATTCACCCTCCAGACTTCACCTTCTCATTCTCCTTCTTCTGCTTCTTCTGCTGCGCCCTCCAGACTTCACCTTCTCCTTCTCCTTCTTCTGCTTCTTCTGCTTCACACTCCAGACTTCACCTTCTCCTTCTCCTTCTTCTGCTTCTTCTGCTGCGCCCTCCAGGCTTCACCTTCTCCTTCTCCTTCTTCTGCTTCTTCTGCTTCACCGTCCTGACTTCACCTTCTCCTTCTCCTTCTTCTACTTCTTCTGCTACACCCCCCTGACTTCACCTGCTCCTTCTCCTTCTTCTGCTTCTTCTGATTCACCCTCCTAACTTCACCTTCTCCTTCTCCTTCTTCTGCTTCTTCTGATTCACCCTCCTGACTTCACCTTCTCCTTCTCCTTCTTCTGCTTCTTCTGATTCACCCTCCAGACTTCACCTTCTCCTTCTCCTTCTTCTGCTTCTTCTGATTCACCCTCCAGACTTCACCTTCTTCTTCTCCTTCTTCGACTTCTTCTGATTCACCCTCCAGTCCTCACCTTCTCCTTCTCCTTCTTCTGTTTCTTCTGCTTCATCCTCCAGACTTCACCTTCTCCTTCTCTTTCTTCTGCTTCTACTGCTTCACCCTCCAGACTTCACCTTCTCCTTCTCCTTCTTCTGATTCTTCTGATTCACCCTCCAGACTTCACCTTCTCTATCTCCTTCTTCTGCTTCTTCTGATTCACCCTCCTGACTTCACCTTCTCCTTCTCCTTCTTCTACTTCTTCTGATTCACCCTCCTGACTTCACCTTCTCCTTCTCCTTCTTCTACTTCTTCTGCTTCACCCTCCAGACTTCACCTTCTCCTTCTCCTTCTTCTACTTCTTCTGATTCACCCTCCAGACTTCACCTTCTCCTTCTCCTTCTTCTGCTTCTTCTGATTCACCCTCCAGACTTCACCTTCTCCTTCTCCTTATTCTGCTTCTTCTGATTCACCCTCCAGACTTCACCTTCTCCTTCTCCTTCTTCTGCTTCTTCTGATTCACCCTCCAGACTTCACCTTCTCCTTCTCCTTCTTCTGCTTCTTCTGATTCACCCTCCAGACTTCACCTTCTCCTTCTCCTTCTTCTGCTTCTTCTGATTCACCCTCCAGACTTCACCTTCTCCTTCTCCTTCTTCTACTTCTTCTGATTCACCCTCCAGACTTCACATTCTCCTTCTCCTTCTTCTGCTTCTTCTGATTCAACCTCCTGACTTCACCTTCTCCTTCTCCTTCTTCTACTTCTTCTGATTCACCCTCCTGACTTCACCTTCTCCTTCTCCTTCTTCCACTTCTTCTGCTTCACCCTCCAGACTTCACCTTCTCCTTCTCCTTCTTCTACTTCTTCTGATTCACCCTCCAGACTTCACCTTCTCCTTCTCCTTCTTCTGCTTCTTCTGATTCACCCTCCAGACTTCACCTTCTCATTCTCCTTCTTCTGCTTCTTCTGCTGCGCCCTCCAGACTTCACCTTCTCCTTCTCCTTCTTCTGCTTCTTCTGCTTCACACTCCAGACTTCACCTTCTCCTTCTCCTTCTTCTGCTTCTTCTGCTGCGCCCTCCAGGCTTCACCTTCTCCTTCTCCTTCTTCTGCTTCTTCTGCTTCACCGTCCTGACTTCACCTTCTCCTTCTCCTTCTTCTACTTCTTCTGCTACACCCCCCTGACTTCACCTGCTCCTTCTCCTTCTTCTGCTTCTTCTGATTCACCCTCCTAACTTCACCTTCTCCTTCTCCTTCTTCTGCTTCTTCTGATTCACCCTCCTGACTTCACCTTCTCCTTCTCCTTCTTCTGCTTCTTCTGATTCACCCTCCAGACTTCACCTTCTCCTTCTCCTTCTTCTGCTTCTTCTGATTCACCCTCCAGACTTCACCTTCTCCTTCTCCTTCTTCTGCTTCTTCTGATTCACCCTCCAGACCTCACCTTCTCCTTCTCCTTCTTCTACTTCTTCTGATTCACCCTCCAGACTTCATCTTCTCCTTCTCCTTCTTCTGCTTCTTCTGATTCACCCTCCAGACTTTACCTTCTCCTTCTTCTGCTTCTTCTGATTCACCCTCCAGACTTCACCTTCTCCTTCTCCTTCTTCTACTTCTTCTGATTCACCCTCCAGACTTCACCTTCTCCTTCTCCTTCTTCTACTTCTTCTGATTCACCCTCCAGTCTTCACCTTCTCCTTCTCCTTCTTCTGTTTCTTCTGCTTCACCCTCCAGACTTCACCTTCTCCTTCTCTTTCTTCTGCTTCTTCTGCTTCACCCTCCAGACTTCACCTTCTCCTTCTCCTTCTTCTGATTCTTCTGATTCACCCTCCAGACTTCGCCTTCTCTATCTCCTTCTTCTGCTTCTTCTGATTCACCCTCCTGACTTCACCTTCTCCTTCTCCTTCTTCTACTTCTTCTGATTCACCCTCCTGACTTCACCTTCTCCTTCTCCTTCTTCTACTTCTTCTGCTTCACCCTCCAGACTTCAACTTCTCCTTCTCCTTCTTCTACTTCTTCTGATTCACCCTCCAGACTTCACCTTCTCCTTCTCCTTCTTCTGCTTCTTCTGATTCACCCTCCAGACTTCACCTTCTCCTTCTCCTTATTCTGCTTCTTCTGATTCACCCTTCAGACTTCACCTTCTCCTTCTCCTTCTTCTGCTTCTTCTGATTCACCCTCCAGACATCACCTTCTCCTGCTCCTTCTTCTGCTTCTTCTGATTCACCCTCCAGACTTCACCTTCTCCTTCTCCTTCTTCTGCTTCTTCTGATTCACCCTCCAGACTTCACCTTCTCCTTCTCCTTCTTCTACTTCTTCTGATTCACCCTCCAGACTTCACCTTCTCCTTCTCCTTCTTCTGCTTCTTCTGATTCACCCTCCTGACTTCACCTTCTCCTTCTCCTTCTTCTACATCTTCTGATTCACCCTCCTGACTTCACCTTCCCCTTCTCCTTCTTCTACTTCTTCTGCTTCACCCTCCAGACTTCACCTTCTCCTTCTCCTTCTTCTACTTCTTCTGATTCACCCTCCAGACTTCACCTTCTCCTTCTCCTTCTTCTACTTCTTCTGATTCACCCTCCAGACTTCACCTTCTCCTTCTCCTTCTTCTACTTCTTCTGATTCACCCTCCAGACTTCACCTTCTCCTTCTCCTTCTTCTGCTTCTTCTGATTCACCCTCCAGACTTCACCTTCTCCTTCTCCTTATTCTGCTTCTTCTGAATCACCCTCCAGACTTCACCTTCTCCTTCTCCTTCTTCTGCTTCTTCTGATTCACCCTCCAGACTTCACCTTCTCCTTCTCCTTCTTCTGCTTCTTCTGATTCACCCTCCAGACTTCAACTTCACCTTCTCCTTCTTCTACTTCTTCTGATTCACCCTCCAGACTTCACCTTCTCCATCTCCTTCTTCTGCTTCTTCTGATTCACCCTCCAGACTTCACCTTCTCCTTCTCCTTCTTCTGCTTCTTCTGATTCACCCTCCAGACTTCACCTTCTCCTTCTCCTTCTTCTGCTTCTTCTGATTCACCCTCCAGACTTCACCTTCTCCTTCTCCTTCTTCTACTTCTTCTGATTCACCCTCCAGACTTCACCTTCTCCTTCTCTTTCTTCTGCTTCTTCTGATTCACCCTCCAGACTTCACCTTCTCCTTCTCCTTCTTCTGATTCTTCTGATTCACCCTCCAGACTTCACCTTCTCCTTCTCCTTCTTCTGCTTCTTCTGATTCACCCTCCTGACTTCACCTTCTCCTTCTCCTTCTTCTACATCTTCTGATTCACCCTCCTGACTTCACCTTCTCCTTCTCCTTCTTCTACTTCTTCTGCTTCACCCTCCAGACTTCACCTTCTCCTTCTCCTTCTTCTACTTCTTCTGATTCACCCTCCAGACTTCACCTTCTCCTTCTTCTACTTCTTCTGATTCACCCTCCAGACTTCACTTTCTCCTTCTCCTTCTTCTACTTCTTCTGATTCACCCTCCAGACTTCACCTTCTCCTTCTCCTTCTTCTGCTTCTTCTGATTCACCCTCCAGACATCACCTTCTCCTTCTCCTTATTCTGCTTCTTCTGAATCACCCTCCAGACTTCACCTTCTCCTTCTCCTTCTTCTGCTTCTTCTGATTCACCCTCCAGACTTCACCTTCTCCTTCTCCTTCTTCTGCTTCTTCTGATTCACCCTCCAGACTTCACCTTCTCCTTCTCCTTCTTCTACTTCTTCTGATTCACCCTCCAGACTTCACCTTCTCCATCTCCTTCTTCTGCTTCTTCTGATTCACCCTCCAGACTTCACCTTCTCCTTCTCCTTCGTCTACTTCTTCTGATTCACCCTCCAGACTACACCTTCTCCTTCTCCTTCTTCTACTTCTTCTGATTCACCCTCCAGACTTCACCTTCTCCTTCTCCTTCTTCTGTTTCTTCTGATTCACCCTCCAGACTTCACCTTCTCCTTCTCCGTCTTCTGCTTCTTCTGATTCACCCTCCTGACTTCACCTTCTCCTTCTCCTTCTTCTACTTCTTCTGATTCACCCTCCTGACTTCAACTTCTCCTTCTCCTTCTTCTACTTCTTCTGCTTCACCCTCCAGACTTCACCTTCTCCTTCTCCTTCTTCTACTTCTTCTGATTCACCCTCCAGACTTCACCTTCTCCTTCTCCTTCTTCTGCTTCTTCTGATACACCCTCCAGACTTCACCTTCTCCTTCTCCTTATTCTGCTTCTTCTGATTCACCCTCCAGACTTCAACTTCTCCTTCTCCTTATTCTGCTTCTTCTGATTCACCCTCCAGACTTCACCTTCTCCTTCTCCTTCCTTTGCTTCTTCTGATTCACCCTCCAGACTTCACCTTCTCCTTCTCCTTCTTCTGATTCTTCTGATTCACCCTCCAGACTTCACCTTCTCCTTCTCCATCTTCTGCTTCTTCTGATTCACCCTCCTGACTTCACCTTCTCCTTCTCCTTCTTCTACTTCTTCTGATTCACCCTCCTGACTTCACCTTCTCCTTCTCCATCTTCTACTTCTTCTGCTTCACCCTCCAGACTTCTACTTCTACTTCTCCTTCTTCTACTTCTTCTGATTCACCCTCCAGACTTCACCTTCTCCTTCTCCTTCTTCTGCTTCTTCTGATTCACCCTCCAGTCTTCACCTTCTCCTTCTCCTTCTTCTGCTTCTTCTGATTCACCCTCCAGACTTCACCTTCTCCTTCTCCTTCTTCTACTTCTTCTGATTCACCCTCCAGACTTCACCTTCTCCTTCTCCTTCTTCTGCTTCTTCTGATTCACCCTCCAGACTTCACCTTCTCCTTCTCCTTCGTCTACTTCTTCTGATTCACCCTCCAGACTACACCTTCTCCTTCTCCTTCTTCTACTTCTTCTGATTCACCCTCCAGACTTCACCTTCTCCTTCTCATTCTTCTGTTTCTTCTGATTCACCCTCCAGACTTCATCTTCTCCTTCTCCTTCTTCTACCTCTTCTGATTCACCCTCCAGACTTCACCTTCTCCTTCTCCTTCTTCTACTTCTTCTGATTCACCCTCCAGACTTCATCTTCTCCTTCTCCTTCTTCTACTTCTTCTGATTCACCCTCCAGACTTCACCTTCTCCTTCTCCTTCTTCTGCTTCTTCTGATTCACCCTCCAGACTTCACCTTCTCCTTCTCCTTATTCTGCTTCTTCTGATTCACCCTCCAGACTTCACCTTCTCCTTCTCCTTCTTCTACTTCTTCTGATTCACCCTCCAGACTTCACCTTCTCCTTCTCCTTCTTCTGCTTCTTCTGATTCACCCTCCAGACTTCACCTTCTCCTTCTTCTTCTACTTCTTCTGATTCACCCTCCAGACTTCACCTTCTGCTTCTCCTTCTTCTGTTTCTTCTGATTCACCCTCCAGACTTCATCTTCTCCTTCTCCTTCTTCTACTTCTTCTGATTCACCCTCCAGACTTCACCTGCTCCTTCTCCTTCTTCTACTTCTTCTGATTCACCCTCCAGACTTCATCTTCTCCTTCTCCTTCTTCTACTTCTTCTGATTCAACCTCCAGACTTCACCTTCTCCTTCTCCTTCTTCTGCTTCTTCTGATTCACCCTCCAGACTTCACCTTCTCCTTCTCCTTATTCTGCTTCTTCTGATTCACCCTCCAGACTTCACCTTCTCCGTCTCCTTCTTCTGCTTCTTCTGATTCACCCTCCAGACTTCACCTTCTCCTTCTCCTTCTTCTGCTTCTTCTGATTCACCCTCCAGACTTCACCTTCTCCTTCTCCTTCTTCTACTTCTTCTGATTCACCCTCCAGACTTAACCTTCTCCTTCTCCTTCTTCTGCTTCTTCTGATTCACCCTCCAGACTTCACCTTCTCCTTCTCCTTCGTCTACTTCTTCTGATTCACCCTCCAGACTACACCTTCTCCTTCTCCTTCTTCTACTTCTTCTTATTCACCCTCCAGACTTCACCTTCTCCTTCTCCTTCTTCTACTTCTTCTGATTCACCCTCCGGACTTCATCTTCTCCTTCTCCTTCTTCTGCTTCTTCTGATTCACCCTCCAGACTTCACCTTCTCCTTCTCCTTCTTCTGCTTCTTCTGATTCACCCTCCAGACTTCAACTTCTCCTTCTCCTTCTTCTACTTCTTCTGATTCACCCTCCAGACTTCACCTTCTCCTTCTCCTTCTTCTACTTCTTCTGATTCACCCTCCAGACTTCACCTTCTCCATCTCCTTCTTCTGCTTCTTCTGATTCACCCTCCAGACTTCACCTTCTCCTTCTCCTTCGTCTACTTCTTCTGATTCACCCTCCAGACTACACCTTCTCCTTCTCCTTCTTCTACTTCTTCTGATTCACCCTCCAGACTTCACCTTCTCCTTCTCCTTCTTCTGTTTCTTCTGATTCACCCTCCAGACTTCACCTTCTCCTTCTCCGTCTTCTGCTTCTTCTGATTCACCCTCCTGACTTCACCTTCTCCTTCTCCTTCTTCTACTTCTTCTGATTCACCCTCCTGACTTCACCTTCTCCTTCTCCTTCTTCTACTTCTTCTGATTCACCCTCCAGACTTCACCTTCTCCTTCTCCTTCTTCTGCTTCTTCTGATTCACCCTCCAGTCTTCACCTTCTCCTTCTCCTTCTTCTGCTTCTTCTGATTCACCCTCCAGACTTCACCTTCTCCTTCTCCTTCTTCTACTTCTTCTGATTCACCCTCCAGACTTCACCTTCTCCTTCTCCTTCTTCTGCTTCTTCTGATTCACCCTCCAGACTTCACCTTCTCCTTCTCCTTCGTCTACTTCTTCTGATTCACCCTCCAGACTACACCTTCTCCTTCTCCTTCTTCTACTTCTTCTGATTCACCCTCCAGACTTCACCTTCTCCTTCTCATTCTTCTGTTTCTTCTGATTCACCCTCCAGACTTCATCTTCTCCTTCTCCTTCTTCTACCTCTTCTGATTCACCCTCCAGACTTCACCTTCTCCTTCTCCTTCTTCTACTTCTTCTGATTCACCCTCCAGACTTCATCTTCTCCTTCTCCTTCTTCTACTTCTTCTGATTCACCCTCCAGACTTCACCTTCTCCTTCTCCTTCTTCTGCTTCTTCTGATTCACCCTCCAGACTTCACCTTCTCCTTCTCCTTATTCTGCTTCTTCTGATTCACCCTCCAGACTTCACCTTCTCCTTCTCCTTCTTCTACTTCTTCTGATTCACCCTCCAGACTTCACCTTCTCCTTCTCCTTCTTCTGCTTCTTCTGATTCACCCTCCAGACTTCACCTTCTCCTTCTTCTTCTACTTCTTCTGATTCACCCTCCAGACTTCACCTTCTGCTTCTCCTTCTTCTGTTTCTTCTGATTCACCCTCCAGACTTCATCTTCTCCTTCTCCTTCTTCTACTTCTTCTGATTCACCCTCCAGACTTCACCTGCTCCTTCTCCTTCTTCTACTTCTTCTGATTCACCCTCCAGACTTCATCTTCTCCTTCTCCTTCTTCTACTTCTTCTGATTCAACCTCCAGACTTCACCTTCTCCTTCTCCTTCTTCTGCTTCTTCTGATTCACCCTCCAGACTTCACCTTCTCCTTCTCCTTATTCTGCTTCTTCTGATTCACCCTCCAGACTTCACCTTCTCCGTCTCCTTCTTCTGCTTCTTCTGATTCACCCTCCAGACTTCACCTTCTCCTTCTCCTTCTTCTGCTTCTTCTGATTCACCCTCCAGACTTCACCTTCTCCTTCTCCTTCTTCTACTTCTTCTGATTCACCCTCCAGACTTAACCTTCTCCTTCTCCTTCTTCTGCTTCTTCTGATTCACCCTCCAGACTTCACCTTCTCCTTCTCCTTCGTCTACTTCTTCTGATTCACCCTCCAGACTACACCTTCTCCTTCTCCTTCTTCTACTTCTTCTTATTCACCCTCCAGACTTCACCTTCTCCTTCTCCTTCTTCTACTTCTTCTGATTCACCCTCCGGACTTCATCTTCTCCTTCTCCTTCTTCTGCTTCTTCTGATTCACCCTCCAGACTTCACCTTCTCCTTCTCCTTCTTCTACTTCTTCTGATTCACCCTCCAGACTTCACCTTCTCCATCTCCTTCTTCTGCTTCTTCTGATTCACCCTCCAGACTTCACCTTCTCCTTCTCCTTCGTCTACTTCTTCTGATTCACCCTCCAGACTACACCTTCTCCTTCTCCTTCTTCTACTTCTTCTGATTCACCCTCCAGACTTCACCTTCTCCTTCTCCTTCTTCTGTTTCTTCTGATTCACCCTCCAGACTTCACCTTCTCCTTCTCCGTCTTCTGCTTCTTCTGATTCACCCTCCTGACTTCACCTTCTCCTTCTCCTTCTTCTACTTCTTCTGATTCACCCTCCTGACTTCACCTTCTCCTTCTCCTTCTTCTACTTCTTCTGCTTCACCCTCCAGACTTCACCTTCTCCTTCTCCTTCTTCTACTTCTTCTGATTCACCCTCCAGACTTCACCTTCTCCTTCTCCTTCTTCTGCTTCTTCTGATACACCCTCCAGACTTCACCTTCTCCTTCTCCTTATTCTGCTTCTTCTGATTCACCCTCCAGACTTCAACTTCTCCTTCTCCTTATTCTGCTTCTTCTGATTCACCCTCCAGACTTCACCTTCTCCTTCTCCTTCCTTTGCTTCTTCTGATTCACCCTCCAGACTTCACCTTCTCCTTCTCCTTCTTCTGATTCTTCTGATTCACCCTCCAGACTTCACCTTCTCCTTCTCCATCTTCTGCTTCTTCTGATTCACCCTCCTGACTTCAACTTCTCCTTCTCCTTCTTCTACTTCTTCTGATTCACACTCCTGACTTCACCTTCTCCTTCTCCATCTTTTACTTCTTCTGCTTCACCCTCCTGACTTCAACTTCTACTTCTCCTTCTTCTACTTCTTCTGATTCACCCTCCAGACTTCACCTTCTCCTTCTCCTTCTTCTGCTTCTTCTGATTCACCCTCCAGACTTCACCTTCTCCTTCTCATTCTTCTGTTTCTTCTGATTCACCCTCCTGACTTCATCTTCTCCTTCTCCTTCTTCTACCTCTTCTGATTCACCCTCCAGACTTCACCTTCTCCTTCTCCTTCTTCTACTTCTTCTGATTCACCCTCCAGACTTCATCTTCTCCTTCTCCTTCTTCTACTTCTTCTGATTCACCCTCCAGACTTCACCTTCTCCTTCTCCTTCTTCTGCTTCTTCTGATTCACCCTCCAGACTTCACCTTCTCCTTCTCCTTATTCTGCTTCTTCTGATTCACCCTCCAGACTTCACCTTCTCCTTCTCCTTCTTCTACTTCTTCTGATTCACCCTCCAGACTTCACCTTCTCCTTCTCCTTCTTCTGCTTCTTCTGATTCACCCTCCAGACTTCACCTTCTCCTTCTCCTTCTTCTACTTCTTCTGATTCACCCTCCAGACTTCACCTTCTGCTTCTCCTTCTTCTGTTTCTTCTGATTCACCCTCCAGACTTCATCTTCTCCTTCTCCTTCTTCTACTTCTTCTGATTCACCCTCCAGACTTCACCTTCTCCTTCTCCTTCTTCTACTTCTTCTGATTCACCCTCCAGACTTCATCTTCTCCTTCTCCTTCTTCTACTTCTTCTGATTCACCCTCCAGACTTCACCTTCTCCTTCTCCTTCTTCTGCTTCTTCTGATTCACCCTCCAGACTTCACCTTCTCCTTCTCCTTATTCTGCTTCTTCTGATTCACCCTCCAGACTTCACCTTCTCCTTCTCCTTCTTCTGCTTCTTCTGATTCACCCTCCAGACTTCACCTTCTCCTTCTCCTTCTTCTGCTTCTTCTGATTCACCCTCCAGACTTCACCTTCTCCTTCTCCTTCTTCTACTTCTTCTGATTCACCCTCCAGACTTAACCTTCTCCTTCTCCTTCTTCTGCTTCTTCTGATTCACCCTCCAGACTTCACCTTCTCCTTCTCCTTCGTCTACTTCTTCTGATTCACCCTCCAGACTACACCTTCTCCTTCTCCTTCTTCTACTTCTTCTGATTCACCCTCCAGACTTCACCTTCTCCTTCTCCTTCTTCTGTTTCTTCTGATTCACCCTCCAGACTTCATCTTCTCCTTCTCCTTCTTCTACTTCTTCTTATTCACCCTCCAGACTTCACCTTCTCCTTCTCCTTCTTCTACTTCTTCTGATTCACCCTCCGGACTTCATCTTCTCCTTCTCCTTCTTCTGCTTCTTCTGATTCACCCTCCAGACTTCACCTTCTCCTTCTCCTTCTTCTGCTTCTTCTGATTCACCCTCCAGACTTCACCTTCTGCTTCTCCTTCTTCTGTTTCTTCTGATTCACCCTCCAGACTTCATCTTCTCCTTCTCCTTCTTCTACTTCTTCTGATTCACCCTCCAGACTTCACCTTCTCCTTCTCCTTCTTCTACTTCTTCTGATTCACCCTCCAGACTTCATCTTCTCCTTCTCCTTCTTCTACTTCTTCTGATTCACCCTCCAGACTTCACCTTCTCCTTCTCCTTCTTCTGCTTCTTCTGATTCACCCTCCAGACTTCACCTTCTCCTTCTCCTTATTCTGCTTCTTCTGATTCACCCTCCAGACTTCACCTTCTCCTTCTCCTTCTTCTGCTTCTTCTGATTCACCCTCCAGACTTCACCTTCTCCTTCTCCTTCTTCTGCTTCTTCTGATTCACCCTCCAGACTTCACCTTCTCCTTCTCCTTCTTCTACTTCTTCTGATTCACCCTCCAGACTTAACCTTCTCATTCTCCTTCTTCTGCTTCTTCTGATTCACCCTCCAGACTTCACCTTCTCCTTCTCCTTCGTCTACTTCTTCTGATTCACCCTCCAGACTACACCTTCTCCTTCTCCTTCTTCTACTTCTTCTGATTCACCCTCCAGACTTCACCTTCTCCTTCTCCTTCTTCTGTTTCTTCTGATTCACCCTCCAGACTTCATCTTCTCCTTCTCCTTCTTCTACTTCTTCTTATTCACCCTCCAGACTTCACCTTCTCCTTCTCCTTCTTCTACTTCTTCTGATTCACCCTCCGGACTTCATCTTCTCCTTCTCCTTCTTCTGCTTCTTCTGATTCACCCTCCAGACTTCACCTTCTCCTTCTCCTTCTTCTGCTTCTTCTGATTCACCCTCCAGACTTCAACTTCTCCTTCTCCTTCTTCTACTTCTTCTGATTCACCCTCCAGACTTCACCTTCTCCTTCTCCTTCTTCTACTTCTTCTGATTCACCCTCCAGACTTCACCTTCTCCATCTCCTTCTTCTGCTTCTTCTGATTCACCCTCCAGACTTCACCTTCTCCTTCTCCTTCGTCTACTTCTTCTGATTCACCCTCCAGACTACACCTTCTCCTTCTCCTTCTTCTACTTCTTCTGATTCACCCTCCAGACTTCACCTTCTCCTTCTCCTTCTTCTGTTTCTTCTGATTCACCCTCCAGACTTCACCTTCTCCTTCTCCGTCTTCTGCTTCTTCTGATTCACCCTCCTGACTGCACCTTCTCCTTCTCCTTCTTCTACTTCTTCTGATTCACCCTCCTGACTTCACCTTCTCCTTCTCCTTCTTCTGCTTCTTCTGCTTCACCCTCCAGACTTCACCTTCTCCTTCTCCTTCTTCTACTTCCTCTGATTCACCCTCCAGACTTCACCTTCTCCTTCTCCTTCTTCTGCTTCTTCTGATACACCCTCCAGACTTCACCTTCTCCTTCTCCTTATTCTGCTTCTTCTGATTCACCCTCCAGACTTCAACTTCTCCTTCTCCTTATTCTGCTTCTTCTGATTCACCCTCCAGACTTCACCTTCTCCTTCTCCTTCCTTTGCTTCTTCTGATTCACCCTCCAGACTTCACCTTCTCCTTCTCCTTCTTCTGATTCTTCTGATTCACCCTCCAGACTTCACCTTCTCCTTCTCCATCTTCTGCTTCTTCTGATTCACCCTCCTGACTTCACCTTCTCCTTCTCCTTCTTCTACTTCTTCTGATTCACACTCCTGACTTCACCTTCTCCTTCTCCATCTTCTACTTCTTCTGCTTCACCCTCCAGACTTCAACTTCTACTTCTCCTTCTTCTACTTCTTCTGATTCACCCTCCAGACTTCACCTTCTCCTTCTCCTTCTTCTGCTTCTTCTGATTCACCCTCCAGACTTCACCTTCTCCTTCTCCTTCTTATACTGCTTCTTCTGATTCACCCTCCAGACTTCACCTTCTCCTTCTCCTTCTTCTACTTCTTCTGATTCACCCTCCAGACTTCACCTTCTCCTTCTCCTTCTTCTGCTTCTTCTGATTCACCCTCCAGACTTCACCTTCTCCTTCTCCTTCGTCTACTTCTTCTGATTCACCCTCCAGACTACACCTTCTCCTTCTCCTTCTTCTACTTCTTCTGATTCACCCTCCAGACTTCACCTTCTCCTTTTCATTCTTCTGTTTCTTCTGATTCACCCTCCAGACTTCATCTTCTCCTTCTCCTTCTTCTACCTCTTCTGATTCACCCTCCAGACTTCACCTTCTCCTTCTCCTTCTTCTACTTCTTCTGATTCACCCTCCAGACTTCATCTTCTCCTTCTCCTTCTTCTACTTCTTCTGATTCACCCTCCAGACTTCACCTTCTCCTTCTCCTTCTTCTGCTTCTTCTGATTCACCCTCCAGACTTCACCTTCTCCTTCTCCTTATTCTGCTTCTTCTGATTCACCCTCCAGACTTCACCTTCTCCTTCTCCTTCTTCTACTTCTTCTGATTCACCCTCCAGACATCATCTTCTCCTTCTCCTTCTTCTACTTCTTCTGATTCACCCTCCAGACTTCAACTTCTCCTTCTCCTTCTTCTGCTTCTTCTGATTCACCCTCAAGACTTCACCTTCTCCTTCTCCTTATTCTGCTTCTTCTGATTCACCCTCCAGACTTCACCTTCTCCTTCTCCTTCTTCTGCTTCTTCTGATTCACCCTCCAGACTTCACCTTCTCCTTCTCCTTCTTCTGCTTCTTCTGATTCACCCTCCAGACTTCACCTTCTCCTTCTCCTTCTTCTACTTCTTCTGATTCACCCTCCAGACTTAACCTTCTCCTTCTCCTTCTTCTGCTTCTTCTGATTCACCCTCCAGACTTCACCTTCTCCTTCTCCTTCGTCTACTTCTTCTGATTCACCCTCCAGACTACACCTTCTCCTTCTCCTTCTTCTACTTCTTCTGATTCACCCTCCAGACTTCACCTTCTCCTTCTCCTTCTTCTGTTTCTTCTGATTCACCCTCCAGACTTCATCTTCTCCTTCTCCTTCTTCTACTTCTTCTTATTCACCCTCCAGACTTCACCTTCTCCTTCTCCTTCTTCTACTTCTTCTGATTCACCCTCCGGACTTCATCTTCTCCTTCTCCTTCTTCTGCTTCTTCTGATTCACCCTCCAGACTTCACCTTCTCCTTCTCCTTCTTCTGCTTCTTCTGATTCACCCTCCAGACTTCAACTTCTCCTTCTCCTTCTTCTACTTCTTCTGATTCACCCTCCAGACTTCACCTTCTCCTTCTCCTTCTTCTACTTCTTCTGATTCACCCTCCAGTCTTCACCTTCTCCTTCTACTTCTTCTGTTTCTTCTGCTTCACCCTCCAGACTTCACCTTCTCCTTCTCTTTCTTCTGCTTCTTCTGATTCACCCTCCAGACTTCACCTTCTCCTTCTCCTTCTTCTGATTCTTCTGATTCACCCTCCAGACTTCACCTTCTCCTTCTCCTTCTTCTGCTTCTTCTGATTCACCCTCCTGACTTCACCTTCTCCTTCTCCTTCTTCTACTTCTTCTGATTCACCCTCCTGACTTCACCTTCTCCTTCTCCTTCTTCTACTTCTTCTGCTTCACCCTCCAGACTTCACCTTCTCCTTCTCCTTCTTCTACTTCTTCTGATTCACCCTCCAGACTTCACCTTCTCCTTCTCCTTCTTCTGCTTCTTCTGCTTCACACTCCAGACTTCACCTTCTCCTTCTCCTTCTTCTGCTTCTTCTGATTCACCCTCCAGACTTCACCTTCTCCTTCTCCTTCTTCTGCTTCTTCTGATTCACCCTCCAGACTTCACCTTCTCCTTCTCCTTCTTCTGCTTCTTCTGATTCACCCTCCAGACCTCACCTTCTCCTTCTCCTTCTTCTACTTCTTCTGATTCACCCTCCAGACTTCATCTTCTCCTTCTCCTTCTTCTGCTTCTTCTGATTCACCCTCCAGACTTCACCTTCTCCTTCTCCTTCTTCTGCTTCTTCTGATTCACCCTCCAGACTTCACCTTCTCCTTCTCCTTCTTCTACTTCTTCTGATTCACCCTCCAGACTTCACCTTCGCCTTTTCCTTCTTCTACTTCTTCTGATTCACACTCCAGTCTTCACCTTCTCCTTCTCCTTCTTCTGTTTCTTCTGCTTCAACCTCCAGACTTCACCTTCTCCTTCTCTTTCTTCTGCTTCTTCTGCTTCACTCTCCAGACTTCACCTTCTCCTTCTCCTTCTTCTGATTCTTCTGATTCACCCTACAGACTTCACCTTCTCTATCTCCTTCTTCTGCTTCTTCTGATTCACCCTCCTGACTTCACCTTCTCCTTCTCCTTCTTCTACTTCTTCTGATTCACCCTCCTGACTTCACCTTCTCCTTCTCCTTCTTCTACTTCTTCTGCTTCACCCTCCAGACTTCACCTTCTCCTTCTCCTTCTTCTACTTCTTCTGATTCACCCTCCAGACTTCACCTTCTCCTTCTCCTTCTTCTGCTTCTTCTGATTCACCCTCCAGACTTCACCTTCTCCTTCTCCTTATTCTGCTTCTTCTGATTCACCCTCCAGACTTCACCTTCTCCTTCTCCTTCTTCTGCTTCTTCTGATTCACCCTCCAGACTTCACCTTCTCCTTCTCCTTCTTCTGCTTCTTCTGATTCACCCTCCAGACTTCACCTTCTCCTTCTCCTTCTTCTGCTTCTTCTGATTCACCCTCCAGACTTCACCTTCTCCTTCTCCTTCTTCTACTTCTTCTGATTCACCCTCCAGACTTCACCTTCTCCTTCTCCTTCTTCTGCTTCTTCTGATTCACCCTCCTGACCTCACCTTCTCCTTCTCCTTCTTCTACATCTTCTGATTCACCCTCCTGACTTCACCTTCTCCTTCTCCTTCTTCTACTTCTTCTGCTTCACCCTCCAGACTTCACCTTCTCCTTCTCCTTCTTCTACTTCTTCTGATTCACCCTCCAGACTTCACCTTCTCCTTCTCCTTCTTCTACTTCTTCTGATTCACCCTCCAGACTTCACCTTCTCCTTCTCCTTCTTCTACTTCTTCTGATTCACCCTCCAGACTTCACCTTCTCCTTCTCCTTATTCTGCTTCTTCTGAATCACCCTCCAGACTTCACCTTCTCCTTCTCCTTTTTCTGCTTCTTCTGATTCACCCTCCAGACTTCACCTTCTCCTTCTCCTTCTTCTGCTTCTTCTGATTCACCCTCCAGACTTCACCTTCACCTTCTCCTTCTTCTACTTCTTCTGATTCACCCTCCAGACTTTACCTTCTCCATCTCCTTCTTCTGCTTCTTCTGATTCACCCTTCAGACTTCACCTTCTCCTTCTCCTTCGTCTACTTCTTCTGATTCACCCTCCAGACCTCACCTTCTCCTTCTCCTTCTTCTGCTTCTTCTGATTCACCCTCCAGACTTCACCTTCTCCTTCTCCTTCTTCTACTTCTTCTGATTCACCCTCCAGACTTCACCTTCTCCTTCTCCTTCTTCTGATTCTTCTGATTCACCCTCCAGACTTCACCTTCTCCTTCTTCTGCTTCTTCTGATTCACCCTCCAGACTTCACCTTCTCCTTCTCCTTCTTCTGCTTCTTCTGATTCACCCTCCAGACTTCATCTTCTCCTTCTCCTTCTTCTACTTCTTCTGATTCACCCTCCAGACTTCATCTTCTCCTTCTCCTTCTTCTGCTTCTTCTGATTCACCCTCCAGACTTCACCTTCTCCTTCTCCTTCTTCTACTTCTTCTGATTCACCCTCCAGTCTTCACCTTCTCCTTCTCCTTCTTCTGTTTCTTCTGCTTCACCCTCCAGACTTCACCTTCTCCTTCTCTTTCTTCTGCTTCTTCTGATTCACCCTCCAGACTTCACCTTCTCCTTCTCCTTCTTCTGATTCTTCTGATTCACCCTCCAGACTTCACCTACTCCTTCTCCTTCTTCTGCTTCTTCTGATTCACCCTCCTGACTTCACCTTCTCCTTCTCCTTCTTCTACTTCTTCTGATTCACCCTCCTGACTTCAGCTTCTCCTTCTCCTTCTTCTACTTCTTCTGCTTCACCCTCCAGACTTCACCTTCTCCTTCTCCTTCTTCTACTTCTTCTGATTCACCCTCCAGACTTCACCTTCTCCTTCTCCTTATTCTGCTTCTTCTGATTCACCCTCCAGACTTCACCTTCTCCTTCTCCTTATTCTGCTTCTTCTGATTCACCCTCCAGACTTCACCTTCTCCTTCTCCTTCCTTTGCTTCTTCTGATTCACCCTCCAGACTTCACCTTCTCCTTCTCCTTCTTCTGATTCTTCTGATTCACCCTCCAGACTTCACCTTCTCCTTCTCCATCTTCTGCTTCTTCTGATTCACCCTCCTGACTTCACCTTCTCCTTCTCCTTCTTCTACTTCTTCTGATTCACCCTCCTGACTTCACCTTCTCCTTCTCCATCTTCTACTTCTTCTGCTTCACCCTCCAGACTTCAACTTCTCCTTCTCCTTCTTCTACTTCTTCTGATTCACCCTCCAGACTTCACCTTCTCCTTCTCCTTCTTCTGCTTCTTCTGATTCACCCTCCAGACTTCACCTTCTCCTTCTCCTTCTTCTGCTTCTTCTGATTCACCCTCCAGACTTCACCTTCTCCTTCTCCTTCTTCTACTTCTTCTGATTCACCCTCCAGACTTCACCTTCTCCTTCTCCTTCTTCTGCTTCTTCTGATTCACCCTCCAGACTTCACCTTCTCCTTCTCCTTCGTCTACTTCTTCTGATTCACCCTCCAGACTACACCTTCTCCTTCTCCTTCTTCTACTTCTTCTGATTCACCCTCCAGACTTCACCTTCTCCTCCTCCTTCTTCTGTTTCTTCTGATTCACCCTCCAGACTTCATCTTCTCCTTCTCCTTCTTCTACTTCTTCTGATTCACCCTCCAGACTTCACCTTCTCCTTCTCCTTCTTCTACTTCTTCTGATTCACCCTCCAGACTTCATCTTCTCCTTCTCCTTCTTCTGCTTCTTCTGATTCACCCTCCAGACTTCACCTTCTCCTTCTCCTTCTTCTGCTTCTTCTGATTCACCCTCCAGACTTCAACTTCTCCTTCTCCTTCTTCTACTTCTTCTGATTCACCCTCCAGACTTCACCTTCTCCTTCTCCTTCTTCTACTTCTTCCGATTCACCCTCCAGACTTCATCTGCTCCTTCTCCTTCTTCTGCTTCTTCTGATTCACCCTCCAGACTTTACCTTCTCCATCTCCTTCTTCTGCTTCTTCTGATTCACCCTTCAGACTTCACCTTCTCCTTCTCCTTCGTCTACTTCTTCTGATTCACCCTCCAGACCTCACCTTCTCCTTCTCCTTCTTCTGCTTCTTCTGATTCACCCTCCAGACTTCACCTTCTCCTTCTCCTTCTTCTACTTCTTCTGATTCACCCTCCAGACTTCACCTTCTCCTTCTCCTTCTTCTGATTCTTCTGATTCACCCTCCAGACTTCACCTTCTCCTTCTTCTGCTTCTTCTGATTCACCCTCCAGACTTCACCTTCTCCTTCTCCTTCTTCTGCTTCTTCTGATTCACCCTCCAGACTTCATCTTCTCCTTCTCCTTCTTCTACTTCTTCTGATTCACCCTCCAGACTTCATCTTCTCCTTCTCCTTCTTCTGCTTCTTCTGATTCACCCTCCAGACTTCACCTTCTCCTTCTCCTTCTTCTACTTCTTCTGATTCACCCTCCAGTCTTCACCTTCTCCTTCTCCTTCTTCTGTTTCTTCTGCTTCACCCTCCAGACTTCACCTTCTCCTTCTCTTTCTTCTGCTTCTTCTGATTCACCCTCCAGACTTCACCTTCTCCTTCTCCTTCTTCTGATTCTTCTGATTCACCCTCCAGACTTCACCTACTCCTTCTCCTTCTTCTGCTTCTTCTGATTCACCCTCCTGACTTCACCTTCTCCTTCTCCTTCTTCTACTTCTTCTGATTCACCCTCCTGACTTCAGCTTCTCCTTCTCCTTCTTCTACTTCTTCTGCTTCACCCTCCAGACTTCACCTTCTCCTTCTCCTTCTTCTACTTCTTCTGATTCACCCTCCAGACTTCACCTTCTCCTTCTCCTTATTCTGCTTCTTCTGATTCACCCTCCAGACTTCACCTTCTCCTTCTCCTTATTCTGCTTCTTCTGATTCACCCTCCAGACTTCACCTTCTCCTTCTCCTTCCTTTGCTTCTTCTGATTCACCCTCCAGACTTCACCTTCTCCTTCTCCTTCTTCTGATTCTTCTGATTCACCCTCCAGACTTCACCTTCTCCTTCTCCATCTTCTGCTTCTTCTGATTCACCCTCCTGACTTCACCTTCTCCTTCTCCTTCTTCTACTTCTTCTGATTCACCCTCCTGACTTCACCTTCTCCTTCTCCATCTTCTACTTCTTCTGCTTCACCCTCCAGACTTCAACTTCTCCTTCTCCTTCTTCTACTTCTTCTGATTCACCCTCCAGACTTCACCTTCTCCTTCTCCTTCTTCTGCTTCTTCTGATTCACCCTCCAGACTTCACCTTCTCCTTCTCCTTCTTCTGCTTCTTCTGATTCACCCTCCAGACTTCACCTTCTCCTTCTCCTTCTTCTACTTCTTCTGATTCACCCTCCAGACTTCACCTTCTCCTTCTCCTTCTTCTGCTTCTTCTGATTCACCCTCCAGACTTCACCTTCTCCTTCTCCTTCGTCTACTTCTTCTGATTCACCCTCCAGACTACACCTTCTCCTTCTCCTTCTTCTACTTCTTCTGATTCACCCTCCAGACTTCACCTTCTCCTCCTCCTTCTTCTGTTTCTTCTGATTCACCCTCCAGACTTCATCTTCTCCTTCTCCTTCTTCTACTTCTTCTGATTCACCCTCCAGACTTCACCTTCTCCTTCTCCTTCTTCTACTTCTTCTGATTCACCCTCCAGACTTCATCTTCTCCTTCTCCTTCTTCTGCTTCTTCTGATTCACCCTCCAGACTTCACCTTCTCCTTCTCCTTCTTCTGCTTCTTCTGATTCACCCTCCAGACTTCAACTTCTCCTTCTCCTTCTTCTACTTCTTCTGATTCACCCTCCAGACTTCACCTTCTCCTTCTCCTTCTTCTACTTCTTCCGATTCACCCTCCAGACTTCATCTGCTCCTTCTCCTTCTTCTGCTTCTTCTGATTCACCCTCCAGACTTCACCTTCTCCTTCTCCTTCTTCTGCTTCTTCTGATTCACCCTCCAGACTTCACCTTCTCCTTCTCCTTCTTCTACTTCTTCTGATTCACCCTCCAGACTTCACCTTCTCCTTCTCCTTCTTCTACTTCTTCTGATTCACCCTCCAGTCTTCACCTTCTCCTTCTCCTTCTTCTGTTTCTTCTGCTTCACCCTCCAGACTTCACCTTCTCCTTCTCTTTCTTCTGCTTCTTCTGATTCACCCTCCAGACTTCACCTTCTCCTTCTCCTTCTTCTGATTCTTCTGATTCACCCTCCAGACTTCACCTTCTCCTTCTCCTTCTTCTGCTTCTTCTGATTCACCCTCCTGACTTCACCTTCTCCTTCTCCTTCTTCTACCTCTTCTGATTCACCCTCCTGACTTCACCTTCTCGTTCTCCTTCTTCTACTTCTTCTGCTTCACCCTCCAGACTTCACCTTCTCCTTCTCCTTCTTCTACTTCTTCTGATTCACCCTCCAGACTTCACCTTCTCCATCTCCTTCTTCTGCTTCTTCTGATTCACCCTCCAGACTTCACCTTCTCCTTCTCCTTCGTCTACTTCTTCTGATTCACCCTCCAGACTACACCTTCTCCTTCTCCTTCTTCTACTTCTTCTGATTCACCCTCCAGACTTCACCTTCTCCTTCTCCTTCTTCTGTTTCTTCTGATTCACCCTCCAGACTTCACCTTCTCCTTCTCCTTCTTCTACTACTTCTGATTCACCCTCCAGACTTCACCTTCTCCTTCTCCTTCTTCTACTTCTTCTGATTCACCCTCCAGACTTCATCTTCTCCTTCTCCTTCTTCTGCTTCTTCTGATTCACCCTCCAGACTTCACCTTCTCCTTCTCCTTCTTCTACTTCTTCTGATTCACCCTCCAGACTTCACCTTCTCCTTCTCCTTCTTCTACTTCTTCTGATTCACCCTCCAGTCTTCACCTTCTCCTTCTCCTTCTTCTGTTTCTTCTGCTTCACCCTCCAGACTTCACCTTCTCCTTCTCTTTCTTCTGCTTCTTCTGATTCACCCTCCAGACTTCACCTTCTCCTTCTCCTTCTTCTGATTCTTCTGATTCACCCTCCAGCCTTCACCTTCTCCTTCTCCTTCTTCTGCTTCCTCTGATTCACCCTCCTGACTTCACCTTCTCCTTCTCCTTCTTCTACTTCTTCTGATTCACCCTCCTGACTTCACCTTCTCCTTCTCCTTCTTCTACTTCTTCTGCTTCACCCTCCAGACTTCACCTTCTCCTTCTCCTTCTTCTACTTCTTCTGATTCACCCTCCAGACTTCACCTTCTCCTTCTCCTTCTTCTGCTTCTCCTGATTCACCCTCCAGACTTCACCTTCTCCTTCTCCTTACTCTGCTTCTTCTGATTCACCCTCCAGACTTCAACTTCTCCTTCTCCTTATTCTGCTTCTTCTGATTCACCCTCCAGACTTCACCTTCTCCTTCTCCTTCCTTTGCTTCTTCTGATTCACCCTCCAGACTTCACCTTCTCCTTCTTCTGATTCTTCTGATTCACCCTCCAGACTTCACCTTCTCCTTCTCCATCTTCTGCTTCTTCTGATTCACCCTCCTGACTTCACCTTCTCCTTCTCCTTCTTCTACTTCTTCTGATTCACCCTCCTGACTTCACCTTCTCCTTCTCCATCTTCTACTTCTTCTGCTTCACCCTCCAGACTTCAACTTCTCCTTCTCCTTCTTCTACTTCTTCTGATTCACCCTCCAGACTTCACCTTCTCCTTCTCCTTCTTCTGCTTCTTCTGATTCACCCTCCAGACTTCACCTTCTCCTTCTCCTTCTTCTGCTTCTTCTGATTCACCCTCCAGACTTCACCTTCTCCTTCTCCTTCTTCTACTTCTTCTGATTCACCCTCCAGACTTCACCTTCTCCTTCTCCTTCTTCTGCTTCTTCTGATTCACCCTCCAGACTTCACCTTCTTCTTCTCCTTCGTCTACTTCTTCTGATTCACCCTCCAGACTACACCTTCTCCTTCTCCTTCTTCTACTTCTTCTGATTCACCCTCCAGACTTCACCTTCTCCTTCTCATTCTTCTGTTTCTTCTGATTCACCCTCCAGACTTCATCTTCTCCTTCTCCTTCTTCTACTTCTTCTGATTCACCCTCCAGACTTCACCTTCTCCTTCTCCTTCTTCTACTTCTTCTGATTCACCCTCCAGACTTCATCTTCTCCTTCTCCTTCTTCTACTTCTTCTGATTCACCCTCCAGACTTCACCTTCTCCTTCTCCTTCTTCTGCTTCTTCTGATTCACCCTCCAGACTTCACCTTCTCCTTCTCCTTATTCTGCTTCTTCTGATTCACCCTCCAGACTTCACCTTCTCCTTCTCCTTCTTCTACTTCTTCTGATTCACCCTCCAGACTTCACCTTCTCCTTCTCCTTCTTCTGCTTCTTCTGATTCATCCTCCAGACTTCACCTTCTCCTTCTCCTTCGTCTACTTCTTCTGATTCACCCTCCAGACTACACCTTCTCCTTCTCCTTCTTCTACTTCTTCTGATTCACCCTCCAGACTTCACCTTCTCCTTCTCCTTCTTCTTTTTCTTCTGATTCACCCTCCAGACTTCATCTTCTCCTTCTCCTTCTTCTACTTCTTCTGATTCACCCTCCAGACTTCACCTTCTCCTTCTCCTTCTTCTACTTCTTCTGATTCACCCTCCAGACTTCATCTTCTCCTTCTCCTTCTTCTACTTCTTCTGATTCACCCTCCAGACTTCATCTTCTCCTTCTCCTTCTTCTGCTTCTTCTGATTCACCCTCCAGACTTCACCTTCTCCTTCTCCTTATTCTGCTTCTTCTGATTCACCCTCCAGACTTCACCTTCTCCTTCTGCTTCTTCTGCTTCTTCTGATTCACCCTCCAGACTTCACCTTCTCCTTCTCCTTCTTCTGCTTCTTCTGATTCACCCTCCAGACTTCACCTTCTCCTTCTCCTTCTTCTACTTCTTCTGATTCACCCTCCAGACTTAACCTTCTCCTTCTCCTTCTTCTGCTTCTTCTGATTCACCCTCCAGACTTCACCTTCTCCTTCTCCTTCTTCTGTTTCTTCTGATTCACCCTCCAGACTTCATCTTCTCCTTCTCCTTCTTCTACTTCTTCTGATTCACCCTCCAGACTTCACCTTCTCCTTCTCCTTCTTCTACTTCTTCTGATTCACCCTCCGGACTTCATCCTCTCCTTCTCCTTCTTCTGCTTCTTCTGATTCACCCTCCAGACTTCACCTTCTCCTTCTTCTGCTTCTTCTGATTCACCCTCCAGACTTCAACTTCTCCTTCTACTTCTTCTACTTCTTCTGATTCACCCTCCAGACTTCACCTTCTCCTTCTCCTTCTTCTACTTCTTCTGATTCACCCTCCAGTCTTCACCTTCTCCTTCTCCTTCTTCTGTTTCTTCTGCTTCACCCTCCAGACTTCACCTTCTCCTTCTCTTTCTTCTGCTTCTTCTGATTCACCCTCCAGACTTCACCTTCTCCTTCTCCTTCTTCTGATTCTTCTGATTCACCCTCCAGACTTCACCTTCTCCTTCTCCTTCTTCTGCTTCTTCTGATTCACCCTCCTGACTTCACCTTCTCCTTCTCCTTCTTCTACTTCTTCTGATTCACCCTCCTGACTTCACCTACTCCTTCTCCTTCTTCTACTTCTTCTGCTTCACCCTCCAGACTTCACCTTCTCCTTCTCCTTCTTCTACTTCTTCTGATTCACCCTCCAGACTTCACCTTCTCCTTCTCCTTCTTCTGCTTCTTCTGATTCACCCTCCAGACTTCACCTTCTCATTCTCCTTCTTCTGCTTCTTCTGCTGCGCCCTCCAGACATTACCTTCTCCTTCTCCTTCTTCTGCTTCTTCTGCTTCACACTCCAGACTTCACCTTCTCCTTCTCCTTCTTCTGCTTCTTCTGCTGCGCCCTCCAGGCTTCACCTTCTCCTTCTCCTTCTTCTGCTTCTTCTGCTTCACCGTCCTGACTTCACCTTCTCCTTCTCCTTCTTCTACTTCTTCTGCTACACCCCCCTGACTTCACCTGCTCCTTCTCCTTCTTCTGGTTCTTCTGATTCACCCTCCTAACTTCACCTACTCCTTCTCCTTCTTCTGCTTCTTCTGATTCACCCTCCTGACTTCACCTTCTCCTTCTCCTTCTTCTGCTTCTTCTGATTCACCCTCCAGACTTCACCTTCTCCTTCTCCTTCTTCTGCTTCTTCTGATTCACCCTCCATACTTCACCTTCTCCTTCTCCTTCTTCTGCTTCTTCTGATTCACCCTCCAGACCTCACCTTCTCCTTCTCCTTCCTCTACTTCTTCTGATTCACCCTCCAGACTTCATCTTCTCCTTCTCCTTCTTCTGCTTCTTCTGATTCACCCTCCAGACTTCACCTTCTCCTTCTGCTTCTTCTGCTTCTTCTGATTCACCCTCCAGACTTCACCTTCTCCTTCTCCTTCTTCTGCTTCTTCTGATTCACCCTCCAGACTTCACCTTCTCCTTCTCCTTCTTCTACTTCTTCTGATTCACCCTCCAGACTTAACATTCTCCTTCTCCTTCTTCTGCTTCTTCTGATTCACCCTCCAGACTTCACCTTCTCCTTCTCCTTCGTCTACTTCTTCTGATTCATCCTCCAGACTACACCTTCTCCTTCTCCTTCTTCTACTTCTTCTGATTCACCCTCCAGACTTCACCTTCTCCTTCTCCTTCTTCTGTTTCTTCTGATTCACCCTCCAGACTTCATCTTCTCCTTCTCCTTCTTCTACTTCTTCTGATTCACGCTCCAGACTTCACCTTCTCCTTCTCCTTCTTCTACTTCTTCTGATTCACCCTCCGGACTTCATCTTCTCCTTCTCCTTCTTCTGCTTCTTCTGATTCACCCTCCAGACTTCACCTTCTCCTTCTTCTGCTTCTTCTGATTCACCCTCCAGACTTCAACTTCTCCTTCTCCTTCTTCTACTTCTTCTGATTCACCCTCCAGACTTCACCTTCTCCTTCTCCTTCTTCTACTTCTTCTGATTCACCCTC
Source organism: Somniosus microcephalus (assembly GCF_052327205.1). Lineage (NCBI taxonomy): Eukaryota > Metazoa > Chordata > Chondrichthyes > Squaliformes > Somniosidae > Somniosus > Somniosus microcephalus. The sequence continues at coordinate 1,054,493 of NW_028225215.1, forward strand.
CAGTCTTCACCTTCTCCTTCTCCTTCTTCTGTTTCTTCTGCTTCACCCTCCAGACTTCACCTTCTCCTTCTCTTTCTTCTGCTTCTTCTGATTCACCCTCCAGACTTCACCTTCTCCTTCTCCTTCTTCTGATTCTTCTGATTCACCCTCCAGACTTCACCTTCTCCTTCTCCTTCTTCTGCTTCTTCTGATTCACCCTCCTGACTTCACCTTCTCCTTCTCCTTCTTCTACTTCTTCTGATTCACCCTCCTGACTTCACCTTCTCCTTCTCCTTCTTCTACTTCTTCTGCTTCACCCTCCAGACTTCACCTTCTCCTTCTCCTTCTTCTACTTCTTCTGATTCACCCTCCAGACTTCACCTTCTCCTTCTCCTTCTTCTGCTTCTTCTGATTCACCCTCCAGACTTCACCTTCTCATTCTCCTTCTTCTGCTGCGCCCTCCAGACTTCACCTTCTCCTTCTCCTTCTTCTGCTTCTTCTGCTTCACACTCCAGACTTCACCTTCTCCTTCTCCTTCTTCTGCTTCTTCTGCTGCGCCCTCCAGGCTTCACCTTCTCCTTCTCCTTCTTCTGCTGCGCCCTCCAGGCTTCACCTTCTCCTTCTCCTTCTTCTGCTTCTTCTGCTTCACCGTCCTGACTTCACCTTCTCCTTCTCCTTCTTCTGCTTCTTCTGCTGCGCCCTCCAGGCTTCACCTTCTCCTTCTCCTTCTTCTGCTTCTTCTGCTTCACCGTCCTGACTTCACCTTCTCCTTCTCCTTCTTCTACTTCTTCTGCTACACCCCCCTGACTTCACCTTCTCCTTCTCCTTCCTCTACTTCTTCTGATTCACCCTCCAGACTTCATCTTCTCCTTCTCCTTCTTCTGCTTCTTCTGATTCACCCTCCAGACTTCACCTTCTCCTTCTGCTTCTTCTGCTTCTTCTGATTCACCCTCCAGACTTCACCTTCTCCTTCTCCTTCTTCTGCTTCTTCTGATTCACCCTCCAGACTTCACCTTCTCCTTCTCCTTCTTCTACTTCTTCTGATTCACCCTCCAGACTTAACCTTCTCCTTCTCCTTCTTCTGCTTCTTCTGATTCACCCTCCAGACTTCACCTTCTCCTTCTCCTTCGTCTACTTCTTCTGATTCACCCTCCAGACTACACCTTCTCCTTCTCCTTCTTCTACTTCTTCTGATTCACCCTCCAGACTTCACCTTCTCCTTCTCCTTCTTCTGTTTCTTCTGAATCACCCTCCAGACTTCATCTTCTCCTTCTCCTTCTTCTACTTCTTCTGATTCACCCTCCAGACTTCACCTTCTCCTTCTCCTTCTTCTACTTCTTCTGATTCACCCTCCGGACTTCATCTTCTCCTTCTCCTTCTTCTGCTTCTTCTGATTCACCCTCCAGACTTCACCTTCTCCTTCTTCTGCTTCTTCTGATTCACCCTCCAGACTTCAACTTCTCCTTCTCCTTCTTCTACTTCTTCTGATTCACCCTCCAGACTTCACCTTCTCCTTCTCCTTCTTCTACTTCTTCTGATTCACCCTCCAGTCTTCACCTTCTCCTTCTCCTTCTTCTGTTTCTTCTGCTTCACCCTCCAGACTTCACCTTCTCCTTCTCTTTCTTCTGCTTCTTCTGATTCACCCTCCAGACTTCACCTTCTCCTTCTCCTTCTTCTGATTCTTCTGATTCACCCTCCAGACTTCACCTTCTCCTTCTCCTTCTTCTGCTTCTTCTGATTCACCCTCCTGACTTCACCTTCTCCTTCTCCTTCTTCTACTTCTTCTGATTCACCCTCCTGACTTCACCTTCTCCTTCTCCTTCTTCTACTTCTTCTGCTTCACCCTCCAGACTTCACCTTCTCCTTCTCCTTCTTCTACTTCTTCTGATTCTCCCTCCAGACTTCACCTTCTCCTTCTCCTTCTTCTGCTTCTTCTGATTCACCCTCCAGACTTCACCTTCTCATTCTCCTTCTTCTGCTGCGCCCTCCAGACTTCACCTTCTCCTTCTCCTTCTTCTGCTTCTTCTGCTTCACACTCCAGACTTCACCTTCTCCTTCTCCTTCTTCTGCTTCTTCTGCTGCGCCCTCCAGGCTTCACCTTCTCCTTCTCCTTCTTCTGCTTCTTCTGCTGCGCCCTCCAGGCTTCACCTTCTCCTTCTCCTTCTTCTGCTTCTTCTGCTTCACCGTCCTGACTTCACCTTCTCCTTCTCCTTCTTCTGCTTCTTCTGCTGCGCCCTCCAGGCTTCACCTTCTCCTTCTCCTTCTTCTGCTTCTTCTGCTTCACCGTCCTGACTTCACCTTCTCCTTCTCCTTCTTCTACTTCTTCTGCTACACCCCCCTGACTTCACCTGCTCCTTCTCCTTCTTCTGCTTCTTCTGATTCACCCTCCTAACTTCACCTACTCCTTCTCCTTCTTCTGCTTCTTCTGATTCACCCTCCTGACTTCACCTTCTCCTTCTCCTTCTTCTGCTTCTTCTGATTCACCCTCCAGACTTCACCGTCTCCTTCTCCTTCTTCTGCTTTTTCTGATTCACCCTCCAGACTTCACCTTCTCCTTCTCCTTCTTCTGCTTCTTCTGATTCACCCTCCAGACCTCACCTTCTCCTTCTCCTTCTTCTACTTCTTCTGATTCACCCTCCAGACTTCATCTTCTCCTTCTCCTTCTTCTGCTTCTTCTGATTCACCCTCCAGACTTCACCTTCTCCTTCTGCTTCTTCTGCTTCTTCTGATTCACCCTCCAGACTTCACCTTCTCCTTCTCCTTCTTCTGCTTCTTCTGATTCACCCTCCAGACTTCACCTTCTCCTTCTCCTTCTTCTACTTCTTCTGATTCACCCTCCAGACTTAACCTTCTCCTTCTCCTTCTTCTGCTTCTTCTGATTCACCCTCCAGACTTCACCTTCTCCTTCTCCTTCGTCCACTTCTTCTGATTCACCCTCCAGACTACACCTTCTCCTTCTCCTTCTTCTACTTCTTCTGATTCACCCTCCAGACTTCACCTTCTCCTTCTCCTTCTTCTGTTTCTTCTGATTCACCCTCCAGACTTCATCTTCTCCTTCTCCTTCTTCTACTTCTTCTGATTCACCCTCCAGACTTCACCTTCTCCTTCTCCTTCTTCTACTTCTTCTGATTCACATTCCGGACTTCATCTTCTCCTTCTCCTTCTTCTGCTTCTTCTGATTCACCCTCCAGACTACACCTTCTCCTTCTCCTTCTTCTGCTTCTTCTGATTCACCCTCCAGACTTCAACTTCTCCTTCTCCTTCTTCTACTTCTTCTGATTCACCCTCCAGACTTCACCTTCTCCTTCTCCTTCTTCTACTTCTTCTGATTCACCCTCCAGTCTTCACCTTCTCCTTCTCCTTCTTCTGTTTCTTCTGCTTCACCCTCCAGACTTCACCTTCTCCTTCTCTTTCTTCTGCTTCTTCTGATTCACCCTCCAGACTTCACCTTCTCCTTCTCCTTCTTCTGATTCTTCTGATTCACCCTCCAGACTTCACCTTCTCCTACTCCTTCTTCTGCTTCTTCTGATTCACCCTCCTGACTTCAGCTTCTCCTTCTCCTTCTTCTACTTCTTCTGATTCACCCTCCTGACTTCACCTTCTCCTTCTCCTTCTTCTACTTCTTCTGCTTCACCCTCCAGACTTCACCTTCTCCTTCTCCTTCTTCTACTTCTTCTGATTCACCCTCCAGACTTCACCTTCTCCTTCTCCTTCTTCTGCTTCTTCTGATTCACCCTCCATACTTCACCTTCTCATTCTCCTTCTTCTGCTTCTTCTGCTGCGCCCTCCAGACTTCACCTTCTCCTTCTCCTTCTTCTGCTTCTTCTGCTTCACACTCCAGACTTCACCTTCTCCTTCTCCTTCTTCTGCTTCTTCTGCTGCGCCCTCCAGGCTTCACCTTCTCCTTCTCCTTCTTCTGCTTCTTCTGCTTCACCGTCCTGACTTCACCTTCTCCTTCTGCTTCTTCTACTTCTTCTGCTACACCCCCCTGACTTCACCTGCTCCTTCTCCTTCTTCTGCTTCTTCTGATTCACCCTCCTAACTTCACCTACTCCTTCTCCTTCTTCTGCTTCTTCTGATTCACCCTCCTGACTTCACCTTCTCCTTCTCCTTCTTCTGCTTCTTCTGATTCACCCTCCAGACTTCACCTTCTCCTTCTCCTTCTTCTGCTTCTTCTGATTCACCCTCCAGACTTCACCTTCTCCTTCTCCTTCTTCTGCTTCTTCTGATTCACCCTCCAGACCTCACCTTCTCCTTCTCCTTCTTCTACTTCTTCTGATTCACCCTCCAGACTTCATCTTCTCCTTCTCCTTCTTCTGCTTCTTCTGATTCACCCTCCAGACTTCACCTTCTCCTTCTCCTTCTTCTACTTCTTCTGATTCACCCTCCAGACTTCACCTTCTCCTTCTCCTTCTTCTACTTCTTCTGATTCACTCTCCAGACTTCACCTTCTCCTTCTCCTTCTTCTACTTCTTCTGATTCACCCTCCAGTCTTCACCTTCTCCTTCTCCTTCTTCTGTATCTTCTGCTTCACCCTCCAGACTTCACCATCTCCTTCTCTTTCTTCTGCTTCTTCTGCTTCACCCTCCAGACTTCACCTTCTCCTTCTCCTTCTTCTGATTCTTCTGATTCACCCTCCAGACTTCACCTTCTCTTTCTCCTTCTTCTGCTTCTTCTGATTCACCCTCCTGACTTCACCTTCTCCTTCTCCTTCTTCTACTTCTTCTGATTCACCCTCCTGACTTCACCTTCTCCTTCTCCTTCTTCTACTTCTTCTGCTTCACCCTCCAGACTTCACCTTCTCCTTCTCCTTCTTCTACTTCTTCTGATTCACCCTCCAGACTTCACCTTCTCCTTCTCCTTCTTCTGCTTCTTCTGATTCACCCTCCAGACTTCACCTTCTCCTTCTCCTTCTTCTACTTCTTCTGATTCACCCTCCAGACTTCACCTTCTCCTTCTCCTTCTTCTACTTCTTCTGATTCACCCTCCAGTCTTCACCTTCTCCTTCTCCTTCTTCTGTATCTTCTGCTTCACCCTCCAGACTTCACCTTCTCCTTCTCTTTCTTCTGCTTCTTCTGCTTCCCCCTCCAGACTTCACCTTCTCCTTCTCCTTCTTCTGCTTCTTCTGATTCACCCTCCAGACTTCACCTTCTCCTTCTCCTTATTCTGCTTCTTCTGATTCACCCTCCAGACTTCACCTTCTCCTTCTCCTTCTTCTGCTTCTTCTGATTCACCCTCCAGACTTCACCTTCTCCTTCTCCTTATTCTGCTTCTTCTGATTCACCCTCCAGACTTCACCTTCTCCTTCTCCTTCTTCTGCTTCATCTGATTCACCCTCCAGACTTCACCTTCTCCTTCTCCTTCTTCTGTTTCTTCTGATTCACCCTCCAGACTTCATCTTCTCCTTCTCCTTCTTCTACTTCTTCTGATTCACCCTCCAGACTTCACCTTCTCCTTCTCCTTCTTCTACTTCTTCTGATTCACCCTCCGGACTTCATCTTCTCCTTCTCCTTCTTCTGCTTCTTCTGATTCACCCTCCAGACTTCACCTTCTCCTTCTTCTGCTTCTTCTGATTCACCCTCCAGACTTCAACTTCTCCTTCTCCTTCTTCTACTTCTTCTGATTCACCCTCCAGACTTCACCTTCTCCTTCTCCTTCTTCTACTTCTTCTGATTCACCCTCCAGTCTTCACCTTCTCCTTCTCCTTCTTCTGTTTCTTCTGCTTCACCCTCCAGACTTCACCTTCTCCTTCTCTTTCTTCTGCTTCTTCTGATTCACCCTTCAGACTTCACCTTCTCCTTCTCCTTCTTCTGATTCTTCTGATTCACCCTCCAGACTTCACCTTCTCCTTCTCCTTTTTCTGCTTCTTCTGATTCACCCTCCTGACTTCACCTTCTCCTTCTCCTTCTTCTACTTCTTCTGATTCACCCTCCTGACTTCACCTTCTCCTTCTCCTTCTTCTACTTCTTCTGCTTCACCCTCCAGACTTCACCTTCTCCTTCTCCTTCTTCTACTTCTTCTGATTCTCCCTCCAGACTTCACCTTCTCCTTCTCCTTCTTCTGCTTCTTCTGATTCACCCTCCAGACTTCACCTTCTCATTCTCCTTCTTCTGCTGCGCCCTCCAGACTTCACCTTCTCCTTCTCCTTCTTCTGCTTCTTCTGCTTCACACTCCAGACTTCACCTTCTCCTTCTCCTTCTTCTGCTTCTTCTGCTGCGCCCTCCAGGCTTCACCTTCTCCTTCTCCTTCTTCTGCTTCTTCTGCTGCGCCCTCCAGGCTTCACCTTCTCCTTCTCCTTCTTCTGCTTCTTCTGCTTCACCGTCCTGACTTCACCTTCTCCTTCTCCTTCTTCTGCTTCTTCTGCTGCGCCCTCCAGGCTTCACCTTCTCCTTCTCCTTCTTCTGCTTCTTCTGCTTCACCGTCCTGACTTCACCTTCTCCTTCTCCTTCTTCTACTTCTTCTGCTACACCCCCCTGACTTCACCTGCTCCTTCTCCTTCTTCTGCTTCTTCTGATTCACCCTCCTAACTTCACCTACTCCTTCTCCTTCTTCTGCTTCTTCTGATTCACCCTCCTGACTTCACCTTCTCCTTCTCCTTCTTCTGCTTCTTCTGATTCACCCTCCAGACGTCACCGTCTCCTTCTCCTTCTTCTGCTTCTTCTGATTCACCCTCCAGACTTCACCTTCTCCTTCTCCTTCTTCTGCTTCTTCTGATTCACCCTCCAGACCTCACCTTCTCCTTCTCCTTCTTCTACTTCTTCTGATTCACCCTCCAGACTTCATCTTCTCCTTCTCCTTCTTCTGCTTCTTCTGATTCACCCTCCAGACTTCACCTTCTCCTTCTGCTTCTTCTGCTTCTTCTGATTCACCCTCCAGACTTCACCTTCTCCTTCTCCTTCTTCTGCTTCTTCTGATTCACCCTCCAGACTTCACCTTCTCCTTCTCCTTCTTCTACTTCTTCTGATTCACCCTCCAGACTTAACCTTCTCCTTCTCCTTCTTCTGCTTCTTCTGATTCACCCTCCAGACTTCACCTTCTCCTTCTCCTTCGTCTACTTCTTCTGATTCACCCTCCAGACTACACCTTCTCCTTCTCCTTCTTCTACTTCTTCTGATTCACCCTCCAGACTTCACCTTCTCCTTCTCCTTCTTCTGTTTCTTCTGATTCACCCTCCAGACTTCATCTTCTCCTTCTCCTTCTTCTACTTCTTCTGATTCACCCTCCAGACTTCACCTTCTCCTTCTCCTTCTTCTACTTCTTCTGATTCACCCTCCGGACTTCATCTTCTCCTTCTCCTTCTTCTGCTTCTTCTGATTCACCCTCCAGACTACACCTTCTCCTTCTCCTTCTTCTGCTTCTTCTGATTCACCCTCCAGACTTCAACTTCTCCTTCTCCTTCTTCTACTTCTTCTGATTCACCCTCCAGACTTCACCTTCTCCTTCTCCTTCTTCTACTTCTTCTGATTCACCCTCCAGTCTTCACCTTCTCCTTCTCCTTCTTCTGTTTCTTCTGCTTCACCCTCCAGACTTCACCTTCTCCTTCTCTTTCTTCTGCTTCTTCTGATTCACCCTCCAGACTTCACCTTCTCCTTCTCCTTCTTCTGATTCTTCTGATTCACCCTCCAGACTTCACCTTCTCCTACTCCTTCTTCTGCTTCTTCTGATTCACCCTCCTGACTTCAGCTTCTCCTTCTCCTTCTTCTACTTCTTCTGATTCACCCTCCTGACTTCACCTTCTCCTTCTCCTTCTTCTACTTCTTCTGCTTCACCCTCCAGACTTCACCTTCTCCTTCTCCTTCTTCTACTTCTTCTGATTCACCCTCCAGACTTCACCTTCTCCTTCTCCTTCTTCTGCTTCTTCTGATTCACCCTCCATACTTCACCTTCTCATTCTCCTTCTTCTGCTTCTTCTGCTGCGCCCTCCAGACTTCACCTTCTCCTTCTCCTTCTTCTGCTTCTTCTGCTTCACACTCCAGACTTCACCTTCTCCTTCTCCTTCTTCTGCTTCTTCTGCTGCGCCCTCCAGGCTTCACCTTCTCCTTCTCCTTCTTCTGCTTCTTCTGCTTCACCGTCCTGACTTCACCTTCACCTTCTGCTTCTTCTACTTCTTCTGCTACACCCCCCTGACTTCACCTGCTCCTTCTCCTTCTTCTGCTTCTTCTGATTCACCCTCCTAACTTCACCTACTCCTTCTCCTTCTTCTGCTTCTTCTGATTCACCCTCCTGACTTCACCTTCTCCTTCTCCTTCTTCTGCTTCTTCTGATTCACCCTCCAGACTTCACCTTCTCCTTCTCCTTCTTCTGCTTCTTCTGATTCACCCTCCAGACTTCACCTTCTCCTTCTCCTTCTTCTGCTTCTTCTGATTCACCCTCCAGACTTCACCTTCTCCTTCTCCTTCTTCTACTTCTTCTGATTCACCCTCCAGACTTCACCTTCTCCTTCTCCTTCTTCTACTTCTTCTGATTCACCCTCCAGACTTCACCTTCTCCTTCTCCTTCTTCTACTTCTTCTGATTCACCCTCCAGTCTTCACCTTCTCCTTCTCCTTCTTCTGTATCTTCTGCTTCACCCTCCAGACTTCACCATCTCCTTCTCTTTCTTCTGCTTCTTCTGCTTCACCCTCCAGACTTCACCTACTCCTTCTCCTTCTTCTGCTTCTTCTGATTCACCCTCCTGACTTCACCTTCTCCTTCTCCTTCTTCTGCTTCTTCTGATTCACCCTCCAGACTTCACCTTCTCCTTCTCCTTCTTCTACTTCTTCTGATTCACCCTCCAGACTTCATCTTCTCCTTCTCCTTCTTCTGCTTCTTCTGATTCACCCTCCAGACTTCACCTTCTCCTTCTCCTTCTTCTACTTCTTCTGATTCACCCTCCAGACTTCACCTTCTCCTTCTCCTTCTTCTACTTCTTCTGATTCACCCTCCAGACTTCACCTTCTCCTTCTCCTTCTTCTACTTCTTCTGATTCACCCTCCAGTCTTCACCTTCTCCTTCTCCTTCTTCTGTATCTTCTGCTTCACCCTCCAGACTTCACCATCTCCTTCTCTTTCTTCTGCTTCTTCTGCTTCACCCTCCAGACTTCACCTTCTCCTTCTCCTTCTTCTGATTCTTCTGATTCACCCTCCAGACTTCACCTTCTCTTTCTCCTTCTTCTGCTTCTTCTGATTCACCCTCCTGACTTCACCTTCTCCTTCTCCTTCTTCTACTTCTTCTGATTCACCCTCCTGACTTCACCTTCTCCTTCTCCTTCTTCTACTTCTTCTGATTCACCCTCCAGACTTCACCTTCTCCTTCTCCTTCTTCTGCTTCTTCTGATTCACCCTCCAGACTTCACCTTCTCCTTCTCCTTCTTCTACTTCTTCTGATTCACCCTCCAGACTTCACCTTCTCCTTCTCCTTCTTCTACTTCTTCTGATTCACCCTCCAGTCTTCACCTTCTCCTTCTCCTTCTTCTGTATCTTCTGCTTCACCCTCCAGACTTCACCTTCTCCTTCTCTTTCTTCTGCTTCTTCTGCTTCCCCCTCCAGACTTCACCTTCTCCTTCTCCTTCTTCTGCTTCTTCTGATTCACCCTCCAGACTTCACCTTCTCCTTCTCCTTATTCTGCTTCTTCTGATTCACCCTCCAGACTTCACCTTCTCCTTCTCCTTCTTCTGCTTCTTCTGATTCACCCTCCAGACTTCACCTTCTCCTTCTCCTTATTCTGCTTCTTCTGATTCACCCTCCAGACTTCACCTTCTCCTTCTCCTTCTTCTGCTTCATCTGATTCACCCTCCAGACTTCACCTTCTCCTTCTCCTTCTTCTACTTCTTCTGATTCACCCTCCAGACTTCACCTTCTCCTTCTCCTTCTTCTACTTCTTCTGATTCACCCTCCAGTCTTCACCTTCTCCTTCTCCTTCTTCTGTATCTTCTGATTCACCCTCCAGACTTCACCTTCTCCTTCTCTTTCTTCTGCTTCTTCTGCTTCACCCTCCAGACTTTACCTTCTCCTTCTCCTTCTTCTGATTCTTCTGATTCACCCTCCAGACTTCACCTTCTCTTTCTCCTTCTTCTGCTTCTTCTGATTCACCCTCCTGACTTCACCTTCTCCTTCTCCTTCTTCTACTTCTTCTGATTCACCCTCCAGACTACACCTTCTCCTTCTCCTTCTTCTACTTCTTCTGATTCACCCTCCAGACTTCACCTTCTCCTTCTCCATCTTCTGCTTCTTCTGATTCACCCTCCTGACTTCACCTTCTCCTTCTCCTTCTTCTACTTCTTCTGATTCACCCTCCTGACTTCACCTTCTCCTTCTCCATCTTCTACTTCTTCTGCTTCACCCTCCAGAATTCAACTTCTCCTTCTCCTTCTTCTACTTCTTCTGATTCACCCTCCAGACTTCACCTTCTCCTTCTCCTTCTTCTGCTTCTTCTGATTCACCCTCCAGACTTCACCTTCTCTTTCTCCTTCTTCTGCTTCTTCTGATTCACCCTCCAGACTTCGCCTTCTGCTTCTCCTTCTTCTACTTCATCTGATTCACCCTCCAGACTTCACCTTCTCCTTCTCCTTCTTCTGCTTCTTCTGATTCACCCTCCAGACTTCACCTTCTCCTTCTCCTTCGTCTACTTCTTCTGATTCACCCTCCAGACTATTCCTTCTCCTTCTCCTTCTTCTACTTCTTCTGATTCACCCTACAGACTTCACCTTCTCCTTCTCCTTCGTCTACTTCTTCTGATTCACCCTCCAGACTACACCTTCTCCTTCTCCTTCTTCTACTTCTTCTGATTCACCCTCCAGACTTCACCTTCTTCTTCTCCTTCTTCTGTTTCTTCTGATTCACCCTCCAGACTTCATCTTCTCCTTCTCCTTCTTCTACTTCTTCTGATTCACCCTCCAGACTTCATCTTCTCCTTCTGCTTCTTCTGCTTCTTCTGATTCACCCTCCAGACTTCACCTTCTCCTTCTCCTTCTTCTGCTTCTTCTGATTCACCCTCCAGACTTCAACTTCTCCTTCTCCTTCTTCTACTTCTTCCGATTCACCCTCCAGACTTCACCTTCTCCTTCTCCTTCTTCTACTTCTTCCGATTCACCCTCCAGACTTCATCTTCTCCTTCTCCTTCTTCTGCTTCTTCTGATTCACCCTCCAGACTTCACCTTCTCCTTCTCCTTCTTCTGCTTCTTCTGATTCACCCTCCAGACTTCACCTTCTCCTTCTCCTTCTTCTACTTCTTCTGATTCACCCTCCAGACTTCACCTTCTCCTTCTCCTTCTTCTACTTCTTATGATTCACCCTCCAGTCTTCACCTTCTCCTTCTCCTTCTTCTGTTTCTTCTGCTTCACCCTCCAGACTTCACCTTCTCCTTCTCTTTCTTCTGCTTCTTCTGATTCACCCTCCAGACTTTACCTTCTCCTTCTCCTTCTTCTGATTCTTCTGATTCACCCTCCAGACTTCACCTTCTCCTTCTCCTTCTTCTGCTTCTTCTGATTCACCCTCCTGACTTCACCTTCTCCTTCTCCTTCTTCTACTTCTTCTGATTCACCCTCCTGACTTCACCTTCTCCTTCTCCTTCTTCTACTTCTTCTGCTTCACCCTCCAGACTTCACCTTGTCTTTCTCCTTCTTCTCCTTCTTCTGATTCACCCTCCAGACTTCACCTTCTCCTTCTCCTTCTTCTGCTTCTTCTGATTCACCCTCCAGACTTCACCTTCTCCTTCTCCTTATTCTGCTTCTTCTGATTCACACTCCAGACTTCACCTTCTCCTTCTCCTTATTCTGCTTCTTCTGATTCACCCTCCAGACTTCACCTTCTCCTTCTCCTTCCTCTGCTTCTTCTGATTCACCCTCCAGACTTCACCTTCTCCTTCTCCTTCTTCTGATTCTTCTGATTCACCCTCCAGACTTCACCTTCTCCTTCTCCATCTTCTGCTTCTTCTGATTCACCCTCCTGACTTCACCTTCTCCTTCTCCTTCTTCTACTTCTTCTGACTCACCCTCCTGACTTCACCTTCTCCTTCTCCATCTTCTACTTCTTCTGCTTCACCCTCCAGACTTCAACTTCTCCTTCTCCTTCTTCTACTTCTTCTGATTCACCCTCCAGACTTCACCTTCTCCTTCTCCTTCTTCTGCTTCTTCTGATTCACCCTCCAGACTTCACCTTCTCCTTCTCCTTCTTCTGCTTCTTCTGATTCACCCTCCAGACTTCACCTTCTCCTTCTCCTTCTTCTACTTCATCTGATTCACCCTCCAGACTTCACCTTCTCCTTCTCCTTCTTCTGCTTCTTCTGATTCACCCTCCAGACTTCACCTTCTCCTTCTCCTTCGTCTACTTCTTCTGATTCACCCTCCAGACTACTCCTTCTCCTTCTCCTTCTTCTACTTCTTCTGATTCACCCTCCAGACTTCACCTTCTCCTTCTCCTTCTTCTGTTTCTTCTGATTCACCCTCCAGACTTCATCTTCTCCTTCTCCTTCTTCTACTTCTTCTGATTCACCCTCCAGACTTCACCTTCTCCTTCTCCTTCTTCTACTTCTTCTGATTCACCCTCCAGACTTCATCTTCTCCTTCTCCTTCTTCTGCTTCTTCTGATTCACCCTCCAGACTTCACCTTCTCCTTCTCCTTCTTCTGCTTCTTCTGATTCACCCTCCAGACTTCAACTTCTCCTTCTCCTTCTTCTACTTCTTCTGATTCACCCTCCAGACTTCACCTTCTCCTTCTCCTTCTTCTACTTCTTCTGATTCACCCTCCAGTCTTCACCTTCTCCTTCTCCTTATTCTGTTTCTTCTGCTTCACCCTCCAGACTTCACCTTCTCCTTCTCTTTCTTCTGCTTCTTCTGATTCACCCTCCAGACTTCACCTTCTCCTTCTCCTTCTTCTGATTCTTCTGCTTCACCCTCCAGACTTCACCTTCTCCTTCTCCTTCTTCTGCTTCTTCTGATTCACCCTCCTGACTTCACCTTCTCCTTCTCCTTCTTCTACTTCTTCTGATTCACCCTCCTGACTTCACCTTCTCCTTCTCCTTCTTCTACTTCTTCTGCTTCACCCTCCAGACTTCACCTTCTCCTTCTCCTTCTTCTACTTCTTCTGATTCACCCTCCAGACTTCACCTTCTCCTTCTCCTTCTTCTGCTTCTTCTGATTCACCCTCCAGACTTCACCTTCTCATTCTCCTTCTTCTGCTTCTTCTGCTGCGCCCTCCAGACTTCACCTTCTCCTTCTCCTTCTTCTGCTTCTTCTGCTTCACACACCAGACTTCACCTTCTCCTTCTCCTTCTTCTGCTTCTTCTGCTGCGCCCTCCAGGCTTCACCTTCTCCTTCTCCTTCTTCTGCTTCTTCTGCTTCACCGTCCTGACTTCACCTTCTCCTTCTCCTTCTTCTACTTCTTCTGCTTCACCCCCCTGACTTCACCTGCTCCTTCTCCTTCTTCTGCTTCTTCTGATTCACCCTCCTAACTTCACCTTCTCCTTCTCCTTCTTCTGCTTCTTCTGATTCACCCTCCTGACTTCACCTTCTCCTTCTCCTTCTTCTGCTTCTTTTGATTCACCCTCCAGACTTCACCTTCTCCTTCTCCTTCTTCTGCTTCTTCTGATTCACCCTCCAGACTTCACCTTCTCCTTCTCCTTCTTCTGCTTCTTCTGATTCACCCTCCAGACCTCACCTTCTCCTTCTCCTTCTTCTACTTCTTCTGATTCACCCTCCAGACTTCATCTTCTCCTTCTCCTTCTTCTGCTTCTTCTGATTCACCCTCCAGACTTCACCTTCTCCTTCTCCTTCTTCTACTTCTTCTGATTCACCCTCCAGACTTCACCTTCTCCTTCTCCTTCTTCTACTTCTTCTGATTCACCCTCCAGTCTTCACCTTTTCCTTCTCCTTCTTCTGTTTCTTCTGCTTCACCCTCCAGACTTCACCTTCTCCTTCTCTTTCTTCTGCTTCTTCTGCTTCACCCTCCAGACTTCACCTTCTCCTTCTCCTTCTTCTGATTCTTCTGATTCACCCTCCAGACTTCACCTTCTCTATCTCCTTCTTCTGCTTCTTCTGATTCACCCTCCTGACTTCACCTTCTCCTTCTCCTTCTTCTACTTCTTCTGATTCACCCTCCTGACTTCACCTTCTCCTTCTCCTTCTTCTACTTCTTCTGCTTCACCCTCCAGACTTCACCTTCTCCTTCTCCTTCTTCTACTTCTTCTGATTCACCCTCCAGACTTCACCTTCTCCTTCTCCTTCTTCTGCTTCTTCTGATTCACCCTCCAGACATAACCTTCTCCTTCTCCTTATTCTGCTTCTTCTGATTCACCCTCCAGACTTCACCTTCTCCTTCTCCTTCTTCTGCTTCTTCTGATTCACCCTCCAGACTTCACCTTCTCCTTCTCCTTCTTCTGCTTCTTCTGATTCACCCTCCAGACTTCACCTTCTCCTTCTCCTTCTTCTACTTCTTCTGATTCACCCTCCAGACTTCACCTTCTCCTTCTCCTTCTTCTGCTTCTTCTGATTCACCCTCCTGACTTCACCTTCTCCTTCTCCTTCTTCTACATCTTCTGATTCACCCTCCTGACTTCACCTTCTCCTTCTCCTTCTTCTACTTCTTCTGCTTCACCCTCCAGACTTCAACTTCTCCTTCTCCTTCTTCTGCTTCTTCTGATTCACCCTCCAGACTTCACCTTCTCCTTCTCCTTCTTCTGCTTCTTCTGATTCACCCTCCAGACTTCACCTTCTCCTTCTTCTACTTCATCTGATTCACCCTCCAGACTTCACCTTCTCCTTCTCCATCTTCTGCTTCTTCTGATTCACCCTCCAGACTTCACCTTCTCCTTCTCCTTCGTCTACTTCTTCTGATTCACCCTCCAGACTACAACTTCTCCTTCTCCTTCTTCTACTTCTTCTGATTCACCCTCCAGACTTCACCTTCTCCTTCTCCTTCTTCTGTTTCTTCTGATTCACCCTCCAGACTTCATCTTCTTCTTCTCCTTCTTCTACTTCTTCTGATTCACCCTCCAGACTTCAACTTCTCCTTCTCCTTCTTCTACTTCTTCTGATTCACCCTCCAGACTTTATCTTCTCCTTCTCCTTCTTCTGCTTCTTCTGATTCACCCTCCAGACTTCAACTTCTCCTTCTCCTTCTTCTGCTTCTTCTGATTCACCCTCCAGACTTCACCTTCTCCTTCTCCTTCTTCTGCTTCTTCTGATTCACCCTCCAGACTTCACCTTCTCCTTCTCCTTCTTCTACTTCATCTGATTCACCCTCCAGACTTCACCTTCTCCTTCTCCTTATTCTGCTTCTTCTGATTCACCCTCCAGACTTCACCTTCTCCTTCTCCTTCGTCTACTTCTTCTCATTCACCCTCCAGACTACTCCTTCTCCTTCTCCTTCTTCTACTTCTTCTGATTCACCCTCCAGACTTCACCTTCTACTTCTCCTTCTTCTGTTTCTTCTGATTCACCCTCCAGACTTCATCTTCTCCTTCTCCTTCTTCTACTTCTTCTGATTCACCCTCCAGACTTCACCTTCTCCTTCTCCTTCTTCTACTTCTTCTGATTCACCCTCCAGACTTCATCTTCTCCTTCTCCTTCTTCTGCTTCTTCTGATTCACCCTCCAGACTTCACCTTCTCCTTCTCCTTCTTCTGCTGCTTCTGATTCACCCTCCAGACTTCAACTTCTCCTTCTCCTTCTTCTACTTCTTCTGATTCACCCTCCAGACTTCACCTTCTCCTTCTCCTTCTTCTACTTCTTCTGATTCACCCTCCAGTCTTCACCTTCTCCTTCTCCTTCTTCTGTTTCTTCTGCTTCACCCTCCAGTCTTCACCTTCTCCTTCTCTTTCTTCTGCTTCTTCTGATTCACCCTCCAGACTTCACCTTCTCCTTCTCCTTCTTCTGATTCTTCTGATTCACCCTCCAGACTTCACCTTCTCCTTCTCCTTCTTCTGCTTCTTCTGATTCACTCTCCTGACTTCACCTTCTCCTTCTCCTTCTTCTACTTCTTCTGATTCACCCTCCTGACTTCACCTTCTCCTTCTCCTTCTTCTACTTCTTCTGCTTCACCCTCCAGACTTCACCTTCTCCTTCTCCTTCTTCTACTTCTTCTGATTCACCCTCCAGACTTCACCTTCTCCTTCTCCTTCTTCTGCTTCTTCTGATTCACCCTCCAGACTTCACCTTCTCATTCTCCTTCTTCTGCTTCTTCTGCTGCGCCCTCCAGACTTCAACTTCTCCTTCTCCTTCTTCTGCTTCTTCTGCTTCACACTCCAGACTTCACCTTCTCCTTCTCCTTCTTCTGCTTCTTCTGCTGCGCCCTCCAGGCTTCACCTTCTCCTTCTCCTTCTTCTGCTTCTTCTGCTTCACCGTCCTGACTTCACCTTCTCCTTCTCCTTCTTCTACTTCTTCTGCTACACCCCCCTGACTTCACCTGCTCCTTCTCCTTCTTATGCTTCTTCTGATTCTCCCTCCTAACTTCACCTTCTCCTTCTCCTTCTTCTGCTTCTTCTGATTCACCCTCCTGACTTCACCTTCTCCTTCTCCTTCTTCTGCTTCTTTTGATTCACCCTCCAGACTTCACCTTCTCCTTCTCCTTCTTCTGCTTCTTCTGATTCACCCTCCAGACTTCACCTTCTCCTTCTCCTTCTTCTGCTTCTTCTGATTCACCCTCCAGACCTCACCTTCTCCTTCTCCTTCTTCTACTTCTTCTGATTCACCCTCCAGACTTCATCTTCTCCTTCTCCTTCTTCTGCTTCTTCTGATTCACCCTCCAGACTTCACCTTCTCCTTCTCCTTCTTCTGCTTCTTCTGATTCACCCTCCAGACTTCACCTTCTCCTTCTCCTTCTTCTACTTCTTCTGATTCACCCTCCAGACTTCACCTTCTCCTTCTCCTTCTTCTACTTCTTCTGATTCACCCTCCAGTCTTCACCTTCTCCTTCTCCTTCTTCTGTTTCTTCTGCTTCACCCTCCAGACTTCACCTTCTCCTTCTCTTTCTTCTGCTTCTTCTGCTTCACCCTCCAGACTTCACCTTCTCCTTCTCCTTCTTCTGATTCTTCTGATTCACCCTCCAGACTTCACCTTCTCTATCTCCTTCTTCTGCTTCTTCTGATTCACCCTCCTGACTTCACCTTCTCCTTCTCCTTCTTCTACTTCTTCTGATTCACCCTCCTGACTTCACCTTCTCCTTCTCCTTCTTCTACTTCTTCTGCTTCACCCTCCAGACTTCACCTTCTCCTTCTCCTTCTTCTACTTCTTCTGATTCACCCTCCAGACTTCACCTTCTCCTTCTCCTTCTTCTGCTTCTTCTGATTCACCCTCCAGACATAACCTTCTCCTTCTCCTTATTCTGCTTCTTCTGATTCACCCTCCGGACTTCACCTTCTCCTTCTCCTTCTTCTGCTTCTTCTGATTCACCCTCCAGACTTCACCTTCTCCTTCTCCTTCTTCTGCTTCTTCTGATTCACCCTCCAGACTTCACCTTCTCCTTCTCCTTCTTCTACTTCTTCTGATTCACCCTCCAGACTTCACCTTCTCCTTCTCCTTCTTCTGCTTCTTCTGATTCACCCTCCTGACTTCACCTTCTCCTTCTCCTTCTTCTACATCTTCTGATTCACCCTCCTGACTTCACCTTCTCCTTCTCCTTCATCTACTTCTTCTGCTTCACCCTCCAGACTTCAACTTCTCCTTCTCCTTCTTCTACTTCTTCTGATTCACCCTCCAGACTTCACCTTCTCCTTCTCCTTCTTCTGCTTCTTCTGATTCACCCTCCAGACTTCATCTTCTCCTTCTCCTTCTTCTGCTTCTTCTGATTCACCCTCCAGACTTCACCTTCTACTTCTCCTTCTTCTACTTCATCTGATTCACCCTCCAGACTTCACCTTCTCCTTCTCCTTCTTCTGCTTCTTCTGATTCACCCTCCAGACTTCACCTTCTCCTTCTCCTTCGTCTACTTTTTCTGATTCACCCTCCAGACTACACCTTCTCCTTCTCCTTCTTCTACTTCTTCTGATTCACCCTCCAGACTTCACCTTCTCCTTCTCCTTCTTCTGTTTCTTCTGATTCACCCTCCAGACTTCATCTTCTCCTTCTCCTTCTTCTACTTCTTCTGATTCACCCTCCAGACTTCACCTTCTCCTTCTCCTTCTTCTACTTCTACTGATTCACCCTCCAGACTTTATCTTCTCCTTCTCCTTCTTCTGCTTCTTCTGATTCACCCTCCAGACTTCACCTTCTCCTTCTCCTTCTTCTGCTTCTTCTGATTCACCCTCCAGACTTCAACTTCTCCTTCTCCTTCTTCTACTTCTTCTGATTCACCCTCCAGACTTCACCTTCTCCTTCTCCTTCTTCTACTTCTTCTGATTCACCCGCCAGTCTTCACCTTCTCCTTCTCCTTCTTCTGTTTCTTCTGCTTCACCCTCCAGACTTCACCTTCTCCTTCTCTTTCTTCTGCTTCTTCTGATTCACCCTCCAGACTTCACCTTCTCCTTCTCCTTCTTCTGATTCTTCTGATTCACCCTCCAGACTTCACCTTCTCCTTCTCCTTCTTCTGCTTCTTCTGATTCACCCTCCTGACTTCACCTTCTCCTTCTCCTTCTTCTACTTCTTCTGATTCACCCTCCTGACTTCACCTTCTCCTTCTCCTTCTTCTACTTCTTCTGCTTCACCCTCCAGACTTCACCTTCTCCTTCTCCTTTTTCTACTTCTTCTGATTCACCCTCCAGACTTCACCTTCTCCTTCTCCTTCTTCTGCTTCTTCTGATTCACCCTCCAGACTTCACCTTCTCATTCTCCTTCTTCTGCTTCTTCTGCTGCGCCCTCCAGACTTCACCTTCTCCTTCTCCTTCTTCTGCTTCTTCTGCTTCACACTCCAGACTTCACCTTCTCCTTCTCCTTCTTCTGCTTCTTCTGCTGCGCCCTCCAGGCTTCACCTTCTCCTTCTCCTTCTTCTGCTTCTTCTGCTTCACCGTCCTGACTTCACCTTCTCCTTCTCCTTCTTCTACTTCTTCTGCTACACCCCCCTGACTTCACCTGCTCCTTCTCCTTCTTCTGCTTCTTCTGATTCACCCTCCTAACTTCACCTTCTCCTTCTCCTTCTTCTGCTTCTTCTGATTCACCCTCCTGACTTCACCTTCTCCTTCTCCTTCTTCTGCTTCTTCTGATTCACCCTCCAGACGTCACCTTCTCCTTCTCCTTCTACTGCTTCTTCTGATTCACCCTCCAGACTTCACCTTCTCCTTCTCCTTCTTCTGCTTCTTCTGATTCACCCTCCAGACCTCACCTTCTCCTTCTCCTTCTTCTACTTCTTCTGATTCACCCTCCAGACTTCATCTTCTACTTCTCCTTCTTCTGCTTCTTCTGATTCACCCTCCAGACTTCACCTTCTCCTTCTCCTTCTTCTGCTTCTTCTGATTCACCCTCCAGACTTCACCTTCTCCTTCTCCTTCTTCTACTTCTTCTGATTCACCCTCCAGACTTCATCTTCTCCTTCTCCTTCTTCTACTTCTTCTGATTCACCCTCCAGTTTTCACCTTCTCCTTCTCCTTCTTCTGTTTCTTCTGCTTCACCCTCCAGACTTCACCTTCTCCTTCTCCTTCTTCTGCTTCTTCTGCTGCGCCCTCCAGACTTCACCTTCTCCTTCTCCTTCTTCTGCTTCTTCTGCTTCACACTCCAGACTTCACCTTCTCCTTCTCCTTCTTCTGCTTCTTCTGCTGCGCCCTCCAGGCTTCACCTTCTCCTTCTCCTTCTTCTGCTTCTTCTGCTTCACCGTCCTGACTTCACCTTCTCCTTCTCCTTCTTCTACTTCTTCTGCTACACCCCCCTGACTTCACCTGCTCCTTCTCCTTCTTCTGCTTCTTCTGATTCACCCTCCTAACTTCACCTTCTCCTTCTCCTTCTTCTGCTTCTTCTGATTCACCCTCCTGACTTCACCTTCTCCTTCTCCTTCTTCTGCTTCTTCTGATTCACCCTCCAGACTTCACCTTCTCCTTCTCCTTCTTCTGCTTCTTCTGATTCACCCTCCAGACTTCACCTTCTCCTTCTCCTTCTTCTGCTTCTTCTGATTCACCCTCCAGACCTCACCTTCTCCTTCTCCTTCTTCTACTTCTTCTGATTCACCCTCCAGACTTCATCTTCTCCTTCTCCTTCTTCTGCTTCTTCTGATTCACCCTCCAGACTTCACCTTCTCCTTCTCCTTCTTCTGCTTCTTCTGATTCACCCTCCAGACTTCACCTTCTCCTTCTCCTTCTTCTACTTCTTCTGATTCACCCTCCAGACTTCATCTTCTCCTTCTCCTTCTTCTACTTCTTCTGATTCACCCTCCAGTCTTCACCTTCTCCTTCTCCTTCTTCTGTTTCTTCTGCTTCACCCTCCAGACTTCACCTTCTCCTTCTCTTTCTTCTGCTTCTTCTGCTTCACCCTCCAGACTTCACCTTCTCCTTCTCCTTCTTCTGATTCTTCTGATTCACCCTCCAGACTTCACCTTCTCTATCTCCTTCTTCTGCTTCTTCTGATTCACCCTCCTGACTTCACCTTCTCCTTCTCCTTCTTCTACTTCTTCTGATTCACCCTCCTGACTTCACCTTCTCCTTCTCCTTCTTCTACTTCTTCTGCTTCACCCTCCAGACTTCACCTTCTCCTTCTCCTTCTTCTACTTCTTCTGATTCACCCTCCAGACTTCACCTTCTCCTTCTCCTTCTTCTGCTTCTTCTGATTCACCCTCCAGACTTAACCTTCTCCTTCTCCTTATTCTGCTTCTTCTGATTCACCCTCCAGACTTCACCTTCTCCTTCTCCTTCTTCTGCTTCTTCTGATTCACCCTCCAGATTTCACCTTCTCCTTCTCCTTCTTCTGCTTCTTCTGATTCACCCTCCAGACTTCACCTTCTCCTTCTTCTACTTCTTCTGATTCACCCTCCAGACTTCACCTTCTCCTTCTCCTTCTTCTCCTTCTTCTGATTCACCCTCCTGACTTCACCTTCTCCTTCTCCTTCTTCAACATCTTCTGATTCACCCTCCTGACTTCACCTTCAACTTCTCCTTCTTCTACTTCTTCTGCTTCACCCTCCAGACTTCACCTTCTCCTTCTCCTTCTTCTACTTCTTCTGATTCACCCTCCAGACTTCACCTTCTCCTTCTCCTTCTTCTATTTCTTCTGATTCACCCTCCAGACTTCACCTTCTCCTTCTCCTTCTTCTACTTCTTCTGATTCACCCTCCAGACTTCACCTTCTCCTTCTCCTTCTTCTGCTTCTTCTGATTCACCCTCCAGACTTCACCTTCTCCTTCTCCTTATTCTGCTTCTTCTGAATCACCCTCCAGACTTCACCTTCTCCTTCTCCTTCTTCTGCTTCTTCTGATTCACCCTCCAGACTTCACCTTCTCCTTCTCCTTCTTCTGCTTCTTCTGATTCACCCTCCAGACTTCACCTTCTCCTTCTCCTTCTTCTACTTCTTCTGATTCACCCTCCAGACTTCACCTTCTCCATCTCCTTCTTCTGCTTCTTCTGATTCACCCTCCAGACTTCACCTTCTCCTTCTCCTTCGTCTACTTCTTCTGATTCACCCTCCAGACTTCACCTTCTCCTTCTCCTTCTTCTGCTTCTTCTGATTCACCCTCCAGACTTCACCTTCTCCTTCTCCTTCTTCTGCTTCTTCTGATTCACCCTCCAGACTTCACCTTCTCCTTCTCCTTCTTCTACTTCTTCTGATTCACCCTCCAGACTTCACCTTCTCCTTCTCCTTCTTCTGCTTCTTCTGATTCACCCTCCAGACTTCACCTTCTCCTTCTCCTTCGTCTACTTCTTCTGATTCACCCTCCAGACTACACCTTCTCCTTCTCCTTCTTCTACTTCTTCTGATTCACCCTCCAGACTTCACCTTCTCCTTCTCCTTCTTCTGTTTCTTCTGATTCACCCTCCAGACTTCATCTTCTCCTTCTCCTTCTTCTACTTCTTCTGATTCACCCTCCAGACTTCACCTTCTCCTTCTCCTTCTTCTACTTCTTCTGATTCACCCTCCAGACTTCATCTTCTCCTTCTCCTTCTTCTGCTTCTTCTGATTCACCCTCCAGACTTCACCTTCTCCTTCTCCTTCTTCTGCTTCTTCTGATTCACCCTCCAGACTTCAACTTCTCCTTCTCCTTCTTCTACTTCTTCTGATTCACCCTCCAGACTTCACCTTCTCCTTCTCCTTCTTCTACTTCTTCCGATTCACCCTCCAGACTTCATCTTCTCCTTCTCCTTCTTCTGCTTCTTCTGATTCACCCTCCAGACTTCACCTTCTCCTTCTCCTTCTTCTGCTTCTTCTGATTCACCCTCCAGACTTCACCTTCTCCTTCTCCTTCTTCTACTTCTTCTGATTCACCCTCCAGACTTCACCTTCTCCTTCTCCTTCTTCTAATTCTTCTGATTCACCCTCCAGTCTTCACCTTCTCCTTCTCCTTCTTCTGTTTCTTCTGCTTCACCCTCCAGACTTCACCTTCTCCTTCTCTTTCTTCTGCTTCTTCTGATTCACCCTCCAGACTTCACCTTCTCCTTCTCCTTCTTCTGATTCTTCTGATTCACCCTCCAGACTTCACCTTCTCCTTCTCCTTCTTCTGCTTCTGCTGATTCACCCTCCTGACTTCACCTTCTCCTTCTCCTTCTTCTACTTCGTCTGATTCACCCTCCTGACTTCACCTTCTCCTTCTCCTTCTTCTACTTCTTCTGGTTCACCCTCCAGACTTCACCTTCTCCTTCTCCATCTTCTGTTTCTTCTGATTCACCCTCCAGACTTCATCTTCTCCTTCTCCTTCTTCTACTTCTTCTGATTCACCCTCCAGACTTCACCTTCTCCTTCTCCTTCTTCTACTTCTTCTGATTCACCCTCCAGACTTCATCTTCTCCTTCTCCTTCTTCTGCTTCTTCTGATTCACCCTCCAGACTTCACCTTCTCCTTCTCCTTCTTCTGCTACTTCTGATTCACCCTCCAGACTTCAACTTCTCCTTCTCCTTCTTCTACTTCTTCTGATTCACCCTCCAGACTTCACTTTCTCCTTCTCCTTCTTCTACTTCTTCTGATTCACCCTCCTGACTTCACCTTCTCCTTCTCCTTCTTCTACTTCTTCTGCTTCACCCTCCAGACTTCACCTTCTCCTTCTCCTTCTTCTACTTCTTCTGATTCACCCTCCAGACTTCACCTTCTCCTTCTCCTTCTTCTGCTTCTTCTGATTCACCCTCCAGACTTCACCTTCTCATTCTCCTTCTTCTGCTTCTTCTGCTGCGCCCTCCAGACTTCACCTTCTCCATCTCCTTCTTCTGCTTCACACTCCAGACTTCTCCTTCTCCTTCTCCTTCTTCTGCTTCTTCTGCTGCGCCCTCCAGGCTTCACCTTCTCCTTCTCCTTCTTCTCCTTCTTCTGCTTCACCGTCCTGACTTCCCCTTCTCCTTCTCCTTCTTCTACTTCTTCTGCTACACCCCCCTGACTTCACCTGCTCCTTCTCCTTCTTCTGCTTCTTCTGATTCACCCTCCTAACTTCACCTTCTCCTTCTCCTTCTTCTGCTTCTTCTGATTCACCCTCCTGACTTCACCTTCTCCTTCTCCTTCTTCTGCTTCTTCTGATTCACCCTCCAGACTTCACCTTCTCCTTCTCCTTCTTCTGCTTCTTCTGATTCACCCTCCAGACTTCACCTTCTCCTTCTCCTTCTTCTGCTTCTTCTGATTCACCCTCCAGACCTCACCTTCTCCTTCTCCTTCTTCTACTTCTTCTGATTCACCCTCCAGACTTCATCTTCTCCTTCTCCTTCTTCTGCTTCTTCTGATTCACCCTCCAGACTTCACCTTCTCCTTCTCCTTCTTCTGCTTCTTCTGATTCACCCTCCAGACTTCACCTTCTCCTTCTCCTTCTTCTACTTCTTCTGATTCACCCTCCAGACTTCACCTTCTCCTTCTCCTTCTTCTACTTCTTCTGATTCACCCTCCAATCTTCACCTTCTCCTTCTCCTTCTTCTGTTTCTTCTGCTTCACCCTCCAGACTTCACCTTCTCCTTCTCTTTCTTCTGCTTCTTCTGCTTCACCCTCCAGTCTTCACCTTCTCCTTCTCCTTCTTCTGATTCTTCTGATTCACCCTCCAGACTTCACCTTCTCTATCTCCTTCTTCTGCTTCTTCTGATTCACCCTCCTGACCTCATCTTCTCCTTCTCCTTCTTCTACTTCTTCTGATTCACCCTCCTGACTTCACCTTCTCCTTCTCCTTCTTCTACTTCTTCTGCTTCACCCTCCAGACTTCACCTTCTCCTTCTCCTTCTTCTACTTCTTCTGATTCACCCTCCAGACTTCACCTTCTCCTTCTCCTTCTTCTGCTTCTTCTGATTCACCCTCCAGACTTCACCTTCTCCTTCTCCTTATTCTGCTTCTTCTGATTCACCCTCCAGACTTCACCTTCTCCTTCTCCTTCTTCTGCTTCTTCTGATTCACCCTCCAGACTTCACCTTCGCCTTCTCCTTCTTCTGCTTCTTCTGATTCACCCTCCAGACTTCACCTTCTCCTTCTCCTTCTTCTACTTCTTCTGATTCACCCTCCAGACTTCACCTTCTCCTTCTCCTTCTTCTGCTTCTTCTGATTCACCCTCCTGAATTCACCTTCTCCTTCTCCTTCTTCTACATCTTCTGATTCACCCTCCTGACTTCACCTTCTCCTTCTCCTTCTTCTACTTCATCTGCTTCACCCTCCAGACTTCACCTTCTCCTTCTCCTTCTTCTACTTCTTCTGATTCACCCTCCAGACTTCATCTTCTCCTTCTCCTTCTTCTGATTCACCCTCCAGACTTCACCTTCTCCTTCTCCTTCTTCTGCTTCTTCTGATTCACCCTCCAGACTTCACCTTCTCCTTCTCCTTCTTCTACTTCTTCTGATTCACCCTCCAGACTTCACCTTCTCCTTCTCCTTCTTCTACTTCTTCTGATTCACCCTCCAGTCTTCACCTTCTCCTTCTCCTTCTTCTGTTTCTTCTGCTTCACCCTCCAGACTTCACCTTCTCCTTCCCTTTAATCTGCTTCTTCTGCTTCACCCTCCAGACTTCACCTTCTCCTTCTCCTTCTTCTGATTCTTCTGATTCACCCTCCAGACTTCACCTTCTCTATCTCCTTCTTCTGCTTCTTCTGATTCACCCTCCTGACTTCATCTTCTCCTTCTCCTTCTTCTACTTCTTCTGATTCACCCTCCTGACTTCACCTTCTCCTTCTCCTTCTTTTACTTCTTCTGCTTCACCCTCCAGA
Source organism: Somniosus microcephalus (assembly GCF_052327205.1). NCBI lineage: Eukaryota > Metazoa > Chordata > Chondrichthyes > Squaliformes > Somniosidae > Somniosus > Somniosus microcephalus. Next base: position 1,079,669 of record NW_028225215.1, read on the forward strand.
CTTCACCTTCTCCTTCTCCTTCTTCTACTTCTTCTGATTCACCCTCCAGACTTCACCTTCTCCTTCTCCTTCTTCTGCTTCTTCTGATTCACCCTCCAGACTTCACCTTCTCCTTCTCCTTATTCTGCTTCTTCTGATTCACCCTCCAGACTTCACCTTCTCCTTCTCCTTCTTCTACATCTTCTGATTCACCCTCCTGACTTCACCTTCTCCTTCTCCTTCTTCTACTTCATCTGCTTCACCCTCCAGACTTCACCTTCTCCTTCTCCTTCTTCTACTTCTTCTGATTCACCCTCCAGACTTCATCTTCTCCTTCTCCTTCTTCTGATTCACCCTCCAGACTTCACCTTCTCCTTCTCCTTCTTCTGCTTCTTCTGATTCACCCTCCAGACTTCACCTTCTCCTTCTCCTTCTTCTACTTCTTCTGATTCACCCTCCAGACTTCACCTTCTCCTTCTCCTTCTTCTACTTCTTCTGATTCACCCTCCAGTCTTCACCTTCTCCTTCTCCTTCTTCTGTTTCTTCTGCTTCACCCTCCAGACTTCACCTTCTCCTTCCCTTTAATCTGCTTCTTCTGCTTCACCCTCCAGACTTCACCTTCTCCTTCTCCTTCTTCTGATTCTTCTGATTCACCCTCCAGACTTCACCTTCTCTATCTCCTTCTTCTGCTTCTTCTGATTCACCCTCCTGACTTCATCTTCTCCTTCTCCTTCTTCTACTTCTTCTGATTCACCCTCCTGACTTCACCTTCTCCTTCTCCTTCTTTTACTTCTTCTGCTTCACCCTCCAGACTTCACCTTCTCCTTCTCCTTCTTCTACTTCTTCTGATTCACCCTCCAGACTTCACCTTCTCCTTCTCCTTCTTCTGCTTCTTCTGATTCACCCTCCAGACTTCACCTTCTCCTTCTCCTTATTCTGCTTCTTCTGATTCACCCTCCAGACTTCACCTTCTCCTTCTCCTTCTTCTACATCTTCTGATTCACCCTCCTGACTTCACCTTCTCCTTCTCCTTCTTCTACTTCATCTGCTTCACCCTCCAGACTTCACCTTCTCCTTCTCCTTCTTCTACTTCTTCTGATTCACCCTCCAGACTTCATCTTCTCCTTCTCCTTCTTCTGATTCACCCTCCAGACTTCACCTTCTCCTTCTCCTTCTTCTGTTTCTTCTGCTTCACCCTCCAGACTTCACCTTCTCCTTCCCTTTAATCTGCTTCTTCTGCTTCACCCTCCAGACTTCACCTTCTCCTTCTCCTTCTTCTGATTCTTCTGATTCACCCTCCAGACTTCACCTTCTCTATCTCCTTCTTCTGCTTCTTCTGATTCACCCTCCTGACTTCATCTTCTCCTTCTCCTTCTTCTACTTCTTCTGATTCACCCTCCTGACTTCACCTTCTCCTTCTCCTTCTTTTACTTCTTCTGCTTCACCCTCCAGACTTCACCTTCTCCTTCTCCTTCTTCTACTTCTTCTGATTCACCCTCCAGACTTCACCTTCTCCTTCTCCTTCTTCTGCTTCTTCTGATTCACCCTCCAGACTTCACCTTCTCCTTCTCCTTATTCTGCTTCTTCTGATTCACCCTCCAGACTTCACCTTCTCCTTCTCCTTCTTCTGCTTCTTCTGATTCACCCTCCAGACTTCACCTTCGCCTTCTCCTTCTTCTGCTTCTTCTGATTCACCCTCCAGACTTCACCTTCTCCTTCTCCTTCTTCTACTTCTTCTGATTCACCCTCCAGACTTCACCTTCTCCTTCTCCTTCTTCTGCTTCTTCTGATTCACCCTCCTGACTTCACCTTCTCCTTCTCCTTCTTCTACATCTTCTGATTCACCCTCCTGACTTCACCTTCTCCTTCTCCTTCTTCTCCTTCTTCTGCTTCACCCTCCAGACTTCACCTTCTCCTTCTCCTTCTTCTACTTCTTCTGATTCACCCTCCAGACTTCACCTTCTCCTTCTCCTTCTTCTACATCTTCTGATTCACCCTCCAGACTTCATCTTCTCCTTCTCCTTCTTCGACTTCTTCTGATTCACCCTCCAGACTTCACCTTCTCCTTCTCCTTCTTCTGCTTCTTCTGATTCACCCTCCAGATTTCACCTTCTCCTTCTCCTTCTTCTACTTCTTCTGATTCACCCTCCAGTCTTCACCTTCTCCTTCTCCTTCTTCTGTTTCTTCTGCTTCACCCTCCAGACTTCACCTTCTCCTTCTCTTTAATCTGCTTCTTCTGCTTCACCCTCCAGACTTCACCTTCTCCTTCTCCTTCTTCTGATTCTTCTGATTCACCCTCCAGACTTCACCTTCTCTATCTCCTTCTTCTGCTTCTTCTGATTCACCCTCCTGACTTCACCTTCTCCTTCTCCTTCTTCTACTTCTTCTGATTCACCCTCCTGACTTCACCTTCTCCTTCTCCTTCTTCTACTTCTTCTGCTTCACCCTCCAGACTTCACCTTCTCCTTCTCCTTCTTCTACTTCTTCTGATTCACCCTCCAGACTTCACCTTCTCCTTCTCCTTCTTCTGCTTCTTCTGATTCACCCTCCAGACTTCACCTTCTCCTTCTCCTTATTCTGCTTCTTCTGATTCACCCTCCAGACTTCACCTTCTCCTTCTCCTTCTTCTGCTTCTTCTGATTCACCCTCCAGACTTCACCTTCGCCTTCTCCTTCTTCTGCTTCTTCTGATTCACCCTCCAGACTTCACCTTCTCCTTCTCCTTCTTCTACTTCTTCTGATTCACCCTCCAGACTTCACCTTCTCCTTCTCCTTCTTCTGCTTCTTCTGATTCACCCTCCTGACTTCACCTAGTCCTTCTCCTTCTTCTACATCTTCTGATTCACCCTCCTGACTTCACCTTCTCCTTCTCCTTCTTCTCCTTCTTCTGCTTCACCCTCCAGACTTCACCTTCTCCTTCTCCTTCTTCTACTTCTTCTGATTCACCCTCCAGACTTCACCTTCTCCTTCTCCTTCTTCTACTTCTTCTGATTCACCCTCCAGACTTCATCTTCTCCTTCTCCTTCTTCGACTTCTTCTGATTCACCCTCCAGACTTCACCTTCTCCTTCTCCTTCTTCTGCTTCTTCTGATTCACCCTCCAGATTTCACCTTCTCCTTCTCCTTATTCTGCTTCTTCTGAATCACCCTCCAGACTTCACCTTCTCCTTCTCCTTCTTCTGCTTCTGCTGATTCACCCTCCAGACTTCACCTTCTCCTTCTCCTTCTTCTGCTTCTTCTGATTCACCCTCCAGACTTCACCTTCTCCTTCTCCTTCTTCTACTTCTTCTGATTCACCCTCCAGACTTCACCTTCTCCATCTCCTTCTTCTGCTTCTTCTGATTCACCCTCCTGACTTCACCTTCTCCTTCTCCTTCTTCTACTTCGTCTGATTCACCCTCCTGACTTCACCTTCTCCTTCTCCTTCTTCTACTTCTTCTGGTTCACCCTCCAGACTTCACCTTCTCCTTCTCCATCTTCTGTTTCTTCTGATTCACCCTCCAGACTTCATCTTCTCCTTCTCCTTCTTCTACTTCTTCTGATTCACCCTCCAGACTTCACCTTCTCCTTCTCCTTCTTCTACTTCTTCTGATTCACCCTCCAGACTTCATCTTCTCCTTCTCCTTCTTCTGCTTCTTCTGATTCACCCTCCAGACTTCACCTTCTCCTTCTCCTTCTTCTGCTACTTCTGATTCACCCTCCAGACTTCAACTTCTCCTTCTCCTTCTTCTACTTCTTCTGATTCACCCTCCAGACTTCACTTTCTCCTTCTCCTTCTTCTACTTCTTCTGATTCACCCTCCTGACTTCACCTTCTCCTTCTCCTTCTTCTACTTCTTCTGCTTCACCCTCCAGACTTCACCTTCTCCTTCTCCTTCTTCTACTTCTTCTGATTCACCCTCCAGACTTCACCTTCTCCTTCTCCTTCTTCTGCTTCTTCTGATTCACCCTCCAGACTTCACCTTCTCATTCTCCTTCTTCTGCTTCTTCTGCTGCGCCCTCCAGACTTCACCTTCTCCTTCTCCTTCTTCTGCTTCACACTCCAGACTTCTCCTTCTCCTTCTCCTTCTTCTGCTTCTTCTGCTGCGCCCTCCAGGCTTCACCTTCTCCTTCTCCTTCTTCTGCTTCTTCTGCTTCACCGTCCTGACTTCCCCTTCTCCTTCTCCTTCTTCTACTTCTTCTGCTACACCCCCCTGACTTCACCTGCTCCTTCTCCTTCTTCTGCTTCTTCTGATTCACCCTCCTAACTTCACCTTCTCCTTCTCCTTCTTCTGCTTCTTCTGATTCACCGTCCTGACTTCACCTTCTCCTTCTCCTTCTTCTGCTTCTTCTGATTCACCCTCCAGACTTCACCTTCTCCTTCTCCTTCTTCTGCTTCTTCTGATTTACCCTCCAGACTTCACCTTCTCCTTCTCCTTCTTCTGCTTCTTCTGATTCACCCTCCAGACCTCACCTTCTCCTTCTCCTTCTTCTACTTCTTCTGATTCACCCTCCAGACTTCATCTTCTCCTTCTCCTTCTTCTGCTTCTTCTGATTCACCCTCCAGACTTCACCTTCTCCTTCTCCTTCTTCTGCTTCTTCTGATTCACCCTCCAGACTTCACCTTCTCCTTCTCCTTCTTCTACTTCTTCTGATTCACCCTCCAGACTTCACCTTCTCCTTCTCCTTCTTCTACTTCTTCTGATTCACCCTCCAATCTTCACCTTCTCCTTCTCCTTCTTCTGTTTCTTCTGCTTCACCCTCCAGACTTCACCTTCTCCTTCTCTTTCTTCTGCTTCTTCTGCTTCACCCTCCAGACTTCACCTTCTCCTTCTCCTTCTTCTGATTCTTCTGATTCACCCTCCAGACTTCACCTTCTCTATCTCCTTCTTCTGCTTCTTCTGATTCACCCTCCTGACCTCATCTTCTCCTTCTCCTTCTTCTACTTCTTCTGATTCACCCTCCTGACTTCACCTTCTCCTTCTCCTTCTTCTACTTCTTCTGCTTCACCCTCCAGACTTCACCTTCTCCTTCTCCTTCTTCTACTTCTTCTGATTCACCCTCCAGACTTCACCTTCTCCTTCTCCTTCTTCTGCTTCTTCTGATTCACCCTCCAGACTTCACCTTCTCCTTCTCCTTATTCTGCTTCTTCTGATTCACCCTCCAGACTTCACCTTCTCCTTCTCCTTCTTCTGCTTCTTCTGATTCACCCTCCAGACTTCACCTTCGCCTTCTCCTTCTTCTGCTTCTTCTGATTCACCCTCCAGACTTCACCTTCTCCTTCTCCTTCTTCTACTTCTTCTGATTCACCCTCCAGACTTCACCTTCTCCTTCTCCTTCTTCTGCTTCTTCTGATTCACCCTCCTGAATTCACCTTCTCCTTCTCCTTCTTCTACATCTTCTGATTCACCCTCCTGACTTCACCTTCTCCTTCTCCTTCTTCTACTTCTTCTGCTTCACCCTCCAGACTTCACCTTCTCCTTCTCCTTCTTCTACTTCTTCTGATTCACCCTCCAGACTTCATCTTCTCCTTCTCCTTCTTCTGCTTCTTCTGATTCACCCTCCAGACTTCACCTTCTCCTTCTCCTTCTTCTGCTTCTTCTGATTCACCCTCCAGACTTCACCTTCTCCTTCTCCTTATTCTGCTTCTTCTGATTCACCCTCCAGACTTCACCTTCTCCTTCTCCTTCTTCTGCTTCTTCTGATTCACCCTCCAGACTTCACCTCCGCCTTCTCCTTCTTCTGCTTCTTCTGATTCACCCTCCAGACTTCAACTTCTCCTTCTCCTTCTTCTACTTCTTCTGATTCACCCTCCAGACTACACCTTCTCCTTCTCCTTCTTCTGCTTCTTCTGATTCACCCTCCTGACTTCACCTTCTCCTTCTCCTTCTTCTCCTTCTTCTGCTTCACCCTCCAGACTTCACCTTCTCCTTCTCCTTCTTCTACTTCTTCTGATTCACCCTCCAGACTTCACCTTCTCCTTCTCCTTCTTCTACTTCTTCTGATTCACCCTCCAGACTTCATCTTCTCCTTCTCCTTCTTCGACTTCTTCTGATTCACCCTCCAGACTTCACCTTCTCCTTCTCCTTCTTCTGCTTCTTCTGATTCACCCTCCAGATTTCACCTTCTCCTTCTCCTTCTTCTACTTCTTCTGATTCACCCTCCAGTCTTCACCTTCTCCTTCTCCTTCTTCTGTTTCTTCTGCTTCACCCTCCAGACTTCACCTTCTCCTTCTCTTTAATCTGCTTCTTCTGCTTCACCCTCCAGACTTCACCTTCTCCTTCTCCTTCTTCTGATTCTTCTGATTCACCCTCCAGACTTCACCTTCTCTATCTCCTTCTTCTGCTTCTTCTGATTCACCCTCCTGACTTCACCTTCTCCTTCTCCTTCTTCTACTTCTTCTGATTCACCCTCCTGACTTCACCTTCTCCTTCTCCTTCTTCTACTTCTTCTGCTTCACCCTCCAGACTTCACCTTCTCCTTCTCCTTCTTCTACTTCTTCTGATTCACCCTCCAGACTTCACCTTCTCCTTCTCCTTCTTCTGCTTCTTCTGATTCACCCTCCAGACTTCACCTTCTCCTTCTCCTTATTCTGCTTCTTCTGATTCACCCTCCAGACTTCACCTTCTCCTTCTCCTTCTTCTGCTTCTTCTGATTCACCCTCCAGACTTCACCTTCGCCTTCTCCTTCTTCTGCTTCTTCTGATTCACCCTCCAGACTTCACCTTCTCCTTCTCCTTCTTCTACTTCTTCTGATTCACCCTCCAGACTTCACCTTCTCCTTCTCCTTCTTCTGCTTCTTCTGATTCACCCTCCTGACTTCACCTAGTCCTTCTCCTTCTTCTACATCTTCTGATTCACCCTCCTGACTTCACCTTCTCCTTCTCCTTCTTCTCCTTCTTCTGCTTCACCCTCCAGACTTCACCTTCTCCTTCTCCTTCTTCTACTTCTTCTGATTCACCCTCCAGACTTCACCTTCTCCTTCTCCTTCTTCTACTTCTTCTGATTCACCCTCCAGACTTCATCTTCTCCTTCTCCTTCTTCGACTTCTTCTGATTCACCCTCCAGACTTCACCTTCTCCTTCTCCTTCTTCTGCTTCTTCTGATTCACCCTCCAGATTTCACCTTCTCCTTCTCCTTATTCTGCTTCTTCTGAATCACCCTCCAGACTTCACCTTCTCCTTCTCCTTCTTCTGCTTCTTCTGATTCACCCTCCAGACTTCACCTTCTCCTTCTCCTTCTTCTGCTTCTTCTGATTCACCCTCCAGACTTCACCTTCTCCTTCTCCTTCTTCTACTTCTTCTGATTCACCCTCCAGACTTCACCTTCTCCATCTCCTTCTTCTGCTTCTTCTGATTCACCCTCCAGACTTCACCTTCTCCTTCTCCTTCGTCTACTTCTTCTGATTCACCCTCCAGACTTCACCTTCTCCTTCTCCTTCTTCTGCTTCTTCTGATTCACCCTCCAGACTTCACCTTCTCCTTCTCCTTCTTCTACTTCTTCTGATTCACCCTCCAGACTTCACCTTCTCCTTCTCTTTCTTCTGCTTCTTCTGATTCACCCTCCAGACTTCACCTTCTCCTTCTCCTTCTTCTGATTCTTCTGATTCACCCTCCAGACTTCACCTTCTCCTTCTCCTTCTTCTGCTTCTTCTGATTCACCCTCCAGACTTCACCTTCTCCTTCTCCTTATTCTGCTTCTTCTGAATCACCCTCCAGACTTCACCTTCTCCTTCTCCTTCTTCTGCTTCTTCTGATTCACCCTCCAGACTTCACCTTCTCCTTCTCCTTCTTCTTCTTCTGATTCACCCTCCAGACTTCACCTTCTCCTTCTCCTTCTTCTACTTCTTCTGATTCACCCTCCAGACTTCACCTTCTCCATCTCCTTCTTCTGCTTCATCTGATTCACCCTCCAGACTTCACCTTCTCCTTCTCCTTCGTCTACTTCTTCTGATTCACCCTCCAGACTACACCTTCTCCTTCTCCTTCTTCTGCTTCTTCTGATTCACCCTCCAGACTTCACCTTCTCCTTCTCCTTCTTCTGTTTCTTCTGATTCACCCTCCAGACTTCACCTTCTCCTTCTCCTTCTTCTACTACTTCTGATTCACCCTCCAGACTTCACCTTCTCCTTCTCCTTCTTCTACTTCTTCTGATTCACCCTCCAGACTTCATCTTCTCCTTCTCCTTCTTCTGCTTCTTCTGATTCACCCTCCAGACTTCACCTTCTCCTTCTCCTTCTTCTGCCTCTTCTGATTCACCCTCCAGACTTCACCTTCTCCTTCTCCTTCTTCTACTTCTTCTGATTCACCCTCCAGACTTCACCTTCTCCTTCTCCTTCTTCTACTTCTTCTGATTCACCCTCCAGTCTTCACCTTCTCCTTCTCCTTCTTCTGTTTCTTCTGCTTCACCCTCCTGACTTCACCTTCTCCTTCTCCTTCTTCTACTACTTCTGATTCACCCTCCAGACTTCACCTTCTCCTTCTCCTTCTTCTACTTCTTCTGATTCACCCTCCAGACTTCACCTTCTCCTTCTCCTTCTTCTGCTTCTTCTGATTCACCCTCCAGACTTCACCTTCTCCTTCTCCTTATTCTGCTTCTTCTGATTCACCCTCCAGACTTCACCTTCTCCTTCTCCTTATTCTGCTTCTTCTGATTCACCCTCCAGACTTCACCTTCTCCTTCTCCTTCCTCTGCTTCTTCTGATTCACCCTCCAGACTTCACCTTCTCCTTCTCCTTCTTCTGATTCTTCTGATTCACCCTCCAGACTTCACCTACTCCTTCTTCTTCATCTTCTGCTTCTTCTGATTCACCCTCCTGACTTCACCTTCTCCTTCTCCTTCTTCTACTTCTTCTGATTCACCCTCCAGACTTCACCTTCTCCTTCTCCTTCCTCTGCTTCTTCTGATTCACCCTCCAGACTTCACCTTCTCCTTCTCCTTATTCTGCTTCTTCTGAATCACCCTCCAGACTTCACCTTCTCCTTCTCCTTCTTCTGCTTCTTCTGATTCACCCTCCAGACTTCACCTTCTCCTTCTCCTTCTTCTGCTTCTTCTGATTCACCCTCCAGACTTCACCTTCTCCTTCTCCTTCTTCTACTTCTTCTGATTCACCCTCCAGACTTCACCTTCTCCATCTCCTTCTTCTGCTTCATCTGATTCACCCTCCAGACTTCACCTTCTCCTTCTCCTTCGTCTACTTCTTCTGATTCACCCTCCAGACTACACCTTCTCCTTCTCCTTCTTCTGCTTCTTCTGATTCACCCTCCAGACTTCACCTTCTCCTTCTCCTTCTTCTGTTTCTTCTGATTCACCCTCCAGACTTCACCTTCTCCTTCTCCTTCTTCTACTACTTCTGATTCACCCTCCAGACTTCACCTTCTCCTTCTCCTTCTTCTACTTCTTCTGATTCACCCTCCAGACTTCATCTTCTCCTTCTCCTTCTTCTGCTTCTTCTGATTCACCCTCCAGACTTCACCTTCTCCTTCTCCTTCTTCTGCTTCTTCTGATTCACCCTCCAGACTTCACCTTCTCCTTCTCCTTCTTCTACTTCTTCTGATTCACCCTCCAGACTTCACCTTCTCCTTCTCCTTCTTCTACTTCTTCTGATTCACCCTCCAGTCTTCACCTTCTCCTTCTCCTTCTTCTGTTTCTTCTGCTTCACCCTCCTGACTTCACCTTCTCCTTCTCCTTCTTCTACTACTTCTGATTCACCCTCCAGACTTCACCTTCTCCTTCTCCTTCTTCTACTTCTTCTGATTCACCCTCCAGACTTCACCTTCTCCTTCTCCTTCTTCTGCTTCTTCTGATTCACCCTCCAGACTTCACCTTCTCCTTCTCCTTATTCTGCTTCTTCTGATTCACCCTCCAGACTTCACCTTCTCCTTCTCCTTATTCTGCTTCTTCTGATTCACCCTCCAGACTTCACCTTCTCCTTCTCCTTCCTCTGCTTCTTCTGATTCACCCTCCAGACTTCACTTTCTCCTTCTCCTTCTTCTGATTCTTCTGATTCACCCTCCAGACTTCACCTTCTCCTTCTCCATCTTCTGCTTCTTCTGATTCACCCTCCTGACTTCACCTTCTGCTTCTCCTTCTTCTACTTCTTCTGATTCACCCTCCTGACTTCACCTTCTCCTTCTCCATCTTCTAATTCTTCTGCTACACCCTCCAGACTTCAACTTCTCCTTCTCCTTCTTCTACTTCTTCTGATTCACCCTCCAGACTTCACCTTCTCCTTCTCCTTCTTCTGCTTCTTCTGATTCACCCTCCAGACTTCACCTTCTCCTTCTCCTTATTCTGCTTCTTCTGATTCACCCTCCAGACTTCACCTTCTCCTTCTCCTTCTTCTGCTTCTTCTGATTCACCCTGCAGACTTCACCTTCTCCTTCTCCTTCTTCTGCTTCTTCTGATTCACCCTCCAGACTTCACCTTCTCCTTCTCCTTCTTCTGCTTCTTCTGATTCACCCTCCAGACTTCACCTTCTCCTTCTCCTTCTTCTACTTCTTCTGATTCACCCTCCAGACTTCACCTTCTCCTCTTTCTTCTGCTTCTTCTGATTCATCCTCCAGACTTCACCTTCTCCTTCTCCTTCTTCTGATTCTTCTGATTCACCCTCCAGACTTCACCTTCTCCTTCTCCTTCTTCTGCTTCTTCTGATTCACCCTCCTGACTTCACCTTCTCCTTCTCCTTCTTCTACTTCTTCTGATTCACCCTCCTGACTTCACCTTCTCCTTCTCCTTCTTCTACTTCTTCTGCTTCACCCTCCAGACTTCACCTTCTCCTTCTCCTTCTTCTACTTCTTCTGATTCACCCTCCAGACTTGACCTTCTCCTTTTCCTTCTTCTACTTCTTCTGATTCACCCTCCAGACTTCACCTTCTCCTTCTCCTTCTTCTGCTTCTTCTGCTTCACCGTCCTGATTTCACCTTCTCCTTCTCCTTCTTCTACTTATTCTGCTTCATCCCCCTGACATCACCTGCTCCTTCTCCTTCTTCTGCTTCTTCTGATTCACCCTCCTAACTTCACCTTCTCCTTCTCCTTCTTCTGCTTCTTCTGATTCACCCTCCTGACTTCAACTTCTCCTTCTCCTTCTTCTGCTTCTTCTGATTCACCCTCCAGACTTCACCTTCTCCTTCTCCTTCTTCTGCTTCTTCTGATTCACCCTCCAGACTTCACCTTCTCCTTCTCCTTCTTCTGCTTCTTCTGATTCACCCTCCAGACCTCACCTTCTCCTTCTCCTTCTTCTACTTCTTCTGATTCACCCTCCAGACTTCATCTTCTCCTTCTCCTTCTTCTGCTTCTTCTGATTCACCCTCCAGACTTCACCTGCTCCTTCTCCTTCTTCTGCTTCTTCTGATTCACCCTCCAGACTTCACCTTCTCCTTCTCCTTCTTCTACTTCTTCTGATTCACCCTCCAGACTTCACCTTCTCCTTCTCCTTCTTCTACTTCTTCTGATTCACCCTCCAGTCTTCACCTTCTCCTTCTCCTTCTTCTGTTTCTTCTGCTTCACCCTCCAGACTTCACCTTCTCCTTCTCTTTCTTCTGCTTCTTCTGATTCACCCTCCAGACTTCAACTTCTCCTTCTCCTTCTTCTGATTCTTCTGATTCACCCGACAGACTTCACCTTCTCCTTCTCCTTCTTCTGCTTCTTCTGATTCACCCTCCTGATTTCACCTTCTCCTTCTCCTTCTTCTACTTCTTCTGATTCACCCTCCTGACTTCACCTTCTCCTTCTCCTTCTTCTGCTTCACCCTCCAGACTTCACCTTCTCCTTCTCCTTCTTCTACTTCTTCTGATTCACCCTCCAGACTTCACCTTCTCCTTCTCCTTCTTCTGCTTCTTCTGATTCACCCTCCAGACTTCACCTTCTCGTTCTCCTTATTCTGCTTCTTCTCATTCACCCTCCAGACTTCACCTTCTCCTTCTCCTTCTTCTGCTTCTTCTGATTCACCCTCCAGACTTCACCTTCTCCTTCTACTTCTTCTGCTTCTTCTGATTCACCCTCCAGACTTCACCTTCTCCTTCTCCTTCCTCTGCTTCTTCTGATTCACCCTCCAGACTTCACCTTCTCCTTCTCCTTCTTCTACTTCTTCTGATTCACCCTCCAGACTTCACCATCTCCTTCTCTTTCTTCTGCTTCTTCTGATTCACCCTCCAGACTTCACCTTCTCCTTCTCCTTCTTCTGATTCTTCTGATTCACCCTCCAGACTTCACCTTCTCCTTCTCCTTCTTCTGCTTCTTCTGATTCACCCTCCTGACTTCACCTTCTCCTTCTCCTTCTTCTACTTTTTCTGATTCACCCTCCTGACTTCACCTTCTCCTTCTCCTTCTTCTACTTCTTCTGCTTCACCCTCCAGACTTCACCTTCTCCTTCTCCTTCCTCTACTTCTTCTGATTCAACCTCCAGACTTCACCTTCTCCTTCTCCTTCTTCTACTTCTTCTGATTCACCCTCCAGACTTCACCTTCTCCTTCTCCTTCTTCTACTTCTTCTGATTCACGCTCCAGACTTCACCTTCTCCTTCTCCTTCTTCTGCTTCTTCTGATTCACCCTCCAGACTTCACCTTCTCCTTCTCCTTATTCTGCTTCTTCTGATTCACCCTCCAGACTTCTCCTTCTCCTTCTCCTTCTTCTGCTTCTTCTGATTCACCCTCCAGACTTCACCTTCTCCTTCTCCTTCTTCTGCTTCTTCTGATTCACCCTCCAGACTTCACCTTCTCCTTCTCCTTCTTCTACTTCTTCTGATTCACCCTCCAGACTTCACCTTCTCCATCTCCTTCTTCTGCTTCTTCTGATTCACCCTCCAGACTTCACCTTCTCCTTCTCCTTCGTCTACTTCTTCTGATTCACCCTCCAGACTACACCTTCTCCTTCTCCTTCTTCTACTTCTTCTGATTCACCCTCCAGACTTCACCTTCTCCTTCTCCTTTTTCTGTTTCTTCTGATACACCGTCCAGACTTCACCTTCTCCTTCTCCTTCTTCTACTACTTCTGATTCACCCTCCAGACTTCACCTTCTCCTTCTCCTTCTTCTGCTTCTTCTGATTCACCCTCCTGACTTCACCTTCTCCTTCTCCTTCTTCTACTTCTTCTGATTCACCCTCCTGACTTCACCTTCTCCTTCTCCTTCTTCTACTTCTTCTGCTTCACCCTCCAGACTTCACCTTCTCCTTCTCCTTCTTCTACTTCTTCTGATTCACCCTCCAGACTTCATCTTCTCCTTCTCCATCTTCTGCTTCTTCTGATTCACCCTCCAGACTTCACCTTCTCCTTCTCCTTATTCTGCTTCTTCTGATTCACCCTCCAGACTTCACCTTCTCCTTCTCCTTATTCTGCTTCTTCTGATTCACCCTCCAGACTTCACCTTCTCCTTCTCCTTCTTCTGCTTCTTCTGATTCACCCTCCTGACTTCACCTTCTCCTTCTCCTTCTTCTACTTCTTCTGATTCACCCTCCTGACTTCACCTTCTCCTTCTCCTTCTTCTACTTCTTCTGCTTCACCCTCCAGACTTCACCTTCTCCTTCTCCTTCTTCTACTTCTTCTGATTCACCCTCCAGACTTCACCTTCTCCTTCTCCTTCTTCTGCTTCTTCTGATTCACCCTCCATACTTCACCTTCACTTCTCCTTATTCTGCTTCTTCTGATTCACCCTCCAGACTTCAACTTCTCCTTCTCCTTCTTCTGCTTCTTCTGATTCACCCTCCAGACTTCACCTTCTCCTTCTCCTTCTTCTGCTTCTTCTGATTCACCCTCCAGACTTCACCTTCTCCTTCTCCTTCTTCTGCTTCTTCTGATTCACACTCCAGACTTCACCTTCTCCTTCTCCTTCTTCTACTTCTTCTGATTCACCCTCCAGACTTCACCTTCTCCTTCTCTTTCTTCTGCTTCTTCTGATTCACCCTCCAGATTTCATCTTCTCCTTCTCCTTCTTCTGCTTCTTCTGATTCACCCTCCAGACTTCACCTTCTCCTTCTCCTTCTTCTGCTTCTTCTGATTCACCCTCCAGACTTCACCTTCTCCTTCTCCTTCTTCTGCTTCTTCTGTTTCACCCTCCAGACTTCACCTTCTCCTTCTCCTTCTTCTACTTCTTCTGATTCACCCTCCAGACCTCACCTTCTCCTTCTCCTTCTTCTACTTCTTCTGATTCACCCTCCAGATTTCATCTTCTCCTTCTCCTTCTTCTGCTTCTTCTGATTCACCCTCCAGACTTCACCTTCTCCTTCTCCTTCTTCTGCTTCTTCTGATTCACCCTCCTGACTTCACCTTCTCCTTCTCCTTCTTCTACTTCTTCTGATTCACCCTCCTGACTTCACCTTCTCCTTCTCCTTCTTCTACTTCTTCTGCTTCACCCTCCAGACTTCACCTTCTCCTTCTCCTTCTTCTACTTCTTCTGATTCACCCTCCAGACTTGACCTTCTCCTTCTCCTTCTTCTACTTCTTCTGATTCACCCTCCAGACTTCACCTTCTCCTTCTCCTTCTTCTGCTTCTTCTGCTTCACCGTCCTGACTTCACCTTCTCCTTCTCCTTCTTCTACTTCTTCTGCTTCATCCCCCTGACATCACCTGCTCCTTCTCCTTCTTCTGCTTCTTCTGATTCACCCTCCTAACTTCACCTTCTCCTTCTCCTTCTTCTGCTTCCTCTGATTCACCCTCCTGACTTCACCTTCTCCTTCTCCTTCTTCTGCTTCTTCTGATTCACCCTCCAGACTTCACCTTCTCCTTCTCTTTCTTCTGCTTCTTCTGATTCACCCTCCAGACTTCACCTTCTCCTTCTCCTTCTTCTGATTCTTCTGATTCACCCTCCAGACTTCACCTTCCCCTTCTCCTTCTTCTGCTTCTTCTGATTCACCCTCCTGACTTCACCTTCTCCTTCTTCTTCTTCTACTTCTTCTGATTCACCCTCCTGACTTCACCTTCTCCTTCTCCTTCTTCTACTTCTTCTGCTTCACCCTCCAGACTTCACCTTCTCCTTCTCCTTCTTCTACGTCTTCTGATTCACCCTCCAGACTTCACCTTCTCCTTCTCCTTCTTCTACTTCTTCTGATTCACCCTCCAGACTTCACCTTCTCCTTCTCCTTCTTCTACTTCTTCTGATTCACCCTCCAGACTTCACCTTCTCCTTCTCCTTCTTCTGCTTCTTCTGATTCACCCTCCAGACTTCACCTTCTCCTTCTACTTATTCTGCTTCTTCTGAATCACCCTCCAGACTTCACCTTCTCCTTCTCCTTCTTCTGCTTCTTCTGATTCACCCTCCAGACTTCACCTTCTCCTTCTCCTTCTTCTGCTTCTTCTGATTCACCCTCCAGACTTCACCTTCTCCTTCTCCTTCTTCTACTTCTTCTGATTCACCCTCCAGACTTCACCTTCTCCATCTCCTTCTTCTGCTTCATCTGATTCACCCTCCAGACTTCACCTTCTCCTTCTCCTTCGTCTACTTCTTCTGATTCACCCTCCAGACTACATCTTCTCCTTCTCCTTCTTCTACTTCTTCTGATTCACCCTCCAGACTTCACCTTCTCCTTCTCCTTCTTCTGTTTCTTCTGATTCACCCTCCAGACTTCACCTTCTCCTTCTCCTTCTTCTACTACTTCTGATTCACCCTCCAGACTTCACCTTCTCCTTCTCCTTCTTCTACTTCTTCTGATTCACCCTCCAGACTTCATCTTCTCCTTCTCCTTCTTCTGCTTCTTCTGATTCACCCTCCAGACTTCACCTTCTCCTTCTCCTTCTTCTGCTTCTTCTGATTCACCCTCCAGACTTCACCTTCTCCTTCTCCTTCTTCTACTTCTTCTGATTCACCCTCCAGACTTCACCTTCTCCTTCTCCTTCTTCTACTTCTTCTGATTCACCCTCCAGTCTTCACCTTCTCCTTCTCCTTCTTCTGTTTCTTCTGCTTCACCCTCCTGACTTCACCTTCTCCTTCTCCTTCTTCTACTTCTTCTGATTCACCCTCCAGACTTCACCTTCTCCTTCTCCTTCTTCTACTTCTTCTGATTCACCCTCCAGACTTCACCTTCTCCTTCTCCTTCTTCTGCTTCTTCTGATTCACCCTCCAGACTTCACCTTCTCCTTCTCCTTATTCTGCTTCTTCTGATTCACCCTCCAGACTTCACCTTCTCCTTCTCCTTATTCTGCTTCTTCTGATTCACCCTCCAGACTTCACCTTCTCCTTCTCCTTCCTCTGCTTCTTCTGATTCACCCTCCAGACTTCACCTTCTCCTTCTCCTTCTTCTGATTCTTCTGATTCACCCTCCAGACTTCACCTTCTCCTTCTCCATCTTCTGCTTCTTCTGATTCACCCTCCTGACTTCACCTTCTCCTTCTTCTACTTCTTCTGATTCACCCTCCTGACTTCACCTTCTCCTTCTCCATCTTCTAATTCTTCTGCTACACCCTCCAGACTTCAACTTCTCCTTCTCCTTATTCTGCTTCTTCTGATTCACCCTCCAGACGTCACCTTCTCCTTCTCCTTCTTCTGCTTCTTCTGATTCACCCTGCAGACTTCAGCTTCTCCTTCTCCTTCTTCTGCTTCTTCTGATTCACCCTCCAGACTTCACCTTCTCCTTCTCCTTCTTCTGCTTCTTCTGATTCACCCTCCAGACTTCACCTTCTCCTTCTCCTTCTTCTACTTCTTCTGATTCACCCTCCAGACTTCACCTTCTCCTCTTTCTTCTGCTTCTTCTGATTCATCCTCCAGACTTCACCTTCTCCTTCTCCTTCTTCTGATTCTTCTGATTCACCCTCCAGACTTCACCTTCTCCTTCTCCTTCTTCTGCTTCTTCTGATTCACCCTCCTGACTTCACCTTCTCCTTCTCCTTCTTCTACTTCTTCTGATTCACCCTCCTGACTTCACCTTCTCCTTCTCCTTCTTCTACTTCTTCTGCTTCACCCTCCAGACTTCACCTTCTCCTTCTCCGTCTTCTACTTCTTCTGATTCACCCTCCAGACTTGACCTTCTCCTTTTCCTTCTTCTACTTCTTCTGATTCACCCTCCAGACTTCACCTTCTCCTTCTCCTTCTTCTGCTTCTTCTGCTTCACCGTCCTGATTTCACCTTCTCCTTCTCCTTCTTCTACTTATTCTGCTTCATCCCCCTGACATCACCTGCTCCTTCTCCTTCTTCTGCTTCTTCTGATTCACCCTCCTGACTTCACCTTCTCCTTCTCCTTCTTCTGCTTCTTCTGATTCACCCTCCAGACTTCACCTTCTCCTTCTCCTTCTTCTGCTTCTTCTGATTCACCCTCCAGACTTCACCTTCTCCTTCTCCTTCTTCTGTTTCTTCTGAGTCACCCTCCAGACTTCACCTTCTCCTTCTCCTTCTTCTGCTTCTTCTGATTCACCCTCCAGACTTCACCTTCTCCTTCACCTTCTTCTGCTTCTTCTGATTCACCCTCCAGACCTCACCTTCTCCTTCTCCTTCTTCTACTTCTTCTGATTCACCCTCCAGTCTTCACCTTCTCCTTCTCCTTCTTCTGTTTCTTCTGCTTCACCCTCCAGACTTCACCTTCTCCTTCTCTTTCTTCTGCTTCTTCTGATTCACCCTCCAGACTTCACCTTCTCCTTCTCCTTCTTCTGCTTCTTCTGATTCACCCTCCAGACCTCACCTTCTCCTTCTCCTTCTTCTACTTCTTCTGATTCACCCTCCAGTCTTCACCTTCTCCTTCTCCTTCTTCTGTTTCTTCTGCTTCACCCTCCAGACTTCACCTTCTCCTTCTCTTTCTTCTGCTTCTTCTGATTCACCCTCCAGACTTCACCTTCTCCTTCTCCTTCTTCTGATTCTTCTGATTCACCCGACAGACTTCACCTTCTCCTTCTCCTTCTTCTGCTTCTTCTGATTCACCCTCCTGACTTCATCTTCTCCTTCTCCTTCTTCGACTTCTTCTGATTCACCCTCCAGACTTCACCTTCTCCTTCTCCTTCTTCTGCTTCTTCTGATTCACCCTCCAGACTTCACCTTCTCCTTCTCCTTCTTCTGCTTCTTCTGATTCACCCTCCAGATTTCACCTTCTCCTTCTCCTTATTCTGCTTCTTCTGAATCACCCTCCAGACTTCACCTTCTCCTTCTCCTTCTTCTGCTTCTTCTGATTCACCCTCCAGTCTTCACCTTCTCCTTCTCCTTCTTCTGCTTCTTCTGATTCACCCTCCAGACTTCACCTTCTCCTTCTCCTTCTTCTACTTCTTCTGATTCACCCTCCAGACTTCACCTTCTCCATCTCCTTCTTCTGCTTCTTCTGATTCACCCTCCAGACTTCACCTTCTCCTTCTCCTTCGTCTACTTCTTCTGATTCACCCTCCAGACTTCACCTTCTCCTTCTCCTTCTTCTGCTTCTTCTGATTCACCCTCCAGACTTCACCTTCTCCTTCTCCTTCTTCTACTTCTTCTGATTCACCCTCCAGACTTCACCTTCTCCTTCTCTTTCTTCTGCTTCTTCTGATTCACCCTCCAGACTTCACCTTCTCCTTCTCCTTCTTCTGATTCTTCTGATTCACCCTCCAGACTTCACCTTCTCCTTCTCCTTCTTCTGCTTCTTCTGATTCACCCTCCTGACTTCACCTTCTCCTTCTCCTTCTTCTACATCTTCTGATTCACCCTCCTGACTTCACCTTCTCCTTCTCCTTCTTCTACTTCTTCTGCTTCACCCTCCAGACTTCACCTTCTCCTTCTCCTTCTTCTACGTCTTCTGATTCACCCTCCAGACTTCACCTTCTCCTTCTCCTTCTTCTACTTCTTCTGATTCACCCTCCAGACTTCACCTTCTCCTTCTCCTTCTTCTACTTCTTCTGATTCACCCTCCAGACTTCACCTTCTCCTTCTCCTTCTTCTGCTTCTTCTGATTCACCCTCCAGACTTCACCTTCTCCTTCTCCTTATTCTGCTTCTTCTGAATCACCCTCCAGACTTCACCTTCTCCTTCTCCTTCTTCTGCTTCTTCTGATTCACCCTCCAGACTTCACCTTCTCCTTCTCCTTCTTCTGCTTCTTCTGATTCACCCTCCAGACTTCACCTTCTCCTTCTCCTTCTTCTACTTCTTCTGATTCACCCTCCAGACTTCACCTTCTCCATCTCCTTCTTCTGCTTCATCTGATTCACCCTCCAGACTTCACCTTCTCCTTCTCCTTCGTCTACTTCTTCTGATTCACCCTCCAGACTACACCTTCTCCTTCTCCTTCTTCTGCTTCTTCTGATTCACCCTCCAGACTTCACCTTCTCCTTCTCCTTCTTCTGTTTCTTCTGATTCACCCTCCAGACTTCACCTTCTCCTTCTCCTTCTTCTACTACTTCTGATTCACCCTCCAGACTTCACCTTCTCCTTCTCCTTCTTCTACTTCTTCTGATTCACCCTCCAGACTTCATCTTCTCCTTCTCCTTCTTCTGCTTCTTCTGATTCACCCTCCAGACTTCACCTTCTCCTTCTCCTTCTTCTGCTTCTTCTGATTCACCCTCCAGACTTCACCTTCTCCTTCTCCTTCTTCTACTTCTTCTGATTCACCCTCCAGACTTCACCTTCTCCTTCTCCTTCTTCTACTTCTTCTGATTCACCCTCCAGTCTTCACCTTCTCCTTCTCCTTCTTCTGTTTCTTCTGCTTCACCCTCCTGACTTCACCTTCTACTTCTCCTTCTTCTACTACTTCTGATTCACCCTCCAGACTTCACCTTCTCCTTCTCCTTCTTCTACTTCTTCTGATTCACCCTCCAGACTTCACCTTCTCCTTCTCCTTCTTCTGCTTCTTCTGATTCACCCTCCAGACTTCACCTTCTCCTTCTCCTTATTCTGCTTCTTCTGATTCACCCTCCAGACTTCACCTTCTCCTTCTCCTTATTCTGCTTCTTCTGATTCACCCTCCAGACTTCACCTTCTCCTTCTCCTTCCTCTGCTTCTTCTGATTCACCCTCCAGACTTCACCTTCTCCTTCTCCTTCTTCTGATTCTTCTGATTCACCCTCCAGACTTCACCTTCTCCTTCTCCATCTTCTGCTTCTTCTGATTCACCCTCCTGACTTCACCTTCTCCTTCTCCTTCTTCTACTTCTTCTGATTCACCCTCCAGACTTCACCTTCTCCTTCTCCTTCTTCTGCTTCTTCTGATTCACCCTCCAGACTTCACCTTCTCCTTCTCCTTATTCTGCTTCTTCTGAATCACCCTCCAGACTTCACCTTCTCCTTCTCCTTCTTCTGCTTCTTCTGATTCACCCTCCAGACTTCACCTTCTCCTTCTCCTTCTTCTGCTTCTTCTGATTCACCCTCCAGACTTCACCTTCTCCTTCTCCTTCTTCTACTTCTTCTGATTCACCCTCCAGACTTCACCTTCTCCATCTCCTTCTTCTGCTTCATCTGATTCACCCTCCAGACTTCACCTTCTCCTTCTCCTTCGTCTACTTCTTCTGATTCACCCTCCAGACTACACCTTCTCCTTCTCCTTCTTCTGCTTCTTCTGATTCACCCTCCAGACTTCACCTTCTCCTTCTCCTTCTTCTGTTTCTTCTGATTCACCCTCCAGACTTCACCTTCTCCTTCTCCTTCTTCTACTACTTCTGATTCACCCTCCAGACTTCACCTTCTCCTTCTCCTTCTTCTACTTCTTCTGATTCACCCTCCAGACTTCATCTTCTCCTTCTCCTTCTTCTGCTTCTTCTGATTCACCCTCCAGACTTCACCTTCTCCTTCTCCTTCTTCTGCTTCTTCTGATTCACCCACCAGACTTCACCTTCTCCTTCTCCTTCTTCTACTTCTTCTGATTCACCCTCCAGACTTCACCTTCTCCTTCTCCTTCTTCTACTTCTTCTGATTCACCCTCCAGTCTTCACCTTCTCCTTCTCCTTCTTCTGTTTCTTCTGCTTCACCCTCCTGACTTCACCTTCTCCTTCTCCTTCTTCTACTACTTCTGATTCACCCTCCAGACTTCACCTTCTCCTTCTCCTTCTTCTACTTCTTCTGATTCACCCTCCAGACTTCACCTTCTCCTTCTCCTTCTTCTGCTTCTTCTGATTCACCCTCCAGACTTCACCTTCTCCTTCTCCTTATTCTGCTTCTTCTGATTCACCCTCCAGACTTCACCTTCTCCTTCTCCTTATTCTGCTTCTTCTGATTCACCCTCCAGACTTCACCTTCTCCTTCTCCTTCCTCTGCTTCTTCTGATTCACCCTCCAGACTTCACCTTCTCCTTCTCCTTCTTCTGATTCTTCTGATTCACCCTCCAGACTTCACCTTCTCCTTCTCCATCTTCTGCTTCTTCTGATTCACCCTCCTGACTTCACCTTCTCCTTCTCCTTCTTCTACTTCTTCTGATTCACCCTCCTGACTTCACCTTCTCCTTCTCCATCTTCTAATTCTTCTGCTACACCCTCCAGACTTCAACTTCTCCTTCTCCTTCTTCTACTTCTTCTGATTCACCCTCCAGACTTCACCTTCTCCTTCTCCTTCTTCTGCTTCTTCTGATTCACCCTCCAGACTTCACCTTCTCCTTCTCCTTATTCTGCTTCTTCTGATTCACCCTCCAGACTTCACCTTCTCCTTCTCCTTCTTCTGCTTCTTCTGATTCACCCTGCAGACTTCACCTTCTCCTTCTCCTTCTTCTGCTTCTTCTGATTCACCCTCCAGACTTCACCTTCTCCTTCTCCTTCTTCTGCTTCTTCTGATTCACCCTCCAGACTTCACCTTCTCCTTCTCCTTCTTCTACTTCTTCTGATTCACCCTCCAGACTTCACCTTCTCCTCTTTCTTCTGCTTCTTCTGATTCATCCTCCAGACTTCACCTTCTCCTTCTCCTTCTTCTGATTCTTCTGATTCACCCTCCAGACTTCACCTTCTCCTTCTCCTTCTTCTGCTTCTTCTGATTCACCCTCCTGACTTCACCTTCTCCTTCTCCTTCTTCTACTTCTTCTGATTCACCCTCCTGACTTCACCTTCTCCTTCTCCTTCTTCTACTTCTTCTGCTTCACCCTCCAGACTTCACCTTCTCCTTCTCCTTCTTCTACTTCTTCTGATTCACCCTCCAGACTTGACCTTCTCCTTTTCCTTCTTCTACTTCTTCTGATTCACCCTCCAGACTTCACCTTCTCCTTCTCCTTCTTCTGCTTCTTCTGCTTCACCGTCCTGATTTCACCTTCTCCTTCTCCTTCTTCTACTTATTCTGCTTCATCCCCCTGACATCACCTGCTCCTTCTCCTTCTTCTGCTTCTTCTGATTCACCCTCCTAACTTCACCTTCTCCTTCTCCTTCTTCTGCTTCTTCTGATTCACCCTCCTGACTTCAACTTCTCCTTCTCCTTCTTCTGCTTCTTCTGATTCACCCTCCAGACTTCACCTTCTCCTTCTCCTTCTTCTGCTTCTTCTGATTCACCCTCCAGACTTCACCTTCTACTTCTCCTTCTTCTGTTTCTTCTGAGTCACCCTCCAGACTTCACCTTCTCCTTCTCCTTCTTCTGCTTCTTCTGATTCACCCTCCAGACTTCACCTTCTCCTTCTCCTTCTTCTGCTTCTTCTGATTCACCCTCCAGACCTCACCTTCTCCTTCTCCTTCTTCTACTTCTTCTGATTCACCCTCCAGACTTCATCTTCTCCTTCTCCTTCTTCTGCTTCTTCTGATTCACCCTCCAGACTTCACCTGCTCCTTCTCCTTCTTCTGCTTCTTCTGATTCACCCTCCAGACTTCACCTTCTCCTTCTCCTTCTTCTACTTCTTCTGATTCACCCTCCAGACTTCACCTTCTCCTTCTCCTTCTTCTACTTCTTCTGATTCACCCTCCAGTCTTCACCTTCTCCTTCTCCTTCTTCTGTTTCTTCTGCTTCACCCTCCAGACTTCACCTTCTCCTTCTCTTTCTTCTGCTTCTTCTGATTCACCCTCCAGACTTCAACTTCTCCTTCTCCTTCTTCTGATTCTTCTGATTCACCCGACAGACTTCACCTTCTCCTTCTCCTTCTTCTGCTTCTTCTGATTCACCCTCCTGATTTCACCTTCTCCTTCTCCTTCTTCTACTTCGTCTGATTCACCCTCCTGACTTCACCTTCTCCTTCTCCTTCTTCTACTTCTTCTGATTCACCCTCCAGACTTCACCTTCTCCTTCTCCTTCTTCTGCTTCTTCTGATTCACCCTCCAGACTTCACCTTCTCGTTCTCCTTATTCTGCTTCTTCTCATTCACCCTCCAGACTTCACCTTCTCCTTCTCCTTCTTCTGCTTCTTCTGATTCACCCTCCAGACTTCACCTTCTCCTTCTACTTCTTCTGCTTCTTCTGATTCACCCTCCAGACTTCACCTTCTCCTTCTCCTTCCTCTGCTTCTTCTGATTCACCCTCCAGACTTCACCTTCTCCTTCTCCTTCTTCTACTTCTTCTGATTCACCCTCCAGACTTCACCATCTCCTTCTCTTTCTTCTGCTTCTTCTGATTCACCCTCCAGACTTCACCTTCTCCTTCTCCTTCTTCTGATTCTTCTGATTCACCCTCCAGACTTCACCTTCTCCTTCTCCTTCTTCTGCTTCTTCTGATTCACCCTCCTGACTTCACCTTCTCCTTCTCCTTCTTCTACTTCTTCTGATTCACCCTCCTGACTTCACCTTCTCCTTCTCCTTCTTCTACTTCTTCTGCTTCACCCTCCAGACTTCACCTTCTCCTTCTCCTTCTTCTACTTCTTCTGATTCAACCTCCAGACTTCACCTTCTCCTTCTCCTTCTTCTACTTCTTCTGATTCACCCTCCAGACTTCACCTTCTCCTTCTCCTTCTTCTACTTCTTCTGATTCACGCTCCAGACTTCACCTTCTCCTTCTCCTTCTTCTGCTTCTTCTGATTCACCCTCCAGACTTCACCTTCTCCTTCTCCTTATTCTGCTTCTTCTGATTCACCCTCCAGACTTCTCCTTCTCCTTCTCCTTCTTCTGCTTCTTCTGATTCACCCTCCAGACTTCACCTTCTCCTTCTCCTTCTTCTGCTTCTTCTGATTCACCCTCCAGACTTCACCTTCTCCTTCTCCTTCTTCTACTTCTTCTGATTCACCCTCCAGACTTCACCTTCTCCATCTCCTTCTTCTGCTTCTTCTGATTCACCCTCCAGACTTCACCTTCTCCTTCTCCTTCGTCTACTTCTTCTGATTCACCCTCCAGACTACACCTTCTCCTTCTCCTTCTTCTACTTCTTCTGATTCACCCTCCAGACTTCACCTTCTCCTTCTCCTTCTTCTGTTTCTTCTGATACACCGTCCAGACTTCACCTTCTCCTTCTCCTTCTTCTACTACTTCTGATTCACCCTCCAGACTTCACCTTCTCCTTCTCCTTCTTCTGCTTCTTCTGATTCACCCTCCTGACTTCACCTTCTCCTTCTCCTTCTTCTACTTCTTCTGATTCACCCTCCTGACTTCACCTTCTCCTTCTCCTTCTTCTACTTCTTCTGCTTCACCCTCCAGACTTCACCTTCTCCTTCTCCTTCTTCTACTTCTTCTGATTCACCCTCCAGACTTCATCTTCTCCTTCTCCATCTTCTGCTTCTTCTGATTCACCCTCCAGACTTCACCTTCTCCTTCTCCTTATTCTGCTTCTTCTGATTCACCCTCCAGACTTCACCTTCTCCTTCTCCTTATTCTGCTTCTTCTGATTCACCCTCCAGACTTCACCTTCTCCTTCTCCTTCTTCTGCTTCTTCTGATTCACCCTCCTGACTTCACCTTCTCCTTTTCCTTCTTCTACTTCTTCTGATTCACCCTCCTGACTTCACCTTCTCCTTCTCCTTCTTCTACTTCTTCTGCTTCACCCTCCAGACTTCACCTTCTCCTTCTCCTTCTTCTACTTCTTCTGATTCACCCTCCAGACTTCACCTTCTCCTTCTCCTTCTTCTGCTTCTTCTGATTCACCCTCCATACTTCACCTTCACTTCTCCTTATTCTGCTTCTTCTGATTCACCCTCCAGACTTCAACTTCTCCTTCTCCTTCTTCTGCTTCTTCTGATTCACCCTCCAGACTTCACCTTCTCCTTCTCCTTCTTCTGCTTCTTCTGATTCACCCTCCAGACTTCACCTTCTCCTTCTCCTTCTTCTGCTTCTTCTGATTCACACTCCAGACTTCACCTTCTCCTTCTCCTTCTTCTACTTCTTCTGATTCACCCTCCAGACTTCACCTTCTCCTTCTCTTTCTTCTGCTTCTTCTGATTCACCCTCCAGATTTCATCTTCTCCTTCTCCTTCTTCTGCTTCTTCTGATTCACCCTCCAGACTTCACCTTCTCCTTCTCCTTCTTCTGCTTCTTCTGATTCACCCTCCAGACTTCACCTTCTCCTTATCCTTTTTCTGCTTCTTCTGTTTCACCCTCCAGACTTCACCTTCTCCTTCTCCTTCTTCTACTCTTCTGATTCACCCTCCAGACCTCACCTTCTCCTTCTCCTTCTTCTACTTCTTCTGATTCACCCTCCAGATTTCATCTTCTCCTTCTCCTTCTTCTGCTTCTTCTGATTCATCCTCCAGACTTCACCTTCTCCTTCTCCTTCTTCTGCTTCTTCTGCTTCACCCTCCTGACTTCAACTTCTCCTTCTCCTTCTTCTACTTCTTCTGATTCACCCTCCTGACTTCACCTTCTCCTTCTCCTTCTTCTACTTCTTCTGCTTCACCCTCCAGACTTCACCTTCTCCTTCTCCTTCTTCTACTTCTTCTGATTCACCCTCCAGACTTGACCTTCTCCTTCTCCTTCTTCTACTTCTTCTGATTCACCCTCCAGACTTCACCTTCTCCTTCTCCTTCTTCTGCTTCTTCTGCTTCACCGTCCTGACTTCACCTTCTCCTTCTCCTTCTTCTACTTCTTCTGCTTCATCTCCCTGACATCACCTGCTCCTTCTCCTTCTTCTGCTTCTTCTGATTCACCCTCCTAACTTCACCTTCTCCTTCTCCTTCTTCTGCTTCCTCTGATTCACCCTCCTGACTTCACCTTCTCCTTCTCCTTCTTCTGCTTCTTCTGATTCACCCTCCAGACTTCACCTTCTCCTTCTCTTTCTTCTGCTTCTTCTGATTCACCCTCCAGACTTCACCTTCTCCTTCTCCTTCTTCTGATTCTTCTGATTCACCCTCCAGACTTCCCCTTCCCCTTCTCCTTCTTCTGCTTCTTCTGATTCACCCTCCTGACTTCACCTTCTCCTTCTTCTTCTTCTACTTCTTCTGATTCACCCTCCTGACTTCACCTTCTCCTTCTCCTTCTTCTACTTCTTCTGCTTCACCCTCCAGACTTCACCTTCTCCTTCTCCTTCTTCTACGTCTTCTGATTCACCCTCCAGACTTCACCTTCTCCTTCTCCTTCTTCTACTTCTTCTGATTCACCCTCCAGACTTCACCTTCTCCTTCTCCTTCTTCTACTTCTTCTGATTCACCCTCCAGACTTCACCTTCTCCTTCTCCTTCTTCTGCTTCTTCTGATTCACCCTCCAGACTTCACCTTCTCCTTCTACTTATTCTGCTTCTTCTGAATCACCCTCCAGACTTCACCTTCTCCTTCTCCTTCTTCTGCTTCTTCTGATTCACCCTCCAGACTTCACCTTCTCCTTCTCCTTCTTCTGCTTCTTCTGATTCACCCTCCAGACTTCACCTTCTCCTTCTCCTTCTTCTACTTCTTCTGATTCACCCTCCAGACTTCACCTTCTCCATCTCCTTCTTCTGCTTCATCTGATTCACCCTCCAGACTTCACCTTCTCCTTCTCCTTCGTCTACTTCTTCTGATTCACCCTCCAGACTACACCTTCTCCTTCTCCTTCTTCTACTTCTTCTGATTCACCCTCCAGACTTCACCTTCTCCTTCTCCTTCTTCTACTACTTCTGATTCACCCTCCAGACTTCACCTTCTCCTTCTCCTTCTTCTACTTCTTCTGATTCACCCTCCAGACTTCATCTTCTCCTTCTCCTTCTTCTGCTTCTTCTGATTCACCCTCCAGACTTCACCTTCTCCTTCTCCTTCTTCTGCTTCTTCTGATTCACCCTCCAGACTTCACCTTCTCCTTCTCCTTCTTCTACTTCTTCTGATTCACCCTCCAGACTTCACCTTCTCCTTCTCCTTCTTCTACTTCTTCTGATTCACCCTCCAGTCTTCACCTTCTCCTTCTCCTTCTTCTGTTTCTTCTGCTTCACCCTCCTGACTTCACCTTCTCCTTCTCCTTCTTCTACTTCTTCTGATTCACCCTCCAGACTTCACCTTCTCCTTCTCCTTCTTCTACTTCTTCTGATTCACCCTCCAGACTTCACCTTCTCCTTCTCCTTCTTCTGCTTCTTCTGATTCACCCTCCAGACTTCACCTTCTCCTTCTCCTTATTCTGCTTCTTCTGATTCACCCTCCAGACTTCACCTTCTCCTTCTCCTTATTCTGCTTCTTCTGATTCACCCTCCAGACTTCACCTTCTCCTTCTCCTTCCTCTGCTTCTTCTGATTCACCCTCCAGACTTCACCTTCTCCTTCTCCTTCTTCTGATTCTTCTGATTCACCCTCCAGACTTCACCTTCTCCTTCTCCATCTTCTGCTTCTTCTGATTCACCCTCCTGACTTCACCTTCTCCTTCTCCTTCTTCTACTTCTTCTGATTCACCCTCCTGACTTCACCTTCTCCTTCTCCATCTTCTAATTCTTCTGCTACACCCTCCAGACTTCAACTTCTCCTTCTCCTTATTCTGCTTCTTCTGATTCACCCTCCAGACTTCACCTTCTCCTTCTCCTTCTTCTGCTTCTTCTGATTCACCCTGCAGACTTCAGCTTCTCCTTCTCCTTCTTCTGCTTCTTCTGATTCACCCTCCAGACTTCACCTTCTCCTTCTCCTTCTTCTGCTTCTTCTGATTCACCCTCCAGACTTCACCTTCTCCTTCTCCTTCTTCTGCTTCTTCTGATTCACCCTCCTGACTTCACCTTCTCCTTCTCCTTCTTCTACTTCTTCTGATTCACCCTCCTGACTTCACCTTCTCCTTCTCCTTCTTCTACTTCTTCTGCTTCACCCTCCAGACTTCACCTTCTCCTTCTCCTTCTTCTACTTCTTCTGATTCACCCTCCAGACTTGACCTTCTCCTTTTCCTTCTTCTACTTCTTCTGATTCACCCTCCTGACTTCACCTTCTCCTTCTCCTTCTTCTACTTCTTCTGATTCACCCTCCTGACTTCACCTTCTCCTTCTCCTTCTTCTACTTCTTCTGCTTCACCCTCCAGACTTCACCTTCTCCTTCTCCGTCTTCTACTTCTTCTGATTCACCCTCCAGACTTGACCTTCTCCTTTTCCTTCTTCTACTTCTTCTGATTCACCCTCCAGACTTCACCTTCTCCTTCTCCTTCTTCTGCTTCTTCTGCTTCACCGTCCTGATTTCACCTTCTCCTTCTCCTTCTTCTACTTATTCTGCTTCATCCCCCTGACATCACCTGCTCCTTCTCCTTCTTCTGCTTCTTCTGATTCACCCTCCTGACTTCACCTTCTCCTTCTCCTTCTTCTGCTTCTTCTGATTCACCCTCCAGACTTCACCTTCTCCTTCTCCTTCTTCTGCTTCTTCTGATTCACCCTCCAGACTTCACCTTCTCCTTCTCCTTCTTCTGTTTCTTCTGAGTCACCCTCCAGACTTCACCTTCTCCTTCTCCTTCTTCTGCTTCTTCTGATTCACCCTCCAGACTTCACCTTCTCCTTCTCCTTCTTCTGCTTCTTCTGATTCACCCTCCAGACCTCACCTTCTCCTTCTCCTTCTTCTACTTCTTCTGATTCACCCTCCAGTCTTCACCTTCTCCTTCTCCTTCTTCTGTTTCTTCTGCTTCACCCTCCAGACTTCACCTTCTCCTTCTCTTTCTTCTGCTTCTTCTGATTCACCCTCCAGACTTCACCTTCTCCTTCTCCTTCTTCTGCTTCATCTGATTCACCCTCCAGACCTCACCTTCTCCTTCTCCTTCTTCTACTTCTTCTGATTCACCCTCCAGTCTTCACCTTCTCCTTCTCCTTCTTCTGTTTCTTCTGCTTCACCCTCCAGACTTCACCTTCTCCTTCTCTTTCTTCTGCTTCTTCTGATTCACCCTCCAGACTTCACCTTCTCCTTCTCCTTCTTCTGATTCTTCTGATTCACCCGACAGACTTCACCTTCTCCTTCTCCTTCTTCTGCTTCTTCTGATTCACCCTCCTGATTTCACCTTCTCCTTCTCCTTCTTCTACTTCTTCTGATTCACCCTCCTGACTTCACCTTCTCCTTCTCCTTCTTCTGCTTCACCCTCCAGACTTCACCTTCTCCTTCTCCTTCTTCTACTTCTTCTGATTCACCCTCCAGACTTCACCTTCTCCTTCTCCTTCTTCTGCTTCTTCTGATTCACCCTCCAGACTTCACCTTCTCCTTCTCCTTATTCTGCTTCTTCTGATTCACCCTCCAGACTTCACCTTCTCCTTCTCCTTCTTCTACTTCTTCTGATTCACCCTCCAGACTTCACCATCTCCTTCTCTTTCTTCTGCTTCTTCTGATTCACCCTCCAGACTTCACCTTCTCCTTCTCCTTCTTCTGATTCTTCTGATTCACCCTCCAGACTTCACCTTCTCCTTCTCCTTCTTGTGCTTCTTCTGATTCACCCTCCTGACTTCACCTTCTCCTTCTCCTTCTTCTACTTCTTCTGATTCACCCTCCTGACTTCACCTTCTCCTTCTCCTTCTTCTACTTCTTCTGCTTCACACTCCAGACTTCACCTTCTCCTTCGCCTTCTTCTACTTCTTCTGATTCAACCTCCAGACTTCACCTTCTCCTTCTCCTTCTTCTACTTCTTCTGATTCACCCTCCAGACTTCACCTTCTCCTTCTCCTTCTTCTACTTCTTCTGATTCACGCTCCAGACTTCACCTTCTCCTTCTCCTTCTTCTGCTTCTTCTGATTCACCCTCCAGACTTCACCTTCTCCTTCTCCTTATTCTGCTTCTTCTGATTCACCCTCCAGACTTCTCCTTCTCCTTCTCCTTCTTCTGCTTCTTCTGATTCACCCTCCAGACTTCACCTTCTCCTTCTCCTTCTTCTGCTTCTTCTGATTCACCCTCCAGACTTCACCTTCTCCTTCTCCTTCTTCTACTTCTTCTGATTCACCCTCCAGACTTCACCTTCTCCATCTCCTTCTTCTGCTTCTTCTGATTCACCCTCCAGACTTCACCTTCTCCTTCTCCTTCGTCTACTTCTTCTGATTCACCCTCCAGACTACACCTTCTCCTTCTCCTTCTTCTACTTCTTCTGATTCACCCTCCAGACTTCACCTTCTCCTTCTCCTTCTTCTGTTTCTTCTGATACACCGTCCAGACTTCACCTTCTCCTTCTCCTTCTTCTACTACTTCTGATTCACCCTCCAGACTTCACCTTCTCCTTCTCCTTCTTCTACTTCTTCTGATTCACCCTCCAGACTTCATCTTCTCCTTCTCCTTCTTCTGCTTCTTCTGATTCACCCTCCAGACTTCACCTTCTCCTTCTCCTTCTTCTGCTTCTTCTGATTCACCCTCCAGACTTCACCTTCTCCTTCTCCTTTTTCTACTTCTTCTGATTCACCCTCCATACTTCACCTTCTCCTTCTCCTTCTTCTGATTCTTCTGATTCACCCTCCAGACTTCACCTTCTCTATCTCCTTCTTCTGCTTCTTCTGATTCACCCTCCTGACTTCACCTTCTCCTTCTCCTTCTTCTACTTCTTCTGATTCACCCTCCTGACTTCACCTTCTCCTTCTCCTTCTTCTACTTCTTCTGCTTCACCCTCCAGACTTCACCTTCTCCTTCTCCTTCTTCTACTTCTTCTGATTCACCCTCCAGACTTCACCTTCTCCTTCTCCTTCTTCTGCTTCTTCTGATTCACCCTCCAGACTTCACCTTCTCCTTCTCCTTCTTCTACATCTTCTGATTCACCCTCCTGACTTCACCTTCTCCTTCTCCTTCTTCTACTTCTTCTGCTTCACCCTCCAGACTTCACCTTCTCCTTCTCCTTCTTCTACTTCTTCTGATTCACCCTCCAGACTTCACCTTCTCCTTCTCCTTCTTCTACTTCTTCTGATTCACCCTCCAGACTTCACCTTCTCCTTCTCCTTCGTCTACTTCTTCTGATTCACCCTCCAGACTACACCTTCTCCTTCTCCTTCTTCTACTTCTTCTGATTCACCCTCCAGACTTCACCTTCTCCTTCTGCTTCTTCTGATTCTTCTGATTCACCCTCCAGACTTCACCTTCTCCTTCTCCTTCTTCTGCTTCTTCTGATTCACCCTCCTGACTTCACCTTCTCCTTCTCCTTCTTCTACTTCTTCTGATTCACCCTCCTGACTTCAGCTTCTCCTTCTCCTTCTTCTACTTCTTCTGCTTCACCCTCCAGACTTCACCTTCTCCTTCTCCTTCTTCTACTTCTTCTGATTCACCCTCCAGACTTCACCTTCTCCTTCTCCTTCTTCTGCTTCTTCTGATTCACCCTCCAGACTTCACCTTCTCCTTCTCCTTATTCTGCTTCTTCTGATTCACCCTCCAGACTTCACCTTCTCCTTCTCCTTATTCTGCTTCTTCTGATTCACCCTCCAGACTTCACCTTCTCCTTCTCCTTCCTTTGCTTCTTCTGATTCACCCTCCAGACTTCACCTTCTCCTTGTCCTTCTTCTGATTCTTCTGATTCACCCTCCAGACTTCACCTTCTCCTTCTCCATCTTCTGCTTCTTCTGATTCACCCTCCTGACTTCACCTTCTCCTTCTCCTTCTTCTACTTCTTCTAATTCACCCTCCTGACTTCACCTTCTCCTTCTCCATCTTCTACTTCTTCTGATTCACCCTCCAGACTTCAACTTCTCCTTCTCCTTCTTCTACTTCTTCTGATTCACCCTCCAGACTTCACCTTCTCCTTCTCCTTCTTCTGCTTCTTCTGATTCACCCTCCAGACTTCACCTTCTCCTTCTCCTTCTTCTGCTTCTTCTGATTCACCCTCCAGACTTCACCTTCTCCTTCTCCTTCTTCTACTTCTTCTGATTCACCCTCCAGACTTCACCTTCTCCTTCTCCTTCTTCTGCTTCTTCTGATTCACCCTCCAGACTTCACCTTCTCCTTCTCCTTCGTCTACTTCTTCTGATTCACCCTCCAGACTACACCTTCTCCTTCTCCTTCTTCTACTTCTTCTGATTCACCCTCCAGACTTCACCTTCTCCTTCTCCTTCTTCTACTTCTTCTGATTCACCCTCCAGACTTCACCTTCTCCTTCTCCTTCTTCTACTTCTTCTGATTCACCCTCCAGTCTTCACCTTCTCCTTCTCCTTCTTCTGTTTCTTCTGCTTCACCCTCCAGACTTCACCTTCTCCTTCTCTTTCTTCTGCTTCTTCTGATTCACCCTCCAGACTTCACCTTCTCCTTCTCCTTCTTCTGATTCTTCTGATTCACCCTCCAGACTTCACCTTCTCCTTCTCCTTCTTCTGCTTCTTCTGATTCACCCTCCTGACTTCACCTTCTCCTTCTCCTTCTTCTACTTCTTCTGATTCACCCTCCTGACTTCACCTTCTCCTTCTCCTTCTTCTACTTCTTCTGATTCACCCTCCTGACTTCACCTTCTCCTTCTCCTTCTTCTACTTCTTCTGATTCACCCTCCAGACTTCACCTTCTCCTTCTCCTTCTTCTACTTCTTCTGATTCACCCTCCAGACTTCACCTTCTCCTTCTCCTTCGTCTACTTCTTCTGATTCACCCTCCAGACTACACCTTCTCCTTCTCCTTCTTCTACTTCTTCTGATTCACCCTCCAGACTTCACCTTCTCCTTCTCCTTCTTCTGTTTCTTCTGATTCACCCTCCAGACTTCACCTTCTCCTTCTCCTTCTTCTACTACTTCTGATTCACCCTCCAGACTTCACCTTCTCCTTCTCCTTCTTCTACTTCTTCTGATTCACCCTCCAGACTTCATCTTCTCCTTCTCCTTCTTCTGCTTCTTCTGATTCACCCTCCAGACTTCACCTTCTCCTTCTCCTTCTTCTGCTTCTTCTGATTCACCCTCCAGACTTCACCTTCTCCTTCTCCTTCTTCTACTTCTTCTGATTCACCCTCCAGACTTCACCTTCTCCTTCTCCTTCTTCTACTTCTTCTGATTCACCCTCCAGTCTTCACCTTCTCCTTCTCCTTCTTCTGTTTCTTCTGCTTCACCCTCCAGACTTCACCTTCTCCTTCTCTTTCTTCTGCTTCTTGTGATTCACCCTCCAGACTTCACCTTCTCCTTCTGCTTCTTCTGATTCTTCTGATTCACCCTCCAGACTTCACCTTCTCCTTCTCCTTCTTCTGCTTCTTCTGATTCACCCTCCTGACTTCACCTTCTCCTTCTCCTTCTTCTACTTCTTCTGATTCACCCTCCTGACTTCAGCTTCTCCTTCTCCTTCTTCTACTTCTTCTGCTTCACCCTCCAGACTTCACCTTCTCCTTCTCCTTCTTCTACTTCTTCTGATTCACCCTCCAGACTTCACCTTCTCCTTCTCCTTCTTCTGCTTCTTCTGATTCACCCTCCAGACTTCACCTTCTCCTTCTCCTTATTCTGCTTCTTCTGATTCACCCTCCAGACTTCACCTTCTCCTTCTCCTTATTCTGCTTCTTCTGATTCACCCTCCAGACTTCACCTTCTCCTTCTCCTTCCTTTGCTTCTTCTGATTCACCCTCCAGACTTCACCTTCTCCTTGTCCTTCTTCTGATTCTTCTGATTCACCCTCCAGACTTCACCTTCTCCTTCTCCATCTTCTGCTTCTTCTGATTCACCCTCCTGACTTCACCTTCTCCTTCTCCTTCTTCTACTTCTTCTAATTCACCCTCCTGACTTCACCTTCTCCTTCTCCATCTTCTACTTCTTCTGCTTCACCCTCCAGACTTCAACTTCTCCTTCTCCTTCTTCTACTTCTTCTGATTCACCCTCCAGACTTCACCTTCTCCTTCTCCTTCTTCTGCTTCTTCTGATTCACCCTCCAGACTTCACCTTCTCCTTCTCCTTCTTCTGCTTCTTCTGATTCACCCTCCAGACTTCACCTTCTCCTTCTCCTTCTTCTACTTCTTCTGATTCACCCTCCAGACTTCACCTTCTCCTTCTCCTTCTTCTGCTTCTTCTGATTCACCCTCCAGACTTCACCTTCTCCTTCTCCTTCGTCTACTTCTTCTGATTCACCCTCCAGACTACACCTTCTCCTTCTCCTTCTTCTACTTCTTCTGATTCACCCTCCAGACTTCACCTTCTCCTCCTCCTTCTTCTGTTTCTTCTGATTCACCCTCCAGACTTTATCTTCTCCTTCTCCTTCTTCTACTTCTTCTGATTCACCCTCCAGACTTCACCTTCTCCTTCTCCTTCTTCTACTTCTTCTGATTCACCCTCACTTCAGTCTTCTCCTTCTCCTTCTTCTGCTTCTTCTGATTCACCCTCCAGACTTCACCTTCTCCTTCTCCTTCTTCTGCTTCTTCTGGTTCACCCTCCAGACTTCAACTTCTCCTTCTCCTTCTTCTACTTCTTCTGATTCACCCTCCAGACTTCACCTTCTCCTTCTCCTTCTTCTACTTCTTCCGATTCACCCTCCAGACTTCATCTTCTCCTTCTCCTTCTTCTGCTTCTTCTGATTCACCCTCCAGACTTCACCTTCTCCTTCTCCTTCTTCTACTTCTTCTGATTCACCCTCCAGACTTCACCTTCTCCTTCTCCTTCTTCTACTTCTTCTGATTCCCCCGTCTCACCGTTCCCTCTCCTTCTTCTCTCTTCTACTTCTTCTGATTCACCCTCCAGACTTCACCTTCTCCTTCTCCTTCTTCTACTTCTTCTGATTCACCCTCCAGTCTTCACCTTCTCCTTCTCCTTCTTCTGTTTCTTCTGCTTCACCCTCCAGACTTCACCTTCTCCTTCTCTTTCTTCTGCTTCTTCTGATTCACCCTCCAGACTTCACCTTCTCCTTCTCCTTCTTCTGATTCTTCTGATTCACCCTCCAGACTTCACCTTCTCCTTCTCCTTCTTCTGCTTCTTCTGATTCACCCTCCTGACTTCACCTTCTCCTTCTCCTTCTTCTACTTCTTCTGATTCACCCTCCTGACTTCAACTTCTCCTTCTCCTTCTTCTACTTCTTCTGCTTCACCCTCCAGACTTCACCTTCTCCTTCTCCTTCTTTTGCTTCTTCTGATTCACCCTCCAGACTTCACCTTCTCCTTCTCCTTCTTCTCCTTCTTCTGATTCACCCTCCAGATTTCACCTTCTCCTTCTCCTTATTCTGCTTCTTCTGATTCACCCTCCAGACTTCACCTTCTCCTTCTCCTTATTCTGCTTCTTCTGATTCACCCTCCAGACTTCACCTTCTCCTTCTCCTTCCTCTGCTTCTTCTGATTCACCCTCCAGACTTCACCTTCTCCTTCTCCTTCTTCTGATTCTTCTGATTCACCCTCCAGACTTCACCTTCTCCTTCTCCATCTTCTGCTTCTTCTGATTCACCCTCCTGACTTCACCTTCTCCTTCTCCTTCTTCTACTTCTTCTGATTCACCCTCCTGACTTCACCTTCTCCTTCTCCATCTTCTACTTCCTCTGCTTCACCCTCCAGACTTCAACTTCTCCTTCTCCTTCTTCTACTTCTTCTGATTCACCCTCCAGACTTCACCTTCTCCTTCTCCTTCTTCTGCTTCTTCTGATTCACCCTCCAGGCTTCACCTTCTCCTTCTCCTTCGTCTACTTCTTCTGATTCACCCTCCAGACTACACCTTCTCCTTCTCCTTCTTCTACTTCTTCTGATTCACCCTCCAGACTTCACCTTCTCCTTCTCCTTCTTCTACTTCTTCTGATTCACCCTCCAGACTTCATCTTCTCCTTCTCCTTCTTCTGCTTCTTCTGATTCACCCTCCAGACTTCACCTTCTCCTTCTCCTTCTTCTGCTTCTTCTGATTCACCCTCCAGACTTCACCTTCTCCTCTCCTTCTTCTACTTCTTCTGATTCACCCCTCCAGACTTCACCTTCTCCTTCTCCTTCTTCTACTTCTTCTGATTCACCCCTCCAGTCTTCACCTTCTCCTTCTCCTTCTTCTGTTTCTTCTGCTTCACCCTCCAGACTTCACCTTCTCCTTCTCTTTCTTCTGCTTCTTCTGATTCACCCTCCAGGACTTCACCTTCTCCTTCTGCTTCTTCTGATTCTTCTGATTCACCCTCCAGACTTCACCTTCTCCTTCTCCTTCTTCTGCTTCTTCTGATTCACCCTCCTGACTTCACCTTCTCCTTCTCCTTCTTCTACTTCTTCTGATTCACCCTCCTGACTTCAGCTTCTCCTTCTCCTTCTTCTACTTCTTCTGCTTCACCCTCCAGACTTCACCTTCTCCTTCTCCTTCTTCTACTTCTTCTGATTCACCCTCCAGACTTCACCTTCTCCTTCTCCTTCTTCTGCTTCTTCTGATTCACCCTCCAGACTTCACCTTCTCCTTCTCCTTATTCTGCTTCTTCTGATTCACCCTCCAGACTTCACCTTCTCCTTCTCCTTATTCTGCTTCTTCTGATTCACCCTCCAGACTTCACCCTTCTCCTTCTCCTTCCTTTGCTTCTTCTGATTCACCCTCCAGACTTCACCTTCTCCTTGTCCTTCTTCTGATTCTTCTGATTCACCCTCCAGACTTCACCTTCTCCTTCTCCATCTTCTGCTTCTTCTGATTCACCCTCCTGACTTCACCTTCTCCTTCTCCTTCTTCTACTTCTTCTAATTCAGCCTCCTGACTTCACCTTCTCCTTCTCCATCTTCTACTTCTTCTGATTCACCCTCCAGACTTCAACTTCTCCTTCTCCTTCTTCTACTTCTTCTGATTCACCCTCCAGACTTCACCTTCTCCTTCTCCTTCTTCTGCTTCTTCTGATTCACCCTCCAGACTTCACCTTCTCCTTCTCCTTCTTCTGCTTCTTCTGATTCACCCTCCAGACTTCACCTTCTCCTTCTCCTTCTTCTACTTCTTCTGATTCACCCTCCAGACTTCACCTTCTCCTTCTCCTTCTTCTGCTTCTTCTGATTCACCCTCCAGACTTCACCTTCTCCTTCTCCTTCGTCTACTTCTTCTGATTCACCCTCCAGACTACACCTTCTCCTTCTCCTTCTTCTACTTCTTCTGATTCACCCTCCAGACTTCACCTTCTCCTTCTCCTTCTTCTACTTCTTCTGATTCACCCTCCAGACTTCACCTTCTCCTTCTCCTTCTTCTACTTCTTCTGATTCACCCTCCAGTCTTCACCTTCTCCTTCTCCTTCTTCTGTTTCTTCTGCTTCACCCTCCAGACTTCACCTTCTCCTTCTCTTTCTTCTGCTTCTTCTGATTCACCCTCCAGACTTCACCTTCTCCTTCTCCTTCTTCTGACTCTTCTGATTCACCCTCCAGACTTCACCTTCTCCTTCTCCTTCTTCTGCTTCTTCTGATTCACCCTCCTGACTTCACCTTCTCCTTCTCCTTCTTCTACTTCTTCTGATTCACCCTCCTGACTTCACCTTCTCCTTCTCCTTCTTCTACTTCTTCTGATTCACCCTCCTGACTTCACCTTCTCCTTCTCCTTCTTCTACTTCTTCTGATTCACCCTCCAGACTTCACCTTCTCCTTCTCCTTCTTCTACTTCTTCTGATTCACCCTCCAGACTTCACCTTCTCCTTCTCCTTCGTCTACTTCTTCTGATTCACCCTCCAGACTACACCTTCTCCTTCTCCTTCTTCTACTTCTTCTGATTCACCCTCCAGACTTCACCTTCTCCTTCTCCTTCTTCTGTTTCTTCTGATTCACCCTCCAGACTTCACCTTCTCCTTCTCCTTCTTCTACTACTTCTGATTCACCCTCCAGACTTCACCTTCTCCTTCTCCTTCTTCTACTTCTTCTGATTCACCCTCCAGACTTCATCTTCTCCTTCTCCTTCTTCTGCTTCTTCTGATTCACCCTCCAGACTTCACCTTCTCTTCTCCTTCTTCTGCTTCTTCTGATTCACCCTCCAGACTTCACCTTCTCCTTCTCCTTCTTCTACTTCTTCTGATTCACCCTCCAGACTTCACCTTCTCCTTCTCCTTCTTCTACTTCTTCTGATTCACCCTCCAGTCTTCACCTTCTCCTTCTCCTTCTTCTGTTTCTTCTGCTTCACCCTCCAGACTTCACCTTCTCCTTCTCTTTCTTCTGCTTCTTGTGATTCACCCTCCAGACTTTCACCTTCTCCTTCTGCTTCTTCTGATTCTTCTGATTCACCCTCCAGACTTCACCTTCTCCTTCTCCTTCTTCTGCTTCTTCTGATTCACCCTCCTGACTTCACCTTCTCCTTCTCCTTCTTCTACTTCTTCTGATTCACCCTCCTGACTTCAG
Organism: Somniosus microcephalus; assembly: GCF_052327205.1. Classification (NCBI taxonomy): domain Eukaryota; kingdom Metazoa; phylum Chordata; class Chondrichthyes; order Squaliformes; family Somniosidae; genus Somniosus; species Somniosus microcephalus. The sequence continues at coordinate 1,117,864 of NW_028225215.1, forward strand.
CTTCTCCTTCTCCTTCTTCTACTTCTTCTGCTTCACCCTCCAGACTTCACCTTCTCCTTCTCCTTCTTCTACTTCTTCTGATTCACCCTCCAGACTTCACCTTCTCCTTCTCCTTCTTCTGCTTCTTCTGATTCACCCTCCAGACTTCACCTTCTCCTTCTCCTTATTCTGCTTCTTCTGATTCACCCTCCAGACTTCACCTTCTCCTTCTCCTTATTCTGCTTCTTCTGATTCACCCTCCAGACTTCACCTTCTCCTTCTCCTTCCTTTGCTTCTTCTGATTCACCCTCCAGACTTCACCTTCTCCTTGTCCTTCCTCTGATTCTTCTGATTCACCCTCCAGACTTCACCTTCTCCTTCTCCATCTTCTGCTTCTTCTGATTCACCCCTCCTGACTTCACCTTCTCCTTCTCCTTCTTCTACTTCTTCTAATTCACCCCTCCTGACTTCACCTTCTCCTTCTCCATCTTCTACTTCTTCTGCTTCACCCTCCAGACTTCAACTTCTCCTTCTCCTTCTTCTACTTCTTCTGATTCACCCCTCCAGACTTCACCTTCTCCTTCTCCTTCTTCTGCTTCTTCTGATTCACCCTCCAGACTTCACCTTCTCCTTCTCCTTCGTCTACTTCTTCTGATTCACCCTCCAGACTACACCTTCTCCTTCTCCTTCTTCTACTTCTTCTGATTCACCCTCCAGACTTCACCTTCTCCTCCTCCTTCTTCTGTTTCTTCTGATTCACCCTCCAGACTTTATCTTCTCCTTCTCCTTCTTCTACTTCTTCTGATTCACCCTCCAGACTTCACCTTCTCCTTCTCCTTCTTCTACTTCTTCTGATTCACCCTCCAGTCTTCACCTTCTCCTTCTCCTTCTTCTGTTTCTTCTGCTTCACCCTCCAGACTTCACCTTCTCCTTCTCTTTCTTCTGCTTCTTCTGATTCACCCTCCAGACTTCACCTTCTCCTTCTCCTTCTTCTGATTCTTCTGATTCACCCTCCAGACTTCACCTTCTCCTTCTCCTTCTTCTGCTTCTTCTGATTCACCCTCCTGACTTCACCTTCTCCTTCTCCTTCTTCTACTTCTTCTGATTCACCCTCCTGACTTCACCTTCTCCTTCTCCTTCTTCTACTTCTTCTGATTCACCCTCCTGACTTCACCTTCTCCTTCTCCTTCTTCTACTTCTTCTGATTCACCCTCCAGACTTCACCTTCTCCTTCTCCTTCTTCTACTTCTTCTGATTCACCCTCCAGACTTCACCTTCTCCTTCTCCTTCGTCTACTTCTTCTGATTCACCCTCCAGACTACACCTTCTCCTTCTCCTTCTTCTACTTCTTCTGATTCACCCTCCAGACTTCACCTTCTCCTTCTCCTTCTTCTGTTTCTTCTGATTCACCCTCCAGACTTCACCTTCTCCTTCTCCTTCTTCTACTACTTCTGATTCACCCTCCAGACTTCACCTTCTCCTTCTCCTTCTTCTACTTCTTCTGATTCACCCTCCAGACTTCATCTTCTCCTTCTCCTTCTTCTGCTTCTTCTGATTCACCCTCCAGACTTCACCTTCTCCTTCTCCTTCTTCTGCTTCTTCTGATTCACCCTCCAGACTTCACCTTCTCCTTCTCCTTCTTCTACTTCTTCTGATTCACCCTCCAGACTTCACCTTCTCCTTCTCCTTCTTCTACTTCTTCTGATTCACCCTCCAGTCTTCACCTTCTCCTTCTCCTTCTTCTGTTTCTTCTGCTTCACCCTCCAGACTTCACCTTCTCCTTCTCTTTCTTCTGCTTCTTGTGATTCACCCTCCAGACTTCACCTTCTCCTTCTGCTTCTTCTGATTCTTCTGATTCACCCTCCAGACTTCACCTTCTCCTTCTCCTTCTTCTGCTTCTTCTGATTCACCCTCCTGACTTCACCTTCTCCTTCTCCTTCTTCTACTTCTTCTGATTCACCCTCCTGACTTCAGCTTCTCCTTCTCCTTCTTCTACTTCTTCTGCTTCACCCTCCAGACTTCACCTTCTCCTTCTCCTTCTTCTACTTCTTCTGATTCACCCTCCAGACTTCACCTTCTCCTTCTCCTTCTTCTGCTTCTTCTGATTCACCCTCCAGACTTCACCTTCTCCTTCTCCTTATTCTGCTTCTTCTGATTCACCCTCCAGACTTCACCTTCTCCTTCTCCTTATTCTGCTTCTTCTGATTCACCCTCCAGACTTCACCTTCTCCTTCTCCTTCCTTTGCTTCTTCTGATTCACCCTCCAGACTTCACCTTCTCCTTGTCCTTCTTCTGATTCTTCTGATTCACCCTCCAGACTTCACCTTCTCCTTCTCCATCTTCTGCTTCTTCTGATTCACCCTCCTGACTTCACCTTCTCCTTCTCCTTCTTCTACTTCTTCTAATTCACCCTCCTGACTTCACCTTCTCCTTCTCCATCTTCTACTTCTTCTGCTTCACCCTCCAGACTTCAACTTCTCCTTCTCCTTCTTCTACTTCTTCTGATTCACCCTCCAGACTTCACCTTCTCCTTCTCCTTCTTCTGCTTCTTCTGATTCACCCTCCAGACTTCACCTTCTCCTTCTCCTTCGTCTACTTCTTCTGATTCACCCTCCAGACTACACCTTCTCCTTCTCCTTCTTCTACTTCTTCTGATTCACCCTCCAGACTTCACCTTCTCCTCCTCCTTCTTCTGTTTCTTCTGATTCACCCTCCAGACTTTATCTTCTCCTTCTCCTTCTTCTACTTCTTCTGATTCACCCTCCAGACTTCACCTTCTCCTTCTCCTTCTTCTACTTCTTCTGATTCACCCTCCAGACTTCATCTTCTCCTTCTCCTTCTTCTGCTTCTTCTGATTCACCCTCCAGACTTCACCTTCTCCTTCTCCTTCTTCTGCTTCTTCTGGTTCACCCTCCAGACTTCAACTTCTCCTTCTCCTTCTTCTACTTCTTCTGATTCACCCTCCAGACTTCACCTTCTCCTTCTCCTTCTTCTACTTCTTCCGATTCACCCTCCAGACTTCATCTTCTCCTTCTCCTTCTTCTGCTTCTTCTGATTCACCCTCCAGACTTCACCTTCTCCTTCTCCTTCTTCTACTTCTTCTGATTCACCCTCCAGACTTCACCTTCTCCTTCTCCTTCTTCTACTTCTTCTGATTCACCCTCCAGACTTCACCTTCTCCTTCTCCTTCTTCTACTTCTTCTGATTCACCCTCCAGACTTCACCTTCTCCTTCTCCTTCTTCTACTTCTTCTGATTCACCCTCCAGTCTTCACCTTCTCCTTTTCCTTCTTCTGTTTCTTCTGCTTCACCCTCCAGACTTCACCTTCTCCTTCTCTTTCTTCTGCTTCTTCTGATTCACCCTCCAGACTTCACCTTCTCCTTCTCCTTCTTCTGATTCTTCTGATTCACCCTCCAGACTTCACCTTCTCCTTCTCCTTCTTCTGCTTCTTCTGATTCACCCTCCTGACTTCACCTTCTCCTTCTCCTTCTTCTACTTCTTCTGATTCACCCTCCTGACTTCAACTTCTCCTTCTCCTTCTTCTACTTCTTCTGCTTCACCCTCCAGACTTCACCTTCTCCTTCTCCTTCTTTTGCTTCTTCTGATTCACCCTCCAGACTTCACCTTCTCCTTCTCCTTCTTCTCCTTCTTCTGATTCACCCTCCAGATTTCACCTTCTCCTTCTCCTTATTCTGCTTCTTCTGATTCACCCTCCAGACTTCACCTTCTCCTTCTCCTTATTCTGCTTCTTCTGATTCACCCTCCAGACTTCACCTTCTCCTTCTCCTTCCTCTGCTTCTTCTGATTCACCCTCCAGACTTCACCTTCTCCTTCTCCTTCTTCTGATTCTTCTGATTCACCCTCCAGACTTCACCTTCTCCTTCTCCATCTTCTGCTTCTTCTGATTCACCCTCCTGACTTCACCTTCTCCTTCTCCTTCTTCTACTTCTTCTGATTCACCCTCCTGACTTCACCTTCTCCTTCTCCATCTTCTACTTCCTCTGCTTCACCCTCCAGACTTCAACTTCTCCTTCTCCTTCTTCTACTTCTTCTGATTCACCCTCCAGACTTCACCTTCTCCTTCTCCTTCTTCTGCTTCTTCTGATTCACCCTCCAGGCTTCACCTTCTCCTTCTCCTTCGTCTACTTCTTCTGATTCACCCTCCAGACTACACCTTCTCCTTCTCCTTCTTCTACTTCTTCTGATTCACCCTCCAGACTTCACCTTCTCCTTCTCCTTCTTCTACTTCTTCTGATTCACCCTCCAGACTTCATCTTCTCCTTCTCCTTCTTCTGCTTCTTCTGATTCACCCTCCAGACTTCACCTTCTCCTTCTCCTTCTTCTGCTTCTTCTGATTCACCCTCCAGACTTCAACTTCTCCTTCTCCTTCTTCTACTTCTTCTGATTCACCCTCCAGACTTCACCTTCTCCTTCTCCTTCTTCTACTTCTTCTGATTCACCCTCCAGTCTTCACCTTCTCCTTCTCCTTCTTCTGTTTCTTCTGCTTCACCCTCCAGACTTCACCTTCTCCTTCTCTTTCTTCTGCTTCTTCTGATTCACCCTCCAGACTTCACCTTCTCCTTCTCCTTCTTCTGATTCTTCTGATTCACCCTCCAGACTTCACCTTCTCCTTCTCCTTCTTCTGCTTCTTCTGATTCACCCTCCTGACTTCACCTTCTCCTTCTCCTTCTTCTACTTCTTCTGATTCACCCTCCTGACTTCACCTTCTCCTTCTCCTTCTTCTACTTCTTCTGCTTCACCCTCAAGACTTCACCTTCTCCTTCTCCTTCTTCTACTTCTTCTGATTCAACCTCCAGACTTCACCTTCTCCTTCTCCTTCTTCTGTTTCTTCTGCTTCACCCTCCAGACTTCACCTTCTCCTTCTCCTTCTTCTGCTTCTTCTGATTCACACTCCAGACTTCACCTTCTCCTTCTCCTTCGTCTACTTCTTCTGATTCACCCTCCAGACTACACCTTCTCCTTCTCCTTCTTCTACTTCTTCTGATTCACCCTCCAGACTTCACCTTCTCCTTCTCCTTCTTCTGTTTCTTCTGATTCACCCTCCAGACTTCATCTTCTCCTTCTCCTTCTTCTACTTCTTCTGATTCACCCTCCAGACTTCACCTTCTCCTTCTCCTTCTTCTGCTTCTTCTGATTCACACTCCAGACTTCACCTTCTCCTTCTCCTTCGTCTACTTCTTCTGATTCACCCTCCAGACTACACCTTCTCCTTCTCCTTCTTCTACTTCTTCTGATTCACCCTCCAGACTTCACCTTCTCCTTCTCCTTCTTCTGTTTCTTCTGATTCACCCTCCAGACTTCATCTTCTCCTTCTCCTTCTTCTACTTCTTCTGATTCACCCTCCAGACTTCACCTTCTCCTTCTCCTTCTTCTGTTTCTTCTGCTTCACCCTCCAGACTTCACCTTCTCCTTCTCTTTCTTCTGCTTCTTCTGCTTCACCCTCCAGACTTCACCTTCTCCTTCTCCTTCTTCTGATTCTTCTGATTCACCCTCCAGACTTCACCTTCTCTATCTCCTTCTTCTGCTTCTTCTGATTCACCCTCCTGACTTCACCTTCTCCTTCTCCTTCTTCTACTTCTTCTGATTCACCCTCCTGACTTCACCTTCTCCTTCTCCTTCTTCTACTTCTTCTGCTTCACCCTCCAGACTTCACCTTCTCCTTCTCCTTCTTCTACTTCTTCTGATTCACCCTCCAGACTTCACCTTCTCCTTCTCCTTCTTCTGCTTCTTCTGATTCACCCTCCAGACTTCACCTTCTCCTTCTCCTTCTTCTACATCTTCTGATTCACCCTCCTGACTTCACCTTCTCCTTCTCCTTCTTCTACTTCTTCTGCTTCACCCTCCAGACTTCACCTTCTCCTTCTCCTTCTTCTACTTCTTCTGATTCACCCTCCAGACTTCACCTTCTCCTTCTCCTTCTTCTACTTCTTCTGATTCACCCTCCAGACTTCACCTTCTCCTTCTCCTTCGTCTACTTCTTCTGATTCACCCTCCAGACTACACCTTCTCCTTCTCCTTCTTCTACTTCTTCTGATTCACCCTCCAGACTTCACCTTCTCCTTCTCCTTCTTCTGTTTCTTCTGATTCACCCTCCAGACTTCACCTTCTCCTTCTCCTTCTTCTACTACTTCTGATTCACCCTCCAGACTTCACCTTCTCCTTCTCCTTCTTCTACTTCTTCTGATTCACCCTCCAGACTTCATCTTCTCCTTCTCCTTCTTCTGCTTCTTCTGATTCACCCTCCAGACTTCACCTTCTCCTTCTCCTTCTTCTGCTTCTTCTGATTCACCCTCCAGACTTCACCTTCTCCCTCTCCTTCTTCTACTTCTTCTGATTCACCCTCCAGACTTCACCTTCTCCTTCTCCTTCTTCTACTTCTTCTGATTCACCCTCCAGTCTTCACCTTCTCCTTCTCCTTCTTCTGTTTCTTCTGCTTCACCCTCCAGACTTCACCTTCTCCTTCTCTTTCTTCTGCTTCTTCTGATTCACCCTCCAGACTTCACCTTCTCCTTCTGCTTCTTCTGATTCTTCTGATTCACCCTCCAGACTTCACCTTCTCCTTCTCCTTCTTCTGCTTCTTCTGATTCACCCTCCTGACTTCACCTTCTCCTTCTCCTTCTTCTACTTCTTCTGATTCACTCTCCTGACTTCAGCTTCTCCTTCTCCTTCTTCTACTTCTTCTGCTTCACCCTCCAGACTTCACCTTCTCCTTCTCCTTCTTCTACTTCTTCTGATTCACCCTCCAGACTTCACCTTCTCCTTCTCCTTCTTCTGCTTCTTCTGATTCACCCTCCAGACTTCACCTTCTCCTTCTCCTTATTCTGCTTCTTCTGATTCACCCTCCAGACTTCACCTTCTCCTTCTCCTTATTCTGCTTCTTCTGATTCACCCTCCAGACTTCACCTTCTCCTTCTCCTTCCTTTGCTTCTTCTGATTCACCCTCCAGACTTCACCTTCTCCTTGTCCTTCTTCTGATTCTTCTGATTCACCCTCCAGACTTCACCTTCTCCTTCTCCATCTTCTGCTTCTTCTGATTCACCCTCCTGACTTCACCTTCTCCTTCTCCTTCTTCTACTTCTTCTAATTCACCCTCCTGACTTCACCTTCTCCTTCTCCATCTTCTACTTCTTCTGATTCACCCTCCAGACTTCAACTTCTCCTTCTCCTTCTTCTACTTCTTCTGATTCACCCTCCAGACTTCACCTTCTCCTTCTCCTTCTTCTGCTTCTTCTGATTCACCCTCCAGACTTCACCTTCTCCTTCTCCTTCTTCTGCTTCTTCTGATTCACCCTCCAGACTTCACCTTCTCCTTCTCCTTCTTCTACTTCTTCTGATTCACCCTCCAGACTTCACCTTCTCCTTCTCCTTCTTCTGCTTCTTCTGATTCACCCTCCAGACTTCACCTTCTCCTTCTCCTTCGTCTACTTCTTCTGATTCACCCTCCAGACTACACCTTCTCCTTCTCCTTCTTCTACTTCTTCTGATTCACCCTCCAGACTTCACCTTCTCCTTCTCCTTCTTCTACTTCTTCTGATTCACCCTCCAGACTTCACCTTCTCCTTCTCCTTCTTCTACTTCTTCTGATTCACCCTCCAGTCTTCACCTTCTCCTTCTCCTTCTTCTGTTTCTTCTGCTTCACCCTCCAGACTTCACCTTCTCCTTCTCTTTCTTCTGCTTCTTCTGATTCACCCTCCAGACTTCACCTTCTCCTTCTCCTTCTTCTGATTCTTCTGATTCACCCTCCAGACTTCACCTTCTCCTTCTCCTTCTTCTGCTTCTTCTGATTCACCCTCCTGACTTCACCTTCTCCTTCTCCTTCTTCTACTTCTTCTGATTCACCCTCCTGACTTCACCTTCTCCTTCTCCTTCTTCTACTTCTTCTGATTCACCCTCCTGACTTCACCTTCTCCTTCTCCTTCTTCTACTTCTTCTGATTCACCCTCCAGACTTCACCTTCTCCTTCTCCTTCTTCTACTTCTTCTGATTCACCCTCCAGACTTCACCTTCTCCTTCTCCTTCGTCTACTTCTTCTGATTCACCCTCCAGACTACACCTTCTCCTTCTCCTTCTTCTACTTCTTCTGATTCACCCTCCAGACTTCACCTTCTCCTTCTCCTTCTTCTGTTTCTTCTGATTCACCCTCCAGACTTCACCTTCTCCTTCTCCTTCTTCTACTACTTCTGATTCACCCTCCAGACTTCACCTTCTCCTTCTCCTTCTTCTACTTCTTCTGATTCACCCTCCAGACTTCATCTTCTCCTTCTCCTTCTTCTGCTTCTTCTGATTCACCCTCCAGACTTCACCTTCTCCTTCTCCTTCTTCTGCTTCTTCTGATTCACCCTCCAGACTTCACCTTCTCCTTCTCCTTCTTCTACTTCTTCTGATTCACCCTCCAGACTTCACCTTCTCCTTCTCCTTCTTCTACTTCTTCTGATTCACCCTCCAGTCTTCACCTTCTCCTTCTCCTTCTTCTGTTTCTTCTGCTTCACCCTCCAGACTTCACCTTCTCCTTCTCTTTCTTCTGCTTCTTCTGATTCACCCTCCAGACTTCACCTTCTCCTTCTGCTTCTTCTGATTCTTCTGATTCACCCTCCAGACTTCACCTTCTCCTTCTCCTTCTTCTGCTTCTTCTGATTCACCCTTCTGACTTCACCTTCTCCTTCTCCTTCTTCTACTTCTTCTGATTCACCCTCCTGACTTCAGCTTCTCCTTCTCCTTCTTCTACTTCTTCTGCTTCACCCTCCAGACTTCACCTTCTCCTTCTCCTTCTTCTACTTCTTCTGATTCACCCTCCAGACTTCACCTTCTCCTTCTCCTTCTTCTGCTTCTTCTGATTCACCCTCCAGACTTCACCTTCTCCTTCTCCTTATTCTGCTTCTTCTGATTCACCCTCCAGACTTCACCTTCTCCTTCTCCTTATTCTGCTTCTTCTGATTCACCCTCCAGACTTCACCTTCTCCTTCTCCTTCCTTTGCTTCTTCTGATTCACCCTCCAGACTTCACCTTCTCCTTGTCCTTCTTCTGATTCTTCTGATTCACCCTCCAGACTTCACCTTCTCCTTCTCCATCTTCTGCTTCTTCTGATTCACCCTCCTGACTTCACCTTCTCCTTCTCCTTCTTCTACTTCTTCTAATTCACCCTCCTGACTTCACCTTCTCCTTCTCCATCTTCTACTTCTTCTGCTTCACCCTCCAGACTTCAACTTCTCCTTCTCCTTCTTCTACTTCTTCTGATTCACCCTCCAGACTTCACCTTCTCCTTCTCCTTCTTCTGCTTCTTCTGATTCACCCTCCAGACTTCACCTTCTCCTTCTCCTTCTTCTGCTTCTTCTGATTCACCCTCCAGACTTCACCTTCTCCTTCTCCTTCTTCTACTTCTTCTGATTCACCCTCCAGACTTCACCTTCTCCTTCTCCTTCTTCTGCTTCTTCTGATTCACCCTCCAGACTTCACCTTCTCCTTCTCCTTCGTCTACTTCTTCTGATTCACCCTCCAGACTACACCTTCTCCTTCTCCTTCTTCTACTTCTTCTGATTCACCCTCCAGACTTCACCTTCTCCTCCTCCTTCTTCTGTTTCTTCTGATTCACCCTCCAGACTTTATCTTCTCCTTCTCCTTCTTCTACTTCTTCTGATTCACCCTCCAGACTTCACCTTCTCCTTCTCCTTCTTCTACTTCTTCTGATTCACCCTCCAGACTTCATCTTCTCCTTCTCCTTCTTCTGCTTCTTCTGATTCACCCTCCAGACTTCACCTTCTCCTTCTCCTTCTTCTGCTTCTTCTGGTTCACCCTCCAGACTTCAACTTCTCCTTCTCCTTCTTCTACTTCTTCTGATTCACCCTCCAGACTTCACCTTCTCCTTCTCCTTCTTCTACTTCTTCCGATTCACCCTCCAGACTTCATCTTCTCCTTCTCCTTCTTCTGCTTCTTCTGATTCACCCTCCAGACTTCACCTTCTCCTTCTCCTTCTTCTACTTCTTCTGATTCACCCTCCAGACTTCACCTTCTCCTTCTCCTTCTTCTACTTCTTCTGATTCACTCTCCAGACTTCACCTTCTCCTTCTCCTTCTTCTACTTCTTCTGATTCACCCTCCAGACTTCACCTTCTCCTTCTCCTTCTTCTACTTCTTCTGATTCACCCTCCAGTCTTCACCTTCTCCTTCTCCTTCTTCTGTTTCTTCTGCTTCACCCTCCAGACTTCACCTTCTCCTTCTCTTTCTTCTGCTTCTTCTGATTCACCCTCCAGTCTTCACCTTCTCCTTCTCCTTCTTCTGTTTCTTCTGCTTCACCCTCCAGACTTCACCTTCTCCTTCTCTTTCTTCTGCTTCTTCTGATTCACCCTCCAGACTTCACCTTCTCCTTCTCCTTCTTCTGATTCTTCTGATTCACCCTCCAGACTTCACCTTCTCCTTCTCCTTCTTCTGCTTCTTCTGATTCACCCTCCTGACTTCACCTTCTCCTTCTCCTTCTTCTACTTCTTCTGATTCACCCTCCAGACTTCACCTTCTCCTTCTCCTTCCTCTGCTTCTTCTGATTCACCCTCCAGACTTCACCTTCTCCTTCTCCTTCTTCTGATTCTTCTGATTCACCCTCCAGACTTCACCTTCTCCTTCTCCATCTTCTGCTTCTTCTGATTCACCCTCCTGACTTCACCTTCTCCTTCTCCTTCTTCTACTTCTTCTGATTCACCCTCCTGACTTCACCTTCTCCTTCTCCATCTTCTACTTCCTCTGCTTCACCCTCCAGACTTCAACTTCTCCTTCTCCTTCTTCTACTTCTTCTGATTCACCCTCCAGACTTCACCTTCTCCTTCTCCTTCTTCTACTTCATCTGATTCACCCTCCAGACTTCACCTTCTCCTTCTCCTTCTTCTGCTTCTTCTGATTCACACTCCAGACTTCACCTTCTCCTTCTCCTTCGTCTACTTCTTCTGATTCACCCTCCAGACTACACCTTCTCCTTCTCCTTCTTCTACTTCTTCTGATTCACCCTCCAGACTTCACCTTCTCCTTCTCCTTCTTCTGTTTCTTCTGATTCACCCTCCAGACTTCATCTTCTCCTTCTCCTTCTTCTACTTCTTCTGATTCACCCTCCAGACTTCACCTTCTCCTTCTCCTTCTTCTACTTCTTCTGATTCACCCTCCAGACTTCATCTTCTCCTTCTCCTTCTTCTGCTTCTTCTGATTCACCCTCCAGACTTCACCTTCTCCTTCTCCTTCTTCTGCTTCTTCTGATTCACCCTCCAGACTTCAACTTCTCCTTCTCCTTCTTCTACTTCTTCTGATTCACCCTCCAGACTTCACCTTCTCCTTCTCCTTCTTCTACTTCTTCTGATTCACCCTCCAGTCTTCACCGTCTCCTTCTCCTTCTTCTGTTTCTTCTGCTTCACCCTCCAGACTTCACCTTCTCCTTCTCTTTCTTCTGCTTCTTCTGATTCACCCTCCAGACTTCACCTTCTCCTTCTCCTTCTTCTGATTCTTCTGATTCACCCTCCAGACTTCACCTTCTCCTTCTCCTTCTTCTGCTTCTTCTGATTCACCCTCCTGACTTCACCTTCTCCTTCTCCTTCTTCTACTTCTTCTGATTCACCCTCCTGACTTCACCTTCTCCTTCTCCTTCTTCTACTTCTTCTGCTTCACCCTCAAGACTTCACCTTCTCCTTCTCCTTCTTCTACTTCTTCTGATTCAACCTCCAGACTTCACCTTCTCCTTCTCCTTCTTCTGCTTCTTCTGATTCACCCTCCAGACTTCACCTTCTCATTCTCCTTCTTCTGCTTCTTCTGCTGCGCCCTCCAGACTTCACCTTCTCCTTCTCCTTCTTCTGCTTCTTCTGCTTCACACTCCAGACTTCACCTTCTTCTACTCCTTCTTCTGCTTCTTCTGCTGCGCCCTCCAGTCTTCACCTTCTCCTTCTCCTTCTTCTGCTTCTTCTGCTTCACCGTCCTGACTTCACCTTCTACTTCTCCTTCTTCTACTTCTTCTGCTACACCCCCCTGACTTCACCTGCTCCTTCTCCTTCTTCTGCTTCTTCTGATTCACCCTCCTAACTTCACCTTCTCCTTCTCCTTATTCTGCTTCTTCTGATTCACCCTCCTGACTTCACCTTCTCCTTCTCCTTCTTCTGCTTCTTCTGATTCACCTTCCAGACTTCACCTTCTCCTTCTCCTTCTTCTGCTTCTTCTGATTCACCCTCCAGACTTCACCTTCTCCTTCTCCTTCTTCTGCTTCTTCTGATTCACCCTCCAGACCTCACCTTCTCCTTCTCCTTCTTCTACTTCTTCTGATTCACCCTCCAGACTTCATCTTCTCCTTCTCCTTCTTCTGCTTCTTCTGATTCACCCTCCAGACTTCAACTTCTCCTTCTCCTTCTTCTGCTTCTTCTGATTCACCCTCCAGACTTCACCTTCTCCTTCTCCTTCTTCTGTTTCTTCTGATTCACCCTCCAGACTTCACCTTCTCCTTCTCCTTCTTCTACTTCTTCTGATTCACCCTCCAGTCTTCACCTTCTCCTTCTCCTTCTTCTGTTTCTTCTGCTTCACCCGCCAGACTTCACCTTCTCCTTCTCTTTCTTCTGCTTCTTCTGCTTCACCCTCCAGACTTCACCTTCTCCTTCTCCTTCTTCTGATTCTTCTGATTCACCCTCCAGACTTCACCTTCTCTATCTCCTTCTTCTGCTTCTTCTGATTCACCCTCCTGACTTCACCTTCTCCTTCTCCTTCTTCTACTTCTTCTGATTCACCCTCCTGACTTCACCTTCTCCTTCTCCATCTTCTACTTCCTCTGCTTCACCCTCCAGACTTCAACTTCTCCTTCTCCTTCTTCTACTTCTTCTGATTCACCCTCCAGACTTCACCTTCTCCTTCTCCTTCTTCTGCTTCTTCTGATTCACCCTCCAGACTTCACCTTCTCCTTCTCCTTATTCTGCTTCTTCTGATTCACCCTCCAGACTTCACCTTCTCCTTCTCCTTCTTCTACTTCATCTGATTCACCCTCCAGACATCACCTTCTCCTTCTCCTTCTTCTGCTTCTTCTGATTCACCCTCCAGACTTCACCTTCTCCTTCTCCTTCGTCGACTTCTTCTGATTCACCCTCCAGACTACACCTTCTCCTTCTCCTTCTTCTACTTCTTCTGATTCACCCTCCAGACTTCACCTTCTCCTTCTCCTTCTTCTGTTTCTTCTGATTCACCCTCCAGACTTCATCTTCTCCTTCTCCTTCTTCTACTTCTTCTGATTCACCCTCCAGACTTCACCTTCTCCTTCTCCTTCTTCTACTTCTTCTGATTCACCCTCCAGACTTCATCTTCTCCTTCTCCTTCTTCTGCTTCTTCTGATTCACCCTCCAGACTTCACCTTCTCCTTCTCCTTTTCTGCTTCTTCTGATTCACCCTCCAGACTTCAACTTCTCCTTCTCCATCTTCTACTTCCTCTGCTTCACCCTCCAGACTTCAACTTCTCCTTCTCCTTCTTCTACTTCTTCTGATTCACCCTCCAGACTTCACCTTCTCCTTCTCCTTCTTCTGCTTCTTCTGATTCACCCTCCAGACTTCACCTTCTCCTTCTCCTTATTCTGCTTCTTCTGATTCACCCTCCAGACTTCACCTTCTCCTTCTCCTTCTTCTACTTCATCTGATTCACCCTCCAGACTTCACCTTCTCCTTCTCCTTCTTCTGCTTCTTCTGATTCACCCTCCAGACTTCACCTTCTCCTTCTCCTTCGTCGACTTCTTCTGATTCACCCTCCAGACTACACCTTCTCCTTCTCCTTCTTCTACTTCTTCTGATTCACCCTCCAGACTTCACCTTCTCCTTCTCCTTCTTCTGTTTCTTCTGATTCACCCTCCAGACTTCATCTTCTCCTTCTCCTTCTTCTACTTCTTCTGATTCACCCTCCAGACTTCACCTTCTCCTTCTCCTTCTTCTACTTCTTCTGATTCACCCTCCAGACTTCATCTTCTCCTTCTCCTTCTTCTGCTTCTTCTGATTCACCCTCCAGACTTCACCTTCTCCTTCTCCTTTTCTGCTTCTTCTGATTCACCCTCCAGACTTCAACTTCTCCTTCTCCTTCTTCTACTTCTTCTGATTCACCCTCCAGACTTCACCTTCTCCTTCTCCTTCTTCTACTTCTTCTGATTCACCCTCCAGTCTTCACCTTCTCCTTCTCCTTCTTCTGTTTCTTCTGCTTCACCCTCCAGACTTCACCTTCTCCTTATCTTTCTTCTGCTTCTTCTGATTCACCCTCCAGACTTCACCTTCTCCTTTTCCTTCTTCTGATTCTTCTGATTCACCCTCCAGACTTCACCTTCTCCTTCTCCTTCTTCTGCTTCTTCTGATTCACCCTCCTGACTTCACCTTCTCCTTCTCCTTCTTCTACTTCTTCTGATTCACCCTCCTGACTTCACCTTCTCCTTCTCCTTCTTCTACTTCTTCTGCTTCACCCTCCAGACTTCACCTTCTCCTTCTCCTTCTTCTACTTCTTCTGATTCAACCTCCAGACTTCACCTTCGCCTTCTCCTTCTTCTTCTTCTTCTGATTCACCCTCCAGACTTCACCTTCTCATTCTCCTTCTTCTGCTTCTTCTGCTGCGCCCTCCAGACTTCACCTTCTCCTTCTCCTTCTTCTGCTTCTTCTGCTTCACACTCCAGACTTCACCTTCTCCTTCTCCTTCTTCTGCTTCTTCTGCTGCGCCCTCCAGGCTTCACCTTCTCCTTCTCCTTCTTCTGCTTCTTCTGCTTCACCGTCCTGACTTCACCTTCTCCTTCTCCTTCTTCTACTTCTTCTGCTACACCCCCCTGACTTCACCTGCTCCTTCTCCTTCTTCTGCTTCTTCTGATTCACCCTTCTAACTTCACCTTCTCCTTCTCCTTCTTCTGCTTCTTCTGATTCACCCTCCTGACTTCACCTTCTCCTTCTCCTTCTTCTGCTTCTTATGATTCACCCTCCAGACTTCACCTTCTCCTTCTCCTTCTTCTGCTTCTTCTGATTCACCCTCCAGACTTCACCTTCTCCTTCTCCTTCTTCTGCTTCTTCTGATTCACCCTCCAGACCTCACCTTCTCCTTCTCCTTCTTCTACTTCTTCTGATTCACCCTCCAGACTTCATCTTCTCCTTCTCCTTCTTCTGCTTCTTCTGATTCACCCTCCAGACTTCACCTTCTCCTTCTCCTTCTTCTGCTTCTTCTGATTCACCCTCCAGACTTCACCTTCTCCTTCTCCTTCTTCTACTTCTTCTGATTCACCCTCCAGACTTCACCTTCTCCTTCTCCTTCTTCTACTTCTTCTGATTCACCCTCCAGTCTTCACCTTCTCCTTCTCCTTCTTCTGTTTCTTCTGCTTCACCCTCCAGACTTCACCTTCTCCTTCTCTTTCTTCTGCTTCTTCTGCTTCACCCTCCAGACTTCACCTTCTCCTTCTCCTTCTTCTGATTCTTCTGATTCACCCTCCAGACTTCACCTTCTCTATCTCCTTCTTCTGCTTCTTCTGATTCACCCTCCTGACTTCACCTTCTCCTTCTCCTTCTTCTACTTCTTCTGATTCACCCTCCTGACTTCACCTTCTCCTTCTCCTTCTTCTACTTCTTCTGCTTCACCCTCCAGACTTCACCTTCTCCTTCTCCTTCTTCTAATTCTTCTGATTCACCCTCCAGACTTCACCTTCTCCTTCTCCTTCTTCTGCTTCTTCTGATTCACCCTCCAGACTTAACCTTCTCCTTCTCCTTATTCTGCTTCTTCTGATTCACCCTCCAGACTTCACCTTCTCCTTCTCCTTCTTCTGCTTCTTCTGATTCACCCTCCAGACTTCACCTTCTCCTTCTCCTTCTTCTGCTTCTTCTGATTCACCCTCCAGACTTCACCTTCTCCTTCTCCTTCTTCTACTTCTTCTGATTCACCCTCCAGACTTCACATTCTCCTTCTCCTTCTTCTGCTTCTTCTGATTCACCCTCCTGACTTCACCTTCTCCTTCTCCTTCTTCTACATCTTCTGATTCACCCTCCTGACTTCACCTTCTCCTTCTCCTTCTTCTACTTCTTCTGATTCACCCTCCAGACTTCACCTTCTCCTTCTCCTTCTTCTGCTTCTTCTGATTCACCCTCCAGACTTCACCTTCTCATTCTCCTTCTTCTGCTTCTTCTGCTGCGCCCTCCAGACTTCACCTTCTCCTTCTCCTTCTTCTGCTTCTTCTGCTTCACACTCCAGACTTCACCTTCTCCTTCTTCTTCTTCTGCTTCTTCTGCTGCGCCCTCCAGGCTTCACCTTCTCCTTCTCCTTCTTCTGCTTCTTCTGCTTCACTGTCCTGACTTCACCTTCTCCTTCTCCTTCTTCTACTTCTTCTGCTACACACCCCTGACTTCACCTGCTCCTTCTCCTTCTTCTTCTTCTTCTGATTCACCCTCCTAACTTCACCTTCTCCTTCTCCTTCTTCTGCTTCTTCTGATTCACCCTCCTGACTTCACCTTCTCCTTCTCCTTCTTCTGATTCACCCTCCAGACTTCACCTTCTCCTTCTCCTTCTTCTGCTTCTTCTGATTCACCCTCCAGACTTCACCTTCTCCTTCTCCTTCTTCTGCTTCTTCTGATTCACCCTCCAGACCTCGCCTTCTCCTTCTCCTTCTTCTACTTCTTCTGATTCACCCTCCAGACTTCATCTTCTCCTTCTCCTTCTTCTGCTTCTTCTGATTCACCCTCCAGACTTCACCTTCTCCTTCTCCTTCTTCTGCTTCTTCTGATTCACCCTCCAGACTTCACCTTCTCCTTCTCCTTCTTCTGATTCCTCTGATTCAACCTCCAGACTTCACCTTCTCCTTCTCCTTCTTCTGCTTCTTCTGATTCACCCTCCAGACCTCACCTTCTCCTTCTCCTTCTTCTACTTCTTCTGATTCACCCTCCAGACTTCATCTTCTCCTTCTCCTTCTTCTGCTTCTTCTGATTCACCCTCCAGACTTCACCTTCTCCTTCTCCTTCTTCTGCTTCTTCTGATTCACCCTCCAGACTTCACCTTCTCCTTCTCCTTCTTCTGCTTCTTCTGATTCACCCTCCAGACTTCACCTTCTCCTTCTCCTTTCTACTTCTTCTGATTCACCCTCCAGTCTTCACCTTCTCCTTCTCCTTCTTCTGTTTCTTCTGCTTCACCCTCCAGACTTCACCTTCTCCTTCTCTTTCTTCTGCTTCTTCTGCTTCACCCTCCAGACTTCACCTTCTCCTTCTCCTTCTTCTGATTCTTCTGATTCACCCTCCAGACTTCACCTTCTCTATCTCCTTCTTCTGCTTTTTCTGATTCACCCTCCTGACTTCACCTTCTCCTTCTCCTTCTTCTACTTCTTCTGATTCACCCTCCTGACTTCACCTTCTCCTTCTCCATCTTGTACTTCCTCTGCTTCACCCTCCAGACTTCAACTTCTCCTTCTCCTTCTTCTACTTCTTCTGATTCACCCTCCAGACTTCACCTTCTCCTTCTCCTTCTTCTGCTTCTTCTGATTCACCCTCCAGACTTCACCTTCTCCTCCTCCTTCTTCTGCTTCTTCTGATTCACCCTCCAGACTTCACCTTCTCCTTCTCCTTCTTCTACTTCATCTGATTCACCCTCCAGACTTCACCTTCTCCTTCTCCTTCTTCTGCTTCTTCTGATTCACTCTACAGACTTCACCTTCTCCTTCTCCTTCGTCGACTTCTTCTGATTCACCCTCCAGACTATACCTTCTCCTTCTCCTTCTTCTACTTCTTCTGATTCACCCTCCAGACTTCTCCTTCTCCTTCTTCTTCTTCTGTTTCTTCTGATTCACCCTCCAGACTTCATCTTCTCCTTCTCCTTCTTCTACTTCTTCTGATTCACCCTCCAGACTTCACCTTCTCCTTCTCCTTCTTCTACTTCTTCTGATTCACCCTCCAGACTTCATCTTCTCCTTCTCCTTCTTCTGCTTCTTCTGATTCACCCTCCAGACTTCACCTTCTCCTTCTCCTTTTCTGCTTCTTCTGATTCACCCTCCAGACTTCAACTTCTCCTTCTCCTTCTTCTACTTCTTCTGATTCACCCTCCAGACTTCACCTTCTCCTTCTCCTTCTTCTACTTCTTCTGATTCACCCTCCAGTCTTCACCTTCTCCTTCTCCTTCTTCTGTTTCTTCTGCTTCACCCTCCAGACTTCACCTTCTCCTTCTCTTTCTTCTGCTTCTTCTGATTCACCCTCCAGACTTCACCTTCTCCTTCTCCTTCTTCTGATTCTTCTGATTCACCCTCCAGACTTCACCTTCTCCTTCTCCTTCTTCTGCTTCTTCTGATTCACCCTCCTGACTTCACCTTCTCCTTCTCCTTCTTCTACTTCTTCTGATTCACCCTCCTGACTTCACCTTCTCCTTCTCCTTCTTCTACTTCTTCTGCTTCACCCTCCAGACTTCACCTTCTCCTTCTCCTTCTTCTACTTCTTCTGATTCAACCTCCAGACTTCACCTTCTCCTTCTCCTTCTTCTGCTTCTTCTGATTCACCCTCCAGACTTCACCTTCTCATTCTCCTTCTTCTGCTTCTTCTGCTGCGCCCTCCAGACTTCACCTTCTCCTTCTCCTTCTTCTGCTTCTTCTGCTTCACACTCCAGACTTCTCCTTCTCCTTCTCCTTCTTCTGCTTCTTCTGCTACGCCCTCCAGGCTTCACCTTCTCCTTCTCCTTCTTCTGCTTCTTCTGCTTCACCGTCCTGACTTCACATTCTCCTTCTCCTTCTTCTACTTCTTCTGCTACACCCCCCTGACTTCACCTGCTCCTTCTCCTTCTTCTGCTTCTTCTGATTCACCCTCCTAACTTCACCTTCTCCTTCTCCTTCTTCTGCTTCTTCTGATTCACCCTCCTGACTTCACCTTCTCCTTCTCCTTCTTCTGCTTCTTATGATTCACCCTCCAGACTTCACCTTCTCCTTCTCCTTCTTCTGCTTCTTCTGATTCACCCTCCAGACTTCACCTTCTCCTTCTCCTTCTTCTGCTTCTTCTGATTCACCCTCCAGACCTCACCTTCTCCTTCTCCTTCTTCTACTTCTTCTGATTCACCCTCCAGACTTCATCTTCTCCTTCTCCTTCTTCTGCTTCTTCTGATTCACCCTCCAGACTTCACCTTCTCCTTCTCCTTCTTCTGCTTCTTCTGATTCACCCTCCAGACTTCACCTTCTCCTTCTCCTTCTACTACTTCTTCTGATTCACCCTCCAGACTTCACCTTCTCCTTCTCCTTCTTCTACTTCTTCTGATTCACCCTCCAGTCTTCACCTTCTCCTTCTCCTTCTTCTGTTTCTTCTGCTTCACCCTCCAGACTTCACCTTCTCCTTCTCTTTCTTCTGCTTCTTCTGCTTCACCCTCCAGACTTCACCTTCTCCTTCTCCTTCTTCTGATTCTTCTGATTCACCCTCCAGACTTCACCTTCTCTATCTCCTTCTTCTGCTTCTTCTGATTCACCCTCCTGACTTCACCTTCTCCTTCTCCTTCTTCTACTTCTTCTGATTCACCCTCCTGACTTCACCTTCTCCTTCTCCTTCTTCTACTTCTTCTGCTTCACCCTCCAGACTTCACCTTCTCCTTCTCCTTCTTCTACGTCTTCTGATTCACCCTCCAGACTTCACCTTCACCTTCTCCTTCTTCTGCTTCTTCTGATTCACCCTCCAGACTTAACCTTCTCCTTCTCCTTATTCTGCTTCTTCTGATTCACCCTCCAGACTTCACCTTCTCCTTCTCCTTCTTCTGCTTCTTCTGATTCACCCTCCAGACTTCACCTTCTCCTTCTCCTTCTTCTGCTTCTTCTGATTCACCCTCCAGACTTCACCTTCTCCTTCTCCTTCTTCTACTTCTTCTGATTCACCCTCCAGACTTCACCTTCTCCTTCTCCTTCTTCTGCTTCTTCTGATTCACCCTCCTGACTTCACCTTCTCCTTCTCCTTCTTCTACATCTTCTGATTCACCCTCCTGACTTCACCTTCTCCTTCTCCTTCTTCTACTTCTTCTGATTCACCCTCCAGACTTCACCTTCTCCTTCTCCTTCTTCTGCTTCTTCTGATTCACCCTCCAGACTTCACCTTCTCATTCTCCTTCTTCTGCTTCTTCTGCTGCGCCCTCCAGACTTCACCTTCTCCTTCTCCTTCTTCTGCTTCTTCTGCTTCACACTCCAGACTTCACCTTCTCCTTCTTCTTCTTCTGCTTCTTCTGCTGCGCCCTCCAGGCTTCACCTTCTCCTTCTCCTTCTTCTGCTTCTTCTGCTTCACTGTCCTGACTTCACCTTCTCCTTCTCCTTCTTCTACTTCTTCTGCTACACCCCCCTGACTTCACCTGCTCCTTCTTCTTCTTCTGCTTCTTCTGATTCACCCTCCTAACTTCACCTTCTCCTTCTCCTTCTTCTGCTTCTTCTGATTCACCCTCCTGACTTCACCTTCTCCTTCTCCTTCTTCTGCTTCTTCTGATTCACCCTCCTGACTTCACCTTCTCCTTCTCCTTCTTCTGATTCACCCTCCAGACTTCACCTTCTCCTTCTCCTTCTTCTGCTTCTTCTGATTCACCCTCCAGACTTCACCTTCTCCTTCTCCTTCTTCTGCTTCTTCTGATTCACCCTCCAGACCTCGCCTTCTCCTTCTCCTTCTTCTGCTTCTTCTGATTCACCCTCCAGACTTCACCTTCTCCTTCTCCTTCTTCTGCTTCTTCTGATTCACCCTCCAGACCTCGCCTTCTCCTTCTCCTTCTTCTACTTCTTCTGATTCACCCTCCAGACTTCATCTTCTCCTTCTCCTTCTTCTGCTTCTTCTGATTCACCCTCCAGACTTCACCTTCTCCTTCTCCTTCTTCTGCTTCTTCTGATTCACCCTCCAGACTTCACCTTCTCCTTCTCCTTCTTCTGATTCTTCTGATTCAACCTCCAGACTTCACCTTCTCCTTCTCCTTCTTCTGCTTCTTCTGATTCACCCTCCAGACCTCACCTTCTCCTTCTCCTTCTTCTACTTCTTCTGATTCACCCTCCAGACTTCATCTTCTCCTTCTCCTTCTTCTGCTTCTTCTGATTCACCCTCCAGACTTCACCTTCTCCTTCTCCTTCTTCTGCTTCTTCTGATTCACCCTCCAGACTTCACCTTCTCCTTCTCCTTCTTCTGCTTCTTCTGATTCACCCTCCAGACTTCACCTTCTCCTTCTCCTTTCTACTTCTTCTGATTCACCCTCCAGTCTTCACCTTCTCCTTCTCCTTCTTCTGTTTCTTCTGCTTCACCCTCCAGACTTCACCTTCTCCTTCTCTTTCTTCTGCTTCTTCTGCTTCACCCTCCAGACTTCACCTTCTCCTTCTCCTTCTTCTGATTCTTCTGATTCACCCTCCAGACTTCACCTTCTCTATCTCCTTCTTCTGCTTCTTCTGATTCACCCTCCTGACTTCACCTTCTCCTTCTCCTTCTTCTACTCCTTCTGATTCACCCTCCTGACTTCACCTTCTCCTTCTCCATCTTGTACTTCCTCTGCTTCACCCTCCAGACTTCAACTTCTCCTTCTCCTTCTTCTACTTCTTCTGATTCACCCTCCAGACTTCACCTTCTCCTTCTCCTTCTTCTGCTTCTTCTGATTCACCCTCCAGACTTCACCTTCTCCTCCTCCTTCTTCTGCTTCTTCTGATTCACCCTCCAGACTTCGCCTTCTCCTTCTCCTTCTTCTACTTCATCTGATTCACCCTCCAGACTTCACCTTCTCCTTCTCCTTCTTCTGCTTCTTCTGATTCACTCTCCAGACTTCACCTTCTCCTTCTCCTTCGTCGACTTCTTCTGATTCACCCTCCAGACTATACCTTCTCCTTCTCCTTCTTCTACTTCTTCTGATTCACCCTCCAGACTTCACCTTCTCCTTCTTCTTCTTCTGTTTCTTCTGATTCACCCTCCAGACTTCATCTTCTCCTTCTCCTTCTTCTACTTCTTCTGATTCACCCTCCAGACTTCACCTTCTCCTTCTCCTTCTTCTACTTCTTCTGATTCACCCTCCAGACTTCATCTTCTCCTTCTCCTTCTTCTGCTTCTTCTGATTCACCCTCCAGACTTCACCTTCTCCTTCTCCTTTTCTGCTTCTTCTGATTCACCCTCCAGACTTCAACTTCTCCTTCTCCTTCTTCTACTTCTTCTGATTCACCCTCCAGACTTCACCTTCTCCTTCTCCTTCTTCTACTTCTTCTGATTCACCCTCCAGTCTTCACCTTCTCCTTCTCCTTCTTCTGTTTCTTCTGCTTCACCCTCCAGACTTCACCTTCTCCTTCTCTTTCTTCTGCTTCTTCTGATTCACCCTCCAGACTTCACCTTCTCCTTCTCCTTCTTCTGATTCTTCTGCTTCACCCTCCAGACTTCACCTTCTCCTTCTCCTTCTTCTGCTTCTTCTGATTCACCCTCCTGACTTCACCTTCTCCTTCTCCTTCTTCTACTTCTTCTGATTCACCCTCCTGACTTCACCTTCTCCTTCTCCTTCTTCTACTTCTTCTGCTTCACCCTCCAGACTTCACCTTCTCCTTCTCCTTCTTCTACTTCTTCTGATTCAACCTCCAGACTTCACCTTCTCCTTCTCCTTCTTCTGCTTCTTCTGATTCACCCTCCAGACTTCACCTTCTCATTCTCCTTCTTCTGCTTCTTCTGCTGCGCCCTCCAGACTTCACCTTCTCCTTCTCCTTCTTCTGCTTCTTCTGCTTCACACTCCAGACTTCACCTTCTCCTTCTCCTTCTTCTGCTTCTTCTGCTACGCCCTCCAGGCTTCACCTTCTCCTTCTCCTTCTTCTGCTTCTTCTGCTTCACCGTCCTGACTTCACATTCTCCTTCTCCTTCTTCTACTTCTTCTGCTACACCCCCCTGACTTCACCTGCTCCTTCTCCTTCTTCTGCTTCTTCTGATTCACCCTCCTAACTTCACCTTCTCCTTCTCCTTCTTCTGCTTCTTCTGATTCACCCTCCTGACTTCACCTTCTCCTTCTCCTTCTTCTGCTTCTTATGATTCACCCTCCAGACTTCACCTTCTCCTTCTCCTTCTTCTGCTTCTTCTGATTCACCCTCCAGACTTCACCTTCTCCTTCTCTTTCTTCTGCTTCTTCTGATTCACCCTCCAGACCTCACCTTCTCCTTCTCCTTCTTCTACTTCTTCTGATTCACCCTCCAGACTTCATCTTCTCCTTCTCCTTCTTCTGCTTCTTCTGATTCACCCTCCAGACTTCACCTTCTCCTTCTCCTTCTTCTGCTTCTTCTGATTCACCCTCCAGACTTCACCTTCTCCTTCTCCTTCTACTACTTCTTCTGATTCACCCTCCAGACTTCACCTTCTCCTTCTCCTTCTTCTACTTCTTCTGATTCACCCTCCAGTCTTCACCTTCTCCTTCTCCTTCTTCTGTTTCTTCTGCTTCACCCTCCAGACTTCACCTTCTCCTTCTCTTTCTTCTGCTTCTTCTGCTTCACCCTCCAGACTTCACCTTCTCCTTCTCCTTCTTCTGATTCTTCTGATTCACCCTCCAGACTTCACCTTCTCTATCTCCTTCTTCTGCTTCTTCTGATTCACCCTCCTGACTTCAACTTCTCCTTCTCCTTCTTCTACTTCTTCTGATTCACCCTCCTGACTTCACCTTCTCCTTCTCCTTCTTCTACTTCTTCTGCTTCACCCTCCAGACTTCACCTTCTCCTTCTCCTTCTTCTACGTCTTCTGATTCACCCTCCAGACTTCACCTTCACCTTCTCCTTCTTCTGCTTCTTCTGATTCACCCTCCAGACTTAACCTTCTCCTTCTCCTTATTCTGCTTCTTCTGATTCACCCTCCAGACTTCACCTTCTCCTTCTCCTTCTTCTGCTTCTTCTGATTCACCCTCCAGACTTCACCTTCTCCTTCTCCTTCTTCTGCTTCTTCTGATTCACCCTCCAGACTTCACCTTCTCCTTCTCCTTCTTCTACTTCTTCTGATTCACCCTCCAGACTTCACCTTCTCCTTCTCCTTCTTCTGCTTCTTCTGATTCACCCTCCAGACTTCACCTTCTCCTTCTCCTTCTTCTGCTTCTTCTGATTCACCCTCCAGACTTCACCTTCTCCTTCTCCTTTCTACTTCTTCTGATTCACCCTCCAGTCTTCACCTTCTCCTTCTCCTTCTTCTGTTTCTTCTGCTTCACCCTCCAGACTTCACCTTCTCCTTCTCTTTCTTCTGCTTCTTCTGCTTCACCCTCCAGACTTCACCTTCTCCTTCTCCTTCTTCTGATTCTTCTGATTCACCCTCCAGACTTCACCTTCTCTATCTCCTTCTTCTGCTTCTTCTGATTCACCCTCCTGACTTCACCTTCTCCTTCTCCTTCTTCTACTTCTTCTGATTCACCCTCCTGACTTCACCTTCTCCTTCTCCATCTTGTACTTCCTCTGCTTCACTCTCCAGACTTCAACTTCTCCTTCTCCTTCTTCTACTTCTTCTGATTCACCCTCCAGACTTCACCTTCTCCTTCTCCTTCTTCTGCTTCTTCTGATTCACCCTCCAGACTTCACCTTCTCCTCCTCCTTCTTCTGCTTCTTCTGATTCACCCTCCAGACTTCACCTTCTCCTTCTCCTTCTTCTACTTCATCTGATTCACCCTCCAGACTTCACCTTCTCCTTCTCCTTCTTCTGCTTCTTCTGATTCACTCTCCAGACTTCACCTTCTCCTTCTCCTTCGTCGACTTCTTCTGATTCACCCTCCAGACTATACCTTCTCCTTCTCCTTCTTCTACTTCTTCTGATTCACCCTCCAGACTTCACCTTCTCCTTCTTCTTCTTCTGTTTCTTCTGATTCACCCTCCAGACTTCATCTTCTCCTTCTCCTTCTTCTACTTCTTCTGATTCACCCTCCAGACTTCACCTTCTCCTTCTCCTTCTTCTACTTCTTCTGATTCACCCTCCAGACTTCATCTTCTCCTTCTCCTTCTTCTGCTTCTTCTGATTCACCCTCCAGACTTCACCTTCTCCTTCTCCTTTTCTGCTTCTTCTGATTCACCCTCCAGACTTCAACTTCTCCTTCTCCTTCTTCTACTTCTTCTGATTCACCCTCCAGACTTCACCTTCTCCTTCTCCTTCTTCTACTTCTTCTGATTCACCCTCCAGTCTTCACCTTCTCCTTCTCCTTCTTCTGTTTCTTCTGCTTCACCCTCCAGACTTCACCTTCTCCTTCTCTTTCTTCTGCTTCTTCTGATTCACCCTCCAGACTTCACCTTCTCCTTCTCCTTCTTCTGATTCTTCTGATTCACCCTCCAGACTTCACCTTCTCCTTCTCCTTCTTCTGCTTCTTCTGATTCACCCTCCTGACTTCACCTTCTCCTTCTCCTTCTTCTACTTCTTCTGATTCACCCTCCTGACTTCACCTTCTCCTTCTCCTTCTTCTACTTCTTCTGCTTCACCCTCCAGACTTCACCTTCTCCTTCTCCTTCTTCTACTTCTTCTGATTCAACCTCCAGACTTCACCTTCTCCTTCTCCTTCTTCTGCTTCTTCTGATTCACCCTCCAGACTTCACCTTCTCATTCTCCTTCTTCTGCTTCTTCTGCTGCGCCCTCCAGACTTCACCTTCTCCTTCTCCTTCTTCTGCTTCTTCTGCTTCACACTCCAGACTTCACCTTCTCCTTCTCCTTCTTCTGCTTCTTCTGCTACGCCCTCCAGGCTTCACCTTCTCCTTCTCCTTCTTCTGCTTCTTCTGCTTCACCGTCCTGACTTCACATTCTCCTTCTCCTTCTTCTACTTCTTCTGCTACACCCCCCTGACTTCACCTGCTCCTTCTCCTTCTTCTGCTTCTTCTGATTCACCCTCCTAACTTCACCTTCTCCTTCTCCTTCTTCTGCTTCTTCTGATTCACCCTCCTGACTTCACCTTCTCCTTCTCCTTCTTCTGCTTCTTATGATTCACCCTCCAGACTTCACCTTCTCCTTCTCCTTCTTCTGCTTCTTCTGATTCACCCTCCAGACTTCACCTTCTCCTTCTCCTTCTTCTGCTTCTTCTGATTCACCCTCCAGACCTCACCTTCTCCTTCTCCTTCTTCTACTTCTTCTGATTCACCCTCCAGACTTCATCTTCTCCTTCTCCTTCTTCTGCTTCTTCTGATTCACCCTCCAGACTTCACCTTCTCCTTCTCCTTCTTCTGCTTCTTCTGATTCACCCTCCAGACTTCACCTTCTCCTTCTCCTTCTACTACTTCTTCTGATTCACCCTCCAGACTTCACCTTCTCCTTCTCCTTCTTCTACTTCTTCTGATTCACCCTCCAGTCTTCACCTTCTCCTTCTCCTTCTTCTGTTTCTTCTGCTTCACCCTCCAGACTTCACCTTCTCCTTCTCTTTCTTCTGCTTCTTCTGCTTCACCCTCCAGACTTCACCTTCTCCTTCTCCTTCTTCTGATTCTTCTGATTCACCCTCCAGACTTCACCTTCTCTATCTCCTTCTTCTGCTTCTTCTGATTCACCCTCCTGACTTCACCTTCTCCTTCTCCTTCTTCTACTTCTTCTGATTCACCCTCCTGACTTCACCTTCTCCTTCTCCTTCTTCTACTTCTTCTGCTTCACCCTCCAGACTTCACCTTCTCCTTCTCCTTCTTCTACGTCTTCTGATTCACCCTCCAGACTTCACCTTCACCTTCTCCTTCTCCTTCTTCTACTTCTTCTGCTTCACCCTCCAGACTTCACCTTCTCCTTCTCCTTCTTCTATGTCTTCTGATTCACCCTCCAGACTTAACCTTCTCCTTCTCCTTATTCTGCTTCTTCTGATTCACCCTCCCGACTTCACCTTCTCCTTCTCCTTCTTCTGCTTCTTCTGATTCACCCTCCAGACTTCACCTTCTCCTTCTCCTTCTTCTGCTTCTTCTGATTCACCCTCCAGACTTCACCTTCTCCTTCTCCTTCTTCTACTTCTTCTGATTCACCCTCCAGACTTCACCTTCTCCTTCTCCTTCTTCTGCTTCTTCTGATTCACCCTCCTGACTTCACCTTCTCCTTCTCCTTCTTCTACATCTTCTGATTCACCCTCCTGACTTCACCTTCTCCTTCTCCTTCTTCTACTTCTTCTGATTCACCCTCCAGACTTCACCTTCTCCTTCTCCTTCTTCTGCTTCTTCTGATTCACCCTCCAGACTTCACCTTCTCATTCTCCTTCTTCTGCTTCTTCTGCTGCGCCCTCCAGACTTCACCTTCTCCTTCTCCTTCTTCTGCTTCTTCTGCTTCACACTCCAGACTTCACCTTCTCCTTCTTCTTCTTCTGCTTCTTCTGCTGCGCCCTCCAGGCTTCACCTTCTCCTTCTCCTTCTTCTGCTTCTTCTGCTTCACTGTCCTGACTTCACCTTCTCCTTCTCCTTCTTCTACTTCTTCTGCTACAACCCCCTGACTTCACCTGCTCCTTCTTCTTCTTCTGCTTCTTCTGATTCACCCTCCTAACTTCACCTTCTCCTTCTCCTTCTTCTGCTTCTTCTGATTCACCCTCCTGACTTCACCTTCTCCTTCTCCTTCTTCTGCTTCTTCTGATTCACCCTCCTGACTTCACCTTCTCCTTCTCCTTCTTCTGATTCACCCTCCAGACTTCACCTTCTCCTTCTCCTTCTTCTGCTTCTTCTGATTCACCCTCCAGACTTCACCTTCTCCTTCTCCTTCTTCTGCTTCTTCTGATTCACCCTCCAGACCTCGCCTTCTCCTTCTCCTTCTTCTGCTTCTTCTGATTCACCCTCCAGACTTCACCTTCTCCTTCTCCTTCTTCTGCTTCTTCTGATTCACCCTCCAGACCTCGCCTTCTCCTTCTCCTTCTTCTACTTCTTCTGATTCACCCTCCAGACTTCATCTTCTCCTTCTCCTTCTTCTGCTTCTTCTGATTCACCCTCCAGACTTCACCTTCTCCTTCTCCTTCTTCTGCTTCTTCTGATTCACCCTCCAGACTTCACCTTCTCCTTCTCCTTCTTCTGATTCTTCTGATTCAACCTCCAGACTTCACCTTCTCCTTCTCCTTCTTCTGCTTCTTCTGATTCACCCTCCAGACCTCACCTTCTCCTTCTCCTTCTTCTACTTCTTCTGATTCACCCTCCAGACTTCATCTTCTCCTTCTCCTTCTTCTGCTTCTTCTGATTCACCCTCCAGACTTCACCTTCTCCTTCTCCTTCTTCTGCTTCTTCTGATTCACCCTCCAGACTTCACCTTCTCCTTCTCCTTCTTCTGCTTCTTCTGATTCACCCTCCAGACTTCACCTTCTCCTTCTCCTTTCTACTTCTTCTTATTCACCCTCCAGTCTTCACCTTCTCCTTCTCCTTCTTCTGTTTCTTCTGCTTCACCCTCCAGACTTCACCTTCTCCTTCTCTTTCTTCTGCTTCTTCTGCTTCACCCTCCAGACTTCACCTTCTCCTTCTCCTTCTTCTGATTCTTCTGATTCACCCTCCAGACTTCACCTTCTCTATCTCCTTCTTCTGCTTCTTCTGATTCACCCTCCTGACTTCACCTTCTCCTTCTCCTTCTTCTACTTCTTCTGATTCACCCTCCTGACTTCACCTTCTCCTTCTCCATCTTGTACTTCCTCTGCTTCACCCTCCAGACTTCAACTTCTCCTTCTCCTTCTTCTACTTCTTCTGATTCACCCTCCAGACTTCACCTTCTCCTTCTCCTTCTTCTGCTTCTTCTGATTCACCCTCCAGACTTCACCTTCTCCTCCTCCTTCTTCTGCTTCTTCTGATTCACCCTCCAGACTTCACCTTCTCCTTCTCCTTCTTCTACTTCATCTGATTCACCCTCCAGACTTCACCTTCTCCTTCTCCTTCTCCTTCTTCTGCTTCTTCTGATTCACTCTCCAGACTTCACCTTCTCCTTCTCCTTCGTCGACTTCTTCTGATTCACCCTCCAGACTATACCTTCTCCTTCTCCTTCTTCTACTTCTTCTGATTCACCCTCCAGACTTCACCTTCTCCTTCTTCTTCTTCTGTTTCTTCTGATTCACCCTCCAGACTTCATCTTCTCCTTCTCCTTCTTCTACTTCTTCTGATTCACCCTCCAGACTTCACCTTCTCCTTCTCCTTCTTCTACTTCTTCTGATTCACCCTCCAGACTTCATCTTCTCCTTCTCCTTCTTCTGCTTCTTCTGATTCACCCTCCAGACTTCACCTTCTCCTTCTCCTTTTCTGCTTCTTCTGATTCACCCTCCAGACTTCAACTTCTCCTTCTCCTTCTTCTACTTCTTCTGATTCACCCTCCAGACTTCACCTTCTCCTTCTCCTTCTTCTACTTCTTCTGATTCACCCTCCAGTCTTCACCTTCTCCTTCTCCTTCTTCTGTTTCTTCTGCTTCACCCTCCAGACTTCACCTTCTCCTTCTCTTTCTTCTGCTTCTTCTGATTCACCCTCCAGACTTTAGCTTCTCCTTCTCCTTCTTCTGATTCTTCTGATTCACCCTCCAGACTTCACCTTCTCCTTCTCCTTCTTCTGCTTCTTCTGATTCACCCTCCTGACTTCACCTTCTCCTTCTCCTTCTTCTACTTCTTCTGATTCACCCTCCTGACTTCACCTTCTCCTTCTCCTTCTTCTACTTCTTCTGCTTCACCCTCCAGACTTCACCTTCTCCTTCTCCTTCTTCTACTTCTTCTGATTCAACCTCCAGACTTCACCTTCTCCTTCTCCTTCTTCTGCTTCTTCTGATTCACCCTCCAGACTTCACCTTCTCATTCTCCTTCTTCTGCTTCTTCTGCTGCGCCCTCCAGACTTCATCTTCTCCTTCTCCTTCTTCTGCTTCTTCTGCTTCACACTCCAGACTTCACCTTCTCCTTCTCCTTCTTCTGCTTCTTCTGCTACGCCCTCCAGGCTTCACCTTCTCCTTCTCCTTCTTCTGCTTCTTCTGCTTCACCGTCCTGACTTCACATTCTCCTTCTCCTTCTTCTACTTCTTCTGCTACACCCCCCTGACTTCACCTGCTCCTTCTCCTTCTTCTGCTTCTTCTGATTCACCCTCCTAACTTCACCTTCTCCTTCTCCTTCTTCTGCTTCTTCTGATTCACCCTCCTGACTTCACCTTCTCCTTCTCCTTCTTCTGCTTCTTATGATTCACCCTCCAGACTTCACCTTCTCCTTCTCCTTCTTCTGCTTCTTCTGATTCACCCTCCAGACTTCACCTTCTCCTTCTCCTTCTTCTGCTTCTTCTGATTCACCCTCCAGACCTCACCTTCTCCTTCTCCTTCTTCTACTTCTTCTGATTCACCCTCCAGACTTCATCTTCTCCTTCTCCTTCTTCTGCTTCTTCTGATTCACCCTCCAGACTTCACCTTCTCCTTCTCCTTCTTCTGCTTCTTCTGATTCACCCTCCAGTCTTCACCTTCTCCTTCTCCTTCTTCTGCTTCTTCTGATTCACCCTCCTGACTTCACCTTCTCCTTCTCCTTCTTCTACTTCTTCTGATTCACCCTCCTGACTTCACCTTCTCCTTCTCCTTCTTCTACTTCTTCTGCTTCACCCTCCAGACTTCACCTTCTCCTTCTCCTTCTTCTACGTCTTCTGATTCACCCTCCAGACTTCACCTTCACCTTCTCCTTCTTCTGCTTCTTCTGATTCACCCTCCAGACTTAACCTTCTCCTTCTCCTTATTCTGCTTCTTCTGATTCACCCTCCAGACTTCACCTTCTCCTTCTCCTTCTTCTGCTTCTTCTGATTCACCCTCCAGACTTCACCTTCTCCTTCTCCTTCTTCTGCTTCTTCTGATTCACCCTCCAGACTTCACCTTCTCCTTCTCCTTCTTCTACTTCTTCTGATTCACCCTCCAGACTTCACCTTCTCCTTCTCCTTCTTCTGCTTCTTCTGATTCACCCTCCTGACTTCACCTTCTCCTTCTCCTTCTTCTACATCTTCTGATTCACCCTCCTGACTTCACCTTCTCCTTCTCCTTCTTCTACTTCTTTGATTCACCCTCCAGACTTCACCTTCTCCTTCTCCTTCTTCTGCTTCTTCTGATTCACC
The DNA here is from genome assembly GCF_052327205.1 of Somniosus microcephalus. Taxonomy (NCBI): domain Eukaryota; kingdom Metazoa; phylum Chordata; class Chondrichthyes; order Squaliformes; family Somniosidae; genus Somniosus; species Somniosus microcephalus. The sequence goes on from NW_028225215.1 coordinate 1,148,774, forward strand.
CTCCAGACTTCACCTTCTCATTCTCCTTCTTCTGCTTCTTCTGCTGCGCCCTCCAGACTTCACCTTCTCCTTCTCCTTCTTCTGCTTCTTCTGCTTCACACTCCAGACTTCACCTTCTCCTTCTTCTTCTTCTGCTTCTTCTGCTGCGCCCTCCAGGCTTCACCTTCTCCTTCTCCTTCTTCTGCTTCTTCTGCTTCACTGTCCTGACTTCACCTTCTCCTTCTCCTTCTTCTACTTCTTCTGCTACACCCCCCTGACTTCACCTGCTCCTTCTTCTTCTTCTGCTTCTTCTGATTCACCCTCCTAACTTCACCTTCTCCTTCTCCTTCTTCTGCTTCTTCTGATTCACCCTCCTGACTTCACCTTCTCCTTCTCCTTCTTCTGATTCACCCTCCAGACTTCACCTTCTCCTTCTCCTTCTTCTGCTTCTTCTGATTCACCCTCCAGACTTCACCTTCTCCTTCTCCTTCTTCTGCTTCTTCTGATTCACCCTCCTGACTTCACCTTCTCCTTCTCCTTCTTCTACTTCTTCTGATTCACCCTCCAGACCTCACCTTCTCATTCTCCTTCTTCTACTTCTTCTGATTCACCCTCCAGACTTCATCTTCTCCTTCTCCTTCTTCTGCTTCTTCTGATTCACCCTCCTGACTTCACCTTCTCCTTCTCCTTCTTCTACTTCTTCTGCTTCACCCTCCAGACTTCACCTTCTCCTTCTCCTTCTTCTACTTCTTCTGATTCACCCTCCAGACTTCACCTTCTCCTTCTCCTTCTTCTGCTTCTTCTGATTCACCCTCCAGACTTAACCTTCTCCTTCTCCTTATTCTGCTTCTTCTGATTCACCCTCCATACTTCACCTTCTTCTTCTCCTTCTTCTGCTTCTTCTGATTCACCCTCCAGACTTCACCTTCTCCTTCTCCTTCTTCTGCTTCTTCTGATTCACCCTCCGGACTTCACCTTCTCCTTCTCCTTCTCCTACTTCTTCTGATTCACCCTCCAGACTTCACCTTCTCCTTCTCCTTCTTCTGCTTCTTCTGATTCACCCTCCTGACTTCACCTTCTCCTTGTCCTTCTTCTACATCTTCTGATTCACCCTCCTGACTTCACCTTCTCCTTCTCCTTCTTCTACTTCTTCTGCTTCACCGTCCAGACTTCACCTTCTCCTTCTCCTTCTTCTACTTCTTCTGATTCACCCTCCAGACTTCACCTTCTCCTTCTCCTTCTTCTACTTCTTCTGATTCACCCTCCAGACTTTACCTTCTCCTTCTCCTTCTTCTACTTCTTCTGATTCACCCTCCAGACTTCACCTTCTCCTTCTCCTTCTTCTGCTTCTTCTGATTCACCCTCCAGACTTCACCTTCTCCTTCTCCTTATTCTGTTTCTTCTGAATCACCCTCCAGACTTCACCTTCTCCTTCTCCTTCTTCTGCTTCTTCTGATTCACCCTCCAGACTTCACCTTCTCCTTCTCCTTCTTCTACTTCTTCTGATTCACCCTCCAGACTTCACCTTCTCCTTCTCCTTCTTCTGCTTCTTCTGATTCACCCTCCTGACTTCACCTTCTCCTTCTCCTTCTTCTACATCTTCTGATTCACCCTCCTGACTTCACCTTCTCCTTCTCCTTCTTCTACTTCTTTGATTCACCCTCCAGACTTCACCTTCTCCTTCTCCTTCTTCTGCTTCTTCTGATTCACCCTCCAGACTTCACCTTCTCATTCTCCTTCTTCTGCTTCTTCTGCTGCGCCCTCCAGACTTCACCTTCTCCTTCTCCTTCTTCTGCTTCTTCTGCTTCACACTCCAGACTTCACCTTCTCCTTCTTCTTCTTCTGCTTCTTCTGCTGCGCCCTCCAGGCTTCACCTTCTCCTTCTCCTTCTTCTGCTTCTTCTGCTTCACTGTCCTGACTTCACCTTCTCCTTCTCCTTCTTCTACTTCTTCTGCTACACCCCCCTGACTTCACCTGCTCCTTCTTCTTCTTCTGCTTCTTCTGATTCACCCTCCTAACTTCACCTTCTCCTTCTCCTTCTTCTGCTTCTTCTGATTCACCCTCCTGACTTCACCTTCTCCTTCTCCTTCTTCTGATTCACCCTCCAGACTTCACCTTCTCCTTCTCCTTCTTCTGCTTCTTCTGATTCACCCTCCAGACTTCACCTTCTCCTTCTCCTTCTTCTGCTTCTTCTGATTCACCCTCCTGACTTCACCTTCTCCTTCTCCTTCTTCTACTTCTTCTGATTCACCCTCCAGACCTCACCTTCTCATTCTCCTTCTTCTACTTCTTCTGATTCACCCTCCAGACTTCATCTTCTCCTTCTCCTTCTTCTGCTTCTTCTGATTCACCCTCCTGACTTCACCTTCTCCTTCTCCTTCTTCTACTTCTTCTGCTTCACCCTCCAGACTTCACCTTCTCCTTCTCCTTCTTCTACTTCTTCTGATTCACCCTCCAGACTTCACCTTCTCCTTCTCCTTCTTCTGCTTCTTCTGATTCACCCTCCAGACTTAACCTTCTCCTTCTCCTTATTCTGCTTCTTCTGATTCACCCTCCATACTTCACCTTCTTCTTCTCCTTCTTCTGCTTCTTCTGATTCACCCTCCAGACTTCACCTTCTCCTTCTCCTTCTTCTGCTTCTTCTGATTCACCCTCCGGACTTCACCTTCTCCTTCTCCTTCTCCTACTTCTTCTGATTCACCCTCCAGACTTCACCTTCTCCTTCTCCTTCTTCTGCTTCTTCTGATTCACCCTCCTGACTTCACCTTCTCCTTGTCCTTCTTCTACATCTTCTGATTCACCCTCCTGACTTCACCTTCTCCTTCTCCTTCTTCTACTTCTTCTGCTTCACCGTCCAGACTTCACCTTCTCCTTCTCCTTCTTCTACTTCTTCTGATTCACCCTCCAGACTTCACCTTCTCCTTCTCCTTCTTCTACTTCTTCTGATTCACCCTCCAGACTTTACCTTCTCCTTCTCCTTCTTCTACTTCTTCTGATTCACCCTCCAGACTTCACCTTCTCCTTCTCCTTCTTCTGCTTCTTCTGATTCACCCTCCAGACTTCACCTTCTCCTTCTCCTTATTCTGTTTCTTCTGAATCACCCTCCAGACTTCACCTTCTCCTTCTCCTTCTTCTGCTTCTTCTGATTCACCCTCCAGACTTCACCTTCTCCTTCTCCTTCTTCTGCTTCTTCTGATTCACCCTCCAGACTTCACCTTCTCCTTCTCCTTCTTCTACGTCTTCTGATTCACCCTCCAGACTTCACCTTCTCCATCTCCTTCTTCTGCTTCTTCTGATTCACCCTCCAGACTTCACCTTCTCCTTCTCCTTCATCTCCTTCTTCTGATTCACCCTCCAGACTTCACCTTCTCCTTCTCCTTCTTCTGCTTCTTCTGATTCACCCTCCAGACTTCACCTTCTCCTTCTCCTTCTTCTGCTTCTTCTGATTCACCCTCCAGACTTCACCTTCTCCTTCTCCTTCTTCTACTTCTTCTGATTCACCCTCCAGACTTCACCTTCTCCTTCTTCTGCTTCTTCTGATTCACCCTCCAGACTTCACCTTCTCCTTCTCCTTCGTCTACTTCTTCTGATTCACCCTCCAGACTACACCTTCTCCTTCTCCTTCTTCTACTTCTTCTGATTCACCCTCCAGACTTCACCTTCTCCTGCTCCTTCTTCTGTTTCTTCTGATTCACCCTCCAGACTTCATCTTCTCCTTCTCCTTCTTCTACTTCTTCTGATTCACCCTCCAGACTTCACCTTCTCCTTCTCCTTCTTCTACTTCTTCTGATTCACCCTCCAGACTTCATCTTCTCCTTCTCCTTATTCTGCTTCTTCTGATTCACCCTCCAGACTTCACCTTCTCCTTCTCCTTCTTCTGCTTCTTCTGATTCACCCTCCAGACTTCAACTTCTCCTTCTCCTTCTTCTACTTCTTCTGATTCACCCTCCAGACTTCACCTTCTCCTTCTCCTTCTTCTACTTCTTCCGATTCACCCTCCAGACTTCATCTTCTCCTTCTCCTTCTTCTGCTTCTTCTGATTCACCCTCCAGACTTCACCTTCTCCTTCTCCTTCTTCTGCTTCTTCTGATTCACCCTCCAGACTTCACCTTCTCCTTCTCCTTCTTCTACTTCTTCTGATTCACTCTCCAGACTTCACCTTCTCCTTCTCCTTCTTCTACTTCTTCTGATTCACCCTCCAGACTTCACCTTCTCCTTCTCCTTATTCTGCTTCTTTTGATTCACCCTCCAGACTTCACCTTCTCCTTCTCCTTTCTCTGCTTCTTCTGATTCACCCTCCAGGCTTCACCTTCTCCTTCTCCTTCTTCTGATTCTTCCGATTCACCCTCCAGACTTCACCTTCTCCTTCTCCATCTTCTGCTTCTTCTGATTCACCCTCCTGACTTCACCTTCTCCTTCTCCTTCTTTACTTCTTCTGATTCACCCTCCTGACTTCACCTTCTCCTTCTCCATCTTCTTCTTCTTCTGCTTCACCCTCCAGACTTCAACTTCTCCTTCTCCTTCTTCTACTTCTTCTTATTCACCCTCCAGACTTCACCTTCTCCTTCTCCTTCTTCTGCTTCTTCTGATTCACCCTCCAGACTTCACCTTCTCCTTCTCCTTCTTCTGCTTCTTCTGATTCACCCTCCAGACTTCACCTTCTCCTTCTCCTTCTTCTACTTCTTCTGATTCACCCTCCAGACTTCACCTTCTCCTTCTACTTCTTCTGCTTCTTCTGCTTCACCCTCCAGACTTCACCTTCTCCTTCTCCTTCGTCTACTTCTTCTGATTCACCCTCCAGACTACACCTTCTCCTTCTCCTTCTTCTACTTCTTCTGATTCACCCTCCAGACTTCACCTTCTCCTTCTCCTTCTTCTGTTTCTTCTGATTCACCCTCCAGACTTCATCTTCTCCTTCTCCTTCTTCTACTTCTTCTGATTCACCCTCCAGACTTCACCTTCTCCTTCTCCTTCTTCTACTTCTTCTGATTCACCCTCCAGACTTCATCTTCTCCTTCTCCTTCTTCTGCTTCTTCTGATTCACCCTCCAGACTTCACCTTCTCCTTCTCCTTCTTCTGCTTCTTCTGATTCACCCTCCAGACTTCAACTTCTCCTTCTCCTTCTTCTACTTCTTCTGATTCACCCTCCAGACTTCACCTTCTCCTTCTCCTTCTTCTACTTCTTCTGATTCACCCTCCAGTCTTCACCTTCTCCTTCTCCTTCTTCTGTTTCTTCTGCTTCACCCTCCAGACTTCACCTTCTCCTTCTCTTTCTTCTGCTTCTTCTGATTCACCCTCCAGACTTCACCTTCTCCTTCTCCTTCTTCTGATTCTTCTGATTCACCCTCCAGACTTCACCTTCTCCTTCTCCTTCTTCTGCTTCTTCTGATTCACCCTCCTGACTTCACCTTCTCCTTCTCCTTCTTCTACTTCTTCTGATTCACCCTCCTGACTTCACCTTCTCCTTCTCCTTCTTCTACTTCTTCTGCTTCACCCTCCAGACTTCACCTTCTCCTTCTCCTTCTTCTACTTCTTCTGATTCACCCTCCAGACTTCACCTTCTCCTTCTCCTTCTTCTGCTTCTTCTGATTCACCCTCCAGACTTCACCTTCTCATTCTCCTTCTTCTGCTTCTTCTGCTGCGCCCTCCAGACTTCACCTTCTCCTTCTCCTTCTTCTGCTTCTTCTGCTTCACACTCCAGACTTCACCTTCTCCTTCTCCTTCTTCTGCTTCTTCTGCTGCGCCCTCCAGGCTTCACCTTCTCCTTCTCCTTCTTCTGCTTCTTCTGCTTCATCGTCCTGACTTCACCTTCTCCTTCTCCTTCTTCTACTTCTTCTGCTACAGCCCCCTGACTTCACCTGCTCCTTCTCCTTTTTCTGCTTCTTCTGATTCACCCTCCTAACTTCACCTTCTCCTTCTCCTTCTTCTGCTTCTTCTGATTCACCCTCCTGACTTCACCTTCTCCTTCTCCTTCTTCTGCTTCTTCTGATTCACCCTCCAGACTTCACCTTCTCCTTCTCCTTCTTCTGCTTCTTCTGATTCGCCCTCCAGACTTCACCTTCTCCTTCTTCTGCTTCTTCTGATTCACCCTCCAGACCTCACCTTCTCCTTCTCCTTCTTCTACTTCTTCTGATTCACCCTCCAGACTTCATCTTCTCCTTCTCCTTCTTCTGCTTCTTCTGATTCACCCTCCAGACTTCACCTTCTCCTTCTCCTTCTTCTGCTTCTTCTGATTCACCCTCCAGACTTCACCTTCTCCTTCTCTTTCTTCTGCTTCTTCTGCTTCACCCTCCAGACTTCACCTTCTCCTTCTCCTTCTTCTGATTCTTCTGATTCACCCTCAAGACTTCACCTTCTATATCTCCTTCTTCTGCTTCTTCTGATTCACCCTCCTGACTTCACCTTCTCCTTCTCCTTCTTCTACTTCTTCTGATTCACCCTCCTGACTTCACCTTCTCCTTCTCCTTCTTCTACTTCTTCTGCTTCCCCCTCCAGACTTCACCTTCTCCTTCTCCTTCTTCTACTTCTTCTGATTCACCCTGCCGACTTCACCTTCTCCTTCTCCTTCTTCTGCTTCTTCTGATTCACCCTCCAGACTTCACCTTCTCCTTCTCCTTATTCTGCTTCTTCTGATTCACCCTCCAGACTTCACCTTCTCCTTCTCCTTCTTCTGCTTCTTCTGATTCACCCTCCAGACTTCACCTTCTCCTTCTCCTTCTTCTACTTCTTCTGATTCACCCTCCAGACTTCACCTTCTCCTTCTCCTTCTTCTGCTTCTTCTGATTCAGCCTCCTGACTTCACCTTCTCCTTCTCCTTCTTCTACATCTTCTGATTCACCCTCCTGACTTCACCTTCTCCTTCTCCTTCTTCTACTTCTTCTGCTTCACCCTCCAGACTTCACCTTCTCCTTCTCCTTCTTCTACTTCTTCTGATTCACCCTCCAGACTTCACCTTCTCCTTCTCCTTCTTCTACTTCTTCTGATTCACCCTCCAGACTTCACCTTCTCCTTCTCCTTCTTCTACTTCTTCTGATTCACCCTCCAGACTTCACCTTCTCCTTCTCCTTCTTCTGCTTCTTCTGATTCACCCTCCAGACTTCACCTTCTCCTTCTCCTTATTCTGCTTCTTCTGAATCACCCTCCAGACTTCACCTTCTCCTTCTCCTTCTTCTGCTTCTTCTGATTCACCCTCCAGACTTCACCTGTTCCTTCTCCTTCTTCTGCTTCTTCTGATTCACCCTCCAGACTTCACCTTCTCCTTCTCCTTCTTCTACTTCTTCTGATTCACCCTCCAGACTTCACCTTCTCCATCTCCTTCTTCTGCTTCTTCTGATTCACCCTCCAGACTTCACCTTCTCCTTCTCCTTCTTCTGCTTCTTCTGATTCACCCTCCAGACTTCACCTTCTCCTTCTCCTTCTTCTACTTCTTCTGATTCACCCTCCAGACTTCACCTTCTCCTTCTCTTTTTCTGCTTCTTCTGATTCACCCTCCAGACTTCACCTTCTCCTTCTCCTTCTTCTGATTCTTCTGATTCACCCTCCAGACTTCACCTTCTCCTTCTCCTTCTTCTGCTTCTTCTGATTCACCCTCCTGACTTCACCTTCTCCTTCTCCTTCTTCTACATCTTCTGATTCACCCTCCTGACTTCACCTTCTCATTCTCCTTCTTCTACTTCTTCTGCTTCACCCTCCAGACTTCACCTTCTCCTTCTCCTTCTTCTACGTCTTCTGATTCACCCTCCAGACTTCACCTTCTCCTTCTCCTTCTTCTACTTCTTCTGATTCACCCTCCAGACTTCATCTTCTCCTTCTCCTTCTTCTACTTCTTCTGATTCACCCTCCAGACTTCAGCTTCTCCTTCTCCTTCTTCTGCTTCTTCTGATTCAACCTCCAGACTTCACCTTCTCCATCTCCTTATCCTGCTTCTTCTGAATCACCCTCCAGACTTCACCTTCTCCTTCTCCTTCTTCTGCTTCTTCTGATTCTCCCTCCAGACTTCACCTTCTCCTTCTCCTTCTTCTGCTTCTTCTGATTCACCCTCCAGACTTCACTTTCTCCTTCTCCTTCTTCTACTTCTTCTGATTCAACCTCCAGACTTCACCTTCTCCATCTCCTTCTTCTGCTTCATCTGATTCACCCTCCAGACTTCACCTTCTCCTTCTCCTTCGTCTACTTCTTCTGATTCACCCTCCAGACTACACCTTCTCCTTCTCCTTCTTCTACTTCTTCTGATTCACCCTCCAGACTTCACCTTCTCCTTCTCCTTCTTCTGTTTCTTCTGATTCACCCTCCAGACTTCACCTTCTCCTTCTCCTTCTTCTACTACTTCTGATTCACCCTCCAGACTTCACCTTCTCCTTCTCCTTCTTCTACTTCTTCTGATTCACCCTCCAGACTTCATCTTCTCCTTCTCCTTCTTCTGCTTCTTCTGATTCACCCTCCAGACTTCACCTTATCCTTATCCTTCTTCTGCTTCTTCTGATTCACCCTCCAGACTTCACCTTCTCCTTCTCCTTCTTCTACTTCATCTGATTCACCCTCCAGACTTCACCTTCTCCTTCTCCTTCTTCTACTTCTTCTGATTCACCCTCCAGTCTTCACCTTCTCCTTCTCCTTCTTCTGTTTCTTCTGCTTCACCCTCCAGACTTCACCTTCTCCTTCTCTTTCTTCTGCTTCTTCTGATTCACCCTCCAGACTTCACCTTCTCCTTCTCCTTCTTCTGATTCTTCTGATTCACCCTCCAGACTTCACCTTCTCCTTCTCCTTCTACTGCTTCTTCTGATTCACCCTCCTGACTTCACCTTCTCCTTCTCCTTCTTCTACTTCTTCTGATTCACCCACCTGACTTCACCTTCTCCTTCTCCTTCTTCTACTTCTTCTGCTTCACCCTCCAGACTTCACCTTCTCCTTCTCCTTCTTCTACTTCTTCTGATTCACCCTCCAGACTTCACCTTCTCTTTCTCCTTCTTCTGCTTCTTCTGATTCACCCTCCAGACTTCACCTTCTCCTTCTCCTTATTCTGCTTCTTCTGATTCACCCTCCAGACTTCACCTTCTCCTTCTCCTTATTCTGATTCTTCTGATTCACCCTCCAGACTTCACCTTCTCCTTCTCCTTCCTCTGCTTCTTCTGATTCACCCTCCAGACTTCACCTTCTCCTTCTCCTTCTTCTGATTCTTCTGATTCACCCTCCAGACTTCACCTTCTCCTTCTCCATCTTCTGCTTCTTCTGATTCACCCTCCTGACTTCACCTTCTCCTTCTCCTTCTTCTACTTCTTCTGATTCACCCTCTTGACTTCACCTTCTCCTTCTCCATCTTCTAATTCTTCTGCTTCACCCTCCAGACTTCAACTTCTCCTTCTCCTTCTTCTACTTCTTCTGATTCACCCTCCAGACTTCACCTTCTCCTTCTCCTTCTTCTGCTTCTTCTGATTCACCCTCCAGACTTCACCTTCTCCTTCTCCTTATTCTGCGTCTTCTGATTCACCCTCCAGACTTCACCTTCTCCTTCTCCTTCTTCTGCTTCTTCTGATTCACCCTGCAGACTTCACCTTCTCCTTCTCCTTCTTCTGCTTCTTCTGATTCACCCTCCAGACTTCACCTTCTCCTTCTCCTTCTTCTGCTTCTTCTGATTCACCCTCCAGACTTCACCTTCTCCTTCTACTTCTTCTACTTCTTCTGATTCACCGTCCAGACTTCACCTTCTCCTTCTCTTTCTTCTGCTTCTTCTGATTCACCCTCCAGACTTCACCTTCTCCTTCTCCTTCTTCTGATTCTTCTGATTCACCCTCCAGACTTCACCTTCTCCTTCTCCTTCTTCTGCTTCTTCTGATTCACCCTCCTGACTTCACCTTCTCCTTCTCCTTCTTCTACTTCTTCTGATTCACCATCCTGACTTCACCTTCTCCTTCTCCTTCTTCTACTTCTTCTGCTTCACCCTCCAGACTTCACCTTCTCCTTCTCCTTCTTCTACTTCTTCTGATTCACCCTCCAGACCTGAACTTCTCCTTTTCCTTCTTCTACTTCTTCTGATTCACCCTCCAGACTTCACCTTCTCCTTCTCCATCTTCTGCTTCTTCTGCTTCACCGTCCTGACTGCACCTTCTCCTTCTCCGTCTTCTACTTATTCTGCTTCATCCCCCTGACATCACCTGCTCCTTCTCCTTCTTCTGCTTCTTCTGATTCACCCTCCAGACTTCACCTTCTCCTTCTCCTTCTTCTGCTTCTTCTGATTCACCCTCCTGACTTCACCTTCTCCTTCTCCTTCTTCTGCTTCTTCTGATTCACCCTCCAGACTTCACCTTCTCCTTCTCCTTCTTCTGCTTCTTCTGATTCACCCTCCAGACTTCACCTTCTCCTTCTCCTTCTTCTGCTTCTTCTGATTCACCCTCCAGACTACACCTTCTCCTTCTCCTTCTTCTACTTCTTCTGATTCACCCTCCAGACTTCACCTTCTCCTTCTCCTTCTTCTGTTTCTTCTGATTCACCCTCCAGACTTCACCTTCTCCTTCTCCTTCTTCTGCTTCTTCTGATTCACCCTCCAGACTTCACCTTCTCCTTCTCCTTCTTCTGCTTCTTCTGATTCACCCTCCAGACCTCTCCTTCTCCTTCTCCTTCTTCTACTTCTTCTGATTCACCCTCCAGACTTCATCTTCTCCTTCTCCTTCTTCTGCTTCTTCTGATTCACCCTCCAGACTTCACCTTCTCCTTCTCCTTCTTCTGCTTCTTCTGATTCACCCTCCAGACTTCACCTTCTCCTTCTCCTTCTTCTACTTCTTCTGATTCACCCTCCAGACTTCACCTTCTCCTTCTCCTTCTTCTACTTCTTCTGATTCACCCTCCAGTCTTCACCTTCTCCTTCTCCTTCTTCTGTTTCTTCTGCTTCACCCTCCAGACTTCACCTTCTCCTTCTCTTTCTTCTGCTTCTTCTGATTCACCCTCCAGACTTCACCTTCTCCTTCTTCTGATTCTTCTGATTCACCCTACAGACTTCACCTTCTCCTTCTCCTTCTTCTGCTTCTTCTGATGCACCCTCCTGATTTCACCTTCTCCTTCTCCTTCTTCTACTTCTTCTGATTCACCCTCCTGACTTCACCTTCTCCTTCTCCTTCTTCTGCTTCACCCTCCAGACTTCACCTTCTCCTTCTCCTTCTTCTACTTCTTCTGATTCACCCTCCAGACTTCACCTTCTCCTTCTCCTTCTTCTGCTTCTTCTGATTCACCCTCCAGACTTCACCTTCTCCTTCTCCTTATTCTGCTTCTTCTCATTCACCCTCCAGACTTCACCTTCTCCTTCTCCTTCTTCTGCTTCTTCTGATTCACCCTCCAGACTTCACCTTCTCCTTCTACTTCTTCTGCTTCTTCTGATTCACCCTCCAGACTTCACCTTCTCCTTCTCCTTCCTCTGCTTCTTCTGATTCACCCTCCAGACTTCACCTTCTCCTTCTCCTTCTTCTGCTTCTTCTGATTCACCCTCCAGACTTCACCTTCTCCTTCTCCTTATTCTGCTTCTTCTGATTCACCCTCCAGACTTCACCTTCTCCTTCTCCTTCTTCTGCTTCTTCTGATTCACCCTGCAGACTTCACCTTCTCCTTCTCCTTCTTCTGATTCACCCTCCAGACTTCACCTTCTCCTTCTCCTTCTTCTGCTTCTTCTGATTCACCCTCCAGACTTCACCTACTCCTTCTCCTTCTTCTACTTCTTCTGATTCACCCTCCAGACTTCACCTTCTCCTTCTCTTTCTTCTGCTTCTTCTGATTCACCCTCCAGACTTCACCTTCTCCTTCTCCTTCTTCTGATTCTTCTGATTCACCCTCCAGACTTCACCTTCTCCTTCGCCTTCTTCTGCTTCTTCTGATTCACCCTCCTGACTTCACCTTCTCCTTCTCCTTCTTCTACTTCTTCTGATTCACCATCCTGACTTCACCTTCTCCTTCTCCTTCTTCTACTTCTTCTGCTTCACCCTCCAGACTTCACCTTCTCCTTCTCCTTCTTCTACTTCTTCTGATTCACCCTCCAGACTTGACCTTCTCCTTTTCCTTCTTCTACTTCTTCTGATTCACCCTCCAGACTTCACCTTCTCCTTCTCCTTCTTCTGCTTCTTCTGCTTCACCGTCCTGACTTCACCTTCTCCTTCTTCTTCTTCTACTTATTCTGCTTCATCCCCCTGACATCACCTGCTCCTTCTCCTTCTTCTGCTTCTTCTGATTCACCCTCCTAACTTCACCTTCTCCTTCTCCTTCTTCTGCTTCTTCTGATTCACTCTCCTGACTTCACCTTCTCCTTCTCCTTCTTCTGCTTCTTCTGATTCACCCTCCAGACTTCACCTTCTCCTTCTCCTTCTTCTGCTTCTTCTGATTCACCCTCCAGACTTCACCTTCTCCTTCTCCTTCTTCTGCTTCTTCTGATTCACCCTCCAGACTACACCTTCTCCTTCTCCTTCTTCTACTTCTTCTGATTCACCCTCCAGACTTCACCTTCTCCTTCTCCTTCTTCTGTTTCTTCTGATTCACCCTCCAGACTTCACCTTCTCCTTCTCCTTCTTCTGCTTCTTCTGATTCACCCTCCAGACTTCACCTTCTCCTTCTCCTTCTTCTGCTTCTTCTGATTCACCCTCCAGACCTCACCTTCTCCTTCTCCTTCTTCTGCTTCTTCTGATTCACCCTCCAGACTTCACCTTCTCCTTCTCCTTCTTCTGCTTCTTCTGATTCACCCTCCAGACTTCACCTTCTCCTTCTCCTTCTTCTGCTTCTTCTGATTCACCCTCCAGACTACACCTTCTCCTTCTCCTTCTTCTACTTCTTCTGATTCACCCTCCAGACTTCACCTTCTCCTTCTCCTTCTTCTGTTTCTTCTGTTTCACCCTCCAGACTTCACCTTCTCCTTCTCCTTCTTCTGCTTCTTCTGATTCACCCTCCAGACTTCACCTTCTCCTTCTCTTTCTTCAGCTTCTTCTGATTCACCCTCCAGACTTCACCTTCTCCTTCTCCTTCTTCTGATTCTTCTGATTCACCCTACAGACTTCACCTTCTCCTTCTCCTTCTTCTGCTTCTTCTGATTCACCCTCCTGATTTCACCTTCTCCTTCTCCTTCTTCTACTTCTTCTAATTCACCCTCCTGACTTCACCTTCTCCTTCTCCTTCTTCTCCTTCACCCTCCAGACTTCACCTTCTCCTTCTCCTTCTTCTACTTCTTCTGATTCACCCTCCAGACTTCACCTTCTCCTTCTCCTTCTTCTGCTTCTTCTGATTCACCCTCCAGACTTCACCTTCTCCTTCTCCTTATTCTGCTTCTTCTCATTCACCCTCCAGACTTCACCTTCTCCTTCTCCTTCTTCTGCTTCTTCTGATTCACCCTCCAGACTTCACCTTCTCCTTCTACTTCTTCTGCTTCTTCTGATTCACCCTCCAGACTTCACCTTCTCCTTCTCCTTCCTCTGCTTCTTCTGATTCACCCTCCAGACTTCACCTTCTCCTTCTCCTTCTTCTACTTCTTCTGATTCACCCTCCAGACTTCACCATCTCCTTCTATTTCTTCTGCTTCTTCTGATTCACCCTCCAGACTTCACCTTCTCCTTCTCCTTCTTCTGATTCTTCTGATTCACCCTCCAGACTTCACCTTCTCCTTCTCCTTCTTCTGCTTCTTCTGATTCACCCTCCTGACTTCACCTTCTCCTTCTCCTTCTTCTACTTCTTCTGATTCACCCTCCTGACTTCACCTTCTCCTTCTCCTTCTTCTACTTCTTCTGCTTCACCCTCCAGACTTCACCTTCTCCTTCTCCTTCTTCTACTTCTTCTGATTCAACCTCCAGACTTCACCTTCTCCTTCTCCTTCTTCTACTTCTTCTGATTCTCCCTCCAGACTTCACCTTCTCCTTCTCCTTCTTCTACTTCTTCTGATTCACCCTCCAGACTTCACCTTCTCCTTCTCCTTCTTCTGCTTCTTCTGATTCACCCTCCAGACTTCACCTTCTCCTTCTCCTTCTCCTGCTTCTTCTGATTCACCCTCCAGACTTCACCTTCTCCTTCTCCTTCTTCTACTTCTTCTGATTCACCCTCCAGACTTCACCTTCTCCATCTCCTTCTTCTGCTTCTTCTGATTCACCCTCCAGACTTCACCTTCTCCTTCTCCTTCGTCTACTTCTTCTGATTCACCCTCCAGACTACACCTTCTCCTTCTCCTTCTTCTACTTCTTCTGATTCACCCTCCAGACTTCACCTTCTCCTTCTCCTTCTTCTGTTTCTTCTGATACACCGTCCAGACTTCACCTTCTCCTTCTCCTTCTTCTACTACTTATGATTCACCCTCCAGACTTCACCTTCTCCTTCTCCTTCTTCTACTTCTTCTGATTCACCCTCCAGACTTCATCTTCTCCTTCTCCTTCTTCTGCTTCTTCTGATTCACCCTTCAGACTTCACCTTCTCCTTCTCCTTCTTCTGCTTCTTCTGATTCACCCTCCAGACTTCACCTTCTCCTTCTCCTTATTCTGCTTCTTCTGATTCACCCTCCTGACTTCACCTTCTCCTTCTCCTTCTTCTGCTTCTTCTGATTCACCCTCCAGACTTCACCTTCTCCTTCTCCTTCTTCTGCTTCTTCTGATTCACCCTCCAGACTTCACCTTCTCCTTCTCCTTCTTCTGCTTCTTCTGATTCACCCTCCAGACTTCACCTTCTCCTTCTCCTTCTTCTACTTCTTCTGATTCACCATCCTGACTTCACCTTCTCCTTCTCCTTCTTCTACTTCTTCTGCTTCACCCTCCAGACTTCACCTTCTCCTTCTCCTTCTTCTACTTCTTCTGATTCACCCTCCAGACCTGAACTTCTCCTTTTCCTTCTTCTACTTCTTCTGATTCACCCTCCAGACTTCACCTTCTCCTTCTCCTTCTTCTGCTTCTTCTGCTTCACCGTCCTGACTGCACCTTCTCCTTCTCCGTCTTCTACTTATTCTGCTTCATCCCCCTGACATCACCTGCTCCTTCTCCTTCTTCTGCTTCTTCTGATTCACCCTCCAGACTTCAACTTCTCCTTCTCCTTCTTCTGCTTCTTCTGATTCACCCTCCTGACTTCACCTTCTCCTTCTCCTTCTTCTGCTTCTTCTGATTCACCCTCCAGACTTCACCTTCTCCTTCTCCTTCTTCTGCTTCTTCTGATTCACCCTCCAGACTTCACCTTCTCCTTCTCCTTCTTCTGCTTCTTCTGATTCACCCTCCAGACTACACCTTCTCCTTCTCCTTCTTCTACTTCTTCTGATTCACCCTCCAGACTTCACCTTCTCCTTCTCCTTCTTCTGTTTCTTCTGATTCACCCTCCAGACTTCACCTTCTCCTTCTCCTTCTTCTGCTTCTTCTGATTCACCCTCCAGACTTCACCTTCTCCTTCTCCTTCTTCTGCTTCTTCTGATTCACCCTCCAGACCTCACCTTCTCCTTCTCCTTCTTCTACTTCTTCTGATTCACCCTCCAGACTTCATCTTCTCCTTCTCCTTCTTCTGCTTCTTCTGATTCACCCTCCAGACTTCACCTTCTCCTTCTCCTTCTTCTGCTTCTTCTGATTCACCCTCCAGACTTCACCTTCTCCTTCTCCTTCTTCTACTTCTTCTGATTCACCCTCCAGACTTCACCTTCTCCTTCTCCTTCTTCTACTTCTTCTGATTCACCCTCCAGTCTTCACCTTCTCCTTCTCCTTCTTCTGTTTCTTCTGCTTCACCCTCCAGACTTCACCTTCTCCTTCTCTTTCTTCTGCTTCTTCTGATTCACCCTCCAGACTTCACCTTCTCCTTCTTCTGATTCTTCTGATTCACCCTACAGACTTCACCTTCTCCTTCTCCTTCTTCTGCTTCTTCTGATTCACCCTCCTGATTTCACCTTCTCCTTCTCCTTCTTCTACTTCTTCTGATTCACCCTCCTGACTTCACCTTCTCCTTCTCCTTCTTCTGCTTCACCCTCCAGACTTCACCTTCTCCTTCTCCTTCTTCTACTTCTTCTGATTCACCCTCCAGACTTCACCTTCTCCTTCTCCTTCTTCTGCTTCTTCTGATTCACCCTCCAGACTTCACCTTCTCCTTCTCCTTATTCTGCTTCTTCTCATTCACCCTCCAGACTTCACCTTCTCCTTCTCCTTCTTCTGCTTCTTCTGATTCACCCTCCAGACTTCACCTTCTCCTTCTACTTCTTCTGCTTCTTCTGATTCACCCTCCAGACTTCACCTTCTCCTTCTCCTTCCTCTGCTTCTTCTGATTCACCCTCCAGACTTCACCTTCTCCTTCTCCTTCTTCTGCTTCTTCTGATTCACCCTCCAGACTTCACCTTCTCCTTCTCCTTATTCTGCTTCTTCTGATTCACCCTCCAGACTTCACCTTCTCCTTCTCCTTCTTCTGCTTCTTCTGATTCACCCTGCAGACTTCACCTTCTCCTTCTCCTTCTTCTGATTCACCCTCCAGACTTCACCTTCTCCTTCTCCTTCTTCTGCTTCTTCTGATTCACCCTCCAGACTTCACCTTCTCCTTCTCCTTCTTCTACTTCTTCTGATTCACCCTCCAGACTTCACCTTCTCCTTCTCTTTCTTCTGCTTCTTCTGATTCACCCTCCAGACTTCACCTTCTCCTTCTCCTTCTTCTGATTCTTCTGATTCACCCTCCAGACTTCACCTTCTCCTTCGCCTTCTTCTGCTTCTTCTGATTCACCCTCCTGACTTCACCTTCTCCTTCTCCTTCTTCTACTTCTTCTGATTCACCATCCTGACTTCACCTTCTCCTTCTCCTTCTTCTACTTCTTCTGCTTCACCCTCCAGACTTCACCTTCTCCTTCTCCTTCTTCTACTTCTTCTGATTCACCCTCCAGACTTGACCTTCTCCTTTTCCTTCTTCTACTTCTTCTGATTCACCCTCCAGACTTCACCTTCTCCTTCTCCTTCTTCTGCTTCTTCTGCTTCACCGTCCTGACTTCACCTTCTCCTTCTTCTTCTTCTACTTATTCTGCTTCATCCCCCTGACATCACCTGCTCCTTCTCCTTCTTCTGCTTCTTCTGATTCACCCTCCTAACTTCACCTTCTCCTTCTCCTTCTTCTGCTTCTTCTGATTCACTCTCCTGACTTCACCTTCTCCTTCTCCTTCTTCTGCTTCTTCTGATTCACCCTCCAGACTTCACCTTCTCCTTCTCCTTCTTCTGCTTCTTCTGATTCACCCTCCAGACTTCACCTTCTCCTTCTCCTTCTTCTGCTTCTTGTGATTCACCCTCCAGACTACACCTTCTCCTTCTCCTTCTTCTACTTCTTCTGATTCACCCTCCAGACTTCACCTTCTCCTTCTCCTTCTTCTGTTTCTTCTGATTCACCCTCCAGACTTCACCTTCTCCTTCTCCTTCTTCTGCTTCTTCTGATTCACCCTCCAGACTTCACCTTCTCCTTCTCCTTCTTCTGCTTCTTCTGATTCACCCTCCAGACCTCACCTTCTCCTTCTCCTTCTTCTGCTTCTTCTGATTCACCCTCCAGACTTCACCTTCTCCTTCTCCTTCTTCTGCTTCTTCTGATTCACCCTCCAGACTTCACCTTCTCCTTCTCCTTCTTCTGCTTCTTCTGATTCACCCTCCAGACTACACCTTCTCCTTCTCCTTCTTCTACTTCTTCTGATTCACCCTCCAGACTTCACCTTCTCCTTCTCCTTCTTCTGTTTCTTCTGTTTCACCCTCCAGACTTCACCTTCTCCTTCTCCTTCTTCTGCTTCTTCTGATTCACCCTCCAGACTTCACCTTCTCCTTCTCCTTCTTCTGCTTCTTCTGATTCACCCTCCAGACCTCACCTTCTCCTTCTCCTTCTTCTACTTCTTCTGATTCACCCTCCAGACTTCATCTTCTCCTTCTCCTTCTTCTGCTTCTTCTGATTCACCCTCCAGACTTCACCTTCTCCTTCTCCTTCTTCTGCTTCTTCTGATTCACCCTCCAGACTTCACCTTCTCCTTCTCCTTCTTCTACTTCTTCTGATTCACCCTCCAGACTTCACCTTCTCCTTCTCCTTCTTCTACTTCTTCTGATTCACCCTCCAGTCTTCACCTTCTCCTTCTCCTTCTTCTGTTTCTTCTGCTTCACCCTCCAGACTTCACCTTCTCCTTCTCTTTCTTCAGCTTCTTCTGATTCACCCTCCAGACTTCACCTTCTCCTTCTCCTTCTTCTGATTCTTCTGATTCACCCTACAGACTTCACCTTCTCCTTCTCCTTCTTCTGCTTCTTCTGATTCACCCTCCTGATTTCACCTTCTCCTTCTCCTTCTTCTACTTCTTCTGATTCACCCTCCTGACTTCACCTTCTCCTTCTCCTTCTTCTGCTTCACCCTCCAGACTTCACCTTCTCCTTCTCCTTCTTCTACTTCTTCTGATTCACCCTCCAGACTTCACCTTCTCCTTCTCCTTCTTCTGCTTCTTCTGATTCACCCTCCAGACTTCACCTTCTCCTTCTCCTTATTCTGCTTCTTCTCATTCACCCTCCAGACTTCACCTTCTCCTTCTCCTTCTTCTGCTTCTTCTGATTCACCCTCCAGACTTCACCTTCTCCTTCTACTTCTTCTGCTTCTTCTGATTCACCCTCCAGACTTCACCTTCTCCTTCTCCTTCCTCTGCTTCTTCTGATTCACCCTCCAGACTTCACCTTCTCCTTCTCCTTCTTCTACTTCTTCTGATTCACCCTCCAGATTTCACCATCTCCTTCTCTTTCTTCTGCTTCTTCTGATTCACCCTCCAGACTTCACCTTCTCCTTCTCCTTCTTCTGATTCTTCTGATTCACCCTCCAGACTTCACCTTCTCCTTCTCCTTCTTCTGCTTCTTCTGATTCACCCTCCTGACTTCACCTTCTCCTTCTCCTTCTTCTACTTCTTCTGATTCACCCTCCTGACTTCACCTTCTCCTTCTCCTTCTTCTACTTCTTCTGCTTCACCCTCCAGACTTCACCTTCTCCTTCTCCTTCTTCTACTTCTTCTGATTCAACCTCCAGACTTCACCTTCTCC
Source organism: Somniosus microcephalus (assembly GCF_052327205.1). Lineage (NCBI taxonomy): Eukaryota > Metazoa > Chordata > Chondrichthyes > Squaliformes > Somniosidae > Somniosus > Somniosus microcephalus. The sequence goes on from NW_028225215.1 coordinate 1,167,745, forward strand.
TTCTCCTTCTTCTACTTCTTCTGATTCTCCCTCCAGACTTCACCTTCTCCTTCTCCTTCTTCTACTTCTTCTGATTCACCCTCCAGACTTCACCTTCTCCTTCTCCTTCTTCTGCTTCTTCTGATTCACCCTCCAGACTTCACCTTCTCCTTCTCCTTCTCCTGCTTCTTCTGATTCACCCTCCAGACTTCACCTTCTCCTTCTCCTTCTTCTACTTCTTCTGATTCACCCTCCAGACTTCACCTTCTCCATCTCCTTCTTCTGCTTCTTCTGATTCACCCTCCAGACTTCACCTTCTCCTTCTCCTTCGTCTACTTCTTCTGATTCACCCTCCAGACTACACCTTCTCCTTCTCCTTCTTCTACTTCTTCTGATTCACCCTCCAGACTTCACCTTCTCCTTCTCCTTCTTCTGTTTCTTCTGATACACCGTCCAGACTTCACCTTCTCCTTCTCCTTCTTCTACTACTTCTGATTCACCCTCCAGACTTCACCTTCTCCTTCTCCTTCTTCTACTTCTTCTGATTCACCCTCCAGACTTCATCTTCTCCTTCTCCTTCTTCTGCTTCTTCTGATTCACCCTTCAGACTTCACCTTCTCCTTCTCCTTCTTCTGCTTCTTCTGATTCACCCTCCAGACTTCACCTTCTCCTTCTCCTTCTTCTGCTTCTTCTGATTCACCCTCCTGACTTCACCTTCTCCTTCTCCTTCTTCTGCTTCTTCTGATTCACCCTCCAGACTTCACCTTCTCCTTCTCCTTCTTCTGCTTCTTCTGATTCACCCTCCAGACTTCACCTTCTCCTTCTCCTTCTTCTGCTTCTTCTGATTCACCCTCCAGACTACACCTTCTCCTTCTCCTTCTTCTACTTCTTCTGATTCACCCTCCAGACTTCACCTTCTCCTTCTCCTTCTTCTGTTTCTTCTGATTCACCCTCCAGACTTCACCTTCTCCTTCTCCTTCTTCTGCTTCTTCTGATCCACCCTCCAGACTTCACCTTCTCCTTCTCCTTCTTCTGCTTCTTCTGATTCACCCTCCAGACCTCACCTTCTCCTTCTCCTTCTTCTACTTCTTCTGATTCACCCTCCAGACTTCATCTTCTCCTTCTCCTTCTTCTGCTTCTTCTGATTCACCCTCCAGACTTCACCTTCTCCTTCTCCTTCTTCTGCTTCTTCTGATTCACCCTCCAGACTTCACCTTCTCCTTCTCCTTCTTCTACTTCTTCTGATTCACCCTCCAGACTTCACCTTCTCCTTCTCCTTCTTCTACTTCTTCTGATTCACCCTCCAGTCTTCACCTTCTCCTTCTCCTTCTTCTGTTTCTTCTGCTTCACCCTCCAGACTTCACCTTCTCCTTCTCTTTCTTCTGCTTCTTCTGATTCACCCTCCAGACTTCACCTTCTCCTTCTTCTGATTCTTCTGATTCACCCTACAGACTTCACCTTCTCCTTCTCCTTCTTCTGCTTCTTCTGATTCACCCTCCTGATTTCACCTTCTCCTTCTCCTTCTTCTACTTCTTCTGATTCACCCTCCTGACTTCACCTTCTCCTTCTCCTTCTTCTGCTTCACCCTCCAGACTTCACCTTCTCCTTCTCCTTCTTCTACTTCTTCTGATTCACCCTCCAGACTTCACCTTCTCCTTCTCCTTCTTCTGCTTCTTCTGATTCACCCTCCAGACTTCACCTTCTCCTTCTCCTTATTCTGCTTCTTCTCATTCACCCTCCAGACTTCACCTTCTCCTTCTCCTTCTTCTGCTTCTTCTGATTCACCCTCCAGACTTCACCTTCTCCTTCTACTTCTTCTGCTTCTTCTGATTCACCCTCCAGACTTCACCTTCTCCTTCTCCTTCCTCTGCTTCTTCTGATTCACCCTCCAGACTTCACCTTCTCCTTCTCCTTCTTCTGCTTCTTCTGATTCACCCTCCAGACTTCACCTTCTCCTTCTCCTTATTCTGCTTCTTCTGATTCACCCTCCAGACTTCACCTTCTCCTTCTCCTTCTTCTGCTTCTTCTGATTCACCCTGCAGACTTCACCTTCTCCTTCTCCTTCTTCTGATTCACCCTCCAGACTTCACCTTCTCCTTCTCCTTCTTCTGCTTCTTCTGATTCACCCTCCAGACTTCACCTTCTCCTTCTCCTTCTTCTACTTCTTCTGATTCACCCTCCAGACTTCACCTTCTCCTTCTCCTTCTTCTGATTCTTCTGATTCACCCTCCAGACTTCACCTTCTCCTTCGCCTTCTTTTGCTTCTTCTGATTCACCCTCCTGACTTCACCTTCTCCTTCTCCTTCTTCTACTTCTTCTGATTCACCATCCTGACTTCACCTTCTCCTTCTCCTTCTTCTACTTCTTCTGCTTCACCCTCCAGACTTCACCTTCTCCTTCTCCTTCTTCTACTTCTTCTGATTCACCCTCCAGACTTGACCTTCTCCTTTTCCTTCTTCTACTTCTTCTGATTCACCCTCCAGACTTCACCTTCTCCTTCTCCTTCTTCTGCTTCTTCTGATTCACCCTCCAGACTTCACCTTCTCCTTCTCCTTCTTCTGCTTCTTCTGATTCACCCTCCAGACTACACCTTCTCCTTCTCCTTCTTCTACTTCTTCTGATTCAGACTTCACCTTCTCCTTCTCCTTCTTCTGTTTCTTCTGATTCACCCTCCAGACTTCACCTTCTCCTTCTCCTTCTTCTGCTTCTTCTGATTCACCCTCCAGACTTCACCTTCTCCTTCTCCTTCTTCTGCTTCTTCTGATTCACCCTCCAAACCTCACCTTCTCCTTCTCCTTCTTCTGCTTCTTCTGATTCACCCTCCAGACTTCACCTTCTCCTTCTCCTTCTTCTGCTTCTTCTGATTCACCCTCCAGACTTCACCTTCTCCTTCTCCTTCTTCTGCTTCTTCTGATTCACCCTCCAGACTACACCTTCTCCTTCTCCTTCTTCTACTTCTTCTGATTCACCCTCCAGACTTCACCTTCTCCTTCTCCTTCTTCTGTTTCTTCTGTTTCACCCTCCAGACTTCACCTTCTCCTTCTCCTTCTTCTGCTTCTTCTGATTCACCCTCCAGACTTCACCTTCTCCTTCTCCTTCTTCTGCTTCTTCTGATTCACCCTCCAGACCTCACCTTCTCCTTCTCCTTCTTCTACTTCTTCTGATTCACCCTCCAGACTTCATCTTCTCCTTCTCCTTCTTCTGCTTCTTCTGATTCACCCTCCAGACTTCACCTTCTCCTTCTCCTTCTTCTGCTTCTTCTGATTCACCCTCCAGACTTCACCTTCTCCTTCTCCTTCTTCTACTTCTTCTGATTCACCCTCCAGACTTCACCTTCTCCTTCTCCTTCTTCTACTTCTTCTGATTCACCCTCCCGCCTTCACCTTCTCCTTCTCCTTCTTCTGTTTCTTCTGCTTCACCCTCCAGACTTCACCTTCTCCTTCTCTTTCTTCAGCTTCTTCTGATTCACCCTCCAGACTTCACCTTCTCCTTCTCCTTCTTCTGATTCTTCTGATTCACCCTACAGACTTCACCTTCTCCTTCTCCTTCTTCTGCTTCTTCTGATTCACCCTCCTGATTTCACCTTCTCCTTCTCCTTCTTCTACTTCTTCTGATTCACCCTCCTGACTTCACCTTCTCCTTCTCCTTCTTCTGCTTCACCCTCCAGACTTCACCTTCTCCTTCTCCTTCTTCTACTTCTTCTGATTCACCCTCCAGACTTCACCTTCTCCTTCTCCTTCTTCTGCTTCTTCTGATTCACCCTCCAGACTTCACCTTCTCCTTCTCCTTATTCTGCTTCTTCTCATTCACCCTCCAGACTTCACCTTCTCCTTCTCCTTCTTCTGCTTATTCTGATTCACCCTCCAGACTTCACCTTCTCCTTCTACTTCTTCTGCTTCTTCTGATTCACCCTCCAGACTTCACCTTCTCCTTCTCCTTCCTCTGCTTCTTCTGATTCACCCTCCAGACTTCACCTTCTCCTTCTCCTTCTTCTACTTCTTCTGATTCACCCTCCAGACTTCACCATCTCCTTCTCTTTCTTCTGCTTCTTCTGATTCACCCTCCAGACTTCACCTTCTCCTTCTCCTTCTTCTGATTCTTCTGATTCACCCTCCAGACTTCACCTTCTCCTTCTCCTTCTTCTGCTTCTTCTGATTCACCCTCCTGACTTCACCTTCTCCTTCTCCTTCTTCTACTTCTTCTGATTCACCCTCCTGACTTCACCTTCTCCTTCTCCTTCTTCTACTTCTTCTGCTTCACCCTCCAGACTTCACCTTCTCCTTCTCCTTCTTCTACTTCTTCTGATTCAACCTCCAGACTTCACCTTCTCCTTCTCCTTCTTCTACTTCTTCTGATTCTCCCTCCAGACTTCACCTTCTCCTTCTCCTTCTTCTACTTCTTCTGATTCACCCTCCAGACTTCACCTTCTCCTTCTCCTTCTTCTGCTTCTTCTGATTCACCCTCCAGACTTCACCTTCTCCTTCTCCTTCTCCTGCTTCTTCTGATTCACCCTCCAGACTTCACCTTCTCCTTCTCCTTCTTCTACTTCTTCTGATTCACCCTCCAGACTTCACCTTCTCCATCTCCTTCTTCTGCTTCTTCTGATTCACCCTCCAGACTTCACCTTCTCCTTCTCCTTCGTCTACTTCTTCTGATTCACCCTCCAGACTACACCTTCTCCTTCTCCTTCTTCTACTTCTTCTGATTCACCCTCCAGACTTCACCTTCTCCTTCTCCTTCTTCTGTTTCTTCTGATACACCGTCCAGACTTCACCTTCTCCTTCTCCTTCTTCTACTACTTCTGATTCACCCTCCAGACTTCACCTTCTCCTTCTCCTTCTTCTACTTCTTCTGATTCACCCTCCAGACTTCATCTTCTCCTTCTCCTTCTTCTGCTTCTTCTGATTCACCCTTCAGACTTCACCTTCTCCTTCTCCTTCTTCTGCTTCTTCTGATTCACCCTCCAGACTTCACCTTCTCCTTCTCCTTATTCTGCTTCTTCTGATTCACCCTCCTGACTTCACCTTCTCCTTCTCCTTCTTCTGCTTCTTCTGATTCACCCTCCAGACTTCACCTTCTCCTTCTCCTTCTTCTGCTTCTTCTGATTCACCCTCCAGACTTCACCTTCTCCTTCTCCTTCTTCTGCTTCTTCTGATTCACCCTCCAGACTACACCTTCTCCTTCTCCTTCTTCTACTTCTTCTGATTCACCCTCCAGACTTCACCTTCTCCTTCTCCTTCTTCTGTTTCTTCTGATTCACCCTCCAGACGTCTCCTTCTCCTTCTCCTTCTTCTGCTTCTTCTGATTCACCCTCCAGACTTCACCTTCTCCTTCTCCTTCTTCTGCTTCTTCTGATTCACCCTCCAGACCTCACCTTCTCCTTCTCTTCTTCTGCTTCTTCTGATTCACCCTCCAGACTTCACCTTCTCCTTCTCCTTCTTCTGCTTCTTCTGATTCACCCTCCAGACTTCACCTTCTCCTTCTCCTTCTTCTGCTTCTTCTGATTCACCCTCCAGACTACACCTTCTCCTTCTCCTTCTTCTACTTCTTCTGATTCACCCTCCAGACTTCACCTTCTCCTTCTCCTTCTTCTGTTTCTTCTGATTCACCCTCCAGACTTCACCTTCTCCTTCTCCTTCTTCTGCTTCTTCTGATTCACCCTCCAGACTTCACCTTCTCCTTCTCCTTCTTCTGCTTCTTCTGATTCACCCTCCAGACCTCACCTTCTCCTTCTCCTTCTTCTACTTCTTCTGATTCACCCTCCAGACTTCATCTTCTCCTTCTCCTTCTTCTGCTTCTTCTGATTCACCCTCCAGACTTCACCTTCTCCTTCTCCTTCTTCTGCTTCTTCTGATTCACCCTCCAGACTTCACCTTCTCCTTCTCCTTCTTCTACTTCTTCTGATTCACCCTCCAGACTTCACCTTCTCCTTCTCCTTCTTCTACTTCTTCTGATTCACCCTCCAGTCTTCACCTTCTCCTTCTCCTTCTTCTGTTTCTTCTGCTTCACCCTCCAGACTTCACCTTCTCCTTCTCTTTCTTCAGCTTCTTCTGATTCACCCTCCAGACTTCACCTTCTCCTTCTCCTTCTTCTGATTCTTCTGATTCACCCTACAGACTTCACCTTCTCCTTCTCCTTCTTCTGCTTCTTCTGATTCACCCTCCTGATTTCACCTTCTCCTTCTCCTTCTTCTACTTCTTCTGATTCACCCTGCTGACTTCACCTTCTCCTTCTCCTTCTTCTGCTTCACCCTCCAGACTTCACCTTCTCCTTCTCCTTCTTCTACTTCTTCTGATTCACCCTCCAGACTTCACCTTCTCCTTCTCCTTCTTCTGCTTCTTCTGATTCACCCTCCAGACTTCACCTTCTCCTTCTCCTTATTCTGCTTCTTCTCATTCACCCTCCAGACTTCACCTTCTCCTTCTCCTTCTTCTGCTTCTTCTGATTCACCCTCCAGACTTCACCTTCTCCTTCTACTTCTTCTGCTTCTTCTGATTCACCCTCCAGACTTCACCTTCTCCTTCTCCTTCCTCTGCTTCTTCTGATTCACCCTCCAGACTTCACCTTCTCCTTCTCCTTCTTCTACTTCTTCTGATTCACCCTCCAGACTTCACCATCTCCTTCTCTTTCTTCTGCTTCTTCTGATTCACCCTCCAGACTTCACCTTCTCCTTCTCCTTCTTCTGATTCTTCTGATTCACCCTCCAGACTTCACCTTCTCCTTCTCCTTCTTCTGCTTCTTCTGATTCACCCTCCTGACTTCACCTTCTCCTTCTCCTTCTTCTACTTCTTCTGATTCACCCTCCTGACTTCACCTTCTCCTTCTCCTTCTTCTACTTCTTCTGCTTCACCCTCCAGACTTCACCTTCTCCTTCTCCTTCTTCTACTTCTTCTGATTCAACCTCCAGACTTCACCTTCTCCTTCTCCTTCTTCTACTTCTTCTGATTCTCCCTCCAGACTTCACCTTCTCCTTCTCCTTCTTCTACTTCTTCTGATTCACCCTCCAGACTTCACCTTCTCCTTCTCCTTCTTCTGCTTCTTCTGATTCACCCTCCAGACTTCACCTTCTCCTTCTCCTTCTCCTGCTTCTTCTGATTCACCCTCCAGACTTCACCTTCTCCTTCTCCTTCTTCTACTTCTTCTGATTCACCCTCCAGACTTCACCTTCTCCATCTCCTTCTTCTGCTTCTTCTGATTCACCCTCCAGACTTCACCTTCTCCTTCTCCTTCGTCTACTTCTTCTGATTCACCCTCCAGACTACACCTTCTCCTTCTCCTTCTTCTACTTCTTCTGATTCACCCTCCAGACTTCACCTTCTCCTTCTCCTTCTTCTGTTTCTTCTGATACACCGTCCAGACTTCACCTTCTCCTTCTCCTTCTTCTATTACTTCTGATTCACCCTCCAGACTTCACCTTCTCCTTCTCCTTCTTCTAATTCTTCTGATTCACCCTCCAGACTTCATCTTCTCCTTCTCCTTCTTCTGCTTCTTCTGATTCACCCTTCAGACTTCACCTTCTCCTTCTCCTTCTTCTGCTTCTTCTGATTCTCCCTCCAGACTTCACCTTCTCCTTCTCCTTCTTCCACTTCTTCTGATTCACCCTCCAGTCTTCACCTTCTCCTTCTCCTTCTTCTGTTTCTTCTGCTTCACCCTCCAGACTTCACCTTCTCCTTCTCTTTCTTCTGCTTCTTCTGATTCACCCTCCAGACTTCACCTTCTCCTTCTCCTTCTTCTGATTCTTCTGATTCACCCTCCAGACTTCACCTTCTCCTTCTCCTTCTTCTGCTTCTTCTGATTCACCCTCCTGACTTCACCTTCTCCTTCTCCTTCTTCTCCTTCTTCTGATTCACCCTCCTGACTTCACCTTCTCCTTCTCCTTCTTCTACTTCTTCTGCTTCACCCTCCAGACTTCACCTTCTCCTTCTCCTTCTTCTACTTCTTCTGATTCACCCTCCAGACTTCATCTTCTCCTTCTCCTTCTTCTGCTTCTTCTGATTCACCCTCCAGACTTCACCTTCTCCTTCTCCTTATTCTGCTTCTTCTGATTCACCCTCCAGACTTCACCTTCTCCTTCTCCTTATTCTGCTTCTTCTGATTCACCCTCCAGACTTCACCTTCTCCTTCTCCTTCTTCTGCTTCTTCTGATTCACCCTCCTGACTTCACCTTCTCCTTCTCCTTCTTCTACTTCTTCTGATTCACCCTCCTGACTTCACCTTCTCCTTCTCCTTCTTCTACTTCTTCTGCTTCACCCTCCAGACTTCACCTTCTCCTTCTCCTTCTTCTACTTCTTCTGATTCACCCTCCAGACTTCACCTTCTCCTTCTCCTTCTTCTGCTTCTTCTGATTCACCCTCCATACTTCACCTTCACTTCTCCTTATTCTGCTTCTTCTGATTCACCCTCCAGACTTCAACTTCTCCTTCTCCTTCTTCTGCTTCTTCTGATTCACCCTCCAGACTTCACCTTCTCCTTCTCCTTCTTCTGCTTCTTCTGATTCACCCTCCAGACTTCACCTTCTCCTTCTCCTTCTTCTGCTTCTTCTGATTCACCCTCCAGACTTCACCTTCTCCTTCTCCCTCTTCTACTTCTTCTGATTCACCCTCCAGACTTCACCTTCTCCTTCTCTTTCTTCTGCTTCTTCTGATTCACCCTCCAGACTTCACCTTCTCCTTCTCCTTCTTCTTCTTCTTCTGATTCACCCTCCAGACTTCATCTTCTCCTTCTCCTTCTTCTGCTTCTTCTGATTCACCCTCCAGACTTCACCTTCTCCTTCTCCTTCTTCTGCTTCTTCTGATTCACCCTCCAGACTTCACCTTCTCCTTCTCCTTCTTCTACTTCTTCTGATTCACCCTCCAGACTTCACCTTCTCCTTCTCCTTCTTCCACTTCTTCTGATTCACCCTCCAGTCTTCACCTTCTCCTTCTCCTTCTTCTGTTTCTTCTACTTCACCCTCCAGACTTCACCTTCTCCTTCTCTTTCTTCTGCTTCTTCTGATTCACCCTCCAGACTTCACCTTCTCCTTCTCCTTCTTCTGATTCTTCTGATTCACCCTCCAGACTTCACCTTCTCCTTCTCCTTCTTCTGCTTCTTCTGATTCACCCTCCTGACTTCACCTTCTCCTTCTCCTTCTTCTACTTCTTCTGATTCACCCTCCTGACTTCACCTTCTCCTTCTCCTTCTTCTACTTCTTCTGCTTCACCCTCCAGACTTCAACTTCTCCTTCTCCTTCTTCTACTTCTTCTGATTCACCCTCCAGACTTCATCTTCTCCTTCTCCTTCTTCTGCTTCTTCTGATTCACCCTCCAGACTTCACCTTCTCCTTCTCCTTATTCTGCTTCTTCTGATTCACCCTCCAGACTTCACCTTCTCCTTCTCCTTATTCTGCTTCTTTTGATTCACCCTCCAGACTTCACCTTCTCCTTCTCCTTCTTCTGCTTCTTCTGCTTCACCCTCCTGACTTCACCTTCTCCTTCTCCTTCTTCTACTTCTTCTGATTCACCCTCCTGACTTCACCTTCTCCTTCTCCTTCTTCTACTTCTTCTGCTTCACCCTCCAGACTTCACCTTCTCCTTCTCCTTCTTCTAATTCTTCTGATTCACCCTCCAGACTTCACCTTCTCCTTCTCCTTCTTCCGCTTCTTCTGATTCACCCTCCATACTTCACCTTCACTTCTCCTTATTCTGCTTCTTCTGATTCACCCTCCAGACTTCAACTTCTCCTTCGCCTTCTTCTGCTTCTTCTGATTCACCCTCCAGACTTCACCTTCTCCTTCTCCTTCTTCTGCTTCTTCTGATTCACCCTCCAGACTTCACCTTCTCCTTCTCCTTCTTCTGCTTCTTCTGATTCACCCTCCAGACTCCACCTTCTCCTTCTCCTTCTTCTACTTCTTCTGATTCACCCTCCAGACTTCACCTTCTCCTTCTCTTTCTTCTGCTTCTTCTGATTCACCCTCCAGATTTCATCTTCTCCTTCTCCTTATTCTGCTTCTTCTGATTCACCCTCCAGACTTCACCTTCTCCTTCTCCTTCTTCTGATTCTTCTGATTCACCCTCCAGACTTCACCTTCTCCTTCTCCTTCTTCTGATTCTTCTGATTCACCCTCCAGACTTCACCTTCTCCTTCTCCTTCTTCTGCTTCTTCTGATTCACCCTCCTGACTTCACCTTCTCCTTCTCCTTCTTCTACTTCTTCTGATTCACCCTCCTGACTTCACCTTCTCCTTCTCCTTCTTCTACTTCTTCTGCTTCACCCTCCAGACTTCACCTTCTCCTTCTCCTTCTTCTACTTCTTCTGATTCAACCTCCAGACTTCACCTTCTCCTTCTCCTTCTTCTACTTCTTCTGATTCTCCCTCCAGACTTCACCTTCTCCTTCTCCTTCTTCTACTTCTTCTGATTCACCCTCCAGACTTCACCTTCTCCTTCTCCTTCTTCTGCTTCTTCTGATTCACCCTCCAGACTTCACCTTCTCCTTCTCCTTCTCCTGCTTCTTCTGATTCACCCTCCAGACTTCACCTTCTCCTTCTCCTTCTTCTACTTCTTCTGATTCACCCTCCAGACTTCACCTTCTCCATCTCCTTCTTCTGCTTCTTCTGATTCACCCTCCAGACTTCACCTTCTCCTTCTCCTTCGTCTACTTCTTCTGATTCACCCTCCAGACTACACCTTCTCCTTCTCCTTCTTCTACTTCTTCTGATTCACCCTCCAGACTTCACCTTCTCCTTCTCCTTCTTCTGTTTCTTCTGATACACCGTCCAGACTTCACCTTCTCCTTCTCCTTCTTCTACTACTTCTGATTCACCCTCCAGACTTCACCTTCTCCTTCTCCTTCTTCTACTTCTTCTGATTCACCCTCCAGACTTCATCTTCTCCTTCTCCTTCTTCTGCTTCTTCTGATTCACCCTTCAGACTTCACCTTCTCCTTCTCCTTCTTCTGCTTCTTCTGATTCACCCTCCAGACTTCACCTTCTCCTTCTCCTTATTCTGCTTCTTCTGATTCACCCTTCAGACTTCACCTTCTCCTTCTCCTTCTTCTGCTTCTTCTGATTAGCCTCCAGACTTCACCTTCTCCTTCTCCTTCTTCTGCTTCTTCTGATTCACCCTCCAGACTTCACCTTCTCCTTCTCCTTCTTCTGCTTCTTCTGATTCACCCTCCAGACTACACCTTCTCCTTCTCCTTCTTCTACTTCTTCTGATTCACCCTCCAGACTTCACCTTCTCCTTCTCCTTCTTCTGTTTCTTCTGATTCACCCTCCAGACGTCTCCTTCTCCTTCTCCTTCTTCTGCTTCTTCTGATTCACCCTCCAGACTTCACCTTCTCCTTCTCCTTCTTCTGTTTCTTCTGATTCACCCTCCAGACCTCACCTTCTCCTTCTCCTTCTTCTGCTTCTTCTGATTCACCCTCCAGACTTCACCTTCTCCTTCTCCTTCTTCTGCTTCTTCTGATTCACCCTCCACACTTCACCTTCTCCTTCTCCTTCTTCTGCTTCTTCTGATTCACCCACCAGACTACACCTTCTCCTTCTCCTTCTTCTACTTCTTCTGATTCACCCTCCAGACTTCACCTTCTCCTTCTCCTTCTTCTGTTTCTTCTGATTCACCCTCCAGACTTCACCTTCTCCTTCTCCTTCTTCTGCTTCTTCTGATTCACCCTCCAGACTTCACCTTCTCCTTCTCCTTCTTCTGCTTCTTCTGATTCACCATCCAGACCTCACCTTCTCCTTCTCCTTCTTCTACTTCTTCTGATTCACCCTCCAGACTTCATCTTCTCCTTCTCCTTCTTCTGCTTCTTCTGATTCACCCTCCAGACTTCACCTTCTCCTTCTCCTTCTTCTGCTTCTTCTGATTCACCCTCCAGACTTCACCTTCTCCTTCTCCTTCTTCTACTTCTTCTGATTCCCCCTCCAGACTTCACCTTCTCCTTCTCCTTCTTCTACTTCTTCTGATTCACCCTCCAGTCTTCACCTTCTCCTTCTCCTTCTTCTGTTTCTTCTGCTTCACCCTCCAGACTTCACCTTCTCCTTCTCTTTCTTCAGCTTCTTCTGATTCACCCTCCAGACTTCACCTTCTCCTTCTCCTTCTTCTGATTCTTCTGATTCACCCTACAGACTTCACCTTCTCCTTCTCCTTCTTCTGCTTCTTCTGATTCACCCTCCTGATTTCACCTTCTCCTTCTCCTTCTTCTACTTCTTCTGATTCTCCTCCTGACTTCACCTTCTCCTTCTCCTTCTTCTGCTTCACCCTCCAGACTTCACCTTCTCCTTCTCCTTCTTCTACTTCTTCTGATTCACCCTCCAGACTTCACCTTCTCCTTCTCCTTCTTCTGCTTCTTCTGATTCACCCTCCAGACTTCACCTTCTCCTTCTCCTTATTCTGCTTCTTCTCATTCACCCTCCAGACTTCACCTTCTCCTTCTCCTTCTTCTGCTTCTTCTGATTCACCCTCCAGACTTCACCTTCTCCTTCTACTTCTCTGACTTCTTCTGATTCACCCTCCAGACTTCACCTTCTCCTTCTCCTCTCTTCTTCTTCTGATTCACCCTCCAGACTTCACCTTCTCCTTCCCTTCTTCTACTTCTTCTGATTCACCCTCCAGACTTCACCATCTCCTTCTCTTTCTTCTGCTTCTTCTGATTCACCCTCCAGACTTCACCTTCTCCTTCTCCTTCTTCTGATTCTTCTGATTCACCCTCCAGACTTCACCTTCTCCTTCTCCTTCTTCTGCTTCTTCTGATTCACCCTCCTGACTTCACCTTCTCCTTCTCCTTCTTCTACTTCTTCTGATTCACCCCTCCTGACTTCACCTTCTCCTTCTCCTTCTTCTACTTCTTCTGCTTCACCCTCCAGACTTCACCTTCTCCTTCTCCTTCTCCTTCTTCTACTTCTCTGATTCAACCTCCAGACTTCACCTTCTCCTTCTCCTTCTTCTACTTCTTCTGATTCTCCCTCCAGACTTCACCTTCTCCTTCTCCTTCTTCTACTTCTTCTGATTCACCCTCCAGACTTCACCTTCTCCTTCTCCTTCTTCTGCTTCTTCTGATTCACCTCCAGACTTCACCTTCTCCTTCTCCTTCTCCTGCTTCTTCTGATTCAGCCTCCAGACTTCACCTTCTCCTTCTCCTTCTTCTACTTCTTCTGATTCACCCTCCAGACTTCACCTTCTCCATCTCCTTCTTCTGCTTCTTCTGATTCACCCTCCAGACTTCACCTTCTCCTTCTCCTTCGTCTACTTCTCTGATTCACCCTCCAGACTACACCTTCTCCTTCTCCTTCTTCTACTTCTTCTGATTCACCCTCCAGACTTCACCTTCTCCTTCTCCTTCTTCTGTTTCTTCTGATACACCGTCCAGACTTCACCTTCTCCTTCTCCTTCTTCTATTACTTCTGATTCACCCTCCAGACTTCACCTTCTCCTTCTCCTTCTTCTAATTCTTCTGATTCACCCTCCAGACTTCATCTTCTCCTTCTCCTTCTTCTGCTTCTTCTGATTCACCCTTCAGACTTCACCTTCTCCTTCTCCTTCTTCTGCTTCTTCTGATTCTCCCTCCAGACTTCACCTTCTCCTTCTCCTTCTTCCACTTCTTCTGATTCACCCTCCAGTCTTCACCTTCTCCTTCTCCTTCTTCTGTTTCTTCTGCTTCACCCTCCAGACTTCACCTTCTCCTTCTCTTTCTTCTGCTTCTTCTGATTCACCCTCCAGACTTCACCTTCTCCTTCTCCTTCTTCTGATTCTTCTGATTCACCCTCCAGACTTCACCTTCTCCTTCTCCTTCTTCTGCTTCTTCTGATTCACCCTCCTGACTTCACCTTCTCCTTCTCCTTCTTCTCCTTCTTCTGATTCACCCTCCTGACTTCACCTTCTCCTTCTCCTTCTTCTACTTCTTCTGCTTCACCCTCCAGACTTCACCTTCTCCTTCTCCTTCTTCTACTTCTTCTGATTCACCCTCCAGACTTCATCTTCTCCTTCTCCTTCTTCTGCTTCTTCTGATTCACCCTCCAGACTTCACCTTCTCCTTCTCCTTATTCTGCTTCTTCTGATTCACCCTCCAGACTTCACCTTCTCCTTCTCCTTCTTCTGCTTCTTCTGATTCACCCTCCTGACTTCACCTTCTCCTTCTCCTTCTTCTACTTCTTCTGATTCACCCTCCTGACTTCACCTTCTCCTTCTCCTTCTTCTACTTCTTCTGCTTCACCCTCCAGACTTCACCTCTCCTTCTCCTTCTTCTACTTCTTCTGATTCACCCTCCAGACTTCACCTTCTCCTTCTCCTTCTTCTGCTTCTTCTGATTCACCCTCCATACTTCACCTTCACTTCTCCTTATTCTGCTTCTTCTGATTCACCCTCCAGACTTCAACTTCTCCTTCTCCTTCTTCTGCTTCTTCTGATTCACCCTCCAGACTTCACCTTCTCCTTCTCCTTCTTCTGCTTCTTCTGATTCACCCTCCAGACTTCACCTTCTCCTTCTCCTTCTTCTGCTTCTTCTGATTCACCCTCCAGACTTCACCTTCTCCTTCTCCCTCTTCTACTTCTTCTGATTCACCCTCCAGACTTCACCTTCTCCTTCTCTTTCTTCTGCTTCTTCTGATTCACCCTCCAGACTTCACCTTCTCCTTCTCCTTCTTCTACTTCTTCTGATTCACCCTCCAGACTTCATCTTCTCCTTCTCCTTCTTCTGCTTCTTCTGATTCACCCTCCAGACTTCACCTTCTCCTTCTCCTTCTTCTGCTTCTTCTGATTCACCCTCCAGACTTCACCTTCTCCTTCTCCTTCTTCTACTTCTTCTGATTCACCCTCCAGACTTCACCTTCTCCTTCTCCTTCTTCCACTTCTTCTGATTCACCCTCCAGTCTTCACCTTCTCCTTCTCCTTCTTCTGTTTCTTCTACTTCACCCTCCAGACTTCACCTTCTCCTTCTCTTTCTTCTGCTTCTTCTGATTCACCCTCCAGACTTCACCTTCTCCTTCTCCTTCTTCTGATTCTTCTGATTCACCCTCCTGACTTCACCTTCTCCTTCTCCTTCTTCTACTTCTTCTGATTCACCCTCCTGACTTCACCTTCTCCTTCTCCTTCTTCTACTTCTTCTGCTTCACCCTCCAGACTTCACCTTCTCCTTCTCCTTCTTCTAATTCTTCTGATTCACCCTCCAGACTTCATCTTCTCCTTCTCCTTCTTCTGCTTCTTCTGATTCACCCTCCAGACTTCACCTTCTCCTTCTCCTTATTCTGCTTCTTCTGATTCACCCTCCAGACTTCACCTTCTCCTTCTCCTTATTCTGCTTCTTTTGATTCACCCTCCAGACTTCACCTTCTCCTTCTCCTTCTTCTGCTTCTTCTGATTCACCCTCCTGACTTCACCTTCTCCTTCTCCTTCTTCTACTTCTTCTGATTCACCCTCCTGACTTCACCTTCTCCTTCTCCTTCTTCTACTTCTTCTGCTTCACCCTCCAGACTTCACCTTCTCCTTCTTCTAATTCTTCTGATTCACCCTCCAGACTTCACCTTCTCCTTCTCCTTCTTCCGCTTCTTCTGATTCACCCTCCATACTTCACCTTCACTTCTCCTTATTCTGCTTCTTCTGATTCACCCTCCAGACTTCAACTTCTCCTTCGCCTTCATCTGCTTCTTCTGATTCACCCTCCAGACTTCACCTTCTCCTTCTCCTTCTTCTGCTTCTTCTGATTCACCCTCCAGACTTCACCTTCTCCTTCTCCTTCTTCTGCTTCTTCTGATTCACCCTCCAGACTCCACCTTCTCCTTCTCCTTCTTCTACTTCTTCTGATTCACCCTCCAGACTTCACCTTCTCCTTCTCTTTCTTCTGCTTCTTCTGATTCACCCTCCAGATTTCATCTTCTCCTTCTCCTTATTCTGCTTCTTCTGATTCACCCTCCAGACTTCACCTTCTCCTTCTCCTTCTTCTGATTCTTCTGATTCACCCTCCAGACTTCACCTTCTCCTTCTCCTTCTTCTGCTTCTTCTGATTCACCCTCCTGACTTCACCTTCTCCTTCTCCTTCTTCTACTTCTTCTGATTCACCCTCCTGACTTCACCTTCTCCTTCTCCTTCTTCTACTTCTTCTGCTTCACCCTCCAGACTTCACCTTCTCCTTCTCCTTCTTCTACTTCTTCTGATTCACCCTCCAGACTTCATCTTCTCCTTCTCCTTCTTCTGCTTCTTCTGATTCACCCTCCAGACTTCACCTTCTCCTTCTCCTTATTCTGCTTCTTCTGATTCACCCTCCAGACTTCACCTTCTCCTTCTCCTTATTCTGCTTCTTCTGATTCACCCTCCAGACTTCACCTTCTCCTTCTCCTTCTTCTGCTTCTTGTGATTCACCCTCCTGACTTCACCTTCTCCTTCTCCTTCTTCTACTTCTTCTGATTCACCCTCCTGACTTCACCTTCTCCTTCTCCTTCTTCTACTTCTTCTGCTTCACCCTCCAGACTTCACCTTCTCCTTCTCCTTCTTCTAATTCTTCTGATTCACCCTCCAGACTTCACCTTCTCCTTCTCCTTCTTCCGCTTCTTCTGATTCACCCTCCATACTTCACCTTCACTTCTCCTTATTCTGCTTCTTCTGATTCACCCTCCAGACTTCAACTTCTCCTTCGCCTTCTTCTGCTTCTTCTGATTCACCCTCCAGACTTCACCTTCTCCTTCTCCTTCTTCTGCTTCTTCTGATTCACCCTCCAGACTTCACCTTCTTCATTCCTTCTTCTACTTCTTCTGATTCACCCTCCAGACTTCACCTTCTCCTTCTCTTTCTTCTGCTTCTTCTGATTCACCCTCCAGATTTCATCTTCTCCTTCTCCTTCTTCTGCTTCTTCTGATTCACCCTCCAGACTTCACCTTCTCCTTCTCCTTCTTCTGCTTCTTCTGATTCACCCTCCAGACTTCACCTTCTCCTTCTCCTTCTTCTGCTTCTTCTGTTTCACCCTCCAGACTTCACCTTCTCCTTCTCCTTCTTCTACTTCTTCTGATTCACCCTCCAGACCTCACCTTCTCCTTCTCCTTCTTCTACTTCTTCTGATTCACCCTCCAGATTTCATCTTCTCCTTCTCCGTCTTCTGCTTCTTCTGATTCACCTCCAGACTTCACCTTCTCCTTCTCCTTCTTCTGCTTCTTCTGATTCACCCTCCTGACTTCACCTTCTCCTTCTCCTTCTTCTACTTCTTCTGATTCACCCTCCTGACTTCACCTTCTCCTTCTCCTTCTTCTACTTCTTCTGCTTCACCCTCCAGACTTCACCTTCTCCTTCTCCTTCTTCTACTTCTTCTGATTCACCCTCCAGACTTGACCTTCTCCTTCTCCTTCTTCTACTTCTTCTGATTCACCCTCCAGACTTGACCTTCTCCTTCTCCTTCTTCTACTTCTTCTGATTCACCCTCCTGACTTCACCTTCTCCTTCTCCTTCTTCTACTTCTTCTGATTCACCCTCCAGATTTCATCTTCTCCTTCTCTTTCTTCTGCTTCTTCTGATTCACCCTCCAGACTTCACCTTCTCCTTCTCCTTCTTCTGATTCTTCTGATTCACCCTCCAGACTTCACCTTCTCCTTCTCCTTCTTCTACTTCTTCTGATTCACCCTCCAGACTTGACCTTCTCCTTCTCCTTCTTCTACTTCTTCTGATTCACCCTCCAGACTTCACCTTCTCCTTCTCTTTCTTCTGCTTCTTCTGATTCACCCTCCAGACTTCACCTTCTCCTTCTCCTTCTTCTGATTCTTCTGATTCACCCTCCAGACTTCACCTTCTCCTTCTCCTTCTTCTGCTTCTTCTGATTCACCCTCCACACTTCACCTTCTCCTTCTCCTTCTTCTGCTTCTTCTGATTCACCCACCAGACTACACCTTCTCCTTCTCCTTCTTCTACTTCTTCTGATTCACCCTCCAGACTTCACCTTCTCCTTCTCCTTCTTCTGTTTCTTCTGATTCACCCTCCAGACTTCACCTTCTCCTTCTCCTTCTTCTGCTTCTTCTGATTCACCCTCCAGACTTCACCTTCTCCTTCTCCTTCTTCTGCTTCTTCTGATTCACCATCCAGACCTCACCTTCTCCTTCTCCTTCTTCTACTTCTTCTGATTCACCCTCCAGACTTCATCTTCTCCTTCTCCTTCTTCTGCTTCTTCTGATTCACCCTCCAGACTTCACCTTCTCCTTCTCCTTCTTCTGCTTCTTCTGATTCACCCTCCAGACTTCACCTTCTCCTTCTCCTTCTTCTACTTCTTCTGATTCCCCCTCCAGACTTCACCTTCTCCTTCTCCTTCTTCTACTTCTTCTGATTCACCCTCCAGTCTTCACCTTCTCCTTCTCCTTCTTCTGTTTCTTCTGCTTCACCCTCCAGACTTCACCTTCTCCTTCTCTTTCTTCAGCTTCTTCTGATTCATCCTCCAGACTTCACCTTCTCCTTCTCCTTCTTCTGATTCTTCTGATTCACCCTACAGACTTCACCTTCTCCTTCTCCTTCTTCTGCTTCTTCTGATTCACCCTCCTGATTTCACCTTCTCCTTCTCCTTCTTCTACTTCTTCTGATTCTCCCTCCTGACTTCACCTTCTCCTTCTCCTTCTTCTGCTTCACCCTCCAGACTTCACCTTCTCCTTCTCCTTCTTCTACTTCTTCTGATTCACCCTCCAGACTTCACCTTCTCCTTCTCCTTCTTCTGCTTCTTCTGATTCACCCTCCAGACTTCACCTTCTCCTTCTCCTTATTCTGCTTCTTCTCATTCACCCTCCAGACTTCACCTTCTCCTTCTCCTTCTTCTGCTTCTTCTGATTCACCCTCCAGACTTCACCTTCTCCTTCTACTTCTTCTGCTTCTTCTGATTCACCCTCCAGACTTCACCTTCTCCTTCTCCTTCCTCTGCTTCTTCTGATTCACCCTCCAGACTTCACCTTCTCCTTCTCCTTCTTCTACTTCTTCTGATTCACCCTCCAGACTTCACCATCTCCTTCTCTTTCTTCTGCTTCTTCTGATTCACCCTCCAGACTTCACCTTCTCCTTCTCCTTCTTCTGATTCTTCTGATTCACCCTCCAGACTTCACCTTCTCCTTCTCCTTCTTCTGCTTCTTCTGATTCACCCTCCTGACTTCACCTTCTCCTTCTCCTTCTTCTACTTCTTCTGATTCACCCTCCTGACTTCACCTTCTCCTTCTCCTTCTTCTACTTCTTCTGCTTCACCCTCCAGACTTCACCTTCTCCTTCTCCTTCTTCTACTTCTTCTGATTCAACCTCCAGACTTCACCTTCTCCTTCTCCTTCTTCTACTTCTTCTGATTCTCCCTCCAGACTTCACCTTCTCCTTCTCCTTCTTCTACTTCTTCTGATTCACCCTCCAGACTTCACCTTCTCCTTCTCCTTCTTCTGCTTCTTCTGATTCACCCTCCAGACTTCACCTTCTCCTTCTCCTTCTCCTGCTTCTTCTGATTCACCCTCCAGACTTCACCTTCTCCTTCTCCTTCTTCTACTTCTTCTGATTCACCCTCCAGACTTCACCTTCTCCATCTCCTTCTTCTGCTTCTTCTGATTCACCCTCCAGACTTCACCTTCTCCTTCTCCTTCGTCTACTTCTTCTGATTCACCCTCCAGACTACACCTTCTCCTTCTCCTTCTTCTACTTCTTCTGATTCACCCTCCAGACTTCACCTTCTCCTTCTCCTTCTTCTGTTTCTTCTGATACACCGTCCAGACTTCACCTTCTCCTTCTCCTTCTTCTATTACTTCTGATTCACCCTCCAGACTTCACCTTCTCCTTCTCCTTCTTCTAATTCTTCTGATTCACCCTCCAGACTTCATCTTCTCCTTCTCCTTCTTCTGCTTCTTCTGATTCACCCTTCAGACTTCACCTTCTCCTTCTCCTTCTTCTGCTTCTTCTGATTCTCCCTCCAGACTTCACCTTCTCCTTCTCCTTCTTCCACTTCTTCTGATTCACCCTCCAGTCTTCACCTTCTCCTTCTCCTTCTTCTGTTTCTTCTGCTTCACCCTCCAGACTTCACCTTCTCCTTCTCTTTCTTCTGCTTCTTCTGATTCACCCTCCAGACTTCACCTTCTCCTTCTCCTTCTTCTGATTCTTCTGATTCACCCTCCAGACTTCACCTTCTCCTTCTCCTTCTTCTGCTTCTTCTGATTCACCCTCCTGACTTCACCTTCTCCTTCTCCTTCTTCTCCTTCTTCTGATTCACCCTCCTGACTTCACCTTCTCCTTCTCCTTCTTCTACTTCTTCTGCTTCACCCTCCAGACTTCACCTTCTCCTTCTCCTTCTTCTACTTCTTCTGATTCACCCTCCAGACTTCATCTTCTCCTTCTCCTTCTTCTGCTTCTTCTGATTCACCCTCCAGACTTCACCTTCTCCTTCTCCTTATTCTGCTTCTTCTGATTCACCCTCCAGACTTCACCTTCTCCTTCTCCTTCTTCTGCTTCTTCTGATTCACCCTCCTGACTTCACCTTCTCCTTCTCCTTCTTCTACTTCTTCTGATTCACCCTCCTGACTTCACCTTCTCCTTCTCCTTCTTCTACTTCTTCTGCTTCACCCTCCAGACTTCACCTTCTCCTTCTCCTTCTTCTACTTCTTCTGATTCACCCTCCAGACTTCACCTTCTCCTTCTCCTTCTTCTGCTTCTTCTGATTCACCCTCCATACTTCACCTTCACTTCTCCTTATTCTGCTTCTTCTGATTCACCCTCCAGACTTCAACTTCTCCTTCTCCTTCTTCTGCTTCTTCTGATTCACCCTCCAGACTTCACCTTCTCCTTCTCCTTCTTCTGCTTCTTCTGATTCACCCTCCAGACTTCACCTTCTCCTTCTCCTTCTTCTGCTTCTTCTGATTCACCCTCCAGACTTCACCTTCTCCTTCTCCCTCTTCTACTTCTTCTGATTCACCCTCCAGACTTCACCTTCTCCTTCTCTTTCTTCTGCTTCTTCTGATTCACCCTCCAGACTTCACCTTCTCCTTCTCCTTCTTCTACTTCTTCTGATTCACCCTCCAGACTTCATCTTCTCCTTCTCCTTCTTCTGCTTCTTCTGATTCACCCTCCAGACTTCACCTTCTCCTTCTCCTTCTTCTGCTTCTTCTGATTCACCCTCCAGACTTCACCTTCTCCTTCTCCTTCTTCTACTTCTTCTGATTCACCCTCCAGACTTCACCTTCTCCTTCTCCTTCTTCCACTTCTTCTGATTCACCCTCCAGTCTTCACCTTCTCCTTCTCCTTCTTCTGTTTCTTCTACTTCACCCTCCAGACTTCACCTTCTCCTTCTCTTTCTTCTGCTTCTTCTGATTCACCCTCCAGACTTCACCTTCTCCTTCTCCTTCTTCTGATTCTTCTGATTCACCCTCCTGACTTCACCTTCTCCTTCTCCTTCTTCTACTTCTTCTGATTCACCCTCCTGACTTCACCTTCTCCTTCTCCTTCTTCTACTTCTTCTGCTTCACCCTCCAGACTTCACCTTCTCCTTCTCCTTCTTCTAATTCTTCTGATTCACCCTCCAGACTTCATCTTCTCCTTCTCCTTCTTCTGCTTCTTCTGATTCACCCTCCAGACTTCACCTTCTCCTTCTCCTTATTCTGCTTCTTCTGATTCACCCTCCAGACTTCACCTTCTCCTTCTCCTTATTCTGCTTCTTTTGATTCACCCTCCAGACTTCACCTTCTCCTTCTCCTTCTTCTGCTTCTTCTGATTCACCCTCCTGACTTCACCTTCTCCTTCTCCTTCTTCTACTTCTTCTGATTCACCCTCCTGACTTCACCTTCTCCTTCTCCTTCTTCTACTTCTTCTGCTTCACCCTCCAGACTTCACCTTCTCCTTCTCCTTCTTCTAATTCTTCTGATTCACCCTCCAGACTTCACCTTCTCCTTCTCCTTCTTCCGCTTCTTCTGATTCACCCTCCATACTTCACCTTCACTTCTCCTTATTCTGCTTCTTCTGATTCACCCTCCAGACTTCAACTTCTCCTTCGCCTTCATCTGCTTCTTCTGATTCACCCTCCAGACTTCACCTTCTCCTTCTCCTTCTTCTGCTTCTTCTGATTCACCCTCCAGACTTCACCTTCTCCTTCTCCTTCTTCTGCTTCTTCTGATTCACCCTCCAGACTCCACCTTCTCCTTCTCCTTCTTCTACTTCTTCTGATTCACCCTCCAGACTTCACCTTCTCCTTCTCTTTCTTCTGCTTCTTCTGATTCACCCTCCAGATTTCATCTTCTCCTTCTCCTTATTCTGCTTCTTCTGATTCACCCTCCAGACTTCACCTTCTCCTTCTCCTTCTTCTGATTCTTCTGATTCACCCTCCAGACTTCACCTTCTCCTTCTCCTTCTTCTGCTTCTTCTGATTCACCCTCCTGACTTCACCTTCTCCTTCTCCTTCTTCTACTTCTTCTGATTCACCCTCCTGACTTCACCTTCTCCTTCTCCTTCTTCTACTTCTTCTGCTTCACCCTCCAGACTTCACCTTCTCCTTCTCCTTCTTCTACTTCTTCTGATTCACCCTCCAGACTTCATCTTCTCCTTCTCCTTCTTCTGCTTCTTCTGATTCACCCTCCAGACTTCACCTTCTCCTTCTCCTTATTCTGCTTCTTCTGATTCACCCTCCAGACTTCACCTTCTCCTTCTCCTTATTCTGCTTCTTCTGATTCACCCTCCAGACTTCACCTTCTCCTTCTCCTTCTTCTGCTTCTTGTGATTCACCCTCCTGACTTCACCTTCTCCTTCTCCTTCTTCTACTTCTTCTGATTCACCCTCCTGACTTCACCTTCTCCTTCTCCTTCTTCTACTTCTTCTGCTTCACCCTCCAGACTTCACCTTCTCCTTCTCCTTCTTCTAATTCTTCTGATTCACCCTCCAGACTTCACCTTCTCCTTCTCCTTCTTCCGCTTCTTCTGATTCACCCTCCATACTTCACCTTCACTTCTCCTTATTCTGCTTCTTCTGATTCACCCTCCAGACTTCAACTTCTCCTTCGCCTTCTTCTGCTTCTTCTGATTCACCCTCCAGACTTCACCTTCTCCTTCTCCTTCTTCTGCTTCTTCTGATTCACCCTCCAGACTTCACCTTCTTCATTCCTTCTTCTACTTCTTCTGATTCACCCTCCAGACTTCACCTTCTCCTTCTCTTTCTTCTGCTTCTTCTGATTCACCCTCCAGATTTCATCTTCTCCTTCTCCTTCTTCTGCTTCTTCTGATTCACCCTCCAGACTTCACCTTCTCCTTCTCCTTCTTCTGCTTCTTCTGATTCACCCTCCAGACTTCACCTTCTCCTTCTCCTTCTTCTGCTTCTTCTGTTTCACCCTCCAGACTTCACCTTCTCCTTCTCCTTCTTCTACTTCTTCTGATTCACCCTCCAGACCTCACCTTCTCCTTCTCCTTCTTCTACTTCTTCTGATTCACCCTCCAGATTTCATCTTCTCCTTCTCCGTCTTCTGCTTCTTCTGATTCACCCTCCAGACTTCACCTTCTCCTTCTCCTTCTTCTGCTTCTTCTGATTCACCCTCCTGACTTCACCTTCTCCTTCTCCTTCTTCTACTTCTTCTGATTCACCCTCCTGACTTCACCTTCTCCTTCTCCTTCTTCTACTTCTTCTGCTTCACCCTCCAGACTTCACCTT
Source organism: Somniosus microcephalus (assembly GCF_052327205.1). Lineage (NCBI taxonomy): Eukaryota > Metazoa > Chordata > Chondrichthyes > Squaliformes > Somniosidae > Somniosus > Somniosus microcephalus. Next base: position 1,191,304 of record NW_028225215.1, read on the forward strand.
CTCCTTCTCCTTCTTCTACTTCTTCTGATTCACCCTCCAGACTTGACCTTCTCCTTCTCCTTCTTCTACTTCTTCTGATTCACCCTCCAGACTTCACCTTCTCCTTCTCTTTCTTCTGCTTCTTCTGATTCACCCTCCAGACTTCACCTTCTCCTTCTCCTTCTTCTGATTCTTCTGATTCACCCTCCAGACTTCACCTTCTCCTTCTCCTTCTTCTGCTTCTTCTGATTCACCCTCCTGACTTCACCTTCTCCTTCTTCTTCTTCTACTTCTTCTGATTCACCCTCCTGACATCACCTTCTGCTTCTCCTTCTTCTACTTCTTCTGCTTCACCCTCCAGACTTCACCTTCTCCTTCTCCTTCTTCTACTTCTTCTGATTCACCCCCCAGACTTGACCTTCTCCTTCTCCTTCTTCTACTTATTCTGATTCACCCTCCAGACTTCACCTTCTCCTTCTCCTTCTTCTGCTTCTTCTGCTTCACCGTCCTGACTTCACCTTCTCCTTCTCCTTCTTCTACATCTTCTGCTTCATCCCGCTGACATCACCTGCTCCTTCTCCTTCTTCTGCTTCTTCTGATTCACCCTCCTAACTTCACCTTCTCCTTCTCTTTCTTCTGCTTCTTCTGATTCACCCTCCAGACTTCACCATCTCCTTCTCCTTCTTCTGATTCTTCTGATTCACCCTCCTGACTTCACCTTCTCCTTCGCCTTCTTCTGCTTCTTCTGATTCACCCTCCTGACTTCACCTTCTCCTTCTCCTTCTTCTACTTCTTCTGATTCACCATCCTGACTTCACCTTCTCCTTCTCCTTCTTCTACTTCTTCTGCTTCACCCTCCAGACTTCACCTTCTCCTTCTCCTTCTTCTACTTCTTCTGATTCACCCTCCAGACTTGACCTTCTCCTTTTCCTTCTTCTACTTCTTCTGATTCACCCTCCAGACTTCACCTTCTCCTTCTCCTTCTTCTGCTTCTTCTGCTTCACCGTCCTGACTTCACCTTCTCCTTCTTCTTCTTCTACTTATTCTGCTTCATCCCCCTGACATCACCTGCTCCTTCTCCTTCTTCTGCTTCTTCTGATTCACCCTCCTAACTTCACCTTCTCCTTCTCCTTCTTCTGCTTCTTCTGATTCACTCTCCTGACTTCACCTTCTCCTTCTCCTTCTTCTGCTTCTTCTGATTCACCCTCCAGACTTCACCTTCTCCTTCTCCTTCTTCTGCTTCTTCTGATTCACCCTCCAGACTTCACCTTCTCCTTCTCCTTCTTCTGCTTCTTCTGATTCACCCTCCAGACTACACCTTCTCCTTCTCCTTCTTCTACTTCTTCTGATTCACCCTCCAGACTTCACCTTCTCCTTCTCCTTCTTCTGTTTCTTCTGATTCACCCTCCAGACTTCACCTTCTCCTTCTCCTTCTTCTGCTTCTTCTGATTCACCCTCCAGACTTCACCTTCTCCTTCTCCTTCTTCTGCTTCTTCTGATTCACCCTCCAGACCTCACCTTCTCCTTCTCCTTCTTCTGCTTCTTCTGATTCACCCTCCAGACTTCACCTTCTCCTTCTCCTTCTTCTGCTTCTTCTGATTCACCCTCCAGACTTCACCTTCTCCTTCTCCTTCTTCTGCTTCTTCTGATTCACCCTCCAGACTACACCTTCTCCTTCTCCTTCTTCTACTTCTTCTGATTCACCCTCCAGACTTCACCTTCTCCTTCTCCTTCTTCTGTTTCTTCTGTTTCACCCTCCAGACTTCACCTTCTCCTTCTCCTTCTTCTGCTTCTTCTGATTCACCCTCCAGACTTCACCTTCTCCTTCTCCTTCTTCTGCTTCTTCTGATTCACCCTCCAGACCTCACCTTCTCCTTCTCCTTCTTCTACTTCTTCTGATTCACCCTCCAGACTTCATCTTCTCCTTCTCCTTCTTCTGCTTCTTCTGATTCACCCTCCAGACTTCACCTTCTCCTTCTCCTTCTTCTGCTTCTTCTGATTCACCCTCCAGACTTCACCTTCTCCTTCTCCTTCTTCTACTTCTTCTGATTCACCCTCCAGACTTCACCTTCTCCTTCTCCTTCTTCTACTTCTTCTGATTCACCCTCCAGTCTTCACCTTCTCCTTCTCCTTCTTCTGTTTCTTCTGCTTCACCCTCCAGACTTCACCTTCTCCTTCTCTTTCTTCAGCTTCTTCTGATTCACCCTCCAGACTTCACCTTCTCCTTCTCCTTCTTCTGATTCTTCTGATTCACCCTACAGACTTCACCTTCTCCTTCTCCTTCTTCTGCTTCTTCTGATTCACCCTCCTGATTTCACCTTCTCCTTCTCCTTCTTCTACTTCTTCTGATTCACCCTCCTGACTTCACCTTCTCCTTCTCCTTCTTCTGCTTCACCCTCCAGACTTCACCTTCTCCTTCTCATTCTTCTACTTCTTCTGATTCACCCTCCAGACTTCACCTTCTCCTTCTCCTTCTTCTGCTTCTTCTGATTCACCCTCCAGACTTCACCTTCTCCTTCTCCTTATTCTGCTTCTTCTCATTCACCCTCCAGACTTCACCTTCTCCTTCTCCTTCTTCTGCTTCTTCTGATTCACCCTCCAGACTTCACCTTCTCCTTCTACTTCTTCTGCTTCTTCTGATTCACCCTCCAGACTTCACCTTCTCCTTCTCCTTCCTCTGCTTCTTCTGATTCACCCTCCAGACTTCACCTTCTCCTTCTCCTTCTTCTACTTCTTCTGATTCACCCTCCAGACTTCACCATCTCCTTCTCTTTCTTCTGCTTCTTCTGATTCACCCTCCAGACTTCACCTTCTCCTTCTTCTTCTTCTGATTCTTCTGATTCACCCTCCAGACTTCACCTTCTCCTTCTCCTTCTTCTGCTTCTTCTGATTCACCCTCCTGACTTCACCTTCTCCTTCTCCTTCTTCTACTTCTTCTGATTCACCCTCCTGACTTCACCTTCTCCTTCTCCTTCTTCTACTTCTTCTGCTTCACCCTCCAGACTTCACCTTCTCCTTCTCCTTCTTCTACTTCTTCTGATTCAACCTCCAGACTTCACCTTCTCCTTCTCCTTCTTCTACTTCTTCTGATTCTCCCTCCAGACTTCACCTTCTCCTTCTCCTTCTTCTACTTCTTCTGATTCACCCTCCAGACTTCACCTTCTCCTTCTCCTTCTTCTGCTTCTTCTGATTCACCCTCCAGACTTCACCTTCTCCTTCTCCTTCTCCTGCTTCTTCTGATTCACCCTCCAGACTTCACCTTCTCCTTCTCCTTCTTCTACTTCTTCTGATTCACCCTCCAGACTTCACCTTCTCCATCTCCTTCTTCTGCTTCTTCTGATTCACCCTCCAGACTTCACCTTCTCCTTCTCCTTCGTCTACTTCTTCTGATTCACCCTCCAGACTACACCTTCTCCTTCTCCTTCTTCTACTTCTTCTGATTCACCCTCCAGACTTCACCTTCTCCTTCTCCTTCTTCTGTTTCTTCTGATACACCGTCCAGACTTCACCTTCTCCTTCTCCTTCTTCTACTACTTCTGATTCACCCTCCAGACTTCACCTTCTCCTTCTCCTTCTTCTACTTCTTCTGATTCACCCTCCAGACTTCATCTTCTCCTTCTTCTGCTTCTTCTGATTCACCCTTCAGACTTCACCTTCTCCTTCTCCTTCTTCTGCTTCTTCTGATTCACCCTCCAGACTTCACCTTCTCCTTCTCCTTATTCTGCTTCTTCTGATTCACCCTCCTGACTTCACCTTCTCCTTCTCCTTCTTCTGCTTCTTCTGATTCACCCTCCAGACTTCACCTTCTCCTTCTCCTTCTTCTGCTTCTTCTGATTCACCCTCCAGACTTCACCTTCTCCTTCTCCTTCTTCTGCTTCTTCTGATTCACCCTCCAGACTTCACCTTCTCCTTCTCCTTCTTCTACTTCTTCTGATTCACCATCCTGACTTCACCTTCTCCTTCTCCTTCTTCTACTTCTTCTGCTTCACCCTCCAGACTTCACCTTCTCCTTCTCCTTCTTCTACTTCTTCTGATTCACCCTCCAGACCTGAACTTCTCCTTTTCCTTCTTCTACTTCTTCTGATTCACCCTCCAGACTTCACCTTCTCCTTCTCCTTCTTCTGCTTCTTCTGCTTCACCGTCCTGACTGCACCTTCTCCTTCTCCGTCTTCTACTTATTCTGCTTCATCCCCCTGACATCACCTGCTCCTTCTCCTTCTTCTGCTTCTTCTGATTCACCCTCCAGACTTCACCTTCTCCTTCTCCTTCTTCTGCTTCTTCTGATTCACCCTCCTGACTTCACCTTCTCCTTCTCCTTCTTCTGCTTCTTCTGATTCACCCTCCAGACTTCACCTTCTCCTTCTCCTTCTTCTGCTTCTTCTGATTCACCCTCCAGACTTCACCTTCTCCTTCTCCTTCTTCTGCTTCTTCTGATTCACCCTCCAGACTACACCTTCTCCTTCTCCTTCTTCTACTTCTTCTGATTCACCCTCCAGACTTCACCTTCTCCTTCTCCTTCTTCTGTTTCTTCTGATTCACCCTCCAGACTTCACCTTCTCCTTCTCCTTCTTCTGCTTCTTCTGATTCACCCTCCAGACTTCACCTTCTCCTTCTCCTTCTTCTGCTTCTTCTGATTCACCCTCCAGACCTCACCTTCTCCTTCTCCTTCTTCTACTTCTTCTGATTCACCCTCCAGACTTCATCTTCTCCTTCTCCTTCTTCTGCTTCTTCTGATTCACCCTCCAGACTTCACCTTCTCCTTCTCCTTCTTCTGCTTCTTCTGATTCACCCTCCAGACTTCACCTTCTCCTTCTCCTTCTTCTACTTCTTCTGATTCACCCTCCAGACTTCACCTTCTCCTTCTCCTTCTTCTACTTCTTCTGATTCACCCTCCAGTCTTCACCTTCTCCTTCTCCTTCTTCTGTTTCTTCTGCTTCACCCTCCAGACTTCACCTTCTCCTTCTCTTTCTTCTGCTTCTTCTGATTCACCCTCCAGACTTCACCTTCTCCTTCTTCTGATTCTTCTGATTCACCCTACAGACTTCACCTTCTCCTTCTCCTTCTTCTGCTTCACCCTCCAGACTTCACCTTCTCCTTCTCCTTCTTCTACTTCTTCTGATTCACCCTCCAGACTTCACCTTCTCCTTCTCCTTCTTCTGCTTCTTCTGATTCACCCTCCAGACTTCACCTTCTCCTTCTCCTTATTCTGCTTCTTCTCATTCACCCTCCAGACTTCACCTTCTCCTTCTCCTTCTTCTGCTTCTTCTGATTCACCCTCCAGACTTCACCTTCTCCTTCTACTTCTTCTGCTTCTTCTGATTCACCCTCCAGACTTCACCTTCTCCTTCTCCTTCCTCTGCTTCTTCTGATTCACCCTCCAGACTTCACCTTCTCCTTCTCCTTCTTCTACTTCTTCTGATTCACCCTCCTGACTTCACCTTCTCCTTCTCCTTCTTCTGCTTCACCCTCCAGACTTCACCTTCTCCTTCTCCTTCTTCTACTTCTTCTGATTCACCCTCCAGACTTCACCTTCTCCTTCTCCTTCTTCTGCTTCTTCTGATTCACCCTCCAGACTTCACCTTCTCCTTCTCCTTATTCTGCTTCTTCTCATTCACCCTCCAGACTTCACCTTCTCCTTCTCCTTCTTCTGCTTCTTCTGATTCACCCTCCAGACTTCACCTTCTCCTTCTACTTCTTCTGCTTCTTCTGATTCACCCTCCAGACTTCACCTTCTCCTTCTCCTTCCTCTGCTTCTTCTGATTCACCCTCCAGACTTCACCTTCTCCTTCTCCTTCTTCTGCTTCTTCTGATTCACCCTCCAGACTTCACCTTCTCCTTCTCCTTATTCTGCTTCTTCTGATTCACCCTCCAGACTTCACCTTCTCCTTCTCCTTCTTCTGCTTCTTCTGATTCACCCTGCAGACTTCACCTTCTCCTTCTCCTTCTTCTGATTCACCCTCCAGACTTCACCTTCTCCTTCTCCTTCTTCTGCTTCTTCTGATTCACCCTCCAGACTTCACCTTCTCCTTCTCCTTCTTCTACTTCTTCTGATTCACCCTCCAGACTTCACCTTCTCCTTCTCTTTCTTCTGCTTCTTCTGATTCACCCTCCAGACTTCACCTTCTCCTTCTCCTTCTTCTGATTCTTCTGATTCACCCTCCAGACTTCACCTTCTCCTTCGCCTTCTTCTGCTTCTTCTGATTCACCCTCCTGACTTCACCTTCTCCTTCTCCTTCTTCTACTTCTTCTGATTCACCATCCTGACTTCACCTTCTCCTTCTCCTTCTTCTACTTCTTCTGCTTCACCCTCCAGACTTCACCTTCTCCTTCTCCTTCTTCTACTTCTTCTGATTCACCCTCCAGACTTGACCTTCTCCTTTTCCTTCTTCTACTTCTTCTGATTCACCCTCCAGACTTCACCTTCTCCTTCTCCTTCTTCTGCTTCTTCTGCTTCACCGTCCTGACTTCACCTTCTCCTTCTTCTTCTTCTACTTATTCTGCTTCATCCCCCTGACATCACCTGCTCCTTCTCCTTCTTCTGCTTCTTCTGATTCACCCTCCTAACTTCACCTTCTCCTTCTCCTTCTTCTGCTTCTTCTGATTCACTCTCCTGACTTCACCTTCTCCTTCTCCTTCTTCTGCTTCTTCTGATTCACCCTCCAGACTTCACCTTCTCCTTCTCCTTCTTCTGCTTCTTCTGATTCACCCTCCAGACTTCACCTTCTCCTTCTCCTTCTTCTGCTTCTTCTGATCCACCCTCCAGACTACACCTTCTCCTTCTCCTTCTTCTACTTCTTCTGATTCACCCTCCAGACTTCACCTTCTCCTTCTCCTTCTTCTGTTTCTTCTGATTCACCCTCCAGACTTCACCTTCTCCTTCTCCTTCTTCTGCTTCTTCTGATTCACCCTCCAGACTTCACCTTCTCCTTCTCCTTCTTCTGCTTCTTCTGATTCACCCTCCAGACCTCACCTTCTCCTTCTCCTTCTTCTGCTTCTTCTGATTCACCCTCCAGACTTCACCTTCTCCTTCTCCTTCTTCTGCTTCTTCTGATTCACCCTCCAGACTTCACCTTCTCCTTCTCCTTATTCTGCTTCTTCTGATTCACCCTCCAGACTACACCTTCTCCTTCTCCTTCTTCTACTTCTTCTGATTCACCCTCCAGACTTCACCTTCTCCTTCTCCTTCTTCTGTTTCTTCTGTTTCACCCTCCAGACTTCACCTTCTCCTTCTCCTTCTTCTGCTTCTTCTGATTCACCCTCCAGACTTCACCTTCTCCTTCTCCTTCTTCTGCTTCTTCTGATTCACCCTCCAGACCTCACCTTCTCCTTCTCCTTCTTCTACTTCTTCTGATTCACCCTGCAGACTTCATCTTCTCCTTCTCCTTCTTCTGCTTCTTCTGATTCACCCTCCAGACTTCACCTTCTCCTTCTCCTTCTTCTGCTTCTTCTGATTCACCCTCCAGACTTCACCTTCTCCTTCTCCTTCTTCTACTTCTTCTGATTCACCCTCCAGACTTCACCTTCTCCTTCTCCTTCTTCTACTTCTTCTGATTCACCCTCCAGTCTTCACCTTCTCCTTCTCCTTCTTCTGTTTCTTCTGCTTCACCCTCCAGACTTCACCTTCTCCTTCTCTTTCTTCAGCTTCTTCTGATTCACCCTCCAGACTTCACCTTCTCCTTCTCCTTCTTCTGATTCTTCTGATTCACCCTACAGACTTCACCTTCTCCTTCTCCTTCTTCTGCTTCTTCTGATTCACCCTCCTGATTTCACCTTCTCCTTCTCCTTCTTCTACTTCTTCTGATTCACCCTTCTGACTTCACCTTCTCCTTCTCCTTCTTCTGCTTCACCCTCCAGACTTCACCTTCTCCTTCTCCTTCTTCTACTTCTTCTGATTCACCCTCCAGACTTCACCTTCTCCTTCTCCTTCTTCTGCTTCTTCTGATTCACCCTCCAGACTTCACCTTCTCCTTCTCCTTATTCTGCTTCTTCTCATTCACCCTCCAGACTTCACCTTCTCCTTCTCCTTCTTCTGCTTCTTCTGATTCACCCTCCAGACTTCACCTTCTCCTTCTACTTCTTCTGCTTCTTCTGATTCACCCTCCAGACTTCACCTTCTCCTTCTCCTTCCTCTGCTTCTTCTGATTCACCCTCCAGACTTCACCTTCTCCTTCTCCTTCTTCTACTTCTTCTGATTCACCCTCCAGATTTCACCATCTCCTTCTCTTTCTTCTGCTTCTTCTGATTCACCCTCCAGACTTCACCTTCTCCTTCTCCTTCTTCTGATTCTTCTGATTCACCCTCCAGACTTCACCTTCTCCTTCTCCTTCTTCTGCTTCTTCTGATTCACCCTCCTGACTTCACCTTCTCCTTCTCCTTCTTCTACTTCTTCTGATTCACCCTCCTGACTTCACCTTCTCCTTCTCCTTCTTCTACTTCTTCTGCTTCACCCTCCAGACTTCACCTTCTCCTTCTCCTTCTTCTACTTCTTCTGATTCAACCTCCAGACTTCACCTTCTCCTTCTCCTTCTTCTACTTCTTCTGATTCTCCCTCCAGACTTCACCTTCTCCTTCTCCTTCTTCTACTTCTTCTGATTCACCCTCCAGACTTCACCTTCTCCTTCTCCTTCTTCTGCTTCTTCTGATTCACCCTCCAGACTTCACCTTCTCCTTCTCCTTCTCCTGCTTCTTCTGATTCACCCTCCAGACTTCACCTTCTCCTTCTCCTTCTTCTACTTCTTCTGATTCACCCTCCAGACTTCACCTTCTCCATCTCCTTCTTCTGCTTCTTCTGATTCACCCTCCAGACTTCACCTTCTCCTTCTCCTTCGTCTACTTCTTCTGATTCACCCTCCAGACTACACCTTCTCCTTCTCCTTCTTCTACTTCTTCTGATTCACCCTCCAGACTTCACCTTCTCCTTCTCCTTCTTCTGTTTCTTCTGATACACCGTCCAGACTTCACCTTCTCCTTCTCCTTCTTCTACTACTTCTGATTCACCCTCCAGACTTCACCTTCTCCTTCTCCTTCTTCTACTTCTTCTGATTCACCCTCCAGACTTCATCTTCTCCTTCTCCTTCTTCTGCTTCTTCTGATTCACCCTTCAGACTTCACCTTCTCCTTCTCCTTCTTCTGCTTCTTCTGATTCACCCTCCAGACTTCACCTTCTCCTTCTCCTTCTTCTGCTTCTTCTGATTCACCCTCCTGACTTCACCTTCTCCTTCTCCTTCTTCTGCTTCTTCTGATTCACCCTCCAGACTTCACCTTCTCCTTCTCCTTCTTCTGCTTCTTCTGATTCACCCTCCAGACTTCACCTTCTCCTTCTCCTTCTTCTGCTTCTTCTGATTCACCCTCCAGACTACACCTTCTCCTTCTCCTTCTTCTACTTCTTCTGATTCATCCTCCAGACTTCACCTTCTCCTTCTCCTTCTTCTGTTTCTTCTGATTCACCCTCCAGACTTCACCTTCTCCTTCTCCTTCTTCTGCTTCTTCTGATCCACCCTCCAGACTTCACCTTCTCCTTCTCCTTCTTCTGCTTCTTCTGATTCACCCTCCAGACCTCACCTTCTCCTTCTCCTTCTTCTACTTCTTCTGATTCACCCTCCAGACTTCATCTTCTCCTTCTCCTTCTTCTGCTTCTTCTGATTCACCCTCCAGACTTCACCTTCTCCTTCTCCTTCTTCTGCTTCTTCTGATTCACCCTCCAGACTTCACCTTCTCCTTCTCCTTCTTCTACTTCTTCTGATTCACCCTCCAGACTTCACCTTCTCCTTCTCCTTCTTCTACTTCTTCTGATTCACCCTCCAGTCTTCACCTTCTCCTTCTCCTTCTTCTGTTTCTTCTGCTTCACCCTCCAGACTTCACCTTCTCCTTCTCTTTCTTCTGCTTCTTCTGATTCACCCTCCAGACTTCACCTTCTCCTTCTTCTGATTCTTCTGATTCACCCTACAGACTTCACCTTCTCCTTCTCCTTCTTCTGCTTCTTCTGATTCACCCTCCTGATTTCACCTTCTCCTTCTCCTTCTTCTACTTCTTCTGATTCACCCTCCTGACTTCACCTTCTCCTTCTCCTTCTTCTGCTTCACCCTCCAGACTTCACCTTCTCCTTCTCCTTCTTCTGCTTCTTCTGATTCACCCTCCAGACTTCACCTTCTCCTTCTCCTTATTCTGCTTCTTCTCATTCACCCTCCAGACTTCACCTTCTCCTTCTCCTTCTTCTGCTTCTTCTGATTCACCCTCCAGACTTCACCTTCTCCTTCTACTTCTTCTGCTTCTTCTGATTCACCCTCCAGACTTCACCTTCTCCTTCTCCTTCCTCTGCTTCTTCTGATTCACCCTCCAGACTTCACCTTCTCCTTCTCCTTCTTCTGCTTCTTCTGATTCACCCTCCAGACTTCACCTGCTCCTTCTCCTTCTTCTGCTTCTTCTGATTCACCCTCCAGACTTCACCTTCTCCTTCTCCTTCTTCTGCTTCTTCTGATTCACCCTCCTGACTTCACCTTCTCCTTCTCCTTCTTCTGCTTCTTCTGATTCACCCTCCAGACTTCACCTTCTCCTTCTCCTTCTTCTGCTTCTTCTGATTCACCCTCCAGACTTCACCTTCTCCTTCTCCTTCTTCTGCTTCTTCTGATTCACCCTCCAGACTACACCTTCTCCTTCTCCTTCTTCTACTTCTTCTGATTCACCCTCCAGACTTCACCTTCTCCTTCTCCTTCTTCTGTTTCTTCTGATTCACCCTCCAGACTTCACCTTCTCCTTCTCCTTCTTCTGCTTCTTCTGATTCACCCTCCAGACTTCACCTTCTCCTTCTCCTTCTTCTGCTTCTTCTGATTCACCCTCCAGACCTCACCTTCTCCTTCTCCTTCTTCTACTTCTTCTGATTCACCCTCCAGACTTCATCTTCTCCTTCTCCTTCTTCTGCTTCTTCTGATTCACCCTCCAGACTTCACCTTCTCCTTCTCCTTCTTCTGCTTCTTCTGATTCACCCTCCAGACTTCACCTTCTCCTTCTCCTTCTTCTACTTCTTCTGATTCACCCTCCAGACTTCACCTTCTCCTTCTCCTTCTTCTACTTCTTCTGATTCACCCTCCAGTCTTCACCTTCTCCTTCTCCTTCTTCTGTTTCTTCTGCTTCACCCTCCAGACTTCACCTTCTCCTTCTCTTTCTTCTGCTTCTTCTGATTCACCCTCCAGACTTCACCTTCTCCTTCTTCTGATTCTTCTGATTCACCCTACAGACTTCACCTTCTCCTTCTCCTTCTTCTGCTTCTTCTGATTCACCCTCCTGATTTCACCTTCTCCTTCTCCTTCTTCTACTTCTTCTGATTCACCCTCCTGACTTCACCTTCTCCTTCTCCTTCTTCTGCTTCACCCTCCAGACTTCACCTTCTCCTTCTCCTTCTTCTACTTCTTCTGATTCACCCTCCAGACTTCACCTTCTCCTTCTCCTTCTTCTGCTTCTTCTGATTCACCCTCCAGACTTCACCTTCTCCTTCTCCTTATTCTGCTTCTTCTCATTCACCCTCCAGACTTCACCTTCTCCTTCTCCTTCTTCTGCTTCTTCTGATTCACCCTCCAGACTTCACCTTCTCCTTCTACTTCTTCTGCTTCTTCTGATTCACCCTCCAGACTTCACCTTCTCCTTCTCCTTCCTCTGCTTCTTCTGATTCACCCTCCAGACTTCACCTTCTCCTTCTCCTTCTTCTGCTTCTTCTGATTCACCCTCCAGACTTCACCTTCTCCTTCTCCTTATTCTGCTTCTTCTGATTCACCCTCCAGACTTCACCTTCTCCTTCTCCTTCTTCTGCTTCTTCTGATTCACCCTGCAGACTTCACCTTCTCCTTCTCCTTCTTCTGATTCACCCTCCAGACTTCACCTTCTCCTTCTCCTTCTTCTGCTTCTTCTGATTCACCCTCCAGACTTCACCTTCTCCTTCTCCTTCTTCTACTTCTTCTGATTCACCCTCCAGACTTCACCTTCTCCTTCTCTTTCTTCTGCTTCTTCTGATTCACCCTCCAGACTTCACCTTCTCCTTCTCCTTCTTCTGATTCTTCTGATTCACCCTCCAGACTTCACCTTCTCCTTCGCCTTCTTCTGCTTCTTCTGATTCACCCTCCTGACTTCACCTTCTCCTTCTCCTTCTTCTACTTCTTCTGATTCACCATCCTGACTTCACCTTCTCCTTCTCCTTCTTCTACTTCTTCTGCTTCACCCTCCAGACTTCACCTTCTCCTTCTCCTTCTTCTACTTCTTCTGATTCACCCTCCAGACTTCACCTTCTCCTTCTCCTTCTTCTGCTTCTTCTGCTTCACCGTCCTGACTTCACCTTCTCCTTCTTCTTCTTCTACTTATTCTGCTTCATCCCCCTGACATCACCTGCTCCTTCTCCTTCTTCTGCTTCTTCTGATTCACCCTCCTAACTTCACCTTCTCCTTCTCCTTCTTCTGCTTCTTCTGATTCACTCTCCTGACTTCACCTTCTCCTTCTCCTTCTTCTGCTTCTTCTGATTCACCCTCCAGACTTCACCTTCTCCTTCTCCTTCTTCTGCTTCTTCTGATTCACCCTCCAGACTTCACCTTCTCCTTCTCCTTCTTCTGCTTCTTCTGATCCACCCTCCAGACTACACCTTCTCCTTCTCCTTCTTCTACTTCTTCTGATTCACCCTCCAGACTTCACCTTCTCCTTCTCCTTCTTCTGTTTCTTCTGATTCACCCTCCAGACTTCACCTTCTCCTTCTCCTTCTTCTGCTTCTTCTGATTCACCCTCCAGACTTCACCTTCTCCTTCTCCTTCTTCTGCTTCTTCTGATTCACCCTCCAGACCTCACCTTCTCCTTCTCCTTCTTCTGCTTCTTCTGATTCACCCTCCAGACTTCACCTTCTCCTTCTCCTTCTTCTGCTTCTTCTGATTCACCCTCCAGACTTCACCTTCTCCTTCTCCTTATTCTGCTTCTTCTGATTCACCCTCCAGACTACACCTTCTCCTTCTCCTTCTTCTACTTCTTCTGATTCACCCTCCAGACTTCACCTTCTCCTTCTCCTTCTTCTGTTTCTTCTGTTTCACCCTCCAGACTTCACCTTCTCCTTCTCCTTCTTCTGCTTCTTCTGATTCACCCTCCAGACTTCACCTTCTCCTTCTCCTTCTTCTGCTTCTTCTGATTCACCCTCCAGACCTCACCTTCTCCTTCTCCTTCTTCTACTTCTTCTGATTCACCCTCCAGACTTCATCTTCTCCTTCTCCTTCTTCTGCTTCTTCTGATTCACCCTCCAGACTTCACCTTCTCCTTCTCCTTCTTCTGCTTCTTCTGATTCACCCTCCAGACTTCACCTTCTCCTTCTCCTTCTTCTACTTCTTCTGATTCACCCTCCAGACTTCACCTTCTCCTTCTCCTTCTTCTACTTCTTCTGATTCACCCTCCAGTCTTCACCTTCTCCTTCTCCTTCTTCTGTTTCTTCTGCTTCACCCCCCAGACTTCACCTTCTCCTTCTCTTTCTTCAGCTTCTTCTGATTCACCCTCCAGACTTCACCTTCTCCTTCTCCTTCTTCTGATTCTTCTGATTCACCCTACAGACTTCACCTTCTCCTTCTCCTTCTTCTGCTTCTTCTGATTCACCCTCCTGATTTCACCTTCTCCTTCTCCTTCTTCTACTTCTTCTGATTCACCCTTCTGACTTCACCTTCTCCTTCTCCTTCTTCTGCTTCACCCTCCAGACTTCACCTTCTCCTTCTCCTTCTTCTACTTCTTCTGATTCACCCTCCAGACTTCACCTTCTCCTTCTCCTTCTTCTGCTTCTTCTGATTCACCCTCCAGACTTCACCTTCTCCTTCTCCTTATTCTGCTTCTTCTCATTCACCCTCCAGACTTCACCTTCTCCTTCTCCTTCTTCTGCTTCTTCTGATTCACCCTCCAGACTTCACCTTCTCCTTCTACTTCTTCTGCTTCTTCTGATTCACCCTCCAGACTTCACCTTCTCCTTCTCCTTCCTCTGCTTCTTCTGATTCACCCTCCAGACTTCACCTTCTCCTTCTCCTTCTTCTACTTCTTCTGATTCACCCTCCAGATTTCACCATCTCCTTCTCTTTCTTCTGCTTCTTCTGATTCACCCTCCAGACTTCACCTTCTCCTTCTCCTTCTTCTGATTCTTCTGATTCACCCTCCAGACTTCACCTTCTCCTTCTCCTTCTTCTGCTTCTTCTGATTCACCCTCCTGACTTCACCTTCTCCTTCTCCTTCTTCTACTTCTTCTGATTCACCCTCCTGACTTCACCTTCTCCTTCTCCTTCTTCTACTTCTTCTGCTTCACCCTCCAGACTTCACCTTCTCCTTCTCCTTCTTCTACTTCTTCTGATTCAACCTCCAGACTTCACCTTCTCCTTCTCCTTCTTCTACTTCTTCTGATTCTCCCTCCAGACTTCACCTTCTCCTTCTCCTTCTTCTACTTCTTCTGATTCACCCTCCAGACTTCACCTTCTCCTTCTCCTTCTTCTGCTTCTTCTGATTCACCCTCCAGACTTCACCTTCTCCTTCTCCTTCTCCTGCTTCTTCTGATTCACCCTCCAGACTTCACCTTCTCCTTCTCCTTCTTCTACTTCTTCTGATTCACCCTCCAGACTTCACCTTCTCCATCTCCTTCTTCTGCTTCTTCTGATTCACCCTCCAGACTTCACCTTCTCCTTCTCCTTCGTCTACTTCTTCTGATTCACCCTCCAGACTACACCTTCTCCTTCTCCTTCTTCTACTTCTTCTGATTCACCCTCCAGACTTCACCTTCTCCTTCTCCTTCTTCTGTTTCTTCTGATACACCGTCCAGACTTCACCTTCTCCTTCTCCTTCTTCTACTACTTCTGATTCACCCTCCAGACTTCACCTTCTCCTTCTCCTTCTTCTACTTCTTCTGATTCACCCTCCAGACTTCATCTTCTCCTTCTCCTTCTTCTGCTTCTTCTGATTCACCCTTCAGACTTCACCTTCTCCTTCTCCTTCTTCTGCTTCTTCTGATTCACCCTCCAGACTTCACCTTCTCCTTCTCCTTCTTCTGCTTCTTCTGATTCACCCTCCTGACTTCACCTTCTCCTTCTCCTTCTTCTGCTTCTTCTGATTCACCCTCCAGACTTCACCTTCTCCTTCTCCTTCTTCTGCTTCTTCTGATTCACCCTCCAGACTTCACCTTCTCCTTCTCCTTCTTCTGCTTCTTCTGATTCACCCTCCAGACTACACCTTCTCCTTCTCCTTCTTCTACTTCTTCTGATTCATCCTCCAGACTTCACCTTCTCCTTCTCCTTCTTCTGTTTCTTCTGATTCACCCTCCAGACTTCACCTTCTCCTTCTCCTTCTTCTGCTTCTTCTGATTCACCCTCCAGACCTCACCTTCTCCTTCTCCTTCTTCTACTTCTTCTGATTCACCCTCCAGACTTCATCTTCTCCTTCTCCTTCTTCTGCTTCTTCTGATTCACCCTCCAGACTTCACCTTCTCCTTCTCCTTCTTCTGCTTCTTCTGATTCACCCTCCAGACTTCACCTTCTCCTTCTCCTTCTTCTACTTCTTCTGATTCACCCTCCAGACTTCACCTTCTCCTTCTCCTTCTTCTACTTCTTCTGATTCACCCTCCAGTCTTCACCTTCTCCTTCTCCTTCTTCTGTTTCTTCTGCTTCACCCTCCAGACTTCACCTTCTCCTTCTCTTTCTTCTGCTTCTTCTGATTCACCCTCCAGACTTCACCTTCTCCTTCTTCTGATTCTTCTGATTCACCCTACAGACTTCACCTTCTCCTTCTCCTTCTTCTGCTTCTTCTGATTCACCCTCCTGATTTCACCTTCTCCTTCTCCTTCTTCTACTTCTTCTGATTCACCCTCCTGACTTCACCTTCTCCTTCTCCTTCTTCTGCTTCACCCTCCAGACTTCACCTTCTCCTTCTCCTTCTTCTACTTCTTCTGATTCACCCTCCAGACTTCACCTTCTCCTTCTCCTTCTTCTGCTTCTTCTGATTCACCCTCCAGACTTCACCTTCTCCTTCTCCTTATTCTGCTTCTTCTCATTCACCCTCCAGACTTCACCTTCTCCTTCTCCTTCTTCTGCTTCTTCTGATTCACCCTCCAGACTTCACCTTCTCCTTCTACTTCTTCTGCTTCTTCTGATTCACCCTCCAGACTTCACCTTCTCCTTCTCCTTCCTCTGCTTCTTCTGATTCACCCTCCAGACTTCACCTTCTCCTTCTCCTTCTTCTGCTTCTTCTGATTCACCCTCCAGACTTCACCTTCTCCTTCTCCTTATTCTGCTTCTTCTGATTCACCCTCCAGACTTCACCTTCTCCTTCTCCTTCTTCTGCTTCTTCTGATTCACCCTGCAGACTTCACCTTCTCCTTCTCCTTCTTCTGATTCACCCTCCAGACTTCACCTTCTCCTTCTCCTTCTTCTGCTTCTTCTGATTCACCCTCCAGACTTCACCTTCTCCTTCTCCTTCTTCTACTTCTTCTGATTCACCCTCCAGACTTCACCTTCTCCTTCTCTTTCTTCTGCTTCTTCTGATTCACCCTCCAGACTTCACCTTCTCCTTCTCCTTCTTCTGATTCTTCTGATTCACCCTCCAGACTTCACCTTCTCCTTCGCCTTCTTCTGCTTCTTCTGATTCACCCTCCTGACTTCACCTTCTCCTTCTCCTTCTTCTACTTCTTCTGATTCACCATCCTGACTTCACCTTCTCCTTCTCCTTCTTCTACTTCTTCTGCTTCACCCTCCAGACTTCACCTTCTCCTTCTCCTTCTTCTACTTCTTCTGATTCACCCTCCAGACTTGACCTTCTCCTTTTCCTTCTTCTACTTCTTCTGATTCACCCTCCAGACTTCACCTTCTCCTTCTCCTTCTTCTGCTTCTTCTGCTTCACCGTCCTGACTTCACCTTCTCCTTCTTCTTCTTCTACTTATTCTGCTTCATCCCCCTGACATCACCTGCTCCTTCTCCTTCTTCTGCTTCTTCTGATTCACCCTCCTAACTTCACCTTCTCCTTCTCCTTCTTCTGCTTCTTCTGATTCACTCTCCTGACTTCACCTTCTCCTTCTCCTTCTTCTGCTTCTTCTGATTCACCCTCCAGACTTCACCTTCTCCTTCTCCTTCTTCTGCTTCTTCTGATTCACCCTCCAGACTTCACCTTCTCCTTCTCCTTCTTCTGCTTCTTCTGATTCACCCTCCAGACTACACCTTCTCCTTCTCCTTCTTCTACTTCTTCTGATTCACCCTCCAGACTTCACCTTCTCCTTCTCCTTCTTCTGTTTCTTCTGATTCACCCTCCAGACTTCACCTTCTCCTTCTCCTTCTTCTGCTTCTTCTGATTCACCCTCCAGACTTCACCTTCTCCTTCTCCTTCTTCTGCTTCTTCTGATTCACCCTCCAGACCTCACCTTCTCCTTCTCCTTCTTCTGCTTCTTCTGATTCACCCTCCAGACTTCACCTTCTCCTTCTCCTTCTTCTGCTTCTTCTGATTCACCCTCCAGACTTCACCTTCTCCTTCTCCTTCTTCTGCTTCTTCTGATTCACCCTCCAGACTACACCTTCTCCTTCTCCTTCTTCTACTTCTTCTGATTCACCCTCCAGACTTCACCTTCTCCTTCTCCTTCTTCTGTTTCTTCTGTTTCACCCTCCAGACTTCACCTTCTCCTTCTCCTTCTTCTGCTTCTTCTGATTCACCCTCCAGACTTCACCTTCTCCTTCTCCTTCTTCTGCTTCTTCTGATTCACCCTCCAGACCTCACCTTCCCCTTCTCCTTCTTCTACTTCTTCTGATTCACCCTCCAGACTTCATCTTCTCCTTCTCCTTCTTCTGCTTCTTCTGATTCACCCTCCAGACTTCACCTTCTCCTTCTCCTTCTTCTGCTTCTTCTGATTCACCCTCCAGACTTCACCTTCTCCTTCTCCTTCTTCTACTTCTTCTGATTCACCCTCCAGACTTCACCTTCTCCTTCTCCTTCTTCTACTTCTTCTGATTCACCCTCCCGTCTTCACCTACTCCTTCTCCTTCTTCTGTTTCTTCTGCTTCACCCTCCAGACTTCACCTTCTCCTTCTCTTTCTTCAGCTTCTTCTGATTCACCCTCCAGACTTCACCTTCTCCTTCTCCTTCTTCTGATTCTTCTGATTCACCCTACAGACTTCACCTTCTCCTTCTCCTTCTTCTGCTTCTTCTGATTCACCCTCCTGATTTCACCTTCTCCTTCTCCTTCTTCTACTTCTTCTGATTCACCCTCCTGACTTCACCTTCTCCTTCTCCTTCTTCTGCTTCACCCTCCAGACTTCACCTTCTCCTTCTCCTTCTTCTACTTCTTCTGATTCACCCTCCAGACTTCACCTTCTCCTTCTCCTTCTTCTGCTTCTTCTGATTCACCCTCCAGACTTCACCTTCTCCTTCTCCTTATTCTGCTTCTTCTCATTCACCCTCCAGACTTCACCTTCTCCTTCTCCTTCTTCTGCTTATTCTGATTCACCCTCCAGACTTCACCTTCTCCTTCTACTTCTTCTGCTTCTTCTGATTCACCCTCCAGACTTCACCTTCTCCTTCTCCTTCCTCTGCTTCTTCTGATTCACCCTCCAGACTTCACCTTCTCCTTCTCCTTCTTCTACTTCTTCTGATTCACCCTCCAGACTTCACCATCTCCTTCTCTTTCTTCTGCTTCTTCTGATTCACCCTCCAGACTTCACCTTCTCCTTCTCCTTCTTCTGATTCCTCTGATTCACCCTCCAGACTTCACCTTCTCCTTCTCCTTCTTCTGCTTCTTCTGATTCACCCTCCTGACTTCACCTTCTCCTTCTCCTTCTTCTACTTCTTCTGATTCACCCTCCTGACTTCACCTTCTCCTTCTCCTTCTTCTACTTCTTCTGCTTCACCCTCCAGACTTCACCTTCTCCTTCTCCTTCTTCTACTTCTTCTGATTCAACCTCCAGACTTCACCTTCTCCTTCTCCTTCTTCTACTTCTTCTGATTCTCCCTCCAGACTTCACCTTCTCCTTCTCCTTCTTCTACTTCTTCTGATTCACCCTCCAGACTTCACCTTCTCCTTCTCCTTCTTCTGCTTCTTCTGATTCACCCTCCAGACTTCACCTTCTCCTTCTCCTTCTCCTGCTTCTTCTGATTCACCCTCCAGACTTCACCTTCTCCTTCTCCTTCTTCTACTTCTTCTGATTCACCCTCCAGACTTCACCTTCTCCATCTCCTTCTTCTGCTTCTTCTGATTCACCCTCCAGACTTCACCTTCTCCTTCTCCTTCGTCTACTTCTTCTGATTCACCCTCCAGACTACACCTTCTCCTTCTCCTTCTTCTACTTCTTCTGATTCACCCTCCAGACTTCACCTTCTCCTTCTCCTTCTTATGTTTCTTCTGATACACCGTCCAGACTTCACCTTCTCCTTCTCCTTCTTCTACTACTTCTGATTCACCCTCCAGACTTCACCTTCTCCTTCTCCTTCTTCTACTTCTTCTGATTCACCCTCCAGACTTCATCTTCTCCTTCTCCTTCTTCTGCTTCTTCTGATTCACCCTTCAGACT
This sequence comes from Somniosus microcephalus, assembly GCF_052327205.1. Lineage (NCBI taxonomy): Eukaryota > Metazoa > Chordata > Chondrichthyes > Squaliformes > Somniosidae > Somniosus > Somniosus microcephalus. The sequence continues at coordinate 1,210,809 of NW_028225215.1, forward strand.
TCACCTTCTCCTTCTCCTTCTTCTGCTTCTTCTGATTCACCCTCCAGACTTCACCTTCTCCTTCTCCTTATTCTGCTTCTTCTGATTCACCCTCCTGACTTCACCTTCTCCTTCTCCTTCTTCTGCTTCTTCTGATTCACCCTCCAGACTTCACCTTCTCCTTCTCCTTCTTCTGCTTCTTCTGATTCACCCTCCAGACTTCACCTTCTCCTTCTCCTTCTTCTGCTTCTTCTGATTCACCCTCCAGACTACACCTTCTCCTTCTCCTTCTTCTACTTCTTCTGATTCACCCTCCAGACTTCACCTTCTCCTTCTCCTTCTTCTGTTTCTTCTGATTCACCCTCCAGACGTCTCCTTCTCCTTCTCCTTCTTCTGCTTCTTCTGATTCACCCTCCAGACTTCACCTTCTCCTTCTCCTTCTTCTGCTTCTTCTGATTCACCCTCCAGACCTCACCTTCTCCTTCTCTTCTTCTGCTTCTTCTGATTCACCCTCCAGACTTCACCTTCTCCTTCTCCTTCTTCTGCTTCTTCTGATTCACCCTCCAGACTTCACCTTCTCCTTCTCCTTCTTCTGCTTCTTCTGATTCACCCTCCAGACTACACCTTCTCCTTCTCCTTCTTCTACTTCTTCTGATTCACCCTCCAGACTTCACCTTCTCCTTCTCCTTCTTCTGTTTCTTCTGATTCACCCTCCAGACTTCACCTTCTCCTTCTCCTTCTTCTGCTTCTTCTGATTCACCCTCCAGACTTCACCTTCTCCTTCTCCTTCTTCTGCTTCTTCTGATTCACCCTCCAGACCTCACCTTCTCCTTCTCCTTCTTCTACTTCTTCTGATTCACCCTCCAGACTTCATCTTCTCCTTCTCCTTCTTCTGCTTCTTCTGATTCACCCTCCAGACTTCACCTTCTCCTTCTCCTTCTTCTGCTTCTTCTGATTCACCCTCCAGACTTCACCTTCTCCTTCTCCTTCTTCTACTTCTTCTGATTCACCCTCCAGACTTCACCTTCTCCTTCTCCTTCTTCTACTTCTTCTGATTCACCCTCCAGTCTTCACCTTCTCCTTCTCCTTCTTCTGTTTCTTCTGCTTCACCCTCCAGACTTCACCTTCTCCTTCTCTTTCTTCAGCTTCTTCTGATTCACCCTCCAGACTTCACCTTCTCCTTCTCCTTCTTCTGATTCTTCTGATTCACCCTACAGACTTCACCTTCTCCTTCTCCTTCTTCTGCTTCTTCTGATTCACCCTCCTGATTTCACCTTCTCCTTCTCCTTCTTCTACTTCTTCTGATTCACCCTGCTGACTTCACCTTCTCCTTCTCCTTCTTCTGCTTCGCCCTCCAGACTTCACCTTCTCCTTCTCCTTCTTCTACTTCTTCTGATTCACCCTCCAGACTTCACCTTCTCCTTCTCCTTCTTCTGCTTCTTCTGATTCACCCTCCAGACTTCACCTTCTCCTTCTCCTTATTCTGCTTCTTCTCATTCACCCTCCAGACTTCACCTTCTCCTTCTCCTTCTTCTGCTTCTTCTGATTCACCCTCCAGACTTCACCTTCTCCTTCTACTTCTCCTGCTTCTTCTGATTCACCCTCCAGACTTCACCTTCTCCTTCTCCTTCCTCTGCTTCTTCTGATTCACCCTCCAGACTTCACCTTCTCCTTCTCCTTCTTCTACTTCTTCTGATTCACCCTCCAGACTTCACCGTCTCCTTCTCTTTCTTCTGCTTCTTCTGATTCACCCTCCAGACTTCACCTTCTCCTTCTCCTTCTTCTGATTCTTCTGATTCACCCTCCAGACTTCACCTTCTCCTTCTCCTTCTTCTGCTTCTTCTGATTCACCCTCCTGACTTCACCTTCTCCTTCTCCTTCTTCTACTTCTTCTGATTCACCCTCCTGACTTCACCTTCTCCTTCTCCTTCTTCTACTTCTTCTGCTTCACCCTCCAGACTTCACCTTCTCCTTCTCCTTCTTCTACTTCTTCTGATTCAACCTCCAGACTTCACCTTCTCCTTCTCCTTCTTCTACTTCTTCTGATTCTCCCTCCAGACTTCACCTTCTCCTTCTCCTTCTTCTACTTCTTCTGATTCACCCTCCAGACTTCACCTTCTCCTTCTCCTTCTTCTGCTTCTTCTGATTCACCCTCCAGACTTCACCTTCTCCTTCTCCTTCTCCTGCTTCTTCTGATTCACCCTCCAGACTTCACCTTCTCCTTCTCCTTCTTCTACTTCTTCTGATTCACCCTCCAGACTTCACCTTCTCCATCTCCTTCTTCTGCTTCTTCTGATTCACCCTCCAGACTTCACCTTCTCCTTCTCCTTCGTCTACTTCTTCTGATTCACCCTCCAGACTACACCTTCTCCTTCTCCTTCTTCTACTTCTTCTGATTCACCCTCCAGACTTCACCTTCTCCTTCTCCTTCTTCTGTTTCTTCTGATACACCGTCCAGACTTCACCTTCTCCTTCTCCTTCTTCTATTACTTCTGATTCACCCTCCAGACTTCACCTTCTCCTTCTCCTTCTTCTAATTCTTCTGATTCACCCTCCAGACTTCATCTTCTCCTTCTCCTTCTTCTGCTTCTTCTGATTCACCCTTCAGACTTCACCTTCTCCTTCTCCTTCTTCTGCTTCTTCTGATTCTCCCTCCAGACTTCACCTTCTCCTTCTCCTTCTTCCACTTCTTCTGATTCACCCTCCAGTCTTCACCTTCTCCTTCTCCTTCTTCTGTTTCTTCTGCTTCACCCTCCAGACTTCACCTTCTCCTTCTCTTTCTTCTGCTTCTTCTGATTCACCCTCCAGACTTCACCTTCTCCTTCTCCTTCTTCTGATTCTTCTGATTCACCCTCCAGACTTCACCTTCTCCTTCTCCTTCTTCTGCTTCTTCTGATTCACCCTCCTGACATCACCTTCTCCTTCTCCTTCTTCTCCTTCTTCTGATTCACCCTCCTGACTTCACCTTCTCCTTCTCCTTCTTCTACTTCTTCTGCTTCACCCTCCAGACTTCACCTTCTCCTTCTCCTTCTTCTACTTCTTCTGATTCACCCTCCAGACTTCATCTTCTCCTTCTCCTTCTTCTGCTTCTTCTGATTCACCCTCCAGACTTCACCTTCTCCTTCTCCTTATTCTGCTTCTTCTGATTCACCCTCCAGACTTCACCTTCTCCTTCTCCTTATTCTGCTTCTTCTGATTCACCCTCCAGACTTCACCTTCTCCTTCTCCTTCTTCTGCTTCTTCTGATTCACCCTCCTGACTTCACCTTCTCCTTCTCCTTCTTCTACTTCTTCTGATTCACCCTCCTGACTTCACCTTCTCCTTCTCCTTCTTCTACTTCTTCTGCTTCACCCTCCAGACTTCACCTTCTCCTTCTCCTTCTTCTACTTCTTCTGATTCACCCTCCAGACTTCACCTTCTCCTTCTCCTTCTTCTGCTTCTTCTGATTCACCCTCCATACTTCACCTTCACTTCTCCTTATTCTGCTTCTTCTGATTCACCCTCCAGACTTCAACTTCTCCTTCTCCTTCTTCTGCTTCTTCTGATTCACCCTCCAGACTTCACCTTCTCCTTCTCCTTCTTCTGCTTCTTCTGATTCACCCTCCAGACTTCACCTTCTCCTTCTCCTTCTTCTGCTTCTTCTGATTCACCCTCCAGACTTCACCTTCTCCTTCTCCCTCTTCTACTTCTTCTGATTCACCCTCCAGACTTCACCTTCTCCTTCTCTTTCTTCTGCTTCTTCTGATTCACCCTCCAGACTTCACCTTCTCCTTCTCCTTCTTCTACTTCTTCTGATTCACCCTCCAGACTTCATCTTCTCCTTCTCCTTCTTCTGCTTCTTCTGATTCACCCTCCAGACTTCACCTTCTCCTTCTCCTTCTTCTGCTTCTTCTGATTCACCCTCCAGACTTCACCTTCTCCTTCTCCTTCTTCTACTTCTTCTGATTCACCCTCCAGACTTCACCTTCTCCTTCTCCTTCTTCCACTTCTTCTGATTCACCCTCCAGTCTTCACCTTCTCCTTCTCCTTCTTCTGTTTCTTCTACTTCACCCTCCAGACTTCACCTTCTCCTTCTCTTTCTTCTGCTTCTTCTGATTCACCCTCCAGACTTCACCTTCTCCTTCTCCTTCTTCTGATTCTTCTGATTCACCCTCCAGACTTCACCTTCTCCTTCTCCTTCTTCTGCTTCTTCTGATTCACCCTCCTGACTTCACCTTCTCCTTCTCCTTCTTCTACTTCTTCTGATTCACCCTCTTGACTTCACCTTCTCCTTCTCCTTCTTCTACTTCTTCTGATTCACCCTCCAGACTTCACCTTCTCCTTCTCCTTCTTCTACTTCTTCTGATTCACCCTCCTGACTTCACCTTCTCCTTCTCCTTCTTCTACTTCTTCTGATTCACCCTCTTGACTTCACCTTCTCCTTCTCCTTCTTCTACTTCTTCTGATTCACCCTCCAGACTTCACCTTCTCCTTCTCCTTCTTCTGATTCTTCTGATTCACCCTCCAGACTTCACCTTCTCCTTCTCCTTCTTCTAATTCTTCTGATTCACCCTCCAGACTTCACCTTCTCCTTCTCCTTCTTCCGCTTCTTCTGATTCACCCTCCATACTTCACCTTCACTTCTCCTTATTCTGCTTCTTCTGATTCACCCTCCAGACTTCAACTTCTCCTTCGCCTTCTTCTGCTTCTTCTGATTCACCCTCCAGACTTCACCTTCTCCTTCTCCTTCTTCTGCTTCTTCTGATTCACCCTCCAGACTTCACCTTCTCCTTCTCCTTCTTCTGCTTCTTCTGATTCACCCTCCAGACTCCACCTTCTCCTTCTCCTTCTTCTACTTCTTCTGATTCACCCTCCAGACTTCACCTTCTCCTTCTCTTTCTTCTGCTTCTTCTGATTCACCCTCCAGATTTCATCTTCTCCTTCTCCTTATTCTGCTTCTTCTGATTCACCCTCCAGACTTCACCTTCTCCTTCTCCTTCTTCTGATTCTTCTGATTCACCCTCCAGACTTCACCTTCTCCTTCTCCTTCTTCTGATTCTTCTGATTCACCCTCCAGACTTCACCTTCTCCTTCTCCTTCTTCTGCTTCTTCTGATTCACCCTCCTGACTTCACCTTCTCCTTCTCCTTCTTCTACTTCTTCTGATTCACCCTCCTGACTTCACCTTCTCCTTCTCCTTCTTCTACTTCTTCTGCTTCACCCTCCAGACTTCACCTTCTCCTTCTCCTTCTTCTACTTCTTCTGATTCAACCTCCAGACTTCACCTTCTCCTTCTCCTTCTTCTACTTCTTCTGATTCTCCCTCCAGACTTCACCTTCTCCTTCTCCTTCTTCTACTTCTTCTGATTCACCCTCCAGACTTCACCTTCTCCTTCTCCTTCTTCTGCTTCTTCTGATTCACCCTCCAGACTTCACCTTCTCCTTCTCCTTCTCCTGCTTCTTCTGATTCACCCTCCAGACTTCACCTTCTCCTTCTCCTTCTTCTACTTCTTCTGATTCACCCTCCAGACTTCACCTTCTCCATCTCCTTCTTCTGCTTCTTCTGATTCACCCTCCAGACTTCACCTTCTCCTTCTCCTTCGTCTACTTCTTCTGATTCACCCTCCAGACTACACCTTCTCCTTCTCCTTCTTCTACTTCTTCTGATTCACCCTCCAGACTTCACCTTCTCCTTCTCCTTCTTCTGTTTCTTCTGATACACCGTCCAGACTTCACCTTCTCCTTCTCCTTCTTCTACTACTTCTGATTCACCCTCCAGACTTCACCTTCTCCTTCTCCTTCTTCTACTTCTTCTGATTCACCCTCCAGACTTCATCTTCTCCTTCTCCTTCTTCTGCTTCTTCTGATTCACCCTTCAGACTTCACCTTCTCCTTCTCCTTCTTCTGCTTCTTCTGATTCACCCTCCAGACTTCACCTTCTCCTTCTCCTTATTCTGCTTCTTCTGATTCACCCTCCTGACTTCACCTTCTCCTTCTCCTTCTTCTGCTTCTTCTGATTCACCCTCCAGACCTCACCTTCTCCTTCTCCTTCTTCTACTTCTTCTGATTCACCCTCCAGACTTCACCTTCTCCTTCTCCTTCTTCTGCTTCTTCTGATTCACCCTCCAGACTTCACCTTCTCCTTCTCCTTCTTCTGCTTCTTCTGATTCACCCTCCAGACTTCACCTTCTCCTTCTCCTTCTTCTACTTCTTCTGATTCCCCCTCCAGACTTCACCTTCTCCTTCTCCTTCTTCTACTTCTTCTGATTCACCCTCCAGTCTTCACCTTCTCCTTCTCCTTCTTCTGTTTCTTCTGCTTCACCCTCCAGACTTCACCTTCTCCTTCTCTTTCTTCAGCTTCTTCTGATTCACCCTCCAGACTTCACCTTCTCCTTCTCCTTCTTCTGATTCTTCTGATTCACCCTACAGACTTCACCTTCTCCTTCTCCTTCTTCTGCTTCTTCTGATTCACCCTCCTGATTTCACCTTCTCCTTCTCCTTCTTCTACTTCTTCTGATTCACCCTCCTGACTTCACCTTCTCCTTCTCCTTCTTCTGCGTCACCCTCCAGACTTCACCTTCTCCTTCTCCTTCTTCTACTTCTTCTGATTCACCCTCCAGACTTCACCTTCTCCTTCTCCTTCTTCTGCTTCTTCTGATTCACCCTCCAGACTTCACCTTCTCCTTCTCCTTATTCTGCTTCTTCTCATTCACCCTCCAGACTTCACCTTCTCCTTCTCCTTCTTCTGCTTCTTCTGATTCACCCTCCAGACTTCACCTTCTCCTTCTACTTCTTCTGCTTCTTCTGATTCACCCTCCAGACTTCACCTTCTCCTTCTCCTTCCTCTGCTTCTTCTGATTCACCCTCCAGACTTCACCTTCTCCTTCTCCTTCTTCTACTTCTTCTGATTCACCCTCCAGACTTCACCATCTCCTTCTCTTTCTTCTGCTTCTTCTGATTCACCCTCCAGACTTCACCTTCTCCTTCTCCTTCTTCTGATTCTTCTGATTCACCCTCCAGACTTCACCTTCTCCTTCTCCTTCTTCTGCTTCTTCTGATTCACCCTCCTGACTTCACCTTCTCCTTCTCCTTCTTCTACTTCTTCTGATTCACCCTCCTGACTTCACCTTCTCCTTCTCCTTCTTCTACTTCTTCTGCTTCACCCTCCAGACTTCACCTTCTCCTTCTCCTTCTTCTACTTCTTCTGATTCAACCTCCAGACTTCACCTTCTCCTTCTCCTTCTTCTACTTCTTCTGATTCTCCCTCCAGACTTCACCTCCTCCTTCTCCTTCTTCTACTTCTTCTGATTCACCCTCCAGACTTCACCTTCTCCTTCTCCTTCTTCTGCTTCTTCTGATTCACCCTCCAGACTTCACCTTCTCCTTCTCCTTCTCCTGCTTCTTCTGATTCACCCTCCAGACTTCACCTTCTCCTTCTCCTTCTTCTACTTCTTCTGATTCACCCTCCAGACTTCACCTTCTCCATCTCCTTCTTCTGCTTCTTCTGATTCACCCTCCAGACTTCACCTTCTCCTTCTCCTTCGTCTACTTCTTCTGATTCACCCTCCAGACTACACCTTCTCCTTCTCCTTCTTCTACTTCTTCTGATTCACCCTCCAGACTTCACCTTCTCCTTCTCCTTCTTCTGTTTCTTCTGATACACCGTCCAGACTTCACCTTCTCCTTCTCCTTCTTCTATTACTTCTGATTCACCCTCCAGACTTCACCTTCTCCTTCTCCTTCTTCTAATTCTTCTGATTCACCCTCCAGACTTCATCTTCTCCTTCTTCTGCTTCTTCTGATTCACCCTTCAGACTTCACCTTCTCCTTCTCCTTCTTCTGCTTCTTCTGATTCTCCCTCCAGACTTCACCTTCTCCTTCTCCTTCTTCCACTTCTTCTGATTCACCCTCCAGTCTTCACCTTCTCCTTCTCCTTCTTCTGTTTCTTCTGCTTCACCCTCCAGACTTCACCTTCTCCTTCTCTTTCTTCTGCTTCTTCTGATTCACCCTCCAGACTTCACCTTCTCCTTCTCCTTCTTCTGATTCTTCTGATTCACCCTCCAGACTTCACCTTCTCCTTCTCCTTCTTCTGCTTCTTCTGATTCACCCTCCTGACTTCACCTTCTCCTTCTCCTTCTTCTCCTTCTTCTGATTCACCCTCCTGACTTCACCTTCTCCTTCTCCTTCTTCTACTTCTTCTGCTTCACCCTCCAGACTTCACCTTCTCCTTCTCCTTCTTCTACTTCTTCTGATTCACCCTCCAGACTTCATCTTCTCCTTCTCCTTCTTCTGCTTCTTCTGATTCACCCTCCAGACTTCACCTTCTCCTTCTCCTTATTCTGCTTCTTCTGATTCACCCTCCAGACTTCACCTTCTCCTTCTCCTTATTCTGCTTCTTCTGATTCACCCTCCAGACTTCACCTTCTCCTTCTCCTTCTTCTGCTTCTTCTGATTCACCCTCCTGACTTCACCTTCTCCTTCTCCTTCTTCTACTTCTTCTGATTCACCCTCCTGACTTCACCTTCTCCTTCTCCTTCTTCTACTTCTTCTGCTTCACCCTCCAGACTTCACCTTCTCCTTCTCCTTCTTCTACTTCTTCTGATTCACCCTCCAGACTTCACCTTCTCCTTCTCCTTCTTCTGCTTCTTCTGATTCACCCTCCATACTTCACCTTCACTTCTCCTTATTCTGCTTCTTCTGATTCACCCTCCAGACTTCAACTTCTCCTTCTCCTTCTTCTGCTTCTTCTGATTCACCCTCCAGACTTCACCTTCTCCTTCTCCTTCTTCTGCTTCTTCTGATTCACCCTCCAGACTTCACCTTCTCCTTCTCCTTCTTCTGCTTCTTCTGATTCACTCTCCAGACTTCACCTTCTCCTTCTCCCTCTTCTACTTCTTCTGATTCACCCTCCAGACTTCACCTTCTCCTTCTCTTTCTTCTGCTTCTTCTGATTCACCCTCCAGACTTCACCTTCTCCTTCTCCTTCTTCTACTTCTTCTGATTCACCCTCCAGACTTCATCTTCTCCTTCTCCTTCTTCTGCTTCTTCTGATTCACCCTCCAGACTTAACCTTCTCCTTCTCCTTCTTCTGCTTCTTCTGATTCACCCACCAGACTTCACCTTCTCCTTCTCCTTCTTCTACTTCTTCTGATTCACCCTCCAGACTTCACCTTCTCCTTCTCCTTCTTCCACTTCTTCTGATTCACCCTCCAGTCTTCACCTTCTCCTTCTCCTTCTTCTGTTTCTTCTACTTCACCCTCCAGACTTCACCTTCTCCTTCTCTTTCTTCTGCTTCTTCTGATTCACCCTCCAGACTTCACCTTCTCCTTCTCCTTCTTCTGATTCTTCTGATTCACCCTCCTGACTTCACCTTCTCCTTCTCCTTCTTCTACTTCTTCTGATTCACCCTCCTGACTTCACCTTCTCCTTCTCCTTCTTCTACTTCTTCTGCTTCACCCTCCAGACTTCACCTTCTCCTTCTCCTTCTTCTACTTCTTCTGATTCACCCTCCAGACTTCATCTTCTCCTTCTCCTTCTTCTGCTTCTTCTGATTCACCCTCCAGACTTCACCTTCTCCTTCTCCTTATTCTGCTTCTTCTGATTCACCCTCCAGACTTCACCTTCTCCTTCTCCTTATTCTGCTTCTTTTGATTCACCCTCCAGACTTCACCTTCTCCTTCTCCTTCTTCTGCTTCTTCTGATTCACCCTTCTGACTTCACCTTCTCCTTCTCCTTCTTCTACTTCTTCTGATTCACCCTCCTGACTTCACCTTCTCCTTCTCCTTCTTCTACTTCTTCTGCTTCACCCTCCAGACTTCACCTTCTCCTTCTCCTTCTTCTAATTCTTCTGATTCACCCTCCAGACTTCACCTTCTCCTTCTCCTTCTTCCGCTTCTTCTGATTCACCCTCCATACTTCACCTTCACTTCTCCTTATTCTGCTTCTTCTGATTCACCCTCCAGACTTCAACTTCTCCTTCGCCTTCTTCTGCTTCTTCTGATTCACCCTCCAGACTTCACCTTCTCCTTCTCCTTCTTCTGCTTCTTCTGATTCACCCTCCAGACTTCACCTTCTCCTTCTCCTTCTTCTGCTTCTTCTGATTCACCCTCCAGACTCCACCTTCTCCTTCTCCTTCTTCTACTTCTTCTGATTCACCCTCCAGACTTCACCTTCTCCTTCTCTTTCTTCTGCTTCTTCTGATTCACCCTCCAGATTTCATCTTCTCCTTCTCCTTATTCTGCTTCTTCTGATTCACCCTCCAGACTTCACCTTCTCCTTCTCCTTCTTCTGATTCTTCTGATTCACCCTCCAGACTTCACCTTCTCCTTCTCCTTCTTCTGCTTCTTCTGATTCACCCTCCTGACTTCACCTTCTCCTTCTCCTTCTTCTACTTCTTCTGATTCACCCTCCTGACTTCACCTTCTCCTTCTCCTTCTTCTACTTCTTCTGCTTCACCCTCCAGACTTCACCTTCTCCTTCTCCTTCTTCTACTTCTTCTGATTCACCCTCCAGACTTCATCTTCTCCTTCTCCTTCTTCTGCTTCTTCTGATTCACCCTCCAGACTTCACCTTCTCCTTCTCCTTCTTCTACTTCTTCTGATTCACCCTCCTGACTTCACCTTCTCCTTCTCCTTCTTCTACTTCTTCTGCTTCACCCTCCAGACTTCACCTTCTCCTTCTCCTTCTTCTACTTCTTCTGATTCAACCTCCAGACTTCACCTTCTCCTTCTCCTTCTTCTACTTCTTCTGATTCTCCCTCCAGACTTCACCTCCTCCTTCTCCTTCTTCTACTTCTTCTGATTCACCCTCCAGACTTCACCTTCTCCTTCTCCTTCTTCTGCTTCTTCTGATTCACCCTCCAGACTTCACCTTCTCCTTCTCCTTCTCCTGCTTCTTCTGATTCACCCTCCAGACTTCACCTTCTCCTTCTCCTTCTTCTACTTCTTCTGATTCACCCTCCAGACTTCACCTTCTCCATCTCCTTCTTCTGCTTCTTCTGATTCACCCTCCAGACTTCACCTTCTCCTTCTGCTTCGTCTACTTCTTCTGATTCACCCTCCAGACTACACCTTCTCCTTCTCCTTCTTCTACTTCTTCTGATTCACCCTCCAGACTTCACCTTCTCCTTCTCCTTCTTCTGTTTCTTCTGATACACCGTCCAGACTTCACCTTCTCCTTCTCCTTCTTCTATTACTTCTGATTCACCCTCCAGACTTCACCTTCTCCTTCTCCATCTTCTAATTCTTCTGATTCACCCTCCAGACTTCATCTTCTCCTTCTTCTGCTTCTTCTGATTCACCCTTCAGACTTCACCTTCTCCTTCTCCTTCTTCTGCTTCTTCTGATTCTCCCTCCAGACTTCACCTTCTCCTTCTCCTTCTTCCACTTCTTCTGATTCACCCTCCAGTCTTCACCTTCTCCTTCTCCTTCTTCTGTTTCTTCTGCTTCACCCTCCAGACTTCACCTTCTCCTTCTCTTTCTTCTGCTTCTTCTGATTCACCCTCCAGACTTCACCTTCTCCTTCTCCTTCTTCTGATTCTTCTGATTCACCCTCCAGACTTCACCTTCTCCTTCTCCTTCTTCTGCTTCTTCTGATTCACCCTCCTGACTTCACCTTCTCCTTCTCCTTCTTCTCCTTCTTCTGATTCACCCTCCTGACTTCACCTTCTCCTTCTCCTTCTTCTACTTCTTCTGCTTCACCCTCCAGACTTCACCTTCTCCTTCTCCTTCTTCTACTTCTTCTGATTCACCCTCCAGACTTCATCTTCTCCTTCTCCTTCTTCTGCTTCTTCTGATTCACCCTCCAGACTTCACCTTCTCCTTCTCCTTATTCTGCTTCTTCTGATTCACCCTCCAGACTTCACCTTCTCCTTCTCCTTATTCTGCTTCTTCTGATTCACCCTCCAGACTTCACCTTCTCCTTCTCCTTCTTCTGCTTCTTCTGATTCACCCTCCTGACTTCACCTTCTCCTTCTCCTTCTTCTACTTCTTCTGATTCACCCTCCTGACTTCACCTTCTCCTTCTCCTTCTTCTACTTCTTCTGCTTCACCCTCCAGACTTCACCTTCTCCTTCTCCTTCTTCTACTTCTTCTGATTCACCCTCCAGACTTCACCTTCTCCTTCTCCTTCTTCTGCTTCTTCTGATTCACCCTCCATACTTCACCTTCACTTCTCCTTATTCTGCTTCTTCTGATTCACCCTCCAGACTTCAACTTCTCCTTCTCCTTCTTCTGCTTCTTCTGATTCACCCTCCAGACTTCACCTTCTCCTTCTCCTTCTTCTGCTTCTTCTGATTCACCCTCCAGACTTCACCTTCTCCTTCTCCTTCTTCTGCTTCTTCTGATTCACTCTCCAGACTTCACCTTCTCCTTCTCCCTCTTCTACTTCTTCTGATTCACCCTCCAGACTTCACCTTCTCCTTCTCTTTCTTCTGCTTCTTCTGATTCACCCTCCAGACTTCACCTTCTCCTTCTCCTTCTTCTACTTCTTCTGATTCACCCTCCAGACTTCATCTTCTCCTTCTCCTTCTTCTGCTTCTTCTGATTCACCCTCCAGACTTAACCTTCTCCTTCTCCTTCTTCTGCTTCTTCTGATTCACCCTCCAGACTTCACCTTCTCCTTCTCCTTCTTCTACTTCTTCTGATTCACCCTCCAGACTTCACCTTCTCCTTCTCCTTCTTCCACTTCTTCTGATTCACCCTCCAGTCTTCACCTTCTCCTTCTCCTTCTTCTGTTTCTTCTACTTCACCCTCCAGACTTCACCTTCTCCTTCTCTTTCTTCTGCTTCTTCTGATTCACCCTCCAGACTTCACCTTCTCCTTCTCCTTCTTCTGATTCTTCTGATTCACCCTCCTGACTTCACCTTCTCCTTCTCCTTCTTCTACTTCTTCTGATTCACCCTCCTGACTTCACCTTCTCCTTCTCCTTCTTCTACTTCTTCTGCTTCACCCTCCAGACTTCACCTTCTCCTTCTCCTTCTTCTACTTCTTCTGATTCACCCTCCAGACTTCATCTTCTCCTTCTCCTTCTTCTGCTTCTTCTGATTCACCCTCCAGACTTCACCTTCTCCTTCTCCTTATTCTGCTTCTTCTGATTCACCCTCCAGACTTCACCTTCTCCTTCTCCTTCTTCTGCTTCTTCTGATTCACCCTCCAGACTTCACCTTCTCCTTCTCCTTATTCTGCTTCTTTTGATTCACCCTCCAGACTTCACCTTCTCCTTCTCCTTCTTCTGCTTCTTCTGATTCACCCTTCTGACTTCACCTTCTCCTTCTCCTTCTTCTACTTCTTCTGATTCACCCTCCTGACTTCACCTTCTCCTTCTCCTTCTTCTACTTCTTCTGCTTCACCCTCCAGACTTCACCTTCTCCTTCTCCTTCTTCTACTTCTTCTGATTCACCCTCCAGACTTCATCTTCTCCTTCTCCTTCTTCTGCTTCTTCTGATTCACCCTCCAGACTTCACCTTCTCCTTCTCCTTATTCTGCTTCTTCTGATTCACCCTCCAGACTTCATCTTCTCCTTCTCCTTCTTCTGCTTCTTCTGATTCACCCTCCAGACTTCACCTTCTCCTTCTCCTTATTCTGCTTCTTTTGATTCACCCTCCAGACTTCACCTTCTCCTTCTCCTTCTTCTGCTTCTTCTGATTCACCCTTCTGACTTCACCTTCTCCTTCTCCTTCTTCTACTTCTTCTGATTCACCCTCCTGACTTCACCTTCTCCTTCTCCTTCTTCTACTTCTTCTGCTTCACCCTCCAGACTTCACCTTCTCCTTCTCCTTCTTCTAATTCTTCTGATTCACCCTCCAGACTTCACCTTCTCCTTCTCCTTCTTCCGCTTCTTCTGATTCACCCTCCATACTTCACCTTCACTTCTCCTTATTCTGCTTCTTCTGATTCACCCTCCAGACTTCAACTTCTCCTTCGCCTTCTTCTGCTTCTTCTGATTCACCCTCCAGACTTCACCTTCTCCTTCTCCTTCTTCTGCTTCTTCTGATTCACCCTCCAGACTTCACCTTCTCCTTCTCCTTCTTCTGCTTCTTCTGATTCACCCTCCAGACTCCACCTTCTCCTTCTCCTTCTTCTACTTCTTCTGATTCACCCTCCAGACTTCACCTTCTCCTTCTCTTTCTTCTGCTTCTTCTGATTCACCCTCCAGATTTCATCTTCTCCTTCTCCTTATTCTGCTTCTTCTGATTCACCCTCCAGACTTCACCTTCTCCTTCTCCTTCTTCTGATTCTTCTGATTCACCCTCCAGACTTCACCTTCTCCTTCTCCTTCTTCTGCTTCTTCTGATTCACCCTCCTGACTTCACCTTCTCCTTCTCCTTCTTCTACTTCTTCTGATTCACCCTCCTGACTTCACCTTCTCCTTCTCCTTCTTCTACTTCTTCTGCTTCACCCTCCAGACTTCACCTTCTCCTTCTCCTTCTTCTACTTCTTCTGATTCACCCTCCAGACTTCATCTTCTCCTTCTCCTTCTTCTGCTTCTTCTGATTCACCCTCCAGACTTCACCTTCTCCTTCTCCTTATTCTGCTTCTTCTGATTCACCCTCCAGACTTCACCTTCTCCTTCTCCTTATTCTGCTTCTTCTGATTCACCCTCCAGACTTCACCTTCTCCTTCTCCTTCTTCTGCTTCTTCTGATTCACCCTCCTGACTTCACCTTCTCCTTCTCCTTCTTCTACTTCTTCTGATTCACCCTCCTGACTTCACCTTCTCCTTCTCCTTCTTCTACTTCTTCTGCTTCACCCTCCAGACTTCACCTTCTCCTTCTCCTTCTTCTAATTCTTCTGATTCACCCTCCAGACTTCACCTTCTCCTTCTCCTTCTTCCGCTTCTTCTGATTCACCCTCCATACTTCACCTTCACTTCTCCTTATTCTGCTTCTTCTGATTCACCCTCCAGACTTCAACTTCTCCTTCGCCTTCTTCTGCTTCTTCTGATTCACCCTCCAGACTTCACCTTCTCCTTCTCCTTCTTCTGCTTCTTCTGATTCACCCTCCAGACTTCACCTTCTTCATTCCTTCTTCTGCTTCTTCTGATTCACCCTCCAGACTTCACCTTCTCCTTCTCCTTCTTCTACTTCTTCTGATTCACCCTCCAGACTTCACCTTCTCCTTCTCTTTCTTCTGCTTCTTCTGATTCACCCTCCAGATTTCATCTTCTCCTTCTCCTTCTTCTGCTTCTTCTGATTCACCCTCCAGACTTCACCTTCTCCTTCTCCTTCTTCTGCTTCTTCTGATTCACCCTCCAGACTTCACCTTCTCCTTCTCCTTCTTCTGCTTCTTCTGTTTCACCCTCCAGACTTCACCTTCTCCTTCTCCTTCTTCTACTTCTTCTGATTCACCCTCCAGACCTCACCTTCTCCTTCTCCTTCTTCTACTTCTTCTGATTCACCCTCCAGATTTCATCTTCTCCTTCTCCGTCTTCTGCTTCTTCTGATTCACCCTCCAGACTTCACCTTCTCCTTCTCCTTCTTCTGCTTCTTCTGATTCACCCTCCTGACTTCACCTTCTCCTTCTCCTTCTTCTACTTCTTCTGATTCACCCTCCTGACTTCACCTTCTCCTTCTCCTTCTTCTACTTCTTCTGCTTCACCCTCCAGACTTCACCTTCTCCTTCTCCTTGTTCTACTTCTTCTGATTCACCCTCCAGACTTGACCTTCTCCTTCTCCTTCTTCTACTTCTTCTGATTCACCCTCCAGACTTCACCTTCTCCTTCTCTTTCTTCTGCTTCTTCTGATTCACCCTCCAGACTTCACCTTCTCCTTCTCCTTCTTCTGATTCTTCTGATTCACCCTCCAGACTTCACCTTCTCCTTCTCCTTCTTCTGCTTCTTCTGATTCACCCTCCTGACTTCACCTTCTCCTTCTTCTTCTTCTACTTCTTCTGATTCACCCTCCTGACATCACCTTCTGCTTCTCCTTCTTCTACTTCTTCTGCTTCACCCTCCAGACTTCACCTTCTCCTTCTCCTTCTTCTACTTCTTCTGATTCACCCCCCAGACTTGACCTTCTCCTTCTCCTTCTTCTACTTATTCTGATTCACCCTCCAGACTTCACCTTCTCCTTCTCCTTCTTCTGCTTCTTCTGCTTCACCGTCCTGACTTCACCTTCTCCTTCTCCTTCTTCTACTTCTTCTGCTTCATCCCGCTGACATCACCTGCTCCTTCTCCTTCTTCTGCTTCTTCTGATTCACCCTCCTAACTTCACCTTCTACTTCTCCTTCTTCTGCTTCTTCTGCTTCACCCTCCTGACTTCACCTTCTCCTTCTCCTTCTTCTGCTTCTTCTGATTCACCCTCCAGACTTCACCTTCGACTTCTCCTTCTTCTGCTTCTTCTGATTCACCCTCCAGACTTCACCTTCTCCTTCTCCTTCTTCTGATTCTTCTGATTCACCCTCCAGACTTCACCTTCTCCTTCTCCTTCTTCTGCTTCTTCTGATTCACCCTCCTGACTTCACCTTCTCCTTCTCCTTCTTCTACTTCTTCTGATTCACCCTCCTGACTTCACCTTCTCCTTCTCCTTCTTCTACTTCTTCTGCATCACCCTCCAGACTTCACCTTCTCCTTCTCCTTCTTCTGCTTCTTCTGATTCACCCTCCAGACTCCTCCTTCTCCTTCTCCTTCTTCTGCTTCTTCTGATTCACCCTCCAGACTTCACCTTCTCCTTCTCCTTCTTCTGTTTCTTCTGATTCTCCGTCCAGACTTCACCTTCTCCTTCTCCTTCTTCTACTACTTCTGATTCACCCTCCAGACTTCACCTTCTCCTTCTCCTTCTTCTACTTCTTCTGATTCACCCTCCAGACTTCATCTTCTCCTTCTCCTTCTTCTGCTTCTTCTGATTCGCCCTCCAGACTTCACCTTCTCCTTCTCCTTCTTCTGCTTCTTCTGATTCACCCTCCAGACTTCACCTTCTCCTTCTCCTTCTTCTACTTCTTCTGATTCACCCTCCAGACTTCACCTTCTCCTTCTCCTTCTTCTACTTCTTCTGATTCACCCTCCTGTCTTCATCTTCTCCTTCTACTTCTTCTGTTTCTTCTGCTTCACCCTCCAGACTTCACCTTCTCCTTCTCTTTCTTCTGCTTCTTCTGATTCACCCTCCAGACTTCACCCTCTCCTTCTCCTTCTTCTGATTCTTCTGATTCACCCTCCAGACTTCACCTTCTCCTTCTCCTTCTTCTGCTTCTTCTGATTCACCCTCCTGACTTCACCTTCTCCTTCTCCTTCTTCTACTTCTTCTGCTTCACCCTCCAGACTTCACCTTCTCCTTCTCCTTCTTCTACTTCTTCTGATTCACCCTCCAGACTTCACCTTCTCCTTCTCCTTCTTCTGCTTCTTCTGATTCACCCTCCAGACTCCTCCTTCTCCTTCTCCTTCTTCTGCTTCTTCTGATTCACCCTCCAGACTTCACCTTCTCCTTCTCCTTCTTCTGTTTCTTCTGATTCTCCATCCAGACTTCACCTTCTCCTTCTCCTTCTTCTACTACTTCTGATTCACCCTCCAGACTTCACCTTCTCCTTCTCCTTCTTCTACTTCTTCTGATTCACCCTCCAGACTTCATCTTCTCCTTCTCCTTCTTCTGCTTCTTCTGATTCACCCTCCAGACTTCACCTTCTCCTTCTCCTTCTTCTGCTTCTTCTGATTCACCCTCCAGACTTCACCTTCTCCTTCTCCTTCTTCTACTTCTTCTGATTCACCCTCCAGACTTCACCTTCTCCTTCTCCTTCTTCTACTTCTTCTGATTCACCCTCCAGTCTTCATCTTCTCCTTCTACTTCTTCTGTTTCTTCTGCTTCACCCTCCAGACTTCACCTTCTCCTTCTCTTTCTTCTGCTTCTTCTGATTCACCCTCCAGACTTCACCTTCTCCTTCTTCTGATTCTTCTGATTCACCCTCCAGACTTCACCTTCTCCTTCTCCTTCTTCTGCTTCTTCTGATTCACCCTCCTGACTTCACCTTCTCCTTCTCCTTCTTCTACTTCTTCTGCTTCACCCTCCAGACTTCACCTTCTCCTTCTCCTTCTTCTACTTCTTCTGATTCACCCTCCAGACTTCATCTTCTCCTTCTCCTTCTTCTGCTTCTTCTGATTCACCCTCCAGACTTCACCATCTCCTTCTCCTTATTCTGCTTCTTCTGATTCACCCTCCAGACTTCACCTTCTCCTTCTCCTTATTCTGCTTCTTCTGATTCACCCTCCAGACTTCACCTTCTCCTTCTCCTTCCTCTGCTTCTTCTGATTCACCCTCCAGACTTCACCTTCTCCTTCTCCTTCTTCTGATTCTTCTGATTCACCCTCCAGACTTCACCTTCTCCTTCTCCTTCTTCTGCTTCTTCTGATTCACCCTCCTGACTTCACCTTCTCCTTCTCCTTCTTCTACTTCTTCTGATTCACCCTCCTGACTTCACCTTCTTCTTCTCCTTCTTCTACTTCTTCTGCTTCACCCTCCAGACATCACCTTCTCCTTCTCCTTCTTCTACTTCTTCTGATTCACCCTCCAGACTTCACCTTCTCCTTCTCCTTCTTCTGCTTCTTCTGATTCACACTCCAGACTTCACCTTCTCCTTCTCCTTCTTCTACTTATTCTGATTCACCCTCCAGACTTCACCTTCTCCTTCTCTTTATTCTGCTTCTTCTGATTCACCCTCCAGACTTCACCTTCTCCTTCTCCTTCTTCTGATTCTTCTGATTCACCCTCCAGACTTCACCTTCTTCTTCTCCTTCTTCTGCTTCTTCTGATTCACCCTCCTGACTTCACCTTCTCCTTCTCCTTCTTCTACTTCTTCTGATTCACCCTCCTGACTTCACCTTCTCCTTCTCCTTCTTCTACTTCTTCTGCTTCACCCTCCAGACTTCACCTTCTCCTTCTCCTTCTTCTACTTCTTCTGATTCACCCTCCAGACTTCACCTTCTCCTTCTCCTTCTTCTGCTTCTTCTGCTTTACCGTCCGGACTTCACCTTCTCCTTCTCCTTCTTCTACTTCTTCTGCTTCATCCCCCTGACATCACCTGCTCCTTCTCCTTCTTCTGCTTCTTCTGATTCACCCTCCTAACTTCACCTTCTCCTTCTCCTTCTTCTGATTCACCCTCCTGACTTCACCTTCTCCTTCTCCTTCTTCTGCTTCTTCTGATTCACCCTCCAGACTTCACCTTCTCCTTCTCCTTCTTCTGCTTCTTCTGATTCACCCTCCAGACTTCACCTTCTCCTTCTCCTTCTTCTGCTTCTTCTGATTCACCCTCCAGACCTCACCTTCTCCTTCTCCTTCTTCTACTTCTTCTGATTCACCCTCCAGACTTCATCTTCTCCTTCTCCTTCTTCTGCTTCTTCTGATTCACCCTCCAGACTTCACCTTCTCCTTCTCCTTCTTCTGCTTCTTCTGATTCACCCTCCAGACATCACCTTCTCCTTCTCCTTCTTCTACTTCTTCTGATTCACCCTCCAGACTTCACCTTCTCCTTCTCCTTCTTCTGTTTCTTCTGCTTCACTCTCCAGACTTCACCTTCTCCTTCTCTTTCTTCTGCTTCTTCTGATTCACCCTCCAGACTTCACCTTCTCCTTCTCCTTCTTCTGATTCTTCTGATTCACCCTCCAGACTTCACCTTCTCCTTCTCCTTCTTCTGCTTCTTCTGATTCACCCTCCTGACTTCACCTTCTCCTTCTCCTTCTTCTACTTCTTCTGATTCACCCTCCTGACTTCACCTTCTCCTTCTTCTTCTACTTCTTCTGCTTCACCCTCCAGACTTCACCTTCTCCTTCTCCTTCTTCTACTTCTTCTGATTCACCCTTCAGACTTCACCTTCTCCTTCTCCTTTTTCTGCTTCTTCTGATTCACCCTCCAGACTTCACCTTCTCCTTCTCCTTATTCTGCTTCTTCTGATTCACCCTCCAGACTTCACCTTCTCCTTCTCCTTCTTCTGCTTCTTCTGATTCACCCTCCAGACTTCACCTTCTCCTTCTCCTTCTTCTGCTTCTTCTGATTCACCCTCCAGACTTCACCTTCTCCTTCTCCTTCGTCAACTTCTTCTGATTCACCCTCCAGACAACACCTTCTCCTTCTCCTTCTTCTACTTCTTCTGATTCACCCTCCAGACTTCAACTTCTCCTTCTCCTTCTTCTGCTTCTTCTGATTCACCCTCCTGACTTCACCTTCTCCTTCTTCTACTTCTTCTGGTTCACCCTCCTGACTTCACCTTCTCCTTCTCCTTCTTCTACTTCTTCTGCTTCACCCTCCAGACTTCACCTTCGCCTTCTCCTTCTTCTACTTCTTCTGATTCACCCTCCAGACTTGCCCTTCTCCTTCTCATTCTTCTACTTATTCTGATTCACCCTCCAGACTTCACGTTCTCCTTCTCCTTCTTCTGCTTCTTCTGCTTCACCGTCCTGACTTCACCTTCTCCTTCTCCTTCTTCTACTTCTTCTGCTTCATCCCGCTGACATCACCTGCTCCTTCTCCTTCTTCTGCTTCTTCTGCTTCACCCTCCTGACTTCACCTTCTCCTTCTCCTTCTTCTGCTTCTTCTGATTCACCCTCCAGACTTCACCTTCGACTTCTCCTTCTTCTGCTTCTTCTGATTCACCCTCCAGACTTCACCTTCTCCTTCTCCTTCTTCTGATTCTTCTGATTCACCCTCCAGACTTCACCTTCTCCTTCTCCTTCTTCTGCTTCTTCTGATTCACCCTCCTGACTTCACCTTCTCCTTCTCCTTCTTCTACTTCTTCTGATTCACCCTCCTGACTTCACCTTCTCCTTCTCCTTCTTCTACTTCTTCTGCATCACCCTCCAGACTTCACCTTCTCCTTCTCCTTCTTCTGCTTCTTCTGATTCACCCTCCAGACTCCTCCTTCTCCTTCTCCTTCTTCTGCTTCTTCTGATTCACCCTCCAGACTTCACCTTCTCCTTCTCCTTCTTCTGTTTCTTCTGATTCTCCGTCCAGACTTCACCTTCTCCTTCTCCTTCTTCTACTACTTCTGATTCACCCTCCAGACTTCACCTTCTCCTTCTCCTTCTTCTACTTCTTCTGATTCACCCTCCAGACTTCACCTTCTCCTTCTCCTTCTTCTACTTCTTCTGATTCACCCTCCTGTCTTCATCTTCTCCTTCTACTTCTTCTGTTTCTTCTGCTTCACCCTCCAGACTTCACCTTCTCCTTCTCTTTCTTCTGCTTCTTCTGATTCACCCTCCAGACTTCACCCTCTCCTTCTCCTTCTTCTGATTCTTCTGATTCACCCTCCAGACTTCACCTTCTCCTTCTCCTTCTTCTGCTTCTTCTGATTCACCCTCCTGACTTCACCTTCTCCTTCTCCTTCTTCTACTTCTTCTGCTTCACCCTCCAGACTTCACCTTCTCCTTCTCCTTCTTCTACTTCTTCTGATTCACCCTCCAGACTTCACCTTCTCCTTCTCCTTCTTCTGCTTCTTCTGATTCACCCTCCAGACTCCTCCTTCTCCTTCTCCTTCTTCTGCTTCTTCTGATTCACCCTCCAGACTTCACCTTCTCCTTCTCCTTCTTCTGTTTCTTCTGATTCTCCGTCCAGACTTCACCTTCTCCTTCTCCTTCTTCTACTACTTCTGATTCACCCTCCAGACTTCACCTTCTCCTTCTCCTTCTTCTACTTCTTCTGATTCACCCTCCAGACTTCATCTTCTCCTTCTCCTTCTTCTGCTTCTTCTGATTCACCCTCCAGACTTCACCTTCTCCTTCTCCTTCTTCTGCTTCTTCTGATTCACCCTCCAGACTTCACCTTCTCCTTCTCCTTCTTCTACTTCTTCTGATTCACCCTCCAGACTTCACCTTCTCCTTCTCCTTCTTCTACTTCTTCTGATTCACCCTCCAGTCTTCATCTTCTCCTTCTACTTCTTCTGTTTCTTCTGCTTCACCCTCCAGACTTCACCTTCTCCTTCTCTTTCTTCTGCTTCTTCTGATTCACCCTCCAGACTTCACCTTCTCCTTCTTCTGATTCTTCTGATTCACCCTCCAGACTTCACCTTCTCCTTCTCCTTCTTCTGCTTCTTCTGATTCACCCTCCTGACTTCACCTTCTCCTTCTCCTTCTTCTACTTCTTCTGCTTCACCCTCCAGACTTCACCTTCTCCTTCTCCTTCTTCTACTTCTTCTGATTCACCCTCCAGACTTCATCTTCTCCTTCTCCTTCTTCTGCTTCTTCTGATTCACCCTCCAGACTTCACCTTCTCCTTCTCCTTATTCTGCTTCTTCTGATTCACCCTCCAGACTTCACCTTCTCCTTCTCCTTATTCTGCTTCTTCTGATTCACCCTCCAGACTTCACCTTCTCCTTCTCCTTCCTCTGCTTCTTCTGATTCACCCTCCAGACTTCACCTTCTCCTTCTCCTTCTTCTGATTCTTCTGATTCACCCTCCAGACTTCACCTTCTCCTTCTCCTTCTTCTGCTTCTTCTGATTCACCCTCCTGACTTCACCTTCTCCTTCTCCTTCTTCTACTTCTTCTGATTCACCCTCCTGACTTCACCTTCTTCTTCTCCTTCTTCTACTTCTTCTGCTTCACCCTCCAGACATCACCTTCTCCTTCTCCTTCTTCTACTTCTTCTGATTCACCCTCCAGACTTCACCTTCTCCTTCTCCTTCTTCTGCTTCTTCTGATTCACCCTCCAGACTTCACCTTCTCCTTCTCCTTATTCTGCTTCTTCTGATTCACCCTCCAGACTTCACCTTCTCCTTCTCCTTCTTCTGCTTCTTCTGATTCACACTCCAGACTTCACCTTCTCCTTCTCCTTCTTCTACTTATTCTGATTCACCCTCCAGACTTCACCTTCTCCTTCTCTTTATTCTGCTTCTTCTGATTCACCCTCCAGACTTCACCTTCTCCTTCTCCTTCTTCTGATTCTTCTGATTCACCCTCCAGACTTCACCTTCTTCTTCTCCTTCTTCTGCTTCTTCTGATTCACCCTCCTGACTTCACCTTCTCCTTCTCCTTCTTCTACTTCTTCTGATTCACCCTCCTGACTTCACCTTCTCCTTCTCCTTCTTCTACTTCTTCTGCTTCACCCTCCAGACTTCACCTTCTCCTTCTCCTTCTTCTACTTCTTCTGATTCACCCTCCAGACTTCACCTTCTCCTTCTCCTTCTTCTGCTTCTTCTGCTTTACCGTCCGGACTTCACCTTCTCCTTCTCCTTCTTCTACTTCTTCTGCTTCATCCCCCTGACATCACCTGCTCCTTCTCCTTCTTCTGCTTCTTCTGATTCACCCTCCTAACTTCACCTTCTCCTTCTCCTTCTTCTGATTCACCCTCCTGACTTCACCTTCTCCTTCTCCTTCTTCTGCTTCTTCTGATTCACCCTCCAGACTTCACCTTCTCCTTCTCCTTCTTCTGCTTCTTCTGATTCACCCTCCAGACTTCACCTTCTCCTTCTCCTTCTTCTGCTTCTTCTGATTCACCCTCCAGACCTCACCTTCTCCTTCTCCTTCTTCTACTTCTTCTGATTCACCCTCCAGACTTCATCTTCTCCTTCTCCTTCTTCTGCTTCTTCTGATTCACCCTCCAGACTTCACCTTCTCCTTCTCCTTCTTCTGCTTCTTCTGATTCACCCTCCAGACATCACCTTCTCCTTCTCCTTCTTCTACTTCTTCTGATTCACCCTCCAGACTTCACCTTCTCCTTCTCCTTCTTCTGTTTCTTCTGCTTCACTCTCCAGACTTCACCTTCTCCTTCTCTTTCTTCTGCTTCTTCTGATTCACCCTCCAGACTTCACCTTCTCCTTCTCCTTCTTCTGATTCTTCTGATTCACCCTCCAGACTTCACCTTCTCCTTCTCCTTCTTCTGCTTCTTCTGATTCACCCTCCTGACTTCACCTTCTCCTTCTCCTTCTTCTACTTCTTCTGATTCACCCTCCTGACTTCACCTTCTCCTTCTTCTTCTACTTCTTCTGCTTCACCCTCCAGACTTCACCTTCTCCTTCTCCTTCTTCTACTTCTTCTGATTCACCCTTCAGACTTCACCTTCTCCTTCTCCTTTTTCTGCTTCTTCTGATTCACCCTCCAGACTTCACCTTCTCCTTCTCCTTATTCTGCTTCTTCTGATTCACCCTCCAGACTTCACCTTCTCCTTCTCCTTCTTCTGCTTCTTCTGATTCACCCTCCAGACTTCACCTTCTCCTTCTCCTTCTTCTGCTTCTTCTGATTCACCCTCCAGACTTCACCTTCTCCTTCTCCTTCGTCAACTTCTTCTGATTCACCCTCCAGACAACACCTTCTCCTTCTCCTTCTTCTACTTCTTCTGATTCACCCTCCAGACTTCAACTTCTCCTTCTCCTTCTTCTGCTTCTTCTGATTCACCCTCCTGACTTCACCTTCTCCTTCTTCTACTTCTTCTGGTTCACCCTCCTGACTTCACCTTCTCCTTCTCCTTCTTCTACTTCTTCTGCTTCACCCTCCAGACTTCACCTTCGCCTTCTCCTTCTTCTACTTCTTCTGATTCACCCTCCAGACTTGCCCTTCTCCTTCTCATTCTTCTACTTATTCTGATTCACCCTCCAGACTTCACGTTCTCCTTCTCCTTCTTCTGCTTCTTCTGCTTCACCGTCCTGACTTCACCTTCTCCTTCTCC
Organism: Somniosus microcephalus; assembly: GCF_052327205.1. Classification (NCBI taxonomy): domain Eukaryota; kingdom Metazoa; phylum Chordata; class Chondrichthyes; order Squaliformes; family Somniosidae; genus Somniosus; species Somniosus microcephalus. The sequence continues at coordinate 1,235,339 of NW_028225215.1, forward strand.
TTCTTCTACTTCTTCTGCTTCATCCCGCTGACATCACCTGCTCCTTCTCCTTCTTCTGCTTCTTCTGATTCACCCTCCTAACTTCACCTTCTCCTTCTCCTTCTTCTGCTTCTTCTGATTCACCCTCCTGACTTCACCTTCTCCTTCTCCTTCTTCTGCTTCTTCTGATTCACCCTCCAGACTTCACCTTCTCCTTCTCCTTCTTCGGCTTCTTCTGATTCACCCTCCAGACTTCAACTTCTCCTTCTCCTTCTTCTGATTCTTCTGATTCACCCTCCAGACTTCACCTTCTCCTTCTCCTTCTTCTGCTTCTTCTGATTCACCCTCCTGACTTCACCTTCTCCTTCTCCTTCTTCTACTTCTTCTGATTCACCCTCCTGACTTCACCTTCTCCTTCTCCTTCTTCTACTTCTTCTGCTTCACCCTCCAGACTTCACCTTCTCCTTCTCCTTCTTCTGCTTCTTCTGATTCACCCTCCAGACTTCTCCTTCTCCTTCTCCTTCTTCTGCTTCTTCTGATTCACCCTCCAGACTTCACCTTCTCCTTCTCCTTCTTCTACTTCTTCTGATTCACCCTCCAGACTTCACCTTCTCCTTCTCCTTCTTCTACTTCTTCTGATTCACCCTCCAGTCTTCACCTTCTCCTTCTCCTTCTTCTGTTTCTTCTGCTTCACCCTCCAGACTTCACCTTCTCCTTCTCTTTTTTCTGCTTCTTCTGATTCACCCTCCAGACTTCACCTTCTACTTCTCCTTCTTCTGATTCTTCTGATTCACCCTCCAGACTTCACCTTCTCCTTCTCCTTCTTCTGCTTCTTCTGATTCACCCTCCTGACTTCACCTTCTCCTTCTTCTTCTTCTACTTCTTCTGATTCACCCTCCTGACTTCACCTTCTCCTTCTCCTTCTTCTACATCTTCTGCTTCACCCTCCAGACTTCACCTTCTCCTTCTCCTTCTTCTGTTTCTTCTGATTCTCCGTCCAGACTTCACCTTCTCCTTCTCCTTCTTCTACTACTTCTGATTCACCCTCCAGACTTCACCTTCTCCTTCTCCTTCTTCTACTTCTTCTGATTCACCCTCCAGACTTCATCTTCTCCTTCTCCTTCTTCTGCTTCTTCTGATTCGCCCTCCAGACTTCACCTTCTCCTTCTCCTTCTTCTGCTTCTTCTGATTCACCCTCCAGACTTCACCTTCTCCTTCTCCTTCTTCTACTTCTTCTGATTCACCCTCCAGACTTCACCTTCTCCTTCTCCTTCTTCTACTTCTTCTGATTCACCCTCCAGTCTTCATCTTCTCCTTCTACTTCTTCTGTTTCTTCTGCTTCACCCGCCAGACTTCACCTTCTCCTTCTCTTTCTTCTGCTTCTTCTGATTCACCCTCCAGACTTCACCCTCTCCTTCTCCTTCTTCTGATTCTTCTGATTCACCCTCCAGACTTCACCTTCTCCTTCTCCTTCTTCTGCTTCTTCTGATTCACCCTCCTGACTTCACCTTCTCCTTCTCCTTCTTCTACTTCTTCTGCTTCACCCTCCAGACTTCACCTTCTCCTTCTCCTTCTTCTACTTCTTCTGATTCACCCTCCAGACTTCACCTTCTCCTTCTCCTTCTTCTGCTTCTTCTGATTCACCCTCCAGACTCCTCCTTCTCCTTCTCCTTCTTCTGCTTCTTCTGATTCACCCTCCAGACTTCACCTTCTCCTTCTCCTTCTTCTGTTTCTTCTGATTCTCCGTCCAGACTTCACCTTCTCCTTCTCCTTCTTCTACTACTTCTGATTCACCCTCCAGACTTCACCTTCTCCTTCTCCTTCTTCTACTTCTTCTGATTCACCCTCCAGACTTCATCTTCTCCTTCTCCTTCTTCTGCTTCTTCTGATTCACCCTCCAGACTTCACCTTCTCCTTCTCCTTCTTCTGCTTCTTCTGATTCACCCTCCAGACTTCACCTTCTCCTTCTCCTTCTTCTACTTCTTCTGATTCACCCTCCAGACTTCACCTTCTCCTTCTCCTTCTTCTACTTCTTCTGATTCACCCTCCAGTCTTCATCTTCTCCTTCTACTTCTTCTGTTTCTTCTGCTTCACCCTCCAGACTTCACCTTCTCCTTCTCTTTCTTCTGCTTCTTCTGATTCACCCTCCAGACTTCACCTTCTCCTTCTCCTTCTTCTGATTCTTCTGATTCACCCTCCAGACTTCACCTTCTCCTTCTCCTTCTTCTGCTTCTTCTGATTCACCCTCCTGACTTCACCTTCTCCTTCTCCTTCTTCTACTTCTTCTGCTTCACCCTCCAGACTTCACCTTCTCCTTCTCCTTCTTCTACTTCTTCTGATTCACCCTCCAGACTTCATCTTCTCCTTCTCCTTCTTCTGCTTCTTCTGATTCACCCTCCAGACTTCACCTTCTCCTTCTCCTTATTCTGCTTCTTCTGATTCACCCTCCAGACTTCACCTTCTCCTTCTCCTTATTCTGCTTCTTCTGATTCACCCTCCAGACTTCACCTTCTCCTTCTCCTTCCTCTGCTTCTTCTGATTCACCCTCCAGACTTCACCTTCTCCTTCTCCTTCTTCTGATTCTTCTGATTCACCCTCCAGACTTCATCTTCTCCTTCTCCTTCTTCTGCTTCTTCTGATTCACCCTCCTGACTTCACCTTCTCCTTCTCCTTCTTCTACTTCTTCTGATTCACCCTCCTGACTTCACCTTCTTCTTCTCCTTCTTCTACTTCTTCTGCTTCACCCTCCAGACTTCACCTTCTCCTTCTCCTTCTTCTACTTCTTCTGATTCACCCTCCAGACTTCACCTTCTCCTTCTCCTTCTTCTGCTTCTTCTGATTCACCCTCCAGACTTCACCTTCTCCTTCTCCTTATTCTGCTTCTTCTGATTCACCCTCCAGACTTCACCTTCTCCTTCTCCTTCTTCTGCTTCTTCTGATTCACACTCCAGACTTCACCTTCTCCTTCTCCTTCTTCTACTTCTTCTGATTCACCCTCCAGACTTCACCTTCTCCTTCTCTTTCTTCTGCTTCTTCTGATTCACCCTCCAGACTTCACCTTCTCCTTCTCCTTCTTCTGATTCTTCTGATTCACCCTCCAGACTTCACCTTCTTCTTCTCCTTCTTCTGCTTCTTCTGATTCACCCTCCTGACTTCACCTTCTCCTTCTCCTTCTTCTACTTCTTCTGATTCACCCTCCTGACTTCACCTTCTCCTTCTCCTTCTTCTACTTCTTCTGCTTCACCCTCCAGACTTCACCTTCTCCTTCTCCTTCTTCTACTTCTTCTGATTCACCCTCCAGACTTCACCTTCTCCTTCTCCTTCTTCTGCTTCTTCTGATTCACCCTCCTGACTTCACCTTCTCCTTCTTCTTCTTCTACTTCTTCTGATTCACCCTCCTGACTTCACCTTCTCCTTCTCCTTCTTCTACATCTTCTGCTTCACCCTCCAGACTTCACCTTCTCCTTCTCCTTCTTCTGTTTCTTCTGATTCTCCGTCCAGACTTCACCTTCTCCTTCTCCTTCTTCTACTACTTCTGATTCACCCTCCAGACTTCACCTTCTCCTTCTCCTTCTTCTACTTCTTCTGATTCACCCTCCAGACTTCATCTTCTCCTTCTCCTTCTTCTGCTTCTTCTGATTCGCCCTCCAGACTTCACCTTCTCCTTCTCCTTCTTCTGCTTCTTCTGATTCACCCTCCAGACTTCACCTTCTCCTTCTCCTTCTTCTACTTCTTCTGATTCACCCTCCAGACTTCACCTTCTCCTTCTCCTTCTTCTACTTCTTCTGATTCACCCTCCAGTCTTCATCTTCTCCTTCTACTTCTTCTGTTTCTTCTGCTTCACCCTCCAGACTTCACCTTCTCCTTCTCTTTCTTCTGCTTCTTCTGATTCACCCTCCAGACTTCACCCTCTCCTTCTCCTTCTTCTGATTCTTCTGATTCACCCTCCAGACTTCACCTTCTCCTTCTCCTTCTTCTGCTTCTTCTGATTCACCCTCCTGACTTCACCTTCTCCTTCTCCTTCTTCTACTTCTTCTGCTTCACCCTCCAGACTTCACCTTCTCCTTCTCCTTCTTCTACTTCTTCTGATTCACCCTCCAGACTTCACCTTCTCCTTCTCCTTCTTCTGCTTCTTCTGATTCACCCTCCAGACTCCTCCTTCTCCTTCTCCTTCTTCTGCTTCTTCTGATTCACCCTCCAGACTTCACCTTCTCCTTCTCCTTCTTCTGTTTCTTCTGATTCTCCGTCCAGACTTCACCTTCTCCTTCTCCTTCTTCTACTACTTCTGATTCACCCTCCAGACTTCACCTTCTCCTTCTCCTTCTTCTACTTCTTCTGATTCACCCTCCAGACTTCATCTTCTCCTTCTCCTTCTTCTGCTTCTTCTGATTCACCCTCCAGACTTCACCTTCTCCTTCTCCTTCTTCTGCTTCTTCTGATTCACCCTCCAGACTTCACCTTCTCCTTCTCCTTCTTCTACTTCTTCTGATTCACCCTCCAGACTTCACCTTCTCCTTCTCCTTCTTCTACTTCTTCTGATTCACCCTCCAGTCTTCATCTTCTCCTTCTACTTCTTCTGTTTCTTCTGCTTCACCCTCCAGACTTCACCTTCTCCTTCTCTTTCTTCTGCTTCTTCTGATTCACCCTCCAGACTTCACCTTCTCCTTCTCCTTCTTCTGATTCTTCTGATTCACCCTCCAGACTTCACCTTCTCCTTCTCCTTCTTCTGCTTCTTCTGATTCACCCTCCTGACTTCACCTTCTCCTTCTCCTTCTTCTACTTCTTCTGCTTCACCCTCCAGACTTCACCTTCTCCTTCTCCTTCTTCTACTTCTTCTGATTCACCCTCCAGACTTCATCTTCTCCTTCTCCTTCTTCTGCTTCTTCTGATTCACCCTCCAGACTTCACCTTCTCCTTCTCCTTATTCTGCTTCTTCTGATTCACCCTCCAGACTTCACCTTCTCCTTCTCCTTATTCTGCTTCTTCTGATTCACCCTCCAGACTTCACCTTCTCCTTCTCCTTCCTCTGCTTCTTCTGATTCACCCTCCAGACTTCACCTTCTCCTTCTCCTTCTTCTGATTCTTCTGATTCACCCTCCAGACTTCATCTTCTCCTTCTCCTTCTTCTGCTTCTTCTGATTCACCCTCCTGACTTCACCTTCTCCTTCTCCTTCTTCTACTTCTTCTGATTCACCCTCCTGACTTCACCTTCTTCTTCTCCTTCTTCTACTTCTTCTGCTTCACCCTCCAGACTTCACCTTCTCCTTCTCCTTCTTCTACTTCTTCTGATTCACCCTCCAGACTTCACCTTCTCCTTCTCCTTCTTCTGCTTCTTCTGATTCACCCTCCAGACTTCACCTTCTCCTTCTCCTTATTCTGCTTCTTCTGATTCACCCTCCAGACTTCACCTTCTCCTTCTCCTTCTTCTGCTTCTTCTGATTCACACTCCAGACTTCACCTTCTCCTTCTCCTTCTTCTACTTCTTCTGATTCACCCTCCAGACTTCACCTTCTCCTTCTCTTTCTTCTGCTTCTTCTGATTCACCCTCCAGACTTCACCTTCTCCTTCTCCTTCTTCTGATTCTTCTGATTCACCCTCCAGACTTCACCTTCTTCTTCTCCTTCTTCTGCTTCTTCTGATTCACCCTCCTGACTTCACCTTCTCCTTCTCCTTCTTCTACTTCTTCTGATTCACCCTCCTGACTTCACCTTCTCCTTCTCCTTCTTCTACTTCTTCTGCTTCACCCTCCAGACTTCACCTTCTCCTTCTCTTTCTTCTACTTCTTCTGATTCACCCTCCAGACTTCACCTTCTCCTTCTCCTTCTTCTGCTTCTTCTGCTTTACCGTCCGGACTTCACCTTCTCCTTCTCCTTCTTCTACTTCTTCTGCTTCATCCCCCTGACATCACCTGCTCCTTCTCCTTCTTCTGCTTCTTCTGATTCACCCTCCTAACTTCACCTTCTCCTTCTCCTTCTTCTGATTCACCCTCCTGACTTCACCTTCTCCTTCTCCTTCTTCTGCTTCTTCTGATTCACCCTCCAGACTTCACCTTCTCCTTCTCCTTCTTCTGCTTCTTCTGATTCACCCTCCAGACTTCACCTTCTCCTTCTCCTTCTTCTGCTTCTTCTGATTCACCCTCCAGACCTCACCTTCTCCTTCTCCTTCTTCTACTTCTTCTGATTCACCCTCCAGACTTCATCTTCTCCTTCTCCTTCTTCTGCTTCTTCTGATTCACCCTCCAGACTTCACCTTCTCCTTCTCCTTCTTCTGCTTCTTCTGATTCACCCTCCAGACATCACCTTCTCCTTCTCCTTCTTCTACTTCTTCTGATTCACCCTCCAGACTTCACCTTCTCCTTCTCCTTCTTCTGTTTCTTCTGCTTCACTCTCCAGACTTCACCTTCTCCTTCTCTTTCTTCTGCTTCTTCTGATTCACCCTCCAGACTTCACCTTCTCCTTCTCCTTCTTCTGATTCTTCTGATTCACCCTCCAGACTTCACCTTCTCCTTCTCCTTCTTCTGCTTCTTCTGATTCACCCTCCTGACTTCACCTTCTCCTTCTCCTTCTTCTACTTCTTCTGATTCACCCTCCTGACTTCACCTTCTCCTTCTCCTTCTTCTACTTCTTCTGCTTCACCCTCCAGACTTCACCTTCTCCTTCTCCTTCTTCTACTTCTTCTGATTCACCCTTCAGACTTCACCTTCTCCTTCTCCTTTTTCTGCTTCTTCTGATTCACCCTCCAGACTTCACCTTCTCCTTCTCCTTATTCTGCTTCTTCTGATTCACCCTCCAGACTTCACCTTCTACTTCTCCTTCTTCTGCTTCTTCTGATTCACCCTCCAGACTTCACCTTCTCCTTCTCCTTCTTCTGCTTCTTCTGATTCACCCTCCAGACTTCACCTTCTCCTTCTCCTTCGTCAACTTCTTCTGATTCACCCTCCAGACAACACCTTCTCCTTCTCCTTCTTCTACTTCTTCTGATTCACCCTCCAGACTTCAACTTCTCCTTCTCCTTCTTCTGCTTCTTCTGATTCACCCTCCTGACTTCACCTTCTCCTTCTTCTACTTCTTCTGGTTCACCCTCCTGACTTCACCTTCTCCTTCTCCTTCTTCTACTTCTTCTGCTTCACCCTCCAGACTTCACCTTCGCCTTCTCCTTCTTCTACTTCTTCTGATTCACCCTCCAGACTTGCCCTTCTCCTTCTCATTCTTCTACTTATTCTGATTCACCCTCCAGACTTCACGTTCTCCTTCTCCTTCTTCTGCTTCTTCTGCTTCACCGTCCTGACTTCACCTTCTCCTTCTCCTTCTTCTACTTCTTCTGCTTCATCCCGCTGACATCTCCTGCTCCTTCTCCTTCTTCTGCTTCTTCTGATTCACCCTCCTAACTTCACCTTCTCCTTCTCCTTCTTCTGCTTCTTCTGATTCACCCTCCTGACTTCACCTTCTCCTTCTCCTTCTTCTGCTTCTTCTGATTCACCCTCCAGACTTCACCTTCTCCTTCTCCTTCTTCGGCTTCTTCTGATTCACCCTCCAGACTTCAACTTCTCCTTCTCCTTCTTCTGATTCTTCTGATTCACCCTCCAGACTTCACCTTCTCCTTCTCCTTCTTCTGCTTCTTCTGATTCACCCTCCTGACTTCACCTTCTCCTTCTCCTTCTTCTACTTCTTCTGATTCACCCTCCTGACTTCACCTTCTCCTTCTCCTTCTTCTACTTCTTCTGCTTCACCCTCCAGACATCACCTTCTCCTTCTCCTTCTTCTGCTTCTTCTGATTCACCCTCCAGACTTCTCCTTCTCCTTCTCCTTCTTCTGCTTCTTCTGATTCACCCTCCAGACTTCACCTTCTCCTTCTCCTTCTTCTACTTCTTCTGATTCACCCTCCAGACTTCACCTTCTCCTTCTCCTTCTTCTACTTCTTCTGATTCACCCTCCAGTCTTCACCTTCTCCTTCTCCTTCTTCTGTTTCTTCTGCTTCACCCTCCAGACTTCACCTTCTCCTTCTCTTTTTTCTGCTTCTTCTGATTCACCCTCCAGACTTCACCTTCTACTTCTCCTTCTTCTGATTCTTCTGATTCACCCTCCAGACTTCACCTTCTCCTTCTCCTTCTTCTGCTTCTTCTGATTCACCCTCCTGACTTCACCTTCTCCTTCTTCTTCTTCTACTTCTTCTGATTCACCCTCCTGACTTCACCTTCTCCTTCTCCTTCTTCTACATCTTCTGCTTCACCCTCCAGACTTCACCTTCTCCTTCTCCTTCTTCTACTTCTTCTGATTCACCCTCCAGACTTCATCTTCTCCTTCTCCTTCTTCTGCTTCTTCTGATTCACCCTCCAGACTTCACCTTCTCCTTCTCCTTATTCTGCTTCTTCTGATTCACCCTCCAGACTTCACCTTCTCCTTCTCCTTATTCTGCTTCTTCTGATTCACCCTCCAGACTTCACCTTCTCCTTCTCCTTCCTCTGCTTCTTCTGATTCACCCTCCAGACTTCACCTTCTCCTTCTTCTGATTCTTCTGATTCACCCTCCAGACTTCACCTTCTCCTTCTCCTTCTTCTGCTTCTTCTGATTCACCCTCCTGACTTCACCTTCTCCTTCTCCTTCTTCTACTTCTTCTGATTCACCCTCCTGACTTCACCTTCTCCTTCTCCTTCTTCTACTTCTTCTGCTTCACCCTCCAGACTTCACCTTCTCCTTCTCCTTCTTCTACTTCTTCTGATTCACCCTCCAGACTTCACCTTCTCCTTCTCCTTCTTCTGCTTCTTCTGATTCACCCTCCTGACTTCACCTTCTCCTTCTCCTTCTTCTACTTCTTCTGGTTCACCCTCCTGACTTCACCTTCTCCTTCTCCTTCTTCTACTTCTTCTGCTTCACCCTCCAGACTTCACCTTCTCCTTCTCCTTCTTCTACTTCTTCTGATTCACCCTCCAGACTTGACCTTCTCCTTCTCCTTCTTCTACTTATTCTGATTCACCCTCCAGACTTCACATTCTCCTTCTCCTTCTTCTGCTTCTTCTGCTTCACCGTCCTGAATTCACCTTCTCCTTCTCCTTCTTCTACTTCTTCTGCTTCATCCCGCTGACATCACCTGCTCCTTCTCCTTCTTCTGCTTCTTCTGATTCACCCTCCTAACTTCACCTTCTCCTTCTCCTTCTTCTGCTTCTTCTGATTCACCCTCCTGACTTCACCTTCTCCTTCTCCTTCTTCTGCTTCTTCTGATTCACCCTCCAGACTTCACCTTCTCCTTCTCCTTCTTCGGCTTCTTCTGATTCACCCTCCAGACTTCACCTTCTCCTTCTCCTTCTTCTGATTCTTCTGATTCACCCTCCAGACTTCACCTTCTCCTTCTCCTTCTTCTGCTTCTTCTGATTCACCCTCCTGACTTCACCTTCTCCTTCTTCTTCTTCTACTTCTTCTGATTCACCCTCCTGACTTCACCTTCTCCTTCTCCTTCTTCTACTTCTTCTGCTTCACCCTCCAGACTTCACCTTCTCCTTCTCCTTCTTCTGCTTCTTCTGATTCACCCTCCAGACTTCTCCTTCTCCTTCTCCTTCTTCTGCTTCTTCTGATTCACCCTCCAGACTTCACCTTCTCCTTCTCCTTCTTCTACTTCTTCTGATTCACCCTCCAGACTTCACCTTCTCCTTCTCCTTCTTCTACTTCTTCTGATTCACCCTCCAGTCTTCACCTTCTCCTTCTCCTTCTTCTGTTTCTTCTGCTTCACCCTCCAGACTTCACCTTCTCCTTCTCTTTCTTCTGCTTCTTCTGATTCACCCTCCAGACTTCACCTTCTACTTCTCCTTCTTCTGATTCTTCTGATTCACCCTCCAGACTTCACCTTCTCCTTCTCCTTCTTCTACTTCTTCTGATTCACCCTCCAGACTTCACCTTCTCCTTCTCTTCCTTCTGCTTCTTCTGATTCACCCTCCAGACTTCACCTTCTCCTTCTCCTTATTCTGCTTCTTCTGATTCACCCTCTAGACTTCACCTTCTCCTTCTCCTTCTTCTGCTTCTTCTGATTCACCCTCCAGACTTCACCTTCTCCTTCTCCTTCTTCTGCTTCTTCTGATTCACCCTCCTGACTTCACCTTCTCCTTCTCCTTCTTCTACTTCTTCTGATTCACCCTCCTGACTTCACCTTCTCCTTCTCCTTCTTCTACTTCTTCTGCTTCACCCTCCAGACTTCACCTTCTCCTTCTCCTTATTCTACTTCTCCTGATTCACCCTCCAGACTTGACCTTCTCCTTCTCCTTCTTCTACTTCTTCTGATTCACCCTCCAGACTTCACCTTCTCCTTCTCCTTCTTCTGCTTCTTCTGCTTCACCGTCCTGACTTCACCTTCTCCTTCTCCTTCTTCTACTTCTTCTGCTTCATCCCCCTGACATCACCTGCTCCTTCTCCTTCTTCTGCTTCTTCTGATTCACCCTCCTAACTTCACCTTCTCCTTCTCCTTCTTCTGCTTCTTCTGATTCACTCTCCTGACTTCACCTTCTCCTTCTCCTTCTTCTGCTTCTTCTGATTCACCCTCCAGACTTCACCTTCTCCTTCTCTTTCTTCTGCTTCTTCTGATTCACCCTCCAGACTTCAACTTCTCCTTCTCCTTCTTCTGATTCTTCTGATTCACCCTCCAGACTTCACCTTCTCCTTCTCCTTCTTCTGCTTCTTCTGATTCACCCTCCTGTCTTCACCTTCTCCTTCTCCTTCTTCTACTTCTTCTGATTCACCCTCCTGACTTCACCTTCTCCTTCTCCTTCTTCTACTTCTTCTGCTTCACCCTCCAGACTTCACCTTCTCCTTCTCCTTCTTCTACTTCTTCTGATTCACCCTCCAGACTTCACCTTCTCCTTCTCCTTCTTTTGCTTCTTCTGCTTCACACTCCAGACTTCACCTTCTCCTTCTCCTTCTTCTGCTTCTTCTGATTCACCCTCCTTACTTCACCTTCTCCTTCTCCTTCTTCTGCTTCTTCTGATTCACCCTCCTGACTTCACCTTCTCCTTCTCCTTATGCTGCTTCTTCTGTTTCACCCTCCAGACTTCACCTTCTCCTTCTCCTTCTTCTGCTTCTTCTGATTCACCCTCCAGACTTCACCTTCTCCTTCTCCTTCTTCTGCTTCTTCTGGTTCACCCTCCAGACTTCACCTTCTCCTTCTCCTTCGTCTACTTCTTCTGATTCACCCTCCAGACTACACCTTCTCCTTCTCCTTCTTCTACTTCTTCTGATTCACCCTCCAGACTTCACCTTCTCCTTCTCCTTCTTCTGTTTCTTCTGATTCACCCTCCAGACTTCACCTTCTCCTTCTCCTTCTACTACTTCTTCTGATTCACCCTCCAGACTTCACCTTCTCCTTCTCCTTCTTCTACTTCTTCTGATTCACCCTCCAGACTTCACCTTCTCCTTCTCCTTCTTCTACTTCTTCTGCTTCTCCCTCCAGACTTCACCTTCTCCTTCTCCTTCTTCTGCTTCTTCTGATTCACCCTCCAGACTTCACCTTCTCCTTCTCTTTCTTCTGCTTCTTCTGATTCACCCTCCAGACTTCACCTTCTCCTTCTCCTTCTTCTGATTCTTCTGATTCACCCTCCAGACTTCACCTTCTCCTTCTCCTTCTTCTGCTTCTTCTGATTCACCCTCCTGACTTCACCTTCTCCTTCTCCTTCTTCTACTTCTTCTGATTCACCCTCCTGACTTCACCTTCTCCTTCTCCTTCTTCTACTTCTTCTGCTTCACCCTCCAGACATCACCTTCTCCTTCTCCTTCTTCTACTTCTTCTGATTCACCCTCCAGACTTCACCTTCTCCTTCTCCTTCTTTTGCTTCTTCTGCTTCACACTCCAGACTTCACCTTCTCCTTCTCCTTCTTCTGCTTCTTCTGATTCACCCTCCTTACTTCACCTTCTCCTTCTCCTTCTTCTGCTTCTTCTGATTCACCCTCCTGACTTCACCTTCTCCTTCTCCTTCTTCTACTTCTTCTGATTCACCCTCCAGACTTGACCTTCTCCTTCTCCTTCTTCTACTTCTTCTGATTCACCCTCCAGACTTCACCTTCTCCTTCTCCTTCTTCTGCTTCTTCTGCTTCACCGTCCTGACTTCACCTTCTCCTTCTCCTTCTTCTACTTCTTCTGCTTCATCCCCCTGACATCACCTGCTCCTTCTCCTTCTTCTGCTTCTTCTGATTCACCCTCCTAACTTCACCTTCTCCTTCTCCTTCTTCTGCTTCTTCTGATTCACCCTCCAGACTTCATCTTCTCCTTCTCCTTCTTCTGCTTCTTCTGATTCACCCTCCAGACTTCACCTTCTCCTTCTCCTTCTTCTGCTTCTTCTGATTCACCCTCCAGACTTCACCTTCTCCTTCTCCTTCTTCTACTTCTTCTGATTCACCCTCCAGACTTCACCCTCTCCTTCTCCTTCTTCTGTTTCTTCTGATTCACCGTCCAGACTTCACCTTCTCCTTCTCCTTCTTCTACTACTTCTGATTCACCGTCCAGACTGCACCTTCTCCTTCTCCTTCTTCTACTTCTTCTGATTCACCCTCCAGACTTCACCTTCTCCTTCTCCTTCTTCTGCTTCTTCTGATTCACCCTCCTGACTTCACCTTCTCCTTCTTCTTCTTCTACTTCTTCTGATTCACCCTCCTGACTTCACCTTCTCCTTCTCCTTCTTCTACTTCTTCTGATTCACCCTCCAGACTTCTCCTTCTCCTTCTCCTTCGTCTACTTCTTCTGATTCACCCTCCAGACTACACCTTCTCCTTCTCCTTCTTCTACTTCTTCTGATTCACCCTCCAGACTTCACCTTCTCCTTCTTCTGTTTCTTCTGATTCACCGTCCAGACTTCACCTTCTCCTTCTCCTTCTTCTACTACTTCTGATTCACCCTCCAGACTTCACCTTCTCCTTCTCCTTCTTCTACTTCTTCTGATTCACCCTCCAGACTTCATCTTCTCCTTCTCCTTCTTCTGCTTCTTCTGATTCACCCTCCAGACTTCACCTTCTCCTTCTCCTTCTTCTGCTTCTTCTGATTCACCCTCCAGACTTCACCTTCTCCTTCTCCTTCTTCTACTTCTTCTGATTCACCCTTCAGACTTCACCTTCTCCTTCTCCTTCTTCTACTTCTTCTGATTCACCCTCCAGTCTTCACCTTCTCCTTCTCCTTCTTCTGTTTCTTCTGCTTCACCCTCCAGACTTCACCTTCTCCTTCTCTTTCTTCTGCTTCTTCTGATTCACCCTCCAGACTTCACCTTCTCCTTCTCCTTCTTCTGATTCTTCTGATTCACCCTCCAGACTTCACCTTCTCCTTCTCCTTCTTCTGCTTCTTCTGATTCACACTCCTGACTTCACCTTCTCCATCTCCTTCTTCTACTTCTTCTGCTTCACCCTCCAGACTTCACCTTCTGCTTCTCCTTCTTCTACTTCTTCTGATTCACCCTCCAGACTTCATCTTCTCCTTCTCCTTCTTCTGCTTCTTCTGATTCACCCTCCAGACTTCACCTTCTCCTTCTCCTTATTCTGCTTCTTCTGATTCACCCTCCAGACTTCACCTTCTCCTTCTCCTTATTCTGCTTCTTCTGATTCACCCTCCAGACTTCACCTTCTCCTTCTCCTTCCTCTGCTTCTTCTGATTCACCCTCCAGACTTCACCTTCTCCTTCTCCTTCTTCTGATTCTTCTGATTCACCCTCCAGACTTCACCTTCTCCTTCTCCTTCTTCTGCTTCTTCTGATTCACCCTCCTGTCTTCACCTTCTCCTTCTCCTTCTTCTACTTCTTCTGATTCACCCTCCTGACTTCACCTTCTCCTTCTCCTTCTTCTACTTCTTCTGCTTCACCCTCCAGACTTCACCTTCTCCTTCTCCTTCTTCTACTTCTTCTGATTCACCCTCCAGACTTCACCTTCTCCTTCTCCTTCTTCTGCTTCTTCTGATTCACCCTCCAGACCTCACCTTCTCCTTCTCCTTATTCTGCTTCTTCTGATTCACCCTCCAGACTTCACCTTCTCCTTCTCCTTCTTCTGCTTCTTCTGATTCACACTCCAGACTTCACCTTCTCCTTCTCCTTCTTCTACTTCTTCTGATTCACCCTCCAGACTTCACCTTCTCCTTCTCTTTATTCTGCTTCTTCTGATTCACACTCCAGACTTCACCTTCTCCTTCTCCTTCTTCTGATTCTTCTGATTCACCCTCCAGACTTCACCTTCTTCTTCTCCTTCTTCTGCTTCTTCTGATTCACCCTCCTGACTTCACCTTCTCCTTCTCCTTCTTCTACTTCTTCTGATTCACCCTCCTGACTTCACCTTCTCCTTCTCCTTCTTCTACTTCTTCTGCTTCACCCTCCAGACTTCACCTTCTCCTTCTCCTTCTTCTACTTCTTCTGATTCACCCTCCAGACTTCACCTTCTCCTTCTCCTTCTTCTACTTCTTCTGATTCACCCTCCAGACTTCACCTTCTCCTTCTCCTTCTTCTGTTTCTTCTGATTCACCGTCCAGACTTCACCTTCTCCTTCTCCTTCTTCTACTACTTCTGATTCACCCTCCAGACTGCACCTTCTCCTTCTCCTTCTTCTACTTCTTCTGATTCACCCTCCTGACTTCACCTTCTCCTTCTCCTTCTTCTGCTTCTTCTGATTCACCCTCCTGACTTCACCTTCTCCTTCTTCTTCTTCTACTTCTTCTGATTCACCCTCCTGACTTCACCTTCTCCTTCTCCTTCTTCTACTTCTTCTGATTCACCCTCCAGACTTCTCCTTCTCCTTCTCCTTCGTCTACTTCTTCTGATTCACCCTCCAGACTACACCTTCTCCTTCTCCTTCTTCTACTTCTTCTGATTCACCCTCCAGACTTCACCTTCTCCTTCTTCTGTTTCTTCTGATTCACCGTCCAGACTTCACCTTCTCCTTCTCCTTCTTCTACTACTTCTGATTCACCCTCCAGACTTCACCTTCTCCTTCTCCTTCTTCTACTTCTTCTGATTCACCCTCCAGACTTCATCTTCTCCTTCTCCTTCTTCTGCTTCTTCTGATTCACCCTCCAGACTTCACCTTCTCCTTCTCCTTCTTCTGCTTCTTCTGATTCACCCTCCAGACTTCACCTTCTCCTTCTCCTTCTTCTACTTCTTCTGATTCACCCTCCAGACTTCACCTTCTCCTTCTCCTTCTTCTACTTCTTCTGATTCACCCTCCAGTCTTCACCTTCTCCTTCTCCTTCTTCTGTTTCTTCTGCTTCACCCTCCAGACTTCACCTTCTCCTTCTCTTTCTTCTGCTTCTTCTGATTCACCCTCCAGACTTCACCTTCTCCTTCTCCGTCTTCTGATTCTTCTGATTCACCCTCCAGACTTCACCTTCTCCTTCTCCTTCTTCTGCTTCTTCTGATTCACCCTCCTGACTTCACCTTCTCCTTCTCCTTCTTCTACTTCTTCTGCTTCACCCTCCAGACTTCACCTTCTGCTTCTCCTTCTTCTACTTCTTCTGATTCACCCTCCAGACTTCATCTTCTCCTTCTCCTTCTTCTGCTTCTTCTGATTCACCCTCCAGACTTCACCTTCTCCTTCTCCTTATTCTGCTTCTTCTGATTCACCCTCCAGACTTCACCTTCTCCTTTTCCTTATTCTGCTTCTTCTGATTCACCCTCCAGACTTCACCTTCTCCTTCTCCTTCCTCTGCTTCTTCTGATTCACCCTCCAGACTTCACCTTCTCCTTCTCCTTCTTCTGATTCTTCTGATTCACCCTCCAGACTTCACCTTCTCCTTCTCCTTCTTCTGCTTCTTCTGATTCACCCTCCTGACTTCACCTTCTCCTTCTCCTTCTTCTACTTCTTCTGATTCACCCTCCTGACTTCACCTTCTCCTTCTCCTTCTTCTACTTCTTCTGCTTCACCCTCCAGACTTCACCTTCTCCTTCTCCTTCTTCTACTTCTTCTGATTCACCCTCCAGACTTCACCTTCTCCTTCTCCTTCTTCGGCTTCTTCTGATTCACCCTCCAGACCTCACCTTCTCCTTCTCCTTATTCTGCTTCTTCTGATTCACCCTCCAGACTTCACCTTCTCCTTCTCCTTCTTCTGCTTCTTCTGATTCACACTCCAGACTTCACCTTCTCCTTCTCCTTCTTCTACTTCTTCTGATTCACCCTCCAGACTTCACCTTCTCCTTCTCTTTCTTCTGCTTCTTCTGATTCACACTCCAGACTTCACCTTCTCCTTCTCCTTCTTCTGATTCTTCTGATTCACCCTCCAGACTTCACCTTCTTCTTCTCCTTCTTCTGCTTCTTCTGATTCACCCTCCTGACTTCACCTTCTCCTTCTCCTTCTTCTACTTCTTCTGATTCACCCTCCTGACTTCACCTTCTCCTTCTCCTTCTTCTACTTCTTCTGCTTCACCCTCCAGACTTCACCTTCTCCTTCTCCTTCTTCTACTTCTTCTGATTCACCCTCCAGACTTGACCTTCTCCTTCTCCTTCATCTACTTCTTCTGATTCACCCTCCAGACTTCACCTTCTCCTTCTCCTTCTTCTGCTTCTTATGCTTCACCGTCCGGACTTCACCTTCTCCTTCTCCTTCTTCTACTTCTTCTGCTTCATCCCCCTGACATCACCTGCTCCTTCTCCTTCTTCTGCTTCTTCTGATTCACCCTCCTAACTTCACCTTCTCCTTCTCCTTCTTCTGCTTCTTCTGATTCACCCTCCTGACTTCACCTTCTCCTTCTCCTTCTTCTGCTTCTTCTGATTCACCCTCCAGACTTCACCTTCTCCTTCTCCTTCTTCTGCTTCTTCTGATTCACCCTCCAGACTTCACCTTCTCCTTCTCCTTCTTCTGCTTCTTCTGATTCACCCTCCAGACCTCACCTTCTCCTTCTCCTTCTTCTACTTCTTCTGATTCACCCTCCAGACTTCAGCTTCTCCTTCTCCTTCTTCTGCTTTTTCTGATTCACCCTCCAGACTTCACCTTCTCCTTCTCCTTCTTCTGCTTCTTCTGATTCACCGTCCAGACATCACCTTCTCATTCTCCTTCTTCTACTTCTTCTGATTCACCCTCCAGACTTCACCTTCTCCTTCTCCTTCTTCTACTTCTTCTGATTCACCATCCAGTCTTCACCTTCTCCTTCTCCTTCTTCTGTTTCTTCTGCTTCACCCGCCAGACTTCACCTTCTCCTTCTCTTTCTTCTTCTTCTTCTGATTCACCCTCCAGACTTCACCTTCTCCTTCTCCTTCTTCTGATTCTTCTGATTTAACCTCCAGACTTCACCTTCTCCTTCTCCTTCTTCTGCTTCTTCTGATTCACCGTCCAGACATCACCTTCTCATTCTCCTTCTTCTACTTCTTCTGATTCACCCTCCAGACTTCACCTTCTCCTTCTCCTTCTTCTACTTCTTCTGATTCACCATCCAGTCTTCACCTTCTCCTTCTCCTTCTTCTGTTTCTTCTGCTTCACCCTCCAGACTTCACCTTCTCCTTCTCTTTCTTCTTCTTCTTCTGATTCACCCTCCAGACTTCACCTTCTCCTTCTCCTTCTTCTGATTCTTCTGATTCACCCTCCAGACTTCACCTTCTCCTTCTCCTTCTTCTGCTTCTTCTGATTCACCCTCCTGACTTCACCTTCTCCTTCTCCTTCTTCTACTTCTTCTGATTCACCCTCCTGACTTCACCTTCTCCTTCTCCTTCTTCTACTTCTTCTGCTTCACCCTCCAGACTTCACCTTCTCCTTCTCCTTCTTCTACTTCTTCTGATTTACCTTTCAGACTTCACCTTCTCCTTCTCCTTTTTCTGCTTCTTCTGATTCACCCTCCAGACTTCACCTTCTCCTTCTCCTTATTCTGCTTCTTCTGATTCACCCTCCAGACTTCACCTTCTCCTTCTCCTTCTTCTGCTTCTTCTGATTCACCCTCCAGACTTCACCTTCTCGTTCTCCTTCTTCTGCTTCTTCTGATTCACCCTCCAGACTTCACCTTCTCCTTCTCCTTCGTCTACTTCTTCTGATTCACCCTCCAGACAACACCTTCTCCTTCTCCTTCTTCTACTTCTTCTGATTCACCCTCCAGACTTCACCTTCTCCTTCTCCTTCTTCTGCTTCTTCTGATTCACCCTCCTGACTTCACCTTCTCCTTCTCCTTCTTCTACTTCTTCTGGTTCACCCTCCTGACTTCACCTTCTCCTTCTCCTTCTTCTACTTCTTCTGCTTCACCCTCCAGATTTCACCTTCTCCTTCTCCTTCTTCTACTTCTTCTGATTCACCCTCCAGACTTGACCTTCTCCTTCTCCTTCTTCTACTTATTCTGATTCGCCCTCCAGACTTCACATTCTCCTTCTCCTTCTTCTGCTTCTTCTGCTTCACCGTCCTGACTTCACCTTCTCCTTCTCCTTCTTCTACTTCTTCTGCTTCATCCCGCTGACATCACCTGCTCCTTCTCCTTCTTCTGCTTCTTCTGATTCACCCTCCTAACTTCACCTTCTCCTTCTCCTTCTTCTGCTTCTTCTGATTCACCCTCCTGACTTCACCTTCTCCTTCTCCTTCTTCTGCTTCTTCTGATTCTCCCTCCAGGCTTCACCTTCTCCTTCTCCTTCTTCGGCTTCTTCTGATTCACCCTCCAGACTTCACCTTCTCCTTCTCCTTCTTCTGATTCTTCTGATTCACCCTCCAGACTTCACCTTCTCCTTCTCCTTCTTCTGCTTCTTCTGATTCACCCTCCTGACTTCACCTTCTCCTTCTCCTTCTTCTACTTCTTCTGATTCACCCTCCTGACTTCACCTTCTCCTTCTCCTTCTTCTACTTCTTCTGCTTCACCCTCCAGACTTCACCTTCTCCTTCTCCTTCTTCTGCTTCTTCTGATTCACCCTCCAGACTTCTCCTTCTCCTTCTCCTTCTTCTGCTTCTTCTGATTCACCCTCCAGACTTCACCTTCTCCTTCTCCTTCTTCTACTTCTTCTGATTCACCCTCCAGACTTCACCTTCTCCTTCTCCTTCTTCTACTTCTTCTGATTCACCCTCCAGTCTTCTCCTTCTCCTTCTCCTTCTTCTGTTTCTTCTGCTTCACCCTCCAGACTTCACCTTCTCCTTCTCTTTATTCTGCTTCTTCTGATTCACCCTCCAGACTTCACCTTCTACTTCTCCTTCTTCTGATTCTTCTGATTCACCCTCCAGACTTCACCTTCTCCTTCTCCTTCTTCTGCTTCTTCTGATTCACCCTCCTGACTTCACCTTCTCCTTCTTCTTCTTTTACTTCTTCTGCTTCACCCTCCAGACTTCACCTTCTCCTTCTCCTTCTTCTACTTCTTCTGATTCACCATCCAGACTTCATCTTCTCCTTCTCCTTCTTCTGCTTCTTCTGATTCACCCTCCAGACTTCACCTTCTCCTTCTCCTTCTTCTGCTTCTTCTGATTCACCCTCCAGACTTCACCTTCTCCTTCTCCTTATTCTGCTTCTTCTGATTCACCCAACAGACTTCACCTTCTCCTTCTCCTTCCTCTGCTTCTTCTGATTCACCCTCCAGACTTCACCTTCTCCTTCTCCTTCTTCTGATTCTTCTGATTCACCCTCCAGACTTCACCTTCTCCTTCTCCTTCTTCTGCTTCTTCTGATTCACCCTCCTGACTTCACCTTCTCCTTCTTCTACTTCTTCTGATTCACCCTCCTGACTTCACCTTCTCCTTCTCCTTCTTCTACTTCTTCTGCTTCACCCTCCAGACTTCACCTTCTCCTTCTCCTTCTTCTACTTCTTCTGATTCACCCTCCAGACTTCACCTTCTCCTTCTCCTTCTTCTGCTTCTTCTGATTCACCCTCCAGACTTCACCTTCTCCTTCTCCTTATTCTGCTTCTTCTGATTCACCCTCTAGACTTCACCTTCTCCTTCTCCTTCTTCTGCTTCTTCTGATTCACACTCCAGACTTCACCTTCTCCTTCTCCTTCTTCTACTTCTTCTGATTCACCCTCCAGACTTCACCTTCTCCTTCTCTTTCTTCTGCTTCTTCTGATTCACCCTCCAGACTTCACCTTCTCCTTCTCCTTCTTCTGATTCTTCTGATTCACCCTCCAGACTTCACCTTCTCCTTCTCCTTCTTCTACTTCTTCTGATTCACCCTCCTCACTTCACCTTCTCCTTCTCCTTCTTCTACTTCTTCTGCTTCACCCTCCAGACTTCACCTTCTCCTTCTCCTTATTCTACTTCTTCTGATTCACCCTCCAGACTTGACCTTCTCCTTCTCCTTCTTCTACTTCTTCTGATTCACCCTCCAGACTTCACCTTCTCCTTCTCCTTCTTCTGCTTCTTCTGCTTCACCGTCCTGACTTCACCTTCTCCTTCTCCTTCTTCTACTTCTTCTGCTTCATCCCCCTGACATCACCTGCTCCTTCTCCTTCTTCTGCTTCTTCTGATTCACCCTCCTAACTTCACCTTCTCCTTCTCCTTCTTCTGCTTCTTCTGATTCACCCTCCTGACTTCACCTTCTCCTTCTCCTTCTTCTGCTTCTTCTGATTCACCCTCCAGACTTGACCTTCTCCTTCTCCTTCTTCTACTTCTTCTGATTCACCCTCCAGACTTCACCTTCTCCTTCTCCTTCTTCTGCTTCTTCTGCTTCACCGTCCTGACTTCACCTTCTCCTTCTCCTTCTTCTACTTCTTCTGCTTCATCCCCCTGACATCACCTGCTCCTTCTCCTTCTTCTGCTTCTTCTGATTCACCCTCCTAACTTCACCTTCTCCTTCTCCTTCTTCTGCTTCTTCTGATTCACCCTCCTGACTTCACCTTCTCCTTCTCCTTCTTCTGATCTTCTGATTCACCCTCCAGACTTCACCTTCTCCTTCTCTTTCTTCTGCTTCTTCTGATTCACCCTCCAGACTTCACCTTCTCCTTCTCCTTCTTCTGATTCTTCTGATTCACCCACCAGACTTCACCTTCTCCTTCTCCTTCTTCTGCTTCTTCTGATTCACCCTCCTGACTTCACCTTCTCCTTCTCCTTCTTCTACTTCTTCTGATTCACCCTCCTGACTTCACCTTCTCCTTCTCCTTCTTCTACTTCTTCTGCTTCACCCTCCAGACTTCACCTTCTCCTTCTCCTTATTCTACTTCTTCTGATTCACCCTCCAGACTTCACCTTCTCCTTCTCCTTCTTTTGCTTCTTCTGCTTCACACTCCAGACTTCACCTTCTCCTTCTCCTTCTTCTGCTTCTTCTGATTCACCCTCCTTACTTCACCTTCTCCTTCTCCTTCTTCTGCTTCTTCTGATTCACCCTCCTGACTTCACCTTCTCCTTCTCCTTATTCTGCTTCTTCTGTTTCACCCTCCAGACTTCACCTTCTCCTTCTCCTTCTTCTGCTTCTTCTGATTCACCCTCCAGACTTCACCTTCTCCTTCTCCTTCTTCTGCTTCTTCTGATTCACCCTCCAGACTTCACCTTCTCCTTCTCCTTATTCTGCTTCTTCTGATTCACCCTCTAGACTTCACCTTCTCCTTCTCCTTCTTCTGCTTCTTCTGATTCACACTCCAGACTTCACCTTCTCCTTCTCCTTCTTCTACTTCTTCTGATTCACCCTCCAGACTTCACCTTCTCCTTCTCTTTCTTCTGCTTCTTCTGATTCACCCTCCAGACTTCACCTTCTCCTTCTCCTTCTTCTGATTCTTCTGATTCACCCTCCAGACTTCACCTTCTCCTTCTCCTTCTTCTGCTTCTTCTGATTCACCCTCCTGACTTCACCTTCTCCTTCTCCTTCTTCTACTTCTTCTGATTCACCCTCCTGACTTCACCTTCTCCTTCTTCTACTTCTTCTGCTTCACCCTCCAGACTTCACCTTCTCCTTCTCCTTATTCTACTTCTTCTGATTCACCCTCCAGACTTGACCTTCTCCTTCTCCTTCTTCTACTTCTTCTGATTCACCCTCCAGACTTCACCTTCTCCTTCTCCTTCTTCTGCTTCTTCTGCTTCACCGTCCTGACTTCACCTTCTCCTTCTCCTTCTTCTACTTCTTCTGCTTCATCCCCCTGACATCACCTGCTCCTTCACTTCTTCTGCTTCTTCTGATTCACCCTCCTAACTTCACCTTCTCCTTCTCCTTCTTCTGCTTCTTCTGATTCACCCTCCGGACTTCACCTTCGCCTTCTCCTTCTTCTGCTTCTTCTGATTCACTCTCCAGACTTCACCTTCTCCTTCTCTTTCTTCTGCTTCTTCTGATTCACCCTCCAGACTTCACCTTCTCCTTCTCCTTCTTCTGATTCTTCTGATTCACCCTCCAGACTTCACCTTCTCCTTCTCCTTCTTCTGCTTCTTCTGATTCACCCTCCTGACTTCACCTTCTCCTTCTCCTTCTTCTACTTCTTCTGATTCACCCTCCTGACTTCACCTTCTCCTTCTCCTTCTTCTACTTCTTCTGCTTCACCCTCCAGACTTCACCTTCTCCTTCTCCTTATTCTACTTCTTCTGATTCACCCTCCAGACTTCACCTTCTCCTTCTCCTTCTTTTGCTTCTTCTGCTTCACACTCCAGACTTCACCTTCTCCTTCTCCTTTTTCTGCTTCTTCTGATTCACCCTCCTTACTTCACCTTCTCCTTCTCCTTCTTCTGCTTCTTCTGATTCACCCTCCTGACTTCACCTTCTCCTTCTCCTTATTCTGCTTCTTCTGTTTCACCCTCCAGACTTCACCTTCTCCTTCTCCTTCTTCTGCTTCTTCTGATTCACCCTCCAGACTTCACCTTCTCCTTCTCCTTCTTCTGCTTCTTCTGATTCACCATCCAGACTTCACCTTCTCCTTCTCCTTCTTCTACTTCTTCTGATTCACCCTCCAGACTTCACCTTCTCCTTCTCCTTCTTCTGCTTCTTCTGGTTCACCCTCCAGACTTCACCTTCTCCTTCTCCTTCGTCTACTTCTTCTGATTCATCCTCCAGACTACACCTTCTCCTTCTCCTTCTTCTACTTCTTCTGATTCACCCTCCAGACTTCACCTTCTCCTTCTCCTTCTTCTGTTTCTTCTGATTCACCCTCCAGACTTCACCTTCTCCTTCTCCTTCTTCTACTTCTTCTGATTCACCCTCCAGACTTCACCTTCTCCTTCTCCTTCTTCTACTTCTTCTGCTTCTCCCTCCAGACTTCACCTTCTCCTTCTCCTTCTTCTGCTTCTTCTGATTCACCCTCCAGACTTCACCTTCTCCTTCTCTTTCTTCTGCTTGTTCTGATTCACCCTCCAGACTTCACCTCCTCCTTCTCCTTCTTCTGATTCTTCTGATTCACCCTCCAGACTTCACCTTCTCCTTCTCCTTCTTCTGCTCCTTCTGATTCACCCTCCTGACTTCACCTTCTCCTTCTCCTTCTTCTACTTCTTCTGATTCACCCTCCTGACTTCACCTTCTCCTTCTCCTTCTTCTACTTCTTCTGCTTCACCCTCCAGACTTCACCTTCTCCTTCTCCTTTTTCTACTTCTTCTGATTCACCCTCCAGACTTCACCTTCTCCTACTCCTTCTTTTGCTTCTTCTGCTTCACACTCCAGACTTCACCTTCTCCTTCTCCTTCTTCTGCTTCTTCTGATTCACCCTCCTTACTTCACCTTCTCCTTCTCCTTCTTCTGCTTCTTCTGATTCCCCCTCCTGACTTCACCTTCTCCTTCTCCTTATTCTACTTCTTCTGTTTCACCCTCCAGACTTCACCTTCTCCTTCTCCTTCTTCTGCTTCTTCTGATTCACCCTCCAGACTTCACCTTCTCCTTCTCCTTCTTCTGCTTCTTCTGATTCACCCTCCAGACTTCATCTTCTCCTTCTCCTTCTTCTACTTCTTCTGATTCACCCTCCAGACTTCACCTTCTCCTTATCCTTCTTCTACTTCTTCTGCTTCTCCCTCCAGACTTCACCTTCTCCTTCTCCTTCTTCTGCTTCTTCTGATTCACCCTCCAGACTTCACCTTCTCCTTCTCCTTCTTCTGATTCTTCTGATTCACCCTCCAGACTTCTCCTTCTCCTTCTCCTTCTTCTGCTTCTTATGATTCACCCTCCTGACTTCATCTTCTCCTTCTCCTTCTTCTACTTCTTCTGATTCACCCTCCTGACTTCACCTTCTCCTGCTCCTTCTTCTACTTCTTCTGCTTCACCCTCCAGACTTCACCTTCTCCTTCTCCTTCTTCTACTTCTTCTGATTCACCCTTCAGACTTCACCTTCTCCTTCTCCTTTTTCTGCTTCTTCTGATTCACCCTCCAGACTTCACCTTCTCCTTCTCCTTATTCTGCTTCTTCTGATTCACCCTCCAGACTTCACCTTCTCCTTCTCCTTCTTCTGCTTCTTCTGATTCACCCTCCAGACTTCACCTTCTCCTTCTCCTTCGTCTACTTCTTCTGATTCACCCTCCAGACTACACCTTCTCCTTCTCCTTCTTCTACTTCTTCTGATTCACCCTCCAGACTTCACCTTCTCCTTCTCCTTCTTCTGTTTCTTCTGATTCACCGTCCAGACTTCACCTTCTCCTTCTCCTTCTTCTACTACTTCTGATTCACCCTCCAGACTTCACCTTCTCCTTCTCCTTCTTCTACTTCTTCTGATTCACCCTCCAGACTTCATCTTCTCCTTCTCCTTCTTCTGCTTCTTCTGATTCACCCTCCAGACTTCACCTTCTCCTTCTCCTTCTTCTGCTTCTTCTGATTCACCCTCCAGACTTCACCTTCTCCTTCTCCTTCTTCTACTTCTTCTGATTCACCCTCCAGACTTCACCTTCTCCTTCTCCTTCTTCTGTTTCTTCTGCTTCACACTCCAGACATCACCTTCTCCTTCTCTTTCTTCTGCTTCTTCTGATTCACCCTCCAGACTTCACCTTCTACTTCTCCTTCTTCTGATTCTTCTGATTCACCCTCCAGACTTCACCTTCTCCTTCTCCTTCTTCTGCTTCTTCTGATTCACCCTCCTGACTTCACCTTCTCCTACTTCTTCTTCTACTTCTTCTGATTCACCCTCCTGACTTCACCTTCTCCTTCTTCTACTTCTTCTGCTTCACCCTCCAGACTTCACCTTCTCCTTCTCCTTCTTCTACTTCTTCTGATTCACCCTCCAGACTTCATCTTCTCCTTCTCCTTCTTCTGCTTCTTCTGATTCACCCTCCAGACTTCACCTTCTTCTTCTCCTTATTCTGCTTCTTCTGATTCACCCTCCAGACTTCACCTTCTCCTTCTCCTTATTCTGCTTCTTCTGATTCACCCTCCAGACTTCACCTTCTCCTTCTCCTTCCTCTGCTTCTTCTGATTCACCCTCCAGACTTCACCTTCTCCTTCTCCTTCTTCTGATTCTTCTGATTCACCCTCCAGACTTCACCTTCTCCTTCTCCTTCTTCTGCTTCTTCTGATTCACCCTCCTGACTTCACCTTCTCCTTCTCCTTCTTCTACTTCTTCTGATTCACCCTCCTGACTTCACCTTCTCCTTCTCCTTCTTCTACTTCTTCTGCTTCACCCTCCAGACTTCACCTTCTCCTTCTCCTTCTTCTACTTCTTCTGATTCACCCTCCAGACTTCACCTTCTCCTTCTCCTTCTTCTGCTTCTTCTGATTCACCCTCCAGACTTCACCTTCTCCTTCTCCTTATTCTGCTTCTTCTGATTCACCCTCTAGACTTCACCTTCTCCTTCTCCTTCTTCTGCTTCTTCTGATTCACACTCCAGACTTCACCTTCTCCTTCTCCTTCTTCTACTTCTTCTGATTCACCCTCCAGACTTCACCTTCTCCTTCTCTTTCTTCTGCTTCTTCTGATTCACCCTCCAGACTTCACCTTCTCCTTCTCCTTCTTCTGATTCTTCTGATTCACCCTCCAGACTTCACCTTCTCCTTCTCCTTCTTCTGCTTCTTCTGATTCACCCTCCTGACTTCACCTTCTCCTGCTCCTTCTTCTACTTCTTCTGATTCACCCTCCTGACTTCACCTTCTCCTTCTCCTTCTTCTACTTCTTCTGCTTCACCCTCCAGACTACACCTTCTCCTTCTCCTTATTCTACTTCTTCTGATTCACCCTCCAGACTTGACCTTCTCCTTCTCCTTCTTCTACTTCTTCTGATTCACCCTCCAGACTTCACCTTCTCCTTCTCCTTCTTCTGCTTCTTCTGCTTCACCGTCCTGACTTCACCTTCTTCTTCTCCTTCTTCTACTTCTTCTGCTTCATCCCCCTGACATCACCTGCTCCTTCTCCTTCTTCTGCTTCTTCTGATTCACCCTCCTAACTTCACCTTCGCCTTCTCCTTCTTCTGCTTCTTCTGATTCACCCTCCTGACTTCACCTTCTCCTTCTCCTTCTTCTGCTTCTTCTGATTCACCCTCCAGACTTCACCTTCTCCTTCTCCTTCTTCTGCTTCTTCTGATTCACCCTCCAGACTTCACCTTCTCCTTCTCCTTCTTCTGCTTCTTCTGATTCACCCTCCAGACCTCACCTTCTCCTTCTCCTTCTTCTACTTCTTCTGTTTCACCCTCCAGACTTCATCTTCTCCTTCTCCTTCTTCTGCTTCTTCTGATTCACCCTCCAGACTTCACCTTCTCCTTCTCCTTCTTCTGCTTCTTCTGATTCACCCTCCAGACTTCACCTTCTCCTTCTCCTTCTTCTACTTCTTCTGATTCACCCTCCAGACTTCACCTTCTCCTTCTCCTTCTTCTACTTCTTCTGATTCACCCTCCAGTCTTCACCTTCTCCTTCTCCTTCTTCTGTTTCTTCTGCTTCACCCTCCAGACTTCACCTTCTCCTTCTCTTTCTTCTGCTTCTTCTGATTCACCCTCCAGACTTCACCTTCTCCTGCTCCTTCTTCTGATTCTTCTGATTCACCCTCCAGACTTCACCTTCTCCTTCTCCTTCTTCTGCTTCTTCTGATTCACCCTCCTGACTTCACCTTCTCCTTCTCCTTCTTCTACTTCTTCTGATTCACCCTCCTGACTTCACCTTCTCCTTCTCCTTCTTCTACTTCTTCTGCTTCACCCTCCAGACTTCACCTTCTCCTTTTCCTTCTTCTACTTCTTCTGGTTCACCCTTCAGACTTCACCTTCTCCTTCTCCTTTTTCTGCTTCTTCTGATTCACCCTCCAGACTTCACCTTCTCCTTCTCCTTATTCTGCTTCTTCTGATTCACCCTCCAGACTTCACCTTCTCCTTCTCCTTCTTCTGCTTCTTCTGATTCACCCTCCAGACTTCACCTTCTCCTTCTCCTTCTTCTGCTTCTTCTGATTCACCCTCCAGACTTCACCTTCTCCTTCTCCTTCTTCTGCTTTTTCTGATTCACCCTCCAGACTTCACCTTCTCCTTCTCCTTCTTCTACTTCTTCTGATTCACCCTCCAGACTTCACCTTCTCCTTCTCTTTCTTCTGCTTCTTCTGATTCACCCTCCAGACTTCACCTTCTCCTTCTCCTTCTTCTGATTCTTCTGATTCACCCTCCAGACTTCACCTTCTCCTTCTCCTTCTTCTGCTTCTTCTGATTCACCCTCCTGACTTCACCTTCTCCTTCTCCTTCTTCTACTTCTTCTGATTCACCCTCCTGACTTCACCTTCTCCTTCTCCTTCTTCTACTTCTTCTGCTTCACCCTGCAGACTTCACCTTCTCCTTCTCCTTCTTCTACTTCTTCTGATTCACCCTCCAGACTTCACCTTCTCCTTCTCCTTCTTTTGCTTCTTCTGCTTCACACTCCAGAATTCACCTTCTCCTTCTCCTTCTTCTGCTTCTTCTGATTCACCCTCCTTACTTCACCTTCTCCTTCTCCTTCTTCTGCTTCTTCTGATTCACCCTCCTGACTTCACCTTCTCCTTCTCCTTATTCTGCTTCTTCTGTTTCACCCTCCAGACTTCACCTTCTCCTTCTCCTTCTTCTGCTTCTTCTGATTCACCCTCCAGACTTCACCTTCTCCTTCTCCTTCTTCTGCTTCTTCTGATCCACCCTCCAGACTTCACCTTCTCCTTCTCCTTCTTCTACTTCTTCTGATTCACCCTCCAGACTTCACCTTCTCCTTCTCCTTCTTCTGCTTCTTCTGGTTCACCCTCCAGACTTCACCTTCTCCTTCTCCTTCGTCTACTTCTTCTGATTCACCCTCCAGACTACACCTTCTCCTTCTCCTTCTTCTACTTCTTCTGATTCACCCTCCAGACTTCACCTTCTCCTTCTCCTTCTTCTGTTTCTTCTGATTCACCCTCCAGACTTCACCTTCTCCTTCTCCTTCTTCTACTTCTTCTGATTCACCCTCCAGACTTCACCTTCTCCTTCTCCTTCTTCTACTTCTTCTGATTCACCCTCCAGACTTCACCTTCTCCTTCTCCTTCTTCTACTTCTTCTGCTTCTCCCTCCAGACTTCACCTTCTCCTTCTCCTTCTTCTGCTTCTTCTGATTCACCCTCCAGACTTCACCTTCTCCTTCTCTTTCTTCTGCTTCTTCTGATTCACCCTCCAGACTTCACCTTCTCCTTCTCCTTCTTCTACTTCTTCTGATTCACCCTCCAGACTTCACCTTCTCCTTCTCCTTCTTCTACTTCTTCTGCTTCTCCCTCCAGACTTCACCTTCTCCTTCTCCTTCTTCTGCTTCTTCTGATTCACCCTCCAGACTTCACCTTCTCCTTCTCCTTCTTCTGATTCTTCTGATTCACCCTCCAGACTTCACCTTCTCCTTCTCCTTCTTCTGCTTCTTATGATTCACCCTCCTGACTTCATCTTCTCCTTCTCCTTCTTCTACTTCTTCTGATTCACCCTCCTGACTTCACCTTCTCCTGCTCCTTCTTCTACTTCTTCTGCTTTACCCTCCAGACTTCACCTTCTCCTTCTCCTTCTTCTACTTCTTCTGATTCACCCTTCAGACTTCACCTTCTCCTTCTCCTTTTTCTGCTTCTTCTGATTCACCCTCCAGACTTCACCTTCTCCTTCTCCTTCTTCTGCTTCTTCTGATTCACCCTCCAGACTTCACCTTCTCCTTCTCCTTCGTCTACTTCTTCTGATTCACCCTCCAGACTACACCTTCTCCTTCTCCTTCTTCTACTTCTTCTGATTCACCCACCAGACTTCACCTTCTCCTTCTTCTGTTTCTTCTGATTCACCGTCCAGACTTCACCTTCTCCTTCTCCTTCTTCTACTACTTCTGATTCACCCTCCAGACTTCACCTTCTCCTTCTCCTTCTTCTACTTCTTCTGATTCACCCTCCAGACTTCATCTTCTCCTTCTCCTTCTTCTGCTTCTTCTGATTCACCCTCCAGACTTCACCTTCTCCTTCTCCTTCTTCTGCTTCTTCTGATTCACCCTCCAGACTTCACCTTCTCCTTCTCCTTCGTCTACTTCTTCTGATTCACCCTCCAGTCTACACCTTCTCCTTCTCCTTCTTCTACTTCTTCTGATTCACCCTCCAGACTTCACCTTCTCCTTCTTCTGTTTCTTCTGATTCACCGTCCAGACTTCACCTTCTCCTTCTCCTTCTTCTACTACTTCTGATTCACCCTCCAGACTTCACCTTCTCCTTCTCCTTCTTCTACTTCTTCTGATTCACCCTCCAGACTTCATCTTCTCCTTCTCCTTCTTCTGCTTCTTCTGATTCACCCTCCAGACTTCACCTTCTCCTTCTCCTTCTTCTGCTTCTTCTGATTCACCCTCCAGACTTCACCTTATCCTTCTCCTTCTTCTACTTCTTCTGATTCACCCTCCAGACTTCACCTTCTCCTTCTCCTTCTTCTACTTCTTCTGATTCACCCTCCAGTCTTCACCTTCTCCTTCTCCTTCTTCTGTTTCTTCTGCTTCACCCTCCAGACTTCACCTTCTCCTTCTCTTTCTTCTGCTTCTTCTGATTCACCCTCCAGACTTCACCTTCTACTTCTCCTTCTTCTGATTCTTCTGATTCACCCTCCAGACTTCACCTTCTCCTTCTCCTTCTTCTGCTTCTTCTGATTCACCCTCCTGACTTCACCTTCTCCTACTTCTTCTTCTACTTCTTCTGATTCACCCTCCTGACTTCACCTTCTCCTTCTCCTTCTTCTACTTCTTCTGCTTCACCCTCCAGACTTCGCCTTCTCCTTCTCCTTCTTCTACTTCTTCTGATTCACCCTCCAGACTTCATCTTCTCCTTCTCCTTCTTCTGCTTCTTCTGATTCACCCTCCAGACTTCACCTTCTCTTTCTCCTTATTCTGCTTCTTCTGATTCACCCTCCAGACTTCACCTTCTCCTTCTCCTTATTCTGCTTCTTCTGATTCACCCTCCAGGCTTCACCTTCTCCTTCTCCTTCCTCTGCTTCTTCTGATTCACCCTCCAGACTTCACCTTCTCCTTCTCCTTCTTCTGCTTCTTCTGATTCACCCTCCTGACTTCACCTTCTCCTTCTCCTTCTTCTACTTCTTCTGATTCACCCTCCTGACTTCACCTTCTCCTTCTCCTTCTTCTACTTCTTCTGCTTCACCCTCCAGACTTCACCTTCTCCTTCTCCTTCTTCTACTTCTTCTGATTCACCCTCCAGACTTCACCTTCTCCTTCTCCTTCTTCTGCTTCTTCTGATTCACCCTCCAGACTTCACCTTCTCCTTCTCCTTATTCTGCTTCTTCTGATTCACCCTCTAGACTTCACCTTCTCCTTCTCCTTCTTCTGCTTCTTCTGATTCACACTCCAGACTTCACCTTCTCCTTCTCCTTCTTCTACTTCTTCTGATTCACCCTCCAGACTTCACCTTCTCCTTCTCTTTCTTCTGCTTCTTCTGATTCACCCTCCAGACTTCACCTTCTCCTTCTCCTTCTTCTGATTCTTCTGATTCACCCTCCAGACTTCACCTTCTCCTTCTCCTTCTTCTGCTTCTTCTGATTCACCCTCATGACTTCACCTTCTCCTTCTCCTTCTTCTACTTCTTCTGATTCACCCTCCTGACTTCACCTTCTCCTTCTCCTTCTTCTACTTCTTCTGCTTCACCCTCGAGACTTGACCTTCTCCTTCTCCTTCTTCTACTTCTTCTGATTCACCCTCCAGACTTGACCTTCTCCTTCTCCTTCTTCTACTTCTTCTGATTCACCCTCCAGACTTCACCTTCTCCTTCTCCTTCTTCTGCTTCTTCTGCTTCACAGTCCTGACTTCACCTTCTCCTTCTCCTTCTTCTACTTCTTCTGCTTCATCCCCCTGACATCACCTGCTCCTTCTCTTTCTTCTGCTTCTTCTGATTCACCCTCCTAACTTCACCTTCTCCTTCTCCTTCTTCTGCTTCTTCTGATTCACCCTCCTGACTTCACCTTCTCCTTCTCCTTCTTCTGCTTCTTCTGATTCACCCTCCAGACTTCACCTTCTCCTTCTCCTTCTTCTACTTCTTCTGATTCACCTCCAGACTTCATCTTCTCCTTCTCCTTCTTCTGCTTCTTCTGATTCACCCTCCAGACTTCACCTTCTCCTTCTCCTTCTTCTGCTTCTTCTGATTCACCCTCCAGACTTCACCTTCTCCTTCTCCTTCTTCTGTTTCTTCTGCTTCACCCTCCAGACTTCACCTTCTCCTTCTCTTTCTTCTGCTTCTTCTGATTCACCCTCCAGACTTCACCTTCTCCTTCTCCTTCTTCTGATTCTTCTGATTCACCCTCCAGACTTCACCTTCTCCTTCTCCTTCTTCTGCTTCTTCTGATTCACCCTCCTGACTTCACCTTCTCCTTCTCCTTCTTCTACTTCTTCTGATTCACCCTCCTGACTTCACCTTCTCCTTCTCCTTCTTCTACTTCTTCTGCTTCACCCTCCAGACATCACCTTCTCCTTCTCCTTCTTCTACTTCTTCTGATTCACCCTTCAGACTTCACCTTCTGCTTCTCCTTTTTCTGCTTCTTCTGATTCACCCTCCAGACTTCACCTTCTCCTTCTCCTTATTCTGCTTCTACTGATTCACCCTTCAGACTTCACCTTCTCCTTCTCCTTCTTCTGCTTCTTCTGATTCACCCTCCAGACTTCACCTTCTCCTTCTCCTTCTTCTGCTTCTTCTGATTCACCCTCCAGACTTCACCTTCTCCTTCTCCTTCTTCTGCTTTTTCTGATTCACCCTCCAGACTTCACCTTCTCCTTCTCCTTCTTCTACTTCTTCTGATTCACCCTCCAGACTTCACCTTCTCCTTCGCTTTCTTCTGCTTCTTCTGATTCACCCTCCAGACTTCACCTTCTCCTTCTCCTTCTTCTGATTCTTCTGATTCACCCTCCAGACTTCACCTTCTCCTACTCCTTCTTCTGCTTCTTCTGATTCACCCTCCTGACTTCACCTTCTCCTTCTCCTTCTTCTACTTCTTCTGATTCACCCTCCTGACTTCACCTTCTCCTTCTCCTTCTTCTACTTCTTCTGCTTCCCCCTGCAGACTTCACCTTCTCCTTCTCCTTCTTCTACTTCTTCTGATTCACCCTCCAGACTTCACCTTCTCCTTCTCCTTCTTTTGCTTCTTCTGCTTCACACTCCAGACTTCACCTTCTCCTTCTCCTTCTCCTGCTTCTTCTGATTCACCCTCCTTACTTCACCTTCTCCTTCTCCTTCTTCTGCTTCTTCTGATTCACCCTCCTGACTTCACCTTCTCCTTCTCCTTCTTCTACTTCTTCTGATTCACCCTCCTGACTTCACCTTCTCCTTCTCCTTCTTCTACTTCTTCTGATTCACCCTCCAGACTTCACCTTCTCCTTCTCCTTCTTCTGCTTCTTCTGATTCACCCTCCAGACCTCACCTTCTCCTTCTCCTTCTTCTACTTCTTCTGATTCACCCTCCAGACTTCATCTTCTCCTTCTCCTTCTTCTGCTTCTTCTGATTCACCCTCCAGACTTCACCTTCTCCTTCTCCTTCTTCTGCTTCTTCTGATTCACCCTCCAGACTTCACCTTCTCCTTCTCCTTCTTCTACTTCTTCTGATTCACCCTCCAGACTTCACCTTCTCCTTCTCCTTCTTCTACTTCTTCTGATTCACCCTCCAGTCTTCACCTTCTCCTTCTCCTTCTTCTGTTTCTTCTGCTTCACCCTCCAGACTTCACCTTCTCCTTCTCTTTCTTCTGCTTCTTCTGATTCACCCTCCAGACTTCACCTTCTCCTTTTCCTTCTTCTGATTCTTCTGATTCACCCTCCAGACTTCACCTTCTCCTTCTCCTTCTTCTGCTTCTTCTGATTCACCCTCCTGACTTCACCTTCTCCTTCTCCTTCTTCTACTTCTTCTGATTCACCCTCCTGACTTCACCTTCTCCTTCTCCTTCTTCTACTTCTTCTGCTTCACCCTCCAGACTTCACCTTCTCCTTCTCCTTCTTCTACTTCTTCTGATTCACCCTTCAGACTTCACCTTCTGCTTCTCCTTTTTCTGCTTCTTCTGATTCACCCTCCAGACTTCACCTTCTCCTTCTCCTTATTCTGCTTCTTCTGATTCACCCTCCAGACTTCACCTTCTCCTTCTCCTTCTTCTGCTTCTTCTGATTCACCCTCCAGACTTCACCTTCTCCTTCTCCTTCTTCTGCTTCTTCTGATTCACCCTCCAGACTTCACCTTCTCCTTCTCCTTCTTCTGCTTTTTCTGATTCACCCTCCAGACTTCACCTTCTCCTTCTCCTTCTTCTACTTCTTCTGATTCACCCTCCAGACTTCACCTTCTCCTTCTCTTTCTTCTGCTTCTTCTGATTCACCCTCCAGACTTCACCTTCTCCTTCTCCTTCTTCTGATTCTTCTGATTCACCCTCCAGACTTCACCTTCTCCTTCTCCTTCTTCTGCTTCTTCTGATTCACCCTCCTGACTTCACCTTCTCCTTCTCCTTCTTCTACTTCTTCTGATTCACCCTCCTGACTTCACCTTCTCCTTCTCCTTCTTCTACTTCTTCTGCTTCCCCCTGCAGACTTCACCTTCTCCTTCTCCTTCTTCTACTTCTTCTGATTCACCCTTCAGACTTCACCTTCTGCTTCTCCTTTTTCTGCTTCTTCTGATTCACCCTCCAGACTTCACCTTCTCCTTCTCCTTATTCTGCTTCTTCTGATTCACCCTCCAGACTTCACCTTCTCCTTCTCCTTCTTCTGCTTCTTCTGATTCACCCTCCAGACTTCACCTTCTCCTTCTCCTTCTTCTGCTTCTTCTGATTCACCCTCCAGACTTCACCTTCTCCTTCTCCTTCTTCTGCTTTTTCTGATTCACCCTCCAGACTTCACCTTCTCCTTCTCCTTCTCCTTCTTCTACTTCTTCTGATTCACCCTCCAGACTTCACCTTCTCCTTCTCTTTCTTCTGCTTCTTCTGATTCACCCTCCAGACTTCACCTTCTCCTTCTCCTTCTTCTGATTCTTCTGATTCACCGTCCAGACTTCACCTTCTCCTTCTCCTTCTTCTGCTTCTTCTGATTCACCCTCCTGACTTCACCTTCTCCTTCTCCTTCTTCTACTTCTTCTGATTCACCCTCCTGACTTCACCTTCTCCTTCTCCTTCTTCTACTTCTTCTGCTTCCCCCTGCAGACTTCACCTTCTCCTTCTCCTTCTTCTACTTCTTCTGATTCACCCTCCAGACTTCACCTTCTCCTTCTCCTTCTTTTGCTTCTTCTGCTTCACACTCCAGACTTCACCTTCTCCTTCTCCTTCTTCTGCTTCTTCTGATTCACCCTCCTTACTTCACCTTCTCCTTCTCCTTCTTCTGCTTCTTCTGATTCACCCTCCTGACTTCACCTTCTCCTTCTCCTTATTCTGCTTCTTCTGTTTCACCCTCCAGACTTCACCTTCTCCTTCTCCTTCTTCTGCTTCTTCTGATTCACCCTCCAGACTTCACCTTCTCCTTCTCCTTCTTCTGCTTCTTCTGATTCACCCTCCAGACTTCACCTTCTCCTTCTCCTTCTTCTACTTCTTCTGATTCACCCTCCAGACTTCACCTTCTACTTCTCCTTCTTCTGCTTCTTCTGGTTCACCCTCCAGACTTCACCTTCTCCTTCTCCTTCGTCTACTTCTTCTGATTCACCCTCCAGACTACACCTTCTCCTTCTCCTTCTTCTACTTCTTCTGATACCCCCTCCAGACTTCACCTTCTCGTTCTCCTTCTTCTGTTTGTTCTGATTCACCCTCCAGACTTCACCTTCTCCTTCTCCTGCTTCTACTTCTTCTGATTCACCCTGCAGACTTCACCTTCTCCTTCTCCTTCTTCTACTTCTTCTGATTCACCCTCCAGACTTCACCTTCTCCTTCTCCTTCTTCTACTTCTTCTGCTTCTCCCTCCAGACTTCATCTTCTCCTTCTCCTTCTTCTGCTTCTTCTGATTCACCCTCCAGACTTCACCTTCTCCTTCTCTTTCTTCTGCTTCTTCTGATTCACCCTCCAGACTTCACCTTCTCCTTCTCCTTCTTCTGATTCTTCTGTTTCACCCTCCAGACTTCACCTTCTCCTTCTCCTTCTTCTGCTTCTTCTGATTCACCCTCCTGACTTCACCTTCTCCTTCTCCTTCTTCTACTTCTTCTGATTCACCCTCCTGACTTCACCTTCTCCTTCTCCTTCTTTTGCTTCTTCTGCTTCACACTCCAGACTTCACCTTCTCCTTCTCCTTCTTCTGCTTCTTCTGATTCACCCTCCTTACTTCACCTTCTCCTTCTCCTTCTTCTGCTTCTTCTGATTCACCCTCCTGACTTCACCTTCTCCTTCTCCTTATTCTGCTTCTTCTGTTTCACCCTCCAGACTTCACCTTCTCCTTCTCCTTCTTCTGCTTCTTCTGATTCACCCTCCAGACTTCACCTTCTTCTTCTCCTTATTCTGCTTCTTCTGATTCACCCTCCAGACTTCACCTTCTCCTTCTCCTTATTCTGCTTCTTCTGATTCACCCTCCAGACTTCACCTTCTCCTTCTCCTTCCTCTGCTTCTTCTGATTCACCCTCCAGACTTCACCTTCTCCTTCTCCTTCTTCTGATTCTTCTGATTCACCCTCCAGACTTCACCTTCTCCTTCTCCTTCTTCTGCTTCTTCTGATTCACCCTCCTGACTTCACCTTCTCCTTCTCCTTCTTCTACTTCTTCTGATTCACCCTCCTGACTTCACCTTCTCCTTCTCCTTCTTCTACTTCTTCTGCTTCACCCTCCAGACTTCACCTTCTCCTTCTCCTTCTTCTACTTCTTCTGATTCACCCTCCAGACTTCACCTTCTCCTTCTCCTTCTTCTGCTTCTTCTGATTCACCCTCCAGACTTCACCTTCTCCTTCTCCTTATTCTGCTTCTTCTGATTCACCCTCTAGACTTCACCTTCTCCTTCTCCTTCTTCTGCTTCTTCTGATTCACACTCCAGACTTCACCTTCTCCTTCTCCTTCTTCTACTTCTTCTGATTCACCCTCCAGACTTCACCTTCTCCTTCTCTTTCTTCTGCTTCTTCTGATTCACCCTCCAGACTTCACCTTCTCCTTCTCCTTCTTCTGATTCTTCTGATTCACCCTCCAGACTTCACCTTCTCCTTCTCCTTCTTCTGCTTCTTCTGATTCACCCTCCTGACTTCACCTTCTCCTGCTCCTTCTTCTACTTCTTCTGATTCACCCTCCTGACTTCACCTCCTCCTTCTCCTTCTTCTACTTCTTCTGCTTCACCCTCCAGACTACACCTTCTCCTTCTCCTTATTCTACTTCTTCTGATTCACCCTCCAGACTTGACCTTCTCCTTCTCCTTCTTCTACTTCTTCTGATTCACCCTCCAGACTTCACCTTCTCCTTCTCCTTCTTCTGCTTCTTCTGCTTCACCGTCCTGACTTCACCTTCTTCTTCTCCTTCTTCTACTTCTTTTGCTTCATCCCCCTGACATCACC
Source organism: Somniosus microcephalus (assembly GCF_052327205.1). NCBI lineage: Eukaryota > Metazoa > Chordata > Chondrichthyes > Squaliformes > Somniosidae > Somniosus > Somniosus microcephalus. The sequence continues at coordinate 1,271,967 of NW_028225215.1, forward strand.
TGCTCCTTCTCCTTCTTCTGCTTCTTCTGATTCACCCTCCTAACTTCACCTTCGCCTTCTCCTTCTTCTGCTTCTTCTGATTCACCCTCCTGACTTCACCTTCTCCTTCTCCTTCTTCTGCTTCTTCTGATTCACCCTCCAGACTTCACCTTCTCCTTCTCCTTCTTCTGCTTCTTCTGATTCACCCTCCAGACTTCACCTTCTCCTTCTCCTTCTTCTGCTTCTTCTGATTCACCCTCCAGACCTCACCTTCTCCTTCTCCTTCTTCTACTTCTTCTGTTTCACCCTCCAGACTTCATCTTCTCCTTCTCCTTCTTCTGCTTCTTCTGATTCACCCTCCAGACTTCACCTTCTCCTTCTCCTTCTTCTGCTTCTTCTGATTCACCCTCCAGACTTCACCTTCTCCTTCTCCTTCTTCTACTTCTTCTGATTCACCCTCCAGACTTCACCTTCTCCTTCTCCTTCTTCTACTTCTTCTGATTCACCCTCCAGTCTTCACCTTCTCCTTCTCCTTCTTCTGTTTCTTCTGCTTCACCCTCCAGACTTCACCTTCTCCTTCTCTTTCTTCTGCTTCTTCTGATTCACCCTCCAGACTTCACCTTCTCCTGCTCCTTCTTCTGATTCTTCTGATTCACCCTCCAGACTTCACCTTCTCCTTCTCCTTCTTCTGCTTCTTCTGATTCACCCTCCTGACTTCACCTTCTCCTTCTCCTTCTTCTACTTCTTCTGATTCACCCTCCTGACTTCACCTTCTCCTTCTCCTTCTTCTACTTCTTCTGCTTCACCCTCCAGACTTCACCTTCTCCTTTTCCTTCTTCTACTTCTTCTGGTTCACCCTTCAGACTTCACCTTCTCCTTCTCCTTTTTCTGCTTCTTCTGATTCACCCTCCAGACTTCACCTTCTCCTTCTCCTTATTCTGCTTCTTCTGATTCACCCTCCAGACTTCACCTTCTCCTTCTCCTTCTTCTGCTTCTTCTGATTCACCCTCCAGACTTCACCTTCTCCTTCTCCTTCTTCTGCTTCTTCTGATTCACCCTCCAGACTTCACCTTCTCCTTCTCCTTCTTCTGCTTTTTCTGATTCACCCTCCAGACTTCACCTTCTCCTTCTCCTTCTTCTACTTCTTCTGATTCACCCTCCAGACTTCACCTTCTCCTTCTCTTTCTTCTGCTTCTTCTGATTCACCCTCCAGACTTCACCTTCTCCTTCTCCTTCTTCTGATTCTTCTGATTCACCCTCCAGACTTCACCTTCTCCTTCTCCTTCTTCTGCTTCTTCTGATTCACCCTCCTGACTTCACCTTCTCCTTCTCCTTCTTCTACTTCTTCTGATTCACCCTCCTGACTTCACCTTCTCCTTCTCCTTCTTCTACTTCTTCTGCTTCACCCTGCAGACTTCACCTTCTCCTTCTCCTTCTTCTACTTCTTCTGATTCACCCTCCAGACTTCACCTTCTCCTTCTCCTTCTTTTGCTTCTTCTGCTTCACACTCCAGAATTCACCTTCTCCTTCTCCTTCTTCTGCTTCTTCTGATTCACCCTCCTTACTTCACCTTCTCCTTCTCCTTCTTCTGCTTCTTCTGATTCACCCTCCTGACTTCACCTTCTCCTTCTCCTTATTCTGCTTCTTCTGTTTCACCCTCCAGACTTCACCTTCTCCTTCTCCTTCTTCTGCTTCTTCTGATTCACCCTCCAGACTTCACCTTCTCCTTCTCCTTCTTCTGCTTCTTCTGATCCACCCTCCAGACTTCACCTTCTCCTTCTCCTTCTTCTACTTCTTCTGATTCACCCTCCAGACTTCACCTTCTCCTTCTCCTTCTTCTGCTTCTTCTGGTTCACACTCCAGACTTCACCTTCTCCTTCTCCTTCGTCTACTTCTTCTGATTCACCCTCCAGACTACACCTTCTCCTTCTCCTTCTTCTACTTCTTCTGATTCACCCTCCAGACTTCACCTTCTCCTTCTCCTTCTTCTGTTTCTTCTGATTCACCCTCCAGACTTCACCTTCTCCTTCTCCTTCTTCTACTTCTTCTGATTCACCCTCCAGACTTCACCTTCTCCTTCTCCTTCTTCTACTTCTTCTGATTCACCCTCCAGACTTCACCTTCTCCTTCTACTTCTTCTACTTCTTCTGCTTCTCCCTCCAGACTTCACCTTCTCCTTCTCCTTCTTCTGCTTCTTCTGATTCACCCTCCAGACTTCACCTTCTCCTTCTCTTTCTTCTGCTTCTTCTGATTCACCCTCCAGACTTCACCTTCTCCTTCTCCTTCTTCTACTTCTTCTGATTCACCCTCCAGACTTCACCTTCTCCTTCTCCTTCTTCTACTTCTTCTGCTTCTCCCTCCAGACTTCACCTTCTCCTTCTCCTTCTTCTGCTTCTTCTGATTCACCCTCCAGACTTCACCTTCTCCTTCTCCTTCTTCTGCTTCTTATGATTCACCCTCCTGACTTCATCTTCTCCTTCTCCTTCTTCTACTTCTTCTGATTCACCCTCCTGACTTCACCTTCTCCTGCTCCTTCTTCTACTTCTTCTGCTTTACCCTCCAGACTTCACCTTCTCCTTCTCCTTCTTCTACTTCTTCTGATTCACCCTTCAGACTTCACCTTCTCCTTCTCCTTTTTCTGCTTCTTCTGATTCACCCTCCAGACTTCACCTTCTCCTTCTCCTTCTTCTGCTTCTTCTGATTCACCCTCCAGACTTCACCTTCTCCTTCTCCTTCGTCTACTTCTTCTGATTCACCCTCCAGACTACACCTTCTCCTTCTCCTTCTTCTACTTCTTCTGATTCACCCACCAGACTTCACCTTCTCCTTCTTCTGTTTCTTCTGATTCACCGTCCAGACTTCACCTTCTCCTTCTCCTTCTTCTACTACTTCTGATTCACCCTCCAGACTTCACCTTCTCCTTCTCCTTCTTCTACTTCTTCTGATTCACCCTCCAGACTTCATCTTCTCCTTCTCCTTCTTCTGCTTCTTCTGATTCACCCTCCAGACTTCACCTTCTCCTTCTCCTTCTTCTGCTTCTTCTGATTCACCCTCCAGACTTCACCTTCTCCTTCTCCTTCGTCTACTTCTTCTGATTCACCCTCCAGTCTACACCTTCTCCTTCTCCTTCTTCTACTTCTTCTGATTCACCCTCCAGACTTCACCTTCTCCTTCTTCTGTTTCTTCTGATTCAACGTCCAGACTTCACCTTCTCCTTCTCCTTCTTCTACTACTTCTGATTCACCCTCCAGACTTCACCTTCTCCTTCTCCTTCTTCTACTTCTTCTGATTCACCCTCCAGACTTCATCTTCTCCTTCTCCTTCTTCTGCTTCTTCTGATTCACCCTCCAGACTTCACCTTCTCCTTCTCCTTCTTCTGCTTCTTCTGATTCACCCTCCAGACTTCACCTTATCCTTCTCCTTCTTCTACTTCTTCTGATTCACCCTCCAGACTTCACCTTCTCCTTCTCCTTCTTCTACTTCTTCTGATTCACCCTCCAGTCTTCACCTTCTCCTTCTCCTTCTTCTGTTTCTTCTGCTTCACCCTCCAGACTTCACCTTCTCCTTCTCTTTCTTCTGCTTCTTCTGATTCACCCTCCAGACTTCACCTTCTACTTCTCCTTCTTCTGATTCTTCTGATTCACCCTCCAGACTTCACCTTCTCCTTCTCCTTCTTCTGCTTCTTCTGATTCACCCTCCTGACTTCACCTTCTCCTACTTCTTCTTCTACTTCTTCTGATTCACCCTCCTGACTTCACCTTCTCCTTCTCCTTCTTCTACTTCTTCTGCTTCACCCTCCAGACTTCACCTTCTCCTTCTCCTTCTTCTACTTCTTCTGATTCACCCTCCAGACTTCATCTTCTCCTTCTCCTTCTTCTGCTTCTTCTGATTCACCCTCCAGACTTCACCTTCTCTTTCTCCTTATTCTGCTTCTTCTGATTCACCCTCCAGACTTCACCTTCTCCTTCTCCTTATTCTGCTTCTTCTGATTCACCCTCCAGGCTTCACCTTCTCCTTCTCCTTCCTCTGCTTCTTCTGATTCACCCTCCAGACTTCACCTTCTCCTTCTCCTTCTTCTGCTTCTTCTGATTCACCCTCCTGACTTCACCTTCTCCTTCTCCTTCTTCTACTTCTTCTGATTCACCCTCCTGACTTCACCTTCTCCTTCTCCTTCTTCTACTTCTTCTGCTTCACCCTCCAGACTTCACCTTCTCCTTCTCCTTCTTCTACTTCTTCTGATTCACCCTCCAGACTTCACCTTCTCCTTCTCCTTCTTCTGCTTCTTCTGATTCACCCTCCAGACTTCACCTTCTCCTTCTCCTTATTCTGCTTCTTCTGATTCACCCTCTAGACTTCACCTTCTCCTTCTCCTTCTTCTGCTTCTTCTGATTCACACTCCAGACTTCACCTTCTCCTTCTCCTTCTTCTACTTCTTCTGATTCACCCTCCAGACTTCACCTTCTCCTTCTCTTTCTTCTGCTTCTTCTGATTCACCCTCCAGACTTCACCTTCTCCTTCTCCTTCTTCTGATTCTTCTGATTCACCCTCCAGACTTCACCTTCTCCTTCTCCTTCTTCTGCTTCTTCTGATTCACCCTCCTGACTTCACCTTCTCCTTCTCCTTCTTCTACTTCTTCTGATTCACCCTCCTGACTTCACCTTCTCCTTCTCCTTCTTCTACTTCTTCTGCTGCACCCTCGAGACTTGACCTTCTCCTTCTCCTTCTTCTACTTCTTCTGATTCACCCTCCAGACTTGACCTTCTCCTTCTCCTTCTTCTACTTCTTCTGATTCACCCTCCAGACTTCACCTTCTCCTTCTCCTTCTTCTGCTTCTTCTGCTTCACAGTCCTGACTTCACCTTCTCCTTCTCCTTCTTCTACTTCTTCTGCTTCATCCCCCTGACATCACCTGCTCCTTCTCTTTCTTCTGCTTCTTCTGAGTCACCCTCCTAACTTCACCTTCTCCTTCTCCTTCTTCTGCTTCTTCTGATTCACCCTCCTGACTTCACCTTCTCCTTCTCCTTCTTCTGCTTCTTCTGATTCACCCTCCAGACTTCACCTTCTCCTTCTCCTTCTTCTACTTCTTCTGATTCACCTCCAGACTTCATCTTCTCCTTCTCCTTCTTCTGCTTCTTCTGATTCACCCTCCAGACTTCACCTTCTCCTTCTCCTTCTTCTGCTTCTTCTGATTCACCCTCCAGACTTCACCTTCTCCTTCTCCTTCTTCTGTTTCTTCTGCTTCACCCTCCAGACTTCACCTTCTCCTTCTCTTTCTTCTGCTTCTTCTGATTCACCCTCCAGACTTCACCTTCTCCTTCTCCTTCTTCTGATTCTTCTGATTCACCCTCCAGACTTCACCTTCTCCTTCTCCTTCTTCTGCTTCTTCTGATTCACCCTCCTGACTTCACCTTCTCCTTCTCCTTCTTCTACTTCTTCTGATTCACCCTCCTGACTTCACCTTCTCCTTCTCCTTCTTCTACTTCTTCTGCTTCACCCTCCAGACATCACCTTCTCCTTCTCCTTCTTCTACTTCTTCTGATTCACCCTTCAGACTTCACCTTCTGCTTCTCCTTTTTCTGCTTCTTCTGATTCACCCTCCAGACTTCACCTTCTCCTTCTCCTTATTCTGCTTCTTCTGATTCACCCTTCAGACTTCACCTTCTCCTTCTCCTTCTTCTGCTTCTTCTGATTCACCCTCCAGACTTCACCTTCTCCTTCTCCTTCTTCTGCTTCTTCTGATTCACCCTCCAGACTTCACCTTCTCCTTCTCCTTCTTCTGCTTTTTCTGATTCACCCTCCAGACTTCACCTTCTCCTTCTCCTTCTTCTACTTCTTCTGATTCACCCTCCAGACTTCACCTTCTCCTTCGCTTTCTTCTGCTTCTTCTGATTCACCCTCCAGACTTCACCTTCTCCTTCTCCTTCTTCTGATTCTTCTGATTCACCCTCCAGACTTCACCTTCTCCTACTCCTTCTTCTGCTTCTTCTGATTCACCCTCCTGACTTCACCTTCTCCTTCTCCTTCTTCTACTTCTTCTGATTCACCCTCCTGACTTCACCTTCTCCTTCTCCTTCTTCTACTTCTTCTGCTTCCCCCTGCAGACTTCACCTTCTCCTTCTCCTTCTTCTACTTCTTCTGATTCACCCTCCAGACTTCACCTTCTCCTTCTCCTTCTTTTGCTTCTTCTGCTTCACACTCCAGACTTCACCTTCTCCTTCTCCTTCTCCTGCTTCTTCTGATTCACCCTCCTTACTTCACCTTCTCCTTCTCCTTCTTCTGCTTCTTCTGATTCACCCTCCTGACTTCACCTTCTCCTTCTCCTTCTTCTACTTCTTCTGATTCACCCTCCTGACTTCACCTTCTCCTTCTCCTTCTTCTACTTCTTCTGATTCACCCTCCAGACTTCACCTTCTCCTTCTCCTTCTTCTGCTTCTTCTGATTCACCCTCCAGACCTCACCTTCTCCTTCTCCTTCTTCTACTTCTTCTGATTCACCCTCCAGACTTCATCTTCTCCTTCTCCTTCTTCTGCTTCTTCTGATTCACCCTCCAGACTTCACCTTTTCCTTCTCCTTCTTCTGCTTCTTCTGATTCACCCTCCAGACTTCACCTTCTCCTTCTCCTTCTTCTACTTCTTCTGATTCACCCTCCAGACTTCACCTTCTCCTTCTCCTTCTTCTACTTCTTCTGATTCACCCTCCAGTCTTCACCTTCTCCTTCTCCTTCTTCTGTTTCTTCTGCTTCACCCTCCAGACTTCACCTTCTCCTTCTCTTTCTTCTGCTTCTTCTGATTCACCCTCCAGACTTCACCTTCTCCTTTTCCTTCTTCTGATTCTTCTGATTCACCCTCCAGACTTCACCTTCTCCTTCTCCTTCTTCTGCTTCTTCTGATTCACCCTCCTGACTTCACCTTCTCCTTCTCCTTCTTCTACTTCTTCTGATTCACCCTCCTGACTTCACCTTCTCCTTCTCCTTCTTCTACTTCTTCTGCTTCACCCTCCAGACTTCACCTTCTCCTTCTCCTTCTTCTACTTCTTCTGATTCACCCTTCAGACTTCACCTTCTGCTTCTCCTTTTTCTGCTTCTTCTGATTCACCCTCCAGACTTCACCTTCTCCTTCTCCTTATTCTGCTTCTTCTGATTCACCCTCCAGACTTCACCTTCTCCTTCTCCTTCTTCTGCTTCTTCTGATTCACCCTCCAGACTTCACCTTCTCCTTCTCCTTCTTCTGCTTCTTCTGATTCACCCTCCAGACTTCACCTTCTCCTTCTCCTTCTTCTGCTTTTTCTGATTCACCCTCCAGACTTCACCTTCTCCTTCTCCTTCTTCTACTTCTTCTGATTCACCCTCCAGACTTCACCTTCTCCTTCTCTTTCTTCTGCTTCTTCTGATTCACCCTCCAGACTTCACCTTCTCCTTCTCCTTCTTCTGATTCTTCTGATTCACCCTCCAGACTTCACCTTCTCCTTCTCCTTCTTCTGCTTCTTCTGATTCACCCTCCTGACTTCACCTTCTCCTTCTCCTTCTTCTACTTCTTCTGATTCACCCTCCTGACTTCACCTTCTCCTTCTCCTTCTTCTACTTCTTCTGCTTCCCCCTGCAGACTTCACCTTCTCCTTCTCCTTCTTCTACTTCTTCTGATTCACCCTTCAGACTTCACCTTCTGCTTCTCCTTTTTCTGCTTCTTCTGATTCACCCTCCAGACTTCACCTTCTCCTTCTCCTTATTCTGCTTCTTCTGATTCACCCTCCAGACTTCACCTTCTCCTTCTCCTTCTTCTGCTTCTTCTGATTCACCCTCCAGACTTCACCTTCTCCTTCTCCTTCTTCTGCTTCTTCTGATTCACCCTCCAGACTTCACCTTCTCCTTCTCCTTCTTCTGCTTTTTCTGATTCACCCTCCAGACTTCACCTTCTCCTTCTCCTTCTCCTTCTTCTACTTCTTCTGATTCACCCTCCAGACTTCACCTTCTCCTTCTCCTTCTTCTGCTTCTTCTGATTCACCCTCCTGACTTCACCTTCTCCTTCTCCTTCTTCTACTTCTTCTGATTCACCCTCCTGACTTCACCTTCTCCTTCTCCTTCTTCTACTTCTTCTGCTTCCCCCTGCAGACTTCACCTTCTCCTTCTCCTTCTTCTACTTCTTCTGATTCACCCTCCAGACTTCACCTTCTCCTTCTCCTTCTTTTGCTTCTTCTGCTTCACACTCCAGACTTCACCTTCTCCTTCTCCTTCTTCTGCTTCTTCTGATTCACCCTCCTTACTTCACCTTCTCCTTCTCCTTCTTCTGCTTCTTCTGATTCACCCTCCTGACTTCACCTTCTCCTTCTCCTTATTCTGCTTCTTCTGTTTCACCCTCCAGACTTCACCTTCTCCTTCTCCTTCTTCTGCTTCTTCTGATTCACCCTCCAGACTTCACCTTCTCCTTCTCCTTCTTCTGCTTCTTCTGATTCACCCTCCAGACTTCACCTTCTCCTTCTCCTTCTTCTACTTCTTCTGATTCACCCTCCAGACTTCACCTTCTACTTCTCCTTCTTCTGCTTCTTCTGGTTCACCCTCCAGACTTCACCTTCTCCTTCTCCTTCGTCTACTTCTTCTGATTCACCCTCCAGACTACACCTTCTCCTTCTCCTTCTTCTACTTCTTCTGATTCCCCCTCCAGACTTCACCTTCTCGTTCTCCTTCTTCTGTTTGTTCTGATTCACCCTCCAGACTTCACCTTCTCCTTCTCCTTCTTCTACTTCTTCTGATTCACCCTCCAGACTTCACCTTCTCCTTCTCCTTCTTCTACTTCTTCTGATTCACCCTCCAGACTTCACCTTCTCCTTCTCCTTCTTCTACTTCTTCTGCTTCTCCCTCCAGACTTCACCTTCTCCTTCTCCTTCTTCTGCTTCTTCTGATTCACCCTCCAGACTTCACCTTCTCCTTCTCTTTCTTCTGCTTCTTCTGATTCACCCTCCAGACTTCACCTTCTCCTTCTCCTTCTTCTGATTCTTCTGTTTCACCCTCCAGACTTCACCTTCTCCTTCTCCTTCTTCTGCTTCTTCTGATTCACCCTCCTGACTTCACCTTCTCCTTCTCCTTCTTCTACTTCTTCTGATTCACCCTCCTGACTTCACCTTCTCCTTCTCCTTCTTCTACTTCTTCTGCTTCACCCTCCAGACTTCACCTTCTCCTTCTCCTTCTTCTACTTCTTCTGATTCACCCTCCAGACTTCACCTTCTCCTTCTCCTTCTTTTGCTTCTTCTGCTTCACACTCCAGACTTCACCTTCTCCTTCTCCTTCTTCTGCTTCTTCTGATTCACCCTCCTTACTTCACCTTCTCCTTCTCCTTCTTCTGCTTCTTCTGATTCACCCTCCTGACTTCACCTTCTCCTTCTCCTTATTCTGCTTCTTCTGTTTCACCCTCCAGACTTCACCTTCTCCTTCTCCTTCTTCTGCTTCTTCTGATTCACCCTCCAGACTTCACCTTCTCCTTCTCCTTTTCTGCTTCTTCTGATTCACCCTCCAGACTTCACCTTCTCCTTCTCCTTCTTCTACTTCTTCTGATTCACCCTCCAGACTTCACCTTCTCCTTCTCCTTCTTCTACTTCTTCTGCTTCTCCCTCCAGACTTCACCTTCTCCTACTCCTTCTTCTGCTTCTTCTGATTCACCCTCCAGACTTCATCTTCTCCTTCTCCTTCTTCTACTTCTTCTGATTCACCCTCCAGACTTCACCTTCTACTTCTCCTTCTTCTACTTCTTCTGATTCACCCTCCAGACTTCACCTTCTCCTTCTCCTTCTTCTACTTCTTCCGATTCACCCTCCTGACTTCACCTTCTCCTTCTCCTTCTTCTGCTTCACCCTCCAGACTTCACCTTCTCCTTCTCCTTCTTCTGCTTCCTCTGCTTCACCCTCCAGACTTCACCTTCTCCTTCTCCTTCTTCTGCTTCTTCTGCTTCGCCCTCCAGACATCACCTTCTCCTTCTCCTTCTTCTGCTTCTTCTGCTTCACCCTCCAGACTTCACCTTCTCCTTCTCCTTCTTCTGCTTCTTCTGCTTCACTCTCCTGACTTCACCTTCTCCTTCTCCTTCTTCTACTTCTTCTGATTCACCCTCCAGACTTCACCTTCTCCTTCTCCTTCTTCTGCTTCTTCTGCTTCACCCTCCAGACTTCACCTTCTCCTTCTCCTTCTTCTGCTTCTTCTCCTGCGCCCTCCAGACTTCACCTTCTCCTTCTCCTTCTTCTGCTTCTTCTGATTGACCCTCCAGACCTCACCTTCTCCTTCTCCTTCTTCTACTTCTTCTGATTCACCCTCCAGACTTCATCTTCTCCTTCTCCTTCTTCAGCTTCTTCTGATTCACCCTCCAGACTTCACCTTCTCCTTCTCCTTCTTCTGCTTCTTCTGATTCACCCTCCAGACTTCACCTTCTCCTTCTCCTTCTTCTACTTCTTCTGATTCACCCTCCTGACTTCACCTTCTCCTTCTCCTTCTTCTGCTTCTTCTGCTTCACCCTCCAGACTTCACCTTCTCCTGCTCCTTCTTCTGCTTCTTCTGCTTCACCCTCCAGACTTCACCTTCTCCTTCTCCTTCTTCTGCTTCTTCTGCTTCACCCTCCTGACTTCACCTTCTCCTTCTCCTTCTTCTACTTCTTCTGATTCACCCTCCAGACTTCACCTTCTCCTTCTCCTTCTTCTGCTTCTTCTGCTTCACCCTCCAGACTTCACCTTCTCCTTCTCCTTCTTCTGCTTCTTCTGCTTCGCCCTCCAGACTTCACCTTCTCCTTCTCCATCTTCTGCTTCTTCTGCTTCACTCTCCTGACTTCACCTTCTCCTTCTCCTTCTTCTACTTCTTCTGATTCACCCTCCAGACCTCACCTTCTCCTTCTCCTTCTTCTGCTTCTTCTGCTTCACCCTCTAGACTTCAACTTCTCCTTCTCCTTCTTCTGCTTCTTCTGCTGCGCCCTCCAGACTTCACCTTCTCCTTCTCCTTCTTCTGCTTCTTCTGCTTCACCGTCCTGACTTCACCTTCTCCTTCTCCTTCTTCTACTTCTTCTGCTTCACCCCCCTGACTTCACCTGCTCCTTCTCCTTCTTCTGCTTCTTCTGATTCACCCTCCTAACTTCACCTTCTCCTTCTCCTTCTTCTGCTTCTTCTGATTCACCCTCCTGACTTCACCTTCTCCTTCTCCTTCTTCTGCTTCTTCTGATTCACCCTCCAGACTTCACCTTCTCCTTCTCCTTCTTCTGCTTCTTCTGTTTCACCCTCCAGACTTCACCTTCTCCTTCTCCTTCTTCTGCTTCTTCTGATTCACCCTCCAGACTTCATCTTCTCCTTCTCCTTCTTCTGCTTCTTCTGATTCACCCTCCAGACTTCACCTTCTCCTTCACCTTCTTCTGCTTCTTCTGATTCACCCTCCAGACTTCACCTTCTCCTTCTCCTTCTTCTACTTCTTCTGATTCACCCTCCAGACTTCACCTTCTCCTTCTCCTTCTTCTACTTCTTCAGATTCACCCTCCAGTCTTCACCTTCTCCTTCTCCTTCTTCTGTTTCTTCTGCTTCACCCTCCAGACTTCACCTTCTCCTTCTCTTTCTTCTGCTTCTTCTGATTCACCCTCCAGGCTTCACCCTCTCCTTCTCCTTCTTCTGATTCTTCTGATTCACCCTCCAGACTTCACCTTCTCCTTCTCCTTCTTCTGCTTCTTCTGATTCACCCTCCAGACTTCACCTTCTCCTTCTCCTTCTTCTGCTTCTTCTGATTCACCCTCCAGACTTCATCTTCTCCTTCTCCTTCTTCTGCTTCTTCTGATTCACCCTCCAGACTTCACCTTCTCCTTCTCCTTCTTCTGCTTCTTCTGATTCACCCTCCAGACTTCATCTTCTCCTTCTCCTTCTTCTACTTCTTCTGATTCACCCTCCAGACTTCACCTTCTCCTTCTCCTTCTTCTACTTCTTCAGATTCACCCTCCAGTCTTCACCTTCTCCTTCTCCTTCTTCTGTTTCTTCTGCTTCACCCTCCAGACTTCACCTTCTCCTTCTCTTTCTTCTGCTTCTTCTGATTCACCCTCCAGACTTCAAGTTCTCCTTCTCCTTCTTCTGATTCTTCTGATTCACCCTCCAGACTTCACCTTCTCCTTCTCCTTCTTCTGCTTCTTCTGATTCACCCTCCTGACTTCACCTTCTCCTTCTCCTTCTTCTACTTCTTCTGATTCACCCTCCTGACTTCACCTTCTCCTTCTCCTTCTTCTACTTCTTCTGCTTCACCCTCCAGACTTCACCTTCTCCTTCTCCTTCTTCTACTTCTTCTGATTCACCCTCCAGACTTCACATTCTCCTTCTCCTTCTTTTGCTTCTTCTGCTTCACACTCCAGACTTCACCTTCTCCTTCTCCTTCTTCTGCTTCTTTAGATTCACCCTCCTTACTTCACCTTCTCCTTCTCCTTCTTCTGCTTCTTCTGATTCACCCTCCAGACTTCACCTTCTCCTTCTCCTTCTTCTGTTTCTTCTGATTCACCCTCCAGACTTCACCTTCTCCTTCTCCTTCTTCAACTTCTTCTGATTCACCCTCCAGACTTCACCTTCTCCTTCTCCTTCTTCTGCTTCTTCTGATTCACCCTCCAGACTTCACCTTCTCCTTCTCCTTCTTCTACTTCTTCTGATTCACCCTCCAGACTTCACCTTCTCCTTCTCCTTCTTCTACTTCTTCTGCTTCTCCCTCTTGACTTCACCTTCTCCTACTCCTTCTTCTGCTTCTTCTGATTCACCCTCCAGACTTCATCTTCTCCTTCTCCTTCTTCTACTTCTTCTGATTCACCCTCCAGACTTCACCTTCTACTTCTCCTTCTTCTACTTCTTCTGATTCACCCTCCAGACTTCACCTTCTCCTTCTCCTTCTTCTACTTCTTCCGATTCACCCTCCTGACTTCACCTTCTCCTTCTCCTTCTTCTGCTTCACCCTCCAGACTTCACCTTCTCCTTCTCCTTCTTCTGCTTCCTCTGCTTCACCCTCCAGACTTCACCTTCTCCTTCTCCTTCTTCTGCTTCTTCTGCTTCGCCCTCCAGACATCACCTTCTCCTTCTCCTTCTTCTGCTTCTTCTGCTTCACCCTCCAGACTTCACCTTCTCCTTCTCCTTCTTCTGCTTCTTCTGCTTCACTCTCCTGACTTCACCTTCTCCTTCTCCTTCTTCTACTTCTTCTGATTCACCCTCCAGACTTCACCTTCTCCTTCTCCTTCTTCTGCTTCTTCTGCCTCACCCTCCAGACTTCACCTTCTCCTTTTCCTTCTTCTGCTTCTTCTCCTGCGCCCTCCAGACTTCACCTTCTCCTTCTCCTTCTTCTGCTTCTTCTGCTTCACCCTCCTGACTTCACCTTCTCCTTCTCCTTCTTCTACATCTTCTGTTTCACCCCCCTGACTTCACCTGCTCCTTCTCCTTCTTCTGCTTCTTCTGATTCACCCTCCTAACTTTACCTTCTCCTTCTCCTTCTTCTGCTTCTTCTGATTCACCCTCCTGACTTCACCTTCTCCTTCTCCTTCTTCTGCTTCTTCTAATTCACCCTCCAGACTTCACCTATCCCTTCTCCTTCTTCTGCTTCTTCTGATTCACCCTCCAGACTTCACCTTCTCCTTCTCCTTCTTCTGCTTCTTCTGATTGACCCTCCAGACCTCACCTTCTCCTTCTCCTTCTTCTACTTCTTCTGATTCACCCTCCAGACTTCATCTTCTCCTTCTCCTTCTTCAGCTTCTTCTGATTCACCCTCCAGACTTCACCTTCTCCTTCTCCTTCTTCTGCTTCTTCTGATTCACCCTCCAGACTTCACCTTCTCCTTCTCCTTCTTCTACTTCTTCTGATTCACCCTCCTGACTTCACCTTCTCCTTCTCCTTCTTCTGCTTCTTCTGCTTCACCCTCCAGACTTCACCTTCTCCTGCTTCTTCTTCTGCTTCTTCTGCTTCACCCTCCAGACTTCACCTTCTCCTTCTCCTTCTTCTGCTTCTTCTGCTTCACCCTCTAGACTTCAACTTCTCCTTCTCCTTCTTCTGCTTCTTCTGCAGCGCCCTCCAGACTTCACCTTCTCCTTCTCCTTCTTCTGCTTCTTCTGCTTCACCGTCCTGACTTCACCTTCTCCTTCTCCTTCTTCTACTTCTTCTGATTCACCCCCCTGACTTCACCTGCTCCTTCTCCTTCTTCTGCTTCTTCTGATTCACCCTCCTAACTTCACCTTCTCCTTCTCCTTCTTCTGCTTCTTCTGATTCACCCTCCTGACTTCACCTTCTCCTTCTCCTTCTTCTGCTTCTTCTGATTCACCCTCCAGACTTCACCTTCTCCTTCTCCTTCTTCTGCTTCTTCTGTTTCACCCTCCAGACTTCACCTTCTCCTTCTCCTTCTTCTGCTTCTTCTGATTCACCCTCCAGACTTCACCTTCTCCTTCTCCTTCTTCAACTTCTTCTGATTCACCCTCCAGACTTCACCTTCTCCTTCTCCTTCTTCTGCTTCTTCTGATTCACCCTCCAGACTTCACCTTCTCCTTCTCCTTTTTCTACTTCTTCTGATTCACCCTCCAGACTTCACCTTCTCCTTCTCCTTCTTCTACTTCTTCTGCTTCTCCCTCTTGACTTCACCTTCTCCTACTCCTTCTTCTGCTTCTTCTGATTCACCCTCCACACTTCATCTTCTCCTTCTCCTTCTTCTACTTCTTCTGATTCACCCTCCAGACTTCACCTTCTACTTCTCCTTCTTCTACTTCTTCTGATTCACCCTCCAGACTTCACCTTCTCCTTCTCCTTCTTCTACTTCTTCCGATTCACCCTCCTGACTTCACCTTCTCCTTCTCCTTCTTCTGCTTCACCCTCCAGACTTCACCTTCTCCTTCTCCTTCTTCTGCTTCCTCTGCTTCACCCTCCAGACTTCACCTTCTCCTTCTCCTTCTTCTGCTTCTTCTGCTTCGCCCTCCAGACATCACCTTCTCCTTCTCCTTCTTCTGCTTCTTCTGCTTCACCCTCCAGACTTCACCTTCTCCTTCTCCTTCTTCTGCTTCTTCTGCTTCACTCTCCTGACTTCACCTTCTCCTTCTCCTTCTTCTACTTCTTCTGATTCACCCTCCAGACTTCACCTTCTCCTTCTCCTTCTTCTGCTTCTTCTGCCTCACCCTCCAGACTTCACCTTCTCCTTCTCCTTCTTCTGCTTCTTCTCCTGCGCCCTCCAGACTTCACCTTCTCCTTCTCCTTCTTCTGCTTCTTCTGCTTCACCCTCCTGACTTCACCTTCTCCTTCTCCTTCTTCTACATCTTCTGTTTCACCCCCCTGACTTCACCTGCTCCTTCTCCTTCTTCTGCTTCTTCTGATTCACCCTCCTAACTTTACCTTCTCCTTCTCCTTCTTCTGCTTCTTCTGATTCACCCTCCTGACTTCACCTTCTCCTTCTCCTTCTTCTGCTTCTTCTAATTCACCCTCCAGACTTCACCTATCCCTTCTCCTTCTTCTGCTTCTTCTGATTCACCCTCCAGACTTCACCTTCTCCTTCTCCTTCTTCTGCTTCTTCTGATTGACCCTCCAGACCTCACCTTCTCCTTCTCCTTCTTCTACTTCTTCTGATTCACCCTCCAGACTTCATCTTCTCCTTCTCCTTCTTCAGCTTCTTCTGATTCACCCTCCAGACTTCACCTTCTCCTTCTCCTTCTTCTGCTTCTTCTGATTCACCCTCCAGACTTCACCTTCTCCTTCTCCTTCTTCTACTTCTTCTGATTCACCCTCCTGACTTCACCTTCTCCTTCTCCTTCTTCTGCTTCTTCTGCTTCACCCTCCAGACTTCACCTTCTCCTGCTCCTTCTTCTGCTTCTTCTGCTTCACCCTCCAGACTTCACCTTCTCCTTCTCCTTCTTCTGCTTCTTCTGCTTCACCCTCTAGACTTCAACTTCTCCTTCTCCTTCTTCTGCTTCTTCTGCAGCGCCCTCCAGACTTCACCTTCTCCTTCTCCTTCTTCTGCTTCTTCTGCTTCACCGTCCTGACTTCACCTTCTCCTTCTCCTTCTTCTACTTCTTCTGATTCACCCCCCTGACTTCACCTGCTCCTTCTCCTTCTTCTGCTTCTTCTGATTCACCCTCCTAACTTCACCTTCTCCTTCTCCTTCTTCTGCTTCTTCTGATTCACCCTCCTGACTTCACCTTCTCCTTCTCCTTCTTCTGCTTCTTCTGATTCACCCTCCAGACTTCACCTTCTCCTTCTCCTTCTTCTGCTTCTTCTGTTTCACCCTCCAGACTTCACCTTCTCCTTCTCCTTCTTCTGCTTCTTCTGATTCACCCTCCAGACTTCATCTTCTCCTTCTCCTTCTTCTGCTTCTTCTGATTCACCCTCCAGACTTCACCTTCTCCTTCACCTTCTTCTGCTTCTTCTGATTCACCCTCCAGACTTCACCTTCTCCTTCTCCTTCTTCTACTTCTTCTGATTCACCCTCCAGACTTCACCTTCTCCTTCTCCTTCTTCTACTTCTTCAGATTCACCCTCCAGTCTTCACCTTCTCCTTCTCCTTCTTCTGTTTCTTCTGCTTCACCCTCCAGACTTCACCTTCTCCTTCTCTTTCTTCTGCTTCTTCTGATTCACCCTCCAGGCTTCACCCTCTCCTTCTCCTTCTTCTGATTCTTCTGATTCACCCTCCAGACTTCACCTTCTCCTTCTCCTTCTTCTGCTTCTTCTGATTCACCCTCCAGACTTCACCTTCTCCTTCTCCTTCTTCTGCTTCTTCTGATTCACCCTCCAGACTTCATCTTCTCCTTCTCCTTCTTCTGCTTCTTCTGATTCACCCTCCAGACTTCACCTTCTCCTTCTCCTTCTTCTGCTTCTTCTGATTCACCCTCCAGACTTCACCTTCTCCTTCTCCTTCTTCTACTTCTTCTGATTCACCCTCCAGACTTCACCTTCTCCTTCTCCTTCTTCTACTTCTTCAGATTCACCCTCCAGTCTTCACCTTCTCCTTCTCCTTCTTCTGTTTCTTCTGCTTCACCCTCCAGACTTTACCTTCTCCTTCTCTTTCTTCTGCTTCTTCTGATTCACCCTCCAGACTTCAACTTCTCCTTCTCCTTCTTCTGATTCTTCTGATTCACCCTCCAGACTTCACCTTCTCCTTCTCCTTCTTCTGCTTCTTCTGATTCACCCTCCTGACTTCACCTTCTCCTTCTCCTTCTTCTACTTCTTCTGATTCACCCTCCTGACTTCACCTTCTCCTTCTCCTTCTTCTACTTCTTCTGCTTCACCCTCCAGACTTCACCTTCTCCTTCGCCTTCTTCTACTTCTTCTGATTCACCCTCCAGACTTCACATTCTCCTTCTCCTTCTTTTGCTTCTTCTGCTTCACACTCCAGACTTCACCTTCTCCTTCTCCTTCTTCTGCTTCTTTAGATTCACCCTCCTTACTTCACCTTCTCCTTCTCCTTATTCTGCTTCTTCTGTTTCACCCTCCAGACTTCACCTTCTCCTTCTCCTTCTTCTGCTTCTTCTGATTCACCCTCCAGACTTCACCTTCTCCTTCTCCTTCTTCTGTTTCTTCTGATTCACCCTCCAGACTTCACCTTCTCCTTCTTCAACTTCTTCTGATTCACCCTCCAGACTTCACCTTCTCCTTCTCCTTCTTCTGCTTCTTCTGATTCACCCTCCAGACTTCACCTTCTCCTTCTCCTTCTTCTACTTCTTCTGATTCATCCTCCAGACTTCACCTTCTCCTTCTCCTTCTTCTACTTCTTCTGCTTCTCCCTCCAGACTTCACCTTCTCCTACTCCTTCTTCTGCTTCTTCTGATTCACCCTCCAGACTTCATCTTCTCCTTCTCCTTCTTCTACTTCTTCTGATTCACCCTCCAGACTTCACCTTCTACTTCTCCTTCTTCTACTTCTTCTGATTCACCCTCCAGACTTCACCTTCTCCTTCTCCTTCTTCTACTTCTTCCGATTCACCCTCCTGACTTCACCTTCTCCTTCTCCTTCTTCTGCTTCACCCTCCAGACTTCACCTTCTCCTTCTCCTTCTTCTGCTTCCTCTGCTTCACCCTCCAGACTTCACCTTCTCCTTCTCCTTCTTCTGCTTCTTCTGCTTCGCCCTCCAGACATCACCTTCTCCTTCTCCTTCTTCTGCTTCTTCTGCTTCACCCTCCAGACTTCACCTTCTCCTTCTCCTTCTTCTGCTTCTTCTGCTTCACTCTCCTGACTTCACCTTCTCCTTCTCCTTCTTCTACTTCTTCTGATTCACCCTCCAGACTTCACCTTCTCCTTCTCCTTCTTCTGCTTCTTCTGCCTCACCCTCCAGACTTCACCTTCTCCTTTTCCTTCTTCTGCTTCTTCTCCTGCGCCCTCCAGACTTCACCTTCTCCTTCTCCTTCTTCTGCTTCTTCTGCTTCACCCTCCTGACTTCACCTTCTCCTTCTCCTTCTTCTACATCTTCTGTTTCACCCCCCTGACTTCACCTGCTCCTTCTCCTTCTTCTGCTTCTTCTGATTCACCCTCCTAACTTTACCTTCTCCTTCTCCTTCTTCTGCTTCTTCTGATTCACCCTCCTGACTTCACCTTCTCCTTCTCCTTCTTCTGCTTCTTCTAATTCACCCTCCAGACTTCACCTATCCCTTCTCCTTCTTCTGCTTCTTCTGATTCACCCTCCAGACTTCACCTTCTCCTTCTCCTTCTTCTGCTTCTTCTGATTGACCCTCCAGACCTCACCTTCTCCTTCTCCTTCTTCTACTTCTTCTGATTCACCCTCCAGACTTCATCTTCTCCTTCTCCTTCTTCAGCTTCTTCTGATTCACCCTCCAGACTTCACCTTCTCCTTCTCCTTCTTCTGCTTCTTCTGATTCACCCTCCAGACTTCACCTTCTCCTTCTCCTTCTTCTACTTCTTCTGATTCACCCTCCTGACTTCACCTTCTCCTTCTCCTTCTTCTGCTTCTTCTGCTTCACCCTCCAGACTTCACCTTCTCCTGCTTCTTCTTCTGCTTCTTCTGCTTCACCCTCCAGACTTCACCTTCTCCTTCTCCTTCTTCTGCTTCTTCTGCTTCACCCTCTAGACTTCAACTTCTCCTTCTCCTTCTTCTGCTTCTTCTGCAGCGCCCTCCAGACTTCACCTTCTCCTTCTCCTTCTTCTGCTTCTTCTGCTTCACCGTCCTGACTTCACCTTCTCCTTCTCCTTCTTCTACTTCTTCTGATTCACCCCCCTGACTTCACCTGCTCCTTCTCCTTCTTCTGCTTCTTCTGATTCACCCTCCTAACTTCACCTTCTCCTTCTCCTTCTTCTGCTTCTTCTGATTCACCCTCCTGACTTCACCTTCTCCTTCTCCTTCTTCTGCTTCTTCTGATTCACCCTCCAGACTTCACCTTCTCCTTCTCCTTCTTCTGCTTCTTCTGTTTCACCCTCCAGACTTCACCTTCTCCTTCTCCTTCTTCTGCTTCTTCTGATTCACCCTCCAGACTTCACCTTCTCCTTCTCCTTCTTCAACTTCTTCTGATTCACCCTCCAGACTTCACCTTCTCCTTCTCCTTCTTCTGCTTCTTCTGATTCACCCTCCAGACTTCACCTTCTCCTTCTCCTTCTTCTACTTCTTCTGATTCACCCTCCAGACTTCACCTTCTCCTTCTCCTTCTTCTACTTCTTCTGCTTCTCCCTCTTGACTTCACCTTCTCCTACTCCTTCTTCTGCTTCTTCTGATTCACCCTCCACACTTCATCTTCTCCTTCTCCTTCTTCTACTTCTTCTGATTCACCCTCCAGACTTCACCTTCTACTTCTCCTTCTTCTACTTCTTCTGATTCACCCTCCAGACTTCACCTTCTCCTTCTCCTTCTTCTACTTCTTCCGATTCACCCTCCTGACTTCACCTTCTCCTTCTCCTTCTTCTGCTTCACCCTCCAGACTTCACCTTCTCCTTCTCCTTCTTCTGCTTCCTCTGCTTCACCCTCCAGACTTCACCTTCTCCTTCTCCTTCTTCTGCTTCTTCTGCTTCGCCCTCCAGACATCACCTTCTCCTTCTCCTTCTTCTGCTTCTTCTGCTTCACCCTCCAGACTTCACCTTCTCCTTCTCCTTCTTCTGCTTCTTCTGCTTCACTCTCCTGACTTCACCTTCTCCTTCTCCTTCTTCTACTTCTTCTGATTCACCCTCCAGACTTCACCTTCTCCTTCTCCTTCTTCTGCTTCTTCTGCCTCACCCTCCAGACTTCACCTTCTCCTTCTCCTTCTTCTGCTTCTTCTCCTGCGCCCTCCAGACTTCACCTTCTCCTTCTCCTTCTTCTGCTTCTTCTGCTTCACCCTCCTGACTTCACCTTCTCCTTCTCCTTCTTCTACATCTTCTGTTTCACCCCCCTGACTTCACCTGCTCCTTCTCCTTCTTCTGCTTCTTCTGATTCACCCTCCTAACTTTACCTTCTCCTTCTCCTTCTTCTGCTTCTTCTGATTCACCCTCCTGACTTCACCTTCTCCTTCTCCTTCTTCTGCTTCTTCTAATTCACCCTCCAGACTTCACCTATCCCTTCTCCTTCTTCTGCTTCTTCTGATTCACCCTCCAGACTTCACCTTCTCCTTCTCCTTCTTCTGCTTCTTCTGATTGACCCTCCAGACCTCACCTTCTCCTTCTCCTTCTTCTACTTCTTCTGATTCACCCTCCAGACTTCATCTTCTCCTTCTCCTTCTTCAGCTTCTTCTGATTCACCCTCCAGACTTCACCTTCTCCTTCTCCTTCTTCTGCTTCTTCTGATTCACCCTCCAGACTTCACCTTCTCCTTCTCCTTCTTCTACTTCTTCTGATTCACCCTCCTGACTTCACCTTCTCCTTCTCCTTCTTCTGCTTCTTCTGCTTCACCCTCCAGACTTCACCTTCTCCTGCTCCTTCTTCTGCTTCTTCTGCTTCACCCTCCAGACTTCACCTTCTCCTTCTCCTTCTTCTGCTTCTTCTGCTTCACCCTCCTGACTTCACCTTCTCCTTCTCCTTCTTCTACTTCTTCTGATTCACCCTCCAGACTTCACCTTCTCCTTCTCCTTCTTCTGCTTCTTCTGCTTCACCCTCCAGACTTCACCTTCTCCTTCTCCTTCTTCTGCTTCTTCTGCTTCGCCCTCCAGACTTCACCTTCTCCTTCTCCATCTTCTGCTTCTTCTGCTTCACTCTCCTGACTTCACCTTCTCCTTCTCCTTCTTCTACTTCTTCTGATTCACCCTCCAGACCTCACCTTCTCCTTCTCCTTCTTCTGCTTCTTCTGCTTCACCCTCTAGACTTCAACTTCTCCTTCTCCTTCTTCTGCTTCTTCTGCTGCGCCCTCCAGACTTCACCTTCTCCTTCTCCTTCTTCTGCTTCTTCTGCTTCACCGTCCTGACTTCACCTTCTCCTTCTCCTTCTTCTACTTCTTCTGCTTCACCCCCCTGACTTCACCTGCTCCTTCTCCTTCTTCTGCTTCTTCTGATTCACCCTCCTAACTTCACCTTCTCCTTCTCCTTCTTCTGCTTCTTCTGATTCACCCTCCTGACTTCACCTTCTCCTTCTCCTTCTTCTGCTTCTTCTGATTCACCCTCCAGACTTCACCTTCTCCTTCTCCTTCTTCTGCTTCTTCTGTTTCACCCTCCAGACTTCACCTTCTCCTTCTCCTTCTTCTGCTTCTTCTGATTCACCCTCCAGACTTCATCTTCTCCTTCTCCTTCTTCTGCTTCTTCTGATTCACCCTCCAGACTTCACCTTCTCCTTCACCTTCTTCTGCTTCTTCTGATTCACCCTCCAGACTTCACCTTCTCCTTCTCCTTCTTCTACTTCTTCTGATTCACCCTCCAGACTTCACCTTCTCCTTCTCCTTCTTCTACTTCTTCAGATTCACCCTCCAGTCTTCACCTTCTCCTTCTCCTTCTTCTGTTTCTTCTGCTTCACCCTCCAGACTTCACCTTCTCCTTCTCTTTCTTCTGCTTCTTCTGATTCACCCTCCAGGCTTCACCCTCTCCTTCTCCTTCTTCTGATTCTTCTGATTCACCCTCCAGACTTCACCTTCTCCTTCTCCTTCTTCTGCTTCTTCTGATTCACCCTCCAGACTTCACCTTCTCCTTCTCCTTCTTCTGCTTCTTCTGATTCACCCTCCAGACTTCATCTTCTCCTTCTCCTTCTTCTGCTTCTTCTGATTCACCCTCCAGACTTCACCTTCTCCTTCTCCTTCTTCTGCTTCTTCTGATTCACCCTCCAGACTTCATCTTCTCCTTCTCCTTCTTCTACTTCTTCTGATTCACCCTCCAGACTTCACCTTCTCCTTCTCCTTCTTCTACTTCTTCAGATTCACCCTCCAGTCTTCACCTTCTCCTTCTCCTTCTTCTGTTTCTTCTGCTTCACCCTCCAGACTTCACCTTCTCCTTCTCTTTCTTCTGCTTCTTCTGATTCCCCCTCCAGACTTCAACTTCTCCTTCTCCTTCTTCTGATTCTTCTGATTCACCCTCCAGACTTCACCTTCTCCTTCTCCTTCTTCTGCTTCTTCTGATTCACCCTCCTGACTTCACCTTCTCCTTCTCCTTCTTCTACTTCTTCTGATTCACCCTCCTGACTTCACCTTCTCCTTCTCCTTCTTCTACTTCTTCTGCTTCACCCTCCAGACTTCACCTTCTCCTTCTCCTTCTTCTACTTCTTCTGATTCACCCTCCAGACTTCACATTCTCCTTCTCCTTCTTTTGCTTCTTCTGCTTCACACTCCAGACTTCACCTTCTCCTTCTCCTTCTTCTGCTTCTTTAGATTCACCCTCCTTACTTCACCTTCTCCTTCTGCTTCTTCTGCTTCTTCTGATTCACCCTCCAGACTTCACCTTCTCCTTCTCCTTCTTCTGTTTCTTCTGATTCACCCTCCAGACTTCACCTTCTCCTTCTCCTTCTTCAACTTCTTCTGATTCACCCTCCAGACTTCACCTTCTCCTTCTCCTTCTTCTGCTTCTTCTGATTCACCCTCCAGACTTCACCTTCTCCTTCTCCTTCTTCTACTTCTTCTGATTCACCCTCCAGACTTCACCTTCTCCTTCTCCTTCTTCTACTTCTTCTGCTTCTCCCTCTTGACTTCACCTTCTCCTACTCCTTCTTCTGCTTCTTCTGATTCACCCTCCAGACTTCATCTTCTCCTTCTCCTTCTTCTACTTCTTCTGATTCACCCTCCAGACTTCACCTTCTACTTCTCCTTCTTCTACTTCTTCTGATTCACCCTCCAGACTTCACCTTCTCCTTCTCCTTCTTCTACTTCTTCCGATTCACCCTCCTGACTTCACCTTCTCCTTCTCCTTCTTCTGCTTCACCCTCCAGACTTCACCTTCTCCTTCTCCTTCTTCTGCTTCCTCTGCTTCACCCTCCAGACTTCACCTTCTCCTTCTCCTTCTTCTGCTTCTTCTGCTTCGCCCTCCAGACATCACCTTCTCCTTCTCCTTCTTCTGCTTCTTCTGCTTCACCCTCCAGACTTCACCTTCTCCTTCTCCTTCTTCTGCTTCTTCTGCTTCACTCTCCTGACTTCACCTTCTCCTTCTCCTTCTTCTACTTCTTCTGATTCACCCTCCAGACTTCACCTTCTCCTTCTCCTTCTTCTGCTTCTTCTGCCTCACCCTCCAGACTTCACCTTCTCCTTTTCCTTCTTCTGCTTCTTCTCCTGCGCCCTCCAGACTTCACCTTCTCCTTCTCCTTCTTCTGCTTCTTCTGCTTCACCCTCCTGACTTCACCTTCTCCTTCTCCTTCTTCTACATCTTCTGTTTCACCCCCCTGACTTCACCTGCTCCTTCTCCTTCTTCTGCTTCTTCTGATTCACCCTCCTAACTTTACCTTCTCCTTCTCCTTCTTCTGCTTCTTCTGATTCACCCTCCTGACTTCACCTTCTCCTTCTCCTTCTTCTGCTTCTTCTAATTCACCCTCCAGACTTCACCTATCCCTTCTCCTTCTTCTGCTTCTTCTGATTCACCCTCCAGACTTCACCTTCTCCTTCTCCTTCTTCTGCTTC
The DNA here is from genome assembly GCF_052327205.1 of Somniosus microcephalus. Taxonomy (NCBI): domain Eukaryota; kingdom Metazoa; phylum Chordata; class Chondrichthyes; order Squaliformes; family Somniosidae; genus Somniosus; species Somniosus microcephalus. The sequence goes on from NW_028225215.1 coordinate 1,295,873, forward strand.
TTCTGATTGACCCTCCAGACCTCACCTTCTCCTTCTCCTTCTTCTACTTCTTCTGATTCACCCTCCAGACTTCATCTTCTACTTCTCCTTCTTCAGCTTCTTCTGATTCACCCTCCAGACTTCACCTTCTCCTTCTCCTTCTTCTGCTTCTTCTGATTCACCCTCCAGACTTCACCTTCTCCTTCTCCTTCTTCTACTTCTTCTGATTCACCCTCCTGACTTCACCTTCTCCTTCTCCTTCTTCTGCTTCTTCTGCTTCACCCTCCAGACTTCACCTTCTCCTGCTTCTTCTTCTGCTTCTTCTGCTTCACCCTCCAGACTTCACCTTCTCCTTCTCCTTCTTCTGCTTCTTCTGCTTCACCCTCTAGACTTCAACTTCTCCTTCTCCTTCTTCTGCTTCTTCTGCAGCGCCCTCCAGACTTCACCTTCTCCTTCTCCTTCTTCTGCTTCTTCTGCTTCACCGTCCTGACTTCACCTTCTCCTTCTCCTTCTTCTACTTCTTCTGATTCACCCCCCTGACTTCACCTGCTCCTTCTCCTTCTTCTGCTTCTTCTGATTCACCCTCCTAACTTCACCTTCTCCTTCTCCTTCTTCTGCTTCTTCTGATTCACCCTCCTGACTTCACCTTCTCCTTCTCCTTCTTCTGCTTCTTCTGATTCACCCTCCAGACTTCACCTTCTCCTTCTCCTTCTTCTGCTTCTTCTGTTTCACCCTCCAGACTTCACCTTCTCCTTCTCCTTCTTCTGCTTCTTCTGATTCACCCTCCAGACTTCACCTTCTCCTTCTCCTTCTTCAACTTCTTCTGATTCACCCTCCAGACTTCACCTTCTCCTTCTCCTTCTTCTGCTTCTTCTGATTCACCCTCCAGACTTCACCTTCTCCTTCTCCTTCTTCTACTTCTTCTGATTCACCCTCCAGACTTCACCTTCTCCTTCTCCTTCTTCTACTTCTTCTGCTTCTCCCTCTTGACTTCACCTTCTCCTACTCCTTCTTCTGCTTCTTCTGATTCACCCTCCACACTTCATCTTCTCCTTCTCCTTCTTCTACTTCTTCTGATTCACCCTCCAGACTTCACCTTCTACTTCTCCTTCTTCTACTTCTTCTGATTCACCCTCCAGACTTCACCTTCTCCTTCTCCTTCTTCTACTTCTTCCGATTCACCCTCCTGACTTCACCTTCTCCTTCTCCTTCTTCTGCTTCACCCTCCAGACTTCACCTTCTCCTTCTCCTTCTTCTGCTTCCTCTGCTTCACCCTCCAGACTTCACCTTCTCCTTCTCCTTCTTCTGCTTCTTCTGCTTCGCCCTCCAGACATCACCTTCTCCTTCTCCTTCTTCTGCTTCTTCTGCTTCACCCTCCAGACTTCACCTTCTCCTTCTCCTTCTTCTGCTTCTTCTGCTTCACTCTCCTGACTTCACCTTCTCCTTCTCCTTCTTCTACTTCTTCTGATTCACCCTCCAGACTTCACCTTCTCCTTCTCCTTCTTCTGCTTCTTCTGCCTCACCCTCCAGACTTCACCTTCTCCTTCTCCTTCTTCTGCTTCTTCTCCTGCGCCCTCCAGACTTCACCTTCTCCTTCTCCTTCTTCTGCTTCTTCTGCTTCACCCTCCTGACTTCACCTTCTCCTTCTCCTTCTTCTACATCTTCTGTTTCACCCCCCTGACTTCACCTGCTCCTTCTCCTTCTTCTGCTTCTTCTGATTCACCCTCCTAACTTTACCTTCTCCTTCTCCTTCTTCTGCTTCTTCTGATTCACCCTCCTGACTTCACCTTCTCCTTCTCCTTCTTCTGCTTCTTCTAATTCACCCTCCAGACTTCACCTATCCCTTCTCCTTCTTCTGCTTCTTCTGATTCACCCTCCAGACTTCACCTTCTCCTTCTCCTTCTTCTGCTTCTTCTGATTGACCCTCCAGACCTCACCTTCTCCTTCTCCTTCTTCTACTTCTTCTGATTCACCCTCCAGACTTCATCTTCTCCTTCTCCTTCTTCAGCTTCTTCTGATTCACCCTCCAGACTTCACCTTCTCCTTCTCCTTCTTCTGCTTCTTCTGATTCACCCTCCAGACTTCACCTTCTCCTTCTCCTTCTTCTACTTCTTCTGATTCACCCTCCTGACTTCACCTTCTCCTTCTCCTTCTTCTGCTTCTTCTGCTTCACCCTCCAGACTTCACCTTCTCCTGCTCCTTCTTCTGCTTCTTCTGCTTCACCCTCCAGACTTCACCTTCTCCTTCTCCTTCTTCTGCTTCTTCTGCTTCACCCTCTAGACTTCAACTTCTCCTTCTCCTTCTTCTGCTTCTTCTGCAGCGCCCTCCAGACTTCACCTTCTCCTTCTCCTTCTTCTGCTTCTTCTGCTTCACCGTCCTGACTTCACCTTCTCCTTCTCCTTCTTCTACTTCTTCTGATTCACCCCCCTGACTTCACCTGCTCCTTCTCCTTCTTCTGCTTCTTCTGATTCACCCTCCTAACTTCACCTTCTCCTTCTCCTTCTTCTGCTTCTTCTGATTCACCCTCCTGACTTCACCTTCTCCTTCTCCTTCTTCTGCTTCTTCTGATTCACCCTCCAGACTTCACCTTCTCCTTCTCCTTCTTCTGCTTCTTCTGTTTCACCCTCCAGACTTCACCTTCTCCTTCTCCTTCTTCTGCTTCTTCTGATTCACCCTCCAGACTTCATCTTCTCCTTCTCCTTCTTCTGCTTCTTCTGATTCACCCTCCAGACTTCACCTTCTCCTTCACCTTCTTCTGCTTCTTCTGATTCACCCTCCAGACTTCACCTTCTCCTTCTCCTTCTTCTACTTCTTCTGATTCACCCTCCAGACTTCACCTTCTCCTTCTCCTTCTTCTACTTCTTCAGATTCACCCTCCAGTCTTCACCTTCTCCTTCTCCTTCTTCTGTTTCTTCTGCTTCACCCTCCAGACTTCACCTTCTCCTTCTCTTTCTTCTGCTTCTTCTGATTCACCCTCCAGGCTTCACCCTCTCCTTCTCCTTCTTCTGATTCTTCTGATTCACCCTCCAGACTTCACCTTCTCCTTCTCCTTCTTCTGCTTCTTCTGATTCACCCTCCAGACTTCACCTTCTCCTTCTCCTTCTTCTGCTTCTTCTGATTCACCCTCCAGACTTCATCTTCTCCTTCTCCTTCTTCTGCTTCTTCTGATTCACCCTCCAGACTTCACCTTCTCCTTCTCCTTCTTCTGCTTCTTCTGATTCACCCTCCAGACTTCACCTTCTCCTTCTCCTTCTTCTACTTCTTCTGATTCACCCTCCAGACTTCACCTTCTCCTTCTCCTTCTTCTACTTCTTCAGATTCACCCTCCAGTCTTCACCTTCTCCTTCTCCTTCTTCTGTTTCTTCTGCTTCACCCTCCAGACTTCACCTTCTCCTTCTCTTTCTTCTGCTTCTTCTGATTCACCCTCCAGACTTCAACTTCTCCTTCTCCTTCTTCTGATTCTTCTGATTCACCCTCCAGACTTCACCTTCTCCTTCTCCTTCTTCTGCTTCTTCTGATTCACCCTCCTGACTTCACCTTCTCCTTCTCCTTCTTCTACTTCTTCTGATTCACCCTCCTGACTTCACCTTCTCCTTCTCCTTCTTCTACTTCTTCTGCTTCACCCTCCAGACTTCACCTTCTCCTTCTCCTTCTTCTACTTCTTCTGATTCACCCTCCAGACTTCACATTCTCCTTCTCCTTCTTTTGCTTCTTCTGCTTCACACTCCAGACTTCACCTTCTCCTTCTCCTTCTTCTGCTTCTTTAGATTCACCCTCCTTACTTCACCTTCTCCTTCTCCTTATTCTGCTTCTTCTGTTTCACCCTCCAGACTTCACCTTCTCCTTCTCCTTCTTCTGCTTCTTCTGATTCACCCTCCAGACTTCACCTTCTCCTTCTCCTTCTTCTGTTTCTTCTGATTCACCCTCCAGACTTCACCTTCTCCTTCTTCAACTTCTTCTGATTCACCCTCCAGACTTCACCTTCTCCTTCTCCTTCTTCTGCTTCTTCTGATTCACCCTCCAGACTTCACCTTCTCCTTCTCCTTCTTCTACTTCTTCTGATTCATCCTCCAGACTTCACCTTCTCCTTCTCCTTCTTCTACTTCTTCTGCTTCTCCCTCCAGACTTCACCTTCTCCTACTCCTTCTTCTGCTTCTTCTGATTCACCCTCCAGACTTCATCTTCTCCTTCTCCTTCTTCTACTTCTTCTGATTCACCCTCCAGACTTCACCTTCTACTTCTCCTTCTTCTACTTCTTCTGATTCACCCTCCAGACTTCACCTTCTCCTTCTCCTTCTTCTACTTCTTCCGATTCACCCTCCTGACTTCACCTTCTCCTTCTCCTTCTTCTGCTTCACCCTCCAGACTTCACCTTCTCCTTCTCCTTCTTCTGCTTCCTCTGCTTCACCCTCCAGACTTCACCTTCTCCTTCTCCTTCTTCTGCTTCTTCTGCTTCGCCCTCCAGACATCACCTTCTCCTTCTCCTTCTTCTGCTTCTTCTGCTTCACCCTCCAGACTTCACCTTCTCCTTCTCCTTCTTCTGCTTCTTCTGCTTCACTCTCCTGACTTCACCTTCTCCTTCTCCTTCTTCTACTTCTTCTGATTCAGCCTCCAGACTTCACCTTCTCCTTCTCCTTCTTCTGCTTCTTCTGCCTCACCCTCCAGACTTCACCTTCTCCTTTTCCTTCTTCTGCTTCTTCTCCTGCGCCCTCCAGACTTCACCTTCTCCTTCTCCTTCTTCTGCTTCTTCTGCTTCACCCTCCTGACTTCACCTTCTCCTTCTCCTTCTTCTACATCTTCTGTTTCACCCCCCTGACTTCACCTGCTCCTTCTCCTTCTTCTGCTTCTTCTGATTCACCCTCCTAACTTTACCTTCTCCTTCTCCTTCTTCTGCTTCTTCTGATTCACCCTCCTGACTTCACCTTCTCCTTCTCCTTCTTCTGCTTCTTCTAATTCACCCTCCAGACTTCACCTATCCCTTCTCCTTCTTCTGCTTCTTCTGATTCACCCTCCAGACTTCACCTTCTCCTTCTCCTTCTTCTGCTTCTTCTGATTGACCCTCCAGACCTCACCTTCTCCTTCTCCTTCTTCTACTTCTTTTGATTCACCCTCCAGACTTCATCTTCTCCTTCTCCTTCTTCAGCTTCTTCTGATTCACCCTCCAGACTTCACCTTCTCCTTCTCCTTCTTCTGCTTCTTCTGATTCACCCTCCAGACTTCACCTTCTCCTTCTCCTTCTTCTACTTCTTCTGATTCACCCTCCTGACTTCACCTTCTCCTTCTCCTTCTTCTGCTTCTTCTGCTTCACCCTCCAGACTTCACCTTCTCCTGCTTCTTCTTCTGCTTCTTCTGCTTCACCCTCCAGACTTCACCTTCTCCTTCTCCTTCTTCTGCTTCTTCTGCTTCACCCTCTAGACTTCAACTTCTCCTTCTCCTTCTTCTGCTTCTTCTGCAGCGCCCTCCAGACTTCACCTTCTCCTTCTCCTTCTTCTGCTTCTTCTGCTTCACCGTCCTGACTTCACCTTCTCCTTCTCCTTCTTCTACTTCTTCTGATTCACCCCCCTGACTTCACCTGCTCCTTCTCCTTCTTCTGCTTCTTCTGATTCACCCTCCTAACTTCACCTTCTCCTTCTCCTTCTTCTGCTTCTTCTGATTCACCCTCCTGACTTCACCTTCTCCTTCTCCTTCTTCTGCTTCTTCTGATTCACCCTCCAGACTTCACCTTCTCCTTCTCCTTCTTCTGCTTCTTCTGTTTCACCCTCCAGACTTCACCTTCTCCTTCTCCTTCTTCTGCTTCTTCTGATTCACCCTCCAGACTTCACCTTCTCCTTCTCCTTCTTCAACTTCTTCTGATTCACCCTCCAGACTTCACCTTCTCCTTCTCCTTCTTCTGCTTCTTCTGATTCACCCTCCAGACTTCACCTTCTCCTTCTCCTTCTTCTACTTCTTCTGATTCACCCTCCAGACTTCACCTTCTCCTTCTCCTTCTTCTACTTCTTCTGCTTCTCCCTCTTGACTTCACCTTCTCCTACTCCTTCTTCTGCTTCTTCTGATTCACCCTCCACACTTCATCTTCTCCTTCTCCTTCTTCTACTTCTTCTGATTCACCCTCCAGACTTCACCTTCTACTTCTCCTTCTTCTACTTCTTCTGATTCACCCTCCAGACTTCACCTTCTCCTTCTCCTTCTTCTACTTCTTCCGATTCACCCTCCTGACTTCACCTTCTCCTTCTCCTTCTTCTGCTTCACCCTCCAGACTTCACCTTCTCCTTCTCCTTCTTCTGCTTCTTCTGCTTCGCCCTCCAGACATCACCTTCTCCTTCTCCTACTTCTGCTTCTTCTGCTTCACCCTCCAGACTTCACCTTCTCCTTCTCCTTCTTCTGCTTCTTCTGCTTCACTCTCCTGACTTCACCTTCTCCTTCTCCTTCTTCTACTTCTTCTGATTCACCCTCCAGACTTCACCTTCTCCTTCTCCTTCTTCTGCTTCTTCTGCCTCACCCTCCAGACTTCACCTTCTCCTTCTCCTTCTTCTGCTTCTTCTCCTGCGCCCTCCAGACTTCACCTTCTCCTTCTCCTTCTTCTGCTTCTTCTGCTTCACCCTCCTGACTTCACCTTCTCCTTCTCCTTCTTCTACATCTTCTGTTTCACCCCCCTGACTTCACCTGCTCCTTCTCCTTCTTCTGCTTCTTCTGATTCACCCTCCTAACTTTACCTTCTCCTTCTCCTTCTTCTGCTTCTTCTGATTCACCCTCCTGACTTCACCTTCTCCTTCTCCTTCTTCTGCTTCTTCTAATTCACCCTCCAGACTTCACCTATCCCTTCTCCTTCTTCTGCTTCTTCTGATTCACCCTCCAGACTTCACCTTCTCCTTCTCCTTCTTCTGCTTCTTCTGATTGACCCTCCAGACCTCACCTTCTCCTTCTCCTTCTTCTACTTCTTCTGATTCACCCTCCAGACTTCATCTTCTCCTTCTCCTTCTTCAGCTTCTTCTGATTCACCCTCCAGACTTCACCTTCTCCTTCTCCTTCTTCTGCTTCTTCTGATTCACCCTCCAGACTTCACCTTCTCCTTCTCCTTCTTCTACTTCTTCTGATTCACCCTCCTGACTTCACCTTCTCCTTCTCCTTCTTCTGCTTCTTCTGCTTCACCCTCCAGACTTCACCTTCTCCTGCTCCTTCTTCTGCTTCTTCTGCTTCACCCTCCAGACTTCACCTTCTCCTTCTCCTTCTTCTGCTTCTTCTGCTTCACCCTCTAGACTTCAACATCTCCTTCTCCTTCTTCTGCTTCTTCTGCAGCGCCCTCCAGACTTCACCTTCTCCTTCTCCTTCTTCTGCTTCTTCTGCTTCACCGTCCTGACTTCACCTTCTCCTTCTCCTTCTTCTACTTCTTCTGATTCACCCCCCTGACTTCACCTGCTCCTTCTCCTTCTTCTGCTTCTTCTGATTCACCCTCCTAACTTCACCTTCTCCTTCTCCTTCTTCTGCTTCTTCTGATTCACCCTCCTGACTTCACCTTCTCCTTCTCCTTCTTCTGCTTCTTCTGATTCACCCTCCAGACTTCACCTTCTCCTTCTCCTTCTTCTGCTTCTTCTGTTTCACCCTCCAGACTTCACCTTCTCCTTCTCCTTCTTCTGCTTCTTCTGATTCACCCTCCAGACTTCATCTTCTCCTTCTCCTTCTTCTGCTTCTTCTGATTCACCCTCCAGACTTCACCTTCTCCTTCACCTTCTTCTGCTTCTTCTGATTCACCCTCCAGACTTCACCTTCTCCTTCTCCTTCTTCTACTTCTTCTGATTCACCCTCCAGACTTCACCTTCTCCTTCTCCTTCTTCTACTTCTTCAGATTCACCCTCCAGTCTTCACCTTCTCCTTCTCCTTCTTCTGTTTCTTCTGCTTCACCCTCCAGACTTCACCTTCTCCTTCTCTTTCTTCTGCTTCTTCTGATTCACCCTCCAGGCTTCACCCTCTCCTTCTCCTTCTTCTGATTCTTCTGATTCACCCTCCAGACTTCACCTTCTCCTTCTCCTTCTTCTGCTTCTTCTGATTCACCCTCCAGACTTCACCTTCTCCTTCTCCTTCTTCTGCTTCTTCTGATTCACCCTCCAGACTTCATCTTCTCCTTCTCCTTCTTCTGCTTCTTCTGATTCACCCTCCAGACTTCACCTTCTCCTTCTCCTTCTTCTGCTTCTTCTGATTCACCCTCCAGACTTCACCTTCTCCTTCTCCTTCTTCTACTTCTTCTGATTCACCCTCCAGACTTCACCTTCTCCTTCTCCTTCTTCTACTTCTTCAGATTCACCCTCCAGTCTTCACCTTCTCCTTCTCCTTCTTCTGTTTCTTCTGCTTCACCCTCCAGACTTCACCTTCTCCTTCTCTTTCTTCTGCTTCTTCTGATTCACCCTCCAGACTTCAACTTCTCCTTCTCCTTCTTCTGATTCTTCTGATTCACCCTCCAGACTTCACCTTCTCCTTCTCCTTCTTCTGCTTCTTCTGATTCACCCTCCTGACTTCACCTTCTCCTTCTCCTTCTTCTACTTCTTCTGATTCACCCTCCTGACTTCACCTTCTCCTTCTCCTTCTTCTACTTCTTCTGCTTCACCCTCCAGACTTCACCTTCTCCTTCTCCTTCTTCTACTTCTTCTGATTCACCCTCCAGACTTCACATTCTCCTTCTCCTTCTTTTGCTTCTTCTGCTTCACACTCCAGACTTCACCTTCTCCTTCTCCTTCTTCTGCTTCTTTAGATTCACCCTCCTTACTTCACCTTCTCCTTCTCCTTCTTCTGCTTCTTCTGATTCACCCTCCTGACTTCACCTTCTCCTTCTCCTTATTCTGCTTCTTCTGTTTCACCCTCCAGACTTCACCTTCTCCTTCTCCTTCTTCTGCTTCTTCTGATTCACCCTCCAGACTTCACCTTCTCCTTCTCCTTCTTCTGTTTCTTCTGATTCACCCTCCAGACTTCACCTTCTCCTTCTTCAACTTCTTCTGATTCACCCTCCAGACTTCACCTTCTCCTTCTCCTTCTTCTGCTTCTTCTGATTCACCCTCCAGACTTCACCTTCTCCTTCTCCTTCTTCTACTTCTTCTGATTCATCCTCCAGACTTCACCTTCTCCTTCTCCTTCTTCTACTTCTTCTGCTTCTCCCTCCAGACTTCACCTTCTCCTACTCCTTCTTCTGCTTCTTCTGATTCACCCTCCAGACTTCATCTTCTCCTTCTCCTTCTTCTACTTCTTCTGATTCACCCTCCAGACTTCACCTTCTACTTCTCCTTCTTCTACTTCTTCTGATTCACCCTCCAGAATTCACCTTCTCCTTCTCCTTCTTCTACTTCTTCCGATTCACCCTCCTGACTTCACCTTCTCCTTCTCCTTCTTCTGCTTCACCCTCCAGACTTCACCTTCTCCTTCTCCTTCTTCTGCTTCTTCTGCTTCACTCTCCTGACTTCACCTTCTCCTTCTCCTTCTTCTACTTCTTCTGATTCACCCTCCAGACTTCACCTTCTCCTTCTCCTTCTTCTGCTTCTTCTGCCTCACCCTCCAGACTTCACCTTCTCCTTCTCCTTCTTCTGCTTCTTCTCCTGCGCCCTCCAGACTTCACCTTCTCCTTCTCCTTCTTCTGCTTCTTCTGCTTCACCCTCCTGACTTCACCTTCTCCTTCTCCTTCTTCTACATCTTCTGTTTCACCCCCCTGACTTCACCTGCTCCTTCTCCTTCTTCTGCTTCTTCTGATTCACCCTCCTAACTTTACCCTCTCCTTCTCCTTCTTCTGCTTCTTCTGATTCACCCTCCAGACTTCACCTTCTCCTTCTCCTTCTTCTGCTTCTTCTGATTCACCCTCCAGACTTCACCTTCTCCTTCTCCTTCTTCTGCTTCTTCTGATTCACCCTCCAGACTTCATCTTCTCCTTCTCCTTCTTCTGCTTCTTCTGATTCACCCTCCAGACTTCACCTTCTCCTTCTCCTTCTTCTGCTTCTTCTGATTCACCCTCCAGACTTCACCTTCTCCTTCTCCTTCTTCTACTTCTTCTGATTCACCCTCCAGACTTCACCTTCTCCTTCTCCTTCTTCTACTTCTTCAGATTCACCCTCCAGTCTTCACCTTCTCCTTCTCCTTCTTCTGTTTCTTCTGCTTCACCCTCCAGACTTCACCTTCTCCTTCTCTTTCTTCTGCTTCTTCTGATTCACCCTCCAGACTTCAACTTCTCCTTCTCCTTCTTCTGATTCTTCTGATTCACCCTCCAGACTTCACCTTCTCCTTCTCCTTCTTCTGCTTCTTCTGATTCACCCTCCTGACTTCACCTTCTCCTTCTCCTTCTTCTACTTCTTCTGATTCACCCTCCTGACTTCACCTTCTCCTTCTCCTTCTTCTACTTCTTCTGCTTCACCCTCCAGACTTCACCTTCTCCTTCTCCTTCTTCTACTTCTTCTGATTCACCCTCCAGACTTCACATTCTCCTTCTCCTTCTTTTGCTTCTTCTGCTTCACACTCCAGACTTCACCTTCTCCTTCTCCTTCTTCTGCTTCTTTAGATTCACCCTCTTTACTTCACCTTCTCCTTCTCCTTCTTCTGCTTCTTCTGATTCACCCTCCTGACTTCACCTTCTCCTTCTCCTTATTCTGCTTCTTCTGTTTCACCCTCCAGACTTCACCTTCTCCTTCTCCTTCTTCTGCTTCTTCTGATTCACCCTCCAGACTTCACCTTCTCCTTCTCCTTCTTCTGTTTCTTCTGATTCACCCTCCAGACTTCACCTTCTCCTTCTTCAACTTCTTCTGATTCACCCTCCAGACTTCACCTTCTCCTTCTCCTTCTTCTGCTTCTTCTGATTCACCCTCCAGACTTCACCTTCTCCTTCTCCTTCTTCTACTTCTTCTGATTCATCCTCCAGACTTCACCTTCTCCTTCTCCTTCTTCTACTTCTTCTGCTTCTCCCTCCAGACTTCACCTTCTCCTACTCCTTCTTCTGCTTCTTCTGATTCACCCTCCAGACTTCATCTTCTCCTTCTCCTTCTTCTACTTCTTCTGATTCACCCTCCAGACTTCACCTTCTACTTCTCCTTCTTCTACTTCTTCTGATTCACCCTCCAGAATTCACCTTCTCCTTCTCCTTCTTCTACTTCTTCCGATTCACCCTCCTGACTTCACCTTCTCCTTCTCCTTCTTCTGCTTCACCCTCCAGACTTCACCTTCTCCTTCTCCTTCTTCTGCTTCTTCTGCTTCACTCTCCTGACTTCACCTTCTCCTTCTCCTTCTTCTACTTCTTCTGATTCACCCTCCAGACTTCACCTTCTCCTTCTCCTTCTTCTGCTTCTTCTGCCTCACCCTCCAGACTTCACCTTCTCCTTCTCCTTCTTCTGCTTCTTCTCCTGCGCCCTCCAGACTTCACCTTCTCCTTCTCCTTCTTCTGCTTCTTCTGCTTCACCCTCCTGACTTCACCTTCTCCTTCTCCTTCTTCTACATCTTCTGTTTCACCCCCCTGACTTCACCTGCTCCTTCTCCTTCTTCTGCTTCTTCTGATTCACCCTCCTAACTTTACCCTCTCCTTCTCCTTCTTCTGCTTCTTCTGATTCACCCTCCTGACTTCACCTTCTCCTTCTCCTTCTTCTGCTTCTTCTAATTCACCCTCCAGACTTCACCTACCCCTTCTCCTTCTTCTGCTTCTTCTGATTCACCCTCCAGACTTCACCTTCTCCTTCTCCTTCTTCTGCTTCTTCTGATTGACCCTCCAGACCTCACCTTCTCCTTCTCCTTCTTCTACTTCTTCTGATTCACCCTCCAGACTTCATCTTCTCCTTCTCCTTCTTCAGCTTCTTCTGATTCACCCTCCAGACTTCACCTTCTCCTTCTCCTTCTTCTGCTTCTTCTGATTCACCCTCCAGACTTCACCTTCTCCTTCTCCTTCTTCTACTTCTTCTGATTCACCCTCCTGACTTCACCTTCCCCTTCTCCTTCTTCTGCTTCTTCTGCTTCACCCTCCAGACTTCACCTTCTCCTGCTCCTTCTTCTGCTTCTTCTGCTTCACCCTCCAGACTTCACCTTCTCCTTCTCCTTCGTCTGCTTCTTCTGCTTCACCCTCCTGACTTCACCTTCTCCTTCTCCTTCTTCTACTTCTTCTGATTCACCCTCCAGACTTCACCTTCTCCTTCTCCTTCTTCTGCTTCTTCTGCTTCACCCTCCAGACTTCACCTTCTCCTTCTCCTTCTTCTGCTTCTTCTGCTTCGCCCTCCAGACTTCACCTTCTCCTTCTCCATCTTCTGCTTCTTCTGCTTCACTCTCCTGACTTCACCTTCTCCTTCTCCTTCTTCTACTTCTTCTGATTCACCCTCCAGACCTCACCTTCTCCTTCTCCTTCTTCTGCTTCTTCTGCTTCACCCTCTAGACTTCAACTTCTCCTTCTCCTTCTTCTGCTTCTTCTGCTGCGCCCTCCAGACTTCACCTTCTCCTTCTCCTTCTTCTGCTTCTTCTGCTTCACCGTCCTCACTTCACCTTCTCCTTCTCCTTCTTCTACTTCTTCTGCTTCACCCCCCTGACTTCTCCTGCTCCTTCTCCTTCTTCTGCTTTTTCTGATTCACCCTCCTAACTTCACCTTCTCCTTCTCCTTCTTCTGCTTCTTCTGATTCACCCTCCTGACTTCACCTTCTCCTTCTCCTTCTTCTGCTTCTTCTGATTCACCCTCCAGACTTCACCTTCTCCTTCTCCTTCTTCTGCTTCTTCTGTTTCACCCTCCAGACTTCACCTTCTCCTTCTCCTTCTTCTGCTTCTTCTGATTCACCCTCCAGACTTCATCTTCTCCTTCTCCTTCTTCTGCTTCTTCTGATTCACCCTCCAGACTTCACCTTCTCCTTCACCTTCTTCTGCTTCTTCTGATTCACCCTCCAGACTTCACCTTCTCCTTCTCCTTCTTCTACTTCTTCTGATTCACCCTCCAGACTTCACCTTCTCCTTCTCCTTCTTCTACTTCTTCAGATTCACCCTCCAGTCTTCACCTTCTCCTTCTCCTTCTTCTGTTTCTTCTGCTTCACCCTCCAGACTTCACCTTCTCCTTCTCTTTCTTCTGCTTCTTCTGATTCACCCTCCAGGCTTCACCCTCTCCTTCTCCTTCTTCTGATTCTTCTGATTCACCCTCCAGACTTCACCTTCTCCTTCTCCTTCTTCTGCTTCTTCTGATTCACCCTCCAGACTTCACCTTCTCCTTCTCCTTCTTCTGCTTCTTCTGATTCACCCTCCAGACTTCATCTTCTCCTTCTCCTTCTTCTGCTTCTTCTGATTCACCCTCCAGACTTCACCTTCTCCTTCTCCTTCTTCTGCTTCTTCTGATTCACCCTCCAGACTTCACCTTCTCCTTCTCCTTCTTCTACTTCTTCTGATTCACCCTCCAGACTTCACCTTCTCCTTCTCCTTCTTCTACTTCTTCAGATTCACCCTCCAGTCTTCACCTTCTCCTTCTCCTTCTTCTGTTTCTTCTGCTTCACCCTCCAGACTTCACCTTCTCCTTCTCTTTCTTCTGCTTCTTCTGATTCACCCTCCAGACTTCAACTTCTCCTTCTCCTTCTTCTGATTCTTCTGATTCACCCTCCAGACTTCACCTTCTCCTTCTCCTTCTTCTGCTTCTTCTGATTCACCCTCCTGACTTCACCTTCTCCTTCTCCTTCTTCTACTTTTTCTGATTCACCCTCCTGACTTCACCTTCTCCTTCTCCTTCTTCTACTTCTTCTGCTTCACCCTCCAGACTTCACCTTCTCCTTCTCCTTCTTCTACTTCTTCTGATTCACCCTCCAGACTTCACATTCTCCTTCTCCTTCTTTTGCTTCTTCTGCTTCACACTCCAGACTTCACCTTCTCCTTCTCCTTCTTCTGCTTCTTTAGATTCACCCTCCTTACTTCACCTTCTCCTTCTCCTTCTTCTGCTTCTTCTGATTCACCCTCCTGACTTCACCTTCTCCTTCTCCTTATTCTGCTTCTTCTGTTTCACCCTCCAGACTTCACCTTCTCCTTCTCCTTCTTCTGCTTCTTCTGATTCACCCTCCAGACTTCACCTTCTCCTTCTCCTTCTTCTGTTTCTTCTGATTCACCCTCCAGACTTCACCTTCTCCTTCTCCTTCTTCAACTTCTTCTGATTCACCCTCCAGACTTCACCTTCTCCTTCTCCTTCTTCTGCTTCTTCTGATTCACCCTCCAGACTTCACCTTCTCCTTCTCCTTCTTCTGTTTCTTCTGATTCACCCTCCAGACTTCACCTTCTCCTTCTCCTTCTTCTACTTCTTCTGATTCACCCTCCAGACTTCACCTTCTCTTTCTCCTTCTTCTACTTCTTCTGATTCACCCTCCAGACTTCACCTTCTCCTTCTCCTTCTTCTACTTCTTCTGCTTCTCCCTCCAGACTTCACCTTCTCCTTCTCCTTCTTCTGCTTCTTCTGATTCACCCTCCAGACTTCACCTTCCCCTTCTCCTTCTTCTACTTCTTCTGATTCACCCTCCAGACTTCACCTTCTCCTTCTCCTTCTTCTACTTCTTCTGATTCACCCTCCAGACTTCACCTTCTCCTTCTCCTTCTTCTACTTCTTCCGATTCACCCTCCTGACTTCACCTTCTCCTTCTCCTTCTTCTGCTTCTTCTGCTTCACCCTCCTGACTTCACCTTCTCCTTCTCCTTCTTCTACTTCTTCTGATTCACCCTCCAGACTTCACCTTCTCCTTCTCCTTCTTCTGCTTCTTCTGCTTCACCCTCCAGACTTCACCTTCTCCTTCTCCTTCTTCTGCTTCTTCTGATTCGCCCTCCAGACATCACCTTCTCCTTCTCCTTCTTCTGCTTCTTCTGCTTCACCCTCCAGACTTTAGCTTCTCCTTCTCCTTCTTCTGCTTCTTCTGCTTCACTCTCCTGAATTCACCTTCTCCTTCTCCTTCTTCTACTTCTTCTGATTCAACCTCCAGACTTCACCTTCTCCTTCTCCTTCTTCTGCTTCTTCTGCTTCACCCTCCAGACTTCACCTTCTCCTTCTCCTTCTTCTGCTTCTTCTGCTGCAACCTCCAGACTTCAACTTCTCCTTCTCCTTCTTCTGCTTCTTCTGCTTCACCCTCCTGACTTCACCTTCTCCTTCTCCTTCTTCTACTTCTTCTGTTTCACCCCCCTGACTTCACCTGCTCCTTCTCCTTCTTCTGCTTCTTCTGATTCACCCTCCTAACTTTACCTTCTCCTTCTCCTTCTTCTGCTTCTTCTGATTCACCCTCCTGACTTCACCTTCTCCTTCTCCTTCTTCTGCTTCTTCTGATTCACCCTCCAGACATCACCTTCTCCTTCTCCTTCTTCTGCTTCTTCTGATTGACCCTCCAGACCTCACCTTCTCCTTCTCCTTCTACTTCTTCTGATTCACCCTCCAGACTTCATCTTCTCCTTCTCCTTCTTCTGCTTCTTCTGATTCACCCTCCAGACTTCACCTTCTCCTTCTCCTTCTTCTGCTTCTTCTGATTCACCCTCCAGACTTCACCTTCTCCTTCTCCTTCTTCTACTTCTTCTGATTCACCCTCCTGACTTCACCTTCTCCTTCTCCTTCTTCTGCTTCTTCTGCTTCACCCTCCAGACTTCACCTTCTCCTGCTCCTTCTTCTACTTCTTCTGCTTCACCCTCCAGACTTCACCTTCTCCTTCTCCTTCTTCTGCTTCTTCTGCTTCACACTCCTGACTTCACCTTCTCCTTCTCCTTCTTCTACTTCTTCTGATTCACCCTCCAGACTTCACCTTCTCCTTCTCCTTCTTCTGCTTCTTCTGCTTCACCCTCCAGACTTCACCTTCTCCTTCTCCTTCTTCTGCTTCTTCTGCTTCGCCCTCCAGACTTCACCTTCTCCTTCTCCATCTTCTGCTTCTTCTGCTTCACTCTCCTGACTTCACCTTCTCCTTCTCCTTCTTCTACTTCTTCTGATTCACCCTCCAGACTTCACCTTCTCCTTCTCCTTCTTCTGCTTCTTCTGCTTCACCCTCCAGACTTCAGCTTCTCCTTCCCCTTCTTCTGCTTCTTCTGCTGCGCCCTCCAGACTTCACCTTCTCCTTCTCCTTCTTCTGCTTCTTCTGCTTCACCGTCCTGACTTCACCTTCTCCTTCTCCTTCTTCTACTTCTTCTGCTTCACCCCCCTGACGTCACCTGCTCCTTCTCCTTCTTCTGCTTCTTCTGATTCACCCTCCAGACTTCATCTTCTCCTTCTCCTTCTTCTGCTTCTTCTGATTCACCCTCCAGACTTCACCTTCTCCTTCTCCTTCTTCTGCTTCTTCTGATTCACACTCCAGACTTCACCTTCTCCTTCTCCTTCTTCTACTTCTTCTGATTCTCCCTCCAGACTTCACCTTCTCCTTCTCCTTCTTCTACTTCTTCAGATTCACCCTCCAGTCTTCACCTTCTCCTTCTCCTTCTTCTGTTTCTTCTGCTTCACCCTCCAGACTTCACCTTCTCCTTCTCTTTCTTCTGCTTCTTCTGATTCACCCTCCAGACTTCAACTTCTCCTTCTCCTTCTTCTGATTCTTCTGATTCACCCTCCAAACTTCACCTTCTCCTTCTCCTTCTTCTGCTTCTTCTGATTCACCCTCCAGACTTCACCTTCTCCTTCTCCTTCTTCTGCTTCTTCTGATTGACCCTCCAGACTTCATCTTCTCCTTCTCCTTCTTCTGCTTCTTCTGATTCACCCTCCAGACTTCACCTTCTCCTTCTCCTTCTTCTGCTTCTTCTGATTCACCCTCCAGACTACACCTTCTCCTTCTCCTTCTTCTACTTCTTCTGATTCACCCTCCAGACTTCACCTTCTCCTTCTCCTTCTTCTACTTCTTCAGATTCACCCTCCAGTCTTCACCTTCTCCTTCTCCTTCTTCTGTTTCTTCTGCTTCACCCTCCAGACTTCACCTTCTCCTTCTCTTTCTTCTGCTTCTTCTGATTCACCCTCCAGACTTCACCTTCTCCTTCTCATTCTTCTGATTCTTCTGATACAGCCTCCAGACTTCACCTTCTCCTTCTCCTTCTTCTGCTTCTTCTGATTCACCCTCCTGACTTCACCTTCTCCTTCTCCTTCTTCTACTTCTTCTGATTCACCCTCCTGACTTCACCTTCTCCTTCTCCTTCTTCTACTTCTTCTGCTTCACCCTCCAGACTTCACCTTCTCCTTCTCCTTCTTCTACTTCTTCTGATTCACCCTCCAGACTTCACCTTCTCCTTCTCCTTCTTCTGCTTCTTCGGATTCACCCTCCAGACTTCACCTTCCCCTTCTCCTTCTTCTACTTCTTCTGATTCACCCTCCAGACTTCACCTTCTCCTTCTCCTTCTTCTGCTTCTTCTGATTCACCCTCCAGACTTCACCTTCTCCTTCTCCTTCGTCTACTTCTTCTGATTCACCCTCCAGACTACACCTTCTCCTTCTCCTTCTTCTGCTTCTTCTGATTCACCCTCCAGACTACACCTTCTCCTTCTCCTTCTTCAGTTTCTTCTGATTCACCCTCCAGACTTCACCTTCTCCTTCTCCTTCTTCTACTTCTTCTGATTCACCCTCCAGACTTCACCTTCTCCTTCTCCTTCTTCTACTTCTTCTGATTCACCCTCCAGACTTCACCTTCTCCTTCTTCTACTTCTTCTGCTTCTCCCTCCAGACTTCACCTTCTCCTTCTCCTTCTTCTGCTTCTTCTGATCCACCCTCCAGACTTCACCTTCTCATTCTCCTTCTTCTACTTCTTCTGATTCACCCTCCAGACTTCACCTTCTCCTTCTCCTTCTTCTACTTCTTCTGATTCACCCTCCAGACTTCACCTTCTCCTACTCCTTCTTCTACTTCTTCCGATTCACCCTCCTGACTTCACCTTCTCCTTCTCCTTCGTCTGCTTCTTCTGCTTCACCCTCCAGACTTCACCTTCTCCTTCTCCTTCTTCTACTTCTTCTGATTCACCCTCCAGACTTCACCTTCTCCTTCTCCTTCTTCTGCTTCTTCTGCTTCACCCTCCAGACTTCACCTTCTCCTTCTCCTTCTTCTGCTTCTTCTGCTTCGCCCTCCAGACATCACTTCTCCTTCTCCTTCTTCTGCTTCTTCTGCTTCACCCTCCAGACTTCACCTTCTCCTTCTCCTTCTTCTGCTTCTTCTGCTTCACTCTCCTGACTTCACCTTCTCCTTCACCTTCTTCTACTTCTTCTGATTCACCCTCCAGACTTCACCTTCTCCTTCTCCTTCTTCTGCTTCTTCTGCTTCACCCTCCAGACTTCACCTTCTCCTTCTCCTTCTTCTGCTTCTTCTGCTGCGCCCTCCAGACTTCACCTTCTGCTTCTCCTTCTTCTGCTTCTTCTGCTTCACCCTCCTGACTTCACCTTCTCCTTCTCCTTCTTCTACTTCTTCTGCTTCACCCCCCTGACTTCACCTGCTCCTTCTCCTTCTTCTGCTTCTTCTGATTCACCCTCCTAACTTTACCTTCTCCTTCTCCTTCTTCTGCTTCTTCTGATTCACCCTCCTGACTTCACCTTCTCCTTCTCCTTCTTCTGCTTCTTCTAATTCACCCTCCAGACTTCACCTTCTCCTTGTCCTTCTTCTGCTTCTTCTGATTCACCCTCCAGACTTCACCTTCTCCTTCTCCTTCTTCTGCTTCTTCTGATTGACCCTCCAGACCTCACCTTCTCCTTCTCCTTCTTCTACTTCTTCTGATTCACCCTCCAGACTTCATCTTCTCCTTCTCCTTCTTCTGCTTCTTCTGATTCACCCACCAGACTTCACCTTCTCCTTCTCCTTCTTCTGCTTCTTCTGCTTCACCCTCCTGACTTCACCTTCTCCTTCTCCTTCTTCTACTTCTTCTGCTTCTCCCTCCAGACTTCACCTTCTCCTTCTCCTTCTTCTGCTTCTTCTGCTTCACCCTCCAGACTTCACCTTCTCCTTCTCCTTCTTCTGCCTCTTCTGCTTCGCCCTCCAGACTTCACCTTCTCCTTCTCCATCTTCTGCTTCATCTGCTTCACTCTCCTGACTTCACCTTCTCCTTCTCCTTCTTCTACTTCTTCTGATTCACCCTCCAGACTTCACCTTCTCCTTCTCCTTCTTCTGCTTCTTCTGCTTCACCCTCCAGACTTCAGCTTCTCCTTCTCCTTCTTCTGCTTCTTCTGCTGCGCCCTCCAGACTTCACCTTCTCCTTCTCCTTCTTCTGCTTCTTCTGCTTCGCCGTCCTGACTTCACCTTCTCCTTCTCCTTCTTCTACTTCTTCTGCTTCACCCCCCTGACTTCACCTGCTCCTTCTCCTTCTTCTGCTTCTTCTGATTCACCCTCCTAACTACACCTTCTCCTTCTCCTTCTTCTGCTTCTTCTGATTCACCCTCCTGACTTCACCTTCTCCTTCTCCTTCTTCTGCTTCTTCTGATTCACCCTCCAGACTTCACCTTCTCCTTCTCCTTCTTCTGCTTCTTCTGATTCACCCTCCAGACTTCACCTTCTCCTTCTCCTTCTTCTGCTTCTTCTGATTCACCCTCCAGACTTCATCTTCTCCTTCTCCTTCTTCTGCTTCTTCTGATTCACCCTCCAGACTTCACCTTCTCCTTCTCCTTCTTCTGCTTCTTCTGATTCACCCTCCAGACTTCACCTTCTCCTTCTCCTTCTTCTACTTCTTCTGATTCACCCTCCAGACTTCCCCTTCTCCTTCTCCTTCTTATACTTCTTCAGATTCACCCTCCAGTCTTCACCTTCTCCTTCTCCTTCTTCTGTTTCTTCTGCTTCACCCTCCAGACTTCACCTTCTTCTTCTCTTTCTTCTGCTTCGTCTGATTCACCCTCCAGACTTCACCTTCTCCTTCTCCTTCTTCTGATTCTTCTGATTCACCCTCCAGACTTCACCTTCTCCTTCTCCTTCTTCTGCTTCTTCTGATTCACCCTCCTGACTTCACCTTCTCCTTCTCCTTCTTCTACTTCTTCTGATTCACCCTCCTGACTTCACCTTCTCCTTCTCCTTCTTCTACTTCTTCTGCTTCACCCTCCAGACTTCACCTTGTCCTTCTCCTTCTTCTACTTCTTCTGATTCACCCTCCAGACTTCACCTTCTCCTTCTCCTTCTTCTGCTTCTTCTGATTCACCCTCCAGACTTCACCTTCTCCTTCTCCTTATTCTGCTTCTTCTGATTCACCCTCCAGACTTCACCTTCTCCTTCTCCTTCTTCTGCTTCTTATGATTCACCCTCCAGACTTCACCTTCTCCTTCTCCTTCTTCTGCTTCTTCTGATTCACCCTCCAGACTTCACCTTCTCCTTCTCCTTCTTCTGCTTCTTCTGATTCACCCTCCAGACTTCACCTTCTCCTTCTCTTTCTTCTACTCCTTCTGATTCACCCTCCCGACTTCACCTTCTCCTTCTCCTTCTTCTGCTTCTTCTGATTCACCCTCCAGACTTCACCTTCTCCTTCTCCTTATTCTGCTTCTTCTGATTCACCCTCCAGACTTCACCTTTTCCTTCTCCTTCTTCTGCTTCTTCTGATTCACCCTGCAGACTTCACCTTCTCCTTCTCCTTCTTCTGCTTCTTCTGATTCACCCTCCAGACTTCACCTTCTCCTTCTCCTTCTTCTGCTTCTTCTGATTCACCCTCCAGACTTCACCTTCTCCTTCTCCTTCTTCTACTTTTTCTGATTCACCCTCCAGACTTCACCTTCTCCTTCTCCTTCTTCTGCTTCTTCTGATTCACCCTCCAGACTTCACCTTCTCCTTCTCCTTCTTCTACTTCTTCTGCTTCACCCTCCAGACTACACCTTCTCCTTCTCCTTCTTCTACTTCTTCTGATTCACCCTCCAGACTTCACCTTCTCCTTCTCCTTCTTCTGCTTCTTCTGATTCAACCTCCAGACTTCACCTTCTCCTTCTCCTTATTCTGCTTCTTCTGATTCACCCTCCAGACTTCACCTTCTCCTTCTCCTTCTTCTGCTTCTTCTGATTCTCCCTCCAGACTTCACCTTCTCCTTCTCCTTCTTCTGCTTCTTCTGATTCACCCTCCAGGCTTCACCTTCTCCTTCTCCTTCTTCTACTTCTTCTGATTCACCCTCCAGACTTCACCTTCTCCTTCTCCTTCTTCTGCTTCTTCTGATTCACCCTCCTGACTTCACCTTCTCCTTCTCCTTCTTCTACATCTTCTGATTCACCCTCCTGACTTCACCTTCTCCTTCTCCTTCTTCTACTTCTTCTGCTTCACCCTCCAGACTTCACCTTCTCCTTCTCCTTATTCTGCTTCTTCTGAATCACTCTCCAGACTTCACCTTCTCCTTCTCCTTCTTCTGCTTCTTCTGATTCACCCTCCAGACTTCACCTTCTCCTTCTCCTTCTTCTACTTCCTCTGATTCACCCTCCAGACTTCACCTTCTCCTTCTCCTTCTTCTGCTTCTTCTGTTTCACCCTCCAGACTTCACCTTCTCCTTCTCCTTATTCTACTTCTTCTGAATCACCCTCCAGACTTCACCTTCTCCTTCTCCTTCTTCTGCTTCTTCTGATTCACCCTGCAGACTTCACCTTCTCCTTCTCCATATTCTGCTTCTTCTGATTCACCCTCCAGACTTCACCTTCTCCTTCTCCATCTTCTGCTTCTTCTGCTTCACTCTCCTGACTTCACCTTCTCCTTCTCCTTCTTCTACTTCTTCTGATTCACCCTCCAGACTTCACCTTCTCCTTCTCCTTCTTCTGCTTCTTCTGCTTCACCCTCCAGACTTCAGCTTCTCCTTCTCCTTCTTCTGCTTCTTCTGCTGCGCCCTCCAGACTTCACCTTCTCCTTATCCTTCTTCTGCATCTTCTGCTTCACCGTCCTGACTTCACCTTCTCCTTCTCCTTCTTCTACTTCTTCTGCTTCACCCCCCTGACTTCACCTGCTCTTTCTCCTTCTTCTGCTTCTTCTGATTCACCCTCCGAACTTCACCTTCTCCTTCTCCTTCTTCTGCTTCTTCTGATTCACCCTCCTGACTTCACCTTCTCCTTCTCCTTCTTCTGCTTCTTCTGATTCACCCACCAGACTTCACCTTCTCCTTCTCCTTCTTCTGCTTCTTCTGTTTCACCCTCCAGACTTCACCTTCTCCTTCTCCTTCTTCTGCTTCTTCTGATTCACCCTCCAGACTTCATCTTCTCCTTCTCCTTCTTCTGCTTCTTCTGATTCACCCTCCAGACTTCACCTTCTCCTTCTCCTTCTTCTGCTTCTTCTGATTCACACTCCAGACTTCACCTTTTCCTTCTCCTTCTTCTACTTCTTCTGATTCTCCCTCCAGACTTCACCTTCTCCTTCTCCTTCTTCTACTTCTTCAGATTCACCCTCCAGTCTTCACCTTCTCCTTCTCCTTCTTCTGTTTCTTCTGCTTCACCCTCCAGACTTCACCTTTTCCTTCTCTTTCTTCTGCTTCTTCTGATTCCCCCTCCAGACTTCAACTTCTCCTTCTCCTTCTTCTGATTCTTCTGATTCACCCTCCAAACTTCACCTTCTCCTTCTCCTTCTTCTGCTTCTTCTGATTCACCCTCCAGACTTCACCTTCTCCTTCTCCTTCTTCTGCTTCTTCTGATTGACCCTCCAGACTTCATCTTCTCCTTCTCCTTCTTCTGCTTCTTCTGATTCACCCTCCAGACTTCACCTTCTCCTTCTCCTTCTTCTGCTTCTTCTGATTCACCCTCCAGACTACACCTTCTCCTTCTCCTTCTTCTACTTCTTCTGATTCACCCTCCAGACTTCACCTTCTCCTTCTCCTTCTTCTACTTCTTCAGATTCACCCTCCAGTCTTCACCTTCTCCTTCTCCTTCTTCTGTTTCTTCTGCTTCACCCTCCAGACTTCACCTTCTCCTTCTCTTTCTTCTGCTTCTTCTGATTCACCCTCCAGACTTCACCTTCTCCTTCTCCTTCTTCTGATTCTTCTGATTCAGCCTCCAGACTTCACCTTCTCCTTCTCCTTCTTCTGCTTCTTCTGATTCACCCTCCTGACTTCACCTTCTCCTTCTCCTTCTTCTACTTCTTCTGATTCACCCTCCTGACTTCACCTTCTCCTTCTCCTTCTTCTACTTCTTCTGCTTCACCCTCCAGACTTCACCTTCTCCTTCTCCTTCTTCTACTTCTTCTGATTCACCCTCCAGACTTCACCTTCTCCTTCTCCTTCTTTTGCTTCTTCTGCTTCACACTCCAGACTTCACCTTCTCCTTCTCCTTCTTCTGCTTCTTCTGATTTACCCTCCTTACTTCACCTTCTCCTTCTCCTTCTTCTGCTTCTTCTGATTCACCCTCCTGACTTCACCTTCTCCTTCTCCTTATTCTGCTTCTTCTGTTTCACCCTCCAGACTTCACCTTCTCCTTCTCCTTCTTCTGCTTCTTCTGATTCACCCTCCAGACTTCACCTTCTCCTTCTCCTTCTTCTGCTTCTTCTGATTCACCCTCCAGACTTCACCTTCCCCTTCTCCTTCTTCTACTTCTTCTGATTCACCCTCCAGACTTCACCTTCTCCTTCTCCTTCTTCTGCTTCTTCTGATTCACCCTCCAGACTTCACCTTCTCCTTCTCCTTCGTCTACTTCTTCTGATTCACCCTCCAGACTACACCTTCTCCTTCTCCTTCTTCTGTTTCTTCTGATTCACCATCCAGACTTCACCTTCTCCTTCTCCTTCTTCTACTTCTTCTGATTCACCCTCCAGACTTCACCTTCTCCTTCTCCTTCTTCTACTTCTTCTGATTCACCCTCCAGACTTCACCTTCTCCTTCTCCTTCTTCTACTTCTTCTGCTTCTCCCTCCAGACTTCACCTTCTCCTTCTCCTTCTTCTGCTTCTTCTGATTCACCCTCCAGACTTCACCTTCTCATTCTCCTTCTTCTACTTCTTCTGATACTCCCTCCAGACTTCACCTTCTCCTTCTCCTTCTTCTACTTCTTCTGATTCACCCTCCAGACTTCACCTTCTCCTTCTCCTTCTTCTACTTCTTCCGATTCACCCTCCTGACTTCACCTTCTCCTTCTCCTTCTTCTGCTTCTTCTGCTTCACCCTCCTGACTTCACCTTCTCCTTCTCCTTCTTCTACTTCTTCTGATTCACCCTCCAGACTTCACCTTCTCCTTCTCCTTCTTCTGCTTCTTCTGCTTCACCCTCCAGACCTCACCTTCTCCTTCTCCTTCTTCTGCTTCTTCTGCTTCGCCCTCCAGACATCACCTTCTCCTTCTCCTTCTTCTGCTTCTTCTGCTTCACCCTCCAGACTTCACCTTCTCCTTCTCCTTCTTCTGCTTCTTCTGCTTCACTCTCCTGACTTCACCTTCTCCTTCACCTTCTTCTACTTCTTCTGATTCACCCTCCAGACTTCACCTTCTCCTTCTCCTTCTTCTGCTTCTTCTGCTTCACCCTCCAGACTTCACCTTCTCCTTCTCCTTCTTCTGCTTCTTCTGCTGCGCCCTCCAGACTTCAGCTTCTGCTTCTCCTTCTTCTGCTTCACCCTCCTGACTTCACCTTCTCCTTCTCCTTCTTCTACTTCTTCTGCTTCACCCCCCTGACTTCAGCTGCTCCTTCTCCTTCTTCTGCTTCTTCTGATTCACCCTCCTAACTTTACCTTCTCCTTCTCCTTCTTCTGCTTCTTCTGATTCACCCTCCTGACTTCACCTTCTCCTTCTCCTTCTTCTGCTTCTTCTAATTCACCCTCCAGACTTCACCTTCTCCTTGTCCTTCTTCTGCTTCTTCTGATTCACCCTCCAGACTTCACCTTCTCCTTCTCCTTCTTCTGCTTCTTCTGATTGACCCTCCAGACCTCACCTTCTCCTTCTCCTTCTTCTACTTCTTCTGATTCACCCTCCAGACTTCATCTTCTCCTTCTCCTTCTTCTGCTTCTTCTGATTCACCCTCCAGACTTCACCTTCTCCTTCTCCTTCTTCTGCTTCTTCTGCTTCACCCTCCTGACTTCACCTTCTCCTTCTCCTTCTTCTACTTCTTCTGATTCACCCTCCAGACTTCACCTTCTCCTTCTCCTTCTTCTGCTTCTTCTGCTTCACCCTCCACACTTCACCTTCTCCTTCTCCTTCTTCTGCCTCTTCTGCTTCGCCCTCCAGACTTCACCTTCTCCTTCTCCATCTTCTGCTTCTTCTGCTTCACTCTCCTGACTTCACCTTCTCCTTCTCCTTCTTCTACTTCTTCTGATTCACCCTCCAGACTTCACCTTCTCCTTCTCCTTCTTCTGCTTCTTCTGCTTCACCCTCCAGACTTCAGCTTCTCCTTCTCCTTCTTCTGCTTCTTCTGCTGCGCCCTCCAGACTTCACCTTTTCCTTCTCCTACTTCTGCTTCTTCTGCTTCGCCGTCCTGACTTCACCTTCTCCTTCTCCTTCTTCTACTTCTTCTGCTTCACCCCCTGACTTCACCTGCTCCTTCTCCTTCTTCTGCTTCTTCTGATTCACCCTCCTAACTACACCTTCTCCTTCTCCTTCTTCTGCTTCTTCTGATTCACCCTCCAGACTTCACCTTCTCCTTCTCCTTCTTCTGCTTCTTCTGATTCACCCTCCAGACTTCACCTTCTCCTTCTCCTTCTTCTGCTTCTTCTGCTTCACCCTCCAGACTTCACCTTCTTCTTCTCTTTCTTCTGCTTCTTCTGATTCACCCTCCAGACTTCACCTTCTCCTTCTCCTTCTTCTGATTCTTCTGATTCACACTCCAGACTTCACCTTCTCCTTCTCCTTCTTCTGCTTCTTCTGATTCACCCTCCTGACTTCACCTTCTCCTTCTCCTTCTTCTACTTCTTCTGATTCACCCTCCTGACTTCACCTTCTCCTTCTCCTTCTTCTACTTCTTCTGCTTCACCCTCCAGACTTCACCTTCTCCTTCTCCTTCTTCTACTTCTTCTGATTCACCCTCCAGACTTCACCTTCTCCTTCTCCTTCTTCTGCTTCTTCTGATTCACCCTCCAGACTTCACCTTCTCCTTCTCCTTATTCTGCTTCTTCTGATTCTCCCTCCAGACTTCACCTTCTCCTTCTCCTTCTTCTGCTTCTTATGATTCACCCTCCAGACTTCACCTTCTCCTTCTCCTTCTTCTGCTTCTTCTGATTCACCCTCCAGACTTCACCTTCTCCTTCTCCTTCTTCTGCTTCTTCTGATTCACCCTCCAGACTTCACCTTCTCCTTCTCTTTCTTCTACTCCTTCTGATTCACCCTCCCGACTTCACCTTCTCCTTCTCCTTCTTCTGCTTCTTCTGATTCACCCTCCAGACTTCACCTTCTCCTTCTCCTTATTCTGCTTCTTCTGATTCACCCTCCAGACTTCACCTTCTCCTTCTCCTTCTTCTGCTTCTTCTGATTCACCCTGCAGACTTCACCTTCTCCTTCTCCTTCTTCTGCTTCTTCTGATTCACCCTCCAGACTTCACCTTCTCCTTCTCCTTCTTCTGCTTCTTCTGATTCACCCTCCAGACTTCACCTTCTCCTTCTCCTTCTTCTACTTCTTCTGATTCACCCTCCAGACTTCACCTTCTCCTTCTCCTTCTTCTGCTTGTTCTGATTCACCCTCCAGACTTCACCTTCTCCTTCTCCTTCTTCTACTTCTTCTGCTTCACCCTCCAGACTACACCTTCTCCTTCTCCTTCTTCTACTTCTTCTGATTCACCCTCCAGACTTCACCTTCTCCTTCTCCTTCTTCTGCTTCTTCTGATTCACCCTCCAGACTTCACCTTCTCCTTCTCCTTATTCTGCTTCTTCTGATTCACCCTCCAGACTTCACCTTCTCCTTCTCCTTCTTCTACTTCTTCTGATTCACCCTCCAGACTTCACCTTCTCCTTCTCCTTCTTCTGCTTCTTCTGATTCACCCTCCTGACTTCACCTTCTCCTTCTCCTTCTTCTACATCTTCTGATTCACCCTCCTGACTTCACCTTCTCCTTCTCCTTCTTCTACTTCTTCTGCTTCACCCTCCAGACTTCACCTTCTCCTTCTCCTTATTCTGCTTCTTCTGAATCACCCTCCAGACTTCACCTTCTCCTTCTCCTTCTTCTGCTTCTTCTGATTCACCCTCCAGACTTCACCTTCTCCTTCTCCTTCTTCTACTTCTTCTGATTCACCCTCCAGACTTCACCTTCTCCTTCTCCTTCTTCTGCTTCTTCTGATTCACCCTGCAGACTTCACCTTCTCCTTCTCCTTCTTCTGCTTCTTCTGATTCACCCTCCAGACTTCACCTTCTCCTTCTCCTTCTTCTGCTTCTTCTGATTCACCCTCCAGACTTCACCTTCTCCTTCTCCTTCTTCTACTTCTTCTGATTCACCCTCCAGACTTCACCTTCTCCTTCTCCTTCTTCTGCTTCTTCTGATTCACCCTCCAGACTTCACCTTCTCCTTCTCCTTCTTCTACTTCTTCTGCTTCACCCTCCAGACTACACCTTCTCCTTCTCCTTCTTCTACTTCTTCTGATTCACCCTCCAGACTTCACCTTCTCCTTCTCCTTCTTCTGCTTCTTCTGATTCACCCTCCAGACTTCACCTTCTCCTTCTCCTTATTCTGCTTCTTCTGATTCACCCTCCAGACTTCACCTTCTCCTTCTCCTTCTTCTGCTTCTTCTGATTCACCCTCCAGACTTCACCTTCTCCTTCTCCTTCTTCTGCGTCTTCTGATTCACCCTCCAGACTTCACCTTCTCCTTCTCCTTCTTCTACTTCTTCTGATTCACCCTCCAGACTTCACCTTCTCCTTCTCATTCTTCTGCTTCTTCT
Source organism: Somniosus microcephalus (assembly GCF_052327205.1). NCBI lineage: Eukaryota > Metazoa > Chordata > Chondrichthyes > Squaliformes > Somniosidae > Somniosus > Somniosus microcephalus. The sequence continues at coordinate 1,323,494 of NW_028225215.1, forward strand.
GATTCACCCTCCTGACTTCACCTTCTCCTTCTCCTTCTTCTACATCTTCTGATTCACCCTCCTGACTTCACCTTCTCCTTCTCCTTCTTCTACTTCTTCTGCTTCACCCTCCAGACTTCGCCTTCTCCTTCTCCTTATTCTGCTTCTTCTGAATCACCCTCCAGACTTCACCTTCTCCTTCTCCTTCTTCTGCTTCTTCTGATTCACCCTCCAGACTTCACCTTCTCCTTCTCCTTCTTCTACTTCTTCTGATTCACCCTCCAGACTTCACCTTCTCCTTCTCCTTCTTCTGCTTCTTCTGTTTCACCCTCCAGACTTCACCTTCTCCTTCTCCTTATTCTGCTTCTTCTGAATCACCCTCCAGACTTCACCTTCTCCTTCTCCTTCTTCTGCTTCTTCTGATTCACCCTCCAGACTTCACCTTCTCCTTCTCCTTCTTCTGCTTCTTCTGATTCACCCTCCAGACTTCACCTTCTCCTTCTCCTTCTTCTACTTCTTCTGATTCACCCTCCAGACTTCACCTTCTCCATCTCCTTCTTCTGCTTCTTCTGATTCACCCTCCAGACTTCTCCTTCTCCTTCTCCTTCTTCTGCTTCTTCTGATTCACCCTCCAGACTTCACCTTCTCCTTCTCCTTCTTCTACTTCTTCTGATTCACCCTCCAGACTTCACCTTCTCCTTCTCTTTCTTCTGCTTCTTCTGATTCACCCTCCAGACTTCACCTTCTCCTTCTCCTTCTTCTGATTCTTCTGCTTCACCCTCCGGACTTCACCTTCTCCTTCTCCTTCTTCTGCTTCGTCTGCTTCACTCTCCTGACTTCACCTTCTCCTTCACCTTCTTCTACTTCTTCTGATTCACCCTCCAGACTTCACCTTCTCCTTCTCCTTCTTCTGCTTCTTCTTCTTCACCCTCCAGACTTCACCTTCTCCTTCTCCTTCTTCTGCTTCTTCTGCTGCGCCCTCCAGACTTCACCTTCTCCTTCTCCTTCTTCTGCTTCTTCTGCTTCACCCTCCTGACTTCACCTTCTCCTTCTCCTTCTTCTACTTCTTCTGCTTCACCCCCCTGACTTCACCTGCTCCTTCTCCTTCTTCTGCTTCTTCTGATTCACCCTCCTAACTTTACCTTCTCCTTCTCCTTCTTCTGCTTCTTCTGATTCACCCTCCTGACTTCACCTTCTCCTTCTCCTTCTTCTGCTTCTTCTAATTCACCCTCCAGACTTCACCTTCTCCTTGTCCTTCTTCTGCTTCTTCTGATTCACCCTCCAGACTTCACCTTCTCCTTCTCCTTCTTCTGCTTCTTCTGATTGACCCTCCAGACCTCACCTTCCCCTTCTCCTTCTTCTACTTCTTCTGATTCACCCTCCAGACTTCATCTTCTCCTTCTCCTTCTTCTGCTTCTTCTGATTCACCCTCCAGACTTCACCTTCTCCTTCTCCTTCTTCTGCTTCTTCTGATTCACCCTCCAGACTTCACCTTCTCCTTCTCCTTCTTCTAATTCTTCTGATTCACCCTCCTGACTTCACCTTCTCCTTCTCCTTCTTCTGCTTCTTCTGCTTCACCCTCCAGACTTCACCTTCTCCTGCTCCTTCTTCTGCTTCTTCTGCTTCACCCTCCAGACTTCACCTTCTCCTTCTCCTTCTTCTGCTTCTTCTGCTTCACCCTCCAGACTTCACCTTATCCTTCTCCTTCTTCTACTTCTTCTGATTCACCCTCCAGACTCCACCTTCTCCTTCTCCTTCTTCTGCTTCTTCTGCTTCACCCTCCAGACTTCACCTTCTTCTTCTCCTTCTTCTGCTTCTTCTGCTTCGCCCTCCAGACTTCACCTTCTCCTTCTCCATCTTCTGCTTCTTCTGCTTCACTCTCCTGACTTCAGCTTCTCCTTCTCCTTCTTCTGCTTCTTCTGATTCACCCTCCAGACTTCACCTTCTCCTTCTCCTTCTTCTGCTTCTTCTGCTTCACCCTCCAGACTTCAGCTTCTCCTTCTCCTTCTTCTGCTTCTTCTGCTGCGCCCTCCAGACTTCACCTTCTCCTTCTCCTTCTTCTGCTTCTTCTGCTTCACCGTCCTGACTTCACCTTCTCCTTCTCCTTCTTCTACTTCTTCTGCTTCACCCCCCTGACTTCACCTGCTCCTTCTCCTTCTTCTGCTTCTTCTGATTCACCCTCCTAACTACACCTTCTCCTTCTCCTTCTTCTGCTTCTTCTGATTCACCCTCCAGACTTCATCTTCTCCTTCTCCTTCTTCTGCTTCTTCTGATTCACCCTCCAGACTTCATCTTCTCCTTCTCTTTCTTCTGCTTCTTCTGATTCACCCTCCAGACTTCACCTTCTCCTTCTCCTTCTTCTGCTTCTTCTGATTCACCCTCCAGACTTCACCTTCTCCTTCTCCTTCTTCTACTTCTTCTGATTCACCCTCCAGACTTCACCTTCTCCTTCTCCTTCTTCTGCTTCTTCTGATTCACCCTCCAGACTTCACCTTCTCCTTCTCCTTCTTCTACTTCTTCTGCTTCACCCTCCAGACTACACCTTCTCCTTCTCCTTCTTCTACTTCTTCTGATTCACCCTCCAGACTTCACCTTCTCCTTCTCCTTCTTCTGCTTCTTCTGATTCACCCTCCAGACTTCACCTTCTCCTTCTCCTTATTCTGCTTCTTCTGATTCACCCTCCAGACTTCACCTTCTCCTTCTCCTTCTTCTGCTTCTTCTGATTCATCCTCCAGACTTCACCTTCTCCTTCTCCTTCTTCTGCTTCTTCTGATTCACCCTCCAGACTTCACCTTCTCCTTCTCCTTCTTCTGCTTCTTCTGATTCACCCTCCAGACTTCACCTTCTCCTTCTCCTTCTTCTACTTCTTCTGATTCACCCTCCAGACTTCACCTTCTCCTTCTCCTTCTTCTGATTCTTCTGCTTCACCCTCCGGACTTCACCTTCTCCTTCTCCTTCTTCTGCTTCGTCTGCTTCACTCTCCTGACTTCACCTTCTCCTTCACCTTCTTCTACTTCTTCTGATTCACCCTCCAGACTTCACCTTCTCCTTCTCCTTCTTCTGCTTCTTCTTCTTCACCCTCCAGACTTCACCTTCTCCTTCTCCTTCTTCTGCTTCTTCTGCTGCGCCCTCCAGACTTCACCTTCTCCTTCTCCTTCTTCTGCTTCTTCTGCTTCACCCTCCTGACTTCACCTTCTCCTTCTCCTTCTTCTACTTCTTCTGCTTCACCCCCCTGACTTCACCTGCTCCTTCTCCTTCTTCTGCTTCTTCTGATTCACCCTCCTAACTTTACCTTCTCCTTCTCCTTCTTCTGCTTCTTCTGATTCACCCTCCTGACTTCACCTTCTCCTTCTCCTTCTTCTGCTTCTTCTAATTCACCCTCCAGACTTCACCTTCTCCTTGTCCTTCTTCTGCTTCTTCTGATTCACCCTCCAGACTTCACCTTCTCCTTCTCCTTCTTCTGCTTCTTCTGATTGACCCTCCAGACCTCACCTTCTCCTTCTCCTTCTTCTACTTCTTCTGATTCACCCTCCAGACTTCATCTTCTCCTTCTCCTTCTTCTGCTTCTTCTGATTCACCCTCCAGACTTCACCTTCTCCTTCTCCTTCTTCTGCTTCTTCTGATTCACCCTCCAGACTTCACCTTCTCCTTCTCCTTCTTCTAATTCTTCTGATTCACCCTCCTGACTTCACCTTCTCCTTCTCCTTCTTCTGCTTCTTCTGCTTCACCCTCCAGACTTCACCTTCTCCTGCTCCTTCTTCTGCTTCTTCTGCTTCACCCTCCAGACTTCACCTTCTCCTTCTCCTTCTTCTGCTTCTTCTGCTTCACCCTCCAGACTTCACCTTCTCCTTCTCCTTCTTCTACTTCTTCTGATTCACCCTCCAGACTCCACCTTCTCCTTCTCCTTCTTCTGCTTCTTCTGCTTCACCCTCCAGACTTCACCTTCTCCTTCTCCTTCTTCTGCTTCTTCTGCTTCGCCCTCCAGACTTCACCTTCTCCTTCTCCATCTTCTGCTTCTTCTGCTTCACTCTCCTGACTTCAGCTTCTCCATCTCCTTCTTCTGCTTCTTCTGATTCACCCTCCAGACTTCACCTTCTCCTTCTCCTTCTTCTGCTTCTTCTGCTTCACCCTCCAGACTTCAGCTTCTCCTTCTCCTTCTTCTGCTTCTTCTGCTGCGCCCTCCAGACTTCACCTTCTCCTTCTCCTTCTTCTGCTTCTTCTGCTTCACCGTCCTGACTTCACCTTCTCCTTCTCCTTCTTCTACTTCTTCTGCTTCACCCCCCTGACTTCACCTGCTCCTTCTCCTTCTTCTGCTTCTTCTGATTCACCCTCCTAACTACACCTTCTCCTTCTCCTTCTTCTGCTTCTTCTGATTCACCCTCCAGACTTCATCTTCTCCTTCTCCTTCTTCTGCTTCTTCTGATTCACCCTCCAGACTTCACCTTCTCCTTCTCCTTCTTCTGCTTCTTCTGATTCACCCTCCAGACTTCATCTTCTCCTTCTCTTTCTTCTGCTTCTTCTGATTCACCCTCCAGACTTCACCTTCTCCTTCTCCTTCTTCTGCTTCTTCTGATTCACCCTCCAGACTTCACCTTCTCCTTCTCCTTCTTCTACTTCTTCTGATTCACCCTCCAGACTTCACCTTCTCCTTCTCCTTCTTCTGCTTCTTCTGATTCACCCTCCAGACTTCACCTTCTCCTTCTCCTTCTTCTACTTCTTCTGCTTCACCCTCCAGACTACACCTTCTCCTTCTCCTTCTTCTACTTCTTCTGATTCACCCTCCAGACTTCACCTTCTCCTTCTCCTTCTTCTGCTTCTTCTGATTCACCCTCCAGACTTCACCTTCTCCTTCTCCTTATTCTGCTTCTTCTGATTCACCCTCCAGACTTCACCTTCTCCTTCTCCTTCTTCTGCTTCTTCTGATTCACCCTCCAGACTTCACCTTCTCCTTCTCCTTCTTCTGCTTCTTCTGATTCACCCTCCAGACTTCACCTTCTCCTTCTCCTTCTTCTACTTCTTCTGATTCACCCTCCAGACTTCACCTTCTCCTTCTCCTTCTTCTGCTTCTTCTGATTCACCCTCCTGACTTCACCTTCTCCTTCTCCTTCTTCTACATCTTCTGATTCACCCTCCTGACTTCACCTTCTCCTTCTCCTTCTTCTACTTCTTCTGCTTCACCCTCCAGACTTCACCTTCTCCTTCTCCTTATTCTGCTTCTTCTGAATCACCCTCCAGACTTCACCTTCTCCTTCTCCTTCTTCTGCTTCTTCTGATTCACCCTCCAGACTTCACCTTCTCCTTCTCCTTCTTCTACTTCTTCTGATTCACCCTCCAGACTTCACCTTCTCCTTCTCCTTCTTCTGCTTCTTCTGTTTCACCCTCCAGACTTCACCTTCTCCTTCTCCTTATTCTGCTTCTTCTGAATCACCCTCCAGACTTCACCTTCTCCTTCTCCTTCTTCTGCTTCTTCTGATTCACCCTCCAGACTTCACCTTCTCCTTCTCCTTCTTCTGCTTCTTCTGATTCACCCTCCAGACTTCACCTTCTCCTTCTCCTTCTTCTACTTCTTCTGATTCACCCTCCAGACTTCACCTTCTCCATCTCCTTCTTCTGCTTCTTCTGATTCACCCTCCAGACATCACCTTCTCCTTCTCCTTCGTCTACTTCATCTGATTCACCCTCCAGACTTCTCCTTCTCCTTCTCCTTCTTCTGCTTCTTTTGATTCACCCTCCAGACTTCACCTTCTCCTTCTCCTTCTCTACTTCTTCTGATTCACCCTCCAGACTTCACCTTCTCCTTCTCTTTCTTCTGCTTCTTCTGATTCACCCTCCAGACTTCACCTTCTCCTTCTCCTTCTTCTGATTCTTCTGCTTCACCCTCCGGACTTCACCTTCTCCTTCTCCTTCTTCTGCTTCGTCTGCTTCACTCTCCTGACTTCACCTTCTCCTTCACCTTCTTCTACTTCTTCTGATTCACCCTCCAGACTTCACCTTCTCCTTCTCCTTCTTCTGCTTCTTCTTCTTCACCCTCCAGACTTCACCTTCTCCTTCTCCTTCTTCTGCTTCTTCTGCTGCGCCCTCCAGACTTCACCTTCTCCTTCTCCTTCTTCTGCTTCTTCTGCTTCACCCTCCTGACTTCACCTTCTCCTTCTCCTTCTTCTACTTCTTCTGCTTCACCCCCCTGACTTCACCTGCTCCTTCTCCTTCTTCTGCTTCTTCTGATTCACCCTCCTAACTTTACCTTCTCCTTCTCCTTCTTCTGCTTCTTCTGATTCACCCTCCTGACTTCACCTTCTCCTTGTCCTTCTTCTGCTTCTTCTGATTCACCCTCCAGACTTCACCTTCTCCTTCTCCTTCTTCTGCTTCTTCTGATTGACCCTCCAGACCTCACCTTCTCCTTCTCCTTCTTCTACTTCTTCTGATTCACCCTCCAGACTTCATCTTCTCCTTCTCCTTCTTCTGCTTCTTCTGATTCACCCTCCAGACTTCACCTTCTCCTTCTCCTTCATCTGCTTCTTCTGATTCACCCTCCAGACTTCACCTTCTCCTTCTCCTTCTTCTAATTCTTCTGATTCACCCTCCTGACTTCACCTTCTCCTTCTCCTTCTTCTGCTTCTTCTGCTTCACCCTCCAGACTTCACCTTCTCCTGCTCCTTCTTCTGCTTCTTCTGCTTCACCCTCCAGACTTCACCTTCTCCTTCTCCTTCTTCTGCTTCTTCTGCTTCACCCTCCAGACTTCACCTTCTCCTTCTCCTTCTTCTGCTTCTTCTGCTTCGCCCTCCAGACTTCACCTTCTCCTTCTCCATCTTCTGCTTCTTCTGCTTCACTCTCCTGACTTCAGCTTCTCCTTCTCCTTCTTCTGCTTCTTCTGATTCACCCTCCAGACTTCACCTTCTCCTTCTCCTTCTTCTGCTTCTTATGCTTCACCCTCCAGACTTCAGCTTCTCCTTCTCCTTCTTCTGCTTCTTCTGCTGCGCCCTCCAGACTTCACCTTCTCCTTCTCCTTCTTCTGCTTCTTCTGCTTCACCGTCCTGACTTCACCTTCTCCTTCTCCTTCTTCTACTTCTTCTGCTTCACCCCCCTGACTTCACCTGCTCCTTCTCCTTCTTCTGCTTCTTCTGATTCACCCTCCTAACTACACCTTCTCCTTCTCCTTCTTCTGCTTCTTCTGATTCACCCTCCAGACTTCATCTTCTCCTTCTCCTTCTTCTGCTTCTTCTGATTCACCCTCCACACTTCACCTTCTCCTTCTCCTTCTTCTGCTTCTTCTGATTCACCCTCCAGACTTCATCTTCTCCTTCTCTTTCTTCTGCTTCTTCTGATTCACCCTCCAGACTTCACCTTCTCCTTCTCCTTCTTCTGCTTCTTCTGATTCACCCTCCAGACTTCACCTTCTCCTTCTCCTTCTTCTACTTCTTCTGATTCACCCTCCAGACTTCACCTTCTCCTTCTCCTTCTTCTGCTTCTTCTGATTCACCCTCCAGACTTCACCTTCTCCTTCTCCTTCTTCTACTTCTTCTGCTTCACCCTCCAGACTACACCTTCTCCTTCTCCTTCTTCTACTTCTTCTGATTCACCCTCCAGACTTCACCTTCTCCTTCTCCTTCTTCTGCTTCTTCTGATTCACCCTCCAGACTTCACCTTCTCCTTCTCCTTATTCTGCTTCTTCTGATTCACCCTCCAGACTTCACCTTCTCCTTCTCCTTCTTCTGCTTCTTCTGATTCACCCTCCAGACTTCACCTTCTCCTTCTCCTTCTTCTGCTTCTTCTGATTCACCCTCCAGACTTCACCTTCTCCTTCTCCTTCTTCTACTTCTTCTGATTCACCCTCCAGACTTCACCTTCTCCTTCTCCTTCTTCTGCTTCTTCTGATTCACCCTCCTGACTTCACCTTCTCCTTCTCCTTCTTCTACATCTTCTGATTCACCCTCCGGACTTCACCTTCTCCTTCTCCTTCTTCTACTTCTTCTGCTTCACCCTCCAGACTTCACCTTCTCCTTCTCCTTATTCTGATTCTTCTGAATCACCCTCCAGACTTCACCTTCTCCTTCTCCTTCTTCTGCTTCTTCTGATTCACCCTCCAGACTTCACCTTCTCCTTCTCCTTCTTCTACTTCTTCTGATTGACCCTCCAGACTTCACCTTCTCCTTCTCCTTCTTCTGCTTCTTCTGTTTCACCCTCCAGACTTCACCTTCTCCTTCTCCTTATTCTGCTTCTTCTGAATCACCCTCCAGACTTCACCTTCTCCTTCTCCTTCTTCTGCTTCTTCTGATTCACCCTCCAGACTTCACCTTCTCCTTCTCCTTCTTCTGCTTCTTCTGATTCACCCTCCAGACTTCACCTTCTCCTTCTCCTTCTTCTACTTCTTCTGATTCACCCTCCAGACTTCACCTTCTCCATCTCCTTCTTCTGCTTCTTCTGATTCACCCTCCAGACTTCACCTTCTCCTTCTCCTTCGTCTACTTCTTCTGATTCACCCTCCAGACTTCTCCTTCTCCTTCTCCTTCTTCTGCTTCTTCTGATTCACCCTCCAGACTTCACCTTCTCCTTCTCTTTCTTCTGCTTCTTCTGATTCACCCTCCAGACTTCACCTTCTCCTTCTCCTTCTTCTGATTCTTCTGCTTCACCCTCCGGACTTCACCTTCTCCTTCTCCTTCTTCTGCTTCGTCTGCTTCACTCTCCTGACTTCACCTTCTCCTTCACCTTCTTCTACTTCTTCTGATTCACCCTCCAGACTTCACCTTCTCCTTCTCCTTCTTCTGCTTCTTCTTCTTCACCCTCCAGACTTCACCTTCTCCTTCTCCTTCTTCTGCTTCTTCTGCTGCGCCCTCCAGACTTCACCTTCTCCTTCTCCTTCTTCTGCTTCTTCTGCTTCACCCTCCTGACTTCACCTTCTCCTTCTCCTTCTTCTACTTCTTCTGCTTCACCCCCCTGACTTCACCTGCTCCTTCTCCTTCTTCTGCTTCTTCTGATTCACCCTCCTAACTTTACCTTCTCCTTCTCCTTCTTCTGCTTCTTCTGATTCACCCTCCTGACTTCACCTTCTCCTTCTCCTTCTTCTGCTTCTTCTAATTCACCCTCCAGACTTCACCTTCTCCTTGTCCTTCTTCTGCTTCTTCTGATTCACCCTCCAGACTTCACCTTCTCCTTCTCCTTCTTCTGCTTCTTCTGATTGACCCTCCAGACCTCACCTTCTCCTTCTCCTTCTTCTACTTCTTCTGATTCACCCTCCAGACTTCATCTTCTCCTTCTCCTTCTTCTGCTTCTTCTGATTCACCCTCCAGACTTCACCTTCTCCTTCTCCTTCTTCTGCTTCTTCTGATTCACCCTCCAGACTTCACCTTCTCCTTCTCCTTCTTCTAATTCTTCTGATTCACCCTCCTGACTTCACCTTCTCCTTCTCCTTCTTCTGCTTCTTCTGCTTCACCCTCCAGACTTCACCTTCTCCTGCTCCTTCTTCTGCTTCTTCTGCTTCACCCTCCAGACTTCACCTTCTCCTTCTCCTTCTTCTGCTTCTTCTGCTTCACCCTCCAGACTTCACCTTCTCCTTCTCCTTCTTCTACTTCTTCTGATTCACCCTCCAGACTCCACCTTCTCCTTCTCCTTCTTCTGCTTCTTCTGCTTCACCCTCCAGACTTCACCTTCTCCTTCTCCTTCTTCTGCTTCTTCTGCTTCGCCCTCCAGACTTCACCTTCTCCTTCTCCATCTTCTGCTTCTTCTGCTTCACTCTCCTGACTTCAGCTTCTCCTTCTCCTTCTTCTGCTTCTTCTGATTCACCCTCCAGACTTCACCTTCTCCTTCTCCTTCTTCTGCTTCTTCTGCTTCACCCTCCAGACTTCAGCTTCTCCTTCTCCTTCTTCTGCTTCTTCTGCTGCGCCCTCCAGACTTCACCTTCTCCTTCTCCTTCTTCTGCTTCTTCTGCTTCACCGTCCTTACTTCACCTTCTCCTTCTCCTTCTTCTACTTCTTCTGCTTCACCCCCCTGACTTCACCTGCTCCTTCTCCTTCTTCTGCTTCTTCTGATTCACCCTCCTAACTACACCTTCTCCTTCTCCTTCTTCTGCTTCTTCTGATTCACCCTCCAGACTTCATCTTCTCCTTCTCCTTCTTCTGCTTCTTCTGATTCACCCTCCACACTTCACCTTCTCCTTCTCCTTCTTCTGCTTCTTCTGATTCACCCTCCAGACTTCATCTTCTCCTTCTCTTTCTTCTGCTTCTTCTGATTCACCCTCCAGATTTCACCTTCTCCTTCTCCTTCTTCTGCTTCTTCTGATTCACCCTCCAGACTTCACCTTCTCCTTCTCCTTCTTCTACTTCTTCTGATTCACCCTCCAGACTTCACCTTCTCCTTCTCCTTCTTATACTTCTTCAGATTCACCCTCCAGTCTTCACCTTCTCCTTCTCCTTCTTCTGTTTCTTCTGCTTCACCCTCCAGACTTCACCTTCTTCTTCTCTTTCTTCTGCTTCTTCTGATTCACCCTTCAGACTTCACCTTCTCCTTCTCCTTCTTCTGATTCTTCTGATTCACCCTCCAGACTTCACCTTCTCCTTCTCCTTCTTCTGCTTCTTCTGATTCACCCTCCTGACTTCACCTTCTCCTTCTCCTTCTTCTACTTCTTCTGATTCACCCTCCTGACTTCACCTTCTCCTTCTCCTTCTTCTACTTCTTCTGCTTCACCCTCCAGACTTCACCTTCTCCTTCTCCTTCTTCTACTTCTTCTGATTCACCCTCCAGACTTCACCTTCTCCTTCTCCTTCTTCTGCTTCTTCTGATTCACCCTCCAGACTTCACCTTCTCCTTCTCCTTATTCTGCTTCTTCTGATTCACCCTCCAGACTTCACCTTCTCCTTCTCCTTCTTCTGCTTCTTCTGATTCACCCTCCAGACTTCACCTTCTCCTTCTCCTTCTTCTGCTTCTTCTGATTCACCCTCCAGACTTCACCTTCTCCTTCTCCTTCTTCTGCTTCTTCTGATTCACCCCCCAGACTTCACCTTCTCCTTCTCCTTCTTCTACTCCTGCTGATTCACCCTCCAGACTTCACCTTCTCCTTCTCCTTCTTCTACTTCTTCTGATTCACCCTCCAGACTTCACCTTCTCCTTCTCCTTCTTCTGCTTCTTCTGCTTCACCCACCAGACTTCACCTTCTCCTTCTCCTTCTTCTGATTCTTCTGCTTCACCCTCCTGACTTCACCTTCTCCTTCTCCTTCTTCTACTTCTTCTGCTTCACCCCCCTGACTTCACCTTCTCCTTCTCCTTCTTCTGCTTCTTCTGATTCACCCTCCTAACTTCACCTTCTCCTTCTCCTTCTTCTGCTTCTTCTGATTCACCCTCCTGACTTCACCTTCTCCTTCTCCTTCTTCTGCTTCTTCTGATTCACCCTCCAGACTTCACCTTCTCCTTCTCCTTCTTCTACTTCTTCTGATTCACCCTCCAGAGTTCACCTTCTCCTTCTCCTTCTTCTGCTTCTTCTGATTCACCCTCCAGACCTCACCTTCTCCTTCTCCTTCTTCTACTTCTTCTGATTCACCCTCCAGACTTCGTCTTCTCCTTCTCCTTCTTCTGCATCTTCTGATTCACCCTCCAGACTTCACCTTCTCCTTCTCCTTCTTCTGCTTCTTCTGATTCACCCTCCAGACTTCACCATCTCCTTCTCCTTCTTCTACTTCTTCTTATTCACCCTCCAGATTTCACCTTCTCCTTCTCCTTCTTCTACTTCTTCTGATTCACCCTCGAGTCTTTACCTTCTCCTTCTCCTTCTTCTGCTTCTTCTGCTTCACCCTCCAGACTTCACCTTCTCCTTCTCTTTCTTCTGCTTCTTCTGATTCACCCTCCAGACTTCACCATCTCCTTCTCCTTCTTCTACTTCTTCTTATTCACCCTCCAGATTTCACCTTCTCCTTCTCCTTCTTCTACTTCTTCTGATTCACCCTCGAGTCTTTACCTTCTCCTTCTCCTTCTTCTGCTTCTTCTGCTTCACCCTCCAGACTTCACCTTCTCCTTCTCTTTCTTCTGCTTCTTCTGCTTCACCCCCCTGACTTCACCTGCTCCTTCTCCTTCTTCTGCTTCTTCTGATTCACCCTCCTAACTACACCTTCTCCTTCTCCTTCTTCTGCTTCTTCTGATTCACCCTCCAGACTTCATCTTCTCCTTCTCCTTCTTCTGCTTCTTCTGATTCACCCTCCACACTTCACCTTCTCCTTCTCCTTCTTCTGCTTCTTCTGATTCACCCTCCAGACTTCATCTTCTCCTTCTCTTTCTTCTGCTTCTTCTGATTCACCCTCCAGATTTCACCTTCTCCTTCTCCTTCTTCTGCTTCTTCTGATTCACCCTCCAGACTTCACCTTCTCCTTCTCCTTCTTCTACTTCTTCTGATTCACCCTCCAGACTTCACCTTCTCCTTCTCCTTCTTATACTTCTTCAGATTCACCCTCCAGTCTTCACCTTCTCCTTCTCCTTCTTCTGTTTCTTCTGCTTCACCCTCCAGACTTCACCTTCTTCTTCTCTTTCTTCTGCTTCTTCTGATTCACCCTTCAGACTTCACCTTCTCCTTCTCCTTCTTCTGATTCTTCTGATTCACCCTCCAGACTTCACCTTCTCCTTCTCCTTCTTCTGCTTCTTCTGATTCACCCTCCTGACTTCACCTTCTCCTTCTCCTTCTTCTACTTCTTCTGATTCACCCTCCTGACTTCACCTTCTCCTTCTCCTTCTTCTACTTCTTCTGCTTCACCCTCCAGACTTCACCTTCTCCTTCTCCTTCTTCTACTTCTTCTGATTCACCCTCCAGACTTCACCTTCTCCTTCTCCTTCTTCTGCTTCTTCTGATTCACCCTCCAGACTTCACCTTCTCCTTCTCCTTATTCTGCTTCTTCTGATTCACCCTCCAGACTTCACCTTCTCCTTCTCCTTCTTCTGCTTCTTCTGATTCACCCTCCAGACTTCACCTTCTCCTTCTCCTTCTTCTGCTTCTTCTGATTCACCCTCCAGACTTCACCTTCTCCTTCTCCTTCTTCTGCTTCTTCTGATTCACCCCCCAGACTTCACCTTCTCCTTCTCCTTCTTCTACTCCTGCTGATTCACCCTCCAGACTTCACCTTCTCCTTCTCCTTCTTCTACTTCTTCTGATTCACCCTCCAGACTTCACCTTCTCCTTCTCCTTCTTCTGCTTCTTCTGCTTCACCCACCAGACTTCACCTTCTCCTTCTCCTTCTTCTGATTCTTCTGCTTCACCCTCCTGACTTCACCTTCTCCTTCTCCTTCTTCTACTTCTTCTGCTTCACCCCCCTGACTTCACCTTCTCCTTCTCCTTCTTCTGCTTCTTCTGATTCACCCTCCTAACTTCACCTTCTCCTTCTCCTTCTTCTGCTTCTTCTGATTCACCCTCCTGACTTCACCTTCTCCTTCTCCTTCTTCTGCTTCTTCTGATTCACCCTCCAGACTTCACCTTCTCCTTCTCCTTCTTCTACTTCTTCTGATTCACCCTCCAGACTTCATCTTCTCCTTCTCCTTCTTCTGCTTCTTCTGATTCACCCTCCAGACCTCACCTTCTCCTTCTCCTTCTTCTACTTCTTCTGATTCACCCTCCAGACTTCGTCTTCTCCTTCTCCTTCTTCTGCATCTTCTGATTCACCCTCCAGACTTCACCTTCTCCTTCTCCTTCTTCTGCTTCTTCTGATTCACCCTCCAGACTTCACCATCTCCTTCTCCTTCTTCTACTTCTTCTTATTCACCCTCCAGATTTCACCTTCTCCTTCTCCTTCTTCTACTTCTTCTGATTCACCCTCGAGTCTTTACCTTCTCCTTCTCCTTCTTCTGCTTCTTCTGCTTCACCCTCCAGACTTCACCTTCTCCTTCTCTTTCTTCTGCTTCTTCTGATTCACCCTCCAGACTTCACCATCTCCTTCTCCTTCTTCTACTTCTTCTTATTCACCCTCCAGATTTCACCTTCTCCTTCTCCTTCTTCTACTTCTTCTGATTCACCCTCGAGTCTTTACCTTCTCCTTCTCCATCTTCTGCTTCTTCTGCTTCACTCTCCTGACTTCAGCTTCTCCTTCTCCTTCTTCTGCTTCTTCTGATTCACCCTCCAGACTTCACCTTCTCCTTCTCCTTCTTCTGCTTCTTCTGCTTCACCCTCCAGACTTCAGCTTCTCCTTCTCCTTCTTCTGCTTCTTCTGCTGCGCCCTCCAGACTTCTCCTTCTCCTTCTCCTTCTTCTGCTTCTTCTGCTTCACCGTCCTGACTTCACCTTCTCCTTCTCCTTCTTCTACTTCTTCTGCTTCACCCCCCTGACTTCACCTGCTCCTTCTCCTTCTTCTGCTTCTTCTGATTCACCCTCCTAACTACACCTTCTCCTTCTCCTTCTCCTGCTTCTTCTGATTCACCCTCCAGACTTCATCTTCTCCTTCTCCTTCTTCTGCTTCTTCTGATTCACCCTCCAGACTTCACCTTCTCCTTCTCCTTCTTCTGCTTCTTCTGATTCACCCTCCAGACTTCATCTTCTCCTTCTCTTTCTTCTGCTTCTTCTGATTCACCCTCCAGACTTCACCTTCTCCTTCTCCTTCTTCTGCTTCTTCTGATTCACCCTCCAGACTTCACCTTCTCCTTCTCCTTCTTCTACTTCTTCTGATTCACCCTCCAGACTTCACCTTCTCCTTCTCCTTCTTCTGCTTCTTCTGATTCACCCTCCAGACTTCACCTTCTCCTTCTCCTTCTTCTACTTCTTCTGCTTCACCCTCCAGACTACACCTTCTCCTTCTCCTTCTTCTACTTCTTCTGATTCACCCTCCAGACTTCACCTTCTCCTTCTCCTTCTTCTGCTTCTTCTGATTCACCCTCCAGACTTCACCTTCTCCTTCTCCTTATTCTGCTTCTTCTGATTCACCCTCCAGACTTCACCTTCTCCTTCTGCTTCTTCTGCTTCTTCTGATTCACCCTCCAGACTTCACCTTCTCCTTCTCCTTCTTCTGCTTCTTCTGATTCACCCTCCAGACTTCACCTTCTCCTTCTCCTTCTTCTACTTCTTCTGATTCACCCTCCAGACTTCACCTTCTCCTTCTCCTTCTTCTGCTTCTTCTGATTCACCCTCCTGACTTCACCTTCTCCTTCTCCTTCTTCTACATCTTCTGATTCACCCTCCTGACTTCACCTTCTCCTTCTCCTTCTTCTACTTCTTCTGCTTCACCCTCCAGACTTCACCTTCTCCTTCTCCTTATTCTGCTTCTTCTGAATCACCCTCCAGACTTCACCTTCTCCTTCTCCTTCTTCTGCTTCTTCTGATTCACCCTCCAGACTTCACCTTCTCCTTCTCCTTCTTCTACTTCTTCTGCTTCACCCTCCAGACTTCACCTTCTCCTTCTCCTTCTTCTACTTCTTCTGATTCACCCTCCAGACTCCACCTTCTCCTTCTCCTTCTTCTGCTTCTTCTGCTTCACCCTCCAGACTTCACCTTCTCCTTCTCCTTCTTCTGCTTCTTCTGCTTCGCCCTCCAGACTTCACCTTCTCCTTCTCCATCTTCTGCTTCTTCTGCTTCACTCTCCTGACTTCAGCTTCTCCTTCTCCTTCTTCTGCTTCTTCTGATTCACCCTCCAGACTTCACCTTCTCCTTCTCCTTCTTCTGCTTCTTCTGCTTCACCCTCCAGACTTCAGCTTCTCCTTCTCCTTCTTCTGCTTCTTCTGCTGCGCCCTCCAGACTTCACCTTCTCCTTCTCCTTCTTCTGCTTCTTCTGCTTCACCGTCCTGACTTCACCTTCTCCTTCTCCTTCTTCTACTTCTTCTGCTTCACCCCCCTGACTTCACCTGCTCCTTCTCCTTCTTCTGCTTCTTCTGATTCACCCTCCTAACTACACCTTCTCCTTCTCCTTCTTCTGCTTCTTCTGATTCACCCTCCAGACTTCATCTTCTCCTTCTCCTTCTTCTGCTTCTTCTGATTCACCCTCCACACTTCACCTTCTCCTTCTCCTTCTTCTGCTTCTTCTGATTCACCCTCCAGACTTCATCTTCTCCTTCTCTTTCTTCTGCTTCTTCTGATTCACCCTCCAGATTTCACCTTCTCCTTCTCCTTCTTCTGCTTCTTCTGATTCACCCTCCAGACTTCACCTTCTCCTTCTCCTTCTTCTACTTCTTCTGATTCACCCTCCAGACTTCACCTTCTCCTTCTCCTTCTTATACTTCTTCAGATTCACCCTCCAGTCTTCACCTTCTCCTTCTCCTTCTTCTGTTTCTTCTGCTTCACCCTCCAGACTTCACCTTCTTCTTCTCTTTCTTCTGCTTCTTCTGATTCACCCTTCAGACTTCACCTTCTCCTTCTCCTTCTTCTGATTCTTCTGATTCACCCTCCAGACTTCACCTTCTCCTTCTCCTTCTTCTGCTTCTTCTGATTCACCCTCCTGACTTCACCTTCTCCTTCTCCTTCTTCTACTTCTTCTGATTCACCCTCCTGACTTCACCTTCTCCTTCTCCTTCTTCTACTTCTTCTGCTTCACCCTCCAGACTTCACCTTCTCCTTCTCCTTCTTCTACTTCTTCTGATTCACCCTCCAGACTTCACCTTCTCCTTCTCCTTCTTCTGCTTCTTCTGATTCACCCTCCAGACTTCACCTTCTCCTTCTCCTTATTCTGCTTCTTCTGATTCACCCTCCAGACTTCACCTTCTCCTTCTCCTTCTTCTGCTTCTTCTGATTCACCCTCCAGACTTCACCTTCTCCTTCTCCTTCTTCTGCTTCTTCTGATTCACCCTCCAGACTTCACCTTCTCCTTCTCCTTCTTCTGCTTCTTCTGATTCACCCCCCAGACTTCACCTTCTCCTTCTCCTTCTTCTACTCCTGCTGATTCACCCTCCAGACTTCACCTTCTCCTTCTCCTTCTTCTACTTCTTCTGATTCACCCTCCAGACTTCACCTTCTCCTTCTCCTTCTTCTGCTTCTTCTGCTTCACCCACCAGACTTCACCTTCTCCTTCTCCTTCTTCTGATTCTTCTGCTTCACCCTCCTGACTTCACCTTCTCCTTCTCCTTCTTCTACTTCTTCTGCTTCACCCCCCTGACTTCACCTTCTCCTTCTCCTTCTTCTGCTTCTTCTGATTCACCCTCCTAACTTCACCTTCTCCTTCTCCTTCTTCTGCTTCTTCTGATTCACCCTCCTGACTTCACCTTCTCCTTCTCCTTCTTCTGCTTCTTCTGATTCACCCTCCAGACTTCACCTTCTCCTTCTCCTTCTTCTACTTCTTCTGATTCACCCTCCAGACTTCACCTTCTCCTTCTCCTTCTTCTGCTTCTTCTGATTCACCCTCCAGACCTCACCTTCTCCTTCTCCTTCTTCTACTTCTTCTGATTCACCCTCCAGACTTCGTCTTCTCCTTCTCCTTCTTCTGCATCTTCTGATTCACCCTCCAGACTTCACCTTCTCCTTCTCCTTCTTCTGCTTCTTCTGATTCACCCTCCAGACTTCACCATCTCCTTCTCCTTCTTCTACTTCTTCTTATTCACCCTCCAGATTTCACCTTCTCCTTCTCCTTCTTCTACTTCTTCTGATTCACCCTCGAGTCTTTACCTTCTCCTTCTCCTTCTTCTGCTTCTTCTGCTTCACCCTCCAGACTTCACCTTCTCCTTCTCTTTCTTCTGCTTCTTCTGATTCACCCTCCAGACTTCACCATCTCCTTCTCCTTCTTCTACTTCTTCTTATTCACCCTCCAGATTTCACCTTCTCCTTCTCCTTCTTCTACTTCTTCTGATTCACCCTCGAGTCTTTACCTTCTCCTTCTCCATCTTCTGCTTCTTCTGCTTCACTCTCCTGACTTCAGCTTCTCCTTCTCCTTCTTCTGCTTCTTCTGATTCACCCTCCAGACTTCACCTTCTCCTTCTCCTTCTTCTGCTTCTTCTGCTTCACCCTCCAGACTTCAGCTTCTCCTTCTCCTTCTTCTGCTTCTTCTGCTGCGCCCTCCAGACTTCACCTTCTCCTTCTCCTTCTTCTGCTTCTTCTGCTTCACCGTCCTGACTTCACCTTCTCCTTCTCCTTCTTCTACTTCTTCTGCTTCACCCCCCTGACTTCACCTGCTCCTTCTCCTTCTTCTGCTTCTTCTGATTCACCCTCCTAACTACACCTTCTCCTTCTCCTTCTTCTGCTTCTTCTGATTCACCCTCCAGACTTCATCTTCTCCTTCTCCTTCTTCTGCTTCTTCTGATTCACCCTCCAGACTTCACCTTCTCCTTCTCCTTCTTCTGCTTCTTCTGATTCACCCTCCAGACTTCATCTTCTCCTTCTCTTTCTTCTGCTTCTTCTGATTCACCCTCCAGACTTCACCTTCTCCTTCTCCTTCTTCTGCTTCTTCTGATTCACCCTCCAGACTTCACCTTCTCCTTCTCCTTCTTCTACTTCTTCTGATTCACCCTCCAGACTTCACCTTCTCCTTCTCCTTCTTCTGCTTCTTCTGATTCACCCTCCAGACTTCACCTTCTCCTTCTCCTTCTTCTACTTCTTCTGCTTCACCCTCCAGACTACACCTTCTCCTTCTCCTTCTTCTACTTCTTCTGATTCACCCTCCAGACTTCACCTTCTCCTTCTCCTTCTTCTGCTTCTTCTGATTCACCCTCCAGACTTCACCTTCTCCTTCTCCTTATTCTGCTTCTTCTGATTCACCCTCCAGACTTCACCTTCTCCTTCTGCTTCTTCTGCTTCTTCTGATTCACCCTCCAGACTTCACCTTCTCCTTCTCCTTCTTCTGCTTCTTCTGATTCACCCTCCAGACTTCACCTTCTCCTTCTCCTTCTTCTACTTCTTCTGATTCACCCTCCAGACTTCACCTTCTCCTTCTCCTTCTTCTGCTTCTTCTGATTCACCCTCCTGACTTCACCTTCTCCTTCTCCTTCTTCTACATCTTCTGATTCACCCTCCTGACTTCACCTTCTCCTTCTCCTTCTTCTACTTCTTCTGCTTCACCCTCCAGACTTCACCTTCTCCTTCTCCTTATTCTGCTTCTTCTGAATCACCCTCCAGACTTCACCTTCTCCTTCTCCTTCTTCTGCTTCTTCTGATTCACCCTCCAGACTTCACCTTCTCCTTCTCCTTCTTCTACTTCTTCTGATTCACCCTCCAGACTTCACCTTCTCCTTCTCCTTCTTCTGCTTCTTCTGTTTCACCCTCCAGACTTCACCTTCTCCTTCTCCTTATTCTGCTTCTTCTGAATCACCCTCCAGACTTCACCTTCTCCTTCTCCTTCTTCTGCTTCTTCTGATTCACCCTCCAGACTTCACCTTCTCCTTCTCCTTCTTCTGCTTCTTCTGATTCACCCTCCAGACTTCACCTTCTCCTTCTCCTTCTTCTACTTCTTCTGATTCACCCTCCAGACTTCACCTTCTCCATCTCCTTCTTCTGCTTCTTCTGATTCACCCTCCAGACTTCACCTTCTCCTTCTCCTTCGTCTACTTCTTCTGATTCACCCTCCAGACTTCTCCTTCTCCTTCTCCTTCTTCTGCTTCTTCTGATTCACCCTCCAGACTTCACCTTCTCCTTCTCCTTTTCTACTTCTTCTGATTCACCCTCCAGACTTCACCCTCTCCTTCTCTTTCTTCTGCTTCTTCTGATTCACCCTCCAGACTTCACCTTCTCCTTCTCCTTCTTCTGATTCTTCTGCTTCACCCTCCGGACTTCACCTTCTCCTTCTCCTTCTTCTGCTTCGTCTGCTTCACTCTCCTGACTTCACCTTCTCCTTCACCTTCTTCTACTTCTTCTGATTCACCCTCCAGACTTCACCTTCTCCTTCTCCTTCTTCTGCTTCTTCTTCTTCACCCTCCAGACTTCACCTTCTCCTTCTCCTTCTTCTGCTTCTTCTGCTGCGCCCTCCAGACTTCACCTTCTCCTTCTCCTTCTTCTGCTTCTTCTGCTTCACCCTCCTGACTTCACCTTCTCCTTCTCCTTCTTCTACTTCTTCTGCTTCACCCCCCTGACTTCACCTGCTCCTTCTCCTTCTTCTGCTTCTTCTGATTCACCCTCCTAACTTTACCTTCTCCTTCTCCTTCTTCTGCTTCTTCTGATTCACCCTCCTGACTTCACCTTCTCCTTCTCCTTCTTCTGCTTCTTCTAATTCACCCTCCAGACTTCACCTTCTCCTTGTCCTTCTTCTGCTTCTTCTGATTCACCCTCCAGACTTCACCTTCTCCTTCTCCTTCTTCTGCTTCTTCTGATTGACCCTCCAGACCTCACCTTCTCCTTCTCCTTCTTCTACTTCTTCTGATTCACCCTCCAGACTTCATCTTCTCCTTCTCCTTCTTCTGCTTCTTCTGATTCACCCTCCAGGCTTCACCTTCTCCTTCTCCTTCTTCTGCTTCTTCTGATTCACCCTCCAGACTTCACCTTCTCCTTCTCCTTCTTCTAATTCTTCTGATTCACCCTCCTGACTTCACCTTCTCCTTCTCCTTCTTCTGCTTCTTCTGCTTCACCCTCCAGACTTCACCTTCTCCTGCTCCTTCTTCTGCTTCTTCTGCTTCACCCTCCAGACTTCACCTTCTCCTTCTCCTTCTTCTGCTTCTTCTGCTTCACCCTCCAGACTTCACCTTCTCCTTCTCCTTCTTCTACTTCTTCTGATTCACCCTCCAGACTCCACCTTCTCCTTCTCCTTCTTCTGCTTCTTCTGCTTCACCCTCCAGACTTCACCTTCTCCTTCTCCTTCTTCTGCTTCTTCTGCTTCGCCCTCCAGACTTCACCTTCTCCTTCTCCATCTTCTGCTTCTTCTGCTTCACTCTCCTGACTTCAGCTTCTCCTTCTCCTTCTTCTGCTTCTTCTGATTCACCCTCCAGACTTCACCTTCTCCTTCTCCTTCTTCTGCTTCTTCTGCTTCACCCTCCAGACTTCAGCTTCTCCTTCTCCTTCTTCTGCTTCTTCTGCTGCGCCCTCCAGACTTCACCTTCTTCTTCTCCTTCTTCTGCTTCTTCTGCTTCACCGTCCTGACTTCACCTTCTCCTTCTCCTTCTTCTACTTCTTCTGCTTCACCCCCCTGACTTCACCTGCTCCTTCTCCTTCTTCTGCTTCTTCTGATTCACCCTCCTAACTACACCTTCTCCTTCTCCTTCTTCTGCTTCTTCTGATTCACCCTCCAGACTTCATCTTCTCCTTCTCCTTCTTCTGCTTCTTCTGATTCACCCTCCAGACTTCACCTTCTCCTTCTCCTTCTTCTGCTTCTTCTGATTCACCCTCCAGACTTCATCTTCTCCTTCTCTTTCTTCTGCTTCTTCTGATTCACCCTCCAGACTTCACCTTCTCCTTCTCCTTCTTCTGCTTCTTCTGATTCACCCTCCAGACTTCACCTTCTCCTTCTCCTTCTTCTACTTCTTCTGATTCACCCTCCAGACTTCACCTTCTCCTTCTCCTTCTTATACTTCTTCAGATTCACCCTCCAGTCTTCACCTTCTCCTTCTCCTTCTTCTGTTTCTTCTGCTTCACCCTCCAGACTTCACCTTCTTCTTCTCTTTCTTCTGCTTCTTCTGATTCACCCTTCAGACTTCACCTTCTCCTTCTCCTTCTTCTGCTTCTTCTGATTCACCCTCCTGACTTCACCTTCTCCTTCTCCTTCTTCTACTTCTTCTGATTCACCCTCCTGACTTCACCTTCTCCTTCTCCTTCTTCTACTTCTTCTGCTTCACCCACCAGACTTCACCTTCTCCTTCTCCTTCTTCTACTTCTTCTGATTCACCCTCCAGACTTCACCTTCTCCTTCTCCTTCTTCTGCTTCTTCTGATTCACCCTCCAGACTTCACCTTCTCCTTCTCCTTATTCTGCTTCTTCTGATTCACCCTCCAGACTTCACCTTCTCCTTCTCCTTCTTCTGCTTCTTCTGATTCACCCTCCAGACTTCACCTTCTCCTTCTCCTTCTTCTGCTTCTTCTGATTCACCCTCCAGACTTCACCTTCTCCTTCTCCTTCTTCTGCTTCTTCTGATTCACCCCCCAGACTTCACCTTCTCCTTCTCCTTCTTCTACTCCTGCTGATTCACCCTCCAGACTTCACCTTCTCCTTCTCCTTCTTCTACTTCTTCTGATTCACCCTCCAGACTTCACCTTCTCCTTCTCCTTCTTCTGCTTCTTCTGCTTCACCCACCAGACTTCACCTTCTCCTTCTCCTTCTTCTGATTCTTCTGCTTCACCCTCCTGACTTCACCTTCTCCTTCTCCTTCTTCTACTTCTTCTGCTTCACCCCCCTGACTTCACCTTCTCCTTCTCCTTCTTCTGCTTCTTCTGATTCACCCTCCTAACTTCACCTTCTCCTTCTCCTTCTTCTGCTTCTTCTGATTCACCCTCCTGACTTCACCTTCTCCTTCTCCTTCTTCTGCTTCTTCTGATTCACCCTCCAGACTTCACCTTCTCCTTCTCCTTCTTCTACTTCTTCTGATTCACCCTCCAGACTTCACCTTCTCCTTCTCCTTCTTCTGCTTCTTCTGATTCACCCTCCAGACCTCACCTTCTCCTTCTCCTTCTTCTACTTCTTCTGATTCACCCTCCAGATTTCACCTTCTCCTTCTCCTTCTTCTACTTCTTCTGATTCACTCTCGAGTCTTTACCTTCTCCTTCTCCTTATTCTGCTTCTTCTGCTTCACCCTCCAGACTTCACCTTCTCCTTCTCTTTCTTCTGCTTCTTCTGATTCACCCTCCAGACTTCACCTTCTCCTTCTCCTTCTTCTGATTCTTCTGATTCACCCTCCAGACTTCACCTTCTCCTTCACCTTCTTCTGCTTCTTCTGTTTCACCCTCCTGACTTCACCTTCTCCTTCTCCTTCTTCTACTTCTTCTGATTCACCCTCCTGACTTCACATTCTCCTTCTCCTTCTTCTACTTCTTCTGCTTCACCCTCCAGACTTCACCTTCTCCTTCTCCTTCTTCTACTTCTTCTGATTCACCCTCCAGACTTAACCTTCTCCTTCTCCTTCTTCTGCTTCTTCTGAATCACCCTCCAGACTTCACCTTCTCCTTCTCCTCATTCTGCTTCTTCTGATTCACCCTCCAGACTTCACCTTCTCCTTCTCCTTCTTCTGCATCTTCTGATTCACCCTCCAGACTTCAACATCTCCTTCTCCTTCTTCTGCTTCTTCTGATTCACCCTCCAGACTTCACCTTCTCCTTCTCCTTCTTCTACTTCTTCTGATTAACCCTCCAGACTTCATCATCTCCTTCTCCTTCTTCTGCTCCTTCTGATTCACCCTCCAGACTTCACCTTCTCCTTCTCCTTCTTCTGCTTCTTCTGATTCACCCTCCAGACTTCACCTTCTCCTTCTCCTTCTTCTGTTTCTTCTGATTCACCCTCCAGACTTCACCTTCTCCTTCTCCTTCTTCTACTTCTTCTGATTCACCCTCCAGACTTCACCTTCTCCTTCTCCTTCTTCTGCTTCTTCTGATTCACCCTCCAGACCTCACCTTCTCCTTCTCCTTCTTCTACTTCTTCTGATTCACCCTCCAGACTTCACCTTCTCCTTCTCCTTCTTCTGCATCTTCTGATTCAGCCTCCAGACTTCACCTTCTCCTTCTCCTTCTTCTGCTTCTTCTGATTCACCCTCCAGACTTCACCATCTCCTTCTCCTTCTTCTACTTCTTCTGATTCACCCTCCAGACTTCAACATCTCCTTCCCCTTCTTCTACTTCTTCTGATTCACCCTCGAGTCTTTACCTTCTCCTTCTCCTTCTTCTGCTTCTTCTGCTTCACCCTCCAGACTTCACCTTCTCCTTCTCTTTCTTCTGCTTCTTCTGATTCACCCTCCAGACTTCACCTTCTCCTTCTCCTTCTTCTGATTCTTCAGATTCACCCTCCAGACTTCACCTTCTCCTTCACCTTCTTCTGCTTCTTCTGTTTCACCCTCCTGACTTCACCTTCTCCTTCTCCTTCTTCTACTTCTTCTGATTCACCCTCCTGACTTCACCTTCTCCTTCTCCTTATTCTACTTCTTCTGCTTCACCCTCCAGACTTCACCTTCTCCTTCTCCTTCTTCTACTTCTTCTGATTCACCCTCCAGACTTAACCTTCTCCTTCTCCTTCTTCTGCTTCTTCTGATTCACCCTCCAGACTTCACCTTCTCCTTCTCCTCATTCTGCTTCTTCTGATTCACCCTCCAGACTTCACCTTCTCCTTCTCCTTCTTCTGCTTCTTCTGATTCACCCTCCAGACTTCACTTTCTCCTTCTACTTCTTCTGCTTCTTCTGATTCACCCTCCAGACTTCACCTTCTCCTTCTCCTTCTTCTTCTTCTTCTGATTCACCCTTCAGACTTCACCTTCTTCTTCTCCTTCTTCTGCTTCTTCTGATTCACCCTCCAGACCTCACCTTTTCCTTCTCCTTCTTCAACTTCTTCTGATTCACCCTCCAGACTTCATCTTCTCCTTCTCCTTCTTCTGCTTCTTCTGATTCACCCTCCAGACTTCACCTTCTCCTTCTCCTTCTTCTGCTTCTTCTGATTCACGATCCAGACTTCGCATTCTCCTTCTCCTTCTTCTACTTCTTCTGATTCACCCTCCAGACTACACCTTCTCCTTCTCCTTCTTCTACTTCTTCTGATTCACCCTCCAGTCTTCACCTTCTCCTTCTCCTTCTTCTGCTTCTTCTGATTCACCCTCCAGACTTCACCTTCTCCTACTCCTTCTTCTGCCTCTTCTGATTCACCCTCCAGACTTCACCTTCTCCTTCTCCTTCTTCTGTTTCTTCTGATTCACCCTCCAGACTTCACCTTCTCCTTCTCCTTCTTCTGCTTCTTCTGATTCACCCTCCAGACTTCACCTTCTCCTTCTCCTTCTTCTGCTTCTTCTGATTCACCCTCCAGACTTCACCTTCTCCTTCTCCTTCTTCTGCTTCTTCTGATTCACCCTCCAGACTTCACCTTCTCCTTCTCCTTCTTCTGCTTCTTCTGATTCACCCTCCAGACATCGCCTTCTCCTTCTCCTTCTTCTACTTCTTCTGATTCACCCTCCAGACTTCACCTTCTCCTTCTTCTGCTTCTTCTGATTCACCCTCCAGACTTCACCTTCTCCTTCTCCTTCGTCTACTTCTTCTGATTCACCCTCCAGACTACACCTTCTCCTTCTCCTTCTTCTACTTCTTCTGATTCACCCTCCAGACTTCACCTTCTCCTTCTCCTTCTTCTGCTTCTTCTGATTCACCCTCCAGACTTCACCTTCTCCTTCTCCTTCTTCTACTTCTTCTGATTCACCCTCCAGACTTCACCTTCTCCTTCTTCTTCTTCTACTTCTTCTGATTCACCCTCCAGACTTCACCTTCTCCTTCTCCTTCTTCTACTTCTTCTGCTTCTCCCTCCAGACTTCACCTTCTCCTTCTCCTTCTTCTGCTTCTTCTGATTCACCCTCCAGATTTCACCTTCTCCTTCTCCTTCTTCTACTTCTTCTGATTCACCCTCCAGACTTCACCTTCTCCTTCTCCTTCTTCTACTTCTTCTGATTCACCCTCCAGACTTCACCTTCTCCTTCTCCTTCTTCTACTTCTTCTGATTCACCCTCCAGACTTCACCTTCTCCTTCTCCTTCTTCTACTTCTTCTGATTCACCCTCCTGACTTCACCTTCTCCTTCTCCTTCTTCTGCTTCTTCTGCTTCACCATCCAGACTTCACCTTCTCCTTCTCCTTCTTCTGCTTCTTCTGCTTCACCCTCCAGACTTCACCTTCTACTTCTCCTTCTTCTGCTTCTTCTGCCTCACCCTCCTGACTTCACCTTCTCCTTCCCCTTCTTCTCCTTCTTCTGATTCACCCTCCAGACTTCACCTTCTCCTTCTCCTTCTTCTGCTTCTTCTGCTTCACCCTCCAGACTTCACCTTCTCCTTCCCCTTCTTCTGCTTCTTCTGCTTCGCCCTCCAGACTTCACCTTCTCCTTCTCCTTCTTCTGCTTCTTCTGCTTCACCCTCCTGACTTCACCTTCTCCTTCTCCTTCTTCTACTTCTTCTGATTCACCCTCCAGACTTCACCTTCTCCTTCTCCTTCTTCTGCTTCTTCTGATTCACCCTCCAGACTTCACCATCTCCTTCTCCTTCTTCTGCTTCTTCTGCTTCTCCCTCCTGACTTCACCTTCCCCTTCTCCTTCTCCTACTTCTTCTGATTCACCCTCCAGACTTCACCTTCTCCTTCTCCTTCTTCTGCTTCTTCTGCTTCACCCTCCAGACTTCACCTTCTCCTTTTCCTTCTTCTGCTTCTTCTGCTGCGCCCTCCCGACTTCACCTTCTCCTTCTCCTTCTTCTGCTTCTTCTGATTCACACTCCAGACCTCACCTTCTCCTTCTCCTTCTTCTACTACTTCTGATTCACCCTCCAGACTTCATCTTCTCCTTCTCCTTCTTCTACTACTTCTGATTCACCCTCCAGACTTCATCTTCTCCTTCTCCTTCTCCTGCTTCTTCTGATTCACCCTCCAGACTTCACCTTCTCCTTCTCCTTCTTCTGCTTCTTCTGATTCACCCTCCAGACTTCACCTTCTCCTTCTCCTTCTTCTGCTTCTTCTGATTCATCCTCCAGTCTTCACCTTCTCCTTCTCCTTCTTCTGCTTCTTCTGATTCACCATTCAGACTTCACCTTCTCCTTCTCCTTCTTCTACTTCTTCTGATTCACCCTCCAGACTTCATCTTCTCCTTCTCCATCTACTGCTTCTTCTGATTCACCCTCCAGACTTCACCTTCTCCTTCTCCTTCTTCTGCTTCTTCTGATTCACCCTCCAGACTTCACCTTCTCCTTCTCCTTCTTCTACTTCTTCTGATTCACCCTCCAGACTTCACCTTCTCCTTCTCCTTCTTCTACTTCTTCTGATTCACCCTCCAGACTTCACCTTCTCCTTCTCCTTCTTCTACTTCTTCTGCTTCTCCCTCCAGACTTCACCTTCTCCTTCTCCTTCTTCTGCTTCTTCTGATTCACCCTCCAGATTTCACCTTCTCCTTCTCCTTCTTCTACTTCTTCTGATTCACCCTCCAGACTTCACCTTCTCCTTCTCCTTCTTCTACTTCTTCTGATTCACCCTCCAGACTTCACCTTCTCCTTCTCCTTCTTCTACTTCTTCTGATTCACCCTCCTGACTTCACCTTCTCCTTCTCCTTCTTCTGCTTCTTATGCTTCACCCTCCAGACTTCACCTTCTCCTTCTCCTTCTTCTGCTTCTTCTGCTTCACCCTCCAGACTTCACCTTCTACTTCTCCTTCTTCTGCTTCTTCTGCTTCACCCTCCTGACTTTACCTTCTCCTTCCCCTTCTTCTACTTCTTCTGATTCACCTTCCAGACTTCACCTTCTCCTTCTCCTTCTTCTGCATCTTCTGATTCACCCTCCAGACTTCAACTTCTCCTTCTCCTGTTTCTGCTTCTTCTGATTCACCCTCCAGACTTCACCTTCTCCTGCTCCTTCTTCTACTTCTTCTGATTAACCCTCCAGACTTCATCTTCTCCTTCTCCTTCTTCTTCTTCTTCTGATTCACCCTCCAGACTTCACCTTCTCCTTCTCCTTCTTCTACTTCTTCTGATTCACCCTCCAGACTTCACCTTCTCCTTCTCCTTCTTCTGCTTCTTCTGATTCACCCACCAGACTTCACCTTCTTCTTCTCCTTCTTCTGCTTCTTCTGATTCACCCTCCAGACATCACCTTCTCCTTCTCCTTCTTCTACTTCTTCTGATTCACCCTCCAGACTTCACCTTCTCCTTCTCCTTCTTCTGCTTCTTCTGATTCACCATCCAGACTTCGCATTCTCCTTCTCCTTCTTCTACTTCTTCTGATTCACCCTCCAGACTTCACCTTCTCCTTCTCCTTCTTCTACTTCTTCTGATTCACCCTCCAGTCTTCACCTTCTCCTTCTCCTTCTTCTGCTTCTTCTGATTCACCCTCCAGACTTCACCTTCTCCTTCTCCTTCTTCTGCTTCTTCTGATTCACCCTCCAGACTTCACCTTCTCCTTCTCCTTCTTCTGCTTCTTCTGATTCACCCTCCAGACTTCACCTTCTCCTTCTCCTTCTTCTGCTTCTTCTGATTCACCCTCCAGACTTCACCTTCTCCTTCTCCTTCTTCTGCTTCTTCTGATTCACCCTCCAGACTTCACCTTCTCCTTCTCCTTCTTCTGCTTCTTCTGATTCACCCTCCAGACTTCACCTTCTCCTTCTCCTTCTCCTGCTTCTTCTGATTCACCCTCCAGACTTCTCCTTCTCCTTCTCCTTCTTCTACTTCTTCTGATTCACCCTCCAGACTTCACCTTCTCCTTCTATTTCTTCTACTTCTTCTGATTCACCCTCCTGACTTCACCTTCTCCTTCTCCTTCTTCTGCTTCTTTTGCTTCACCCTCCAGACTTCACCTTCTCCTTCTCCTTCTTCTGCTTCTTCTGCTTCACCCTCCAGACTTCACCTTCTACTTCTCCTTCTTCTGCTTCTTCTGCTTCACCCTCCTTACTTCACCTTCTCCTTCCCCTGCTTCTACTTCTTCTGATTCACCCTCCAGACTTCACCTTCTCCTTCTCCTTCTTCTGCTTCTTCTGCTTCACCCTCCAGACTTCACCTTCTCCTTCCCCTTCTTCTGCTTCTTCTGCTTCGCCCTCCAGACTTCACCTTCTCCTTCTCCTTCTTCTGCTTCTTCTGCTTCACCCTCCTGACTTCACCTTCTCCTTCTCCTTCTTCTACTTCTTCTGATTCACCCTCCAGACTTCACCTTCTCCTTCTCCTTCTTCTGCTTCTTCTGCTTCACCCTCCAGACTTCACCTTCTCCTTCTCCTTCTTCTGCTTCTTCTGCTGCGCCCTCCAGACTTAACCTTCACCTTCTCCTTCTTCTGCTTCTTCTGCTTCACCCTCCTGACTTCACCTTCTCCTTCTCCTTCTTCTACTTCTTCTGCTTCACCCTCCTGACTTCACCTTCTCCTTCTCCTTCTTCTGCTTCTTCTGATTCACCCTCCTAACTTCACCTTCTCCTTCTCCATCTTCTGCTTCTTCTGATTCACCCTCCTGACTTCACCTTCTTCTTCTCCTTCTTCTGCTTCTTCTGATTCACCCTCCAGACATCAACTTCTCCTTCTCCTTCTTCTGCTTCTTCTGATTCACCCTCCAGACTTCACCTTTTCCTTCTCCTTCTTCTGCTTCTTCTGAGTCACCCTCCAGACTTCACCTTCTCCTTCTCCTTCTTCTACTTCTTCTGATTCACCCTCCAGACTTCACCTTCTCCTTCTCCTTCTTCCACTTCTTCTGATTCACCCTCCAGACTTCACCTTCTCCTTCACCTTCTTCTGCTTCTTCTGTTTCACCCTCCTGACTTCACCTTCTCCTTCTCCTTCTTCTACTTCTTCTGATTCACCCTCCTGACTTCACCTTCTCCTTCTCCTTATTCTACTTCTTCTGCTTCACCCTCCAGACTTCACCTTCTCTTTCTCCTTCTTCTACTTCTTCTGATTCACCCTCCAGACTTAACCTTCTCCTTCTCCTTCTTCTGCTTCTTCTGATTCACCCTCCAGACTTCACCTTCTCCTTCTCCTCATTCTGCTTCTTCTGATTCACCCTCCAGACTTCACCTTCTCCTTCTCCTTCTTCTGCATCTTCTGATTCACCCTCCAGACTTCAACTTCTCCTTCTCCTTCTTCTGCTTCTTCTGATTAACCCTCCAGACTTCATCTTCTCCTTCTCCTTCTTCTTCTTCTTCTGATTCACCCTCCAGACTTCACCTTCTCCTTCTCCTTCTTCTACTTCTTCTGATTCGCTCTCCAGACTTCACCTTCTCCTTCTCCTTCTTCTGCTTCTTCTGATTCACCCTCCAGACTTCACTTTCTCCTTCTCCTTCTTCTGCTTCTTCTGATTCACCCTCCAGACTTCACCTTCTCCTTCTCCTTCTTCTACTTCTTCTGATTCACCCTCCAGAATTCACGTTCTCCTTCTCCTTCTTCTACTTCTTCTGATTCACCCTCCAGTCTTCACCTTCTCCTTCTCCTTCTTCTGCTTCTTCTGATTCACCCTCCAGACTTCACCTTCGCCTACTCCTTCTTCTGCTTCTTCTAATTCACCCTCCAGACTTCACCTTCTCCTTCTCCTTCTTCTGCTTCTTCTGATTCACCCTCCAGACTTCACCTTCTCCTTCTCCTTCTTCTGCTTCTTCTGATTCACCCTCCAGACTTCACCTTCTCCTTCTCCTTCTTCTGCTTCTTCTGATTCACCCTCCAGACTTCACCTTCTCCTTCTCCTTCTTCTGCTTCTTCTGATTCACCCTCCAGACTTCACCTTCTCCTTCTCCTTCTTCAGCTTCTTCTGATTCACCCTCCAGACATCGCCTTCTCCTTCTCCTTCTTCTACTTCTTCTGATTCACCCTCCAGACTTCACCTTCTCCTTCTTCTGCTTCTTCTGATTCACCCTCCAGACTTCACCTTCTCCTTCTCCTTCGTCTACTTCTTCTGATTCACCCTCCAGACTACACCTTCTCCTTCTCCTTCTTCTACTTCTTCTGATTCACCCTCCAGACTTCACCTTCTCCTTCTCCTTCTTCTACTTCTTCTGATTCACCCTCCAGACTTCACCTTCTCCTTCTCCTTCTTCTGCTTCTTCTGCTTCACACTCCAGACTTCACCTTCACCTTCTCCTTCTTCTGCTTCTTCTGCTTCACCCTCCTGACTTCACCTTCTCCTTCTCCTTCTTCTACTTCTTCTTCTTCACCCTCCTGACTTCACCTTCTCCTTCTCCTTCTTCTGCTTCTTCTGATTCACCCTCCTAACTTCACCTTCTCCTTCTCCATCTTCTGCTTCTTCTGATTCACCCTCCTGACTTCACCTTCTTCTTCTCCTTCTTCTGCTTCTTCTGATTCACCCTCCAGACTTCAACTTCTCCTTCTCCTTCTTCTGCTTCTTCTGATTCACCCTCCAGACTTCACCTTCTCCTTCTCCTTCTTCTGCTTCTTCTGATTCACACTCCAGACCTCACCTTCTCCTTCTCCTTCTTCTACTTCTTCTGATTCACCCTCCAGACTTCATCTTCTCCTTCTCCTTCTCCTGCCTCTTCTGATTCACCCTCCAGACTTCACCTTTTCCTTCTCCTTCTTCTGCTTCTTCTGAGTCACCCTCCAGACTTCACCTTCTCCTTCTCCTTCTTCTACTTCTTCTGATTCACCCTCCAGACTTCACCTTCTCCTTCTCCTTCTTCTACTTCTTCTGATTCACCCTCCAGACTTCACCTTCTCCTTCACCTTCTTCTGCTTCTTCTGTTTCACCCTCCTGACTTCACCTTCTCCTTCTCCTTCTTCTACTTCTTCTGATTCACCCTCCTGACTTCACCTTCTCCTTCTCCTTATTCTACTTCTTCTGCTTCACCCTCCAGACTTCACCTTCTCTTTCTCCTTCTTCTACTTCTTCTGATTCACCCTCCAGACTTAACCTTCTCCTTCTCCTTCTTCTGCTTCTTCTGATTCACCCTCCAGACTTCACCTTCTCCTTCTCCTCATTCTGCTTCTTCTGATTCACCCTCCAGACTTCACCTTCTCCTTCTCCTTCTTCTGCATCTTCTGATTCACCCTCCAGACTTCAACTTCTCCTTCTCCTTCTTCTACTTCTTCTGATTAACCCTCCAGACTTCATCTTCTCCTTCTCCTTCTTCTTCTTCTTCTGATTCACCCTCCAGACTTCACCTTCTCCTTCTCCTTCTTCTACTTCTTCTGATTCACTCTCCAGACTTCACCTTCTCCTTCTCCTTCTTCTGCTTCTTCTGATTCACCCTCCAGACTTCACTTTCTCCTTCTCCTTCTTCTGCTTCTTCTGATTCACCCTCCAGACTTCACCTTCTCCTTCTCCTTCTTCTGCTTCTTCTGATTCACCCTTCAGACTTCACCCTCTTCTTCTCCTTCTTCTGCTTCTTCTGATTCACCCTCCAGACCTCACCTTTTCCTTCTCCTTCTTCTACTTCTTCTGATTCACCCTCCAGACTTCATCTTCTCCTTCTCCTTCTTCTGCTTCTTCTGATTCACCCTCCAGACTTCACCTTCTCCTTCTCCTTCTTCTGCTTCTTCTGATTCACCATCCAGACTTCGCATTCTCCTTCTCCTTCTTCTACTTCTTCTGATTCACCCTCCAGACTTCACCTTCTCCTTCTCCTTCTTCTACTTCTTCTGATTCATCCTCCAGTCTTCACCTTCTCCTTCTCCTTCTTCTGCTTCTTCTGATTCACCCTCCAGACTTCACCTTCTCCTACTCCTTCTTCTGCTTCTTCTGATTCACCCTCCAGACTTCACCTTCTCCTTCTCCTTCTTCTGCTTCTTCTGATTCACCCTCCAGACTTCACCTTCTCCTTCTCCTTCTTCTGCTTCTTCTGATTCACCCTCCAGACTTCACCTTCTCCTTCTCCTTCTTCTGCTTCTTCTGATTCACCCTCCAGACTTCACCTTCTCCTTCTCCTTCTTCTGCTTCTTCTGATTCACCCTCCAGACTTCACCTTCTCCTTCTCCTTCTTCTGCTTCTTCTGATTCACCCTCCAGACATCGCCTTCTCCTTCTCCTTCTTCTACTTCTTCTGATTCACCCTCCAGACTTCACCTTCTCCTTCTTCTGCTTCTTCTGATTCACCCTCCAGACTTCACCTTCTCCTTCTCCTTCGTCTACTTCTTCTGATTCACCCTCCAGACTACACCTTCTCCTTCTCCTTCTTCTGCTTCTTCTGCTTCACCCTCCAGACTTCACCTTCTCCTTCCCCTTCTTCTGCTTCTTCTGCTGCGCCCTCCAGACTTCACCTTCACCTTCTCCTTCTTCTGCTTCTTCTGCTTCACCCTCCTGACTTCACCTTCTCCTTCTCCTTCTTCTACTTCTTCTGCTTCACCCTCCTGACTTCACCTTCTCCTTCTCCTTCTTCTGCTTCTTCTGATTCACCCTCCTAACTTCACCTTCTCCTTCTCCATCTTCTGCTTCTTCTGATTCACCCTCCTGACTTCACCTTCTTCTTCTCCTTCTTCTGCTTCTTCTGATTCACCCTCCAGACTTCAACTTCTCCTTCTCCTTCTTCTGCTTCTTCTGATTCACCCTCCAGACTTCACCTTCTCCTTCTCCTTCTTCTGCTTCTGCTGATTCACACTCCAGACCTCACCTTCTCCTTCTCCTTCTTCTACTTCTTCTGATTCACCCTCCAGACTTCATCTTCTCCTTCTCCTTCTCCTGCTTCTTCTGATTCACCCTCCAGACTTCACCTTTTCCTTCTCCTTCTTCTGCTTCTTCTGAGTCACCCTCCAGACTTCACCTTCTCCTTCTCCTTCTTCTACTTCTTCTGATTCACCCTCCAGACTTCACCTTCTCCTTCTCCTTCTTCTACTTCTTCTGATTCACCCTCCAGACTTCACCTTCTCCTTCACCTTCTTCTGCTTCTTCTGTTTCACCCTCCTGACTTCACCTTCTCCTTCTCCTTCTTCTACTTCTTCTGATTCACCCTCCTGACTTCACCTTCTCCTTCTCCTTATTCTACTTCTTCTGCTTCACCCTCCAGACTTCACCTTCTCTTTCTCCTTCTTCTACTTCTTCTGATTCACCCTCCAGACTTAACCTTCTCCTTCTCCTTCTTCTGCTTCTTCTGATTCACCCTCCAGACTTCACCTTCTCCTTCTCCTCATTCTGCTTCTTCTGATTCACCCTCCAGACTTCACCTTCTCCTTCTCCTTCTTCTTCTTCTTCTGATTCACCCTCCAGACTTCACCTTCTCCTTCTCCTTCTTCTACTTCTTCTGATTCACTCTCCAGACTTCACCTTCTCCTTCTCCTTCTTCTGCTTCTTCTGATTCACCCTCCAGACTTCACTTTCTCCTTCTCCTTCTTCTGCTTCTTCTGATTCACCCTCCAGACTTCACCTTCTCCTTCTCCTTCTTCTGCTTCTTCTGATTCACCCTTCAGACTTCACCCTCTTCTTCTCCTTCTTCTGCTTCTTCTGATTCACCCTCCAGACTTCACCTTCTCCTTCTCCTTCTTCTGCTTCTTCTGATTCACCCTCCAGACTTCACCTTTTTCTTCTCCTTCTTCTACTTCTTCTGATTCACCCTCCAGACTTCATCTTCTCCTTCTCCTTCTTCTGCTTCTTCTGATTCACCCTCCAGACTTCACCTTCTCCTACTCCTTCTTCTGCTTCTTCTGATTCACCCTCCAGACTTCACCTTCTCCTTCTCCTTCTTCAGCTTCTTCTGATTCACCCTCCAGACTTCACCTTCTCCTTCTCCTTCTTCTGCTTCTTCTGATTCACCCTCCAGACTTCACCTTCTCCTTCTCCTTCTTCTGCTTCTTCTGATTCACCCTCCAGACTTCACCTTCTCCTTCTCCTTCTTCTGCTTCTTCTGATTCACCCTCCAGACTTCACCTTCTCCTTCTCCTTCTTCTGCTTCTTCTGATTCACCCTCCAGACATCGCCTTCTCCTTCTCCTTCTTCTACTTCTTCTGATTCACCCTCCAGACTTCACCTTCTCCTTCTTCTGCTTCTTCTGATTCACCCTCCAGACTTCACCTTCTCCTTCTCCCTCGTCTACTTCTTCTGATTCACCCTCCAGACTACACCTTCTCCTTCTCCTTCTTCTACTTCTTCTGATTCACCCTCCAGACTTCACCTTCTCCTTCTCCTTCTTCTGCTTCTTCTGATTCACCCTCCAGACTTCACCTTCTCCTTCTCCTTCTTCTACTTCTTCTGATTCACCCTCCAGACTTCACCTTCTCCTTCTTCTTCTTCTACTTCTTCTGATTCACCCTCCAGACTTCACCTTCTCCTTCTCCTTCTTCTACTTCTTCTGCTTCTCCCTCCAGACTTCACCTTCTCCTTCTCCTTCTTCTGCTTCTTCTGATTCTCCCTCCAGATTTCACCTTCTCCTTCTCCTTCTTCTACTTCTTCTGATTCACCCTCCAGACTTCACCTTCTCCTTCTCCTTCTTCTACTTCTTCTGATTCACCCTCCAGACTTCACCTTCTCCTTCTCCTTCTTCTACTTCTTCTGATTCACCCTCCAGACTTCACCTTCTCCTTCTCCTTCTTCTACTTCTTCTGATTCACCCTCCTGACTTCACCTTCTCCTTCTCCTTCTTCTGCTTCTTCTGCTTCACCCTCCAGACTTTACCTTCTCCTTCTCCTTCTTCTGCTTCTTCTGCTTCACCCTCCAGACTTCACCTTCTACTTCTCCTTCTTCTGCTTCTTCTGCCTCACCCTCCTGACTTCACCTTCTCCTTCCCCTTCTTCTACATCTTCTGATTCACCCTCCAGACTTCACCTTCTCCTTCTCCTTCTTCTGCTTCTTCTGCTTCACCCTCCAGACTTCACCTTCTCCTTCCCCTTCTTCTGCTTCTTCTGCTTCGCCCTCCAGACTTCACCTTCTCCTTCTCCTTCTTCTGCTTCTTCTGCTTCACCCTCCTGACTTCACCTTCTCCTTCTCCTTCTTCTACTTCTTCTGATTCACCCTCCAGACTTCACCTTCTCCTTCTCCTTCTTCTGCTTCTTCTGTTTCACCCTCCAGACTTCACCTTCTACTTCTCCTTCTTCTGCTTCTTCTGCTTCACCCTCCTGACTTCACCTTCTCCTTCCCCTTATTCTACTTCTTCTGTTTCACCCTCCAGACTTCACCTTCTCCTTCCCCTTCTTCTGCTTCTTCTGCTTCGCCCTCCAGCCTTCACCTTCTCCTTCTCCTTCTTCTGCTTCTTCTGCTTCACCCTCCTGACTTCACCTTCTCCTTCTCCTTCTTCTACTTCTTCTGATTCACCCTCCAGACTTCACCTTCTCCTTCTCCTTCTTCTGCTTCTTCTGCTTCACCCTCCAGACTTCACCTTCTCCTTCTCCTTCTTCTGCTTCTTCTGCTGCGCCCTCCAGACTTCACCTTCACCTTCTCCTTCTTCTGCTTCTTCTGCTTCACCCTCCTGACTTCACCTTCTCCTTCTCCTTCTTCTACTTCTTCTGCTTCACCCTCCTGACTTCACCTTCTCCTTCTCCTTCTTCTGCTTCTTCTGATTCACCCTCCTAACTTCACCTTCTCCTTCTCCATCTTCTGCTTCTTCTGATTCACCCTCCTGACTTCACCTTCTTCTTCTCCTTCTTCTGCTTCTTCTGATTCACCCTCCAGACATCAACTTCTCCTTCTCCTTCTTCTGCTTCTTCTGATTCACCCTCCAGACTTCACCTTTTCCTTCTCCTTCTTCTGCTTCTTCTGAGTCACCCTCCAGACTTCACCTTCTCCTTCTCCTTCTTCTACTTCTTCTGATTCACCCTCCAGACTTCACCTTCTCCTTCTCCTTCTTCTACTTCTTCTGATTCACCCTCCAGACTTCACCTTCTCCTTCACCTTCTTCTGCTTCTTCTGTTTCACCCTCCTGACTTCACCTTCTCCTTCTCCTTCTTCTACTTCTTCTGATTCACCCTCCTGACTTCACCTTCTCCTTCTCCTTATTCTACTTCTTCTGCTTCACCCTCCAGACTTCACCTTCTCTTTCTCCTTCTTCTACTTCTTCTGATTCACCCTCCAGACTTAACCTTCTCCTTCTCCTTCTTCTGCTTCTTCTGATTCACCCTCCAGACTTCACCTTCTCCTTCTCCTCATTCTGCTTCTTCTGATTCACCCTCCAGACTTCACCTTCTCCTTCTCCTTCTTCTGCATCTTCTGATTCACCCTCCAGACTTCAACTTCTCCTTCTCCTTCTTCTGCTTCTTCTGATTAACCCTCCAGACTTCATCTTCTCCTTCTCCTTCTTCTTCTTCTTCTGATTCACCCTCCAGACTTCACCTTCTCCTTCTCCTTCTTCTACTTCTTCTGATTCACTCTCCAGACTTCACCTTCTCCTTCTCCTTCTTCTGCTTCTTCTGATTCACCCTCCAGACTTCACTTTCTCCTTCTCCTTCTTCTGCTTCTTCTGATTCACCCTCCAGACTTCACCTTCTCCTTCTCCTTCTTCTACTTCTTCTGATTCACCCTCCAGACTTCACCTTCTCCTTCTCCTTCTTCTACTTCTTCTGATTCACCCTCCAGTCTTCACCTTCTCATTCTCCTTCTTCTGCTTCTTCTGATTCACCCTCCAGACTTCACCTTCGCCTACTCCTTCTTCTGCTTCTTCTAATTCACCCTCCAGACTTCACCTTCTCCTTCTCCTTCTTCTGCTTCTTCTGATTCACCCTCCAGACTTCACCTTCTCCTTCTCCTTCTTCTGCTTCTTCTGATTCACCCTCCAGACTTCACCTTCTCCTTCTCCTTCTTCTGCTTCTTCTGATTCACCCTCCAGACTTCACCTTCTCCTTCTCCTTCTTCTGCTTCTTCTGATTCACCCTCCAGACTTCACCTTCTCCTTCTCCTTCTTCTGCTTCTTCTGATTCACCCTCCAGACATCGCCTTCTCCTTCTCCTTCTTCTACTTCTTCTGATTCACCCTCCAGACTTCACCTTCTCCTTCTTCTGCTTCTTCTGATTCACCCTCCAGACTTCACCTTCTCCTTCTCCTTCGTCTACTTCTTCTGATTCACCCTCCAGACTACACCTTCTCCTTCTCCTTCTTCTACTTCTTCTGATTCACCCTCCAGACTTCACCTTCTCCTTCTCCTTCTTCTACTTCTTCTGATTCACCCTCCAGACTTCACCTTCTCCTTCTCCTTCTTCTGCTTCTTCTGCTTCACACTCCAGACTTCACCTTCACCTTCTCCTTCTTCTGCTTCTTCTGCTTCACCCTCCTGACTTCACCTTCTCCTTCTCCTTCTTCTACTTCTTCTTCTTCACCCTCCTGACTTCACCTTCTCCTTCTCCTTCTTCTGCTTCTTCTGATTCACCCTCCTAACTTCACCTTCTCCTTCTCCATCTTCTGCTTCTTCTGATTCACCCTCCTGACTTCACCTTCTTCTTCTCCTTCTTCTGCTTCTTCTGATTCACCCTCCAGACTTCAACTTCTCCTTCTCCTTCTTCTGCTTCTTCTGATTCACCCTCCAGACTTCACCTTCTCCTTCTCCTTCTTCTGCTTCTTCTGATTCACACTCCAGACCTCACCTTCTCCTTCTCCTTCTTCTACTTCTTCTGATTCACCCTCCAGACTTCATCTTCTCCTTCTCCTTCTCCTGCTTCTTCTGATTCACCCTCCAGACTTCACCTTTTCCTTCTCCTTCTTCTGCTTCTTCTGAGTCACCCTCCAGACTTCACCTTCTCCTTCTCCTTCTTCTACTTCTTCTGATTCACCCTCCAGACTTCACCTTCTCCTTCTCCTTCTTCTACTTCTTCTGATTCACCCTCCAGACTTCACCTTCTCCTTCACCTTCTTCTGCTTCTTCTGTTTCACCCTCCTGACTTCACCTTCTCCTTCTCCTTCTTCTACTTCTTCTGATTCACCCTCCTGACTTCACCTTCTCCTTCTCCTTATTCTACTTCTTCTGCTTCACCCTCCAGACTTCACCTTCTCTTTCTCCTTCTTCTACTTCTTCTGATTCACCCTCCAGACTTAACCTTCTCCTTCTCCTTCTTCTGCTTCTTCTGATTCACCCTCCAGACTTCACCTTCTCCTTCTCCTCATTCTGCTTCTTCTGATTCACCCTCCAGACTTCACCTTCTCCTTCTCCTTCTTCTGCATCTTCTGATTCACCCTCCAGACTTCAACTTCTCCTTCTCCTTCTTCTACTTCTTCTGATTAACCCTCCAGACTTCATCTTCTCCTTCTCCTTCTTCTTCTTCTTCTGATTCACCCTCCAGACTTCACCTTCTCCTTCTCCTTCTTCTACTTCTTCTGATTCACTCTCCAGACTTCACCTTCTCCTTCTCCTTCTTCTGCTTCTTCTGATTCACCCTCCAGACTTCACTTTCTCCTTCTCCTTCTTCTGCTTCTTCTGATTCACCCTCCAGACTTCACCTTCTCCTTCTCCTTCTTCTGCTTCTTCTGATTCACCCTTCAGACTTCACCCTCTTCTTCTCCTTCTTCTGCTTCTTCTGATTCACCCTCCAGACCTCACCTTTTCCTTCTCCTTCTTCTACTTCTTCTGATTCACCCTCCAGACTTCATCTTCTCCTTCTCCTTCTTCTGCTTCTTCTGATTCACCCTCCAGACTTCACCTTCTCCTTCTCCTTCTTCTGCTTCTTCTGATTCACCATCCAGACTTCGCATTCTCCTTCTCCTTCTTCTACTTCTTCTGATTCACCCTCCAGACTTCACCTTCTCCTTCTCCTTCTTCTACTTCTTCTGATTCATCCTCCAGTCTTCACCTTCTCCTTCTCCTTCTTCTGCTTCTTCTGATTCACCCTCCAGACTTCACCTTCTCCTACTCCTTCTTCTGCTTCTTCTGATTCACCCTCCAGACTTCACCTTCTCCTTCTCCTTCTTCTGCTTCTTCTGATTCACCCTCCAGACTTCACCTTCTCCTTCTCCTTCTTCTGCTTCTTCTGATTCACCCTCCAGACTTCACCTTCTCCTTCTCCTTCTTCTGCTTCTTCTGATTCACCCTCCAGACTTCACCTTCTCCTTCTCCTTCTTCTGCTTCTTCTGATTCACCCTCCAGACTTCACCTTCTCCTTCTCCTTCTTCTGCTTCTTCTGATTCACCCTCCAGACATCGCCTTCTCCTTCTCCTTCTTCTACTTCTTCTGATTCACCCTCCAGACTTCACCTTCTCCTTCTTCTGCTTCTTCTGATTCACCCTCCAGACTTCACCTTCTCCTTCTCCTTCGTCTACTTCTTCTGATTCACCCTCCAGACTACACCTTCTCCTTCTCCTTCTTCTGCTTCTTCTGCTTCACCCTCCAGACTTCACCTTCTCCTTCCCCTTCTTCTGCTTCTTCTGCTGCGCCCTCCAGACTTCACCTTCACCTTCTCCTTCTTCTGCTTCTTCTGCTTCACCCTCCTGACTTCACCTTCTCCTTCTCCTTCTTCTACTTCTTCTGCTTCACCCTCCTGACTTCACCTTCTCCTTCTCCTTCTTCTGCTTCTTCTGATTCACCCTCCTAACTTCACCTTCTCCTTCTCCATCTTCTGCTTCTTCTGATTCACCCTCCTGACTTCACCTTCTTCTTCTCCTTCTTCTGCTTCTTCTGATTCACCCTCCAGACTTCAACTTCTCCTTCTCCTTCTTCTGCTTCTTCTGATTCACCCTCCAGACTTCACCTTCTCCTTCTCCTTCTTCTGCTTCTTCTGATTCACACTCCAGACCTCACCTTCTCCTTCTCCTTCTTCTACTTCTTCTGATTCACCCTCCAGACTTCATCTTCTCCTTCTCCTTCTCCTGCTTCTTCTGATTCACCCTCCAGACTTCACCTTTTCCTTCTCCTTCTTCTGCTTCTTCTGAGTCACCCTCCAGACTTCACCTTCTCCTTCTCCTTCTTCTACTTCTTCTGATTCACCCTCCAGACTTCACCTTCTCCTTCTCCTTCTTCTACTTCTTCTGATTCACCCTCCAGACTTCACCTTCTCCTTCACCTTCTTCTGCTTCTTCTGTTTCACCCTCCTGACTTCACCTTCTCCTTCTCCTTCTTCTACTTCTTCTGATTCACCCTCCTGACTTCACCTTCTCCTTCTCCTTATTCTACTTCTTCTGCTTCACCCTCCAGACTTCACCTTCTCTTTCTCCTTCTTCTACTTCTTCTGATTCACCCTCCAGACTTAACCTTCTCCTTCTCCTTCTTCTGCTTCTTCTGATTCACCCTCCAGACTTCACCTTCTCCTTCTCCTCATTCTGCTTCTTCTGATTCACCCTCCAGACTTCACCTTCTCCTTCTCCTTCTTCTGCATCTTCTGATTCACCCTCCAGACTTCAACTTCTCCTTCTCCTTCTTCTACTTCTTCTGATTAACCCTCCAGACTTCATCTTCTCCTTCTCCTTCTTCTTCTTCTTCTGATTCACCCTCCAGACTTCACCTTCTCCTTCTCCTTCTTCTACTTCTTCTGATTCACTCTCCAGACTTCACCTTCTCCTTCTCCTTCTTCTGCTTCTTCTGATTCACCCTCCAGACTTCACTTTCTCCTTCTCCTTCTTCTGCTTCTTCTGATTCACCCTCCAGACTTCACCTTCTCCTTCTCCTTCTTCTGCTTCTTCTGATTCACCCTTCAGCCTTCACCCTCTTCTTCTCCTTCTTCTGCTTCTTCTGATTCACCCTCCAGACCTCACCTTTTTCTTCTCCTTCTTCTACTTCTTCTGATTCACCCTCCAGACTTCATCTTCTCCTTCTCCTTCTTCTGCTTCTTCTGATTCACCCTCCAGACTTCACCTTCTCCTACTCCTTCTTCTGCTTCTTCTGATTCACCCTCCAGACTTCACCTTCTCCTTCTCCTTCTTCAGCTTCTTCTGATTCACCCTCCAGACTTCACCTTCTCCTTCTCCTTCTTCTGCTTCTTCTGATTCACCCTCCAGACTTCACCTTCTCCTTCTCCTTCTTCTGCTTCTTCTGATTCACCCTCCAGACTTCACCTTCTCCTTCTCCTTCTTCTGCTTCTTCTGATTCACCCTCCAGACTTCACCTTCTCCTTCTCCTTCTTCTGCTTCTTCTGATTCACCCTCCAGACATCGCCTTCTCCTTCTCCTTCTTCTACTTCTTCTGATTCACCCTCCAGACTTCACCTTCTCCTTCTTCTGCTTCTTCTGATTCACCCTCCAGACTTCACCTTCTCCTTCTCCTTCGTCTACTTCTTCTGATTCACCCTCCAGACTACATCTTCTCCTTCTCCTTCTTCTACTTCTTCTGATTCACCCTCCAGACTTCACCTTCTCCTTCTCCTTCTTCTGCTTCTTCTGATTCACCCTCCAGACTTCACCTTCTCCTTCTCCTTCTTCTACTTCTTCTGATTCACCCTCCAGACTTCACCTTCTCCTTCTTCTTCTTCTACTTCTTCTGATTCACCCTCCAGACTTCACCTTCTCCTTCTCCTTCTTCTACTTCTTCTGCTTCTCCCTCCAGACTTCACCTTCTCCTTCTCCTTCTTCTGCTTCTTCTGATTCTCCCTCCAGATTTCACCTTCTCCTTCTCCTTCTTCTACTTCTTCTGATTCACCCTCCAGACTTCACCTTCTCCTTCTCCTTCTTCTACTTCTTCTGATTCACCCTCCAGACTTCACCTTCTCCTTCTCCTTCTTCTACTTCTTCTGATTCACCCTCCAGACTTCACCTTCTCCTTCTCCTTCTTCTACTTCTTCTGATTCACCCTCCTGACTTCACCTTCTCCTTCTCCTTCTTCTGCTTCTTCTGCTTCACCCTCCAGACTTTACCTTCTCCTTCTCCTTCTTCTGCTTCTTCTGCTTCACCCTCCAGACTTCACCTTCTACTTCTCCTTCTTCTGCTTCTTCTGCCTCACCCTCCTGACTTCACCTTCTCCTTCCCCTTCTTCTACATCTTCTGATTCACCCTCCAGACTTCACCTTCTCCTTCTCCTTCTTCTGCTTCTTCTGCTTCACCCTCCAGACTTCACCTTCTCCTTCCCCTTCTTCTGCTTCTTCTGCTTCGCCCTCCAGACTTCACCTTCTCCTTCTCCTTCTTCTGCTTCTTCTGCTTCACCCTCCTGACTTCACCTTCTCCTTCTCCTTCTTCTACTTCTTCTGATTCACCCTCCAGACTTCACCTTCTCCTTCTCCTTCTTCTGCTTCTTCTGTTTCACCCTCCAGACTTCACCTTCTACTTCTCCTTCTTCTGCTTCTTCTGCTTCACCCTCCTGACTTCACCTTCTCCTTCCCCTTATTCTACTTCTTCTGTTTCACCCTCCAGACTTCATCTTCTACTTCTCCTTCTTCTGCTTCTTCTGCTTCACCCTCCTGACTTCACCTTCTCCTTCCCCTTCTTCTACTTCTTCTGCTTCGCCCTCCAGACTTCACCTTCTCCTTCTCCTTCT
Source organism: Somniosus microcephalus (assembly GCF_052327205.1). NCBI lineage: Eukaryota > Metazoa > Chordata > Chondrichthyes > Squaliformes > Somniosidae > Somniosus > Somniosus microcephalus. The sequence continues at coordinate 1,366,188 of NW_028225215.1, forward strand.
TCTGCTTCTTCTGATTCACCCTCCAGCCTTCACCTTCTCCTTCTCCTTCTTCTGCTTCTTCTGCTTCTCCCTCCTGACTTCACCTTCTCCTTCTCCTTCTTCTACTTCTTCTGATTCACCCACCAGACTTCACCTTCTCCTTCTCCTTCTTCTGCTCCTTCTGCTTCACCCTCCAGACTTCACCTTCTCCTTCTCCTTCTTCTGCTTCTTCTGCTGCGCCCTCCAGACTTCATCTTCTCCTTCTCCTTCTTCTGCTTCTTCTGATTCACACTCCAGACCTCACCTTCTCCTTCTCCTTCTTCTACTACTTCTGATTCACCCTCCAGACTTCACCTTTTCATTCTCCTTCTTCTGCTTCTTCTGAGTCACCCTCCAGACATCACCTTCTCCTTCTCCTTCTTCTGCTTCTTCTGATTCACCCTCCAGACTTCACCTTCTCCTTCTCCTTCTTCTGCTTCTTCTGATTCATTCTCCAGTCTTCAACTTCTCCTTCTCCTTCTTCTGCTTCTTCTGATTCACCATTCAGACTTCACCTTCTCCTTCTCCTTCTTCTACTTCTTCTGATTCACCCTCCAGACTTCATCTTCTCCTTCTCCATCTACTGCTTCTTCTGATTCACCCTCCAGACTTCACCTTCTCCTTCTCCTTCTTCTGCTTCTTCTGATTCACCCTCCAGACTTCACCTTCTCCTTCTCCTTCTTCTACTTCTTCTGATTCACCCTCCAGACTTCACCTTCTCCTTCTCCTTCTTCTACTTCTTCTGATTCACCCTCCAGACTTCACCTTCTCCTTCTCCTTCTTCTACTTCTTCTGCTTCTCCCTCCAGACTTCACCTTCTCCTTCTCCTTCTTCTGCTTCTTCTGATTCACCCTCCAGATTTCACCTTCTCCTTCTCCTTCTTCTACTTCTTCTGATTCACCCTCCAGACTTCACCTTCTCCTTCTCCTTTTTCTACTTCTTCTGATTCACCCTCCAGACCTCACCTTCTCCTTCTCCTTCTTCTACTTCTTCTGATTCACCCTCCTGACTTCACCTTCTCCTTCTCCTTCTTCTGCTTCTTATGCTTCACCCTCCAGACTTCACCTTCTCCTTCTCCTTCTTCTGCTTCATCTGCTTCACCCTCCAGACTTCACCTTCTACTTCTCCTTCTTCTGCTTCTTCTGCTTCACCCTCCTGACTTCACCTTCTCCTTCCCCTTCTTCTACTTCTTCTGATTCACCCTCCAGACTTCACCTTCTCCTTCTCCTTCTTCTGCATCTTCTGATTCACCCTCCAGACTTCAACTTCTCCTTCTCCTGTTTCTGCTTCTTCTGATTCACCCTCCAGACTTCACCTTCTCCTTCTCCTTCTTCTACTTCTTCTGATTAACCCTCCAGACTTCATCTTCTCCTTCTCCTTCTTCTTCTTCTTCTGATTCACCCTCCAGACTTCACCTTCTCCTTCTCCTTCTTCTACTTCTTCTGATTCACCCACCAGACTTCACCTTCTCCTTCTCCTTCTTCTGCTTCTTCTGATTCACCCTCCAGACTTCACCTTCTTCTTCTCCTTTTTCTGCTTCTTCTGATTCACCCTCCAGACATCACCTTCTCCTTCTCCTTCTTCTACTTCTTCTGATTCACCCTCCAGACTTCACCTTCTCCTTCTCCTTCTTCTGCTTCTTCTGATTCACCATCCAGACTTCGCATTCTCCTTCTCCTTCTTCTACTTCTTCTGATTCACCCTCCAGACTTCACCTTCTCCTTCTCCTTCTTCTACTTCTTCTGATTCACCCTCCAGTCTTCACCTTCTCCTTCTCCTTCTTCTGCTTCTTCTGATTCACCCTCCAGACTTCACCTTCTCCTACTCCTTCTTCTGCTTCTTCTGATTCACCCTCCAGACTTCACCTTCTCCTTCTCCTTCTTCTGCTTCTTCTGAATCACCCTCCAGACTTCACCTTCTCCTTCTCCTTCTTCTGCTTCTTCTGATTCACCCTCCAGACTTCACCTTCTCCTTCTTCTTCTTCTGCTTCTTCTGATTCACCCTCCAGACTTCATCTTCTCCTTCTCCTTCTTCTGCTTCTTCTGATTCACCCTCCAGACATCGCCTTCTCCTTCTCCTTCTTCTACTTCTTCTGATTCACCCTCCAGACTTCACCTTCTCCTTCTTCTGCTTCTTCTGATTCACCCTCCAGACTTCACCTTCTCCTTCTCCTTCGTCTACTTCTTCTGATTCACCCTCCAGACTACACCTTCTCCTTCTCCTTCTTCTACTTCTTCTGATTCACCCTCCAGACTTCACCTTCTCCTTCTCCTTCTTCTGCTTCTTCTGATTCACCCTCCAGACTTCACCTTCTCCTTCTCCTTCTTCTGCTTCTTCTGCTTCACCCTCCAGACTTCACCTTCTCCTTCTCTTTCTTCTGCTTCTTCTGATTCACCCTCCAGACTTCACCTTCTCCTTCTCCTTCTTCTGCTTCTTCTGCTTCACCCTCCTGACTTCACCTTCTCCTTCTCCTTCTTCTACTTCTTCTGCTTCACCCTCCAGACTTCTCCTTCTCCTTCTCCTTCTTCTGCTTCTTCTGTTTCACCCTCCAGACTTCACCTTCTACTTCTCCTTCTTCTGCTTCTTCTGCTTCACCCTCCTGACTTCACCTTCTCCTTCCCCTTCTTCTACTTCTTCTGTTTCACCCTCCAGACTTCAACATCTACTTCTCCTTCTTCTGCTTCTTCTGCTTCACCCTCCTGACTTCACCTTCTCCTTCCCCTTCTTCTACTTCTTCTGCTTCGCCCTCCAGACTTCACCTTCTCCTTCTCCTTCTTCTGCTTCTTCTGATTCACCCTCCAGACTTCACCTTCTCCTTCTCCTTCTTCTGCTTCTTCTGCTTCTCCCTCCTGACTTCACCTTCTCCTTCTCCTTCTTCTACTTCTTCTGATTCACCCTCCAGACTTCTCCTTCTCCTTCTCCTTCTTCTGCTTCTTCTGTTTCACCCTCCAGACTTCACCTTCTACTTCTCCTTCTTCTGCTTCTTCTGCTTCACCCTCCTGACTTCACCTTCTCCTTCCCCTTCTTCTACTTCTTCTGTTTCACCCTCCAGACTTCAACATCTACTTCTCCTTCTTCTGCTTCTTCTGCTTCACCCTCCTGACTTCACCTTCTCCTTCCCCTTCTTCTACTTCTTCTGCTTCGCCCTCCAGACTTCACCTTCTCCTTCTCCTTCTTCTGCTTCTTCTGATTCACCCTCCAGACTTCACCTTCTCCTTCTCCTTCTTCTGCTTCTTCTGCTTCTCCCTCCTGACTTCACCTTCTCCTTCTCCTTCTTCTACTTCTTCTGATTCACCCTCCAGACTTCACCTTCTCCTTCTCCTTCTTCTGCTCCTTCTGCTTCACCCTCCAGACTTCACCTTCTCCTTCTCCTTCTTCTGCTTCTTCTGCTGCGCCCTCCAGACTTCACCTTCTCCTTCTCCTTCTTCTGCTTCTTCTGATTCACACTCCAGACCTCACCTTCTCCTTCTCCTTCTTCTACTACTTCTGATTCACCCTCCAGACTTCACCTTCTCCTTCTCCTTCTTCTACTTCTTCTGATTCACCCTCCAGACTTCACCTTCTCCTTCTCCTTCTTCTACTTCTTCTGCTTCTCCCTCCAGACTTCACCTTCTCCTTCTCCTTCTTCTGCTTCTTCTGATTCACCCTCCAGATTTCACCTTCTCCTTCTCCTTCTTCTACTTCTTCTGATTCACCCTCCAGACTTCACCTTCTCCTTCTCCTTCTTCTACTTCTTCTGATTCACCCTCCAGATTTCACCTTCTCCTTCTCCTTCTTCTACTTCTTCTGATTCACCCTCCAGACTTCACCTTCTCCTTCTCCTTCTTCTACTTCTTCTGATTCACCCTCCAGACTTCACCTTCTCCTTCTCCTTCTTCTACTTCTTCTGATTCACCCTCCTGACTTCACCTTCTCCTTCTCCTTCTTCTGCTTCTTATGCTTCACCCTCCAGACTTCACCTTCTCCTTCTCCTTCTTCTGCTTCATCTGCTTCACCCTCCAGACTTCACATTCTACTTCTCCTTCTTCTGCTTCTTCTGCTTCACCCTCCTGACTTCACCTTCTCCTTCCCCTTCTTCTACTTCTTCTGATTCACCCTCCAGACTTCACCTTCTCCTTCTCCTTCTTCTGCTTCTTCTGATTCACCCTCCAGACTTCACCTTCTCCTTCTCCTTCTTCTGCTTCTTCTGATTCACCCTCCAGACATCGCCTTCTCCTTCTCCTTCTTCTACTTCTTCTGATTCACCCTCCAGACTTCACCTTCTCCTTCTTCTGCTTCTTCTGATTCACCCTCCAGACTTCACCTTCTCCTTCTCCTTCGTCTACTTCTTCTGATTCACCCTCCAGACTACACCTTCTCCTTCTCCTTCTTCTGCTTCTTCTGCTTCACCCTCCAGACTTCACCTTCTCCTTCCCCTTCTTCTGCTTCTTCTGCTGCGCCCTCCAGACTTCACCTTCACCTTCTCCTTCTTCTGCTTCTTCTGCTTCACCCTCCTGACTTCACCTTCTCCTTCTCCTTCTTCTACTTCTTCTGCTTCACCCTCCTGACTTCACCTTCTCCTTCTCCTTCTTCTGCTTCTTCTGATTCACCCTCCTAACTTCACCTTCTCCTTCTCCATCTTCTGCTTCTTCTGATTCACCCTCCTGACTTCACCTTCTTCTTCTCCTTCTTCTGCTTCTTCTGATTCACCCTCCAGACTTCAACTTCTCCTTCTCCTTCTTCTGCTTCTTCTGATTCACCCTCCAGACTTCACCTTCTCCTTCTCCTTCTTCTGCTTCTTCTGATTCACACTCCAGACCTCACCTTCTCCTTCTCCTTCTTCTACTTCTTCTGATTCACCCTCCAGACTTCATCTTCTCCTTCTCCTTCTCCTGCTTCTTCTGATTCACCCTCCAGACTTCACCTTTTCCTTCTCCTTCTTCTGCTTCTTCTGAGTCACCCTCCAGACTTCACCTTCTCCTTCTCCTTCTTCTACTTCTTCTGATTCACCCTCCAGACTTCACCTTCTCCTTCTCCTTCTTCTACTTCTTCTGATTCACCCTCCAGACTTCACCTTCTCCTTCACCTTCTTCTGCTTCTTCTGTTTCACCCTCCTGACTTCACCTTCTCCTTCTCCTTCTTCTACTTCTTCTGATTCACCCTCCTGACTTCACCTTCTCCTTCTCCTTATTCTACTTCTTCTGCTTCACCCTCCAGACTTCACCTTCTCTTTCTCCTTCTTCTACTTCTTCTGATTCACCCTCCAGACTTAACCTTCTCCTTCTCCTTCTTCTGCTTCTTCTGATTCACCCTCCAGACTTCACCTTCTCCTTCTCCTCATTCTGCTTCTTCTGATTCACCCTCCAGACTTCACCTTCTCCTTCTCCTTCTTCTGCATCTTCTGATTCACCCTCCAGACTTCAACTTCTCCTTCTCCTTCTTCTACTTCTTCTGATTAACCCTCCAGACTTCATCTTCTCCTTCTCCTTCTTCTTCTTCTTCTGATTCACCCTCCAGACTTCACCTTCTCCTTCTCCTTCTTCTACTTCTTCTGATTCACTCTCCAGACTTCACCTTCTCCTTCTCCTTCTTCTGCTTCTTCTGATTCACCCTCCAGACTTCACTTTCTCCTTCTCCTTCTTCTGCTTCTTCTGATTCACCCTCCAGACTTCACCTTCTCCTTCTCCTTCTTCTGCTTCTTCTGATTCACCCTTCAGCCTTCACCCTCTTCTTCTCCTTCTTCTGCTTCTTCTGATTCACCCTCCAGACCTCACCTTTTTCTTCTCCTTCTTCTACTTCTTCTGATTCACCCTCCAGACTTCATCTTCTCCTTCTCCTTCTTCTGCTTCTTCTGATTCACCCTCCAGACTTCACCTTCTCCTACTCCTTCTTCTGCTTCTTCTGATTCACCCTCCAGACTTCACCTTCTCCTTCTCCTTCTTCAGCTTCTTCTGATTCACCCTCCAGACTTCACCTTCTCCTTCTCCTTCTTCTGCTTCTTCTGATTCACCCTCCAGACTTCACCTTCTCCTTCTCCTTCTTCTGCTTCTTCTGATTCACCCTCCAGACTTCACCTTCTCCTTCTCCTTCTTCTGCTTCTTCTGATTCACCCTCCAGACTTCACCTTCTCCTTCTCCTTCTTCTGCTTCTTCTGATTCACCCTCCAGACATCGCCTTCTCCTTCTCCTTCTTCTACTTCTTCTGATTCACCCTCCAGACTTCACCTTCTCCTTCTTCTGCTTCTTCTGATTCACCCTCCAGACTTCACCTTCTCCTTCTCCTTCGTCTACTTCTTCTGATTCACCCTCCAGACTACATCTTCTCCTTCTCCTTCTTCTACTTCTTCTGATTCACCCTCCAGACTTCACCTTCTCCTTCTCCTTCTTCTGCTTCTTCTGATTCACCCTCCAGACTTCACCTTCTCCTTCTCCTTCTTCTACTTCTTCTGATTCACCCTCCAGACTTCACCTTCTCCTTCTTCTTCTTCTACTTCTTCTGATTCACCCTCCAGACTTCACCTTCTCCTTCTCCTTCTTCTACTTCTTCTGCTTCTCCCTCCAGACTTCACCTTCTCCTTCTCCTTCTTCTGCTTCTTCTGATTCTCCCTCCAGATTTCACCTTCTCCTTCTCCTTCTTCTACTTCTTCTGATTCACCCTCCAGACTTCACCTTCTCCTTCTCCTTCTTCTACTTCTTCTGATTCACCCTCCAGACTTCACCTTCTCCTTCTCCTTCTTCTACTTCTTCTGATTCACCCTCCAGACTTCACCTTCTCCTTCTCCTTCTTCTACTTCTTCTGATTCACCCTCCTGACTTCACCTTCTCCTTCTCCTTCTTCTGCTTCTTCTGCTTCACCCTCCAGACTTTACCTTCTCCTTCTCCTTCTTCTGCTTCTTCTGCTTCACCCTCCAGACTTCACCTTCTACTTCTCCTTCTTCTGCTTCTTCTGCCTCACCCTCCTGACTTCACCTTCTCCTTCCCCTTCTTCTACATCTTCTGATTCACCCTCCAGACTTCACCTTCTCCTTCTCCTTCTTCTGCTTCTTCTGCTTCACCCTCCAGACTTCACCTTCTCCTTCCCCTTCTTCTGCTTCTTCTGCTTCGCCCTCCAGACTTCACCTTCTCCTTCTCCTTCTTCTGCTTCTTCTGCTTCACCCTCCTGACTTCACCTTCTCCTTCTCCTTCTTCTACTTCTTCTGATTCACCCTCCAGACTTCACCTTCTCCTTCTCCTTCTTCTGCTTCTTCTGTTTCACCCTCCAGACTTCACCTTCTACTTCTCCTTCTTCTGCTTCTTCTGCTTCACCCTCCTGACTTCACCTTCTCCTTCCCCTTATTCTACTTCTTCTGTTTCACCCTCCAGACTTCATCTTCTACTTCTCCTTCTTCTGCTTCTTCTGCTTCACCCTCCTGACTTCACCTTCTCCTTCCCCTTCTTCTACTTCTTCTGCTTCGCCCTCCAGACTTCACCTTCTCCTTCTCCTTCTTCTGCTTCTTCTGATTCACCCTCCAGCCTTCACCTTCTCCTTCTCCTTCTTCTGCTTCTTCTGCTTCTCCCTCCTGACTTCACCTTCTCCTTCTCCTTCTTCTACTTCTTCTGATTCACCCACCAGACTTCACCTTCTCCTTCTCCTTCTTCTGCTCCTTCTGCTTCACCCTCCAGACTTCACCTTCTCCTTCTCCTTCTTCTGCTTCTTCTGCTGCGCCCTCCAGACTTCATCTTCTCCTTCTCCTTCTTCTGCTTCTTCTGATTCACACTCCAGACCTCACCTTCTCCTTCTCCTTCTTCTACTACTTCTGATTCACCCTCCAGACTTCACCTTTTCATTCTCCTTCTTCTGCTTCTTCTGAGTCACCCTCCAGACATCACCTTCTCCTTCTCCTTCTTCTGCTTCTTCTGATTCACCCTCCAGACTTCACCTTCTCCTTCTCCTTCTTCTGCTTCTTCTGATTCATTCTCCAGTCTTCAACTTCTCCTTCTCCTTCTTCTGCTTCTTCTGATTCACCATTCAGACTTCACCTTCTCCTTCTCCTTCTTCTACTTCTTCTGATTCACCCTCCAGACTTCATCTTCTCCTTCTCCATCTACTGCTTCTTCTGAATCACCCTCCAGACTTCACCTTCTCCTTCTCCTTCTTCTGCTTCTTCTGATTCACCCTCCAGACTTCACCTTCTCCTTCTCCTTCTTCTACTTCTTCTGATTCACCCTCCAGACTTCACCTTCTCCTTCTCCTTCTTCTACTTCTTCTGATTCACCCTCCAGACTTCACCTTCTCCTTCTCCTTCTTCTACTTCTTCTGCTTCTCCCTCCAGACTTCACCTTCTCCTTCTCCTTCTTCTGCTTCTTCTGATTCACCCTCCAGATTTCACCTTCTCCTTCTCCTTCTTCTACTTCTTCTGATTCACCCTCCAGACTTCACCTTCTCCTTCTCCTTTTTCTACTTCTTCTGATTCACCCTCCAGACCTCACCTTCTCCTTCTCCTTCTTCTACTTCTTCTGATTCACCCTCCTGACTTCACCTTCTCCTTCTCCTTCTTCTGCTTCTTATGCTTCACCCTCCAGACTTCACCTTCTCCTTCTCCTTCTTCTGCTTCATCTGCTTCACCCTCCAGACTTCACCTTCTACTTCTCCTTCTTCTGCTTCTTCTGCTTCACCCTCCTGACTTCACCTTCTCCTTCCCCTTCTTCTACTTCTTCTGATTCACCCTCCAGACTTCACCTTCTCCTTCTCCTTCTTCTGCATCTTCTGATTCACCCTCCAGACTTCAACTTCTCCTTCTCCTGTTTCTGCTTCTTCTGATTCACCCTCCAGACTTCACCTTCTCCTTCTCCTTCTTCTACTTCTTCTGATTAACCCTCCAGACTTCATCTTCTCCTTCTCCTTCTTCTTCTTCTTCTGATTCACCCTCCAGACTTCACCTTCTCCTTCTCCTTCTTCTACTTCTTCTGATTCACCCACCAGACTTCACCTTCTCCTTCTCCTTCTTCTGCTTCTTCTGATTCACCCTCCAGACTTCACCTTCTTCTTCTCCTTTTTCTGCTTCTTCTGATTCACCCTCCAGACATCACCTTCTCCTTCTCCTTCTTCTACTTCTTCTGATTCACCCTCCAGACTTCACCTTCTCCTTCTCCTTCTTCTGCTTCTTCTGATTCACCATCCAGACTTCGCATTCTCCTTCTCCTTCTTCTACTTCTTCTGATTCACCCTCCAGACTTCACCTTCTCCTTCTCCTTCTTCTACTTCTTCTGATTCACCCTCCAGTCTTCACCTTCTCCTTCTCCTTCTTCTGCTTCTTCTGATTCACCCTCCAGACTTCACCTTCTCCTACTCCTTCTTCTGCTTCTTCTGATTCACCCTCCAGACTTCACCTTCTCCTTCTCCTTCTTCTGCTTCTTCTGAATCACCCTCCAGACTTCACCTTCTCCTTCTCCTTCTTCTGCTTCTTCTGATTCACCCTCCAGACTTCACCTTCTCCTTCTTCTTCTTCTGCTTCTTCTGATTCACCCTCCAGACTTCATCTTCTCCTTCTCCTTCTTCTGCTTCTTCTGATTCACCCTCCAGACATCGCCTTCTCCTTCTCCTTCTTCTACTTCTTCTGATTCACCCTCCAGACTTCACCTTCTCCTTCTTCTGCTTCTTCTGATTCACCCTCCAGACTTCACCTTCTCCTTCTCCTTCGTCTACTTCTTCTGATTCACCCTCCAGACTACACCTTCTCCTTCTCCTTCTTCTACTTCTTCTGATTCACCCTCCAGACTTCACCTTCTCCTTCTCCTTCTTCTGCTTCTTCTGATTCACCCTCCAGACTTCACCTTCTCCTTCTCCTTCTTCTGCTTCTTCTGCTTCACCCTCCAGACTTCACCTTCTCCTTCTCTTTCTTCTGCTTCTTCTGATTCACCCTCCAGACTTCACCTTCTCCTTCTCCTTCTTCTGCTTCTTCTGCTTCACCCTCCTGACTTCACCTTCTCCTTCTCCTTCTTCTACTTCTTCTGCTTCACCCTCCAGACTTCTCCTTCTCCTTCTCCTTCTTCTGCTTCTTCTGTTTCACCCTCCAGACTTCACCTTCTACTTCTCCTTCTTCTGCTTCTTCTGCTTCACCCTCCTGACTTCACCTTCTCCTTCCCCTTCTTCTACTTCTTCTGTTTCACCCTCCAGACTTCAACATCTACTTCTCCTTCTTCTGCTTCTTCTGCTTCACCCTCCTGACTTCACCTTCTCCTTCCCCTTCTTCTACTTCTTCTGCTTCGCCCTCCAGACTTCACCTTCTCCTTCTCCTTCTTCTGCTTCTTCTGATTCACCCTCCAGACTTCACCTTCTCCTTCTCCTTCTTCTGCTTCTTCTGCTTCTCCCTCCTGACTTCACCTTCTCCTTCTCCTTCTTCTACTTCTTCTGATTCACCCTCCAGACTTCTCCTTCTCCTTCTCCTTCTTCTGCTTCTTCTGTTTCACCCTCCAGACTTCACCTTCTACTTCTCCTTCTTCTGCTTCTTCTGCTTCACCCTCCTGACTTCACCTTCTCCTTCCCCTTCTTCTACTTCTTCTGTTTCACCCTCCAGACTTCAACATCTACTTCTCCTTCTTCTGCTTCTTCTGCTTCACCCTCCTGACTTCACCTTCTCCTTCCCCTTCTTCTACTTCTTCTGCTTCGCCCTCCAGACTTCACCTTCTCCTTCTCCTTCTTCTGCTTCTTCTGATTCACCCTCCAGACTTCACCTTCTCCTTCTCCTTCTTCTGCTTCTTCTGCTTCTCCCTCCTGACTTCACCTTCTCCTTCTCCTTCTTCTACTTCTTCTGATTCACCCTCCAGACTTCACCTTCTCCTTCTCCTTCTTCTGCTCCTTCTGCTTCACCCTCCAGACTTCACCTTCTCCTTCTCCTTCTTCTGCTTCTTCTGCTGCGCCCTCCAGACTTCACCTTCTCCTTCTCCTTCTTCTGCTTCTTCTGATTCACACTCCAGACCTCACCTTCTCCTTCTCCTTCTTCTACTACTTCTGATTCACCCTCCAGACTTCACCTTCTCCTTCTCCTTCTTCTACTTCTTCTGATTCACCCTCCAGACTTCACCTTCTCCTTCTCCTTCTTCTACTTCTTCTGCTTCTCCCTCCAGACTTCACCTTCTCCTTCTCCTTCTTCTGCTTCTTCTGATTCACCCTCCAGATTTCACCTTCTCCTTCTCCTTCTTCTACTTCTTCTGATTCACCCTCCAGACTTCACCTTCTCCTTCTCCTTCTTCTACTTCTTCTGATTCACCCTCCAGATTTCACCTTCTCCTTCTCCTTCTTCTACTTCTTCTGATTCACCCTCCAGACTTCACCTTCTCCTTCTCCTTCTTCTACTTCTTCTGATTCACCCTCCAGACTTCACCTTCTCCTTCTCCTTCTTCTACTTCTTCTGATTCACCCTCCTGACTTCACCTTCTCCTTCTCCTTCTTCTGCTTCTTATGCTTCACCCTCCAGACTTCACCTTCTCCTTCTCCTTCTTCTGCTTCATCTGCTTCACCCTCCAGACTTCACATTCTACTTCTCCTTCTTCTGCTTCTTCTGCTTCACCCTCCTGACTTCACCTTCTCCTTCCCCTTCTTCTACTTCTTCTGATTCACCCTCCAGACTTCACCTTCTCCTTCTCCTTCTTCTGCATCTTCTGATTCACCCTCCAGACTTCAACTTCTCCTTCTCCTGTTTCTGCTTCTTCTGATTCACCCTCCAGACTTCACCTTCTCCTTCTCCTTCTTCTACTTCTTCTGATTAACCCTCCAGACTTCATCTTCTCCTTCTCCTTCTTCTTCTTCTTCTGATTCACCCTCCAGACTTCACCTTCTCCTTCTCCTTCTTCTGCATCTTCTGATTCACCCTCCAGACTTCAACTTCTCCTTCTCCTTCTTCTACTTCTTCTGATTCACCCTCCAGACTTCACCTTCTCCTTCTCCTCATTCTGCTTCTTCTGATTCACCCTCCAGACTTCACCTTCTCCTTCTCCTTCTTCTGCATCTTCTGATTCACCCTCCAGACTTCAACTTCTCCTTCTCCTTCTTCTACTTCTTCTGATTAACCCTCCAGACTTCATCTTCTCCTTCTCCTTCTTCTTCTTCTTCTGATTCACCCTCCAGACTTCACCTTCTCCTTCTCCTTCTTCTACTTCTTCTGATTCACTCTCCAGACTTCACCTTCTCCTTCTCCTTCTTCTGCTTCTTCTGATTCACCCTCCAGACTTCACTTTCTCCTTCTCCTTCTTCTGCTTCTTCTGATTCACCCTCCAGACTTCACCTTCTCCTTCTCCTTCTTCTGCTTCTTCTGATTCACCCTTCAGACTTCACCCTCTTCTTCTCCTTCTTCTGCTTCTTCTGATTCACCCTCCAGACCTCACCTTTTTCTTCTCCTTCTTCTACTTCTTCTGATTCACCCTCCAGACTTCATCTTCTCCTTCTCCTTCTTCTGCTTCTTCTGATTCACCCTCCAGACTTCATCTTCTCCTTCTCCTTCTTCTACTTCTTCTGATTAACCCTCCAGACTTCATCTTCTCCTTCTCCTTCGTCTACTTCTTCTGATTCACCCTCCAGACTACACCTTCTCCTTCTCCTTCTTCTACTTCTTCTGCTTCTCCCTCCAGACTTCACCTTCTCCTTCTCCTTCTTCTGCTTCTTCTGATTCTCCCTCCAGATTTCACCTTCTCCTTCTCCTTCTTCTACTTCTTCTGATTCACCCTCCAGACTTCACCTTCTCCTTCTCCTTCTTCTACTTCTTCTGATTCACCCTCCAGACTTCACCTTCTCCTTCTCCTTCTTCTACTTCTTCTGATTCACCCTCCAGACTTCACCTTCTCCTTCTCCTTCTTCTACTTCTTCTGATTCACCCTCCTGACTTCACCTTCTCCTTCTCCTTCTTCTGCTTCTTCTGCTTCACCCTCCAGACTTTACCTTCTCCTTCTCCTTCTTCTGCTTCTTCTGCTTCACCCTCCAGACTTCACCTTCTACTTCTCCTTCTTCTGCTTCTTCTGCCTCACCCTCCTGACTTCCCCTTCTCCTTCCCCTTCTTCTACATCTTCTGATTCACCCTCCAGACTTCACCTTCTCCTTCTCCTTCTTCTGCTTCTTCTGCTTCACCCTCCAGACTTCACCTTCTCCTTCCCCTTCTTCTGCTTCTTCTGCTTCGCCCTCCAGACTTCACCTTCTCCTTCTCCTTCTTCTGCTTCTTCTGCTTCACCCTCCTGACTTCACCTTCTCCTTCTCCTTCTTCTACTTCTTCTGATTCACCCTCCAGACTTCACCTTCTCCTTCTCCTTCTTCTGCTTCTTCTGTTTCACCCTCCAGACTTCACCTTCTACTTCTCCTTCTTCTGCTTCTTCTGCTTCACCCTCCTGACTTCACCTTCTCCTTCCCCTTATTCTACTTCTTCTGTTTCACCCTCCAGACTTCATCTTCTACTTCTCCTTCTTCTGCTTCTTCTGCTTCACCCTCCTGACTTCACCTTCTCCTTCCCCTTCTTCTACTTCTTCTGCTTCGCCCTCCAGACTTCACCTTCTCCTTCTCCTTCTTCTGCTTCTTCTGATTCACCCTCCAGACTTCACCTTCTCCTTCTCCTTCTTCTGCTTCTTCTGCTTCTCCCTCCTGACTTCACCTTCTCCTTCTCCTTATTCTACTTCTTCTGATTCACCCTCCAGACTTCACCTTCTCCTTCTCCTTCTTCTGCTCCTTCTGCTTCACCCTCCAGACTTCACCTTCTCCTTCTCCTTCTTCTGCTTCTTCTGCTGCGCCCTCCAGACTTCACCTTCTCCTTCTCCTTCTTCTGCTTCTTCTGATTCACACTCCAGACCTCACCTTCTCCTTCTCCTTCTTCTACTACTTCTGATTCACCCTCCAGACTTCACCTTTTCATTCTCCTTCTTCTGCTTCTTCTGAGTCACCCTCCAGACATCACCTTCTCCTTCTCCTTCTTCTGCTTCTTCTGATTCAACATCCAGACTTCACCTTCTCCTTCTCCTTCTTCTGCTTCTTCTGATTCATTCTCCAGTCTTCAACTTCTCCTTCTCCTTCTTCTGCTTCTTCTGATTCACCATTCAGACTTCACCTTCTCCTTCTCCTTCTTCTACTTCTTCTGATTCACCCTCCAGACTTCATCTTCTCCTTCTCCATCTACTGCTTCTTCTGATTCACCCTCCAGACTTCACCTTCTCCTTCTCCTTCTTCTGCTTCTTCTGATTCACCCTCCAGACTTCACCTTCTCCTTCTCCTTCTTCTACTTCTTCTGATTCACCCTCCAGACTTCACCTTCTCCTTCTCCTTCTTCTACTTCTTCTGATTCACCCTCCAGACTTCACCTTCTCCTTCTCCTTCTTCTACTTCTTCTGCTTCTCCCTCCAGACTTCACCTTCTCCTTCTCCTTCTTCTGCTTCTTCTGATTCACCCTCCAGATTTCACCTTCTCCTTCTCCTTCTTCTACTTCTTCTGATTCACCCTCCAGACTACACCTTCTCCTTCTCCTTTTTCTACTTCTTCTGATTCACCCTCCAGACCTCACCTTCTCCTTCTCCTTCTTCTACTTCTTCTGATTCACCCTCCTGACTTCACCTTCTCCTTCTCCTTCTTCTGCTTCTTATGCTTCACCCTCCAGACTTCACCTTCTCCTTCTCCTTCTTCTGCTTCATCTGCTTCACCCTCCAGACTTCACCTTCTACTTCTCCTTCTTCTGCTTCTTCTGCTTCACCCTCCTGACTTCACCTTCTCCTTCCCCTTCTTCTACTTCTTCTGATTCACCCTCCAGACTTCACCTCCTCCTTCTCCTTCTTCTGCATCTTCTGATTCACCCTCCAGACTTCAACTTCTCCTTCTCCTGTTTCTGCTTCTTCTGATTCACCCTCCAGACTTCACCTTCTCCTTCTCCTTCTTCTACTTCTTCTGATTAACCCTCCAGACTTCATCTTCTCCTTCTCCTTCTTCTTCTTCTTCTGATTCACCCTCCAGACTTCACCTTCTCCTTCTCCTTCTTCTACTTCTTCTGATTCACCCACCAGACTTCACCTTCTCCTTCTCCTTCTTCTGCTTCTTCTGATTCACCCTCCAGACTTCACCTTCTTCTTCTCCTTTTTCTGCTTCTTCTGATTCACCCTCCAGACATCACCTTCTCCTTCTCCTTCTTCTACTTCTTCTGATTCACCCTCCAGACTTCACCTTCTCCTTCTCCTTCTTCTGCTTCTTCTGATTCACCATCCAGACTTCGCATTCTCCTTCTCCTTCTTCTACTTCTTCTGATTCACCCTCCAGACTTCACCTTCTCCTTCTCCTTCTTCTACTTCTTCTGATTCACCCTCCAGTCTTCACCTTCTCCTTCTCCTTCTTCTGCTTCTTCTGATTCACCCTCCAGACTTCACCTTCTCCTACTCCTTCTTCTGCTTCTTCTGATTCACCCTCCAGACTTCACCTTCTCCTTCTCCTTCTTCTGCTTCTTCTGAATCACCCTCCAGACTTCACCTTCTCCTTCTCCTTCTTCTGCTTCTTCTGATTCACCCTCCAGACTTCACCTTCTCCTTCTTCTTCTTCTGCTTCTTCTGATTCACCCTCCAGACTTCACCTTCTCCTTCTCCTTCTTCTGCTTCTTCTGATTCACCCTCCAGACATCGCCTTCTCATTCTCCTTCTTCTACTTCTTCTGATTCACCCTCCAGACTTCACCTTCTCCTTCTTCTGCTTCTTCTGATTCATCCTCCAGACTTCACCTTCTCCTTCTCCTTCGTCTACTTCTTCTGATTCACCCTCCAGACTACACCTTCTCCTTCTCCTTCTTCTACTTCTTCTGATTCACCCTCCAGACTTCACCTTCTCCTTCTCCTTCTTCTGCTTCTTCTGATTCACCCTCCAGACTTCACCTTCTCCTTCTCCTTCTTCTGCTTCTTCTGCTTCACCCTCCAGACTTCACCTTCTCCTTCTCTTTCTTCTGCTTCTTCTGATTCACCCTCCAGACTTCACCTTCTCCTTCTCCTTCTTCTGCTTCTTCTGCTTCACCCTCCTGACTTCACCTTCTCCTTCTCCTTCTTCTACTTCTTCTGCTTCACCCTCCAGACTTCTCCTTCTCCTTCTCCTTCTTCTGCTTCTTCTGTTTCACCCTCCAGACTTCACCTTCTACTTCTCCTTCTTCTGCTTCTTCTGCTTCACCCTCCTGACTTCAGCTTCTCCTTCCCCTTCTTCTACTTCTTCTGTTTCACCCTCCAGACTTCAACATCTACTTCTCCTTCTTCTGCTTCTTCTGCTTCACCCTCCTGACTTCACCTTCTCCTTCCCCTTCTTCTACTTCTTCTGCTTCGCCCTCCAGACTTCACCTTCTCCTTCTCCTTCTTCTGCTTCTTCTGATTCACCCTCCAGACTTCACCTTCTCCTTCTCCTTCTTCTGCTTCTTCTGCTTCTCCCTCCTGACTTCACCTTCTCCTTCTCCTTCTTCTACTTCTTCTGATTCACCCTCCAGACTTCACCTTCTCCTTCTCCTTCTTCTGCTCCTTCTGCTTCACCCTCCAGACTTCACCTTCTCCTTCTCCTTCTTCTGCTTCTTCTGCTGCGCCCTCCAGACTTCACCTTCTCCTTCTCCTTCTTCTGCTTCTTCTGATTCACACTCCAGACCTCACCTTCTCCTTCTCCTTCTTCTACTACTTCTGATTCACCCTCCAGACTTCACCTTTTCATTCTCCTTCTTCTGCTTCTTCTGAGTCACCCTCCAGACTTCGCCTTCTCCTTCTCCTTCTTCTCCTTCTTCTGATTCACCCGCCAGACTTCACCTTCTCCTTCTCCTTCTTCTGCTTCTTCTGATTCACCCTCCAGACTTCACCTTCTCCTTCTCCTTCTTCTGCTTCTTCTGATTCATCCTCCAGTCTTCACCTTCTCCTTCTCCTTCTTCTGCTTCTTCTGATTCACCATTCAGACTTCACCTTCTCCTTCTCCTTCTTCTACTTCTTCTGATTCACCCTCCAGACTTCATCTTCTCCTTCTCCATCTACTGCTTCTTCTGATTCACCCTCCAGACTTCACCTTCTCCTTCTCCTTCTTCTGCTTCTTCTGATTCACCCTCCAGACTTCACCTTCTCCTTCTCCTTCTTCTACTTCTTCTGATTCACCCTCCAGACTTCACCTTCTCCTTCTCCTTCTTCTACTTCTTCTGATTCACCCTCCAGACTTCACCTTCTCCTTCTCCTTCTTCTACTTCTTCTGCTTCTCCCTCCAGACTTCACCTTCTCCTTCTCCTTCTTCTGCTTCTTCTGATTCACCCTCCAGATTTCACCTTCTCCTTCTCCTTCTTCTACTTCTTCTGATTCACCCTCCAGACTTCACCTTCTCCTTCTCCTTCTTCTACTTCTTCTGATTCACCCTCCAGACTTCACCTTCTCCTTCTCCTTCTTCTACTTCTTCTGATTCACCCTCCTGACTTCACCTTCTCCTTCTCCTTCTTCTGCTTCTTATGCTTCACCCTCCAGACTTCACCTTCTCCTTCTCCTTCTTCTGCTTCATCTGCTTCACCCTCCAGACTTCACCTTCTACTTCTCCTTCTTCTGCTTCTTCTGCTTCACCCTCCTGACTTCACCTTCTCCTTCCCCTTCTTCTACTTCTTCTGATTCACCCTCCAGACTTCACCTTCTCCTTCTCCTTCTTCTGCATCTTCTGATTCACCCTCCAGACTTCAACTTCTCCTTCTCCTGTTTCTGCTTCTTCTGATTCACCCTCCAGACTTCACCTTCTCCTTCTCCTTCTTCTACTTCTTCTGATTAACCCTCCAGACTTCATCTTCTCCTTCTCCTTCTTCTTCTTCTTCTGATTCACCCTCCAGACTTCACCTTCTCCTTCTCCTTCTTCTACTTCTTCTGATTCACCCTCCAGACTTCACCTTCTCCTTCTCCTTCTTCTGCTTCTTCTGATTCACCCTCCAGACTTCACCTTCTTCTTCTCCTTTTTCTGCTTCTTCTGATTCACCCTCCAGACATCACCTTCTCCTTCTCCTTCTTCTACTTCTTCTGATTCACCCTCCAGACTTCACCTTCTCCTTCTCCTTCTTCTGCTTCTTCTGATTCACCATCCAGACTTCGCATTCTCCTTCTCCTTCTTCTACTTCTTCTGATTCACCCTCCAGACTTCACCTTCTCCTTCTCCTTCTTCTACTTCTTCTGATTCACCCTCCAGTCTTCACCTTCTCCTTCTCCTTCTTCTGCTTCTTCTGATTCACCCTCCAGACTTCACCTTCTCCTACTCCTTCTTCTGCTTCTTCTGATTCACCCTCCAGACTTCACCTTCTCCTTCTCCTTCTTCTGCTTCTTCTGATTCACCCTCCAGACTTCACCTTCTCCTTCTCCTTCTTCTGCTTCTTCTGATTCACCCTCCAGACTTCACCTTCTCCTTCTCCTTCTTCTGCTTCTTCTGATTCACCCTCCAGACTTCACCTTCTCCTTCTCCTTCTTCTGCTTCTTCTGATTCACCCTCCAGACTTCACCTTCTCCTTCTCCTTCTTCTGCTTCTTCTGATTCACCCTCCAGACATCGCCTTCTCCTTCTCCTTCTTTTACTTCTTCTGATTCACCCTCCAGACTTCACCTTCTCCTTCTTCTGCTTCTTCTGATTCACCCTCCAGACTTCACCTTCTCCTTCTCCTTCGTCTACTTCTTCTGATTCACCCTCCAGACTACACCTTCTCCTTCTCCTTCTTCTACTTCTTCTGATTCACCCTCCAGACTTCACCTTCTCCTTCTCCTTCTTCTGCTTCTTCTGATTCACCCTCCAGACTTCACCTTCTCCTTCTCCTTCTTCTACTTCTTCTGATTCACCCTCCAGACTTCACCTTCTTCTACTTCTTCTGATTCACCCTCCAGACTTCACCTTCTCCTTCTCCTTCTTCTACTTCTTCTGCTTCTCCCTCCAGACTTCACCTTCTCCTTCTCCTTCTTCTGCTTCTTCTGATTCACCCTCCAGACTTCACCTTCTCCTTCTCCTTCTTCTACTTCTTCTGATTCACCCTCCAGACTTCACCTTCTCCTTCTATTTCTTCTACTTCTTCTGATTCACCCTCCTGACTTCACCTTCTCCTTCTCCTTCTTCTGCTTCTTCTGCTTCACCCTCCAGACTTCACCTTCTCCTTCTCCTTCTTCTGCTTCTTCTGCTTCACCCTCCAGACTTCACCTTCTACTTCTCCTTCTTCTGCTTCTTCTGCTTCACCCTCCTGACTTCACCTTCTCCTTCCCCTTCTTCTACTTCTTCTGATTCACCCTCCAGACTTCACCTTCTCCTTCTCCTTCTTCTGCTTCTTCTGCTTCACCCTCCAGACTTCACCTTCTCCTTCCCCTTCTTCTGCTTCTTCTGCTTCGCCCTCCAGACTTCACCTTCTCCTTCTCCTTCTTCTGCTTCTTCTGCTTCACCCTCCTGACTTCACCTTCTCCTTCTCCTTCTTCTACTTCTTCTGATTCACCCTCCAGACTTCACCTTCTCCTTCTCCTTCTCCTGCTTCTTCTGCTTCACCCTCCAGACTTCACCTTCTCCTTCTCCTTCTTCTGCTTCTTCCGCTGCGCCCTCCAGACTTCACCTTCACCTTCTCCTTCTTCTGCTTCTTATGCTTCACCCTCCTGACTTCACCTTCTCCTTCTCCTTCTTCTACTTCTTCTGCTTCACCCTCCTGACTTCACCTTCTCCTTCTCCTTCTTCTGCTTCTTCTGATTCACCCTCCTAACTTCACCTTCTCCTTCTCCATCTTCTGCTTCTTCTGATTCACCCTCCTGACTTCACCTTCTTCTTCTCCTTCTTCTGCTTCTTCTGATTCACCCTCCAGACTTCAACTTCTCCTTCTCCTTCTTCTGCTTCTTCTGATTCAAACTCCAGACTTCACCTTCTCCTTCTCCATCTTCTGCTTCTTCTGATTCACCCTCCAGACTTCACCTTCTCCTTCTCCTTATTCTGCTTCTTCTGATTCACCCTCCAGACTTCACCTTCTCCTTCTCCTTCTTCTGCTTCTTCTGATTCACCCTCCAGACTTCACCTTCTCCTTCTCCTTCTTCTGCTTCTTCTGAATCACCCTCCAGACTTCACCTTCTCCTGCTCCTTCTTCTGCTTCTTCTGATTCACCCTGCAGACTTCACCTTCTCCTTCTCCTTATTCTACTTCTTCTGATTCACCCTCCAGACATCACCTTCTCGTTCTCCTTCTTCTACTTCTTCTGATTCACCCTCCAGGCTTCACCTTCTCCTTCTCCTTCTTCTGCTTCTTCTGATTCACCCTCCTAACTTCACCTTCTCCTTCTCCATCTTCTGCTTCTTCTGATTCACCCTCCTGACTTCACCTTCTTCTTCTCCTTCTTCTGCTTCTTCTGATTCACCCTCCAGACTTCAACTTCTCCTTCTCCTTCTTCTGCTTCTTCTGATTCACACTCCAGACTTCACCTTCTCCTTCTCCATCTTCTGCTTCTTCTGATTCACCCTCCAGACTTCACCTTATCCTTCTCCTTATTCTGCTTCTTCTGATTCACCCTCCAGACTTCACCTTCTCCTTCTCCTTCTTCTGCTTCTTCTGATTCACCCTCCAGACTTCACCTTCTCCTTCTCCTTCTTCTGCTTCTTCTGAATCACCCTCCAGACTTCACCTTCTCCTGCTCCTTCTTCTGCTTCTTCTGATTCACCCTGCAGACTTCACCTTCTCCTTCTCCTTATTCTACTTCTTCTGATTCACCCTCCAGACATCACCTTCTCGTTCTCCTTCTTCTACTTCTTCTGATTCACCCTCCAGGCTTCACCTTCTCCTTCTCCTTCTTCTGCTTCTTCTGATTCACCCTCCAGGCTTCACCTTCTCCTTCTCCTTCTTCTGCTTCTTCTGATTCACCCTCCAGACTTCACCTTCTCCTTCTCCTTCTTCTGCTTCTTCTGCTTCTCCCTCCTGACTTCACCTTCTACTTCTCATTCTTCTACTTATTCTGATTCACCCTCCAGACTTCACCTTTTCCTCTCCTTCTTCTGCTCCTTCTGCTTCACCCTCCAGACTTCACCTTCTCCTTCTCCTTCTTCTGCTTCTTCTGCTGCGCCCTCCAGACTTCACCTTCTCCTTCTCCTTCTTCTGCTTCTTCTGATTCACACTCCAGACCTCACCTTCTCCTTCTCCTTCTTCTACTACTTCTGATTCACCCTCCAGACTTCACCTTTTCATTCTCCTTCTTCTGCTTCTTCTGAGTCACCCTCCAGACATCACCTTCTCCTTCTCCTTCTTCTGCTTCTTCTGATTCACCCTCCAGACTTCACCTTCTCCTTCTCCTTCTTCTGCTTCTTCTGATTCATCCTCCAGTCTTCACCTTCTCCTTCTCCTTCTTCTGCTTCTTCTGATTCACCATTCAGACTTCACCTTCTCCTTCTCCTTCTTCTACTTCTTCTGATTCACCCTCCAGACTTCATCTTCTCCTTCTCCATCTACTGCTTCTTCTGATTCACCCTCCAGACTTCACCTTCTCCTTCTCCTTCTTCTGCTTCTTCTGATTCACCCTCTAGACTTCACCTTCTCCTTCTCCTTCTTCTACTTCTTCTGATTCACCCTCCAGACTTCACCTTCTCCTTCTCCTTCTCATACTTCTTCTGATTCACCCTCCAGACTTCACCTTCTCCTTCTCCTTCTTCTACTTCTTCTGCTTCTCCCTCCAGACTTCACCTTCTCCTTCTCCTTCTTCTGCTTCTTCTGATTCACACTCCAGATTTCACCTTCTCCTTCTCCTTCTTCTACTTCTTCTGATTCACCCTCCAGACTTCACCTTCTCCTTCTCCTTCTTCTACTTCTTCTGATTCACCCTCCAGACTTCACCTTCTCCTTCTCCTTCTTCTACTTCTTCTGATTCACCCTCCTGACTTCACCTTCTCCTTCTCCTTCTTCTGCTTCTTATGCTTCACCCTCCAGACTTCACCTTCTCCTTCTCCTTCTTCTGCTTCTTCTGCTTCACCCTCCAGACTTCACCTTCTACTTCTCCTTCTTCTGCTTCTTCTGCTTCACCCTCCTGACTTCACCTTCTCCTTCCCCTTCTTCTACTTCTTCTGATTCACCCTCCAGACTTCACCTGCTCCATCTCCTTCTTCTGCATCTTCTGATTCACCCTCCAGACTTCAACTTCTCCTTCTCCTGTTTCTGCTTCTTCTGATTCACCCTCCAGACTTCACCTTCTCCTTCTCCTTCTTCTACGTCTTCTGATTAACCCTCCAGACTTCATCTTCTCCTTCTCCTTCTTCTTCTTCTTCTGATTCACCCTCCAGACTTCACCTTCTCCTTCTCCTTCTTCTACTTCTTCTGATTCACCCTCCAGACTTCACCTTCTCCTTCTCCTTCTTCTGCTTCTTCTGATTCACCCTCCAGAATTCACCTTCTTCTTCTCCTTCTTCTGCTTCTTCTGATTCACCCTCCAGACTTCAACTTCTCCTTCTCCTGTTTCTGCTTCTTCTGATTCACCCTCCAGACTTCACCTTCTCCTTCTCCTTCTTCTACTTCTTCTGATTAACCCTCCAGACTTCATCTTCTCCTTCTCCTTCTTCTACTTCTTCTGATTCACCCTCCAGACTTCACCTTCTCCTTCTCCTTCTTCTACTTCTTCTGATTCACCCTCCAGTCTTCACCTTCTCCTTCTCCTTCTTCTGCTTCTTCTGATTCACCCTCCAGACTTCACCTTCTCCTACTCCTTCTTCTGCTTCTTCTGATTCACCCTCCAGACTTCACCTTCTCCTTCTCCTTCTTCTGCTTCTTCTGATTAACCCTCCAGACTTCACCTTCTCCTTCTCCTTCTTCTGCTTCTTCTGATTCACCCTCCAGACTTCACCTTCTCCTTCTCCTTCTTCTGCTTCTTCTGATTCACCCTCCAGACTTCACCTTCTCCTTCTCCTTCTTCTGCTTCTTCTGATTCACCCTCCAGACTTCACCTTCTCCTTCTCCTTCTTCTGCTTCTTCTGATTCACCCTCCAGACATCGCCTTCTCCTTCTCCTTCTTCTACTTCTTCTGATTCACCCTCCAGACTTCACCTTCTCCTTCTTCTGCTTCTTCTGATTCACCCTCCAGACTTCACCTTCTCCTTCTCCTTCGTCTACTTCTTCTGATTCACCCTCCAGACTACACCTTCTCCTTCTCCTTCTTCTACTTCTTCTGATTCACCCTCCAGACTTCACCTTCTCCTTCTCCTTCTTCTGCTTCTTCTGATTCACCCTCCAGACTTCACCTTCTCCTTCTCCTTCATCTACTTCTTCTGATTCACCCTCCAGACTTCACCTTCTCCTTCTCCTTCTTCTACTTCTTCTGATTCACCCTCCAGACTTCACCTTCTCCTTCTCCTTCTTCTACTTCTTCTGCTGCTCCCTCCAGACTTCACCTTCTCCTTCTCCTTCTTCTGCTTCTTCTGATTCACCCTCCAGACTTCACCTTCTCCTTCTCCTTCTTCTACTTCTTCTGATTCACCCTCCAGACTTCACCTTCTCCTTCTATTTCTTCTACTTCTTCTGATTCACCCTCCTGACTTCACCTTCTCCTTCTCCTTCTTCTGCTTCTTCTGCTTCACCCTCCAGACTTCACCTTCTCCTTCTCCTTCTTCTGCTTCTTCTGCTTCACCCTCCAGACTTCACCTTCTATTTCTCCTTCTTCTGCTTCTTCTGCTTCACCCTCCTGACTTCACCTTCTCCTTCTCCTCCTTCTACTTCTTCTGATTCACACTCCAGACTTCACCTTCTCCTTCTCCTTCTTCTTCTTCTTCTGCTTCACCCTCCAGACTTCACCTTCTCCTTCTCCTTCTTCTGCTTCTTCTGCTTCGCCCTCCAGACTTCACCTTCTCCTTCTCCTTCTTCTGCTTCTTCTGCTTCACCCTCCAGACTTCACCTTCTCCTTCTCCTTCTTCTGCTTCTTCTGCTTCACCCTCCTGACTTCACCTTCTCCTTCTCCTTCTTCTACTTCTTCTGATTCACCCTCCAGACCTCACCTTCTCCTTCTCCTTCTTCTACTTCTTCTGATTCACCCTCCAGACTTCACCTTCTC
Source organism: Somniosus microcephalus (assembly GCF_052327205.1). Classification (NCBI taxonomy): domain Eukaryota; kingdom Metazoa; phylum Chordata; class Chondrichthyes; order Squaliformes; family Somniosidae; genus Somniosus; species Somniosus microcephalus. Next base: position 1,390,172 of record NW_028225215.1, read on the forward strand.
CTTCTGCTTCTTCTACTTCTTCTGATTCACCCTCCAGTCTTCACCTTCTCCTTCTCCTTATTCTGCTTCTTCTGATTCACCCTCCAGACTTCACCTTCTCCTTCTCCTTCTTCTGCTTCTTCTGATTCACCCTCCTGACTTCACCTTCTCCTTCTCCTTCTTCTGCTTCTTCTGATTCACCCTCCAAACTTCACCTTCTCCTTCTCCTTCTTCTACTTCTTCTGATTCACCCTCCAGACTTCACCTTCTCCTTCTACTTCTTCTGCTTCTTCTGATTCACCCTCCAGACTTCACCTTCTCCTTCTCCTTCTTCTGCTTCTTCTGATTCACCCTCCAGACTTCACCTTCTCCTTCTCCTTCTTCTGCTTCTTCTGATTCACCCTCCAGACTTCACCTTCTCCTTCTCCTTCTTCTGCTTCTTTCTATTCACCCTCCAGACTTCACCTTCTCCTTCTCCTTCTTCTACTTCTTCTGATTCACCCTCCAGACTTCACCTTCTCCTTCTCCTTCTTCTGCTTCTTACGATTCAGCCTCCAGACTTCACCTTCTCCTTCTCCTTCGTCTACTTCTTCTGATTCACCCTCCAGACTACACCTTCTCCTTCTCCTTCTTCAACTTCTTCTGATTCACCCTCCTGACTTCACCTTCTCCTTCTCCTTCTTCTGCTTCTTCTGCTTCACCCTCCAGACTTCACCTTCTCCTTCTCCTCCTTCTGCTTCTTCTGCTTCACCCTCCAGACTTCACCTTCTCCTTCTCCTTCTTCTACTTCTTCTGCTTCACCCTCCTGACTTCACCTTCTCCTTCTCCTCCTTCTACTTCTTCTGATTCACACTCCAGACTTCACCTTCTCCTTCTCCTTCTTCTTCTTCTTCTGCTTCACCTCCAGACTTCACCTTCTCCTTCTCCTTCTTCTGCTTCTTCTGCTTCGCCCTCCAGACTTCACCTTCTCCTTCTCCTTCTTCTGCTTCTTCTGCTTCACCCTCCAGACTTCACCTTCTCCTTCTCCTTCTTCTGCTTCTTCTGCTTCACCCTCCTGACTTCACCTTCTCCTTCTCCTTCTTCTACTTCTTCTGATTCACCCTCCAGACTTCACCTTCTCCTTCTCCTTCTTCTGCTTCTTCTGCTTCACCCTCCTGACTTCACCTTCTCCTTCTCCTTCTTCTACTTCTTCTGCTTCACCCCCCTGACTTCACCTTCTCCTTCTCCTTCTTCTGCTTCTTCTGATTCACCCTCCTGACTTCACCTTCTCCTTCTCCTTCTTCTACTTCTTCTGCTTCACCCCCTGACTTCACCTTCTCCTTCTCCTTCTTCTGCTTCTTCTGATTCACCCTCCAGACTACACCTTCTCCTTCTCCTTCTTCTACTTCTTCTGATTCACCCTCCAGACTTCACCTTCTCCTTCTCCTTTTTCTGCTTCTTCTGATTCACCTTCTATACTTCACCTTCTCCTTCTCTTTTCTTCTACTTTTTCTGATTCACCCTCCAGACTTCACCTTCTCCTTCTCCTTCTTCTGCTTCTTCTGCTTCACGCTCCAGACTTCACCTTCTCCTTCTCCTTCTTCTGCTTCTTCTGCTTCGCCCTCCAGACATCACCTTATCCTTCTCCTTCTTCTGCTTCTTCTGCTTCACCCTCCGGACTTCCCCTTCTCCTTCTCCTTTTTTGCTTCTTCTGCTTCACCCTCCTGACTTCACCTTCTCCTTCTCCTTCTTCTACTTCTTCTGATTCACCCTCCAGACTTCACCTTCTCCTTCTCCTTCTTCTGCTTCTTCTGCTTCACCCTCCAGACTTCACCTTCTCCTTCTCCTTCTTCTGCTTCTTCTGCTGCGCCCGCCAGACTTCACCTTCTCCTTCTCCTACTTCTGCTTCTTCTGCTTCACCCTCCTGACTTCACCTTCTCCTTCTCCTTCTTCTGCTTCTTCTGATTCACCCTCCTAACTTCACCTTCTCCTTCTCCTTCTTCTGCTTCTTCTGATTCGCCCTCCTGACTTCACCTTCTCCTTCTCCTTCTTCTGCTTCTTCTGATTCACCCTCCAGACTTCACCTTCTCCTTCTCCTTCTTCTGCTTCTTCTGATTCACCCTCCAGACCTCACCTTCTCCTTCTCCTCCTTCTGCTTCTTCTGATTCACCCTCCAGACCTCATCTTCTCCTTCTCCTTCTTCTACTTCTTCTGATTCACCCTCCAGACTTCATCTTCTCCTTCTCCGTCTTCTACTTCTTCTGATTCACCCTCCAGTCTTCACCTTCTCCTTCTCCTTCTTCTGCTTCTTCTGATTCACCCTCCAGACTTCACCTTCTCCTTCTCCTTCTTCTGCTTCTTCTGATTCACCCTCCAGACCTCACCGTCTCCTTCTCCTTCTTCTACTTCTTCTGATTCACCCTCCAGACATCACCTTCTCCTTCTGCTTCTTCTACTTCTTCTGATTCAACCTCCAGTCTTCACCTTCTCCTTCTCCTTCTTCTGCTTCTTCTGATTCACCCTCCAGACTTCACCTTCTCCTTCTCCTTCTTCTGCTTCTTCTGATTCACCCTCCTGACTTCACCTTCTCCTTCTCCTTCTTCTGCTTCTTCTGATTCACCCTCCAAACTTCACCTTCTCCTTCTCCTTCTTCTACTTCTTCTGATTCACCCTCCAGACTTCACCTTCTCCTTCTACTTCTTCTGCTTCTTCTGATTCACCCTCCAGACTTCACCTTCTCCTTCTCCTTCTTCTGCTTCTTCTGATTCACCCTCCAGACTTCACCTTCTCCTTCTCCTTCTTCTGCTTCTTCTGATTCACCCTCCAGACTTCACCTTCTCCTTCTCCTTCTTCTGCTTCTTCTGATTCACCCTCAAGACTTCACCTTCTCCTTCTCCTTCTTCTACTTCTTCTGATTCACCCTCCAGACTTCACCTTCTCCTTCTCCTTCTTCTACTTCTTCTGATTCACCCTCCAGACTTCACCTTCTCCTTCTACTTCTTCTGCTTCTTCTGATTCACCCTCCAGACTTCACCTTCTCCTTCTCCTTCTTCTGCTTCTTCTGATTCACCCTCCAGACTTCACCTTCTCCTTCTCCTTCTTCTGCTTCTTCTGATTCACCCTCCAGACTTCACCTTCTCCTTCTCCTTCTTCTGCTTCTTCTGATTCACCCTCCAGACTTCACCTTCTCCTTCTCCTTCGTCTACTTCTTCTGATTCACCCTCCAGACTACACCTTCTCCTTCTCCTTCTTCAACTTCTTCTGATTCACCCTCCTGACTTCACCTTCTCCTTCTCCTTCTTCTGCTTCTTCTGCTTCACCCTCCAGACTTCACCTTCTCCTTCTCCTTCTTCCGCTTCTTCTGCTTCACCCTCCAGACTTCACCTTCTCCTTCTCCTTCTTCTGCTTCTTCTGCTTCACCCTCCTGACTTCAACTTCTCCTTCTCCTTCTTCAACTTCTTCTGATTCACCCTCCAGATTTCACCTTCTCCTTCTCCTTCTTCTGCTTCTTCTGCTTCACCCTCCAGACTTCACCTTCTCCTTCTCCTTCTTCTGCTTCTTCTGCTTCGCCCTCCAGACTTCACCTTCTCCTTCTCCTTCTTCTGCTTCTTCTGCTTCACCCTCCAGACTTCACCTTCTCCTTCTCCTTCTTCTGCTTCTTCTGCTTCACCCTCCTGACTTCACCTTCTCCTTCTCCTTCTTCTACTTCTTCTGATTCACCCTCCAGACTTCACCTTCTCCTTCTCCTTCTTCTGCTTCTTCTGCTTCACCCTCCAGACTTCACCTTCTCCTTCTCCTTCTTCTGCTTCTTCTGCTGCACCCGCCAGACTTCACCTTCTCCTTCTCCTTCTTCTGCTTCTTCTGCTTCACCCTCCTGACTTCACCTTCTCCTTCTCCTTCTTCTACTTCTTCTGCTTCACCCCCCTGACTTCACCTTCTCCTTCTCCTTCTTCTGCTTCTTCTGATTCACCCTCCTAACTTCACCTTCTCCTTCTCCTTCTTCTGCTTCTTCTGATTCACCCTCCTGACTTCACCTTCTCCTTCTCCTTCTTCTGCTTCTTCTGTTTCACCCTCCAGACTTCACCTTCTCCTTCTCCTTCTTCTGCTTCTTCTGATTCACCCTCCAGACTTCACCTTCTCCTTCTCCTTCTTCTGCTTCTTCTGATTCACCCTCCAGACCTCACCTTCTCCTTCTCCTTCTTCTACTTCTTCTATTTCACCCTCCTGACTTCACCTTCTCCTTCTCCTTCTTCTACTTCTTCTGATTCTCCCTCCAGACTTCACCTTCTCCTTCTCCTTCTTCTACTTCTTCTGATTCACCCTCCAGACTTCACCTTCTCCTTCTCCTTCTTCTACCTCTTCTGATTCACCCTCCAGACTTCACCTTCTCCTTCTCTTTCTTCTGATTCTTCTGATTCACCCTCCAGACTTCACCTTCTCCTTCTCCTTCTTCTGATTCTTCTGATTCACCCTCCAGACTTCACCTTCTCCTTCTCCTTCTTCTGCTTCTTCTGATTCACCCTCCTGGCTTCACCTTCTCCTTCTCCTTCTTCTACTTCTTCTGATTCACCCTCCTGACTTCACCTTCTCCTTCTCCTTCTTCTCCTTCTTCTGATTCACCCTCCAGACTTCACCTTCTCCTTCTCCTTATTCTGCTTCTTCTGATTCACCCTCCAGACTTCACCTTCTCCTTCTCCTTCTTCTGCTTCTTCTGCTTCACCCTCCTGACTTCACCTTCTCCTTCTCCTTCTTCTACTTCTTCTGATTCACCCTCCAGACTTCACCTTCTCCTTGTCCTTCTTCTGCTTCTTCTGCTTCACCCTCCAGACTTCACCTTCTCCTTCTCCTTCTTCTGCTTCTTCCGCTGCGCCCTCCAGACTTCACCTTCACCTTCTCCTTCTTCTGGTTCTTCTGCTTCACCCTCCTGACTTCACCTTCTCCTTCTCCTTCTTCTACTTCTTCTGCTTCACCCTCCTGACTTCACCTTCTCCTTCTCCTTCTTCTGCTTCTTCTGATTCACCCTCCTAACTTCACCTTCTCCTTCTCCATCTTCTGCTTCTTCTGATTCACCCTCCTGACTTCACCTTCTTCTTCTCCTTCTTCTGCTTCTTCTGATTCACCCTCCAGACTTCAACTTCTCCTTCTCCTTCTTCTGCTTCTTCTGATTCATCCTCCAAACTTCACCTTCTCCTTCTCCTTCTTCTGCTTCTTCTGATTCACACTCCAGACCTCACCTTCTCCTTCTCCTTCTTCTACTTCTTCTGATTCACCCTCCAGACTTCACCTTCTCCTTCTCCTTCTTCTGCTTCTTATGCTTCACCCTCCAGTCTTCACCTTCTCCTTCTCCTTCTTCTGCTTCTTCTGCTTCACCCTCCAGACTTCACCTTCTACTTCTCCTTCTTCTGCTTCTTCTGCTTCACCCTCCTGACTTCACCTTCTCCTTCCCCTTCTTCTACTTCTTCTGATTCACCCTCCAGACTTCACCTTCTCCATCTCCTTCTTCTGCATCTTCTGATTCACCCTCCAGACTTCAACTTCTCCTTCTCCTGTTTCTGCTTCTTCTGATTCACCCTCCAGACTTCACCTTCTCCTTCTCCTTCTTCTACGTCTTCTGATTAACCCTCCAGACTTCATCTTCTCCTTCTCCTTCTTCTTCTTCTTCTGATTCACCCTCCAGACTTCACCTTCTCCTTCTCCTTCTTCTACTTCTTCTGATTCACCCTCCAGACTTCACCTTCTCCTTCTCCTTCTTCTGCTTCTTCTGATTCACCCTCCATACTTCAACTTCTCCTTCTCCTGTTTCTGCTTCTTCTGATTCACCCTCCAGACTTCACCTTCTCCTTCTCCTTCTTCTACGTATTCTGATTAACCCTCCAGACTTCATCTTCTCCTTCTCCTTCTTCTTCTTCTTCTGATTCACCCTCCAGACTTCACCTTCTCCTTCTCCTTCTTCTACTTCTTCTGATTCACCCTCCAGACTTCACCTTCTTCTTCTCCTTCTTCTGCTTCTTCTGATTCACCCTCCATACTTCAACTTCTCCTTCTCCTGTTTCTGCTTCTTCTGATTCACCCTCCAGACTTCACCTTCTCCTTCTCCTTCTTCTACTTCTTCTGATTAACCCTCCAGACTTCATCTTCTCCTTCTCCTTCTTCTACTTCTTCTGATTCACCCTCCAGACTTCACCTTCTCCTTCTCCTTCTTCTACTTCTTCTGATTCACCCTCCAGTCTTCACCTTCTCCTTCTCCTTCTTCTGCTTCTTCTGATTCACCCTCCAGACTTCACCTTCTCCTACTCCTTCTTCTGCTTCTTCTGATTCACCCTCCAGACTTCACCTTCTCCTTCTCCTTCTTCTGCTTCTTCTGATTCACCCTCCAGACTTCACCTTCTCCTTCTCCTTCTTCTGCTTCTTCTGATTCACCCTCCAGACTTCACCTTCTCCTTCTCCTTCTTCTGCTTCTTCTGATTCACCCTCCTGACTTCACCTTCTCCTTCTCCTTCTTCTACTTCTTCTGATTCACCCTCCAGACCTCACCTTCTCCTTCTCCTTCTTCTACTTCTTCTGATTCACCCTCCAGACTTCACCTTCTCCTTCTGCTTCTTCTACTTCTTCTGATTCACCCTCCAGTCTTCACCTTCTCCTTCTCCTTCTTCTGCTTCTTCTGATTCACCCTCCAGACTTCACCTTCTCCTTCTCCTTCTTCTGCTTCTTCTGATTCACCCTCCTGACTTCACCTTCTCCTTCTCCTTCTTCTGCTTCTTCTGATTCACCCTCCAAACTTCACCTTCTCCTTCTCCTTCTTCTACTTCTTCTGGTTCACCCTCCAGACTTCACCTTCTCCTTCTACTTCTTCTGCTTCTTCTGATTCACCCTCCAGACTTCACCTTCTCCTTCTCCTTCTTCTGCTTCTTCTGATTCACCCTCCAGACTTCACCTTCTCCTTCTCCTTCTTCTACTTCTTCTGATTCACCCTCCAGACTTCACCTTCTCCTTCTCCTTCTTCTGCTTCTTCTGATTCAGCCTCCAGACTTCACCTTCTCCTTCTCCTTCGTCTACTTCTTCTGATTCACCCTCCAGACTACACCTTCTCCTTCTCCTTCTTCAACTTCTTCTGATTCACCCTCCTGACTTCACCTTCTCCTTCTCCTTCTTCTGCTTCTTCTGCTTCACCCTCCAGACTTCACCGACTCCTTCTCCTTCTTCTGCTTCTTCTGCTTCACCCTCCAGACTTCACCTTCTCCTTCTCCTTCTTCTGCTTCTTCTGCTTCACCCTCCTGACTTCACCTTCTCCTTCTCCTCCTTCTACTTCTTCTGATTCACACTCCAGACTTCACCTTCTCCTTCTCCTTCTTCTTCTTCTTCTGCTTCACCCTCCAGACTTCACCTTCTCCTTCTCCTTCTTCTGCTTCTTCTGCTTCGCCCTCCAGACTTCACCTTCTCCTTCTCCTTCTTCTGCTTCTTCTGCTTCACCCTCCAGACTTCACCTTCTCCTTCTCCTTCTTCTGCTTCTTCTGCTTCACCCTCCTGACTTCACCTTCTCCTTCTCCTTCTTCTACTTCTTCTGATTCACCCTCCAGACCTCACCTTCTCCTTCTCCTTCTTCTACTTCTTCTGATTCACCCTCCAGACTTCACCTTCTCCTTCTGCTTCTTCTACTTCTTCTGATTCACCCTCCAGTCTTCACCTTCTCCTTCTCCTTCTTCTGCTTCTTCTGATTCACCCTCCAGACTTCACCTTCTCCTTCTCCTTCTTCTGCTTCTTCTGATTCACCCTCCTGACTTCACCTTCTCCTTCTCCTTCTTCTGCTTCTTCTGATTCACCCTCCAAACTTCACCTTCTCATTCTCCTTCTTCTACTTCTTCTGATTCACCCTCCAGACTTCACCTTCTCCTTCTACTTCTTCTGCTTCTTCTGATTCACCCTCCAGACTTCACCTTCTCCTTCTCCTTCTTCTGCTTCTTCTGATTCACCCTCCAGACTTCACCTTCTCCTTCTCCTTCTTCTGCTTCTTCTGATTCACCCTCCAGACTTCACCTTCTCCTTCTCCTTCTTCTGCTTCTTCTGATTCACCCTCCAGACTTCACCTTCTCCTTCTCCTTCTTCTACTTCTTCTGATTCACCCTCCAGACTTCACCTTCTCCTTCTCCTTCTTCTGCTTCTTCTGATTCAGCCTCCAGACTTCACCTTCTCCTTCTCCTTCGTCTACTTCTTCTGATTCACCCTCCAGACTACACCTTCTCCTTCTCCTTCTTCAACTTCTTCTGATTCACCCTCCTGACTTCACCTTCTCCTTCTCCTTCTTCTGCTTCTTCTGCTTCACCCTCCAGACTTCACCTTCTCCTTCTCCTTCTTCTGCTTCTTCTGCTTCACCCTCCAGACTTCACCTTCTCCTTCTCCTTCTTCTACTTCTTCTGCTTCACCCTCCTGACTTCACCTTCTCCTTCTCCTCCTTCTACTTCTTCTGATTCACACTCCAGACTTCACCTTCTCCTTCTCCTTCTTCTTCTTCTTCTGGTTCACCCTCCAGACTTCACCTTCTCCTTCTCCTTCTTCTGCTTCTTCTGCTTCGCCCTCCAGACTTCACCTTCTCCTTCTCCTTCTTCTGCTTCTTCTGCTTCACCCTCCTGACTTCACCTTCTCCTTCTCCTTCTTCTACTTCTTCTGCTTCACCCCCTGACTTCACCTTCTCCTTCTCCTTCTTCTGCTTCTTCTGATTCACCCTCCAGACTACACCTTCTCCTTCTCCTTCTTCTGCTTCTTCTGCTTCACGCTCCAGACTTCACCTTCTCCTTCTCCTTCTTCTGCTTCTTCTGCTTCGCCCTCCAGACATCACCTTATCCTTCTCCTTCTTCTGCTTCTTCTGCTTCACCCTCCGGACTTCCCCTTCTCCTTCTCCTTTTTTGCTTCTTCTGCTTCACCCTCCTGACTTCACCTTCTCCTTCTCCTTCTTCTACTTCTTCTGATTCACCCTCCAGACTTCACCTTCTCCTTCTCCTTCTTCTGCTTCTTCTGCTTCACCCTCCAGACTTCACCTTCTCCTTCTCCTTCTTCTGCTTCTTCTGCTGCGCCCGCCAGACTTCACCTTCTCCTTCTCCTTCTTCTGCTTCTTCTGCTTCACCCTCCTGACTTCACCTTCTCCTTCTCCTTCTTCTGCTTCTTCTGATTCACCCTCCTAACTTCACCTTCTCCTTCTCCTTCTTCTGCTTCTTCTGATTCGCCCTCCTGACTTCACCTTCTCCTTCTCCTTCTTCTGCTTCTTCTGATTCACCCTCCAGACTTCACCTTCTCCTTCTCCTTCTTCTGCTTCTTCTGATTCACCCTCCAGACCTCACCTTCTCCTTCTCCTTCTTCTGCTTCTTCTGATTCACCCTCCAGACCTCATCTTCTCCTTCTCCTTCTTCTACTTCTTCTGATTCACCCTCCAGACTTCATCTTCTCCTTCTCCGTCTTCTACTTCTTCTGATTCACCCTCCAGTCTTCACCTTCTCCTTCTCCTTCTTCTGCTTCTTCTGATTCACCCTCCAGACTTCACCTTCTCCTTCTGCTTCTTCTGCTTCTTCTGATTCACCCTCCAGACCTCACCGTCTCCTTCTCCTTCTTCTACTTCTTCTGATTCACCCTCCAGACATCACCTTCTCCTTCTGCTTCTTCTACTTCTTCTGATTCACCCTCCAGTCTTCACCTTCTCCTTCTCCTTCTTCTGCTTCTTCTGATTCACCCTCCAGACTTCACCTTCTCCTTCTCCTTCTTCTGCTTCTTCTGATTCACCCTCCTGACTTCACCTTCTCCTTCTCCTTCTTCTGCTTCTTCTGATTCACCCTCCAAACTTCACCTTCTCCTTCTCCTTCTTCTACTTCTTCTGATTCACCCTCCAGACTTCACCTTCTCCTTCTACTTCTTCTGCTTCTTCTGATTCACCCTCCAGACTTCACCTTCTCCTTCTCCTTCTTCTGCTTCTTCTGATTCACCCTCCAGACTTCACCTTCTCCTTCTCCTTCTTCTGCTTCTTCTGATTCACCCTCCAGACTTCACCTTCTCCTTCTCCTTCTTCTGCTTCTTCTGATTCACCCTCAAGACTTCACCTTCTCCTTCTCCTTCTTCTACTTCTTCTGATTCACCCTCCAGACTTTACCTTCTCCTTCTCCTTCTTCTGCTTCTTCTGATTCACCCTCCAGACTTCACCTTCTCCTTCTCCTTCGTCTACTTCTTCTGATTCACCCTCCAGACTACACCTTCTCCTTCTCCTTCTTCAACTTCTTCTGATTCACCCTCCTGACTTCACCTTCTCCTTCTCCTTCTTCTGCTTCTTCTGCTTCACCCTCCAGACTTCACCTTCTCCTTCTCCTTCTTCCGCTTCTTCTGCTTCACCCTCCAGACTTCACCTTCTCCTTCTCCTTCTTCTGCTTCTTCTGCTTCACCCTCCTGACTTCAACTTCTCCTTCTCCTTCTTCAACTTCTTCTGATTCACCCTCCAGATTTCACCTTCTCCTTCTCCTTCTTCTGCTTCTTCTGCTTCACCCTCCAGACTTCAACTTCTCCTTCTCCTTCTTCTGCTTCTTCTGCTTCGCCCTCCAGACTTCAACTTCTCCTTCTCCTTCTTCTGCTTCTTCTGCTTCACCCTCCAGACTTCACCTTCTCCTTCTCCTTCTTCTGCTTCTTCTGCTTCACCCTCCTGACTTCACCTTCTCCTTCTCCTTCTTCTACTTCTTATGATTCACCCTCCAGACTTCACCTTCTCCTTCTCCTTCTTCTGCTTCTTCTGCTTCACCCTCCAGACTTCACCTTCTCCTTCTCCTTCTTCTGCTTCTTCTGCTGCACCCGCCAGATTTCACCTTCTCCTTCTCCTTCTTCTGCTTCTTCTGCTTCACCCTCCTGACTTCACCTTCTCCTTCTCCTTCTTCTACTTCTTCTGCTTCACCCCCCTGACTTCACCTTCTCCTTCTCCTTCTTCTGCTTCTTCTGATTCACCCTCCTAACTTCACCTTCTCCTTCTCCTTCTTCTGCTTCTTCTGATTCACCCTCCTGACTTCACCTTCTCCTTCTCCTTCTTCTGCTTCTTCTGATTCACCCTCCAGACTTCACCTTCTCCTTCTCCTTCTTCTGCTTCTTCTGATTCACCCTCCAGACTTCACCTTCTCCTTCTCCTTCTTCTGCTTCTTCTGATTCACCCTCCAGACCTCACCTTCTCCTTCTCCTTCTTCTACTTCTTCTATTTCACCCTCCTGACTTCACCTTCTCCTTCTCCTTCTTCTACTTCTTCTGATTCTCCCTCCAGACTTCACCTTCTCCTTCTCCTTCTTCTACTTCTTCTGATTCACCCTCCAGACTTCACCTTCTCCTTCTCCTTCTTCTACCTCTTCTGATTCACCCTCCAGACTTCACCTTCTCCTTCTCTTTCTTCTGATTCTTCTGATTCACCCTCCAGACTTCACCTTCTCCTTCTCCTTCTTCTGATTCTTCTGATTCACCCTCCAGACTTCACCTTCTCCTTCTCCTTCTTCTGCTTCTTCTGATTCACCCTCCTGGCTTCACCTTCTCCTTCTCCTTCTTCTACTTCTTCTGATTCACCCTCCTGACTTCACCTTCTCCTTCTCCTTCTTCTCCTTCTTCTGCTTCACCCTCCAGACTTCACCTTCTCCTTCTCCTTCGTCTACTTCTTCTGATTCACCCTCCAGACTTCACCTTCTCCTTCTCCTTCTTCTACTTCTTCTGATTCACCCTCCAGACTTCACCTTCTCCTTCTCCTTCTTCCGCTTCTTCTAATTCACCCTCCAGACTTCACCTTCTCCTTCTCCTTCTTCTACTTCTTCTGATTCACCCTCCAGACTTCACCTTCTCCTTCTCCTTCTTCTGATTCTTCTGATTCACCCTCCAGACTTCACCTTCTCCTTCTCCTTCTTCTACTTCTTCTGATTCAGCCTCCAGACTTCACCTTCTCCTTCTCCTTCTACTTCTTCTGATTCACCCTCCAGACTTCATCTTCTCCTTCTCCTTCTTCTCCTTCTTCTGATTCACCCTCCAGACTTCACCTTCTCCTTCTCCTTCTTCTGCTTCTTCCGATTCACCCTCCAGACTTCACCTTCTCCTTCTCCTTCTTCTACTTCTTCTGATTCACCCTCCAGACTTCACCTTCTCCTTCTCCTTCTTCTACTTCTTCTGATTCACCCTCCAGTCTTCACCTTCTCCTTCTCCTTCTTCTGTTTCTTCTGCTTCACCCTCCAGACTTCACCTTCTCCTTCTCTTTCTTCTGCTTCTTCTGATTCACCCTCCAGACTTCACCTTCTCCTTCTCCGTCTTCTGATTCTTCTGATTCACCCTCCAGACTTCACCTTCTCCTTCTCCTTCTTCTACTTCTTCTGATTCACCCTCCAGACTTCACCTTCTCCTTCTCCTTCTTCTACTTCTTCTGATTCACCCTCCAGACTTCACCTTCTCCTTCTCCTTCTTCTGCTTCTTCTGATTCACCCTCCAGACTTCACCTTCTCCTTCTCCTTATTCTGCTTCTTCTGATTCACCCTCCAGACTTCACCTTCTCCTTCTCCTTCTTCTGCTTCTTCCGATTCACCCTCCAGACTTCACCTTCTCCTTCTCCTTCTTCTGCTTCTTCTGATTCACCCTCCAGACTTCACCTTCTCCTTCTCCTTCTTCTACTTCTTCTGATTCACCCTCCAGACTTCACCTTCTCCTTCTCCTTATTCTGCTTCTTCTGATTCACCCTCCAGACTTCACCTTCTCCTTCTCCTTCGTCTACTTCTTCTGATTCACCCTCCAGACTACACCTTCTCCTTCTCCTTCTTCTACTTCTTCTGATTCACCCTCCAGACTTCACCTTCTCCTTCTCCTTCTTCTGTTTCTTCTGATTCACCCTCCAGACTTCATCTTCTCCTTCTCCTTCTTCTACTTCTTCTGATTCACCCTCCAGACTTCACCTTCTCCTTCTCCTTCTTCTACTTCTTCTGATTCACCCTCCAGACTTCATCTTCTCCTTCTCCTTCTTCTGCTTCTTCTGATTCACCCTCCAGACTTCACCTTCTCCTTCTCCTTCTTCTGCTTCTTCTGATTCACCCTCCAGACTTCAACTTCTCCTTCTCCTTCTTCTACTTCTTCTGATTCACCCTCCTGACTTCACCTTCTCCTTCTCCTTCTTCTACTTCTTCTGCTTCTCCCTCCAGACTTCATCTTCTCCTTCTCCTTCTTCTACTTCTTCTGATTCACCCTCCAAACTTCACCTTCTCCTTCTCCTTCTTCTGCTTCTTCTGATTCACCCTCCAGACTTCACCTTCTCATTCTCCTTCTTCTGCTTCTTCTGCTGCGCCCTCCAGACTTCACCTTCTCCTTCTCCTTCTTCTGCTTCTTCTGCTTCACACTCCAGACTTCACCTTCTCCTTCTCCTTTTTCTGCTTCTTCTGCTGCGCCCTCCAGGCTTCACCTTCTCCTTCTCCTTCTTCTGCTTCTTCTGCTTCACCGTCCTGACTTCACCTTCTCCTTCTCCTTCTTCTACTTCTTCTGCTACACCCCCCTGACTTCACCTGCTCCTTCTCCTTCTTCTGCTTCTTCTGATTCACCCTCCTAAATTCACCTTCTCCTTCTCCTTCTTCTGCTTCTTCTGATTCACCCTCCTGACTTCACCTTCTCCTTCTCCTTCTTCTGCTTCTTCTGATTCACCCTCCAGACTTCACCTTCTCCTTCTCCTTCTTCTGCTTCTTCTGATTCATCCTCCAGACTTCACCTTCTCCTTCTCCTTCTTCTGCTTCTTCTGATTCACCCTCCATACCTCACCTTCTCCTTCTCCTTCTTCTACTTCTTCTGATTCAACCTCCAGACTTCATCTTCTCCTTCTCCTTCTTCTGCTTCTTCTGATTCACCCTCCAGTCTTCACCTTCTCCTTCTCCTTCTTCTGCTTCTTCTGATTCGCCCTCCAGACTTCACCTTCTCCTTCTCCTTCTTCTACTTCTTCTGATTCACCCTCCAGACTTCACCTTCTCCTTCTCCTTCTTCTACTTCTTCTGATTCACCCTCCAGTCTTCACCTTCTCCTTCTCCTTCTTCTGTTTCTTCTGCTTCACCCTCCAGACTTCACCTTCTCCTTCTCTTTCTTCTGCTTCTTCTGCTTCACCCTCCAGACTTCACCTTCTCCTTCTCCTTCTTCTGATTCTTCTGATTCACCCTCCAGACTTCACCTTCTCTATCTCCTTCTTCTGCTTCTTCTGATTCACCCTCCTGACTTCACCTTCTCCTTCTCCTTCTTCTACTTCTTCTGATTCACCCTCCTGACTTCACCTTCTCCTTCTCCTTCTTCTACTTCTTCTGCTTCACCCTCCAGACTTCACCTTCTCCTTCTCCTTCTTCTACTTCTTCTGATTCACCCTCCAGACTTCACCTTCTCCTTCTCCTTATTCTGCTTCTTCTGATTCACCCTCCAGACTTCACCTTCTCCTTCTCCTTCTTCTGCTTCTTCTGATTCACCCTCCAGACTTCACCTTCTCCTTCTCCTTCTGCTGCTTCTTCTGATTCACCCTCCAGACTTCACCTTCTCCTTCTCCTTCTTCTGCTTCTTCTGATTCACCCTCCAGACTTCACCTTCTCCTTCTCCTTCTTCTACTTCTTCTGATTCACCCTCCAGTCTTCACCTTCTCCTTCTCCTTCTTCTGCTTCTTCTGATTCACCCTCCTGACTTCACCTTCTCCTTCTCCTTCTTCTACTTCTTCTGATTCACCCTCCTGACTTCACCTTCTCCTTCTCCTTCTTCTACTTCTTCTGCTTCACCCTCCAGACTTCACCTTCTCCTTCTCCTTCTTCTACTTCTTCTGATTCACCCTCCAGACTTCACCTTCTCCTTCTCCTTCTTCTGCTTCTTCTGATTCACCCTCCAGACTTCACCTTCTCATTCTCCTTCTTCTGCTTCTTCTGCTGCGCCCTCCAGACTTCACCTTCTCCTTCTCCTTCTTCTGCTTCTTCTGCTTCACACTCCAGACTTCACCTTCTCCTTCTCCTTCTTCTGCTTCTTCTGCTGCGCCCTCCAGGCTTCACCTTCACCTTCTCCTTCTTCTGCTTCTTCTGCTTCACCGTCCTGACTTCACCTTCTCCTTCTCCTTCTTCTATTTCATCTGCTACACCCCCCTGACTTCACCTGCTCCTTCTCCTTCTTCTGCTTCTTCTGATTCACCCTCCTAACTTCACCTTCTCCTTCTCCTTCTTCTGCTTCTTCTGATTCACCCTCCTGACTTCACCTTCTCCTTCTCCTTCTTCTGCTTCTTCTGATTCACCCTCCAGACTTCACCTTCTCCTTCTCCTTCTTCTGCTTCTTCTGATTCACCCTCCAGACTTCACCTTCTCCTTCTCCTTCTTCTACTTCTTCTGATTCACCCTCCAGTCTTCACCTTCTCCTTCTCCTTCTTCTGTTTCTTCTGCTTCACCCTCCAGACTTCACCTTCTCCTTCTCTTTCTTCTGCTTCTTCTGTTTCACCCTCCAGACTTCACCTTCTCCTTCTCCTTCTTCTGATTCTTCTGATTCACCCTCCAGACTTCACCTTCTCTATCTCCTTCTTCTGCTTCTTCTGATTCACCCTCCTGACTTCACCTTCTCCTTCTCCTTCTTCTACTTCTTCTGATTCACCCTCCTGACTTCACCTTCTCCTTCTCCTTCTTCTACTTCTTCTGCTTCACCCTCCAGACTTCACCTTCTCCTTCTCCTTCTTCTACTTCTTCTGATTCACCCTCCAGACTTCACCTTCTCCTTCTCCTTCTTCTGCTTCTTCTGATTCACCCTCCAGACTTCACCTTCTCCTTCTCCTTATTCTGCTTCTTCTGATTCACCCTCCAGACTTCACCTTCTCCTTCTACTTCTTCTGCTTCTTCTGATTCACCCTCCAGACTTCACCTTCTCCTTCTCCTTCTTCTGCTTCTTCTGATTCACCCTCCAGACTTCACCTTCTCCTTCTCCTTCTTCTGCTTCTTCTGATTCACCCTCCAGACTTCACCTTCTCCTTCTCCTTCTTCTACTTCTTCTGATTCACCCTCCAGACTTCACCTTCTCCTTCTCCTTCTTCTGCTTCTTCTGATTCACCTTCCTGACTTCACCTTCTCCTTCTTCTTCTTCTACATCTTCTGATTCACCCTCCTGACTTCACCTTCTCCTTCTCCTTCTTCTACTTCTTCTGCTTCACCCTCCAGACTTCACCTTCTCCTTCTCCTTCTTCTACTTCTTCTGATTCACCCTCCAGACTTCACCTTCTCCTTCTCCTTCTTCTACTTCTTCTGATTCACCCTTCAGACTTCACCTTCTCCTTCTCCTTCTTCTACTTCTTCTGATTCACCCTCCAGACTTCACCTTCTCCTTCTCCTTCTTCTGCTTCTTCTGATTCACCCTCCAGAATTCACCTTCTCCTTCTCCTTATTCTGCTTCTTCGGAATCACCCTCCAGACTTCACCTTCTCCTTCTCCTTCTTCTGCTTCTTCTGATTCACCCTCCAGACTTCACCTTCTCCTTCTCCTTCTTCTGCTTCTTCTGATTCACCCTCCAGACTTCACCTTCACCTTCTCCTTCTTCTACTTCTTCTGATTCACCCTCCAGACTTCACCTTCTCCATCTCCTTCTTCTGCTTTTTCTGATTCACCCACCAGACTTCACCTTCTCCTTCTCCTTCGTCTACTTCTTCTGATTCACCCTCCAGACTTCACCTTCTCCTTCTCCTTCTTCTGCTTCTTCTGATTCACCCTCCAGACTTCACCTTCTCCTTCTCCTTCTTCTACTTCTTCTGATTCACCCTCCAGACTTCACCTTCTCCTTCTCTTTCTTCTGCTTCTTCTGATTCACCCTCCAGACTTCACCTTCTCCTTCTCCTTCTTCTGATTCTTCTGATTCACCCTCCAGACTTCACCTTCTCCTTCTCCTTCTTCTGCTTCTTCTGATTCACCCTCCTGACTTCACCTTCTCCTTCTCCTTCTTCTACATCTTCTGATTCACCCTCCTGACTTCACCTTCTCCTTCTCCTTCTTCTACTTCTTCTGCTTCACCCTCCAGACTTCACCTTCTCCTTCTCCTTCTTCTACTTCTTCTGATTCACCCTCCAGACTTCACCTTCTCCTTCTCCTTCTTCTACTTCTTCTGTTTCACCCTCCAGACTTCACCTTCTCATTCTCCTTCTTCTGCTTCTTCTGCTGCGCCCTCCAGACTTCACCTTCTCCTTCTCCTTCTTCTGCTTCTTCTGCTTCACACTCCAGACTTCACCTTCTCCTTCTCCTTCTTCTGCTTCTTCTGCTGCGCCCTCCAGGCTTCACCTTCTCCTTCTCCTTCTTCTGCTTCTTCTGCTTCACCGTCCTGACTTCACCTTCTCCTTCTCCTTCTTCTATTTCATCTGCTACACCCCCCTGACTTCACCTGCTCCTTCTCCTTCTTCTGCTTCTTCTGATTCACCCTCCTAACTTCACCTTCTCCTTCTCCTTCTTCTGCTTCTTCTGATTCACCCTCCTGACTTCACCTTCTCCTTCTCCTTCTTCTGCTTCTTCTGCTTCACCCTCCAGACTTCACCTTCTCCTTCTCTTTCTTCTGCTTCTTCTGTTTCACCCTCCAGACTTCACCTTCTCCTTCTTCTGATTCTTCTGATTCACCCTCCAGACTTCACCTTCTCCTTCTCCTTCTTCTGCTTCTTCTGATTCACCCTCCTGACTTCACCTTCTCCTTCTCCTTCTTCTACTTCTTCTGATTCACACTCCTGACTTCACCTTCTCCTTCTCCTTCTTCTACTTCTTCTGCTTCACCCTCCAGACTTCACCTTCTCCTTCTCCTTCTTCTACTTCTTCTGATTCACCCTCCAGACTTCACCTTCTCCTTCTCCTTCTTCTGCTTCTTCTGATTCACCCTCCAGACTTCACCTTCTCCTTCTCCTTATTCTGCTTCTTCTGATTCACCCTCCAGACTTCACCTTCTCCTTCTCCTTATTCTGCTTCTTCTGATTCACCCTCCAGACTTCACCTTCTCCTTCTCCTTCCTTTGCTTCTTCTGATTCACCCTCCAGACTTCACCTTCTCCTTCTCCTTCTTCTGATTCTTCTGATTCACCCTCCAGACTTCACCTTCTCCTTCTCCATCTTCTGCTTCTTCTGATTCACCCTCCTGACATCACCTCCTCCTTCTCCTTCTTCTACTTCTTCTGATTCACCCTCCTGACTTCACCTTCTCCTTCTCCATCTTCTACTTCTTCTGCTTCACCCTCCAGACTTCAAATTCTCATTCTCCTTCTTCTACTTCTTCTGATTCACCCTCCAGACTTCACCTTCTCCTTCTCCTTCTTCTGCTTCTTCTGATTCACACTCCAGACTTCACCTTCTCCTTCTCCTTCTTCTGCTTCTTCTGATTCACCCTCCAGACTTCACCTTCTCCTTCTCTTTCTTCTGCTTCTTCTGATTCACCCTCCAGACTTCACCTTCTCATTCTCCTTCTTCTGCTTCTTCTGCTGCGCCCTCCAGACTTCACCTTCTCCTTCTCCTTCTTCTGCTTCTTCTGCTTCACACTCCAGACTTCACCTTCTCCTTCTCCTTCTTCTGCTTCTTCTGCTGCGCCCTCCAGGCTTCACCTTCTCCTTCTCCTTCTTCTGCTTCTTCTGCTTCACCCTCCTGACTTCACCTTCTCCTTCTCCTTCTTCTACTTCTTCTGCTTCACCCTCCAGACTTCACCTTCTCCTTCTCCTTCTTCTACTTCTTCTGATTCACCCTCCAGACTTCACCTTCTCCTTCTCCTTCTTCTGCTTCTTCTGATTCACCCTCCAGACTTCACCTGCTCCTTCTCCTTCTTCTGCTTCTTCTGATTCACCCTCCAGACTTCACCTTCTCCTTCTCCTTCTTCTGCTTCTTCTGATTCACCCTCCAGACTTCACCTTCTCCTTCTCCTTCTGCTGCTTCTTCTGATTCACCCTCCAGACTTCACCTTCTCCTTCTCCTTCTTCTGCTTCTTCTGATTCACCCTCCAGACTTCACCTTCTCCTTCTCCTTCTTCTACTTCTTCTGATTCATCCTCCAGACTTCACCTTCTCCTTCTCCTTCTTCTGCTTCTTCTGATTCACCCTCCTGACTTCACCTTCTCCTTCTCCTTCTTCTACTTCTTCTGATTCACCCTCCTGACTTCACCTTCTCCTTCTCCTTCTTCTACTTCTTCTGCTTCACCCTCCAGACTTCACCTTCTCCTTCTCCTTCTTCTACTTCTTCTGATTCACCCTCCAGACTTCACCTTCTCCTTCTCCTTCTTCTGCTTCTTCTGATTCACCCTCCAGACTTCACCTTCTCATTCTCCTTCTTCTGCTTCTTCTGCTGCGCCCTCCAGACTTCACCTTCTCCTTCTCCTTCTTCTGCTTCACACTCCAGACTTCACCTTCTCCTTCTCCTTCTTCTGCTTCTTCTGCTGCGCCCTCCAGGCTTCACCTTCTCCTTCTCCTTCTTCTGCTTCTTCTGCTTCACCGTCCTGACTTCACCTTCTCCTTCTCCTTCTTCTATTTCATCTGCTACACCCCCCTGACTTCACCTGCTCCTTCTCCTTCTTCTGCTTCTTCTGATTCACCCTCCTAACTTCACCTTCTCCTTCTCCTTCTTCTGCTTCTTCTGATTCACCCTCCTGACTTCACCTTCTCCTTCTCCTTCTTCTGCTTCTTCTGATTCACCCTCCAGACTTCACCTTCTCCTTCTCCTTCTTCTGCTTCTTCTGATTCACCCTCCAGACTTCACCTTCTCCTTCTCCTTCTTCTGCTTCTTCTGATTCACCCTCCAGACCTCACCTTCTCCTTCTCCTTCTTCTACTTCTTCTGATTCACCCTCCAGACTTCATCTTCTCATTCTCCTTCTTCTGCTTCTTCTGCTGCGCCCTCCAGACTTCACCTTCTCCTTCTCCTTCTTCTGCTTCTTCTGCTTCACACTCCAGACTTCACCTTCTCCTTCTCCTTCTTCTGCTTCTTCTGCTGCGCCCTCCAGGCTTCACCTTCTCCTTCTCCTTCTTCTGCTTCTTCTGCTTCACCCTCCTGACTTCACCTTCTCCTTCTCCTTCTTCTACTTCTTCTGCTTCACCCTCCAGACTTCACCTTCTCCTTCTCCTTCTTCTACTTCTTCTGATTCACCCTCCAGACTTCACCTTCTCCTTCTCCTTCTTCTGCTTCTTCTGATTCACCCTCCAGACTTCACCTGCTCCTTCTCCTTCTTCTGCTTCTTCTGATTCACCCTCCAGACTTCACCTTCTCCTTCTCCTTCTTCTGCTTCTTCTGATTCACCCTCCAGACTTCACCTTCTCCTTCTCCTTCTGCTGCTTCTTCTGATTCACCCTCCAGACTTCACCTTCTCCTTCTCCTTCTTCTGCTTCTTCTGATTCACCCTCCAGACTTCACCTTCTCCTTCTCCTTCTTCTACTTCTTCTGATTCATCCTCCAGACTTCACCTTCTCCTTCTCCTTCTTCTGCTTCTTCTGATTCACCCTCCTGACTTCACCTTCTCCTTCTCCTTCTTCTACTTCTTCTGATTCACCCTCCTGACTTCACCTTCTCCTTCTCCTTCTTCTACTTCTTCTGCTTCACCCTCCAGACTTCACCTTCTCCTTCTCCTTCTTCTACTTCTTCTGATTCACCCTCCAGACTTCACCTTCTCCTTCTCCTTCTTCTGCTTCTTCTGATTCACCCTCCAGACTTCACCTTCTCATTCTCCTTCTTCTGCTTCTTCTGCTGCGCCCTCCAGACTTCATCTTCTCCTTCTCCTTCTTCTGCTTCTTCTGATTCACCCTCCAGACTTCACCTTCTCCTTCTCCTTCTTCTGCTTCTTCTGATTCACCCTCCAGACTTCACCTTCTCCTTCTCCTTCTTCTACTTCTTCTGATTCACCCTCCAGACTTCACCTTCTCCTTCTCCTTCTTCTACTTCTTCTGATTCACCCTCCAGTCTTCACCTTCTCCTTCTCCTTCTTCTGTTTCTTCTGCTTCACCCTCCAGACTTCACCTTCTCCTTCTCTTTCTTCTGCTTCTTCTGTTTCACCCTCCAGACTTCACCTTCTCCTTCTCCTTCTTCTGATTCTTCTGATTCACCCTCCAGACTTCACCTTCTCTATCTCCTTCTTCTGCTTCTTCTGATTCACCCTCCTGACTTCACCTTCTCCTTCTCCTTCTTCTACTTCTTCTGATTCACCCTCCTGACTTCACCTTCTCCTTCTCCTTCTTCTACTTCTTCTGCTTCACCCTCCAGACTTCACCTTCTCCTTCTCCTTCTTCTACTTCTTCTGATTCACCCTCCAGACTTCACCTTCTCCTTCTCCTTCTTCTGCTTCTTCTGATTCACCCTCCAGACTTCACATTCTCCTTCTCCTTATTCTGCTTCTTCTGATTCACCCTCCAGACTTCACCTTCTCCTTCTACTTCTTCTGCTTCTTCTGATTCACCCTCCAGACTTCACCTTCTCCTTCTCCTTCTTCTGCTTCTTCTGATTCACCCTCCAGACTTCACCTTCTCCTTCTCCTTCTTCTGCTTCTTCTGATTCACCCTCCAGACTTCACCTTCTCCTTCTCCTTCTTCTACTTCTTCTGATTCACCCTCCAGACTTCACCTTCTCCTTCTCCTTCTTCTGCTTCTTCTGATTCACCCTCCTGTCTTCACCTTCTCCTTCTTCTTCTTCTACATCTTCTGATTCACCCTCCTGACTTCACCTTCTCCTTCTCCTTCTTCTACTTCTTCTGCTTCACCCTCCAGACTTCACCTTCTCCTTCTCCTTCTTCTACTTCTTCTGATTCACCCTCCAGACTTCACCTTCTCCTTCTCCTTCTTCTACTTCTTCTGATTCACCCTCCAGACTTCACCTTCT